>NC_091015.1:98878503-100137503 GCF_041296385.1 Aphelocoma coerulescens | reverse complement strand
TATAGAAGAAACTCAGCTTTCATCTTGTTTCCTTTTCTTATGAGTACCCTCAAATGGAATATATAAATTAGTGTTGAATGGAAGGTCTTGCATAACATTTACAATATTTTTACATGTCTGCAAAATCCTTTAATTTGGATTTGATGGATTTGAAGAAATCTGTTTCATCCTTTTTTAAGAGGATTAGACTGACACATTAAATTTAATTTGATCTGGACCTATGGCCTCAAATTACTGTGGTTCAGTTACTGAACTCTGAAAAATCCCTCTGTCGTGGGACCACTCCAGTTCCCTTCTATTCATGTAGCAAGGTGCAAATGTTACAGTCTGAGAAGTCCATGACTGATTTGGAGATACTCTTGTCTCTTTAGTCAGTATTTTCTGGGGGGGGGGGGGGAGGAAGTGTCAGTGTTGCATTCACACCGGCATTTACACATGGATTGTGGAATACTGCATCTCAGTTGAAGAGTATATCAACACCTGCCCAGATTGGGCATTTCCTAGGTGATAAAGCAATTTCCATGTAAGTTATTTTGCAATACTAGTATTTTCAACTCTACAGACACATGGCATATGAGAGACAGGACTCTGTAATTTAGCAGAGAGCAGTAGTGGGTGAGATTTTCTGTGAATTGTGCATACAGTGTGAATATATGTAGGGGATCACATTTTTCAGTTAGGTTCTCAAAGACTGATTGAAAAGTTGGCATCATTATTTCAGTTAGACTACGTAAATATTTACTCTACTCCAATTGAAAGGACAGCTCAACTACAGTATGTTTGTCTGTGTAGATTTTGTACGATTTCTGCTCAAAAGCTTTCTGGAGGAACCATAAATGTCAGTGTTCCTTTCTTTCTCCTCCAGAACCAATCTCTTCCTTACACTATTGCCTTGCTCATTGTACATAGTAGCTCATCACAGTGAATCTCAGCTGTAGGAGATGAAAATTCAAAAAGATCATGCCTTTAAATCTGGGCAGAATAGGCATTTTGGGTACTGCAGTTTTCTGAGGTGCTTACAGGAATTTTTTTTTTAATAAACAATTGTATTATCCTAAGTGCATGGACATTGTACTAAACTTTGGCTCCTTCTTTTAACAGGCTGTGAAAGAAGAGACCTCTTTTGTAAATCCCAGTAAGACCTCCAGTCTGCAGGACCCTAATGTAAGGTCTGTTGCTTCTTGTCTGTAGGGAAAACATAAAATTAATGTATGATGTAATGAGGCATTTCCCAAACATTATCTCAACCTGTTGTTACTGTTCAATTTGCTCATCTCCAGGCTGCTGTGTAAAGTTCACCATGCAATGACCTGAGGACAAGGTGGCTGTCAGAATGGTGCTTATTTTATACACACACATATCAGATACAGTTTAAGAACTGATGAAAGCTCAACTTTAAAGATCAGACTGAGTGTATATATTTGAACAAATGACAAAAGCTCTGGGTAAGAAATCAGATCTAGTGAAAATCTTAGAAAAGCTTATATAAAAATAAATCAGTTTTCATAACTTTTATATCAGAAACATGATAGGTGTCCAAACTGGAATATCCCTATATTTGCATTTTCCTGATTTGTGCAAGGTCTGTTGCGGAAGAAGAGGCATTTAGTATACAGCCTTCAGAAAAATGGCTCATTTGCTGCTTTTGTAGTGACTGCTTTTGATTGTACTTTTCTTCTGTTGATAGAGGAAAATACTCTATTGGAGTGGCCATTTTGAAGAGGCATATTAATTGTAAACAATTATTTGAGTGGCACAGTACACTGTCTCCCAGCAGGTGATTAGAGAGGAGGTTAGAGCAGGAACACTTGGAAATCACCTGCCTGTGTGTGTGTGTGGTAGTGCCATCACTTTGGACATCTTCAGTGTCAAAATCTGAGGGGAGAGTTTGAGGGAAAAATATTATGGATTTACAGCATGCCTGTTAATCAGCTAATTACATCAGGGTATCTGATTTTTATATGTGTTCATGTATGTGTAATATACATATGGACTGGAGCACGAGTCATCTCATGATATTGTTTTATAACTTTCAGGTAGTGACTTTTGCAACAGAAAGCAGACATTTAATCACCTTATAGAAAAATCTAGTTGAGGGGGGTAATGAGTTATATTTGACAAATTAAATCATTCTGAACTCCAAAAGAAACACTTACAGTGGTGAAAATTTGTCAACCTTTATTTCAAATGTATAGCTTTCCCATAAAGTGATAAATCTGCACTAGCCTTCAAAAACCACTTTATTCAGAAATTCCTTTCTGATCAGATTGGGCTAGCAGAGTTGCTGTGTTTGCTTAATGAAAGCAGCTACCTAGAGAAGAATGGTGGGGATGGTTGGTGGTGCTGAGGCAGGAGGAGACATGAGAGATGAAGCTATTGCCTGCACTGCTTGCAGTGCAGCTGTAATTCCCAGTTTCCCATGTCTCTCATCTCAGGATACCCTGCAGAACTGAAATTTCTCACTTGATAGGCCATGGTTCAGAGCTGAAATTTCTCGCCTGATAGGCCATGGCTTTCTCATTTGTTTGCCCAAGAGGCTGTAAAGTCTGTTTGATACTTAGAATCGCTCATTTTTCTCCTGTGACATTGCTCTTCTTAGACTTCCACAAAACTTCCTTAAGAAAATACTTTCCTTTCTTAATAAAATTAATCACATACACTGCACAGTGACCTATTTCTTTGTTAAGTAGAAATGGGTTTCATACACTGTCTCTGCCACAACACCCTTTGTTGGCTTGCTGTCACTTCCAGAAGCAGTTCAGGAGGACCTAACTTGCATATCCCTATGTGACTGGGAATGTGGCTACAGACTTGTTTTCCTTAATCACTTCTGCTGAACTTCTGCAAAACATCTGTCAAAAAGCCTTTTTGCTCCACATTTTGGAATAGGTTTTCTCCTGCTTCATCTTGTTGAACTGTAAATGAATGGTGTGCTTTGTGATGTAAAGCACTATTCAGCATGAGGTAAGGTTGGTAACCTGGCTGCAAAGCAAATTTCACTGTTTTCTTTCACACACATCCAAGTTTATAAAATTGTAAAAGTCACTTTGGAGTTCTTGGTATGCAGGATTCTGGTATATATTTTTCCAATATTTATTTTTACTGTGTTATGTCAAGCATCATTTCCTCTACAGTCAGTTATGCCAAATAAAATGGTATTCTTTTATTGCTGTGTCCTGGAGGTGCACAGATACAAGTAATCAATGCTTGGGGAATTGGGATGTAATTTTAACCAGTTTTAAGGCATAGACCAATTTTAACAGCCTGCATTCAGAAGCATTCAGAACTCAGATAAAAATGCAAAATTAATCCAATGTCTAACCATTCTTTCTCCTTCAAGCAGCTACCCTTTCTGCAGGGATATATGTGCCTTTGCAGCCAGCCAGCATGTGACCTATTTGCCAATAACATCCTCTATAACCTCTATCTTGTGAAATTTGATGGACATAAATGAGCCTTGCTCTGCTAGGAATTGCATCTGAGTAGAGCCAAGGGTTAGTTCATACCGGGAGACAAATTATCTGGGAGTTCTTCTCTTCTCTTCTCTTCTCTTCTCTTCTCTTCTCTTCTCTTCTCTTCTCTTCTCTTCTCTTCTCTTCTCTTCTCTTCTCTTCTCTTCTCTTCTCTTCTCTTCTCTTCTCTTCTCTTCTCTTCTCTTCTCTTCTCTTCTCTTCTCTTCTCTTCTCTTCTCTTCTCTTCTCTTCTCTTCTCTTCTCTTCTCTTCTCTTCTCTTCTCTTCTCTTCTCTTCTCTTCTCTTCTCTTCTCTTCTCTTCTCTTCTCCTCTCTTCTCCTCTCTTCTCCTCTCTTCTCCTCTCTTCTCCTCTCTTCTCCTCTCTTCTCCTCTCTTCTCCTCTCTTCTCCTCTCTTCTCCTCTCTTCTCCTCTCCTCTCCTCTCCTCTCCTCTCCTCTCCTCTCCTCTCCTCTCCTCTCCTCTCCTCTCCTCTCCTCTCCTCTCCTCTCCTCTCCTCTCCTCTCCTCTCCTCTCCTCTCCTCTCCTCTCCTCTCCTCTCCTCTCCTCTCCTCTCCTCTCCTCTCCTCTCCTCTCCTCTCCTCTCCTCTCCTCTCCTCTCCTCTCCTCTCCTCTCCTCTCCTCTCCTCTCCTCTCCTCTCCTCTCCTCTCCTCTCCTCTCCTCTCCTCTCCTCTCCTCTCCTCTTCGGCAGAGACAGGCAAAACTATCCCTTGTAAAAAACCCCTCCACATGGAATATATTGTTTTCCTGAAAGTGCCCGTGCAGGCATTTCTGTAAACAACAAATCTTTGATGACTGTTAGTTTGCTGAAATATCTTGCCAGTTGAAACCAGTAGCTGTCACAGCTTTTTAACAATACTCCACTCTTGTCATGCGAGGGATTTATAGCTGGGACAATGACTTTGTGTATTTTTCACACTGATGACTGTACAAAACTCTAAAAAATGCTCTGTTTTTTCCAAACCCAAGATACAGGGAAATTTGTTCTGGCCAGCTAGTAAGCAAACATATGTAGTTTTGAGCAGTAACTGAAGCATGAATTGTTCATACTAATAAGGAACTAGAGTATGACAGAGGAGGTCAGTAGCACTTGTTTGATTAAAAAACTGTGCTCTCTTTGCTACCATTTTGTCTGCTCTTCCATTGCCATTCTGAATATTACACTTCTAATGAATTAACTGCTTGGATATAGCCTGTAATCTCCCTGAGCAATTATTTTAGCATCTGCCACGACAGACTCAATTTGGCTAACAATTGCTATAGCTCTTTGTAGAATTAGCTCTGGTTCAACTAGTAATTACTCATATGTATGTGTGGTATAGCCACTTTTGCTACAAATAAGTCTCCAGTCATTTTCTTGGGCATGGCCTCAGGATACTACTGTGCTTATGCAAAGTTGTCAGTTTAGTTGTCTTTTTTTAAAGGCAGTTTATCCACCTGTTCTCCATGTCTTCTGGCAAACTCCAAACACTTCTTTATGTAAGTAATTTTAAATATTGGAGGGGAAAATCGGAGCTGAAGCTGAATTAACACTATTTTGTCAGCTTTCAGGAGTGGAGACCTTGTTAAATTTGCTCTGTCATTCGGTGCACAGGCTGGAAGTGCAAAGTTGTCTCCTGATCTTCCTGATAATAGCTAACCTGTACACAACAGATTAAGGTGCAGGAGGATGTGGGATCACAGTAGACTACAGTCCTCTCTCAATCCCTGATTTTGGAGAGAAATGCTGCATGTTTCTGTAGGTTTTCCTCCTCTGGATAGGATTTTTTTTTTCTCCCAGACTGTTTCAAGTGCTGGTTCCAACATTAAATGAGGAAAAAGCTGGTGGTGACTCAGGAACCCAGTACGTACTGCAGTGCTCTAGCTTACATCCTCTTTAATCCTCAATTAAGACTGATAGAGTGCACTAAGAATTGGGACATAGTTGTACGTTCCCCTTGCTGACCCTGCTGCTTTGCTGATAACCCATAACAGAGCAGCAGATCTGGACAGGGGCTACAGGGAAGCTGGACCCATCCAGGCTGCACGTGACAGCTCTCAGCTGAACAAAGTGAAGTGAGAGCAGCTAACAGGAGGGAAATTTCTCTAGCAGGTTAAATAGGAGAGCCACAAGTTACCTTGATAAAACACAGGAATCCTACGAAGAAGAGTTGGACGTTTCTTTATTACAGCTCTGTTGTAACAGATTTGAAATCACACACATATTCTTCAACACCAAAGTAATATGTACTATATAACTATGCACTAGTAACTATATAGCTGGGCTGTATGAATTTTGGACAAAGCTGAACAGAACATTGTGTTTTGGAAGAAGAAATACCTGGAAAAATAAGTGCTACTTATGTATTCACTTTTTTTTTTTTTTTTCCTTTTTATACTGTCTGTGTTGAATGAAGAAGAGATACGGTTAGTTTGCAGTTACCACTTCACATGGTGAGGCATGCTCTGTTAAGGCATGTAGTAAAAATGTGTTTGTGTCAACACTGGTTCAGTTTGGAGTTCGTAATGGCAGTCATTTTGCAAGGATTTTTAGTGGTACTTCTTTTGGGATGTAGAGCCCAAGTGTGCAAGGGAAAGGGTGATCATGGTGATCATGTCAGTCCTTTTAAAGAAAAACAAGACAAATTCATCTTACAATAGAGCTAGAAAAGCCTTTCTAACAGATCAGTTCTTTCTTTAGTGTTGTGAAAGAAGAACCTGTCATGGTGGCAAATGATCCAGAAGGGATGATGAGGAAGCAGCAGAGATGTTTTCCTATCTGTTAGAGAATTCCTTACACCCAGGTATCTGTCACTGTGTCCAGATGGAAGTGTTGAGGGAGAATTTGCTGATTAGATATCTAATTTAATTCAGGTTTGAGATTACTGAATGTTCTTAAGTATAGATTTTGTAAGGCTGTCATCCCCTGCCTCCACCAACCAGGATTTTTTGTATTTGATTCTTTTCGCCCTGAGAGATCAGGGTTCCAGCTGTCTGCCAGAAACATTTGTATAATGAAGGAAGTATAGTGTTGTGCAAAACAGAAAAATGAAAAATGTTGTCAGCAGCTTTCCTATCACTTCTGGTCACACTTTCCTCTTGATTGGGGGCCTATCCCACCTACTGGTTTGGACACGGAGGTTTCTCTCCTGCAGCATAACAAGGGAATGTGAATCACAAAGTCACCTTTTCACCTTTTTATAAACCTCCCCCATTTCTCAGTAAAAGGATGGATACTAGAAAGATAAACTCTTGAACTTTCTTTCCAGAAATTTATTGCATAATTGACAGAGTGCCTAATTTATTAAATACAATGAATATATGGCTAACCACAGAACACCATCCAGAGAATTTGTTTTCTTATTCAAAGCTTTGCCAGACAGAAGCACCATCTGTACAATTTCCCTAGCACTTATACATGTGAAAGCTATGCTCCTGAAAACTCTTTGAAGTATGTTTTCTTTCTGGCTATGACCATGTGGATAAGCCTATAGCATGGATACCTGTATGCATGTGCTTGCAGGTTCACACATACAGATTTGGACTATGTTTAAGAGAAAGGTCTGCACTTTTCTTATTTTGTCTGTTTCTTCAAACATGTCTGAATGTAAGTCCAGGTATAACTCTTAAGGAATTCCAGCATCAAGAATTACACCAAAATAGTCTGGATGTTAGGAATTGCTACTGCTTTGGACAAGGCAAAATACTGGCTGTCCTTGGGCATAACCTGTTTGCCAAACTAAACTTTAATCTTGGGATAAGTCCAACAGTAGAAATGTTGGTAAAAATGCCCAAACTTAAACAAGTTGGGTAAGCAACTGAAGTAAAATTTGTAAGACAGGAATTATCTAGCAACAGGATTTGCTGCTAATATACACTTTTCTCCATGTTCATGTGCTGCTCGGGAAAGTTTAGATATGATATGTTTGGTACATGTAAACACTAATACCTTCTTCATCTGCTACACATTAGTCTTCATTTTATGAGGGCTCAAAGCAGGACTGTCACCAACACTAGATCAAGTCAGCCATTTGTCTAGCTGAATTTTGAACACCTCCCAATGGAGGATGGAGATTACACAGCCTCTTATTCAAAATAGTGATCAAAAGTGTAAACACAAGTTCAGTTGTCAGTTAAGAGCCCTCTTCAGCTGAAGCCTTCAAGTTGGCTGGTCAGTTATTACTGTTCTTGTTGCTGTTGCCACTTGCTGTCATGCACCATGTGGTACATTTATGCACTGCAATATTTATTTCCCTTAAAATATGCTTTTAGATTACTGCCAGATTTGCCAGGCTTTATATCCCACATGGTTCAGGATTTGTCTGTGGATTTCTTTCTGTTTAGACCAACTGCTGCATCACCCTTTGTTGATCCTTGTTATCCAAATTATCCCATCTTTCATAGGATTGCAAATAGCAATATTCTTCTTATGTGGGAGTAGGTATAAGCACCAGCTGGTGCTTTGTGCATTCATTTATTCTAATTTTCTTTGTAAATCTTCCCGTCCAAAACCAAATTACGCCATTACATTGAGACTAATTACATTAGGAGCTGCTCAACACGTAACATAAAATTAAATGTTATTTCCTAGAGCTTGATGATGCTGCACACC
Organism: Aphelocoma coerulescens; assembly: GCF_041296385.1. NCBI lineage: Eukaryota > Metazoa > Chordata > Aves > Passeriformes > Corvidae > Aphelocoma > Aphelocoma coerulescens. Next base: position 100,129,441 of record NC_091015.1, on the reverse strand, counting down.
AGAAAAGAAGGGTGGAAAACATTAAATTATATCAAGTTTTACGGGGTGCAGATGAATCAGGAGAAGTAATCTCAGGCGCTCTTCTGAATGCCCAATGCAGAGTAAGCTTTGCTTGTACAGATTGTCAGAATGTGTTTAACCTGCTGTGGCTTGTGCCTCTGAGGTACACTGGGCTTTGAGTCTGGCTGCCTTTCTATATATGTGAAAATGTCTGACACCCTTTCTGACCTAAGTGATACTTCTAAAATATAACTTGCATGTATCATCAAAGAAGGAGTGTGTCTCAAAGTAATGTCTGCAGTCTTGTGCTTTTCCCTCTCTGTTCCCACCTGCACAAATTATATTAACACTTAAATTGTCATATTTTGCTACCTGAGCTAACATCCTGCTGACATACCTGCTGCAGTCTGAACCTGAACCATTTTTTTCAGAAAACTCTGTGTCTCTGCAGGTGGTCTCGAAATATAAGCAGGGTACAAAGTGTATCAATGTTTGCCTAATCTGTACACAATTAGGATCTTGAACTAGCACCTCAGTATCTGTTTTCATACATATGCTTTCCAGTGAATGTCAGGGTAGCTTTCGTGCTACCTGGTATGTCACCTGGATGATTACGGGCAGCTTGTTTCCTCAAGTCAAAGACTTCAGTTCCCTAGAAAACTAGATACAGACAAAAGAACTTTCAGGCAGTTCAGAATAGAAGCTGATCAAGAATTATGTGCTTAGTCTTATCTGACTAGAGCTTCAGTGAATTCAAGCAGGCTGTGTTTCCTTAAACTCAGAATGGAGTTAACTCTGTGAGGCAGAGTCTGAAACATTGCATTTAATTTTCTCCTTCTAAATGTGTTATGAAATATTCTAGGTAAACTAAAATCATTATCTGTGTTGGCTTCTTCTTAACAAATTTGAATTGCTTTTTAAAAGCTCCTTTTTCGTCTTTTTTAATTCAATCTTTACATTAAAAAAAATAATAACAAAGAATCGTTCTCCAACTGAAAAATTTCAACCAATGTTTCCAAAGATAAACCAAATATCTAAATACACATCACCCTGGCCTCACTCCATGGACAGGTTAATGGATCTACTGCTCTAGCTTTTTGCAGGTACCTCACCCAGTAATTTCTGCATCAAAGTCATAGCTTCAAGCTGAACTCTTGAATAGCCTTTGCATGCCAGTCTGCATTAAAGATTGCAGATAGGACACCTAGGTATGTTCTTTGACTTCATTCTGAGTATTAAAGACCTTTTTGACCCGTTGCCTGAAGCCAAGTGCTGATTAATTGTTTGTAATTGTATTCTTACCTTGGAACTACTGAGCAAGGAGCAGTACTCTGACCTTTCAGGTGAGATTCAGCTGAGGTGCATTTCTTTGGCTCTGTGCTGTGTCCCCTAAACTGTGCCTAGGTTCCTTGGAAACCACAGAATTTACCATGGCTGTTCTGGTTGATGTGAGAAGGGGTAGGATTTGTAGCTCAGTTTGACCTTAGATACCAGGTGTTGACTTCCTACATTAGCCTGAGCTGTGGGAGAAGAACAATTTCTGTATCATCAATATCTATCTGTTGGACCACAGGAGCACTGTATTTTTGTCTAGACTGCACATACATTTTCATTATAAGGGCAAGGGAAGGGGGGGATATTTTTTCCTTTACGAGGAACAGAACTCAAGTGGTGAGTAAGGAAAGCACACAATCTGTAGCAAGGAACTTTGTTATACATCTTCAGTCTATAGGGAGGGAGGTAAGGGAGGTAAAAAGAAGAAAAAAATCTTTATTCAGAAAATATGACACTGGCAGTAGCTTTAAAAAGTCCAAGTAGTGTTTTGAAGAGTTAACCTGTCTTCTGAGAAAAGCTGCCTTAGCAAAGTGAAAAAGAACATATTGTTTCTTAACTTCAGATGACCTTTGGAAAAAAAAAAGTGTGAAATCCTTAGAGCACAGAGTTAGGAAAGATCTGAGTGTTTGTGTGTGTTTGCTTTGCTTGTTAGGCTATGTCTTCAGTATACTAGAGAATGCATCTATCAAATATTTTTCCTTTTCTTTCCTTTCTTCCTTGCTTATCCTTCCCAAGTTTTCGCTATCATATTCCCACTCAAAGGGAGTTCTGAAGCCAAAATCAGCCTCTGGGGCTTTTTTTTTCCTTTTACGTGAGTCAGCATGTGAAAGCAGGTCAATGTTCATGCAGATGGCTGTATCCTTGTAAATCATGGGGCTTTTAGCCTCTATCTCTTGGCATCAGTCTGGGAGGACACAGGGAGAGAGATTGCTCCAAATGACAAAATAGGCACAAACAGAAGCAAAGAGGATAAAGCCTGTTAAAGAAAAATGCAGGAATTGTGTTCACCCAGCAGACTTTGGTGGTTTTAAATCCTGAACTGGATCCTCCAGGGTAAGAGAATTTATTTAATGTCATTCAGTTTATTAGGTGGACAATCATTTACTCCCACATGCCCACTTGCCACATTTCAAACAATTGTGGAGGTCTACCCAGAGCCGCCTAAGCAGGGGATGAGGAAGACATGTCTGTCTGTGGAAGCCGCTGTACACAAAGGGGTGGTGCAGGAGCAGTGCAGCCTCAGCCCTGCAAACTGAGCCAGGGTGGGGTGGGACACCCTGAGTCCCTCAGCATGAGTACATGCATTCTGTCCCCAAGGAAGAGTCAAGCTAAACCAGTGCACATCTGTGGTCACTTGAAGTGATCAACAGCGTAATTTTGTTTTTTCTGAACAGCTTTGGTTTCAGTCGCCTTCTTGGCTGCTGCTCTGAGAACAAAACAGATTCCTTGGGTTTGGGGGGGATCTCTCTCTAGGTCATGTTTGTGTTGCTGTGCAGGCTTGTGAAACAGGCTGAAGCTAGTTCAGGAGAGTGTGCTGGCTGTGGCTCAGGAGTGTGCCAGGGCTGTCAGTGCACAGGCAGTTTCTGATGACCTGCCACTGCCTGCTGACATTCGTGGTTGTTATTGTCATTCTCACCAGGAAGCGACAGATTTTTATGTAAGGTGCCAGGTCATTAAGTAACTCTGTCTTGGTTCACTACCTTCATTTGTATGCAGTAGTGGTTGGGTACTGTTACAGGAAAAAGGTATCTTATGAATTAATGACATTGAAAAAGAGCCTTCTAAAGGAACTGTAATATGCTGTATGTTTTCTTTTTCGCTTTAATTCTGAGTCCCACTGATCCTTTAACACTTTGGGGTTTTCTCAAGGTATACAATTTGTACATGACTTCAGCAGTTTATATAGCTGTGTAATTTATATAGGACTACAAACTTGAAATGGTGATATCTGCACATAATCATTCTATTTAAATAATTGAAATAATTACAGGGCTTCTCTTCAAAAATCATATCTTTCCATATAAGAATTCTGGCTGTAGAAATTGAAGGATAATAACAGAAGTTATTCTGCTTCATTTTCTGGAATATCAATGAGATTTTTTTTTAAGAGTTCCTGTGATATTAAAAGCCTGCCATTTTTAAAACACAGATCAGGCTCTGTGGTTGATCAAGCTGAGCACTTCTTGTATCTAGTCGCTGACAAGAGAGTAGCAACAGTTTTGAGCAAGTTCAGACTGAGGAAGAGTGTTTGGAGATGAAAGAGGAGCTGTTGTGGAATTTTCAGTCTGGTGTGGAAAGAGGTAACCTAGCAAGGTTTTAATGAGGGCAAAAATCCAGCTCTGCAGTTGGTAGAACAAGTCTAACATTTCATTTCGTGCTAATGGTCTCTTTGGGTAGAGGCATTACCACAGATCCTTTTCATTCAGAGGTAACTTAAATTTACATCCTATCTAACCCGCAGCTTCTCAAAATGTGCAATAAATGGTGCTTGTGTCTCCCCCAGAGGCCTGATAAATATCAGAGGAAAGGTAGTCGCTGCCTCCAGCCTCTAACAAAAATTATGGCAAAATTTTATCATAATGGGAAAGAAGATTTTGTTTTTAAAATGGTATTTATTTTGCAACATAAGTGAGTGGAATACTTTCCTGGTGTGATACAAAACAGAAGTAAAGTTCATCTGAGCAATTACAATGACCAAAAAGGAGTAGGTGTGTCTAATGTTTAATTGACTTTTTTTTCCCACTTGAAAATCTGCAGCATTCAAAGGAAAATAATGTTTTTCACCTTTTTATTGGTTTAGAGAGTAGGTGCTGTTTGTATCTGAAATATTTTATTTACAGTTGAGTGAAATTTTTCATGCTAAACATTTTTTCAGGACTAAGTCAGACTTAGAATTTTAAAATTTTTCATATGTATAAGTGAGTTTCATAATTTGCTTTGAAGTCATTGTAAACTGCTTTAGTTACAAAATTGCACTACATTTTTTCAAACAAAAATTTGATCTTGGCAATTGAAATAACTGCTTCAAAAGCCACAAATCCTCCCCTTTTTTTTCTTTAAATTACAAACCATGATATTCCAAAAGTGATATATAGGCTTTGTGAAATGAAGCATAGTAAAAGAGCTGAAATTATAAGATCTTCCTTTGTGTGAAAGTATCTGACTTACTTTCATCACAGATTATAATGTTGTCTTAAGAAATTTGAAGTACCCATGAACTGGAAATAGATTTGTTACCAGCTTTCCTGTTCTACACTCTGCTGTTTCTTGAAGCCCTTCACAGCATTAGTGCATCTCTTGCTATCACTTTGAAGAAATATTATTCAACTCAAGCTGTTTATACCACTATTTTTGTTTCTGCTCTCAATGTGTTAATGAAAAGGTTTAAAATTTGTAAGGTACCCTCTTGCAAAATTATTGGAAAGTTGTGAGGACCACTCATACAGAGCAAGAATGTCAGCTAATATACTTGGACTGAAAATAATGACATAGTAATTACATTCATTCACACCCCTTCAGAATCTGACTATCAGTTGTTTAATGTGTCTTAACATATTTATCCTGCTTATGTCAGACTTCAGTTGGAAATCAGTTAGGGTAAATTGAACTAGTAATTTTTTTCAGTAGTCAAAAACTACCTTTGCTTCAGCAAAAGAAGAGCTACAGTTGTCTTCCAATCTGAAGTCTCACTTGATGAAAATGACCTCGGGATCTTCCATAATGATGTTGATTCACAGATGTCCAGGTCAGATTGACTGAATTCAAGACTAAACCAGATGATTTGGGCTTTTGCTTTTTCTTTGCTTATCTTCCCCTTATTTGCCAGCCTAATAGCCTAAGAAACTCAGCAAAAGGTCTTCATATCTGGCTGGATTGTTCTGCATTAATGTCATTGAGAAATCTGTGATATAAATGACTGACCTTGAAGTCTGAACTGGGGAAAAGGAAAGATATGAATCTTACTGCTATCTTTACTAACTTCTTGAAATCTTTGCTAACTTATTAAAATTAATGGGGACAAACAGCAGGAAAATAATTGACAAAAGTTGTTTTATGAGAAGTGGTATTAGTAGTTGGGTTTATGATTTATTTATGCCCTTTGTACTTTAATACTTTCCATTGTTCCATCTTATGCTCTGTGACCTCTCCAAAGACTAAAAACATTTCGGAAAACTAAATATATAACCTGAAGGCTGTGCCATCTCAGTAGGTTCTGTTGTAGCTGGACAGCAGGTTCAAAGTTATCAAAGAGAGTTAATGAAGCCTAAAACACACGGGGGCATCAGAGGGATCTGCAATTGTGAAGATTAAACATGCGTGTCTTATTAAGGCTTTAGAAAGCTAGTACGATGCAAGTAGACTTGAAAAACTTTTGCCATTTGTGGCATGTATCTCAGTGCATGAGCAATCCCACCAGCAAGGAGTAGGGATGCTCAAACTGCTAGTTTAGAATCTGACTTCAGATTAGATGGCAGAATACCACTTCACAAATTGTTAATCAAGACTTTCCAATTACTCTTTTAATGTTTGGCATATTTATTATGTTTATAGTACACTATAGTGTATTTAATCATAACCTGTTGCTTCAAATAAAAGCAGTATTTAAGATGTTTCATGTGTCTTCATGCCCCTTGAGCTCTTGGTTGAAATGGTTTCCTCCCAAGGTCACAAGGATCCTGTATTTAGTATTTACAATTCCGGTATTGAGGCCTGAGTTAATTCTACTGATAAATGGCTAAGGAGAAGATTCTTTCATTTGGACCTCCTCACTGCCATATCTGTCCTCTGCTGGAGCTCTGCATTTCACATTAATGAGCATCTGAAACATGTCTGTATTTTGCTTTTTTCTAGCAAGTAGGAAAAGATTTGATCATTTTTCTTGGATCAAATCCATTAGTTCATTTCCCTTGAGCTGCTCTTTCAAATGTGGAAGGATAATGTTTAATTTCAGGTAAAAACTATTTTAAGCAGAACAGGTTTCACAATTCATGAAATAGTTTTGGTTAAACATATGTTTTGTAAAAATATTTCTGACGTGACTGAAATGCTGGTCTGTTATTAAAATGTGGTATTTTGGAAGCAGTGACATTTCCACATGGTCTTTCACACAGGCTCTGTGTTTGTAACCAGTGGCTGCTTCTATAAATGGTATGCCCAGCACAGGAGGGTGAGTTCACACATCCTTTTCTGTACACACACACTGGCCTGTGAACTATAAATGGAACAAAAAGATGAACTTCAATGGGCACTTGCCACTTTGCAAGATAAATAAGTGTTGATGAGTTAGAACTTTGTTGATATGCCTGAAGTAGTTTAAATAGAGCCTGTATGACATATGTTTTTCTTGATATTTTTAGAAGTCCAGCTCCAGTGAGACCTGAAACTACACCAACAACTGTCCCTACAGAAAAGCAGGAGGTTAAAGCTCCTCGTGTGAGGAAGTTAACGAGGCAGTACAGCTTGTGAGTAACATACAGCACTATCTTTGTGGTTTTGCCTACTACAGCTGAAAATGAAAGGGGATGCTAATTATTGCTCTAGCTATGCCTTCTGAAAGGCATGAGTGCAATTACATGATAATGATCTTATACTGATACCATTCCTTTCATCACTGAGAATCTTCAAGCTTTTAATACAAAATGAATTTGCCTTTCCTGCATAGTTGCTAACCCTTTGAATTGCAGGCCACCAATTGCAGGCCATCCACCTTTTCCCGAGCTTACGGGTTAGGAATTAAAAACCTCTTTACCATGTGAAATGTCAAAGACCTGGTGTGAGCTGGAGCAAGCTGCCTCTGTCGGCTTCATTACAATCCCATTTGCAAAATGAGGAAAACAGTCTTTAGTTGTTGGGGCATCAAGCTGTGCAGTGAGCCATTCCCTCTCAGAAAGCACACCCACCCTCTCTGTGATTTGTCACATGAAGAAATTGCTGAGCTGGCTACAGCTACAGCCAGCAAAGCTAATTCTCTTAGTCCTGGCAAAAGTGATCTGTGCCTACAGGGCTTTGGCATCCCATTTACACATAATTCATTCCACTTGAAAGTCTCTAGAGATCTGAGGTACTGAGCAGAAGTGAAAGTCCGTGTTGATTTGTCCTCCCTTGAAAAGACAGACAAGGCCACCAGAAACTTGGGGGAAAAGGGATAATGCCAGCATAAACTTACTAGTAGAAGAATACCAAATCCATAATGAAGAAAAATACGTATGCTTTCTGTGTGGAATGGCAACTTTTAGCCCCTCCAGGAGTTCAACATTCTAACGTCAGTAAATATATATCAACTTTCTTTTCTGTCTCTTCAAAAGGATTCTAATAAATATCAATACGTAGTTATTTTCTATTTCACTGTTAAGAATATTGTCTTTTTAACAATCTGCATTACCAAAACTGAAAAGTTATTCACGAGAAGAAATAGAAGAATGAGTCAAATTGAAGCTGGGAGGAAAATGAGCTATTAGCCAAATTGGTATTTGTCCAAGAGGCCAAGACTGGCATGTGGAAACACACGATCACTTTTTGATTGATGAAGTTTTGATGGACAGTTTTGAACATGTCTTGCTCCCATGTGGATTTTCAGTTGTCCAGTATTAGGTGTGAGGAACAGCAGACAAACGCATCTAACCATAGGTGTCACCTCTGCTGGGGCCATGTGTAGGGCCAAAGACTACCTAGTTAAAAATTCAGGCTGCAATTTTTTTGTTGTTTTGTAAACCCAAATTCTATTCAATTTAAATTATCTTGTATCTGGAATGCAAATATGGGAAATGTGAAGAAATAGTGAAGGATTATTGTGGAAGTAAAACAGTGAAGGCCAATTCTCAGTCTTACAGCTAGTGTGCTGATCGCTTGATGGCTGATAAAGCGACCCTAACCCTTATTTTTCCACTTCCTTGTATACACCAGAGCAGCTTTACCCAGCAAGGATGGGGAGCGTGCCAGTGTATTCCTGCTGAGAGTGGGGATCAAGGACTGGGAAATTGTCAGCTACATGTTTCTGAAAGAGAGATTAACTAGGTCAACAGCCCAGATCTGGGCTGGTTAATAAAATGTCTATTCAACAGGTCCAAAAGATTTCACATTTTCTTTCCAGCATAAAACCTGTGTACTGTGCATGCTGTGGTGCTGGATTCTATCCTTACCCAGAAGAAATAAAAAATGAAGTTTGAAAAAGAAAATATTAATCACCAAAACTTTATATCATAATTAAAAAACATTACTAGGCAACCTACCATAAGGTTGTGTAACCTGTATGTCATGTAGTTTTGAAGATTTTTGTGTTGCCCAGGCATGCTGCCTTCAAGTGGCACTAAATCAAGTACAGTTCTGTTCTGGAAGTATCTGTCAAGCTGGCATGGCAGGCTTCTGTGCACTGTGAGTACCTAATTGGTAGTAAAAATTGGTGCTGTTTTATGAGCAGAAGTAATTTTTCTCATTATTTTTCACTGTGCATTAAACTGTCAATCTGTAGTCTTTCCTTTTCACATATCATTCCCAGTAATAAGGCTTCCGTAGGCCAAATTACGGCTCTGTTTACCTCCATCCAATTGCAGTTAACAACTGGAAACATCCTGACTCAGGGCTGACTGATCCCAGTGATATGTAGTCAATGGGGTTCTGCAAAAGTAAAGGAAGGTATAACATTCTTTACTGGCTTTCATTTAGTGGTGAGTGCAGGTGAGATGGAAAGGGTTCAGCTTGACCGCCTAAAGCCCAGGGGATCATATAAAATGTTTTCTCTGTAAATGGAATAAATGGGACAGGAAAAAGATACCCTCACAAGAATGTTTCTAAAGACATCGTTTTTGGAGTCAATCAAATTCCTTGAAAACAGTTTGAAAATAGCAGCACAGACTAGCTCCATAATGGGCATCAAATCTGCTGTTGTCTGAAGCCATTAAAGCAGTCAGATCCATGGATGGATGTGACCATATCTGTTCTTATCAATGCTGCCAGCCTCCATAGAAAAGAATAAACATTAAAGTGGAGTAATATCTAGTCAGTTCATTTATGCATATATACATAATCCATAGAAACGCTACTTGCAACTAATAACCATAAGATTGCCATTTGCATCTGAGAGGCACCTAGGCAATCCATTTTTAAGGAATTTTTAAAGCTTAAAAAAAATCTAATTTACTTGAAAAGGTAGCTGCATTACAGAAGGATGAGTAAATGGAGCTTCACTTCAAAGCTCTACAGCAGACATACAGGTTACCAGTGCCTCCTCTGACACAAGTGCAGTCAAAAGTCCAGTGGCATTTTCTAATGAGAAAATCTGTCTCTTTTTATCAACAACAGTGATGAAGATGACCTTCCTCCAGCACTGGCAGCAGCAGCAGCAGCATCAACACCAGTGTCTTCAGCATCTCCCGGGTCGCAGAAAACATGTACGCCACAAACATCGGAAGGACAAACACAGGTTTCGCCTGGTGGCAAGGTAACACACAAAGAGAGGAACTTATGTCACTTGGGAGATGATTCAGGAAGGGTAGGAGGGAGCTGTGAGTAACAGGTTTCCCTAGATGGAGTAATTCTACATTTAAGAGTAGTTTTTAATGCAGAGTTGTAGTGATATGTTGAATTTTTTATGTAAGGAAGTATTTAGAGCCTGCTCCAAGACCCAACTAAAATCTGTAAGTTTTTCATCAGCATTAGGGGGAAGTGGATCAGGATTAATCATCTTGATTTTAAAGGTGCATAATTTTGTTGTCTATCTTTCCTGAGTAGCCATACCTAAAAAAACATGGTGTGAAATTTTAAATCCATTTGGCAATCTGTGCTTTCAGGAGTTAAAAAACACCAACAAAAATAACCAACAAAATTACAGAAATTAACTGGCCCTTTTTTCCAATGCTGGGTTTCTTTTTTGCCTTTAGAGTTCCACAGATGCTGGAAGCACATTTGCTTTGGAGCCAGGTGACCTCCTGATGGATTTCACAGAGGCCACACCAATGGTAAATAGTTTAAGTTTGTAACCAGGAAAATGTAAAAGTTTTCAATAATTTGTCTGCAGCTAAAACATAAGGGATACTATGCAGTGTGTTAGATAGTGCACAGAAATAAAGTAAGTTTCCTTGATATTCAGTGATCCTGAGCCTCCGTCAAACTCAGCTCAGAATCTCTGAAAATCAGTGCACATCAACAAGTGTTATGGCTGATCTTCTGAATGTGTTTATTGTTGGATAAATTCTTATTTCTCCCTCCTATCTTTACACATTGCTGCACTGGTTTCACAAGTTTCTTTGTCCCTTTAACACAGATTCCTAATGTGATCATAGGTTTGCTTTCAGGGGTTGTCTGAAAAGTCATTTCTTTTCCCCATAATTTTGTTCAGACCTGACCTAATAGCCAATCCAAAGATGTGTATCTGCACTTCCATGTTTCTTTAGCAAGGTGCTCTTCCTCACTTTAGACAGAATTGTCTATAATGTGTTGATTATTAACTTCTTTTTTTGGACGTAGATGATTTCTACTTTTGCTTAAAAGCCAGGGAGAGATGCCGGTCCCACTGAAGTCAAAAAGCCTCTCGACTTCAGTGATCTCAATGTTTCCATCTCAGATTCTCAGCAGATTTCTTGCATAATTATAATACGATCCTTAACTTCCTCCAAGTCATCCTGCATTGCAAATAACTCTAATGCCAGATAGCTCCTCTGCTGTCCAAAGGCATTTTTGCTGTTTTCTAGAAACCACAGATAAAACATATAAAAACTTGACAAGGACAGCCCTACACTTTGGGCATAAATGTTTTTGTAGTAAGGTAATTCTGTCCTGGGCCTTGCTTTCACTACATGGTTAGGTCCTAGTTTACAGTATGGGAAAGGTGCTGTGGGGTTGTGCCTTTTGCTTCAGAGACAGTGTTGTAGTTGTTGTAAGTAACTGCCTGTGTCCTGTTACCACTGGATGAGAGCTGTGGGGCTTGACAAGACACAGGCAGACTGAAACCAAAACTACCGGAAAGGAGGCTGTAGCGAGGTAGGTGTCGGTCTCTTCCCAAGTCAGAAGTGACAAGGACAAGAAGAAACGATCTCAAATTACTCCTTAAATTGCACATTAGTAATGATTTGTTCACTGAAAGGGTTGTAAAGCATTGGCACAGGTTGCCCGGGGAAGTGGTTGAGTCGACAGCCCTGGAGGTATTTAAAAGGCTTGTGGATGTTGCACTGAGGGACATGGTTTAAGGGGGGACTTGGCAGTGCTGGGTTAGGGTTGGACTTGGTGATCTGAAGGGCTTTTTCCAACATAAGTGATTCCATGATTCTGTCTAGGTTAGATTATCCTCTATATTAGTAATATATTTTTGGCTAAATTGTAGTTATCTGTTGGAGTTTACAAATAGATTTCTTATTCTAAAAGACATACCATATCTTACTGTGTTAATCAGAATTTTAAAAAATGAGTCATGGAGACTTCAGCAACTGACTGCTCTAGATAACACAGGTTTGGTTTGGTTTTTCTTTTTTCCATTTAACAGAAGTTACAGCATTACACACTTTTTCCTTTTCCAGCTGAGGATACAGGATTTTTGCCCTAAGTATTTTACCAAATCATGCTTTCCCCTTCCCCTACCCCACCACCCACTGACATAATTTATCACACTGTATGTTCATAAACTAACCTTCCACTGACTTTCTTGGTTTTAATATTTTGGAGAGCAGGAACTGCCCAGCATCAATCAACCCATTTTGTTTTGTTTAACATCTATAAAGGTCAGCTTGTTCTCTACAGAGCAGGTATTGTTTACAGACCTTTCTCTGCAGTTTCACTGACTACAGGCTGCTCTCAGTTGAGGTTTGAATGAAAAGTTTACTCTTCAGGGAGAGAGGCTCCAAGCAAAGGCAAGCTAAGGACAAATGAGTAGCTTTGAGACAGTCTGATTATTTAATAGTTCTGTTGTGATAGAACGTGCTGTCTGTTATTTGAGGGTCAAAGTCATGTGCAGCTTAGCATTGCGTTACTGTCAAGTCTGTGGTCATGTGCTGGTTTTGCATGCTGTGACCTGGCCCTTGGGAATTTGTTTGTTAATTGCACCCATTTGTTTCACATTCAGTGACAGGTACAGTATCTGAAGTCGTCATTCATGTTGTCTTATTTGGGATATTTGCCTGAGGTGATAGAGATGGAAATTCAGGTTCCTGTGTAGTCAAGGGTTTTTTGAAGAGGCTTATTCTCTTGTCTTTGATGTTTGGACTAGAAAGACTTAGGGACCTAAATTGGTCATCCAAAATTAGGTTTTGTAATTTATTTTGGTCATGATATATGCTGCTAAACTTCCCCAGTTCACTGGTGAGCTGTTAATTTGAGGCAGCTTTAGATATCCTCCCTTCTTTTCTGTAACATGACTGGTAGAGAGTGATTAATAGTCACTGACTGAGCTGCATGATCTTCGTTGTTCAGTGTCTAACCATTGATGCTTCCGGATGACCTTGGGTTTTATCCGTGTTTTGCTGCTGTTGCCAGCAAAACAGTGGAAGATACCAAATACAGTGGAATACATGCTGAGAATTATGCTTAGAAGTGGAGCTCAGAAAACCAAATTAACTTATAAAAATGTAAGGATTACTGAATGGAGTGGATTAATAGAAATCATGAATGCTGCCATGCAGGGATGAGAGCAATCAAATTTGTCTACTCGGTCAGCCTGGAGGAGATATTGTGATATATACAAGAACCAGCTGAGCTCTAATGGTCACTTAGTCATCAATACTTAGACTGCCAGTAACAGCAGGGCAATTATGAGGCAGACTGATTTCAGGAAATCATTTTGCAAGAGAAATAATGTACATTTACTAATGCAGATTGCCTAGAGGGAAAGGTATCCTTTTGTGCTCTGCAGATCTCAAACCCTGCGGTTTATGCACACTTCTAGTCATTTTTCAATTAGATCCTACAATTAATTGACTACAACATATTGCTTGTTGTCCTTAAAATCATTATAACATGAGCAGAAGAAAATCTTTATCTTTTTTTGCACTCTATTGTGACTTTTAGCACCGTATGCTTATAGCTTGTATGTAAACAAGATTCAATCCCTCCTGCTTTTGTGTTTCAGAAAAAGCAAATGGTTTTACAAAAATGCAGCATCATATATGAAGAATTATATTATCACATTAGGAGCATCCTCAATGAAAAATATTAGAATAAGTTTTGCCAGTGTAGTAGGCTCTTTCTGCCACCAGCCTCTCTCTCCTCCTGCACTCCCTCCTCGTGTTTCTAGCCTTTATGGAACTGGAAATCAAAGCCTGAGCTTTCAGCTGTTCTGTTGCAGCTTATAATCAGTGTCATTTCTGACATATGTATGGATGCAGAGCTTTCTTGCTTAGTTACAGAAAGCTCAGTCTTAAGACCCTGAATGAATGTAACAGCTGCTACACTGCTCTGACAATACCTCCTCAAACAAGACAGAAAGCCAGTGTGTACAAACTTCAGTTTGACCTAATGGAGTAGGACAAAGAAATAAGAAAGAAGATGTTTACATACAATATGGAGCTATTCCTAAACTTAGACTAAGGTTTATAATGCAAGGTGGATGGGCTAGGACTAAGTCATGATCACATCTACAGAGGTATCAGGGAGCAGTAATTTACAGCTGGCTATGTGCTTTTAAACTATAGGTTATCTCATGCTGTATCAAGTGAATGATTTTCTAGAGCTTCACCTGCCATCTATTGGCCGAAAACAGAAAGTAGAAAATTACTTGCTTATTTAAAGCTTGAGATACAACATTTAAAAGGCGTAAATTACCAGTGTGATAGTTTAAAAATGAAAAAATAAATGCTTCCAGTGTAATGCAAAATAGTTTTATTTAGGATGAGTTGGAAACAAGTATTTCTATTTTAGTGATAGCATTACTATGCAATCCTGTTCATTCAAAGTGATCTCATTGCATCTGAAAGAGTACAGAACCTGATGCACTAGCATCTACTATTTTGGAAATAAAGTGAAGGCAACCAGGTCTAAAGTGACTCAGCTCAGGGAGAAACTGGGAGAAGTTTTTATGTCTTGATGGAGGTGATAAAACATCCTTGCAAACTCTCAGTAGATAGTGAGCAAGAGGTAGTGAGGAGGGCAAAATAAGTAAAGTATCTTTTGATTCCACTCCCCTTTAATGTTTGTTATATTAATAAAGAAGAGTTATTTTGATTTTTAGTTGCTAAATTTTTATGGCAATTTTGCAAGGTTGCAATAAGCCAAATAACAGAGTGGGAAATGAGTTCAGTACTTCTTGCCTTCATTTTAAAGAACTTTTCACTTTCTGTGTAAAGCGATTTTTCCGTGGAAGACAGACAAACATATCAAACTCTAATACCCCCATAGCCAGTCCTTTTAGCATTGAATTCTAAACAAAAGTGACTATAATGTAATTCAAGACTGATATTTGATAAGAACATTAGCATGTATCTACTATCTGACTGGCTGAAAGTATAGATCAAGTATCTCTGCATGCCCCCAAGGTCTTTAAAACAGCTCAGTCAGAGACAAATTTATAAATGCATTACTTATGGTGAACTAAATACTGTAGAAAAAATAGGACTCATGAAGACTGGGTTGTATAGCTCAGAATTAGAAGCTTTCTACTTTTACATCTTCATATCAACAACAACAACAAAAAGATTTCTTAGTATAAGATGAATTGCATGCAATAACTATGCAATGGATTCAAAGGGGAATATTAAAACAAATCTGTTTTCCAAGCCAGCTTCTCAATCAACAGTATTTGTAATGGCCAATTATGAGCAAAAGAATTTGCAAAAAGAAGCAGTTTGTCTGTTACACATAGAAATAAGAAGTAAAAGCAGCAAGCAGTATATCAAATGCATATTTATTTCCAGTTTCGAGTTCATGCCCTTTAACTCCATATTAAACTAAGAAAAAACAAAGAATAGCAATTGCTAAAGCAAACAACTTCAATACAAAAAACTTAGACCAATAGCCAATAAATCTAGTTCCACATGAACTCAAGGAATACTCTAAATCTACTCATACTGCAAAGCACCATTCTTTTCTGCTGCAAGAAAAGGGCATCAGCTGGATGAGAACACATTGCAAAGGGGTGCACTGTAAGGCTCAGTCAAACTGAGGATGAGACATTTGGCTGGGGATTTGCAGGAAGTGCTTGGGGGCCCATGCTGTGTAAGGCTCCTGGGAGGAGACAGCTTGCATCAAGCAAATGCAGGTTACCTGAGCATCATTTAGGTTATATAAAGCACTGTATTTATGTATTTTATATATAAATATAGTTTAATATATTTATTAAACTAGGGATGGGACTTAGAGTATTTTAAAACAATCACAGTCATTGGGCAACCAGATAAATGGGTGAATACATAAAGCATTATAAATAGGACTTGTGACTAATATGTAGCTCTGCAAAGTACAGGGCTTTATTGGTGGATGCCAGTTTCATAAGCAGCCTGTTGAATTACTAACATGCAAGATAACTGAGTGTCAGCCTCAGAGACAGCCCCTTGAATCTTAGTTTAAAATTCACTAAAACTCTTTGACTGCTACTTAGCTATTTAGGGATTTGCTCCCAGTCATCCATTTTAGAAGTAGCCAGTGAAGAAACAAAATGGGAGAATGCTAAAAGATGACCTGTAAGCTTCTACATTTACTTGTTATTTTTCCTCTGTTTTAAGTGATTTAAATTCATTGGCTCAATATATTTTTCCCCATTATCTGTATGCTGAGCAGAACAAGCTGGTGAACTCTGTAGATATATGACAGATGATTCAACACTTCTCTATTTCTTTAACTAATTGAAAGTGAATTCTCCAAAAAATAAAATGATCCACAAAGTGAAATCCATTGCTGACTTTGCACCTGTGGACCCTGTGATAAACTGGATATGATGTGTATATGAGCAAGAAAAGCTTCCAAAAATAGGGGAATGTGTTAAATGGAAAAAATTCAGGCGTGTATCATCTAATTCAGTGCTTTTAAATAATCAATGGTCCACTGGCTAACATTTTATAAAACTTGAGATGAAAGTAAGGTGCAATGTCAGAAGATAGTTTGGATCAAGAGGGCACAAGCTTTTCCCTGGAGAGGTGATGAATTCTGCCACACACAATTATTTTTTGTTGCCTCTTGTGCTTTTTAAGCTGCTGTCCTAACCACCCTCTGGCATTCCAATTGACTGCTTCACGTTCATAGAAGTTATAAAATGTGCAAATGCCTATCAGTAAATCTGGTTTCTGCCAGATCATGCAAGCAGATCTGGTCCTGGAACTTAAGACTTTGGCTGGACTCCATAGCAGGCCTGAGCAGATGGGATCTCATTTGAGAAGATATTTACACCAGTAGAGTGGAGGATCTTCTACCACCTGTGTGCCTGCAGAAAGACAGAATCAGAAAAGTGCTCTGTAGCTAAAGTTTGTGAGATTGTTGCACAGTGGTGGGATGTTTGCTGTGCCTGTATGATGGGTGGGTCAGTGGCCATTTCCAGACTTGCCTATGAAGCTGGAGGACTGAAGTTGTGCTGTCACAGCTGCACATGAAGCTCTTTCTGTAGATGGGTGCTGGATGGTTTAATCTGTCCCAGCTTCCTTAGTGGAGCTGTGGCTGAACACTAACCCTACAAACAAAATTACTTAGCTTTAGGTCAAATCATCCATGAAACCCTGTAGTTTCACAGATGGCTCTCCTGACAACTGTAAGAGTGATAAAGTACATTTGCACGCAGCACAATTTCTGGAAAACTACTCCAAAAGGCAGTACCGTGGCTGAAGGTTGTTGAAATTACTTTAAAGTTTGATCAGTTTATGGGAGGGGGTATAGGATGTGCTTGTAATGGCAACTTGAGGCCAACTGACAGGCAAGGTCCCAGGGTGTCTGCTCCCTGATGATGAAGAGCATCTGCCAAACACCACAGACAGGGCACTGCAAGACTGTCTGTGGGCTTCTCCTTTTATGCAATTAGTGCACTAATCATTTTTAGTCCAGAGCTTTTCTCAATGCCTCTGAAGTGATATAGATTGCCACCACTTCAGCACTGTTTAGGAAGGCCAGAAAACTTGAGGGTCATGAATATTATTGAAGCTTAAAAAAAAAAAGAAAAATAAGAAAAAAACTACCTGAAATCCCTTTCCCCTGCCTCCTCATTAAAAAAAAAAAAAAAAAAAGTGATCATTCCATGGCATTAGCAGCTTTCTCTTTTGCTTGAAATCAACATCAGAGTAAGTGAAAGGAATCAAGTAAATGCAAGCAAACAGATTTTAAACCAGATGACATCTACCTCCTACAGCAAGTGCAAAAGGCAAATCTTTAGTAAGTCTTTTATAACCTGTGTATTGTTGTAAATCAGGTCTGATATGTTCAATCATACTTTTGGTCAGTGTCTTTTTTATTTCAGATTATTGCTTTACTTTTCAAGCAAATGTGTTTCATGTTTGGAGCAGGAGAGAGCAGGTGTAAAATCTGCCTATGAAAAACAAAAGTGAACAATAGATAGACAGGGCTTTTCAGACACAGAGCATAAAGCATCAACTTTTTTTACTGGCTGAGTCTCCTCTTCCACTCTACAGTGATTGGTGTGATAGAAAAATGCTCAGCTTCTGTGCAAAGACTGAAACCAGGTATATCTTTTTACATTTGCTCTCAATGAGACAAGTATAATGATGAAGCTATTATGGCACAAAGACTTTTGATAAAGGCATGTTGATCACCTTTCTTTTGGCCTGAGAAATACATTATTCCTTTTGTCTCAGCAGCTGTGAAGTTCCTAATCTCTCTTCCTCACTGTGATTACTGACAATTGCATTTAGACTCCAGTGAGTAACTATTGTGTGTTTGTTTTCTTTCAAGCCATCTAATGAATTGATATATGTGTAATTCTAATTCACATTTTTCCAGTGTGATAGCAAGTGTGATGCTAACAGCTCGGCTGTTCTGTGGAATTTCAATTGAATGTCTCCAAGCTTTAGCAGAAAATGGGAACATCTGCTTTCTGAACTGTTTTTTGACTGGCTGGGTGACTCAACTTGTAAAGCCAGCAAAAAAAATCAGATAAACTTTCTTGTTTATTTGCCATGCAATTGAATAATCAGAACTGATATGAAATATTTTTTCTTCTTTGATTAAAGTAAAAACTGGTTGTCTGCATCTTCCTTTGAAAAGCCTGTATTTTGGAAAATATCCTGAACCAAATGTCAGAGAGTAGTAAGAAGGGTAGATAGAAAGATCAGGCCAATTTGAAATTAAATAGTAGTTCATTTTCAAGTAATGCTTGGTTAATTTCGATGAGCTCATATTTCCAAATGACCAAAATGACCAAAATGTCATTTCTGAATTAGGCACTAAAAACTGCTCTGACAAAGTGCTGATTGAAACCTTCAAAATTTTTTTTTAAGTATAGAGAAAATTGAGTCAGCACCATTTCTTTTATAATATATTCCATTTGAATACATAGTCATTTTCTGGTGAGAATTCCTAAGCAGTAGCAGTCCTTTTTGATGAACCACAAGTGGTACCTAAGTGACCAGAGATTTTCTCTTCTGGCCTATCTTCTGATCTACCCTCTGCTTTTTCTGTTATTCACAACAGTGGGTAAATTCTCTACTGAAGCATAATATATATTTAATTTTCTTCAGTCTATCTACTAGCAAGCAAAACTGAAACAGAAGCACATTCATTGACATATGAGATTTACATCCAGACAGATCTTTTGCTATGACTTTATACAGAGCCTAGTACAAGGCAATAGTAGAATAACCAGTAAATCAGACTGATAAAATCAAAGTTTGCATAAACCTCAGCACAGCTATGGTAATTCCACAGCTCTGTGCCTTGTCCCAGGCATTGCATACCATAGAAGAAAATTCTAATTCAATTGTGGAAGAAAGAAAACAGGAGTTCTCGATTTCTCTCTTGTTAACTATCATGGTAACTGTATTGCAAACCTATGAACTCAGTAGGAAGGGTTCCCTTCTGTTCATTATCCCTTATATCACCCTTTGAAAAACAAAATTTTAAACTGTTTTGAGCTGAGGAAGAAAAATTCTACAGAGGTCATTATTCTATACACCCATTTTGAGCCTGATTAATAGAAAGCAGTTCTTGCATGCTTCTCTGAATTATTCATTGGAACTTGTCCATAAAACCATCACTAGGGAAGAATTGTGGATTTGTGGCTTGCTTTATGGTATGGCATTCCTCATTTTCAGCAAATCAAGACAAAAAGCCCCTACTCTCTAGGAGGCACAGCTGGTGAGGTCAGGAAAGTGAATCTCTATAAAACTCATTCAGCAATTTAATGTCATTTATTGGTCCTTTGCCAGAAGGTTGACTAGAATCTTGCAAGTGCTCCAGTGCTGTGGAACGTCACCTGGCCTCTTCTGGCAAAGTGCCAGATATTGCCAGGATGGATTTTGATGAAGGAGCTGTCCCTGCCAACTGGCACGCACACCAAGCCATATGCACATGCTCTGCTGAGAGCCCTGCTGGCAGTACTGGAGATGGCAAGTCATGTGCCAAGCCCAGTGGGCTTCTGACCACCTGAATTTGTGGATGATTTGGCACTCATTACCTGCTGCATCTGAGTTGAGCAAACTGTCAAAATTTATAATGATGAAGCTCAAGTGCTCACATCCAGATAGAATCCATGTGTTTGCATCAGTGGCTGAGCTGCCCAGACTTCAGACAAAGCTTGTTCTCTTCAAAAGATCTGTGGTCAGGAGACCGCATGTTTGTGTGTACCTCTAAAGCAATTTTGGCCTCCAGATCTCTCCTGTCTTGCTGCTACTGGTTTGGAGAAAGGGTTGAAGAAACTGTGCTTTCTCTTTTCTTCCTCACCAAGAGCAGGGGTGGTGAGGCAGTATGGATAATGGCTTTTCTTCACATCTGTAGTGTGGCTGAAGTTGGGCATATTCCTGCACCAAGAACAGTTAGTTCCCAAGCTCATAGAGAGCACACTGAAAAAGCAGCAGGCATAGGATTGGAAAAGAAACCCCCAAACCAAACCAAAAAACAAAACCCAACAACAAATCAGAACAACACCCTGCTCTTACCCTCCCCCAAGAAAAGAGAGTATCCTGGGTCTTAGCCTCCAGCTATCCCAGGGCTCTTGGGAAGACATTTAAAAGTAAATGCTGTAAGCCCGCCCACTGTCCCCCGGTTATGAAGATGACTGGACCAGTTTTGGCTCCTTTTACATTTTAAAAGACTTCAGGGTTTTTCTGAATTGAAAGAGTTACTATAATCTTCCCAGGGACCACAACATCACCAGAGGTTGCCAGATACAGTGTTTTGGCCTCCTCCATTACCACATGGTGCAGGGAGGGATCTTTGAGGCAGTGGTGCTGGAAACATGCCTCACAGCTAATCTCCAGCTTCCAGTTTGGCTTGCCTGTGAGCTCCTGTTGGGATGGGCAGGAAGTTGGTGACTGGGGCCCAGGATCTGCCTAGGACATTTTATTCACAGTGTAGTTCTTCCCTTGAAGAGATACCACAAGCAGACCTCCGAGGTGAGGACTGTCATTGTTTGGCCTGTCTCCCATTTCTCTTTTACTTTTCCTGTTCCCTGAAACATTATAATCTTCAGCTGCCTTCACAGAGATGTCTTTAATAACAGATCCTCTGAATCTTTTGCTCAATAAACAAATTATGGGGAAGCAGAGCTCTGCTCAAATGATAGAACAGACTTCTGGCATTGAAACTGTTGTCATTCCTGGGCCAAGCAGAAGAGTTCTGTACTTGTGCTCTTGGTCCAAAGGAGCTGTTTCTTTTGTAATTAAGGACGGGCAAAAGTGAGTTATGTGCTGATAGCCCTAATTGATCTGGATTATCCCTTGGCTGGGACTAATCTCTTTAGCCAAGGGGCATACCTGAGTGCAGTGTCTCAGACTGGGAGACTGGCTCTTGGGGTAACATCCCACAGACTCAGAGGCATCTGATGTGTTTCATGGCACTGAATTGGCAAAGTATTACAATTCAGGTGTTTAAATCTGTAAATATATATGCCTAATAAGTTCTTGTGTTTGAACACAACTCGATTTTACTTGCAGTCAAGACAGAATCTTTGTGTTTATTTAATGCTTGATGGCTGGCAATATGAGTGATTCATAATCAAGGGTGTGAGATTATGAATAAATAGGTTTTTATTTATAACATTTATCACAAAAGATTTGCTAGATATGGGATTGAATTTGTTCATGCACGAATCTTAAACCAAGCAAAACCTTGTTCCTTATAGACTTCCAGCTTTTACTCCAGTTGGTCTTATTGATAGGATCAAATAGTTTTGTATCCACTACCTTTAAAGAAGCAATGCTCTGCTTTCTTAATGCATGTTGGAAAAGGTGACATATTATGATGGGAAATTATTACTGTCTTATAGAAGCTTAGTTCAGAGTAGACTTTTAGAGTAGTGAGACAGCACAGC
Source organism: Aphelocoma coerulescens (assembly GCF_041296385.1). Classification (NCBI taxonomy): domain Eukaryota; kingdom Metazoa; phylum Chordata; class Aves; order Passeriformes; family Corvidae; genus Aphelocoma; species Aphelocoma coerulescens. Next base: position 100,107,726 of record NC_091015.1, on the reverse strand, counting down.
ACAGCAGTCAGCACTCATGTGTACTTGAGATCAAAATTCGTGAGAGGTCGCCAAAATTTGTAGGCACGTGCATAGATTAAGGCTGCAGTAGTCCCTGGGGCTGGTCACATGCTGAAGTTGAAAATACACTCAAGCGTCCTTCTGTATAGATCTATAAATAGTGCACCAGTTTGTAATTTTAATGCTTTTTCTGCAGCTCCACTGACTTTATTCTACCTGTGCTATTCTTTTCCTTTATAATAATGAACTGTATAAGCTCCTGGGGATTTTGCCAGAGCTCAATAGCTCAGAAAAATGGGGCAGAAAATTAGTGCAAAGTATTTCTTACTATCCTGACAGTCAAGGAGACTGTTATGGGTTGAGTTTCTGGACACTTAAGGATTTTCAGCCAGCTTTTCCTCTTACACAAGTATAGGTTGATTACAGTAGAGAGACAAACTGTTTGCGTTGGACTGAGGACAAGTAGTACACTGTTTGTGCCAATCTATCATAACTTTTCAAGAGAGGAATGTGATCCTGAGGGTTCTAAAAAGGGCAGATGTGTTAGGTGGTTATCAATCAGCCTTTGTGGGAATGTTCCTGGGTTTGAAGTCTCCGTGTCAGTAATTCATGGTGAACTAACAGTTATTGGGTGATGAGCCATCAGTGTCTATACTTAGAAATAAGCAGGTGTGGTGAGGGGTGAGCTTTTCCATCTGGCACAAAATGCATGTACAGTCTGCTTGCTGGCAGCGAAATCGAGAAGTATATGGCTTACCTGGGGCACTCTCAGCTGGCAGGAATCACAACACTCATTTCCTCCTCTTCATGTTATCCATCTTTAGTGACTTTCTTCTATGAAAACAGCCTCCATCTGCAGAGATGCCACTTGATTTTGTTGGCTGTGCACGCGGTGTAGGCACCTGCCACTGGATCACCGTTGATTTCATTGGTAAAGGCCAAGGGACAAAGAGGTAACTTTGCATTAGCTGTCCCAGCAATGCAACTAATGCAGCAACTGTTGGAGAGCAACCACATCCAGCAGGTACCTTCTGCTTTCTGCCTGCTTCATTTCTGCATTTTAAACAAAGACCAAGCAAACACTGCAATCTTTAGTCCGCATTTTTGCCAACACACCAAGACTGTGACATCATTTTGCCTTGCCACATTTTCCTCAGGGGATGGTGACTGGGCTGACAGCCCATTCTGTAGTTATGTTTTGCTTCAGCTTGCTTCACAGCACCAGCGAAAGAGTACTGAAAATCCTTAAGACTGTGAGAGCATGGACACTGTCTCATTTTTGTCACATCTGAATTGTTCTTATTCTGTTTTCCTTCAAAGAATATCTTCTCAAAAATATTCACAAGGCAAATTTATGTTGTAAAAATTATCCAGGACACGCATTTTCTTCCAGTGTGCTGTAGAGACGTTGGACTGATTTAATAACGCTATTTCCGTCGTCCCTGATGCTCTCCCAATACCTCTGAAATCCTTTTGCTAGCAACCCATAATTACAATCCTTAGAGTGAAAATCTAGAGTACTTGATCCCTAAAGGTAGCATAAAAAAGATACTAGCACCAACAAAATTTGTAGGGCTGCCCTTGCAAATTGTTACAGGAGTTGACATGAAGATTCAGGATTATATCCAGGGCAACTTAACTACTGTGACTGTAGACCTGCTTGCAAATAGTGTGGAGTTTATACTGCAGCCACAAACTACTATGCATAAAGTATCTGTGAAATGCTAAAGCTGCAGCAAAGCAAGCTTTAGCAGAGGCTGAACCTTCTACATCTTCTACTCCCGTGAACTCCCTTGACATCCATTTGGGAGACAGAAGCACAGTCAAGGAGCCATGTAGCCACCTCCAGACAATGCCTCTCTGTGAGGAAGGATTGCACAAAGTCCCTCTAAGAGGGAGGAAAATACCTGACGGAGAGGAAAGTACAAGCAGCTCGTGAGACATCAAGAAAGCAGTGTATGCTTTATGTTGTGTTCCAGGACAGGTGGACTCAGCCTGCTGCAAGGTCCAGAGAAGGGCTGGTGTACATCAATGAGCAGAGGAATGGCAAGTTCACCATTTGAGGGGGCCCCAAGAGAACTTGTCTCATCAAAGATACTGCGGGATGAACATGGAACTTTCAAAGTGGAGCTTTTTCAGTTTACCAGAAGGAATGGAGCAGTAACTGTGGGGAGGGGGACTCTGTACTGCAGTACAGAGGTCCTGTGGAAACTCACACCAAATCTGATGAGTCAAAGACTTGGATTCACTTATGTTGGTTCTTAGGAGTCAATGAATATCCTTGGAAATATTTCCTTGAACTCCAGTCTCCACTAGTTTTTTTCAAGATGAGAAAGGGAGGTCCAAAGACCAGATGGAACTATGAGGGAGATTTTCCAGTGTTGTCTCCTCAGAAAGAGTGACAGCAGGCAGGGAGGTTCTGAACATGTAGTTCAGTTTCTTCCTCCCTGGCTTAGTGGCTTGTGCAGAAACCCATCCTCTTCAGAAACTTTGCATTTGGTGCCTCAGGGTGTTTTCAACAGTACATTTCTGCAGAAGTGCCCTCTTTAATGTGTGTAAACAAAATCTCTCTGCTGACACAGGCACCCAGATATCAATTCAAAAACTAGAAAAAATCCTGTATCCCATGAAAAGAAGGCGGCCTGTGATGCAACACTTGTGGGATTTGCACCAAGTATGGTTCATCGGGACATATGGTTCATCACACAGGTTTTTCCAAGACTAATTGGTCAATAGTATTGCTGATTTATGCTTCTTTCCTGTTGCAAGTTTGATGAGCTGCACTGTTTCGGTCTGATTTTTGCCCTGTGCATCCTGGCAGTGATTATGCCTACCTGTCATGCCAGTTATGATGCCACACAAGAAGGACATAAACTGGGGCTGACATAATCTGAGTGTTCGATCATTTGAGCCTGGAACTGCTCCCACTGAAAAGAATTTGTTTGTCCATGTAGGTATTTTGTGGTGAAAAATACCAGAAACTCTTTGGGTTTACATTTTCTGCCTCATTCATTTCAGCCACTGAAATGGTATGACAGCAGACGAGAAGTTATACTGAAAAATTGCAGAGTCTAGAATCTTCACACTGCTTTTGGAAACCAAGCCTAATGGTTAACTGGTATTTCTAAAGTCATATCACATGTCAGGACTGGGAAATGCTAGTGTAATGTCCTCTAGATGTTTCAGCTGACGTCCTTTTCTAGTTTGATGAGTAGAAACAAGTCTCTGTGCTGTATAGATATGATGGCATTCACCTTACATCGTGTACTTTGAAATAAAGCACAACAGAATACTCCTCTGGCTATATGTGTATCCTGAGGGCCTTATTTATGACACCACTTTAGGTGTTAACAGCTCTGCCTCTTCTTGCTGCAATGCATGGGAATCCAGTGAAGTGTTTGGCCTAAAGTCTGTCTTCCATCTGGTCAGTATACAGAGTGACAGTGCCTACCCACTGAGATCACACTTTTTCACCATAATGTTACAAATGCCTCCAGTCAAGGTGCAGGGGATGGGAGTGAAGCAAAGCATCAACAGCAGAAAATATAACTGGACCTTTGTGGAAGAAAAGAAAGTTGTGCCAAGGCAGTGAATACACTATTCCAAAGGCAAGGGAACATATCCAAATTAAGCCCACTTCTCCCAAAAGCAGTATTTTTTTCCCAGAATAAGACATTTGTAATGTTCCCTTCTGATAGAAATACCAAATTTTACTGATTTTATATCAATTAACTTGACAGAAATACTCTTTCTTTATGTCCCTCCACTTCCATTTGCTTTTATGAGAAAGTTACACTTTTATCTCCTAACTCATCTAAAAGGTGTTTCAGGAAAGTGCAATTGTTTTTACTGAGATTTTAAATTTCATCCAGAAGAACTCTTTGCACAAATGTAAAGAAAAGGGGAAGGTTCTTGTCCATTTGTCCTTTTTTTTTTCCTTTACCCTTCTTTATTCTCCCTTGCAATCTAAACAAGGAAAATCAGTGCTGTTAATTCTTTCTGGTTGTGCCAAAGATGCCTCCAAAATATATTACTCCAATGGAGAGCTAATAATGCAAAAAGAATCTTTGAGTACTGCTAAGAAATTATCCACAGAGGAATAAATTTTTTCTCATTTTCCCACAAAATCAATGTTACTGTTCTACCTGACTGGTTTTCAGATTTTTCACCCTAAAGCTTACTCAACCATTGGACTTCTCCTGAGACTATGCTGATTCCTTCTTTATTATTCTTTTCTTTTTTCTTTTTTTTTTTTTTTATGACAACTGTTCTTTTAAGCTTAGTAAATTCTCAACTTGCCAAGCTAAATATTCCAGACAAGGAGCTGCTTGTCCAAAGTAATTCTGTTGTGGTAATGCACCCTGACCTTTCAAGCAAGGGGCATTTCAGGTTATGAAACAAGCATGTGAGATGCTGCTGGAATGCCAAACTTCTTCACTCCCCTTTCATGCCATGCCCCTGCAACCTGACAGTTACTCATGGGGGCTGCCTTAAAGGTTGTTTTATGGCTGTGACTTTGGCAGCAAGACTGTTGGCACTCCTGCAGAGAGGGCAAGCATGCTTGACATCAAGTTTTGTTCTTAAAAGCCTGTCTGTGCTGTTAAGGAGAGCACAGCTCTAACTTCTTGTTGCTCATGGTATTTTTGTAGCCCCTGTGACACCAGTCAGTCCCTTTTGGTCCTGTAGAAGAGCCTGACTGTACCAGAAAATGCCCATCTAAGCAATGTGGATGTGCTTGCTGCTCCATCTGCCATGACAGGAATTGTGCCCAGCTGTAAATTTCAAAGATGTTACTTGGTTTGTTTCATACCAAAGCAGACAGCAAACCTCACTCTGGTCTATATGCAAGACAGCAAACCTCACTCTGGTCTATATGCAATCTGCATACACTGGCAATATGCAAACACTGGCAGCTACTGTGTTTTACTTCTCTGAGCAGCTAGAGTTCCCCTTCATGAGACTGATCTGCCCGTGGAACTGCCCATCTCCTCTTCCCCCTTCCTTTTCCCTTCGTGTGTGCCATCCCAGGAAAACCCTGGAAGCTGCTGAAGGTCTCCAGAGACTGAAGGAACTGCAGCTTTGAAGTAGGTGATAGAGTTGGCTCTGCCCTTCTTCCTTTCTCAGTTCCCAGGTGGTATCTTTCAACTGATGCTGTCACAGCAGGAAGAAGAAAGCACCCTGGGAAATTTACGGGTCTGCTTCTGCCATGTGAGTTAGGAGATATTTAAAGGTATGGTATGTCTTCCTCCTAGGGCAGGGAGAGAGGCTGTGAGGGGAAGGCATAGCATTTAGGTTCTGGTCAGGGAGTTGTTTTGCTTTCTGCGCTGCTCTGAGATTTTTGACTTCATGCAATATACTCATCTGCAGTGCAAGGGTAAGGAAGAGACTCAGCCATCTGCTTTCCTTGTGTGCTGGGATGGGAATCACAGGGTTTTCTTCCCCCTTCCAGGTGCTGGCAACTGCTACAGCTGGCCATGGTGAACATGAAGGACAGTTAGGTCAAAGTAGGTGAAGTATATTCCTGGGTGAAAAGACCTTTGAAATTTCCAAATCAAGTTTCACATAAACCAATTTTTTAAGTGATGCTTTCCACACTGCTGTCTCCCCATCCTGCATATCCTCTGTCTGAACAATATTCTTGAATATATGGGATTTTTTTCTGCTATTGTGTGGATGAGAATGTACCAACTTCCTACTCTGAAGAGCCAAGCCATTAATAGTTGAGAGCTTCTTGCCAATGCTGAAGAGGCAACAACAGTGTTGTCTCTCTGCCTTGCCTATGGAAGCTGGCAGCAACAATCTTATCAAGGCCAAACCAATAAGCTCTGTTGTGCTTTTTGAGTAACAGTGGCCTGTTCTCAGAGGCAAAAAATAGGAGGGGAAGAAAGTAAATACTAAAGGCTAAGAAGGATGGTTTCTGTTTGTCACTCTTAAATTGAACACAGGTATGGGTTTTTTCCCCTCTGTTCCCTAATTTCTCCTTCCACTTTGTTTAAAAGGCCAGAAATTGAGGGGTTTAGAATCCAGAGAGCCTTTCATTTGTTGACATTGTCCTATTCTCAAGATTAAAAAAGCACAGCTGTCCAAGAGAGGGACTCACGCTGATAACTAAACTGGATGAAGCCTTTCTTGCCCTGTTTTGATACATAGGCTGGCCTCACGCACATCCACAGGTTGAAGTGCTGGTTTTGCAAGAGGGTATTCTGCATGGCTGTGGGTCACAGCATGTGATCAGGCTGACTCCTGTTATGTGCCTCTACTCCCAAGTCTCTGTGGACTCTCAAGCATTCTGCATAATTTTTCTTTCCTGCATTCACTAACTGTGTTTCATTTCCTTAATGAGACTAACTGGCAAAATTAGAGAGATTTTAGCTGTGGGATATCAAACTCATACTGCACACGAGCAGCCAGCTTCCCATCTCTGTTTGGCTCAATGACTGTATTTGTAACTGAGTACACTTGTACTTTGTACTGTAACATCATATTATAAACCCTTCATAACCTGAGAATGTCAGCCTGGGCTAATGGGTATGTGCTGTCTCTCATGAGACATGCTACAGCTGTCCAGATTTGGCTCTGGGTATAATGTAACATAACAAACTAGTGAGGAGCTACTGTGTCAGTCCAGTGAGTTAGGTTCAATCAGCAATAAAGCAGACATAAATACACTTTGCTAACAGACATGAATATAGGACTGTAAAAGGACTGTGAAATTTCCTTTAATAAGTTTGCATAGAAAATTGTGATTTGAAATAATTTCTCCTTTGCAGAGTTGTTAGCTCATTTACGCCTGTGTAATTGATTTACAAACACCTTTATTCTGTTAAAAAGTTATTTACATGCTTGACTGTATCTTTGCTATCCATACTCCTCATGTGTAAGAAGCCTGACAATTAATGCTAAGCTGAATTCATCATGTTTGCAGAAGCGAGCCCACAGATAGCTGTTAATTTCCCTTGGTACTCTTATAAGCCATTATGTTACTGCTATTTTATTTGCAAAATAAACACTGTACATTTACTTAATTATATTTGATGTCATAATTCCAGGTTTTTCTTTGGCCTACAGGGACTCAGGGCCCTCAGGGTAGCTTTCCTTATTATTAAACAACAGTTGCGTAGCTGTAGTTAGTAAATTATGATTGGAGACATGCATAACAAACCAATGCAGAGCTGTTCCTGTAATAAAGTGAAAAACACACCTTTACAGTGAAAAATGTGATTTTCCAAAGGGAAAGCACGAAGTGCAGTTCAAAACTCATATGTTTATCTGCTATTTTGTCCTCTCCAAATGAATGAATAATGTCTGCATTCTAAAAAAGAAAATAATGAGAAACAGCATTCACAATGAAGTGGGACAGAGATTGTTGCTGCTTTTGATATATTTTTAATTTCAGCTGATGTTTGAAACTACTTTAAAGGCAGAAGTGACTTCCAGCAGGGTCTGGTCACACCAGTGACTATCCTCATGGACCAAGCCCTCTCAGCAGATGGATGTGTTGGTCTCTCTCCTCTTTGTCTCCATGCACTTTTCAAAAAACCTCCAAGGGTCATCCTTTACGCACAGCCCTCCTCTCAACACAGGGCCTTGTAGCTGCCTGAAACAAACAGCTGTCCCCATGGTTTTTTAATATATTATTTTCTTTTGATACCATCTTGTGTGATTGTTTGTCTTTGGCAGCAACTGTGTAAGTGAGAATTTGGAATTCTAAAATATTTAAAGCACAAGTTCTTTAGACAAAGTTCCTGCACAACAAAATTTGCTCCTGCACTTCATATTGCATATCTTAAAATGTAGTGCTGGCTGAAGGAAGGAATAATAATAATTCTGGTGACAGAATTGGAAGATATATTGTATGCAACCAGCTCTGTATTTGCTCAACAGATTTAATTACATGGTAAAATTAATTTATCAAGTTTTCATATTTATGCTTTGACTATTCATCATCAGGTTTCTGTATGCATTTTTGGAGGGGTCTTTTTTGGGTCTGGTCCAAGCACTGCTGAACTGCTCTGATTTGTTGGATATGTCACTGTAGTTGCAATGCTTTGCTGCTTTTTTTTTCCTTTTGCATTTTTATGCTCTGAAAGTAACATCTTTTTCTTTATCTTTTTTAAAGATAAAGACATTCCCTGCTGATACATCTAATCCTTTTTTCGATCCCTTTACAACAGTACCACAGTTTTCTGTAAGTAGAACATGCAACTAAAAACTGTGTTTTAACACAATTCCAACTGATTTTTTAAATGTCAGAAATCTATGCACTAAGCAGTCCTCAAAAAAAAAAAAAAAAAAAAAAGAAAAAAAAAGGATAAATTCCAAGTAGAAATTAGAGTACAAAGCAGTTAAATATTTCCATTATACAAAATGTTGCCTGCATTCAGACATTGCTGCTTACTAGACAGAGGACTAAGAGTTAAAGGTCAAGGCTCACCACTGATGAAGTCAGTCCCAAAATGTTGTTCAGTTCAGGACTGTAGAGGACACGTGTGAAGCTCCATAACATCTTTACAGGGAGCAGTAAGGGAATGGGAAGACTTAGTCCTCTATCTAGCAATTGCATGGCCTCCTGCCTGAAACCACCTGCTGTGCCATCACAAAGAGGGCCCTGATTTTCATTGAATTTACATCTGAATTTTAAAGAATTATAGTTAGTGGGTGAGTGACTACAATGGTATCCTTGTATAAACTCTCATGTTTACCTAAGAGCTTGAATCCAATTTTGAACTACATTCTTGTTAAATTTTCACAGAAGATGTGACTTAGGGATTTTGGTGAGGTAAACTACATAAAAACAGAAAACTGACAATTTAAAAAGTAAGCACAATCGAAATCTTGCTTCAGTGGTAGAGGCATTATGTAATAAGGACGACAAAAAAAGTATGACAAATTTAACTACTCTTTAGGAAACACTCTGCTTATAAACTCCATGTAAAATGACTTACAATTTTTAAGTTACATTTGCAAAATGAAGCATTTCAGACTTTGACTTTAAATTTTACTGGTTGCAGCAATCTATATCTGGCATATAATCCAAGATAAGTAACTTAATTCACTGTTGGGTCATGTGGAGGTTCTGTCTGTATTTAATGATTTAAAGAAAGAGGCTTTTCTTTCATAATAAACCTGATCATGGGCTTTTATGTAAATGTGTTTTTTCTCCAAATAGGTATTTTAAAACCAGAGTTAGCATCCCCAAGCTGTGTAAGTGCCACAGTCGAGCTCTAATTAAATGCATTTGAAAGTACACAGGAATGCCACAGCAATGTTTCATTTTGTCAGCCAAGTCCAGACAGCACAGTTGTGATAAAAGCTAACCCACAATTACACTGCTTGTGTCTTTCACAGTACTCCTTTATCTAAACAAAAAGATGCACCCCCAAAATAGCTTTCCCACTAATTAGTATTGATAGTCAGACATTATTTTTCTGTCTCTGACGGGACGAAAGCAAAATTTAGGAGGGCTGTATAACATATATTTTCATAATTGGGAGGCCAGAATTCTGAAATACAAAGAGAAGGTATACTGATATACTTACCCACAGAAATTTCCATATTGCAGAATATGGCTATTTCATGGCAAATTCAAATGTTGAATTTTTGTTGTGTTCTGTCAGGAGAAAATAAGCAAAGCAAAATTCAAACTAATCTTTCTGAAATCCTATCTTCTCCCCATAGATTTCCATTTCCCTGGGCAGGGTGGAGGGCAAAATCCAGATCACAAATATTTAAAATACCATTGCAATAAAAACCTAATGATGTATGATCCATCACATGATCCCGTACATTCCCTTTAGTGAGTTATGTACAAATATCTGTGGCAAACAAGCAGCTGCCAATGGGACTGCATAGAGATGGGAAAACTATCAGGAGAGTTAGGTGGGATTTGATCCTGTGTTTCATGGCCCTCTGTCCCAGCCCAAAGGGAGGTGTCTCTCCACAGAAGCATTTCAGGTCATCCTGATGAGATCTAACTCTGAATGGTCTCCAGTCACACACAGACCCAGATGGTAATGTTTGTTAATTGATTTCTTTTTTTTGTTTTCTTGTTTCTTTTCCTTACTTCCCCTTCCCCCTCCTTTTTTTTTGGTTTTTTTTTTTTTTTTTTCTTGGAAGAAAACATTGAAATGTTGTTAAGCAGGAAAAGGATTGTGGAGAGTGACATTTAGAAGGCTTTACCTTTCATGTACAGCTTCAAATTTGGTGGTGTATATGCAGTTGTGTTGATTTGATCAGATGAAAAATTAGATGATGTGGTTACCTGGAATATTTAAATATAAGCTTCAAGCCAGGAACCCTCTGAATTTCAGAGATTTCCATAGAAAAATGGCAGGTATGATGGCCATATTCTCAGGCAGGTGTAAGTCACATAGATTTAAATTAATGACATTTTATCTGTTTAGACCAGTTAAATATTTGGCTTAAGTGTACCATGCAATCAGACATATAAATAAAAAAATGGTTTGGATATCTCCTGTAAAATAATCATCCAGAGCAAACACACTATGGGACTCCAGGCAATTCTTCAGCAAGTGTAGTTTGTCATCACTCTGCTGATTTCACTGAGGCTGGGAGAATTTACATCAGCTGCAGAGTGATGTCTTCTTCTCATGCCATATAGTAAGATCGGGCAGTCCTCAGAGCACAGGGGTCCTGTATGAGGAACACCAGATTTCATACCCCTGCAGTTTGTAAGGTTGAGTTTTAAAAGTTGAATGACAGAGAATTTTGAACAGGTTCTATTAGCCAGTATTTACACACAGGAGAGTTTCTTTAGTTGATTTTACATTTTTCCATTTTACTAATTTTGTGGAATCAATGGAATTCCTTTTGCTTAAGAGGTTATTTTGGATCATAACAGATGTGTTTAGACATGTTAAAAAGTGACAATAAGCAAGCAAGACTAACAGAGCCAGTCTTTTCTGGGGTCAAATAGTTTTCCCACTGTTTAAATTATGTTTTTGAATCATTTGCAGAGGTTTGCAGAATTTGAGTAATAATTAAGACCAAAAAAAGATAAAGGTTGCTCTTCAAATAGCTGCTTCCTTATGATGGTGATTTTTCTTCCTCCCTGCCTTAGACTCTGAACTGGGTCCAGAAGAAAAAGTCATCAAGGAAGAAATGGAGCTGATACTAGTAGGAGAATGTTCTAATGATCCTGACACACTGACAACTGCAGTTGCTCTGTGTTCTTCCCAGGTCAGGGTCAGACATGCTCCACAGGCACTAGCTGCTGTGGTTTGGCATGACAAGTAGCCCATGCCAAAAAACAAGACAGGGCTGTTTGATTTTTAGGGATCCTCCCCCTCTGGTTGTAAGGGTAGCCCAGTCTTTGCTATAATGCTGTGCTGATATGCCTCACATGAAAGACAGGAGATGGTTGCTTGATCTTTGTCTTAAATCTGCACTTCCAATATTGCTTTAACATTGCCTGTCACTGGATACTGCAGGAATATTTCTCTTGAGGCATGTTCCAGTTAGCAAATGTGGGAAAGGGGTGGAGATTTCAAAACCTGGACTCCTAAAAGCCCAGACCCCCAGCTGTTAACAAAACACAGATTAGTTAGAGGACCCACCAGCAAAGTGTATAGGATTCCTGAAGAATATTCCAGAAATCTCATGTTGTCAACATTCTGCATCACTTTTAGGGAAAATGCAATAATGATAAGTGTCATTCTCCAAACTGATTATGTTTTTTACCTGAATGCTGCCAGTCCCACACATGCAGTGTCATTTCATCCAGTGCATGTTGCAATCAGGCTGGTCCCCCAGGCATCAAAAGAGGTGGCTGTCCAGCATCTGCAGAGGTTGCACTGAGAAGTTATAGCCACAGCCTCCCATTTGTTCTCATTCTCAGTTTCTGTTACCGAGTGCTTGGCAATGAGTTGGATAGTGAAGGATGGCAGGACCCCCAGCAGCTAATTTACAATTTTTTCTTTCTTTTCTTTTCTATTACATCCTCTTTTTTTTTGTAGGCAGAATTTGCAGACAGCAAATTACAGTGCTGTGGGGTGCAGTCATCTCCTAAGATTACGCTGGTGTCTCCGTCACCTGTCCTGAGGTCTCTGGCAGAGACTATTCCGACTCCAACAGTCCAGACAGTATATACGTCGCATAAGCCCATTTCGCTGGCAGACAGGTACTGTGCAGTTCTTCCACAGAAATACTCTGATGCTCTCTGCATTAAAGGAGTCAGCTTGATTTCCCTTTTTCTGTCATAATTACCATAAAATGTAATTTTCTCTTATACCAAAAGATTATTGCTTGACTACTTCAGAATAGGTGGGTTATGTAAAGAAATACCTGTAACTCACACTCTCATCCTCTGAGATTTAAAAAAGCCTACCTTAATTAACTGCTGTAGCCAGCAGTGTACCATTTCTGTGGCCAATGGCCTGGAGAGAAAGGGTTGTGCAGATTTTCCTCAGGCAAGTCATTTTGTCTGAACCACAAAGGTTTTGTTTTAATAATTGCTGTTACAATTTGTTTTTTGAAATTAGATGTCTATGGGGGAAAGCTGAGGTTGAGAAATGTCTGTTCTTCCAAATGAAAAACAGGCATCGGTTTTCTTTCTTGTACCTCTTTCTTTTTTTGTTTTTTCTTTTTTAGTAATGTGCTACAGTGGCCTTGTAATTTCTCAGAGAAACAACAAGCTATACCACCTTTCCACAGGCAGACTCTTTTCAGTTTTCTATTCTTTCATCCTACTGGTTTTGCATGCAGGCTTCTTATTCTATAATTTAATCAAAGCTGAACTTCCCAAGCTGATCATTTACTGAATATAAATGTAGCAGTGGATATACTCTGTATTTCTGGAGCACAAATAGTCCTAGGCTTATGAAAAGTATTTCTTTGTCATCATAATAAATGAGTCTTTTTTACTTTTGGATTCATAGTCAATTCCCATTTTTGGTTGTTCATTATTTTTTGCAGATGTTGGTTAATTGCACCTGCGCACTTGCTCAACATTGCTAACTCATCTAAAAATTTATCATTCCAGTAAAAATGTAATTCTGAAGCTGTAATGCTGAACTCAGCTTCTGTAGGATGCCTCAAGCACACGTGGGTGATTCTACCCCTGCTTGTCCACAAATGGGCTGCAAGGTTTCTGCAATACAGTTTAAATCTCCAAACTCTGTTACAAGTGTGAGATACATAACTTTCAGAACAGCACGGTAAACAGTTTCAGAAATGGAATCACTTACCCGAGGCATTCCCAGGGTTACAAAGCCTCTGGGCTCTGGAGTGAATTGGTGAAAGTGAGGACTTCAGGCTCTGATTCCCACACCCTGATATGTGCAGGACTGTGGTAAATTCAGCATATCTATGTATCTATGTATATAGATATCCCTCAATATCAGACCACACCAAGGAGCAGAAGGCTGTAGCAGTAGTCTTTCATGATGGCATTTGCTGTAGCTGCTCCATTTTTAGAGTCCTAGTCCAGCTTCCTTTGAAATCAGTAGCCTTTAATGGGGGTTAGATGAAATTATAAACTGTTTTGCCATGTGGATCTTTTTATATCCTTCTTCTTGCCTCTGTTTGCTCTTCAGAAATATCAAGTGATACTTGTTTTTGAATCAGCCATCAGTTATCAGCTTTTTCACTGAATTGAGTCTGACCTTTTTTTCCCCTCCTTTGGTATTTTGAAAATGTTAATTATTTTAAATTGAAATCTGAGACTTATTGTTGTTCCCATAATTGGCTGTTTGTGCATTAATTACACAGTGCTGAGACTCTGAGGCGTGAACTTGAGAGAGAGAAAATGATGAAAAGACTCTTGATGACAGAATTATGAAATTCGCACTTCCGTCAGATGGAGAATGGATTGGGGCCTTTCATGTGCCTTCTGTCTGTTTACATTCCTCTGCTTCTGTGTACTCAACATAATGCATGGGAAAATGTGTGATATTCCTGGCTCGCCTGGATTCACCACGGTTGGTTAAAATCACATCTCGGCTAGACTCTAACTTGAAGGAGTTCCTTTATTCATTTGCTGCTGGGAAATAAACCTTCAATCCTTTATCTCTCCTGAGATTTTATACTATTAACACAATTAATTTCTGGTTTGGTTTTGGTAAATCTAGGGCAAAGAGGATCAGCAAGGAGCATACTGATTTCTATTGGGAAACACTGTTCTGTACATATGTTAATAAGTGCACAGAAATTAATGTTATGCAGAATATTTTGATAGTAACATAGAAAATATGTCATTTTGTACAACTGAAAATTGCAATGAGCTACTGCTATTTGTTAAAGAACCATTTTTAAAGCAGAAGAATGATTATTACATCCTAACCCCAGGACTGTTAGTCTCCACAGAATAAACGGCTGTCTTATTAAATTCCTAACCTTAACCTTCACTCAGAGATATAAATAGCTGCAAGGGGGAGAGACACCCCACCCTACAGATATACGTACCCAGTACTCCCTATAGTTTGTCACCTTGACCTAAACCTTCAACTAAATCTTACCGTATTTCCATTAATGGATTAAAAAAATGAGTTGTTTAAAGTAATTTCCTACTGACTTTCTAGCTTGATACTGACTTTTTTAAAGCAAGTGCAGAGTTTTACCTTCTCCAGTTTGCCTAGGCTTTAAGGCTAGCCCACACTCGGACATCTTCTGCCCCAGCACTGAAGGTTGCAGAGCCTCAGCGGTGTGGACATAGCTCACAGAGGGAGATTTTTTTTCCTTCATGGATAAATAAACCACCTTCCTGACTGACATGAATTGACTGGTCACTTTAAAGAACAAGAACAGTGATAGTTTATGGCAAAGCTGTGCCTATACCCATATTTTTAACTCTACTAATCAGCACATATGTCCTGGCAAACCTGCCAGGGTGCGCCTGGCTATACATCCTGGTCACCTCCAACACCCAAGCAGCCTCTACATCCAGTGGAGCTCTCTCAGGCATGAGGTGGGGTGGGTGGTCCAGCACTAGCAGAGCTGCAGCCACAGGGAGGGAATTACACAGGTAATGCTACCAACTATTTCCTAGGGAAAAAAAAGTCTCTGTTTCCCCTTGTTCAGTAGTGCAGGGTCATCTAGAAAACTAACAACATCTGACTGTCAGCTACAAGGTACTCTTTCAACAGGAAAGCTTTTGTGCATTTTGTATGGCTGAAGATGTACATTTTTCTGTTACTCTGTACACTATGTTCTCTTATTTGTATTAAGATAAAAGATTGCCCTCCATTTGGCACTGATTACGATGGCTTTATCTCAGCTTAAACAGTTTGTTTGTGTGGAGGCTGGGAAGTGATTGCTGTGAGACTGGGTTTCCTTCAGAGTTAGCTTCTGCTGTTTTTCTGAAAAGAGAGTTCTGGAGAGCTTCGTAAGACTGTGGATTGCAATGTGAAGGTATAAAATGGCTTGTCTATCTTATAGTTGCTGGGACAAGAAATTAGCATTAGGCTTCCCATTTAAATCCACCAAACCCAAAACTTTCTGGTTGCCATAAATTGGGTCAAAACACACAGCACAAATGTTATGTAGAAAATCACATTACAAAATTTAACCAAAGTGGCTCAACATGAGCAGTGGGCACAAGGAGCCACAAAAACTCACCTGGACTGTAGATTCAAAAGCATTCCGGTGACTTTTCTGGGTAATCAGATATGACTTGTATGCTGTCCACCCTCTAGTTGCAGAGCCAGGACATTTCCATTCCTTATGTTTTAATGCCCCACTCCATCAATATAAAAAATTGGTTAGGAACATTAAATCCCTGTGAGGAAATCAGAAAGGAGGGGAAAATGCACAGACACAAAAGAATGCAATATCCTGTTACTCTTTTCTCACTCCTTCCCAGAAGGTATTGGTGAGGGAGAAGCAGCAGCACATATTTCCTGTGTCCAAGTGATACTGAGCCTTCTGAACAACAAATAAAGGAAAATTGTAACTAGAAATGCTGGTTTGGGAGAGCAAAACAAAGTAAGATTGAGAATGGCACAGTGCTGACTCTAGCTGAATCTGGTTTTCTGCCTGTTAGGTAACGCCCAATTGTGTTTGAACTGCCAACAGTTTCACAAAGTCATTGTCAAGGAAAAGAAGGGAAAAAAAACAAACAGAAAAAAATCTGAGCACATCCTTCAGTCATACTGATTGCCATGGAGTGAACTTTAGGAACCCCACAATATGCCTTCAGGTTTGGGGGCAAAACAGATCCAGTTACCCACATTAAGTCAGTCTGGTCACATAAGCAAAAAGGCTTTAGCAAAACGGAATGCCTGAGTCTGACCAGCTCATCAGATGTTCTGGCCCATAAACAGTCTATTAGTTTATTATTTTATGTGCATCATTATTGCTCCCACTGTATAAAATTTCTTCAGCTGAAATAGTCAGAACCAGAAAACAAGAAATGTGAACCAAGGTTACTTTATACAGCCAAGTCTTTATAGCTGAGGCATGCTCTGGGATGCTGAAGAAGAGCAGAGATTCCTCCTTCTTTGGTTCCCACCAGAAGAGGGAAAGGCTCATGTGGCTGCTTAGTTTCTGTGGGATGTTTTCTACAGAACAACTCCAAGTACGTTGCCTTGTCTTGTTTTAGTGTCTTACCCACTGGCTGCCACTGTTTCCTATTCTGCAGTCGAATGGAGCTTTATTTAAACTGTTTTACTGATATCAAACTAAACTTTTAACTGTGGAATGTCATCACCTTGTTCTTTCTTACTATGAACCTTCTTCAGCCATGCTTCAGCATCTCAGTTTTCACATCCTCTGAAGAAACTGCCTCACCTCTGGTTGGGAATTACAGTATTAGGACACCTGTTACCCAAAACTACTGTGACCAAGACAATGCCAACATGAACATATTGCAGAGAGGCAGATAGTCCAGATTTGCCCCTACAATTTAACTTTTCATGTGTTAAAGGATACTCTGCCTGAAGGTATGTCTATATAATAGTGCAGAAGTATCTGAGCTAGCTTTAATGAGCTTGCATATGTAGTTGTGGCAGCATGAAGCCCAGCACAGGCTATCATTATCATGTACATTGACATGTGTAAAGATAATGCATTTGAACAGCAGCCTTCTGAAGCATGGTCTCCAGAACTGGTGACAGGAAGGGATGGCTGAAAGGACTTTGTCTCTTCAGCTCTCCTGGGAAAGGGGTCATCTCATCTAACATGAAAATGCCCAGCTCTCACCTGATGAGAGATCAAAGGAACTGTCTTCCGGAGGTGCCTCTGACTTAAGTGTCTACCTTTATACTGATTAAAGTTAAGTGAGATGAATCCTGCTTTCCGTCCCTCTGGTTGGGTCTACATTGCAAACCCTTGCTGACTCAGCTGCATCATCCAGGGTTCAGCTTCGAGGTACGACTTGTGATCGGCGTAGCTCTGCCAGAGAAAGCCTTGCACATAAGGTGTAAATAAACTACCAGAAATATCCTTTTATCAGAGTAGCTCTTATCCCTTGTGGGAGAGCAGAGAGCTGGGATAACAACTTACAGTGACATAAGCACAGAGGCTTTGCTACAGCTGTGCTCCATCTGGGAGTAGCTGGTTGAGAACACCTCCTGCTATAGCCACACTGGCAGAGCCTACCAGGGGTGGCCCCGGCTTTCCGCAGTGCCCCGAGTGATGCTCTGAGCCCGTCAGCAGATCCCAGCTTTTCAGCGTGAAGTCTCTAAGCAGCGGAATGCAATGTTGTCATGTTTGGGTGATTCCAGCAAAATTTATTGGCCATTTAAATAGCTATGCAAGGAGTTAAATATTTTCTCATTTTGCAGTCTCTTTTGGAAGCCAACCAATTGTGCTTTGTTTTTGTGTGGCTCAGCTGTTTCCACTATTTTGTTTTAAAAGGAATAACCAGGTTTTCTTTTGAAATGTTGGTTGAGATTCCACACCTCTCTCAGATCCCACAGTGTGTGCAGACTTTTCATGTTTCATACACCCTGGAAGAGCAAAATTTGAAAATTAACTCCTCCAAAGTTTCAGTTCGTGGCTTCACTCTCTTGCAACAGGATTCCTATGTGCCCATTTGGAACAGAGCTGGCAATGCAGTGAAATGTTTCATTGGAGGCAGCATCATGTTTTGTTTGAACTGTTTACAAATAGCCTTTGGTTTTGTTTTGTTTTTTTTTTTCTGAATACATTTCTGGTTCATTTGCTACAAAAACCCGACTTGTAATTATGCAATGGAATATTTTTTCTTTCTTTTTCTTTTTCTTTTTTTTTTTTTTTTTAATGTCCTGATGTTCAAGGAGTTTGCAATAAATATACTGAGACTGATCTGTAATTGCATGTAAGATTAGCCTCACAACTGTGTTTTGTAAAGTTAAGTGCCGTAAAAGAAGCTGTAGATGATGTGGAGAAGGAGGGAAGACAGAGAGTAAGTGGAGGAGAAGGCTTCTTTGGCAGCTGCAGCATTGAGTGGTGGGCAGCAGCTTTAAAGCAAGACTGCTCCCATTTTGTTTCATCTGAGTAGCAGCGTGTATCATCAGACAGTGTATGATGGCATTTTGTTGAAAACATGCCTAAAGAGAAACTTTTACGGCTCAGCTGTTTACCTGTTCCTGTATTCATGCCTGCAATAAAAGAAATGAAAAATAAATCACAAGAGTCTGAGCAATTTGTAGTTAAACCAGTCATTTAGGAGGCAAGGGGCAACATGCCAATTGAAGGAAACATTTGCTTGCTAGTAAAGTGGATCCACCATCATAAAAAAAATTACAACGCAAAGAGAAAAATGGAGAGATAATTTCTTCATAAATCCCAGAGGGTTTCCTCCAGCTTAAAGTTACAGTTCAATTTTGTGGGGTGCCAATCATTTGTGGGGTCATTAGGTGGGGCACACTTTGCTGAATATCAGAGCCAGGAAAACACTGGCAGGAACAAGGCAGACAAACACAAAACTTGGCAGGTTTTTGTGCTTTCATCTAGGGCTCAAAAGGCAGCAAAAATACATTACTAGAGTGGAAGGGGGGGAGGAATATTCCACACAGGGCTGAGAGACACGAAGTTCTTAAACTGCTCCATCGAGGAAAATTTAAAAACATACCCACCAAAAAACCCACAACAAACAAAGCCTGATCACTGCAATTTTTTTCAAACACAAAACATTTCACAAAAATTTCGATTTTTGCCCTTGATTTTGCCTTTCTTTCAATGTCTAAAGGAAAAGTTGCTTCAGAATGAAACATTTCCCTTTCCTTCAAAGATGTCTAAATCAGGACGTTTTGACATTAACTTTCCAGTGCACTTAGGAAATTAAATCCCAGCAATGTTCACCCCATTTTCTGAGGTTGCCAAAACTCTGTATTCAGAAGGAATCTGATCCCAACCCAATTTCTCCATCTGGATCGTCTTCTATTTTTAATCTCCATGCGGGGAAATCAGAGGAGCAACAGATCAGCATTCTTCCAACAGTACTCAATTTACACCAAGAAAATTGATTATCCAGACA
The DNA here is from genome assembly GCF_041296385.1 of Aphelocoma coerulescens. Classification (NCBI taxonomy): domain Eukaryota; kingdom Metazoa; phylum Chordata; class Aves; order Passeriformes; family Corvidae; genus Aphelocoma; species Aphelocoma coerulescens. The sequence goes on along the minus strand of NC_091015.1, from coordinate 100,088,312 downwards.
GCAAACCTAGTTAATTAATTCTGCTTAATACAGGTCTTTGCTAAAGAACAGTGTTCTGAGGTGCAGTGGAATGAGAAGCTGTGCACTAAAATGTCAGCAAATACTCTTGTGGAATTCAGCTGCAATGGAGAAGATTCAGAGATGTAAATCTGAACAATCTTTTGGTTCGTTGTCAGATGACTGATCTATGACACTGAGTGTGAAGTTGTTCCAGAAGCCATTCTGGACAGAAGTCATTGAGAGCAATTCTGTATCTCTGGAGACATGCTTTCTCCGGCAGAAAAACAGACTCATCATGCAGGCAGTGTTAAGTTGGGGCAGGGGGACAATAAGGCAATGGTTTCAGCCTGGCACAATCCTGTGGCAGTAAGGGGATAGGAAGGCACCCACTAGGGTGCAGATGCAGGTGAATGTAGGAGACCCCAAGCTTCATGACAGGTGACAGCCATGCCTTTGCCAAGCAGAGTGAAGCCTTTGGAGCTCGCCAGCACTGGGATCCCCATGCCCAAGTGCAACTTGACCGGAAGGGCAACCCTGCAGCAAACACAGAGTCAGATCTGGTTGTGACCAGATGTACAGGAGGATATGCCAGGGAATGAGGAAAATAAAAGATCAACTATTGCCCTTTCCCAACCACCCCAGGACAGGTTCATGGGAACATCCAGTCTCTGGTGTCAGATGAGGAGGGCAGGCTTGCCCTTTTTGTGAGAAGCCAAAAATAGGATCTGTTTAGCTGTGGCATCAGATGTGTTTGGCAGCCCTGACCATTACAACCACATCTTACGTGCTGCTGTTAGCACATATGGTCTGTGAGGTGTCTCCTCACCAGTCTTCAGGATCTGTGATGGTCAGGAGAACAGGGGAAAACAGCGAAAAAGAGAGCAGCAAAAAACCCACACTGTCACCTGCTGGACAGCCTGATGGCAAAGTACTGCCTAAAACACTATTTGCCTTTTTACTTTATTTTAAAATCACATATAGAAAATTGCCTCATTACATAAGCAATATGCAATTGATACTAATTATGTTATTTTTTAATGAGCATTTTGACAATTACTACTGTGTTTGTGTGTGTGCTATATAATGTCAGTGAGTACTCTGCTCTGTCATCAGAGTGGCATAAAAGACACATGGATTTTTACTGTCTCATGCAGTGATTATTCAGTTCTTCAAGCGGGGAGCAACTTAACTCTCCTGCATCATTCTCCCTCTGCCTTTGATTAGTAAACTCTTTGGAAATCCAAGAAAACCACAGAGAAAATTCTTTTCTTTAAAGATATTTGGTCAGTGATGCTTGGCATCCCAGGGACTCAATGATGTGAAGAACTCAAATATCTTATTTTTTTTAATAATTTGCCTTGTTGCTCTCAAAACATTAAAAAAAAAAGATTTCTGTGCTAATTGTCTCATGCTCTGCTCTGGCTGCTGGCCCACTTCCAGCAATGCCAGGCTTGGCAAGGGCACAAGGTGGCTTGGCATGAGATGACATGGATTGGGTGGGGGGTTTTTTTGATGGAGGAGTGCTAATACCACCCAGCACTTCTGTCCTTCTTCAGGTACATTTTTTGCTGCAGCTGACTCAACCTCTTCATTCTCCAGTATGGGATGTGCACTGCCTTGTTGGGAGCTGAGATATTTGCAGCTCCATGGCCACCCAGAGAGGGTTTGGGGGTGTTGAGGCTGAGAGCTGTGGTGCTTGTGTATGTAAGAGGCACCCATAAGAGCTGAGGCTCTGGAGGTTTTGGAGGCTGCCCTGCGTTCATGTTGTGAGGCCACGAGTAGATGCATGAGGCTGTGGGGAGAAAGGTGAACTGCCCTCTACCTGGCTGTGCAAAATTAGGAACTTACTGGCAGAGGCATCACTGTGAGACTGATCACTCCTCCCTCCTGCAAAGGCACTTCAAACTTGTGCCCTCCAAAGCTGACTAAACCCCACAGGACCAATCTTTGCTCAAGAAACAGAGCAAGGTCTGCAGCAGAGCTGCAGCTGGTGCCTTTGGCAGTAGGCGTGCTCGCTGCGAATGAGAACAGCAGTGCCCTTGTCACACGGGCTCACAGCTCCTTTGTGGCAACTCGGGGATGACAGCCCCTGCAAAGCACCTCCACCAAGGCTGCTGGCCTATGAAGACGGGGAGGGGAAGTGCTGGAGCTGCCTTAGCTCTGCAGCCCAAGAGCATTCCCATTTTTCCACTTCCAGCTCAACATGCCAAGGCTCAGTGTGGGTTCCTGACAACTTGCCCTGGTTATTTGCAAGCCACCAGGAACAGAAGGTACATCCTCTAAGGACCTGCCTCTCAGCCCCTTAATACCTTTCCATGCCACCCTGCTAATCCTCCTCCCTCCTCTGCTAGTCACTCGCTCACAGACTGGTTCATGGGTGCCTGCTTCCTTTACCCTTGTGAGCACCCCTCCCACACAAGCACCTCTGGCTTTGTTGGCTTTGCAGTTGAAAAACTTTTGCCTTTCTGAAGGCCCTTGCCAGCTCTTGCTTTCCCTGACCCTCAGTGGGTGCTCCCCCAGCCGCACTTTCCTACCCTTCCTCTGTGTCTTACTCATTTCTCCACCTCCCTTTCTGCTCTCCTGGGTCCAGTGTCTAACAGGCATTACAGCACAACAGGTTTTCCTGCCAACCAGGAAACCACCATGAGATGGTCTCTCATTAGAGACCAGCTGGCTGGTGAGGTCTGCCATCAGCCAGGGCTGCAGGGGCTCACATCAAGTCCAGTAAATATCTGTGGGTACACTGCTCAGCCTCAGTGACACTCCTGCCTATTCTGTGGCACCAGAGAAGGACAAAGGAGTAGTGTTAAAGAGAGGATATTATCATTTGCCCTACCCTTGAAGTGAGTGATTTTGCTCTCATATTTTGGGTGCTTAAACTCCATTTTATCAGTGAGGCCTTAGTGAATGGAGGCACCCTGAAGAAGTGTGACAAAAGTCACCTTCCTTCCTTCCTTCCTTCCTTCCTTCCTTCCTTCCTTCCTTCCTTCCTTCCTTCCTTCCTTCCTTCCTTCCTTCCTTCCTTCCTTCCTTCCTTCCTTCCTTCCTTCCTTCCTTCCTTCCTTCCTTCCTTCCTTCCTTCCTTCCTTCCTTCCTTCCTTCTCTCTTCTCCTTTCTTTCTTCTTGCTTCAGATAGGGTATTTTTTCAGCCTCCCTGTCCTCCCCATAATCCTATATGGTATCAATGACCACCCTTTTATCCCTTCCTACCACTGAGGTCTTTACCTATGCTGCTCCATATTGCAGTGCTAAACTTTGAAGCACTGGAAAGAAATGGGGGATGTGGTGGAAGAGGGAGATGTCTCCTCTCTTCACCCTTTTTCTCCCATTGTGGGATTTCTATCTCCCATCCTTCCCCAGCAACACGATTTAGGTTCCCTCTCTGGAAAAACTGGATTAGTGCAGTGACTTGAACCCCTGCACTGCCAGTCCTGTGGCCCATCCTTGGTGCCTTGAAACATCTTCCTACACAAGTGGTCCCCTGCACTGCTGTGCCATGGCCTGCCCAGCCCAGCAGACCCAGACACTGATGCTGCACAGTACCCAGTAGATCCCATCACAGACGGTGGGGAGCTGAGCAGTGAGTTCAGCAGAGAAGAACTTGCCATGGTGGGTTTCAGCAGCCTGCTGCTCAGAGGTGACACATCTCCCAGCTGTGTGCATTACCTACACATTCAATGGCAAAAGCTCCAGGCTCCACTTTCTAGGGACATCCTTCTCCTGAATGAAATCTTCGTGCAGCACTGAGGTGGCTCAGTTGGATCTCCAAGGGCCATCTCTGCCAATCCCAAACCCCTGTCCCACCAGGCTGTTCACCACTGCTTGCACAGCCCTGGCTGTCTCTGCTTGAACAAAGCTCCTGCAGGACAACTTTGCTTGCTTGAAAACTCCTCCAAGAACACTGTATCCAAGCCTCAGAGAGGAGCTTTAGGACATGCAGGACTTGTTCCCTGCAGCTGTGGGTCAGCTCAGGGCAGCTTCTATCTCCCTCAGTGGCCCTTGGGCATCCCTGTTCTGGCACTGCCCTCTGCAATGGGGAGAGCCTCAAACAGTTCCAGGTCTCCTTTGTCACATCTAGTCCTAAAGTCCAATTAGTGTTGTTTATGCTCATATTTTAACTGAAAGAAAAAAAGTGATGCTTCAGTAGGTCAAAGGGTGTGAAGAGATAAATGTAATTATGATAAATGTAATTGCAGTAAATTCAATATATTGAAAGATGTTACCACTTAATTAAAAGTATATGAATTATGCATGTATCTCTTCCACAGCCTCACTGTGTGGGCTTGAGCAGTAACTGAGTACATTCAGCTCTAGCTGCCACATGAAACCCACGGCTGCTTAATTTCTCCCTTGCACACCTAGCACTGCCGGTTGAACTTTAGCTAGGAGTAAACAATGACATACATGGGGAATATTTGGAGTCACCTTTACCTTTCCATACTCTTGGACACCTGACAAGGGACATGAATCTTATCCCACCTGTTTCGCCCCAGGAGGAGGGACACTGCCTTTTGGGCAAATTTTACAATATCAGGCTTTAAAATCACATTAGGGACACAGAATTGCCGTGAAGGAAAGCAGTGGATTGGACTACCCCTACCTGTCTGCCATGGGGTATCCAGGCAATAGCATCCTGCAGTCTTGAGGCATAAAATGTGGGGCCCATGGGCTGGCTGAGAACTCCAGCAACCTGGCAAGGATAGGACAGGAGAACAGGGCGTGGTGATGGAAAAATCCCGGCACCTGGAGCTCCCCAGAGCATCCCATGGCGGGCACTGCCACCCCCACCCTCAGGTGCTTGATGTCACCATCAGCTGGTGCTCAGATCAGCTATACACCCACTCAGTGCAAGCCATCTCATTAATATGGAAGAGTGACTTTTCATAAATGCTGTGCTGTCTTTCTGGGTACAGAAATTCTTCCCCATCAGGGCAGACTTGCCCTTCGCAGCACTGCTGAGTCCATCCTGGCAGACTGTGCCCAGGGCTGTGCCAACAACCTTCTGCTAAAGGCTGCTACCTTGTCATATCTTCAATTGTCAAAGGAGGTGGAGAGAACTCTCATGAGGGAAAACTCATGTTTGTGGAAATTTCAAACTGGCCATTATGAAATTAAACAAGGAAAAAAAGTGATTGGACAAGGAGGGAGACCCCTCTCCCTAATCACTTAATAGAGGCCCATACCTCTCCTTAGAGCTTGCAAAAAATCATGCTTCATTTTAACCAGATGTGCAAGCTAGTGAAATCTGAATCCAAATGTTCATCTCTGGCTAATTTACTGTAGATTTGCTCCTCATTTCCATGCCTTATGAAAATGAGAGTAAAGTTTTTTTTGTTTCTGTTGATTTTCAGGCTTATACAAGCTCTGCCTTTTTTCTTCTAGGGAAATTTTGGCCTTGGTTCAGCAAGACACTCACACATGCCCGTTTCAGGGTGAGACTGGTCCCCCTGGCCTCCCTCCAAAATAGCCAGAAAAATTCAAACAGTTGCAGAGGAAGCATTTGCCTGTACTGTGTGCTGTGCCAAGGCTTTAAGTCATAAGATATTCTTACCAGGCACATTTGATAAGCTAGGCTTGGCTGTTTTCCTGCATGCTTTTTTGGCTGATGACAAGAGTAATACATAATGAAAGCATGAAGCTGCAGCCTGCTCCAGAAAAGATAGCAGAGTTATTTTCTTCTCTGTGCCTGGCATGGTCAGGGTTGGACAGATCCTCAGGGCTGAGCTTTGCCTGTTCAGCTTGCAGTGACTCAGAAAGTGCACAGACCTCATCCTCTGTGCCAGGGTGGAGATAGGATGCGGGGCAGAAGTCCTAGGGAAAAGGTTTGTCAAGCACCATGGGGAAGGACAGCTCAGCTGGAAGACAAAAGAAGAGGAGTCCAGTGTCATGGACAGGCCTAGGGATGGAGGGATTGCTGGGGGAGTTAGGTGTCTCCAGGGACCAGCCTTCAGGAGAAGGAAGAGCCAAGAGCAGATAAAGCCCAAAAGAGATTGTTTTCACTTTGACCTTCTGCTAGGGTTTGCTATGGGGTGTGTGCCTTGTTCTCTGCATTCTGAAATAGACAAAGCTGCAGAAAGGCAGAGAAGAACTGGAAGCTGTGATGAAGCTGCTGTTTTTATTTGGTGGTATCCCTCTTCTGGTTATGTCTGTGTCTCATGTACCAGTACCAGCCTGGGTCCACTGTGAGTTCTGGCTCCCTTCCAAGCTAGAGGCTGCCCACAGGTTGCATCTGGACCTGGATACATGACAAGAGGCTTTTAAGGATAGTCTGGGATACCTTTTTTGAGCATTAAAGAGATAATCAAGATCAAGGTTTGAGTTTGAACCTTGGGTGAGGAAGAGGAGACATGGAGAGAAGTCTGAGTATGGGATGTATTTCACAAACTGAATCTGTGGGATCTTCCCATGCAAATGTGAGCCACGTGAAAATGCATCTGTGATTCCTGGCTTGCAGAGACCAGAGTGGTCTGGATGTTTTCATTCCCTTTTCTCCTCAGAACAGGAGCTATAGCATAGCAGCTATGTCTGCTTTCCTGCAAGGGAAAAGTGGGGAATGGTTGACTGGGGAGTGGTTGAGAGCTGTCTTGAAATGTCTCGAGGAGACTTGAGCCACTAAAATTGAGCATTTCTGAGCGGCAGTAAGAGAGCCAAATGGAACCCTCAGCAATGGCTGAGCAAAAGCCCACAGTCAGGGCAGCCCTCCTGAACGGGCTTTCCTTGCCTTTGGGCTCTTGAGAGGCAGGGAGAGGGCTCACCACTGAAAACACTCCAAAATAAACAGAAACTGTTGGTAGCATGGGTAACTGCATAGGAACCTGCCATCTCTGGGGTCTGAGCTTCCTCAGCCAAAAGGCTCTGGGGGCATGGAGACTGATGTAAATCCCTCTCCTGTGGGCACAAGATACATCAAGCTTGTTCAGGATCTCAGAAGGATAAAGCATTGCCTCCACTCTGAAGAAACCCCACTACTCAAAACTGAAAGAGTTCTCACTTCTCCTTAGAAAAAGACCTGAGGGTTGGCACATATAGGATAATGAGGGAGACTCCACAATCTCTCTGGGAAACCTATTCCAGTTCTCAGTCACCTGCACAGTGAAGAAGTTCTTCCTCACATCCAGGTGGAACTTCCTGTGCATCAGTTTCTGCCTGTTGCCTCTTGTCCCATTGCTCAGCACCACTGAGCAGAGCCTGGATCCACTCTCTTGGCACCCTCCCTCCAGATACTTACAGACATTGATGAGGTTCCCTGGGAGTTATCTTTTCTCTAGGCTAAACACCAAGACCAAGAACAGAGTTAGTGAGAAGGCAGTAAGGCCTTGCTGTAGCTTGAGCAGAGTTTCCTTGCTCTATGAAGGCTGAAGCAATGATGGTGACGGGATTTTTGATCTTAAAATCCATTCTAATTCAAAAGCGGTGTTTGAGAAAATGTGTTTTTTAATGATACCAAGTCCCCTCTGCTTTAGCACTGGTTCATGTGCCAGCCAGGCCATAGGTTAGTGGAGAAAGAATGTCAGCTGATGCTCATTACTGCAGTGCTACAGCTCATTTCTTACCACCTTCTGTTAGAAAGAAATGAAAAAAATTTAATCTGCTTTTTTCAAACTGTCAGTAAAGCTATTCTTCCTGTTTTGTTTGGCTTTGTTTTTTTTGTGAAAGCCCAGAAGTATTTATTGCCTCTAAAACATATACTCAGAGAAAGGGAAGAAATGTGCTAGTGGAATGGCTGTCCCACTGTGATCTGTGACAATTTCAGGCACCTGCAGGAAGGGTGAAATAAGCTGAGAGCATCCTGCAGGCTGTCCTGCCCAGCAAAGAGAGAAACCAAGGCTGCTGATACATGCTGGATGACAACTGCCTGCCTCTGCATGGTTTAACTCAAGCAAGCTCAGAAATATGGGCCACAGTAAGCTTAAAGGCACCAGCACAAGGCTGAAGGACAGAGCTACAGCTGGACAGTAGACAGCCCCCAGGAGGTGAACAAGAAGAATGAGCACCTTGGACACACAGACAGGACAGGTCTTTTCATCAGGCAAGGATTTTTTCATCTTGTCTTCTCAATGCAGTTGGAAAGGACTATAATAAAATAGAAATAGGACCAGGAAAGATAGGTGGAAGGAAAGATACTAACTTAGGAGAAATAATCTTTTTTTGGAGCGTTTAGACAATTCTGAGCTATCCTGACTGACTGCACCTGAATGATTTAATACTGGTTTTATTCAGTATCATCTGATCAGCTCATGTGCAGCATTTCATTTGGCACTGGTAAAAAAAATACAGATTCTAACAAGCTCATATTTTGGTATGAAAATCAGCACCACAAACAGCTCTCGGTTTCTAGTTCTGGCCCTTTTGAGTCCATTACAACCATGATAAATACTACACAGCCATTTGTGTGAACCTTGACAGGGGAGGGAGTGACTCACGACAATTTTAAGCCACAATGCCATATCACAGCAACAGAATTGGATGAGTAATCTCAGAGTTTGCCTTCAGGCAGTTTACTGGCTTATCTCACCGATCTCGCTGCAACAAAATGTCAATGTTTTAATACCTTTGACATTTCTTTAGCTTCAAGAGACAATAATGAATCTTTCTTGGTTACTTACTAAGAGGAGAGATTATATCAGCAAAAGCAGCTAATTCTTCTTATCCGAAGAGACAATATTGGAAGTAATATCTTTTTTTTTTTTTCACTAAATGTAAGAGTAACCAGCATTAAATAAAAGCCTTTTAATTAACTAAAGTCATCAAACAGCCCTCAAATAGATTTAGTTTCGAGCAGTGACTAAATAGATTTAATGCCTAGGAACCATCCAAGCACCTCAGGTGGATCCTGCCTTTTCTGTTCCTCCAGACATGCATGCTCAAGGAAAGGCTGCCTGTAATGCACAGGGCAGAACATGGCAGTGCTCAAGGCTTGGTAAGCAAGTCTTACCACAGCTGATGCCTGCTGCCATAAGCTGGTACAGCTCTATTCAGCTGGTGGCCTGCACAGACACCTTCTAAGGAACAGGAACAAATAGAGCCTGGTGGAAATTAGCATATTTCATCAAGTTTCTGAAGGGTGAAGGTAGAGGACTAAGCTGCCAAGGAAAGGAAGATGATGTCTGTGGTTTAGACCTGCTTGGAAAAGCTGCTATGAAATTTATAAATAGCTGTGGTGGTGCAGATGCTCCTTACTTGTAAAAAAGGTAGATGCTGCTCTGAACCCATAGAGATCTGTAGGACAAAACACACCTATCTAACATTTTTAGTGAAGGATGATCTTGCTCTTTGAAGAGCCCTGTCAGGCAGCAATCTCATATGGTAGCTGCCATTCAGCATATGTTCTCTGGCTCAAACAAGGCACCTACACCAGGGCTGTACAGATGAGTGCTTGCATGGTTATGCTTGGTTATGCAGCTGCTTCAGCATTTTCAGTTCAGGTAAGGAGATATTTGATCATTTTGGACACCATGAGAGGGTAAGATGCACCTTGAAATTGCACTGCTCAAGATATCATGAAGAACATGGGGCATTTTCAAATTTATTTTCAGGTTTTCTGCAGTCCAACAAAAGGCTTTTTGCAGAAGTGGGCCAGCCAAGTTCCAGGGACAAAGCAATGTAGCTGAGTTAGCACGCAGCTGTGCTATAAACCAGATGTAGCACTGAGCTGATGTATATGATATATTGTGATATATGCTCCTTCTGGATCTTCCAGTTTAGACAGTATCAGCTTGAAAGGAAGGATTCACAGCAAAGGCATTATCTAAAAATATGAGGAGTGCAAAGCAGTAGGAGCTTGACAAGCAAAGGACACTGAAACATCTTCAGGTCTAGTGAGATCAGCAGGATACATCCCCAGATTCACCACAGCTGTACCACTGAACAGCTTCTCAGCTTTTGAGAAATGCTGCTTCACACTGGCAAAGCTCTGTCAGATGGTGATATTTTCCCTGCCCAGGATTAGGTTCTTAGCTAGCTGGCTTAGCACTGCGTGGGAGGCTCAGTGAGGTTTCACGCATGTCCCATATGCTGCTCTTCCTCTGTAACCACTCAGGTCTGCAAATCTGCCCGAAAACAAAGTGAACAGCAACCCTTGTCCTGCTAAGGACTGCCTATTTCCATTCAGATGCCATGTTTCTGTGTGAAGCATCCCTGCTGTGGCTGCTTTGTGAAAGTTTCTCTGGTCCTATTAAGTTTTCTTCTATTCTTCATCATTGTGAGCTAAATAGTCACCAGCTATTTTAGAGGGAAGAGGGGAATCCCACAGCAGACAGGACTCAGAGCTCCTAAATTAGGAGAGAGGTGCATTGGTAGCACTCTGTAGCTCCTGGAGTGCCATCTTCCCTTTCTGGTGCTCACTTAAAGGCTTTGCTAAATACAAGTGCATGGTGCTATTCTGTCTGCTTTGTTTTCTGCAAAGTAGGTAGGCTTCTTTTAATGTGGCTTACTTCCAAATGCACAAACAAACAAAAGAAAGTGTGTTTTCTGCATTGTTTTCTACAGCATCTTTTGAAATACCAGGAAATACATGAGAAAAAACATTTTCCTTTTAAGTGGTCCCACTATTGCTTATGGTCAGAAAAGTAAACACTTGGGAAGTAAAAATGTAGGCTTTCTACCTTTCTTGTTGAAATACAAGTGCAATAGTTCACTCTGAGCTAAAACATGAGCAATGGAATGGATTAAATGAATCTTCTCTCAAAGATAATTCTAACGACAATGTGATTCTCTGCAATTAAAAATGTTTTTGCTTTTCTTTTGTAAGGGATTCAAATAGAAAAAATAAATTACATTTTCTATCACTTTCTCCTTAAGGTGACTGAATAGGAAGGTATTTTTAATTACGACAAAAATCTCCATGTTAATAGTCTTGATTAAAGGGGCTTTTAAATAGCTTATCTGCCTGGCTACATTCCATCCTAAAGCTCTGTAGAGGAAGATGTCTTTCATTTTGAATTTAAATGCTTATTATCCCTTTGAACTCTGCCAGTCCACTTACTTGAAATATTATTCTTCCTTTCCAGCCTGTGGAGTCAGCTCACCAAGAGATTTTGGTAATGTCACTCTCTGGGGAACTTATTTGAACCTTGAGGTTGCAGCTGGGGCTGGTATTTCAAAGCTTGCTGTGACCTCCTGCCTCTTTTCAGGGCCAGTCTTACAGCAGGGACATGTGACATCTATAAGTATCCATCACCTGTAATAATGAAGCCTTGATCTCACCTGTGGGCCTCCTGTGACAATAAACACTGATAGTTAATGAATAGAGCTCTCAGTTAAGGACTCCTTTACCCCTGTGGTACCTACTGAGCAGCAATCTGTGGGAGGGGAAAGGGAGGCAAGATGGGCAGGTCCCTAAAAAACCATGCTTAGATGTGAATGTGAATTATATCTGGAGGTTTTCTATAAAGCCTCCCACTCTTTTCCCCACTGATAACTACTGTAAATGTTGTTTTAACATCACTTTCTACTTTCTTTTGCCGCACACTGAAAGCGAAGCAGCGTGCAGTGCAGCTGGAGTCACTGTACATGGCTGCATCCACAAACACTTTCCTTTTCACTCACCTGCAACATAGTTCAGGCATCTGACAAGGTCAGGTTAGGTGAGCAGCTCCCCTGAAGGACTCACAGCTGCACAAATAGGAACTGCAGGTGCTTGCATGTGTTAGGAAACGCTGCAGCCTGCTCACCCCCGACGCCTGCGAAGCAATGACTCTGGTCACACACAAGGAATTATACAGTCCCCGGTGGCCAACCGCTCCTCTACTGCCCGGTCATGGAGGTTTGAGGAACTGATCTGTGAAAAGGGACTGATGTAAGCAGATGGGAATCATTATTCCCACAAATAATGGGACACAAAGCCAAAGGTTTGGTCCCCTGCACAGCCCCTGAATGGCCATCCTATCTGCTCCTCCTGGTAAGTGGAGAAGTGAAAGCACGTGACGAATGGATCAAAATACTCATGCTATTGTCTGTGCAAGCCTCATACCTAGCAAAAGCTTCTCTGTAGGTTTCTTATACTGGAAGGGCATGCACTTTGCTATTTCTGCTGGCCAAGCAGCACACCCAATGAGCTGGAGCCGGCAGACAAGTGTGCTGCTGCTTGTCATGGTTGTGCACACACAGGGAAAGTTCTTGTGTCTGCGAAGGTCTAGCAGTAAAAGTGGGTGGGCTTCCAGGGGAAGAGCAGCCAGGACTGAAGAGGAAAGTTTGGGGTAAGAGAAGGTGCTGAGAATTTACAAAGAGCACCCCACATCTCTTTGTGCCTTCTGTCAGTCCCTTCTTGGGTCAGGTCCCTGTCAAACCCTCCCAATATGGGAACAGATAGAAGGAAAGCCGCACAAGGAAATGAGACTCCTGATGATAGAGGACAACCACTGAAGCAAAGAGAAAGTGATGTGAGCATCAGTTGTTCAAACAAGGAAGCACAAGAAATGTTTATCTTTGCAGTTCTGCCAACATGCTCATTAAGCTTGTGCTTGTTGACGCATTGTCCATGTGAACATCCCTCAGGCCCATGGCCAACTGTCTTGCTAAATGTTTTACATGCAATACCTGTAACAGCATTCCTTTCTGGAATGGGGCAGGATGACTCTCTTTATTAAAACTACAGTGCTGTGGAAGAGCTGGAAGAGCTCCATTTTCCCGATGAAGATGAAATGTTCCCGTATGAGAAACGCAAAATGCTACTGGTTCTCTTCATTAACATAATCAGAAAAGTGAACTAAAATAGTCTTCTACTAGGAAATTGTGACTTTGCTTAGCTGTAGTTCTGAAGGTCAATTTCATAAGCACGGGGATGCAACTGGAAGGATGCATGCAAGTCTTTAAAAGTAAGTGGTTAATTATGCTTTTGACAGTTGTCCCCAAAGCAGAGCTCAAATAGAAAAGAGAAGATAAAAATAAACATTGCTCAACCCTTTCATTCATTACAGGCTGTCAAATGGGACAGGTGCTGTGGAAAAACCCATGTGTGACTGTGTCATTAGAAGTTGAGTCATCATGCGAGGGCAGGGAGAGGGGTGGAGGGGCTGGGGTGACTGCAGCAACCTTAACTTTAGCATGGACTGATCTTTAGAGCAGAGCTGGTCAGAAGCAGGAGTTTCTTGTGTTTTGAGAACTTTCTTCAAACAGAGAATGAAAATTAAAATTTCCCATGCATAAAAACTAAGCAAAGTATCCAAACTCCCTTTTCTGATGCTATAAAAATCTGTGGATATGGCAAACAAAATAAATACGAATACAATAAGAACAGTTGATGACAGTATGATGCCATGAGTTTGAGGAAATGGTAGAATCAAAGAAGAACCTCTGATTCCCTAAAGAAAATGAGGAAACCAAATCTTGTTCTTGACTTCCATTTTGAAAATACTATCAATATTAATACTTCACTACGAATTAGAGTTCTGATGAGTCTGAGGATTTTTCTTTGTGTCGTTTTAGCAAATGTGAACGCTTCTAAAAATACCCCAACTAAATGCTGAGACATTTCATGAGAAGCACAGTTTACTATGGATGGAAAAAGCTGTGCTGTTTTGCAATCCCTAGTGCCACACACCATTAACTCCATCCTTGAGAGGTGCCCAGAGCTGGGACCATAGCAGCATCCGGTCCTGCCTGACAGTTACCATTTTGCCTGGAGCCTGCACAATTAAATCACATCACATCCTCAGCCAGTTGCACACTCTATCCACCTGCAGTGTCTTCCTTCAGCATGTGGCCAGGGCACAAAAGCCTAAGGGAGTGGACAAACTAATTTCTCATGGGTATGTCCAGAAGAATACTCAGAGGGCAGATTTAAAGTGTCCCTATCACACAGTAACTGTTTAACTGCTCTTTCTATGTCTGTGTTCAGGGTTTGTGCTCATCAACTCTCACGGAGAAAAATGTTGTCCCAGTGTGACCTGAGCTTGGTAAAGCTGTTGGGTGCCAACTCAGCAACACTGTGACTGACTGTGAGGAGTGGCAAGAAAGCCTCTGCTTAGTGCTCTTTTGCTCTCCACTGCCACATTTTTGGGTGGCTGACATATGCGAATATTTCACAATGGCAGGGAGAGGGCTCTGTGTACGTGTGGGAGAACCGGCTGCCAGAACAGGGGAGCTTGTGTTTCTCTTCAAGTACCAGATTGATGTCTGGATTTTCCCCCCTGTTTTCTTTTTTTCCAACTGATGAGCAATGTTTTCAGTAAATGCTTAGAGACTGTTTTCCTGTCTCAAATTGGCATAGCAACAGCACCAGAACAAAACTCAAAAGCATCAGCTTAATGACATACTGAAATGGCTTCAGAATTCATAACATGTTCTCATTTATTTGAAGTGTAAGGGAAGGGACTATTGCACAGCATGGGGAAGGGGATATTGGACAGCATGGGCCATTGGAAACCTTTCCTCCAGGCACATATTGACTGTCAAATGAAGATAAGCCAGTTAAGTACTTATTTTTAATTACTTTTATCCTTGTAAACATCTGCATGAAAGACACTGAATTAACCTTAGGCTATATTACATACCTGCATGGTAGAAACAAGAAAAAAAGTTCAGTATTCTTTACAGTTTGGGTCATATGAAGATCTAAACTAGAAAATCCCGACCATCTACCAATGCTACAATTTTTTCAGATAGTAGAAAAAAGAGGTGTAAGAGTGGCTAGAGATCCCCAACTTCTCCTCAAGCAACCCTCAAATACGATGTTTTTATCCCCACACTAAATGGTATAAGTGTTTCTAAATCTTGTCTTTTGCACAATGTTTCGCTCTGTTCAATAACACTGTTTCAATAACATTCCTGTATTCTAGAATCTCCGGATAAATAAACCACACTGAACTCTCACTTCATTGATTGTGTGAGGAGTAAACCTGACTTTACTAATTTAAATATTAGTAGCAACTTACATAAATTACAATATTAAAAATGTCTCTTTTTAACAGAGTTTACAAGCAATTCAAATCAATATATCCAGTTATATAACAATATATCTCCAAAGCTGTTTGTTGTTATACTACTAGCAGATGCATGGGATATTTTCAACATCAGAGTAACTTGTTCTATGTTTGGTTCATCCCTGCATCTATGGTTTAAAGACTCCTATGCATCTCGAGGATGTTACCAAAGCCTGCAGTGAGGCTGAAAGGTATAACTTCTATCCATTAGTGTGGACTTCTTTGGCACCCAAAGCCTTTGGTATAACCGATTTCCCCGTGTTTTAATGTGAACAAAAGACCAGATTTTTTTTTAAAGTCAGCAAAGCCACTCGTTTCACCAGACTGGCTTCGCCATCTATGGTCGTGCCTGTAGGTAATGACATGCAAGGAGGGAAGCTTGAGACAAAAGCTGGAATTTGAGCTGGAATTTCCCTTCCTCGATGTGTAACTCACCCTACTGCCCCAGAAGCCTTTTCCTTGCTATTGCTTAAGAAATGAGAAATCTGACTTGCAGTGCCACAAGTTTTCCAGTCATTTGCGCGCGCATCTTGTTCAGTCCATCACTTACGGCTGACGGCTCTCACAGATCAGTTTGCATGCATCCAGGGATGGTAAAAGGCAGGGATGCGCAGGGATGACCCCGGCTGCCTCAGGCTCCCCGGACTGGCTCTAAGGGACTCCCTAGGCAGCGTCCCCTCCATCCCCCTCCTGCCGGCAGAGAGGGAAAAGCCCCGTTTCCCGTCCTGCCGCCTGGGTGGGTGCATGTTTCTCGGGGACCTCGCCGTCCTTCGATGCCTTGGTGCCGCTCGGCGGCGGGCGGGTGCCACTGCCAGCCCCGGAGCTCTGCGGGGCCCGGCCGGCGGCGGAGCTTGGCGGCAGCGCGGCTCCGGGGAGATGCCCCGGCACAGGGGCCCGGGGGCCGGCCCGGGGAGCCCTGGCACCATCTCTCCCGGCCGCATCGCCCCCAGCGTAAGCCGGCTGTCCCCTGGGGACACTCACCTCTTGTCTCCTCGATTTCTTCTCTCTCGTCTGCCCCTCCTTCCCCCTTTCCTCAAAACCACCCCAAAGCTGTACTTGCCGCTGTAACACAACGCGTTACTGCATTTGCGGGGGAGAGGAAGAAAGCACCTGTCCTGCAGCCCAAGCCCAAAAATTAGTGTAGAGTGCACTGGGTTTATTTGGGCAGGGGGCCAGTAGCACCAGGAGCAGCAGGGGGTGACCGGGATGCTCCATCCCAAAGCCAGACTTCAGCATGCTCCTCCAGCCTGGGGGCCGCTCTTCACCTGAGAGAAAGAGAAAACGGCCCTAATCCCGGAATTTTTCCCTGGGTCGTTTGAAACAAAGCACACCCTCGAGCAGCCTTTATCCAGGAGGGGCCAAGGCCTACGTCCCTCGGATCCCCTGGCTGAAGATGCCTCGGTCAGGACATACAGAAAGCACTTTCACTGCAGAGAAGTGAGCCAAAAGGAGCTCCTCTGCTGCTTTCTCTCACCCACTTACATTCACCTACAAGATAATGCCAGCACTATCATAATCATTATTATTATTAATATTATTATTATTATTACTATTTTGACTCAGATATATCTGTATTTGGACTGGGGAAAAACTGTTCTAAAATGTTATTTTTCAATAGGCAAACTTAAAGGACTTTTATTGTAACTCTTCAGATGAAATTTCATGAGGGAACAGGGTTTTCTCTCTCTTTTTTTTTTCTTCATTTCTGAATTCTTAACTAATGAGGATAAAATGACATTGTCACATGTGGAATTAATTGAATTCTGCCCATGCTACTTAAACTCTTTAAAACATTCCTACCTAAATGAGCTCTTTGCTAATACAAGCTTAATTTTTCTGCTCTCCAGGCCAATTTTTGCACAGTAAATGGTATTTATGCACAGGGAGGCCTAAATGTAATACCCTTTGCTGTGAGTTCTAATAAAAGGCTGCTCTGCTTTGGCTCCTTATTAGAATAACACTATAAATAATCTCTTTGTAATGAGGACTTTTTAAAAAAATGTGAAATGTTTTGCTCCAGAACCTCCTGGTGCACATTGTGCCACCATCTGGTAGATCTGGCTTTCAGGGTAGATATACCTTCCAGAACTGCATTCCAGCTGACGTAGCAAAGAGTGACAGAAGGTAAAAAAATGCAATATTGGGAGAAAAGTTATAAACTACCTGATGTAAACCAACACACACACACACACATACACATACACATAAACACCCAAACAAACAACAAAAAAGCTGCAGTTATAATATACCTTGGGATGGGTCCATAGTGCTTACTGAAGCAAAACTCAGGCTGATTTAATGTCTAAAGCTGCTGGACTTAGTCTTTAGGTTGTTGTATGTTATGCTTAGAAAAGAGCTCAGAGACATTGCTTTTTCCCCTACATTAGATTAATTTTATAGAAAGAGTGCTGTTGTGGCAGTAATGGCTGCAAAGGCACGATCACTGTTGAAGGAAGACCAGATACATAACTCAGTGGCAGCAGAAAATGAAAAATTCACCAGTGCTGAGCAAAAGATGATCTAATTCAGTTTATATTTGGATGATAGCATGTTTAGAGTCTATATTTTCTTGCCTTTCTCCAGAAGGTCTGAAGCAATACCATGCATCCAAAAAGCTCACTCATCTCTTTAGTAAGCCCCTTTCAGAAATAGCACACATCTTTTTCCTTTGTAATGCTTTGGTTTTTCTAAGGCAGTCACTTAGTTTTCACTTTTCTCATAGGAGGTGTACTTAATCTATTGGCATTTGACATATTTTCCATCATCAATCTGTTTTGTACACTGTGAAAAGGCTCTGCTTGCAAGAAATTCCTAGCGTATATTCTCCCATGTCTTAGTCTGAGTAACTAACACCGTAAGCATGTTTCTGTAGAGCCCCAGGTGGTTAACTAGAGCATGGGATAAATGACTACTAATGAAAACATATGATTCAACAATTTCTCAATTTATTGTTGTTTAATAAAGAAAGCCCAAGATAAATTACTTGTGGAGTAGATACATTCCCGATATTGAACAAGACTGTTGTAAGAGTTTGAGAAAACTGCCTAGGAATTGCAAACTCTGGTTCAGGTTGCTACAGATTTACTGTAAGAAAACTGCTGTCTCAGGAGTTGTTTTCTCAGTCACCACTGATGGATACATACTAATTTTTCAGTACATGTTGATTGGATGGAAATAATCAGGAGAACTAAACAAGATTTTTTTCTGAATGTCTGTGATATAAACTATGACTTATCCCTGAAACTTTAATTTCTAGTCCAAAGGCCCCAAAAAGCATGAGCCTCCAGAGGAAAGGTGTATTTTGAATGACAAAACAGCCAAGAAAGAAGGCGCGGTTGGCCTCAAGGATAAGCTGAGGATAAATCTGGTCTCCAGTCCTGGGAAGACACCCACAGACTGAGTGCTAGCACCACAGAATCGCCTGAGCTAGAGCAATTAATTATCCAAAGAATTTGACTGCTAGATTCAGTCAGGAGGCAGGAGGCGATGGTGCAAGAAGTGGTGGAAACGCCCACATCTCTAATTTAGTAAAAGCAAGAGGACTCCTGCTGTCAGAGGATGGCAATGCCTTCCAGCCCGTGGTTCGCACACTGCTTGCTTGTGTCTCCTCTAAGAAAGGCGTTACAAGCACCTGCAAGCTGAGAAATACGGCATTCAGAAAGTTCAGGCGTTTGAGAGTTAAGGCTGCTCATGCAATTGCAGTTTGGGCTCCTTCTGCTAATGCTTTTTTGATTACAACCTCAATTACTTGATCAGATAAGGATCTTTCCTGCAGTACTGCTGGCAGTGCTGTTAGTTTCAGCTTAGACCTTTCTGTCTAGTGAAAACTGAAGGTATTCATTAGACCTCGACCTCTTTCAGCGTGATGTTGCTTCCCATGAGCAACCCATTTTTGTGATAAGGGACAACCTTCAGGCAAGCACAAGAGGTTCTACTAAGCAAAAAAAAAAAAAAAAAAATCAGGAGTGTTTTAGTCTTAATTTTTAAGGATTTACTAGGAGGAAGGTCAGTCTCTTAGCCATATCTTCACTTCAGAAAATCAGTGCAGCTCCACTGTAATCACAGACAGTTATCTCAGCTGCCAGATTTAAAATGATAGGTGTCATGTAGGCACAAACAATACATGACAAATATCCTAAGTGTTTACGATAACTGTGAAGCATTGCCCATATCACAGTGTGCTAAAGCCTGTTCCCAGGGAGGAAAAACCAGCACGCAGCTGACAGCTGCTCCCTCGCTGAGCAAATGCTTCTTCACAGGCACCACAACCCTCGGCTAGCTATTTCAAAAAGAGAGACGGGGGGCCTTCATCAGAGTTGATTATTGCCAGAAAGAATAAGCTCCAGCCTTACTCTCCTGTTAGCCTGATTTATAAGGGCTTTTCTGTTGCCATTTGTTTGCTTGTTTTCCACTGGCCTGCTAAAGTTTGCCAAGCTCAGCGAGGTAGGAAGAAGGGACTCAGTATTTTGCAGCTGAACTTGCTGTTGCTTTCCTATAGCTTTTTCCATATGCTACATGGAACATGTTGAATTTGCATGCACTTGGAATTATTTTTGCAACTTATCTTTTTCCTCTGCGTGGCTATTCCTCTATTTGCAGTGAGAAATAGCATGCTACTCCACCAGACTAAACCATGGAGATGTGAATTAACATCCTCCATTTGATGCAGCTGAGCACACTTCGGTATGACAAGCAACCGCTCAGCCCAAGGGAATGAACTTATCCCTAATGCAGCCTAGGTCTTGGGCAGTCTCAGTGCCCCACCAAAAAGTAACTCAGCGCAGTCATTGATACTAAAAAAAGAAAATATTTAAATTCAGGGTTATTTTAATTTTCAGACGATTACTGACTGCTGCGTCTCCTTCTTTCTCCCTCCCTCCCCCCGATGTTTTGCTGAATTTTATTCCAGACTCTCAGAGGAGGCAGTGTGACCATGCATAACAATATAAAAACGAAAGTATAGTTATAACCAGAAGACAGCAATCCAAATCCAAGAAAAAAAAAAGCCACTTTTACAAATGCAAGGGATGAAAGGCCACGGTTTTTCCATCAACTCATGGATACCATGGCACAGCAAGAACGCAGTTGTGTCCTTAATGCCTAGCTGCAAGTCCAGCATCAGATACCAGAACCCAAGACAACTTTGGGGCAACCTGGGATCTCCTTCGATCCGGCCAGGTTTGGAGTATATTGGCATCGCTGCGGTTACGTTGTATAAGATACAAAGCAAGAACATGCAATCAGATAGCGAACGCTCACTACCATGGGGTTTTACCTGAAAACAATGTTAAGTCGCGCTGTGTCTCCAGTCCCATCTCAGAAGTCAATAATAATAATAATAATAATAATAATAATAATAATAATAATAATAATAGTAATAAATTTTTAAAAATAGGAAAAGAGCGAAGTTTGCCCGGCAATTACTGAGCAGGATTTACACGTCCTCTTGAAGCACATGCTAAGAGGCTTTAGTGAATCGAGGCCACGGGGACAGCCAGGGAAGGCTGGTACTGCCCCTCGACAGCTGTGCCCGGGCGGTGGGAAATGTCCCCGCGGCGGAGTTTCTGCTGGGTGGGGCGGGCTGTGGGATGCGGGAAGTCAGTGATCCAGGGAAGGCCACCGCGCAACCCTTCGGCGGCGGTCCCTGCGGGAGGGCTCGGTGCTGCCAGGGCTGTGCCTGTGACCGCCCGCGCATCCCGCTCCCGGCGCATCCCGCTCCCGGCGCATCCCGCTCCCGCGCACGCCGCTACCACGCGCATCCCCGCGCACACGCCGCCCCGACACCTCTTCCCCCCACCACCCTCCCACGCCGTCCCTTCGCCCACCCCCGCGGTCCCTCCGGCACCGCCCGTCCCCGGGGCTGGATCCCCCCGGCCGCCTCCCCCGCGGAGCCGCGCTCGGGCGCCGCCGCCTCCCCGCCCCGCCGCCGCCGCCATGGCGGAGCGGAGCCGCGGCGCTCGGCGGCGGCTGCTGCTGCTGCTGCTCCTGGCCGGCTCCGCCGCCAGCCCGGCGGAGGAGGGCGGCGGGCGGCGCGAGGCGGGCGGCGGGGAGCACGGGGAGGAGGCGGCGCGGCACCACGACTCCTCGTACGGCACCTTCGCCAGCGAGTTCTACGACCTGCGCTACCTCTCCGAGGAGGGTGCGGCGGCGGCCGGGGCGGGCGGCGGGGCCGGGCGGGGCGCGGCGGGCGAGGGGACCGGCCCGGCGCGGGGCCGGGAGGGAGCGCCGGGCCGGGCCGGGCGCGGGGGCGGCGGGCGCGTTGTTCAGCACGAAGGCCAGCGCCCGCCGCCATCTTCCGCCGGCCGGGCGGCCTAAGGCAGCGCTGCCGCTCGGGGCCGGGGCCGCAGCGGGGCCCCGGGTGCTCTGCCCCGCTCTCCGCAGAGCCGCCGCCTCGCTCCACGGGCATCCCCGGACACGGGCATCTCCCCGTGTGGGAGGCCGGGCCGGGGGCCGTCGCCTTCCCGCAGAGCGGGGCCGGCCGGCGGCGCCTCGCCTTCCCCTCTTGCAAAGCTTTCCGTGTTGGAAGCGTAAAAAGGCGTCCTGGGGTGTGTGGGCTTCGAAAGGACGTGTGATGGATGCCCTTAAGTGTCAAGAAACAGTGTGCTCGTGGGTTTGGGGGTGTGCTTTTTTTTTTTTTTTTCATTTACAAATGGCGGAATGTTAGAACTCCACTTTTGCGGCTAGGCTGCATTGAAAACCATTTGTTCAATGGATTTGAAAATAAGTCAGAGGTGAGAAAATTGCATGTCCTGTGACCTGTGTTTCAGTAATGCGCCGCTACACACTGCTGTGAAATTCTGTGAACTTATTTGTGCAGGGTAATTTACCCGGCCCTTGATACAGTTGGTGAAGCTGTGATTTGCAGCTTTCAGCATACTTCTCCATTGCCATTGTCAGAAATCTAGGGAAGTGAGTCAAGGCTCCCAAATGCCCCAAGTTGTGTAGGTCAAAAGTTTGTGTGCTGGTGCTGTAACTAACTGCAGTGTTCACTTCCTACTCAACGAAGCACTATGCCTACTCAATGAAGCGTTTTCAGAGGACTTTGTAGTTTCACAGCTAGCACTTTGGTTTTCATCTGGCTAAGTAAAAGAATATCCTATTAAAATACGTGTGCTTATGCAACAGCCACCAGCTCCCACAAGCCAAGACTGAATAGGTCTGTTAGTAAATGTTCTCACTTTCTCCGTGGTACTGTCGTGCAGCAGACAGGGGATTGCTTGGAATCATAGCTCTCATTGTCTGGCTCTTCTGCGTCTGCCTTCACAAGTGATTGCAGGCCATAACTGCAGGCAGTTCCCTCTCTTGATACTCTCTTACCTTTTACTGCAATGTGTGTTTTATTTTACTTCATAAAGGAGGATGTATTATAAGGTCCTTTCAGTATCCATTCCTACAGCTCTGCATCTGGTGCCCTGCCTGCATTTATACCTAATGCTGTCATTTAGGTCTGAGGAGTCAGTTCCCTTATGGATTTCCTGAGGGGACTACAAGTGCACAAAGAGATAGCTGAGCAGAGATCCCTAATTGTTAGTTGACTACAGTAGTCCATGGTTCTGCTGCCTTACATTAACTTTTGCCCTTTGGCATTCTTCTCCTTCCTTGATGAATGTAGGAGACCTGAGAAAAGTTTTGTTTTCAGTTATTCATGTTACCTTGGTACCTGGATCCAGGACTATCTGAGCAGTGAATTGTGTACTTGACAAAGTAGTCACTCATCTGAACAGTTCAGTTATCAGCAAATTAAATGCTACTGGAACACCTTCTCTTTAGTATTAATGTTTTTTAGTCCTTGTATTTTATTTAGTAATGATTTATTCTGATTATACAGGTTACCCTTTCCCTACTGCTCCTCCTGTGGACCCATTTGCAAAAATCAGAGTGGATGACTGTGGAAAAACCAAGGGATGCTTCAGGTCAGTCTGAGATAAGAGATAAAGATACCTTTATGTTTACAGATGCTGACTGATGGTATTGGAGACTTTGGTTAGTGTTTCACAGTCATTTTAATAAATGTTCATTATTTAAGAACATTCTTTGTAGTACAAGCTATATTATTTGAGGACGCTAGTTTATTTAAGAATACGTGTCATAGTTATGGACATACAATTCCTTCACATTTCTTGTATTTTCGTGAAGCACTTAAAAAACCAGAGCAAGGAAGGTCAACAGAGTAATATTGTGTGTAATTGTTTGCTGTACTGCTTGAATACTATACATTCTTACACTAAAAGAGTAATAATTGCAAACACTTAATTAATGCTACTTTATGTCCAGCAGAATATATGTTTTACTGCCATTATACCGAAATGCATTCTTCCAGGTTTTTTCTTGCAAAACCTTTATTACGTTCCATAGCAGGAAATTTCAAGGAAAAAGTTATGTTTATTTAATTCCATTTAGGTATGGTAAACCTGGATGTAATGCAGAAACTTGTGACTACTTCCTAAGCTACCGCAGAATTGGAGCTGATGTTGAATTTGAGTTGAGTGCTGACACAGATGGCTGGGTGGCAGTGGGATTTTCCTCAGACAAGAAAATGGTAAGATATGTACAGTTCTTCATGTTGGCAATATATGCACTTTCACATGCTAGGATTTCAATGGTTTACATATATTTGTATATTTGAGTGGTGAGAAACAGAGCATTTAAGGTAGAAGTGACTTGCTGAAAACAAAGCACCATTCAGTAGCCCCCCTGCGAGCACTGCCTCACAGAAAACTGCTTCATCCTTCCTAACATCTCCTTTCCCTTCTTCTCTGAGAACTACAACAGTATTTCAGTTCAGCTCTGAATGTTTGAATGTCACTAGCTTTTTGCCTTTTTATTAGAAAAGCCCTCAGGGATAAGCCAATTCACATGGAAATGTCCTGTCGTGCTTTATGTCAGTGTAATTTGGGCAAAAGACACACCATAAACTGAATAGCAAGTGATTTTATTCTTCAGTAAATCAGCTGACTTTCAGCAATACAAATTTTTATTTCACTATTTAACTTAGGAAATTTTTGTGTTTCTTTCATACCTGTGTGTTGTTCCAGGGAAGCCACAAATGTGTGAGAAAATGATTCCTGCTAATTTAAACATATATACTCTAGAAAGCAGTCTTGTTAAAATTTCTTCTCTCTTCTGGATTTTTATTTGGTTTGGTTTTATGCTTATTCCTGTACTTACTTTTTCATTCAAAAGCTCCACTTTTCATTGAGTTTTAATGAGCAAAACAAAAGCATGTTATGTGTGGGCTTCAAAAAACCTGGGCAATAGGTGACTTATGCAAAGATGTTTTGTCTGTGATCCTGGTAAAATGTTTAGGATTAAAATTCAGTTTATAATACAGGTATTCATGTACAGAAACATGCGTGAGCATATAAAACAATACTGGGCCTATGTCCTAAATCACAAGTCAAAGAAAGGACTGTTTCTTGTAATGTTGAAAGTAGCAGTCTGAAAAAACACAGGAATTAGACATCCTGGCCTAAGACCTACCAAAAAAAGAATTATTTGGAAGACTTGCACTGACTTAACAGCATTTTTACCAGACCCAAAATGAAAAACAGAAAGCAAAGGTGCTTCTCAGTCATTATTACACATGCTTTAATATGACACTGGAAAGAAACACAATGAAGATAGAAGGTTTTTGTGTCATAAAGAACAGTTCCTGTCACAAGAAACAGTTTGTGGTTTTGATGTAAAGAATGGCTTTACAGCCAAATTTTGGGAAGAGTTTAGAAGCCTGGCAATGCAAGTCCTCAACAGGGTTTTCAAAGCAGCTCAGCACCTTTAAGTATTTGTCCCCAGGCTTTCAGATTGTTTCCAGTTTGTAGCTCTGAGGTACCTGCAGTGGACTCCAGGGTCCCACTGCCCTCCTCTCATCAGCCACTGCATATCATGTAATGCCCATAAGTCAGCTGGGCTAAACCAGCCAGCATCTGTCTTCCTCTCTGGCTCCCCTGCTGACTGCATCTTTTTCATAACTTCCAGGATGTTTTGGTGTCCTGGGATGCACAGGCTTTGATGGTAAAATGGCTCTGAGTCAAAACAGCTTAGCTGTGAGAAGTGGGCTGTGCTTTGGAGGCCCTAATCAAAATGCTGTCAGGAAGGTCAGGAAAAAAAACTACTTTGTGTCCTCAATAGATTTTTTAAAAGTCCTATGACCTATTTCTTTGTATCAAATAACATTTTGCTTTTCCACTTGCAGGCTTTTGTGCCTTGGCAGGATTTTGTAATGTCATTCTGTTAACTGAAATTCAAAATGTTTTTTTCTTTCTTTTTTAGTTTTCTCCTTCAGTGTAAAAACAACTTTATTTTTGCCTTTTTCTACTTAAGAATGAGGGATTTGTGCTTAGATGTATAAAAGTCAACTTGGAAAATAAGTTATGGAGTGCAATCATAGTCTCAAGGCAGAAGCTGGAAAGGTTGTCTGTAGCAGCACCAAGGTGCAGAAACTGTTCAAGCATGTGTTTTACCTAGTCGTCCCCTCTTTCCCCTCACTTTTGGCACATATTTTACAAATGCCCATTGCAGTATTCCCACAGTGCTGAAATACATGCTTTTTCTCTCTTCTCCCTGTAACAAAGAACTGAGGGGTGATCACACTAGCAAGCATCACGTCTATCATCAGTATGACCTATCAGAAAGATGAGTATGGGAGGAGCAGGGCTTGTGCTTAATACAGCACTGATAGCTGTGGCACTCATCCAGCTTGGATAGTGTTTTAATGGCTCTTGGTGCTAAGGCTTCTATGAGATAGCACTCCTGAAGTTAATGCTCATCCCTGAGTGATACAGGGCTCTGCCACTTTGTCAGTCACCTTGAGTAACTGTTCCAGCAACTGCTTTGGTATTTCAATGAATGACCTCCACAAATAAGTGTCTCCTTCTTCCTTCTGTCTGTTGGTTCTTTGGTGGCTGTTTATGCTAAGTGAAGAAGCACATGTGGATTACTTTTTTCCTTGTATCTTATGGCACACTGTATCCTGTTATTACATGCTGAACATTTCTTATAAGAGATAAAAGAGATGGAAAAAGTGATGTTCCCTTAAGTGAACATGAGAAGAGATTAGAAAAGACTTACTTTAATTGACACTATTATTTTATCATATGTAGTAGATTTATTTCCTCTGTCTCACTAAATAGTATATTGGTTTTCTGTCCATGATTTGATGCAGTGGATTTTGTACACATCACAGATTCATGCCACATTTTATGAAGCAGTATCCCAGAACTTCACAAATAGCAAAGAAAACAGCCTTCCACAGATCAATTAATTATGTGATATCAGAGTGATATCATATCCTACAAATATATGTTAAGTAAATAACTCTTAGGAAGATCCAAAAGAGAATTCAGAGATAGTAAGGGTAAGGAACTATTGCTACCAGTTACGTGCTTTTCAATCTTACTGAAGACACCTGGTTAGGGGAACAAATATTTGTGTATGTATAACTTAGAAAGAAGGAAGGAGTGTCCTAGGTCTTGATTAGTTTTGAATTCCATAAATGAGGAAGTGGTTTATGACACTTCTGTTTTCCATCTTCCAATTTTTTTTTTAACCTTGTAGGGAGGAGATGATGTCATGGCTTGCGTTCATGATGATAACGGAAGAGTCCGAATACAGCACTTCTATAATGTTGGTCAGTGGGCTAAAGAAATCCAGAGAAATCCTGCTCGAGATGAGGAAGGGGTTTTTGAAAACAACCGTGTAACGTGTCGATTCAAGCGTCCTGTGTATGTTCCCCGAGAAGAAACCATCGTAGATTTGCACTTGAGTTGGTACTACCTGTTTGCTTGGGGTCCAGCAATCCAGGGTAAGTTGATCTCTGTTACCAGCAGAACTGATGTGCTGAGATGGATAAATGTCTCTCAATAACATGATTCTTACTAGACATGGCCTCCCCCCCAGATTTTTGGTTTTTTAATGAGCTAAAATTCTGGCAGCATGAGGCTTAAAAATGGATAAAAAGAAAGACAGGAGTCCAACATATCTTGTTGGACCTACTATCACCACTTCCCAAAGCTGAATTTAGAAGAACTTCATAACTAGAAGTTCTTAATTCCTTTGAAGGATGTTTGTTGTTTACTTGAATTTCATTTGTTTTATTCAGAAATTTAATTTCAGAAAGCAAAGAAATGAGCCTACTCCCTGACAGTGTAATATTGCATGCTTTTGTAGGTTTGAAAATTACCTGTCTGCCTACCTGTTTCTTTGGTAGAGTTATAGAAAAAATTGCATCTGACATTATTTCTTTCTGCCCTTACCTGCTAAAGGTTCTATAACTCGTCATGATATAGACTCTCCACCCGTGTCAGAGCGTGTTGTCAGTATTTACAAGTATGAAGATATTTTCATGCCTTCGGCTGCCTATCAGACCTTCTCTTCTCCTTTCTGCTTGCTCCTCATTGTTGCACTGACCTTCTATTTATTGATGGGAACCCCATGACCAATGGAAAATAGCAAGAATTTGGCAGTGGAAGTTTCTCAGGATGGACGGCTATATGGATGGACAGTGCATTTTTCTATTGGAATTTATATCACATCACCATCCTCATCTAGCTGCTTTTGAACATAGTTAGCTTCTCAGAAGAGTGAAATAACCATCTCCTTTGAGTGCCAGAGTGGTGACAAATCATTTAAGAATAATCAGTGAACACATAGGAGAATATTTTCAGTGTTGTGATTACTTGCTTAAAGAAAATGAGACTTTTGTAAAATCAATGTGTGTGTGTGTGTGCGTATGTGTGTTTGGGAGGGGTGCCTGTATGTGTGTTTAGGTGAATTTAGTGATGGACATCTTATCAAATAACAAAATTGCCTTCCAAATTGCTTCAAAAAAGCAAATTTGGCAAAACACTGTAATGCTGTTTGGTACTTCTAGAGCAGAGAGCACAACTGCAAGTGCAGTTTCTGATCTGCAGATCTGGATACCAACACAGAAGTATAAAAGTAGTGGACAGTTCTCCCAATTTCTTTTTTTTTTTTTTTTAATATATTTATCAAAGTGTACTTGCTGTGGTACTTTCCAAAACTAAACTTGCATATTCAAGCATTAGCATGGGCTTTTTTCCAACAGAAAGAGATGATGAATGTCTGTATTGTGTTTCAATAGCCTTTTGGAAAGAAATGGCTACTTCTTTTAAGAGTGAGATATAAAGTAATTTAAACAAGAGGAAGGGAGAATACAGCAATATAAATTCTCCATACATAGGAAAACCAGGTGTAAAGCATGCAGAATATAAAAGTTCCCAACAAGCCATAGGATGTCCTCCTAATAGATTAAATCAATTTTTCTCTTTTTATGAAAAAAAACAGTAATTTTGCTGACATGTAAATATATTTTTAAGTAATCGTGCAGTAGTATGAAGTAATCTCTTTTTCTGTGTTGTATGCCATTATATCCTGTTCATGTTAAAGGTGACTGTGGGCAGCTGGTGTTATCTTACAAAGAAATATAAATGAGATTATTTGTAAGGAAAGACAGGGATTAGTAAGAACAGCAGAATCTTTTGTTCATCAAACCACTGCTAAAATATAGCTATTGTGGAAAAAGATGAGCTAAAAAGGAAACACATTAGCTGTTTTTATCACCAGTAAATAGTAGAAGAGGAATGCTAAATATTAGAGAGATGAAAAGTGTCAAAATGTATTTATGAGCCACAGAATATTATAAAAACTTTGAGTGGAGAATTCTTCACTTTGGAGCGAAGAATTCCTGTTGGTCACATAATAGGAAGCGTACGACACGTTTACATGTAGCAGTCAAATGTACTTAGGTAAGGTTACTCATTCACTTTCCAACTAAAATTCTACTTAAGTAGAATTAAAACCTGAATAGTGCCAAAGTTTTATCTAATGTGGTGCACTTGAGGACTCTCTAACATAGAATGTGGTGAAGTATTTGTAATGCAACTCCTTTCTAGTCTCATTGCTGCATGGAGTATAAAATAGTTAACTAGCTTGGCTGGGTTTGCATCCTTATTCACAGATTGATGTTTGTAGACTAAGTTTTTTTAGGCTTAGAATTCTTCAAACCTATGCTTAAGGTATACAAATTAGATTGAAGATGAACTTACCTTCATAGCAAACACATTGTCCCTATTTCAAAAGAAAGATTGATTAATATTTTATATTTTCATTGATGTCTTTAAGGATTTGTTCACTTAAAATTACTGGACTAGAGTTGGGGAGAGGGAAGAGAAATTCAGAATGAAGTGAACTTTAAAAGTGCATACAATAGCTTTATTTGGTATAAATTACTTCTCTCTTGGTTTACTTACTCATCACCTGATCAAGTAGAGACCACCTAATAAGGTCTGCTTTGGCCCACAACAGCTGCATAATTTAACCTTAAGATTGGCTGGAGCAGATAAGCAGAAGCCTGGATAATGAGCTTTACATTCAGCAGACAGGTGAAGCAAAGAAATCATTAGAGTAAATTCTTTGTCCTTTGTGCTAATTTGTAGGCAGCTGGGATACTGCAGTTCTTTCTCAGAGCCTGAGGGTTGCTTTAGTTTATGGCTTGGTATTTACTGTTTCAGTGATTTGCCTGATTACCCACTAAAGGGCTAATTTAATAATTTAAAGGTACTGAACTAGGATAGAAACCCAGTTTGGCTCCTCTTTTCTTCTTTAACAGAGTTCTGGATTTAGGATACCCTGCTTTGAC
Source organism: Aphelocoma coerulescens (assembly GCF_041296385.1). NCBI lineage: Eukaryota > Metazoa > Chordata > Aves > Passeriformes > Corvidae > Aphelocoma > Aphelocoma coerulescens. The sequence goes on along the minus strand of NC_091015.1, from coordinate 100,058,735 downwards.
CTGAGCACACAGGTATGTTATAGATGACAATAATACCAAGATAAAATTGTGTGACAGCTGTCAGTCTGCTTTCTACATGTATGGAGTTGGGTGTGTTTAAAATACAGGATTTAAAGCAAGAGCAGAGTACTTTACATTATATTTTATTCCTTTTTCAGATTACTTGTCAGTGTGCTGTGTTTTTCCCATCATGTTTTTTCTCTTGTTGAAGTACTAGCAGAAATGAGCAGTTCTAAAAAAACTTTCACCTAAGCTTCACAGTACTTAATTAGCCTACTAAAGTGTTTCTAATTAAAAGGGAGGAAATAAAAGGCCACAAGAAGCAGCAAAACAATCTATTATCTGGCATTTAAATGGATGGTTGAGCTTAGCACTGAGTTTATCTAAGAGTTCCTCTTCACAGTGGGAAAATCAGGACTATGGAATTCAAGTTGACAAAGAAGGTATGAGTTATCTAGAAATTAGTAGTTGATATGAAATCTGAGGAGAAGGTTATAAGGGAAATGTGGTATGTAAGTTTGTATGATACTTTGTAAATCTTAACATTTGAGTGGGCATAGTAACTTGTCACGGAGGGTAGTTTGATTTTCAAATGTTTTGTCTTTTTCGTTTCTTTTTAATATTGGAAAGTAGGATTTATCCCTGTTATACAAAGTTACTATAAAGTAGCGGTCTTCAAAGTAATTTTTAAGTGATTATGGCATTTCAAATATTTTCTGTTTTATTTTTTTTCTAACTGACTGGTACCAGCAGAAACTAGAAGAAAAGGCCTGCTTTGAAAAAGGAGACAGATATTTCCCTCTCCAAATAATTTTTTGTTTCTCTAGTGTGATTACAACCAAACAACTGTTGAAGAACGCATTTCCAAAGTACTTTAAGAATTGCTTGCTGCACAGTGACTTAATACAGAGGCATAGAGCTTAGAGAAGGCATATTTAGAGTATGGTGGTGGTTGGAAATGTGACTGTAATTATTAATTAGAAAGATTATTTTTTTGCATAATTCTTTTTTTTTTCATTGCTGGTTTCAAATAACTGTGTATTTTTAGGTATAAGTGAGGTGCTAATTGATTTCCCCCATCAGAAAAAAAAAGCACCTAGCTGATTTGATAATGTCATTGAACACAGGGTGATGCTGTCTTCTATTATTACAAGGGAAATACTCTGGTTTTGAAAGAGAATGCGTTGATGAGAAAAGTTTGAACTCCCTCTGTGGCCTTCTTGTCCATCTTGACTGGTTTTGCAATACTTGGGTAGCAAGAGAATAAACACTTGTGGCCTCCCTAATCTGAAGGATTTAACCCAGTTTGGGTTAAATAATGTTAAAGCTGTGTTTGGCACTGACTTTCCCAGTCTTCAGTGCAGGGATTAGAGAATGATTGGTGTGGTGTACATCAGCATGCCACTCAGGCAGTGGTCTTAAAGCTCACTTGGGGCACCATATCCTGGGTCTGGAACAAAAAAAGAGTCCTGCAACTGCCTCCATGTACTGAATACCTACTCAGTTATTTCTCAGTTACTGCTGTAACTCACCTAACTGCTGTAAGTTTAAGGGAAGACACAGGTCTTTCTTTTTTTTGTTTGGTCTTCTCCTTACTTTCTCATCTGTCAAATGCATCAGACATTTATATAAAAGAAATTCTTTTTTGTTTTAGAGAGTAGACCTCTGTCAGTTCTTTCACGTTTTTTCTGGGTCCATAGGAAGTTTGCACCCTCTGGTACTCTAGAGGCAGAATTAAAGTTTATCTGCAAATTATGTAACTTTAATAGCACGTAAATGGCCTTTTGTGACTTGTGGTTTCATTGGTTTGCCACACTCTTGTGTAGCAGGTGTATTTCCCCCCACCCTCCTCTTGTTCTAACATCTTCAAATAATTTCCCTAAAGTAAAGTATTTGTTAATAGCTTTACAAGAAGGAAATATGTATTTCAGAGAATTACAAAAGGTCTAATATCAGTTATTTTCAGAGGTAACTATTGTGTTAGTGTTTTATACAAAATATGACTTTGCATAGAGCCTTACATTTATGATAAAAATCAGAAATACATTTAAATATTACAGTGTTTCTGTTCTTCATGGAGCTGTGGATGTGCATAGCTTACATGAATTGGTATGATCCCTTTCAACCCTGACTCCACAGCAGGTAATGACACTGGTAAAGCAGTTTGCTTGAATGCTGCACAGTGAGGCATTGATGACTCCCAACAGTTTGGAACAGAAGACTGGAGAGACTGGGTAAGGAGGAATGACACGGGAGGGTTAATGGTTTTGGCATACCTTCTATTGTTGTATAAGTTTACATGTGGCAGCGCCCGTCTGGCACCCTTTATCCAGGCAAATATTACTTGATGTCATGAGAAGGGAGTCTGATTTGAATGAGATTTTGACTTTTAGGCAGGTCCCAGCTGTGTAAGGGCTGATGTGGGCAACTGGTCAGACTATGCCACAAGATGTCCTCTGCTCTTAAGCCTCAAGGTAGGAGCTGGAGGCTTGATCTGGCCTTCAGAGGTACAAAAACCTCTCAAGACCCCAGAGGCAGTAGTGGCAGTCAGCTGCAGCAGGGAGTACTTGCTCAGTTTGTTTAATGGCCAGTGAGCAGGTACTCCCTGCTGGCTGCAGTCTGGGTATCAAAGGATGGAGGCTCTAAATCTTACCTTAGCAGCTCTGTACATGAGCTCATCTAATTAAAATTTCATTATCAGTATTTCTGTAGCAGTGTGTTTGGGCAGCTCTCCCTCAACCTGCGCAGGATAGCTATGGCTCTTAACTGGAAGATTTGAAAGAAAATGTCAAGTCCCTGTGTACAAAACCTAATAAAAAAGAAAATAATTTTTTTAACCATGTGCCAGCTTTTTACATTTTTTTTTTCATATCTATTTATTTATATGCAATTTGTATGTTGAGGTATCTGATTTTTGCAAATACAGAGTAAGATCTAGGTAAGCCTTCCTCTTCTAAACATTTTTTATTAATATGAAATAATCACTTTGGTAACTTTTTTTTTTCTGTTTTCACAGTAGGTTTTATAAAATTACATATGCTTAGACATGGTTATTTAACTAATTTGGGCTCAGATAGTGAGGCAAAAGCAGTGCAATTTTGAAATGTCAGAGAGGATGTGTGCAGCTTGCGGAGTTGATAGGTGTAAAAATGCAGACTTAAAAGACATTACTTGGTTTGAAAATCTGTGTTATGACTTGGCAATAGCAATGAATCTACTGTAAAGAAAGGGGCAGATTTTTTTTCCTTGGGTTACAAAGTATTTTGAATAGCACTCATAGACTTACAGACTATCTCAGGTTGGCAGGGACCCATAAGGATCTTAGAGGCCAACAAACACCCTGCTCCTCACAGGACTGCCTGAAGCCAACCCATATGATAAGAGCATCATCCAGATGCTCCTTGAACTTCCCTGCAGAGCCTGTTCCAGTGACCAGCCACCCTCTCAGAGAAGAACCTTTTCCTAAGGTCCCATCTGAACTTCCCCTGACACGGTTCCATAGGCATTCACAACTATTGCTTTTGCCCTCTTTCTGTGTTTCTTATCTAAGTAGGAATGTTCTTCCAAACCAGTGTGAGGTTGGAATAAGTGCAGGACTTCACAACCTGTATCTTAGAACAGCTGCTGCTCCACATAGGCTTGTTCTGATCTGCAGTTAGAGGCTGTTTATGAATGTCCTTACAAGATGAGCTTTTATGTGGCATTCTTAAGAAATTTTCTGTAAAGGTGTTGTACTCTTTATAGACAAGAGCATTACAGAATTACCAATACTTTTTCTGAGCTGTTTCTAAATGATTCTTAAATTCATATTTGTGTTTTTAAAGAAGTAATTGGATTTTTCAGAAGTGCTGAGCAGCTGCAAATCTTCTATGGCTCCAATGCTTAGTCAGGGAAGCGATCATTTTATAGTAACTAGTGATTTAGCTTCATATCTCTCTCTTAGTTTCGACGTCATTCAGTTCAATTTCCTGAGGTGGTGGTGATAGAAGGCTAAATAAATGAAAAATTCACTTAGGTTTTGTGCCAGGGAATAAAAATATTCCTGCAGATTTTTCACAACAGTGATCTGTAAGGTTTAGATTAATGAAAAATATTCTTCACAGAATTAATGTTTAGGCAATGTGGTTTTGCTGAAGATATTTGTATGTGCATGTAAAGTCTGAGGTTTATATAAGAGAGTATAAAAACAAAAGGCTAGATTCTGCTCTGGAGACAAGACAAAACACAGAACTCTACCTGTTCCCTGGCTGCTAGCTGATTTTTGGGAGACAGAATGATCCAGGAAAATATATATAAACCTGAGATACTATGTGTGTGGGGATTATGTTTGCAGTTCTTATACATACACCTTCTTTCACTTTCTTCAGTACAAAAATTAGCCTCACAGTCTTAGACTTACTACAGTGTTATCTTCACTTTTTTTACTCTGAACAAGCTGAAACAAGGATAAGTTCAATAAGTCAAAAGAATGTTGTCATATAGAGTATTAGGGTAACAGGAAAGTAAGCACAGATGCCACAGTCAAACCTAGGAGAAAAAAAAAAATCATCTCGCTATTTAACTCCAGAATATGGTGTGTGCTTCTGAAATGCTTGGCTGCTCACATATAAAGCAATGGGTACTTTTTCAGTTTTTTACCTTTGGTGATATGAAACGAATGATAAATATTGAAATATAAAAAACCTACCACAATAGATTTTTTAAATCTGGAATTAGCATTCAAGTCTTGACAAAGTGATTCAAATATGAAATTCCAAACCTATTAACTTATTAGAAAAATGAGATAGTGGGACCTTGACATTTGTGTGTGATGTCCCCAGCCTTTATTTTAGGCAGATATATTTTATTAGCATATTGAGTTCTGTTTAGGTTAAAACAGATGCCTAGTATGCCTTGGTATTTCTGATTTATATGTCATGAGGTCTGGTTTGCTTTAACCTCTTTGCAAATAAGCAGGCTGTCATAACCGTGTGAACTCTTGCCACTTGTTTTGTATTACATGAAGTGTAATGGTTTAACCTGAAATGTCATCTCTACCTTTTGACTTTGTTCAGCATTCTCAAGACTAATATACAGATAAAACATACAAATAAGCAACTTGTAACTATAGTGTTAAGTGGTGTTCTGCATTCTTTATGCCAGGCTTCGTTCTGTACGCCAATACCCAGCAGCCATGTGGAGTCAATGAGCATTTGGTTGGGTAAGAGTGCAGAATGGGGGTTTTGTAACCCAGAAGAATTTGCCAAACTTCTTTGTATTTTTGCTCTAGTCTTTTCAGCAAAAATAATACAGGGTGAATAGATAATGAAATTACAGTGACCTACGGGACTACTTTATAATCAGTGCATGCCCTAAAATATTGCTTTGTAACATCTGTTTTATACTAAATGTTGGTGTTCAAGTGAGCCTTGTTAGCTATTTGACAGTGACAGACAACAATATTTATAAAACTGTTGCAATAAATGCCTTTTTAGTCTAAGAAAATGTGTGGTATGGCATTTATAAAGGGGGAAAAAAGTTTCTTTGAGGTTAAAGAAGTCTCTGCTGCTGCCTGTGTTAATAATTAATTCCCATGCCATGGGCTTGAATTTATTAGCCTGACTAATTCCATTTAAGTCAGTGAGGCTGGTCACAGTAGCAGATTAACAGATGTGAGAAGACCACCTTTTTTTTTTCACCATGCAAATTACAGTGAAGCTGTAAGTAAATGTGATCATCTCTATTTTAGCCAAGTATTAACCCCATTGTCCCTTGCTATTAAGTATGTAGAATTTAGAGGTTCCTATGGTGACCTCTCTGCTGTGTTTTTGTAACCTATTTGATACAAATATGATCAAGTTGCAATATTACCAATTTGGGTGTTCTTTATCTACTGTCATCACTGCCCTGTTCTGTGGCCAGAGTGGCTCCTGAAGCAGCCAGAACTGGCTTTTGCAGAAAAGAAGGAAATGAAATTATATTAGAGATTGGCAACAGAGGAGGAAATGCCATGATACTCAGCAAGCAAAAGCAGCTGCAGAAGTCTTTCAAACAGGGATGTTTTGATTTGTGAGATCTCTCAGGTTTGAGCAGGTATTTTATCTCCTTACTGGTGAGCTGAGAAGAAGAGTTGGCTCAGGGTAACAAGAAATGTTTTGCTTTTACACTGTGTGGTCTGTTGTGTTTGTGGTATTATTGCAAGCCTGTAGCTGCAGGCTGCAGGAGAGGATGGCTCTTGTGTGTGTCAGCTACTTGTGCACTGTCCAAGCCATCACGATCAGTAGAGGCATTACATATACCAAATACATTTCAGTAGATTGAAATTATATTCTCTTTGTCTTGCACTATGTGACTGCTGATGGATCAGGGAGGAATTTGTCACAAACCTGATGAATCCAACACATTCTCCTGTTACTCAGATCTCTCTATATCCAGCTCTTGTTCTATGCACACAGCTATCGTGTGGGATAACCCTGCAAGATAGTGCTCTGGATTTTGTCCATCCACAGGTCCTAGTGGTGCTGTTTTGCATGCCTTTTCCAGCGACTCAACATTTGTTGGTGCTATTGACTGCTCTGCCTTACAACCATACATTTCATTCCTCTTGTTAACTGAACAAGATTCAGTCTTCTGTGTGAATCCTTCAAGTGTAGCTCTGCTGATAATTTTGTATACTTTAACTGAGATGTTGAACAAAGTTGTTTCTGCAATAAAGTCAGGCACTGCTATAATCACTGGGTACAATCAGACATGGTGTTCCTAAGGATTGATTTTCATTTTCACCAATATTTTCTATGTGACATTTAATTTGGAGCCTTCTCACCTTAGTTGAGCAGTTGAGCTGCATAAAAGACTAATTTTTTCTTTGGCCCAAAATGCAAAGGTGACCTAAAGATGCAAAGTTTATATCTTAACAATTAACTTTAAAGATAATATTTTTTTTCTTTGCTTCTGCTGCTAGTGAAACTGTAGTAGTTTACATTGAGTATTTTTCATTGATCTGAAGATGGTATTACTTTGTCATTAAACTGAGGTGAGTTAATGAAGTGAGACTAACCTCAACTGAATGTCCACAAATGTTCAGGAGTGCAGGTTAAAACAAAGTGTCTCATGCAGGGAGTTACTTTCTAAATACACAGGCCAGTGCTGACACCTTGTGGCTTTGTTCCTGACTTACTTTATAGCTCCATGTTATTTTGGGTGTAAATAATGATTAACTTGCAGTTGCTGGAGACAATGCTGGCATTGTCTACCTCCTCTGCTTTGTGGCTGCCTCAGTGCCCAGTATTTTGGTATCGGGTAAGACAGTTTGGAACTTTGGTCTGTGTTGACTTCACATCGAGTGAATAAAGAGCTAGGGGTGTCTCTGACCTCTTGAACAGGACTCAAAAGGTGTCAGTTCAGAGCACAGAATCATGGGTGCTAGTGCAGAAGCACACAGAAAGTACAAGTTTCTCTTTCACTAATTAATATAATTTAATACTTCCCTCTACACAGGAGAGCACAAAAGGCTGTTACTACTTACCACATGTACTTTTAGGTGCATACATGTTTTCTCCACTGATGCAAAAACATTCCTTTGCTGCCCTCTTCACCTTTGAAGAATTACTAATAGGAAAAATATTGAAAGAGACTGTTGTAGAATTTCTGGCAGTATAGGAGCCTGAGGTGTGCTACTTATCTTCGACCCTAAAAATGCCTAAATCACAATATATCAGTGCAATTTATACCTAAATGGGTATCTAATCTAAAACCTCTTACCATTTCAAATCTTAGACAAAATCAGCTGTTAAGTCGCTATTTGAAGTCTGTTGTGGAATTAAGCTTTAGAGGCTGAGGTGTGTCTTGTGAAGATCACACATCCTCCCTCAGCTGTCAAAGAGATTCAGAGATTGTTTACTGATATTTATGGGTCATGTCCCTGTCCCTAAGTGTTCCTGTTACGGTAATACATGAATTAGAAATCTTTATTTTATTGCATTGTTCGGGTTTTTTTCTGCTTTCTAATATGTTTAGTTGTTTATAATGGATAGTGAAAAACATAATTGGAAAGGAAAGGCCTTAAATAGTAGGGACCAGATCCTTGGCTTATGTAAATCAAGTCGAGGAGGTGACAATAATTTCTGTTCCCGAAGAACACGGCTGACTGAGTCTGTTAAGAAAAATGAAAGGAGTAAGGATGGGCCTGTGAAGATTTGATTGGCTGGCATTTCTGTTTACCTAACAGAAGGATTGGAACTCTCTGCTCTCCCCCTGGGTAAATCTTAATTGACACTTGCTAATTGAATTTTAATGCAATAAAGGTATTGTAATGAGCCATTAGAGTTTGGCTTCTGAACTAAAGAGAGAAGTTCAGGTAGCAATGCATTCTTGTCAGCACCCTGCCAGGAGGCAGATCTATCTGATCAAAGGGCTGTGAGTGACAGTATCAGTTTAAAGTTCAATAAAAGCTTCTCCTATGGACAACTGTTTGTAATGCCTCATCACCATCAGGATCAAACAAAGTGCCTGTAGGATTTTAAGTGCTTTCACTGCATAAGATTAGAGCATTTTGTTGAACCTACACGTGATCTATTCAGCAAAGGGGAAAAAAGGAGCTGCAGGAGCTCAGAGGAACCTTTACAAGTGTGAGCTTCCGTGTAACTGGCAGGAAAGGCTTTGCAGGGACAAGTCAGGACTGCAGTGCAAAAACCTCAAAAAACTGTCTTGGGCCCAGCCCCACCTACAGTTTCAGTATGCAACATAGTCACAGGAAGTGTGTGGAAAAACCTCTACCTTTCACCCTTGGTGTGATGGTAGGGATAGGTCTCATCTAGCCATTGTCTTTGTATTGCTCTGCATTTAAAAGCTAGGTTATGAATAGGTATATTCCCACTTTACAAGTTAAAGACCATTGTGCTCAGATCATTTCAGCTTTTTGACATCTCCATCCTGCAAGAAATGTTCCACCAAAGTCCTTGTGGACTCCAATCTAACATGAAGTTACATAAGGTTAAATGTGCACGTAAATTCGAAAAAATACAGGAATTTGATTTTTTTTTCTTAAAAAAACCCAAACTGTGCACTTTCTATATGTTCAGTGGTATGAGACCTCTTTATTATGATATAGAGGATATGCTCTATCTCCTTGAAAAGAGGAAGATCCCTCTGAGGGTTTAATGGCAGCATTTACCAATAGGGTTGTGTTAAGCTGCGGAAGGAAAACTGAGTAGCACAGTGCCAGTACTGAGCTAGTTCAAACGTCATGGATTTCAGCCCTTGCAAAACTTGCTCAGATGACGTGTATTTATTACAGATGCATTCAGACAACCTGTTAAAATGGTAGCTGTTGCCCCCATGCCTGGACTTAGGAGTCTGGTGTATGCCAGCTGCAGGAAATCAGCTCCTCTCTAGATTATTTGCAAATAGCATTTGATGCAACACAGCGTCATAAATGTCAGGTCTAAAAACCAGACAGAACAACTACCTCTTCAGTGTGCCTGATTGCCAGTAAAATAGAGGATGCTTCCTTCTTAAATAATTTGGGCCAGAACATGTTCAGACAAGACAAAACTCTCCAGCTGGTCTAACCAGTCTTGCTCTCCCACCCTGCAATGACGAATTTGTTCCGCTCCCCGAGACTAGAACAGCAGTAAGGAGAGGAGAGCGTATAGCCAAGCAGGACGGGGCTGCACTTCTGGGATAGGGATGAGGTTGTGCTCTAAGCTGCTGTGCTCTTCCATGCTCCAGCCCTCAGCCGCCTTCTTCACAAACGTCGCCAAGGGGCCGGGCAGCCTGGGCCCGCACTCGGCGGTGGCCGGGCGGGGTCAGCGCCCCGGGACAGCCCCGCAGGTCCTGCCGGGGGCAGAGGGTGCGGCCGCCGCCTCTCCCGGAGCCGAACTACATTTCCCAGCACGCTTCCCGGCCGGCACCGCCCCTTTCCCGCCGGGCTGGGCGCACGCCCGGAGCCCCTCGGCGGCGGCACTACAGTCCGGGCCCCCTGCGCGCCCTCGGGCACGACCGCTCCGGCAGCCCCGGCCGCGCTCCGCGCCCGGCAGCGGCGGCCGCGCCCGTGCCTGCCATGGCTGACAGCGCAGAGCCCGCCGCGCCTCCGGACGCCGGTCCCGCCGCGCCTTCCGACGCCGGTCCCTCCGCGGCCCCGCCGGGCTCTCCGGCGCGGGAGCGGCGGGCGGGCGGCTCCCCCGGCGCGGGCGCGGCCATGCCGCGGCTGCCGCTGGGCGGCCCGGGCGGGGCGGCGGGGATGTCGCTGCCGCGGCTGGAGAAGCCCATCAAGCAGGCCTTCTACAACACCGGGGCGCTGCTGTTCGCGGGGCTGTGCTGCGGCGCCGCCGTGCTCGTGTACTTCATCCTGGAGGCGTTCCTGCGGCCCCTGCTCTGGGCCGTGCTCTGCGGCACCTTCCTGCACCCCTTCAAGACCTCGCTGACGGCGCTGGGGCGGCGCTGGCTCGGCCGCCTGCACCGCTCCCGCACCCCGGTGCTCCTGGCCGCCCTCCTCCTGCCCATCTGCTTCGCCAACTACGGCGTGGAGGCGCTGGGCGAGCAGGTGCTGCGGCGGCGGCGGCTCCTGCTGCTGCTGGGCGCCGGGGGGCCGCTGCTCTACGGGCTCTACTGCCTGGGCAGCTCCTTGGGCGTGCAGGTGCTGCTGACACAGGCCGCCCGCATCATCTGCCAGGGGCTCGACTACTTCAGCAGCCAGTGGGTGAGTGACTGAGTGAGTGTCGGTGTTCCGCGGCCGCGCTGTAGTCATGCCCCGCTTCTGGAGATGCTGTTAAGTGAGAGGTGATTCGGTTGAGTTCTTGTGCAAACATCGAGGCTTGTTGAGCTCTAAGGTGTGTAGTAAAGTGTTGTGAAATAGCAGCACAGCTCCACAAGTGACCTGAGGTGGGGGAAGGCACCTTAAGGCTTGTTTCTCAGTGTACTGTGTTGGGTTTCGTCTTGTTCTTCGAGTATGAAACAGTGCAAACTCAATTTGAACTTTAAAAAGTAAAGTTGTTTAGCTTACAAATGTTACTGATGGTAACAGAGCCTGGGGAGACTACTTTTGCCTGTGTTCAGTAGGTAAGATAGTTAAAAGTTCTGGCAGAAGTCTTTTACACTTTGTTAGTTAAAATTGAAAATACAAAAAATACTACATATCAGAAGCAGACAGATATGTGAAAGATCAGAAGATTGGCAAGTTGTACTCTCCTTAAATACTGATGTACAACTGGTGTACTCAGATCTCTTAGTGTCAAAGACTTTTCAAAAGCTGCTCTATTTTTTTTAACAATCAAAGTATGCCCTTTCCCTGGGTAACAGTGTTCCTGAATGGACTGACAGAGAATATTTTGACACACTGCCTGTAGTGTGAATAGAATAGACAGGAGAATGTGTTTAGTCTCTTCAAAGTAAACAGTGGAGGAAAAGATATTCTTGACTTCATTTGGTGCTGGAAGATGTCAGAGGACATCTGTTTTGTCCTCAGAAGTATAGTTAGGACTGAGTAGACAGAGATACATTCTCACTTTATAAAGAGGCAAGATACTAGCATGTTTACTTTCAGCAGAGTAGTGGCAGAACTAAAGCATGACCTCGTACTGGGGGGAAGCTTTGACTTGTTGCCATACAATTTACTTGATAAGCTTTTCTTTTGCACTGACCTCTCTGTTTCATTTTTAACAAATCGATAATATTGCTACACTAACTGGCCTGGCTAAGTTCAGGCTTTTATTAAAACTTTGTTAATTAAACCACACTTACACTGCGTAAATATAGGAGTACTGAAGGAAGCTGCACTTTCTTAACCTCATAACTATGGTTGTAATGCACTGCTGGATGTCTGTGCATGTAACTTTGTTTAGCAGTCCCTGATCCTTCTGGTTGGCACTGGTGTTTCTGATTTAACTCTTGTGTTCATTGAACTGCTGTAATATTTTAGCTGCACAAAAGATAGTAAGCTCCCAGAACTCTTCAGACTTGAGATCTTGGGAAGATTTTGGGTCTTTGTCAAGGTAACTGATCACAGACTTCCTTAAGCAAACCAGTTGCTTTATAAGCAAGCTTTCTGTCTCTCTTTCTGGGGTCTTACAGGAGAAAAAAACTGTGGGCTTTCCTTTGTAAATGACTGCAACTCGGTCTGGCATGATCTGTATGCTTTGCAGTGTTTTCCTAGCCCTGCTTTTTGAATTTTGATGTTACTTGATGCGTATTATCTCAGCGCTGTAGCAGGATAATTTAATTTTATCCATGCTGTTGAGGAGCCCTGAGCTGGATCAGTTAATAGTATCAGCTTTAACTTCAGTTAAGCACTTCAAAGCCCTTTAATTGCCATGTCATGTTGCAGGACTGTTTGCATGCATGTGTTGTGCTTGTTAGCTGCACAGGAATTCTGGATATTGCGGGTTGGTTTCTCCATTGTACTGGTCTTCTCTGGGCTCTGAATCCTCCACGGTTCCTTCTGTATGCACAATTGTCTTCTCCCTTTCTGATCCCTCTGCTGTACTAGAGAAGTGAGTGGATGCCTATCATTAGAACTATGGGGATTTGGAATACTAATTTGGTATTCTGTAACTAAAGGTATTTTTATGATGTCTATTAGGCCATGATACTGAGACAGAAATTCTCCTCTTAAGTTCCAGAAAAAAAAGTTCTTCAAATGCAGCAACTGTGTGTGACAATGACATGGTAAGGTGTATCTTGGCACCAGTATGTTAAAGAGCTTTCTTGTCCTGTGGTCCTCAAATTTGGCAAAGCCATTCATGACGTTGATGAGTGAAGATTCAGAAGTGCCTGTGTTCCTGCCCAAGGTTCTTAAGTCACATTTGCAGTACAGGAACTTGCAACCCTAGGTACCTCCATCACTGGATTGTTGATAGCTGATTGCAAAACACTGCATTTGAAGAACAAATTCAAGATCTTAGGCTAGTCTACAAGCATCATGCTTCCACGGTCTCCTTTTCTTTCCCTTCAGGCTTTATAATCTTTGAAGAAGCTTGCTCAGGCAATGTAGTTGGCTGCTGGGCCTTAAATCTAGGGGCTGGTTAAAAATTCCAGATGAGTTACTTGTTCTGACTCTAGCCTTCTCCGGGTTATTTTCAGAATTCTTAAGCAGAGGGCCCTGCACAAACTGCAGTTTCATTTACTAGGGAAAGGGAATGTTTTTCTCTATCTTTTTTTTCTTGGAAAGGGTGGGAGTTTGTCCCATAGTGCAGTGAATATAGCCCTACACGCTTTTGTGCTGCAGCAATTTCAGTAGTTTTGTCAGAAGTATGCCTGTGTCCAGCACTGTATCTAAAACCCAAATCCTTTTGCTTTGTGGCAAGAGTTCAAACTACTTTGGGCTGACATTTTACCCTTGGGTTAATATACATCTAATGCCAGCTATTCATTATATTTTCTTCTTTTTTTAGAAGAAGAATTCACATGCTACTTATTTATTTGGAAAATGGATAGTTTGTAGATCCCAGCAGATGTGAAGAATTACACAGCTGCTCTGTGTTGGCTCTGAGGTTCATCTTAGTAAATTAAATTTGATGTAATCATAATGAGCAGAATTCTCTGTAATGAACTTGATTACAGGGCTGTCAAAATCTTTCTCTGCTGGCCAGTCTTTCTTCCTTGGTTTGTCACAAGTTATTGGTCAGGCTCACAACTGTGTACTCACATGCATTTGTCACTGTATTTTTATATCTCTGACTGTACTAGGTACAGCTCGTGTTGTTTTGGGGGTTTCAATGCAGTTAGAGGACTTAACCTTACCAGGGTGCTGGGCAAATTTGGAAATGCCATTGCTGTGTCTGCTGTATTGGAATATTGTCAGAGTATGTGTTAGCTGTTTTGGCTGGTGGACTGTCTGCTCCCCACCAGGGATTCTGCGAAAGACATCCACCAGGGAAGCCTCCATTTGTGTTGGCACACTAAATGTCAGCAGTTCCCCAAGAAGCCCTTGCAGAGTGAAATTCTCCAAGTGGGCTTCCTGGCAAACGCTTTGGGTCCCATGCTCTGAGATGTTTGGCTTCCACAGCCCTATTGAATATCACCTGTGGGGGCAAAAAAGCATCTACATTTTGTCAAGTTCACCTGATGGGGCAATTTCTCTTCTAGTAAGGAAAAGGACACAGTTCTGATTTTTGATGTGCAGGTGATTTCTATTTTTTTGAGGGTTTAGGGTGGGTGGGCTTTTTTTCCTTCCCTTTCTTCTTAAAGTAGGCTTTCAGGTTTCTAAAACCTGCCCACCATAACCCCCCCCCCCCAAAAAAAAAAAAACAACACCCAAAACAAAAAAACACCTGTAAAAACTCTGAAGTATTTTTTCTGCTGTTTATAATCCTTCATTATTATGGCATCTTGGCTTAAAAATCATACAGTGCTTATAAATCATACAGCCAAGTACTGTCTGTAAACACTTCTTACCAAAACCACAGTTTTTGGTTTGTTTTCACAACTTTTCTTGGTAGAGATAAACTGTGTAGAGACCACACGTGGCCTACTTAAAAACAAGATGGGAGAGAGGCAGGGAAAGTCTGTGATGTTGATAGTGTTTTCTTTTCTACTGTTGTTTTTCTCTTCCACACCCACCCTCAGTTTTGGAAGAGCCTGCAGTGAGATACCTTTCTTGGAGAGGTTGAGGAGCTTGTTCTGATTTATATGCAGGAACTACAGCCTTGAAGCTGGCACTAGACTAAAGCCTATTGATATATGCTACATAATATTAGTTATTTATTGGTATTTATATGTATTGGTTGACCACAATGATGTTTCTTTTTCTACCACCTCTGGAAGGAATGATCATTATGGAACTGTCCAGCAAAATTTTAACAGTGCTCTATATAATAAAAGAAGAAGGTGAAGAAATTGTGTGTGTTGAGGAGCCGTCTCTTGAAAACATGTCACCATGAAGTGTTTCAGAGGAGTGGTGCTCTGTCTGCAGGGAAAGAATTTGGTGTGCTCTTTCTTTTTGCAAGAGAATCTTGCTAAGTTTGATTTCTGAATAGCATTTTTATTGCGAGTTTCTTGTATGTAGCTTTTGTATTGAGACAGGAAAAGTGAACTAAAGGAGAAGTATTCTCAATATCCATTGTTGCAGTTTTCTGGATATCCTACATTTAATGTTTTTTTTCTTAAATTCAGTGTAGGAAATGTTGCAGGACACATTGAAAATAATTTTTAACCCATGTGTGGCAGCATTGATTTTGATGGTCTGTTCCCCCCACCCCAGGGTTCTAGTTATAAGTTCATACTTTCGTGCCTTCAAAAAGAGGTGGTCTCACTAAACACCATGTTTCTTTTTCATGTACTTTAGTAGTCTGTATGTTTTAATGCCAGAAACATGAACACGAATATATGTCACATTTGGGGGTTCTAGGAGAAACAGAATGGGTGCACTGTTCTAGTCCTTTGAACTTGGGAGAAGGAATAACTTACTTGTGTTCACTTAGAACCTGCTTTAGTTAAATGAAGGCCTCCTTAGTGAAGGGAGGAGGTGGTTGTCTTTGCTCTGAGGTGAACAATAGTCTTATAATAACGTGTGATTAGTTGAAGTTTGGGTATTTTCTTATGTGTTTGACAAAGGCTGGCTCCATGCTAAAGGGCAGGCAGTTACATGTTCTTATTCTGCCAGACTCTGCGCATCATGGGATGCTTCCTCTTGTGTACTAGGGAAAATGCACTAAAGCTACATTAAATTAATTTTGGTTCTGGAAACTGGAGTCAAAATGACATTTTTATAATTTGTTACCTGCCTCCTTATTATTTTTTGTACTGTTTAGAAAACCATTTTCAAATGAACAGGCAATTAGAGAAAACGCTGTGGTATTTTCGAAGGCAAACACAGTTTGGCTCTTACCAGTGCATTCAATGCCTTGTGTCACTTCATTTTTCAAGTCCAGCACTCTTCTGCTCAGCTGCTGTGGTAGGTTTGTTTTTCTTTGTCAGTCTGCATCACTGCTGAGGAGGAAGATGTAGAAATAGTGAACTGGTGTCATAAGATCACTTCCTTCACATCTCTGTTCTGCAGCACTGTTTTAAAAGGTTGTAAAAGTGCTGTGTTAATGCTTAGTCAATATTTTTAATGATTTTCTGTTTTAAGAAAAACTAATGAAAATCGCTATTCCCAAATGAAAATTTTGTTTTAAGATATTAAAGGGAAGTGATGAGGTAGTTCAGCCTTTTTTCTTTTTTTTTTTTTCAAAACACTGAAACAAACTGGAAAATAGAAAGCAATTTGAATTAGATCTGTAGTTTCATCAAACAGTTTTAAATTTAAAGCTCAATTAACATCCCCCCAAACAAATCAAAACATAAACAGAACTCTGAAAAACCTTGCTGTATGATTTCCAAGTGGGAAAGAGCAGCCTGGGAAAAAAAAAATCATTTCAAAATGGCCAAGGGAGAGGGTAGAGCTACAAATTAAAAAGGAAGGAATTCAAACACTCCATTTTGTAGGTGCTGACTTGCTAAAAACTGAAAAATATTGGCAGGTTGGCAGGGCGTACATCAAAAGAAGTAACTGCTGGTTCATCTTCTCAGTGTTCACTGTTGTGTTTACTTGTGGGGTGGTTCATAGAATCCCAGAATATCCTGAATTGGAAGAGACCCAGAATGATCACTGAAATCCCACTCCTGGCCCCTGCACAAGACCACCCCAAGAGTCACACCATGTGCCTGAGAAGGCACGTGAAGGAGGTGGGAAATGTTTGCTGCTGGATGTAGAGTTGTTGGGGCAACATTCCAAGGAAGACTAAATCATTCCAACAGCTTTGCTGTCTTTTACAGTGGGAAGCTGTTCTTGCTTATCCCACTTCTGACATATGCTTAGGTTGCCCTGTTGTTGGTGCCTGTTCTATTTCTGTGAGCCTGTTTTGCTATAACTGAATTACAGGTGGGTTTTTATGAGCTTGAGCTGGCTGGAGGAGTGTTGAAGCTGTTTTGTGCAGAAGAGGTGGGACTGCCCAGCTGGCAGTAGGAGACAAGGGATTGGCACTTTCAGTAGCAGTGAGTTACTGAATGCTCTCATCTGCAAAACCTTCCCCTTAGAGGTTAACTTGTTGATCAGAAAAAAGGGAGGGAACCGTGTAAATAAGGAATTTTACTCTCCAGTATCAGTCAATATAAATGTTGTGAGAAGTTGAGTAGTGAGAGTTTTTTCTTGAAAAATAAGGCCAAAGCCAAAAGAATGGCTCAGATTTTCAAATCCTTCAACTCTAACAGGAAGGGGAAATAAACTTTCAGTAATGCTGCTGATAGTTCATGCTGATAAATCCTAGACTTTCCAAAACTGAAACTTCAAAGAAAAATCACTGAAGCAGATGCTTGAATTTAGCATAAAAGCTGCATCTTTCTATGGTGTAATTTTGTTTCCAGTTGGCAATTTTAAGAGAACTGAAGCCCTTCATAGTTGCCTTAGATGTCTCAAAATCTGCCTCTTAAATTTACCAATTCAACACAGAAATGGATGTTAAAAATCAAAAAAGTTACACTGCAGTCTTAGAGCTATTTATTCAGAGAAGCAGGCAGTTTTACATGTCTAAAGGCAAAGCAACACTTGGTTCAGTTTGTGAGAGATGCTACAAAATGCAGAGGATGTGAAAAAAGTTTTTGCTGTCTGTTAAGACAACAAAGATAGGTGAAGGAAGGAGAAGGGCAGCTTGCAGGATTAAACTATCCCAAAGTTGTGATACACGGAAGTTGTTCATGTCTGTAAATAATAGTTGTGATTGAGGAGTGATTTAAAATCTCAGAGTACATGGTGAAAGCTAGGCATCTGCTGCTAACTTCAGCTTGATAAATAGTTTATGATAGCTAATGCATTCTGCAAAATCTGAAGTGTATGTATTAGTTACCTGGTTAGCTGCATGCTCTTAGAAATCAAATTTATAGGCATTTTGGCTCAGCATGGAATCTTACCAATTACAGTTTCAGTGCAAGAATTGCAGTAGTTTAATTTTAGTGAAAGTAGGCAGTATCTTTCATTCTTTGTTTCAATTATGTCAGTTCTTGAGAATGACATATAATAGTCATTTATAGAGGCTATTAATATTCTCCATGCTTTTCCAGCCAAAACCTTTGGAGACCATCCAAAAAAACAGTGGGGAGGATTATGTAACATGCTTTTAAAGGGTTAAGAAAAAAGAGAAAGTATGCTATTGCCAAGTTAGTGTGGGATGAAATCCCAGTCCATGTCAGTTTAAGTTAATTTGCTTTGTCAGTTGCTTTCAGCAATGAACTGTTGGAAGTAGGCTACCCTAGTTCCTGTGCAGCAGTTCTTGCAGCATAGGGATGTGCTTGGCCATTATGTTAACCAGTGAAGAGCTGAATATTCCATGGTACCGCAGAAACTGAACTTCTTGCACCAGTCAGTTGACTACATAGTTCTTCTTACAGGGCTTCAGAAAGGTTATTGTTTGATCTCTGAAACAGGGTGACTGGTTTATTTTAAAGTAAGCTATTTCTCTCTATTCAATGGAAATAAGAAATTCTTATACTTGGGTGGTTTGCTAAGCTTTTAGGAATGAGAACTGATTAATTATTTTAACTTACAACACGAAAAAATTATTAAATACCTAAACCCTATAATGTTCAGCTACATGCATGGCTAAAAGCAGTGCAATGTGTTTTTCTGTGTTGGCTGTTAAACACAGGCTTATACCCTGTTAGTCTCCTACTTTTGGCTTGTTTTTAAACAGAAAGTTTAAATTACTGAACGTACTGAGTCTCCTGTTTGTAATTTATCATTAATTTCAAAGCTAAAGAGAAAATCAGCTCGGAACTGGAACGTTTATCATATAAAGATGCTGTGTGGCTGATGTTAGGGAGTAGGATAGTATCTTTGTGATGAGGTCTCTTGCAGTTACAGCTGTGCTGTGAAGTGCCTTATGAGGGAATTTATGTTTCAAACCTATGCTTTTAAAGGACTGCCACTGTGCATTTCTGGTAAAAATTCGTGTTTGTTTGTTTATGACTTTACTCTTGATGTCCATGGGTTGTGTTAGTTTTGGGCATCTGTCTTGTGTCCCCACTTGGCCCATAAGCATGATGCAGCTTCGTTGATGCAAAACTAGGGATGAGTGAAAAGTTGGAGATCTGCTTAGATGAGAAATAGTAGTGTGCAAAGGTTATATCTTTGTTCACATATCTTAAGTGGTTTTAAATTACCTTGCATATCCAATCGTTCCCTCTGAAGTTATCAAGGACCATCACTCGCTGCTTGTCTGCTCAGTTCAGTACAGCTAAGATTGCCTCTCCACCAGTTAGATACGTGGCAGTAGTCACACAAACCTGCTTTTCACAGGGACTGTTGCCTCTTCAGCATGAATTGTATAGTGCAGAGTAAAGAGGTGAAAACTCTTGTGGTGTGTTCTGCCTAATTACTTGTTCCATGTCTCTGCTGTGCATTCTTTCTTCTTACAGTGATGTCTGATTCAGCAAATGCTCTTAATAGAAATTCTGTTAAAACTTTATTGAGATTTATGGATTTATAAGTGTAAATTTGTAGGTGTACTTAACTGGTAATGGATAGGTAATGCTTATTCTATTTGAGCCAAAAATGTCTTTAGTTATTTGAGAATGCAACACTGAGTTTTAATTTTTACAGGTGTTCATAGTTCTTTTATTTCATATCTTCTCCTGAGTAGCAACTTTTCACCTCCTGTTGCCTCTTCTGGTTTCTGCTTCCTTCTTTCTTTTCAGCGTTTTCAAGTTCAAGTTGATCATCTCAAGATTCTTAATTCCAAATCTGTGTTGTGATTTATCTGATGAGTGAAGTTGTAGAAGGCAGTTAGAAGCAGCAAACCCAAGTTGTCACTGATAACTTCCTGTCTCCTTGGTTTCTTTAGTTAAAAAAATTTAAAAATTACATGTCACACGTCTTATAAAGGTATCTCTGTTTTGTGGACCAACACCACTGAGGAACAGCAGTTTTTGTTGTGCTTCCTAATGGCTTCTTTGGCTTAAACCTCCTTTTTGTCTCTTTGGACTGAAACAAGGAGCTGGCAAATTGCTCCATGCTGGAATGAGTGCTGCTGTGCTGGCCAGCTCTGTCTCCCTGTGGCCACACAGGTGCTGCTGATGAACTCATGTAATTAATTGAAATGTGGGCTTCTTAAAGACTTAGAAGCTGACTTCAGATCTCTCTCTGTGGCAGTTATGGGTATGTGTATGAACATGCATACACAAGTACAAATAGCTCTCTTTTGATGTATGTATACATACCTATGTATATCTTTTTCTTAAAGATATGGACATTGGTAGTTGGTTACCTGCTGATGGTTTCATTCAAGTGGAATATAAGCACTGAACGTTACTTAAAAGCAGTCTCTGTTCCTGTCTGGATTATGCTGCTCTTTCACTTAGGTGAGTAACAAGAAGTTATTGTTCTGATAACTGTGGGTTCTGTCAACGAAGCTCCTCACTTGCTCTTCTGCTACATCTGTAAAATAGAGTCTTAGCTGAAATGCAGACTGTTTTGTCTGCTCAGTAATTCTGGCTGCATGTGTCCAGAAGGGAGCATTTGAGTAGGGAATGGGAAGGCATCAAGATGCTGAGCAATGTGTCTTCCAGTCCTCGTGCCTAGTTTGTACTTCCCACGGCTTTCCCTTATTTGAGGCACAGACTAGGTACTGCTTGGCAGTGAGGAAGGGCTGGGGGCACATGAGGCTGGCTTTAGACTTTCACTTGTGATATTTTATTGGAAGCCTGACATTAACCAAGGCTGAAGCTGTAAAATGCATTTAATAGTAGTAATAGAAGCAAAAAAAGACATTTCTATCAGTAGTCAACAATCATGTCAGGATGATATCACTGGTATAAAATACATTTGCCAGTAATCTATATAATCTGTTTCTATAAATATAAGATTATAGTAATCTTTTAGACTTTAAATGTTACACATTTAATATAACAGATTATCATCTTATGTTCTCATATCAGAGTTTATGGTGGAAGTATCATGTGATTAATAGAAGACTACCATGATAGAAGGTTTCACAGTGTACTTAATGACTTACTTTACTTTAGCAGCAGGTTTCAGGAGTTCTTCTGACCATGTGGGGATGCTTTCCTGAGGTTTAAGCTATATGTAGTGGCTTCGCATTTGCTTAAATTTTGACAGTTTTGTATTTGCTGGAAGTACAGGCTGAATAGGCAAAATGCAAGAAAAATCCCATTCTGTGGAGATCTAATGTAAATACACATTTTTTGGGGGAACATGACTTTCCTCTGATATCTAAAATATTTTAATTTTGTGTGTATTTTCATGTGATTTTGAATGTTGTTTATAAAATTGTTCTCTATATCAACATAAAGTCACTGAAGTTAGGAACAGTCACAACTTGATTTGCTCATTGAGAAACTTCTTCATGTTTATTTTCTATTCTTCCTTTTCTTTAATGTAGAAAGCCTATTTGTTTTATGACTTGTTTTATGACTTCTTTGTCTTTTGGGTTGATATGCTGACTGTCTTGGTTTTGCTAAATGTAGAGTTTATTAATGGTGTCATTTTTCTTGTAATAAAAAAAAAAAATCCCAACACTGTATCTTTCAGCTTCTGTGGCAGGTTCCTGGAGAATTCCTGTATTTCTGGTTATAGTTGTTCTGATGACAGTAGGCATGTTGCATGAACAGCAGAATGGAAAGGAGTCTTCTGGTAAGGAAAAGTCACTGTTTCTTTTATTGTTAGAGGCAAAAATTCACTGAAGTCACATGAAATTATCTGGACTATATCCCTGTAAATTCAGTAGCATATGGATTGGCAGAATTTACTATAGGATGTTTAGTGTGTTTCAAAGTGGTTTACTCATGCTGAAGTGAATCTTGGATTCTTTACAGAAAATGATTGCAATGGACTGATGTTTCTTTTCCTTGTCAAAGTAGCGACTCATTATGAAGCCAAATTCCTTGAGTTTATAGATTTCAATATGTAGTTCTAGGCATGACAGTAGCCCAGGGCATTTGAAATCAGAGGCCGATTTTGAAAGAAATGAGCAATACAGGTTTAGTAGCTCCTATAATACTGAGTATGAGAGAAATGGAGACAACTCCATCTAGCAAGTTTCCTATATCCAGTCATTTGTTTTTAAAATAGTTTCTTAAAAATATGTTTTGTGTTTAGATTTTGAGAAGAATAGGTTTTTCCTGTTGCAAGCCAGTTTTGAAAAAAGCAAAGGCATAGTGTTTCTGATGAAGGAAACTTTTTTCCTGTCTTGCAGTTTTAGTTGGTTAGTAAAGTTGATTAACTGGTATAAAAATTTGTTTAATAATCAGACTGCCTGCAACTATGAATGTCTTGGTTGGTAGCAGTTCATTACCAAGAAAAGCACTGAGCAAATAACTGGTTTTGAGTTTTGGCTGCAGGTGTATTGTAATACTAAAATTAATAGCACTCATTCCTGTTTGATCACACTGACTACATATAATACATACTAAAAACTGACAGTGTCTAGCCATATAATTTCTGCTTCCTGACAGCTCCAGTGGGTATCTAACCAAATAAAACATTTTAAGACTTATGCTTTTTGTTACTTACATGCACGTATGTATTTTACAGGGGCAGAGCTTCCTGGTCAGATGATTTCCATTGCTGCTTCAACAATTGCCATGGCAATTTCAATGACAGAAGATGAGTCCAATAATGAACATTCCTCCCAACCCTCAGGTGACTGAATACTCTGTAAGAAACATTTGAATTTGCTTTAAAGGCATGTAACTGGAGGGAATTCAGAAAAAAATTTCAAAATAGTCCATAACCTCTTCATTCTGTCCAAAATAGTGTCCAAATTGTGGATCAGGTTTATCTGTTTTAAAAAAACTGTCAGGAAGATGCTAGTATAAAAGCTGTCTAGCAAAGGATAGGTTATGTGGCTGGCTGTACATTTTGAAGGCCTGACTAGAAGGATTTATTATGGTTTTGGGTTGTTTGTTTAGAATGAAGGTGTGATTTTTTTTTCCTCTTATTTTCCTAGCCTTTTGATTTGTTGGCAGTTACATGTTATATAACTGGATTTCTGGACCAGATACAGACAGACTGAAGGAATTTTTGTGTGCATTGCAATGAGAAAAAACCCCTACTTTAACTATGACATGCAAAGTTCTTCCTATAGTGGGTTTACTTGACTTTGTAGCTTGAGTCCCATGATACTTTCATTTGGAATAACACAACTGGCTTAAAAGAGTTGAAGGAAAGTGTTTCGCTGTGCATCACTGATTTTAAACCTTACCATGATTTCTTTGGGTAGGTCTTTGATGAAACATGATACTAGAAAGTTAAACTGTTATTGAGATCTCTGGAAATTGAAGTTTCATCCATTTCTGCAGGTAGACCAAAAAGATCATTCGACTTGACAGAATGTGAACTTCCCAAACTTAATTTTTAATTCTTAAAAAAGCAGCTTTGGACAGCTTGCTCTTATCTTTTTTTTTTTTTCCCTACATTTTACATGATTAACATCAATATAAACATAGAAGCCTATGGAAGTATGTCCTGAAATTGGAGATCAGAGCATCCTGGTGACAGTTCTCTTGTATTTCTGTGTCTAATCTTTAATTTTTTTAATTAGATGATTTTTTTTGAACTGAATTTTGAAATCTGGAAAAGCAACAGATGCCCACAAATGGGCTATATAAGTGGTTGTGTTATTTTGTTGCTGTTTTTTTTTAACTTACCAGTTCTTATTTTTCCACTTCTTTAAGACAGTTTCCCTTCTGTTTTCAAGAAGAGAAAACTACAGCAGTTTTTCAAGGGTGTCTTTTATATGTCTTTTATGGTTTTTTTGACTTACTTTCTTGAAACAGTAAACCAGATGAGGTTTTTTTTTTTTGTCTTGTGAATTCTGTTTTTGTTTTCCTTCACAGCAGAAAAAGAACAAACACGGAGTTTTCTTTTAACTCCTAACAACAGTTAAAATAATTTTCCAACAATCTGGCAAAAATTAGCATTCTGTTCTGCAATATATTAAGCATAATTTTGGCCATCTTTGGTTTGGATCTTTTGTGAATGGTGATGAAACATTCTTGTTCAGCAAAAGGTTTTACCTACAGGCTTAAGGACCTACAACTTTTTTGGTTTTCCTTATACTGTATTAAATCCATTACAGAACAATTAGGATTTAATTTGTTTCTTAAAAGACCATCAAGAGATATAAGCTTTGTTAATTTTTTGGCGTTTTTTGTGAACACTCATGTTTTTCTGTATTTTATTGTTCAATACTGGTATTCAGTACTGGGGACGAGGAGTTTAATGATACCAGTTCGGGTGGTCTAAGTGGTCCTTCCTGGTGTTCCAAGAGTTTCCAGTGTATACAGCAAAGAAGAAGTCTGCAATTTCTGAAGCAGATACCACTGCAGTACTTTGTAGGCAAGATTCAGTTGTCTTGTTGCCTTTGGATACGATAGGTACTGAAATCCTTAAATGTAGTCATGACTCTTAGGCTCGCTTTTGGCCTCACTTCTTTGTTTTCTTAGAAAAAAGCATAAGAAGTATTTTCCTCTTGAAATTACAGAAAGATGTGGTTCTTCATGAAGGAGTACCTTCATACCTTCAAGGCACCTCCTTCAGAACATACTTGTTGTGAAGACTTCTTCATTAATAGTAATAAAATCATTGTTTTCCTAACTGATGCCCTGCACAGAGGTACAGACACCTGCCTTTCTGTGTCTGTTACTGTTTCATTTTCTTCTCCTTGGGGAGGAGGATAATTCAAAATTCTGTGACAGCAAGAAATGGAGGTGACAGAGAACATATTGTGTAAGGAAAAGAACAGGTCTTAATTAGACTGGCTGGAAAATTTGCTTTTTTTGTTGTTGTTCAGAGAAGTAGCATACATTCTGATTTTGGTAGAATTCTTTACTGAGTGTTGTGCTAGCTGTTTAGACTGTCATACTTTCATTAGTTGGAAGGTAGAAAGGTGTTTTTCAGGTTTCATCTCTCAAAATATCATGAAGCACACTAAATGGGATTTTATAGAACCTGAAGTTACTCAAAATCACTGTACTGACAGTTCTTTTTTTCCTATTTGTGTTGACAAGGCACTCATGCCTTGGTTTGCAGAGCATGTCTTGCCAGCAGAAGGTGACTTCTTTCATTTGCAATTTTGGTAGTTTTCTGGGTGGATCAGCTTTGTGAACTGGCTTATGAGAGTTATCTGAATGGCAGTTCTGATGCAGGCCTGTGTTTGTCATGAGGAGAATACTGAGTCATTGGTAGTGACAATTTAGCTTTGCTAAAAGTGCTGCAGAACAGCATTCTGAAAAAGCTTTCTTGGCTTGGGATCCCCTAGGAGTTTTTCTTTCCTTTTTTTCCCTCCTTTTTTCCTTTTTTTTCCCTTTTTTTTTTTCTTTTTTTTTTCCCTTTTTTTACCCCCTCAGTTCTCTCCCATGTGATTTACATCCTGTGTACAGTCTGCTTACCGGGAAACTGTAAGAAATAAGGCTCTTTAATTGTTACTGCTCTCAACATTACTGTTGCTGTTGTTTAATTAAAGCTTCCTTCATTGCAAAAATGCATCAATCAAACTTTTCATTATGAAAAGAAGGAATGTTCCTTTTTATTTCATAAAGGCGACTCCTTTATGAAACTAAGGAGTTTTTCGGCAAAAAATGTTGAATAACTTTAATCTTAGGCATAGACTTCAGCTTATTATTCTGTTTTGGCTTTTAGTGCTTCTTTCTGTTTGATAAATATTTGAATTTCTGCTTGTTGTATTGTTACTTCTTATGTTGATTATATTAGTTTTGGAGCAAAACAGTAAGAAGTGTTGAATATATTGAAGGAGAAAATTCTTTATTACGAGTATACTGCTTTCAGATTTGTGTTCCTTTAGTGCATCCATTTGTTTCTGTTAGTACTCTTCTACTTTATTAAATATAGACTGAGAAGTACAGGGGGAATCATAGACCCTCTTCTATATGACAAAAAAGTCTTTTTAGGAAAATTTATTTTTACAGGTAACTTTTGCTTTCCCCTTAGGAAAAATTGAGTCTTTTTCTCCAAAATGTAGTTTGTATAGTTGGGCTGTCATCCCATTGAGATACACACTGATTTGCCAAGAACCTCCCCACCTGAAGCTTCTGCTGTGCTTAGCTGCTTGCAGAATTCCTTCTTTCAGGCTGTGTGTTGTAATTCCTTCATGAATATTCTGAAGTTCCACCAAATACATAACCAGCAATCAGCTGGTGGTTCTGTCATCATCCCAATGTCAATCCCAGTTGGGTGAATCAGTCAATTTACTTTGTTGTCTTAGTGTGGTGGGGGATGTGTTCATAAGCTGTACAAGTAGTTCCACTTACCTGGAGAACACCAGTGCAGATATCTGCAACAAAAGAGGAGTGTTCATCCGCTGTGAGGATGCAGTTTGTCACTTACTGCTGCTGTATGACAAATGAGCCTTGCCTTTTTGAACATTTTAGCTGTCATGCTTTAGGCTAGAAATGCCTTTAGTGACACACTGCAGCTAAAAACACGTGTGGAACATGAGTTGTTTGACTGCTGTGCATGTAGTATGTTGTAGTACAGTTTTTCTTCATGGGAGAAACTGTGTCTGTGATACAAGTCCAATGAAAGAGTTGTGCTCGTTATTTACCAACTGTGGTATGTACCAGCATAATAAATTGCCTTTTATTCTTCAGCACAGAGTAACTTTTCGAGTTTTCCTGTGTGTGCATTCCTCCCCTATGGCTGCAAACTTTTCTCAAGTAGTGGTGTGTGGGGAATGAGTGCATTTCGACACCAGCACAGAGCCTCAGTGAAAGTTAATACTGGTGTTTTCAGGGAGAGATTTTACATAGAGTGGCTGAAGATGGATTTTGTGTCATCCAGCAACTGAAAGATTAAATAGATAAATAAATTGCCATGGTCTGCCTTCAAGAATTTTAATTTGAACATAATATTTGTGCATGAAACGACTATTGTTTATGTGTAGGGTCTTTAACATGTCAGTTTGCATTTTTTAATTTAATTTCTTGTTTGCTAACTTATGAGTGAGAGACTGACAAAATTTGTTATCCACTAACTTGTGCTTGATGTTAATAATGTTTTGTTACACAGAGTAAGGAATTTAGGATGACAATGTGAGTGCTATGTTTGTGTTGTGAGCGTTCAGGAAAAGTAGCAGTAAGTTGTAAGATACAAGCTTTCTTTTTAATGTATACTCTATATTTTTTGTTGTTTAAATGAGCATTGAGCAATCTAAAATTCCTTTTTGAGTACTTAAATGCGCAAGTCAAAGATTTATTTTAAGACTTCAGATTTCTTTTAGAAGTTAATTATATTTTGCGTTTTTCATGGTTTTATGGTTCTTTGATAAAATGTATTTGGCTTGTAATTTACCTGCAGTGACTGAAGCCCTCTTAGAGGCTATAGGAACTTTTCTTCTCTCCTCCTCTCAGCATTGCTTGGCATGGTGTTGCAGAATGTGGGAGAGTTTACACAGCTCTGTTCTAGCTTTTCAAAATGCAGATCAATGCCTAGGCAGTTTCAGTCTTTTAGAGAAATTACAGAAAAAACCCCGACACCAAAGCAACAGAAACACAGCCTTCTGCTGCTGTCCCTCCCTTCACCCCCACCTTTCAAAAAAGAAAAAGGTAATTTGGGAACAGGGAACAGATTCTGTTTTGTGGTGAATATTAACGTGGTAATTTCTATTTCTTTGTTTGCATGTGTTTGTTTTAGGAGCAACAGAAGGTGATCAGCCTCCACCTCCACGTGCTTCATTATCTTCCACTTCCTCCTCTTCATCATCTTCTGCGAACAGACAAAGACCTGAGATTGGATCTTTTCTCAGAAAAAAGAAAACTAGTGATATTTACTTTGTTACTCTTGTGTGGGCCATTGTCATTGTTCAGATCTGGCTAAATTTTTGGATTGTGCAGCTATTGCCAGTGCCTTTTGCAGGTAATAATCCAATTGTTAGAAATGTTTGGCATCATGCTCAATAAAACAGGAGGAAAGGCTTGTAGGCTTGTATGAGTTTTAAATAGAAACTTTTTCAAGACTTGTTAAGACAAGATGAACTGTAGCTTCAAAAGGGAAGATTGATGTGTACTGTCTGTCACCATGTAGTGGACAACTCGTTAATTACTTTGTCTATTGACTATTATTGTAGTTACCTGAAACAATGTTGTGCCATACCTTACATAGTAAAAATACTTCTGGTTTAGAGCAGTTACTTTTTCTTCCTCTTGATGTCAATTCCTTCATATTTTTGCACCAATAAATGAAGAATATTTTAGCAGCTTTTCAGTAGTGAAGTAGAGCTCATGTTAACTTTTAATTTCTGTAAAAAATGGGTTGCTAGGCTCTGTGGACAAGTCACAAGATAAATTTGGTTCCAATTTTAGCTCTGAGGTTAATTAGCTTTATTGCTTCACATCTGCATACATCTGTTCTATATATTGAGGAAGAATTGGAGTAGTTATGATAGCTGTCAAAAGACATTAAGACTGGATGCCACTTTTTCCTGGACTCTTTTGGGGGAGTGAAAAGGAAAGATGGGAGGGAACATAGGATCTGAGCTCCTATGAATTGGGAGGCATTTCTTCCCATCCCCTTACTGTAAACAAAATGAGTTTTTCTAGTTTGCTTGGATTTTCTCTAAACTTCAGTTAAAATGCTAGTTTTTAGCATTTTTAAATGCATTTAGCACTTAAATGTAGCTTTTTTTTTTTTTTTACTAAGTGTGGTGGGTTGGCCCCAGCTAGTGGTCAAGTACCCACAAAGTCAGTCACTCTTCCAGTCTTTTAATGTGGGCTTATCCACAAGCTGCATTCCCTTTAGGGAGGTGCAGGCTCAGGATTCTCCTTATCCCTAGGCCACAGTCCCTTCAAGAGGTGTACCTGCTCCAGCATGGATCCTCTGTAGGCCATGGTCCCTCTGAGTGGTGTGTCTGCTCTGCTGTGGAGCCCTTCTGCTTCCCTGGCCTTGTAATTGCCTTTGTTCATCCCTCTGTTCCTTCTTCCTCTCTAGTCACTTGTTCTCTCTGTGTTCCTTCCACTTCTCCCTGCCAAGTGCTTTCTGCCCTTTCTTAGATACATTTTCTCTGCAGTACCACATCTGTGCCTGATGGGTTCAGCTTTGCCCAGTGATGGATCTGTTGCAGAGCCACCTGGAACTGTGTCTGGCACAAGACAACTCCTGGTCTCGTCCCATGGAGGCCACCCCAGAGGTCCCCCCTGCTACCAAAACCCTGAGATCTGCACAAAGTACACAAAGCTACTGTAAACCATCTCGTTGTCCATCTGGAAATTGTAGCTTGGGGTCATACTTACTGATTTGAAGGGCTGTGAGCTCCGAGGCATGGAGAAAGGAACAGCTGCACCTTTGGCTGTGGCACTGCAGCAGCAGCTAAAGGGTAATGTGATGGCAAGACGTATAAATAGCTGAATGCAGGGTAAGAGAAGAGAGGGGTTTGACCTTTGTTTCATTTCAGTGTAGTTACTACAACAGAAGAAAGAAACTTCCCATTTCTGGTGTCTGGGCATCATGGGAAACGGCAATCCCAAGTGAAAAATGAATTAGAAAATAAATTTTAGACATATTAGAAGCAGAGTTTATGTGGCTAGTTCATTGAAAGGTCAAGGAGTAACTTAACCACTGTTCAGAAACACCTGCGTGGGAGGAAGAAGGGAAGCAGCAGTTCTGCAGTTAGACAGCAGTGAATGGTTTTAAGCTTGAGCCACACAAATCTAGATTAAAGTGCATATCTATAAATGAAACAGCTGAATACTGCTCCTGACAGTCATTAGGTCTAAAATAACTACCCAAACAATAAACTCATGCCAAAAGAGAAATTACTTTTGGAAGTATTTGTGACTTGTTGTCTTAGCAGTGACACTGGGCCATGAAGTGCTTTTTCATGGCATATAACTGAATCATTACAAAAATATTACAAATAGGCAGTATAATGATGAACAGAGCCAAATTTAGAACAGTGGATTACATCAAACGTCAGAAGGTGAGTGATGATAATCTGCATGGCTAAAAGAGAGGTAATAGTAAAGTACAAGGAAAATAGGAAGGGTAGTAAAGCAAGTTCCTTACAACTGTGCAAGTTTAAGGAGACTAATAACTTGAGGCACTTCTGAGACCTTAAAGAGGATGCTTCTAGTATGTAAAAAACCCCAAAAAAACTCCCTAAAACCTTCACTAGAAAGGTGTTAATTTTATCAGAATTCCTTCTATTGGTAAAGAGGACTCATAGAAAGCAGCATTTAGATTATGAGAAACATCTTGGTATCATTAACATTTTTCCTTGAATGCATTTGTGCTTCAATTGGAGTGAAATGGTCTTTTAAAATTGCTTAGTGTAGAGAGTGGAAAAATGATACCATAATTATACCATAAAATGAAAAGGTGAAAGAGCTGCTGTGAATTGAAAAGCTAAGCAATGAACCACATTGTGGAACACTTGGCAGCATTTTGTTACAGTGATGTGAGCCTGGAAATCCTGGTATTGTCTGTTTTTAAGGTCTTTCATTTTCTTCCTTGCTTGTTCTGTTGTACCCTTTTTTTTTTTTTTTAATTGTCTTCAGGTAATTCTCTGCTTCCTGCAGATGTTTGGAACTTGTTATTATGCAGCCTTTTTCTTGTTTTGCTCACTGCTTTCTAATAACAATCCTGTGCTTCTTCTCTCTTGTCTCTTTTTACCTAATATAATTGCAGCCATTTTATTGACTGTAGCACCTCCTGACACCACCTTTGCAATGAGCGTACACTCATTTATTGTAAAAGATACTGTTTAAACACTTAAATAGTAGTGGAAGGTTAGAATGCCATTTGAGGTATTGTATTTGTAAATGCAAGCTTGCCTGGCTTTGCTGAGCAGCAGTTTGTGTATTGACTGTGAGCTGCATTTCATCATACAAAACTTCAGCCTTTAAGTTCAGTGCTGGCACTTGCACTGTATTTTCTCCTTTTTTGTATGTTTGCCACTCATTTTATTGGAGAAATCATTGGATTATTCTTTTTCTTCAAGAGAATAAATCCTGTATTTGCCACGTGGTGGTGCCAGAGGGTAAGTGAACTAAATGTCAGGAAATTGTTTCACTGGCTCTCCAAAACAAGAACGAGAGCATAAACTATTAATGTGTGTGGCTTGCAGAGAATAGACTCTTGTGGAACTTGGATAGATGCCCTGTAGGCAGTAAAAGTTAACCTTTTTGGCTGTGTATGTCATTTTACACATCTCCAAGTAGAAACATGTGATTTTTTGATGGTGAAGTAGTGTACTGCCAACTGTTGTGGAGCTCATGTATGGCAGTAAGTTACCAATCTGGTTTGGAGAACAGTCACAATAAGAAAAAAAGATATATTAGAAGTAAAATTACTTGTAGTGGTAACTACAAGTTGCCGAGATAAAATGCTAATCTCAAATAGCTTTTTTAATGTTTAAAAGCAAAATCTATCAGTAGTATTTCAATAGAAGATTTAAATGGGTGCTTCGTTACTGTGAAATTCCACAGGATGTACTTTCAATTCTTAAAGGAAAGATACACTTAACAGCTTAGAAGTCCTAAAACTTAAGAATTTAGGCTGAAAATTTTCTTTTATGTGTAATGTGCTGTTAAGTTCTGATTGTGGTACTTCATGTGGAGTCATTTGGCATGGTGTATTTGTGAATGTGTAAGAAATCAACTGTACTGGAATCATGGTGCGGCACCTTCTTATCCCAGGCCTTGCTCAAGTCTGTTAGCTGCATTATTGAGTAGTGTGTAGACACTTTGCTTCTGCTGTCTTCTAAGTTCCATGTGGATAAGCACAGCTGCAAAGCTAGAGAGGAGATTAGTACTAAAATCACTGGAAAGTTCCAGAGGTGGTTTCTAATGGGAAATAAAACTCAAGAGTCTTTTCCTTTCTTTTTCATTGCTCTTCCAGAATAGAATAGATAAGTAGTCTTGTGGTGTTCCTCTGAAATATCTGATACTTAATTTCCTTCTTGTGGTTACAGTTTGGGCACTTAAGAAATTCGTGATTCATTTTGGAGTTTTGAACTTCATGGCAAACCACTGCAAAAGTTGGTGGCAACTTGTTGAAAATTTTGTGAAGGAACGTCAGGAAGCTCTTGCACCACGGCCCATCAGAGGACTCGGAAGTGTTATGCTAAAGCTTGACAGTAAGGTATTTCTATTTACTTCCTTAAGCAACTTGAAAGTTTGTTTTATTCTCTGTTCACAGTATTCTGAGATGCTTTAATTCTAAGATAAATGTCTGTCACTAATGAATATGTCTTTCATGTAAAACCCTATCTGTTTTATGGTGTATTTTAAATTATGTCTCTTCTATCACTATTCACACTTAAGTACACATTTAAATTTAAATGTTAAATTGATTGCATGCAAACCTTGACAGAAGTTACTTTTAAAATGCTGAATCAGCTGTATAAGATTCCTTATCTGAGTAAGGCAAACTTCTCATGCTTTAGTCACCGTACCTGGTTACAAAGATTTTGAATTTAAACCTAATGAGTTTAGTCTGAAGGATAAGATGTTCCTACTTCTTATGAGAAAATTTAATTAAAAAGCGGACCATTGTGTTCTGTAAGTACAGCCCAAGGTAGTTCAGACACATTTGTCTATACTGTGTGGAAGCAAAGTTGTTGCACACAGTAGTATGGTGGTACAGAAATGAGTCTTCCCTCTCTAAGTGAAGAAATATGTGGGATAAAGTACTTGGGAAATGCCATAGAATAAAGCTTCTATGTTACCCTCCCTTCTCCCCCGTGCGAAATATGCCTACATTTGCATTGCAAATTGCAGAGTTGGAAAGCTCCATAAGATTTATACAGTTTCTTTCATTAAGAATTGTATGTTTTCACGTAAATGGATAGATTATTTTGTTTGTAATAGCTATGGCAGTGTATAAGAATCTGCTTTCTGTAACTGTGTTGTTGACGTATTCTCTGCTCTGGAAAAAGCCATTATCTTAGGGCTTCTATAACTGATGAGCTGAACCCTGTAAGTACATTTGTCAGAGCATCTGTACCTTGGCAGATTGGTTTTGCAGTTTATAGCTCTGAGTTCCTACAGGAGAGGGAGGAGCTTAAGCCTGGATCTAATGGGTGAATGGAAGACAAAAGGTCAACAAAAGCATTGAAATGCCTCTAGGAAAAAAGTAGTGATTTCACAGGGTTCATTGAGGAAGAATTTGAAAAAGGAAAAGCCTTTCAAAATACAGCTATGAACACAATAAAGTGGTTTTCCAAAGGTAGTGGAAATTACGTGTTGGGATAAAAGCTTATGTTATACAAAGCTTTTCATAAAAAGGTTTTGTTCTGTAAGTAAGAAGACTCTCTGGATGCAATATTGAATGTATTTTTATTTCATGAGTTGTCAAGTTTGGTATCCTTGTATTGCATGACTATATGATACAGTATCCTTCCTAATTCCAGCAAGTCTTTTCTCCTTAAAGAAGGTAGGGCTTTAATGTGCAGCAGAACCCCTCGCTCTTCAGCTTAAATGTACTTAAGGTCAGTTTATCTACATGTTGTTTTATGTCTAACAGGTAGAACAGTGTTGGCACAGCTCATTTCTCCATCTCCCTTCGCCCCTCCATTTTTTAGATGACAGCTGTAATTCCTACTGAGTCTGCGCTGTGTATTAAAGTAATCTGAGCTCTCCCAGCCATTACAAGAAAGGCGCTTGATAATCTGCATGATTCTGTTGTCCTCATTTGTGCCTATTTTAATTCTGTTTCAGCTGGCATTTCTCATGGGTGGCTGGGATTATATGTAGTCTTCCAACGCTTATCACACTAATACTTCCGTATCTTTTAAGTTCTACTGGCTGTGTTTATCCTGTGTATGGTAGGATGATGGATGCATGGTACCTCAGAATTTGGGAAGCAGTGCCACAGAATATTGTCTGTTATGTTTCTTGTAGGGACAGGGAAACAAGAGGAATGAAAATGACATCCTTGCAAGATTTTTTAAGTTGGATTACTGAATGTTTCAGCTTCAGTAGGTACTGTTGAAGAGGAAATAAAAAATATGCAAACACAAAATAGAAATTTGGGGAGTAAATTGCCTGTTATGGGTGTGTGTGAGAAACCAAGACCTAGGGATCATTTCCTTTGCAATTAGATGTTTAACTTTTTAATATTCTATTTGTAGTTTCTTTTCATGGGAGCTGAATCTGCTTAGGGTTTTTGTTTTGTTTGATTTTTTGTTTGTATGCTGAGTTAATTGGAAACTGAACCTTAGCATCAGGATGTATTGAGGCTCTTAGCTAAGTACAACAAGCCATTGAGAAGGTCTGTTTTACGCAAATATTTAGTGGTACTGCTTGGGCTGGCAGACATGGTATGCCCAGTTAGGAAATAGTTCCAGATTTGAGTGAAATGCAGTGAGAATGAGGAATACATCTTAGAGTGGCATGTCTTCCTGCCAAACAAATTTTAGGAGGCTAGTGTAGATAGTGTGGAAAATAACCCATTGTGAGAAATGGGTGAGTACTGCTCACACATGCAAATCTGAGCTTTATTGATTATATCTGTAACAAAAGCATCAAGAAAAGAACTGCTTCTCTTCTTTCACAATTATCATTTACCCCGATTATCTCAGAAGTGCAGAGAAATTTGAAATGAAGAGAAATTCTGATCAAGAGAAAAGAAAGGGCATTGCTTTT
Source organism: Aphelocoma coerulescens (assembly GCF_041296385.1). Taxonomy (NCBI): domain Eukaryota; kingdom Metazoa; phylum Chordata; class Aves; order Passeriformes; family Corvidae; genus Aphelocoma; species Aphelocoma coerulescens. Next base: position 100,024,172 of record NC_091015.1, on the reverse strand, counting down.
CATTTTTTTTTTTTTTTTGTAAGCAGTAGGTCAGTCTGTCTGAATGTGCCTCCTTTAAATATTGACTATGAAAATAGGATGTTGTTACTTATTCTTTAGCCCCTGTCTGTGCATTTTCCTCATGGAGGGTCAACAGACAGGTGTGAGAGACTTCCTGGAGGAGAGAGTAGGGAGGTTTCTGTTGTCAGACACCGAACCATCTTAATAGATATGGTATCATGTGTGTTCTTATTAACAATAAAGAATTAATAACTCTCTTTACTGATAATTTTTTATTTTAAAGAAGACTGTTGTCTTTCAATATGGTGACTACAGTTGGATTATAGAATCTGTGAGGGAGTTCAGCAGCATTGGCAGTAGCTCAGCTGCATGCAATAGACTTTTACTTCTTGGAATGTACTAATATTTTACATGCATGCTTTCTAGTATACTTGAGTGAATCATGTAGTTGTTACATGCTTTTTCTTGGTATAGTGCACTAAAATTTTATATGTGGATTGTTTACATTATTTGGACTTTGGATAAAGTTAACTTTTATTTCTTCTGGTACCACACTTAGCATATAGTTTAGCCAAGCACAGAAAACAAGCAGAATCTCTGCCAGTACTTACATTATTTTAGAAAATACTTTCATAGACATGTAAGATCTCAGATGAATAGTTTTCCAATAAAATACTGGAAACACGGTTATAGCCTTATTAATTTTGTATGACTTGAAGATTAGAATTAAGCTGTAGCCTATTTTCAAATGCAGGTTGATTACATTTGTAGAACTACTTAAACATCAGTATTGGTAAGCTAGTAGGCAGGTAGAGCCTCCCAGGTATTGTCTTAAACAAGAATAAAAAATACTGTTATTTTTGACATTCAAGTGTTATTTATTTCCTAGTTACTGTATTTATTATCCAATTCCCAGAGGCTGAAATTAGAGGAAAATACCAAAGACTTCCTTTCACATTCTGCTAAAATCATAGTGCTCTTTTGTTGTATTTTGTACAGAATTGCAAAGGGGAGCAATACAACCATGAGATCTATGGTTTTTCCAAAATGAAGTAGGTTTTAAAGTGCGGAAGTAAAGTTAAAAGTATGTCATTGAAACAGAAAACAACTTTCCCTTTTTTCACAGATAAGTTATTCCATAAGTGAAGAGGTAAAGTAGAAACAAATTCTACAGTGTCAGTTTGAGGCTTTTGAACCTTTGTAATGGATTTCTCTGACTGTGACTCTTTCCATGAGTAGTAAAAGCTAGTAAACGTGGGTGCTTTGTGCCATATTTTATTTTCATGTTTCCTAATGTTCATGTTTCTTTGTCAGTCTGCTTCTAACTTGATCAACTTTATTAATGAGATTTTTATAAATTTGAAATATTCTTACCTTCTGTTTCCATTGGGAGCTAATATAATTTCTGGCAGCTGGCAAACATGCTAGATTTACTGAGAATTCAGTGATCTTGTTTTCAGAGAGAAACAAAACTTTACTTATGTGATCTTAATCCCTAACACAGATGAATAACAGCATTAAAGCTCTTCACTGTTGTGTTTATGCTAATAATTGGTTACTAATGGTTAGAATTAAGAGTGTAGTCCTACATGAACTAGATTCTAAAATGGGTGTACTTTAGCATGTGGGTGAGCATCAGTAAAGAAAAATAACTTTAGTGCAAAAGGAGAAATTGACCGTTGAGAGGTGCAAGGAGAATTGCATGAAATCTATACATTTATATGATCTACAATTTGCTGTTGTATGTCAGACTTAATTATGTATTTGATGTTGTGCTGTTGAATATGAATGCTTTAATATGAATGTGGTACCAAAAAACCATATAAAATCTGTTCAACAGTAATTGACATAATAGGAGTGTTTTGAAATGCATAGAATGGGAGTGTTTGAGTGCCTGAATGGGAGTATTAATGCCCTAAACAAATGTCTCTTGTTAAGATTTGGTGTTTTGCTGAAATGCCCTTCTTGGAGTACTTTTACAAGTCCTGCTCTGAAATCTGATGGTAGCTCTCAGTATAATTAAACTGGAATTGCCCAGATTGTGCTGATAGCTCTGTTAATACCATTAAAGTTGTTCGTATTTGTTGTATCCCTCTTTGTTTCAAAAGTGCATGTTGATAGTAAAAACCCAGGTTCTTGCTTTAGAAGTTGTTATGATCTTTTCTTCCTATTGCAATTTACCTTTGTGTCTAGAACAATTTCATTTTCATTCTGTGGATGACTTTGCCTGCCTCTCATTGCTTTTTTTCCCCTATTTACTGCATTTTTCAATAATTTTCCACTGTGTTGTGTTTTTTTCCCTTTTCTTCCATCTCCCCCTGCCACTGACAAGCTGTGGCACTGGCTTAATAAGAAGGTAAATAAATGGAAAAATTGTGATTCCAACTAATGGATTCTGTGGTTTTGGGGAGTTTGATTTTTTTATAATTGTTTTTTTTTTATTTTGCAGCATGAACACTCTTTAACATGCCTTGCTTCATAGAATTGTCTCTCAAATGCCTCTTTTCCAGCTCTTGGTATAAGCTACTGAAGGTCATATAGTTCTATCTGATCTCTTCTACTCCAGTGAATGCACACAGTTAAATGTTTTGTACAGCAGAGTATTGCATTAGCCTTTCAAGGGGTAGTTTGATTTATGGGCACTTTTATTTAAGAACAGTTGATCTTCACCTGGTCCCCACTTGTACACCTAACAAAACCAGTTCTCTCCAGTCTGGAGAGCTGCTCTCTGCTCAGAGAAAGCAGTTAATTGAATTAACATGGGAGTGGCAAGGGTGTAAAGCACAGTTATAAAGCTGAGTGTAAGTGCATGGACTGGGTTCAGTGAGTGCTGTCCATCTTTTACTTCTGAAGTGTCAAACTTGTCTGTGTACACAGGCATAGTATGTAGTGTACCAGCAGTGAATACATACAAAATGAGACTTTGCATGGCCTCAGAACTGCTGATTCTTAACAAGTCTGAAGAGAGAGGCTAGTAAAAAAAAAAAAAAAAAGTAGTTGGTATAGCTAAAATCTTTTTTTTCCTGTTGAGTAGCTTTTAAAAGAAGTGTGTGATGTTTTGTAAGGAATGTTATTCCCAGTTCCCATGGTTCATTTTAGCTAACTAGGTTTAACTATTGTTCTTTGGGGAACTGTCATCCCAAGAGAAGTTAGAGCTGCTTTGGCTTCATGTGTGACTGAGATCTGAACAGCAACTAAATTCAGTGATATCTCTCTGTGACTTGAGCAGTGGCATTGCTTCAGACAAGTGAAGAGCTAGGGAGGGATGCCTATAGCAGGCACCATATAAAAAACAAATAACAACAAAAACCCTCAGAGTTTACAGGTGAAAATCTGGTATGTGATAAAATATATATAAAAGGTTCTTGTAAACAAGGAAGTGAGGGTACACGGCTGGTATCTGCCATGAATGGCTGATGGGGAATAATGCTAATAGTGACACATGTAGTTCTAGGCTGAGCAGATACAATGAATTTAGAAAGTTTGATCTTCAGTATATTTAATAAATGAACACAGGATTCTATGTTGAGAGGGCTTTCTGTTTCTGAAAAAGAGGAAGGAGTTGCTTGCTTCATGGTTCAGTTAAAATTGTCCACGAAGAGGGGCATTTTTTAATGTTCTTTTGCCCTTGACTGTATTTCTCCTGTTTTAAAATTACTTTTTTATTTCCCAACTTTGAAATGTTTGTCTTATGTGAGTGACTTGTGGTTAGTAAATATGTGCAACCGTAATTCTTCATAAATTTTTTTTATTAGATATTGGTTTGTTGGCAGAGTTCAGGTGAAGAGCTGTGTTTGGTGAGCCACAAGAGAACGTGTAGTCTCAACTGCTTTTTTTCTGGCTCTGAATTTGTCATTTTCTTTGAAAATTCATATGTGTAGATATGTTTTTTTTCCTTAATATGTGTAGGTTCTAAAAAAAATTTAACTGTAACTGCTTTAAATGCTAAAATGCCTGGATTTTATTTTCAGTTTAGAAATTAGCATTATTTGGCAAAACCTTGTGGATATAGTTTCTTAACAGAGTGTGGGTTTTTTTTAGTTCCTTGGAGTTATTTTTGAAAACTGTTGGTTTACTTTACAGTTTCATAAGTAGAAATCCTGAAAGTCCTATAGTATTACATACAGTGTTGACTTCTGTGCATGAACATACAGTAGTAATATTATAATCAATGAAAAAAAAGTGAAAAAAATGTGCAGTCAGTGGGTTTGTTTTGTTGTCTGTGGTGTTTTGATGATTTTTTTAAAAATTAAAAAAGTCATACTCTGTCAGAGGCAAAGAAAGGAGGAGATTTGTAATACAGAACACTGGTTTGCAGTTAAAAAGTGATTTTTTTGTGTGTGTCTTTCTCCTTTTTGCCTGTCTTTGAAGGGAATTACTTGAGAGAACACCAAGATAAATTTCTGATAATCCAGCAGGAAATTAAAAATCATATGGATATGGCAGAGTTTGAAATGATGGTTGATTATGACTGCTAGTGATAAACCTTGGCTTTTTGATTCCTTTTCATGGTATATGTAGCTCAAAGTATAGAATAGATTCAGTCAGTTTAGCATAATTTGTTCTTAATAACATTCTCTGTGGCAGGAGTCTTTAGGAGGAATTGCTAAATTCTGCTGCTGCTGTTGGAGAGACACTGGTTTAAGTAGACTTGAGACCTCACATTCACTGTTCTCTACCTTTGCTAGCTTAACTACTCAGCTGATTCATTTCAGCATAACCTTGGGATGTGTTCTGGTTACAGACTCCCCTTATTCTCTGCAGATAATATTAAGGAGATGGTATCTTCAAATCTTAACTGAACTAAAGGGAAATGACAAGTCTAAGGAATGTCTTGGGAAAAAAAATCCTCATAAATAGTGGAGTTGTTTACAAAAAATAATAAAAGTTCTTGTTGGTAATTTTATGTAAATTCAATTGAAAATGAAGTGGATGCCTAGGTGTGCTTCACTGTTTGGGTAATGTAGTAAATCAAACATGCTAGAAAAACTACTGCTCTGAAGGCTGTGCAGTATGCAACATGCAAATATTAATTCATAGATGATGTATCATACTGCATAACATGGAGAACCTGTCTAGGTGGCAGGATTTCTGAATTTTAAGTGTGGACTGTAGTTCTTTTACAGCTTAGTGTAATATGGTTTGTGTCATCATCCAAAAGCTGAAAGAGGAAGTGCTCGCAAATTATTGAGGAGCTTTCCAATAGAGTGTAACTCAATCAAAAAAACCTTTTTACAGTGAGCTAAATTTAAAAAACAAACCTTGATAATTTCATTTCAAAACTGTGACAGTTAAGGATAGGTTTTTTTGGACAGCCTATCACAAATCAGTAACATCTCAGTTTGGTTTTACGAGTGTGACCTTCTGTAGCTTAGGAGCCTGCCTTTCCTTGACCTTTGCATAATTTCAGATGTTGTGGCAGCCTCAGCTTTCCTCTGTTGACTAACCTTTAGCTTAGAAGCTTGGAACCAAATATAAAACTTCATGACCTCTGGCTAATGAGTAGCATTTAGTCAGTACATGTTTGTCTCTGTGTGCATGCCCATGGTTTACAGGAAGGGTGTAAAGGGAGGCCTGGCAGGGTTGGGGTAGGAGTGAAGTCTGGACCTGATTCAGTGGTAAGTAAGTACAACCACACAGGCATTTAACAGTGTAGCTTCCCTGCAGTGAGTAGCTTAGCTGCTCCTATGCATTGTTTAGCATGAGTGTGCAAAGGGTGAGGGTTTGCTAAGGAAGTATTGGGGGTTAATGTAGGGAAATGAAGTGTGTTTTTATAGAAAAAAAAAAAAAAAAGGAGTAAATATAGCCTTAAGTGAATGTTGTCCATCTGCTTTTACTTCTACGATACTCAGTGCAATTCAGTCTTCTCCCGTGATACGTCTGTACCACTTGTATAACTTGGATCCCCTTAAGCCTGTGTTGAGAGATGTAATTGCAGTACCTGTAGGCTTGGCAGTGCTTGCTTTCATCAAGCCTTCCTTGGGCTGCCTGACTGAGTAAATAGAGACAAGGTGGACTTGCTTGGCTGAGGCTGCTGCTGGTACCAGTACATCATCAATGCTGCCATGACTTTGCTAACTAGATTAAAGGTAATCCAGGATTTACGTGTGCTGTAGCTGCACTTTAATGGCAGTCAGGCATGTTTGCACCCACAGTACAAGTGTCAGGAAAGATACCTTGTCTGTCATGTGCCATCTCGGAGAGAGTCGTCATCCTGGTCTTTTGGAGTTTGACCTTCCAGTAGTTACTACGTGGCAAAACATCTAATGTATTCAGCCTTAGCTCCACTGAGATTTCACCTATTGGATACCCCTCACACAACCATTGAGCCTAGCATTTTTGGAAATCTTTGATAGTACTTCAGTTACATGGATTCAGTGAATCTGATTAAGGTGCTCTGTGTAAGACTACTGGATTTTTTTTATCTCTGACTTAGTAAATAGCAGTTTGAACTTTGTCTGAAATGACAAGGGCAGCTTTAATTTTTAGTAGCTTCATTTTGAAGTCCATGCTGTAAAATTTTCTTCCCCTGCCCATCCAGTGGTGGTTTTTTGGTGATGTTTTGGATTTCTGTCCTTTAAAACAAGGACTTTTATTTCTTGCTTCTCTTGCATAATCATTAGATGTACATGAAGCTTGGAAGGGCGCGGCAAATCCTGTTTCAGTCTTATTTCCAAAGAGGTAACCTCTATATATACCATATATATGCCCTATGTAGGGAGTACTCAAAGTTTTTCAGAGAGCTGCAGTACTACTGCAGGCAGGTCACCTCCTTCCAGCCACTGGCAAGGCATTTCTGATGGCTGAAATACTTCAGCAATGCTGAAAACCATTAAAACTATGTAAGACAAAAGATTTTTCACATTGCCTCATGTTCTCTGAGTTCCTTTCTGCAGTTCTTAATGTAGTGCAGATCTTGTTACAAAAACTTGCTGGCTCAACACCTTGTTACTTTTAAAAGGATTTTGCTTTCTTTTAGTTTTTGTCATCATTTTGAACAACAGTTCTAAAATGCTGAATATAATCCTTGAGTTAATTTAGATCAAACAAGGAGCTGGTTGTAAAAGCCTGAAGGTTAAAAATAATTGCTTGATGTACATTAAGTGCTCAGATGCTACCAGGTGAACACACACAAAAAAAAATCCTTTTTTCAAATAGGAGATCTAACTTCAGTGTTGACCAATTCAATCATCACACAGCAGTCTGAGAAGTTTGTTGTTCCAGGGTTGATTTCATGTGTAGGGCTAGGGTAAATAATGAAGAAGGAACTAATGTAAACCATTAGCATGCATATTAGTAGCTTTATAAGATCTCTAACTAAAATGTTACCAACTTAGTTGTTGAATATATAACTTGTACTGGAAAGTACTTTTGCTTACCACACATTGGCTTTGACCTCAGTTCTCTTAAATCACAAATTTTACAGTTGTGTTGTTGCTTTTTCCTGTAGTAATGCTAAATGGAGTAGAAATAGACCTGGTATTTGAACCATAGGAGCTAGAAGAATGTATTTGGTCATATTTGCATGTGCTTTCACAGCTTTTTATGTAAACAGTCAATTTGTGTATGAGATGAAGCTCAGCTTGCACTATTCCAGAGCACTCTGCAAAGTCATGTGACTGAGCAGTTTCATTGTTTTGAATGACGTTATCAGAATTTCTCTACTTGAATGTGGTATCACCATTTGCTTATTTACATGTATAGAATGAGCCTTTTTGTAAACTGACAGAGCAACAAACATGCCTGTTTCCTGTATCAGTCAGTTTAGCTGATGCATGCTTAATGCTGAGCATCCTCCTGAGACTGGAAGTGGATAGAAACAGTTGATGGTGAATAATTGGCCTGATATTCAATAATGTAGAACCCCACCTGTCCCATTTAAGTTCAGAAGGTGATGAGGCAGCTTTAAAAATTTTATTACTTGCAAAAATACCTCATTTGTCATTTAGATGGCTCTTAGCTATTCAAATCTGAAAGTTATGGTTGTGCTTTACAGTATACCTTGGTAGCTTTGAAATCCTGTGCAGACAGTGTCTGTAAGTTTCCAAGTTGCTGAAGGACAAGAAACAAAGACAAATTTCTGGGTTCTAGATGACATGAATGTCTTTTTTAGGTACTTCTCTAGGTCTAGTAAGTTACTGTTGAATTATTGCTTGCTTTGCAGAGAGCTTGCCGTGTTGTGTGGTAATGTGTACATGTTTTTTGCAAAATCACATGTCATACCATGACCTTAATCATGCTAACATTGCTTGTTAATTGTTCATTTCCAAGCTTGGGCATAAATGCTGTTTGATTAGAGCCTGATTTTGTACTGTGATTATCAATAAAAATAACAATACTGTCGCATAGCATATAGTGTTGCTTTCATTAAAGATTGATTTATATGCTATAATTTGTTTTTTCTTTTTTTTTCCTGCACAGATTATCGTGTGGTTGGAGAAAATGCTAGATAAAATAATCAGCATTTTCATAATATTTTTGCTAGTGATAGGAACCCTTCTGCTAGCTCTTCTCCTTACAGCAAAGGTACAGTGTGCTAATGAATACAACCATAGAGCTCATTTTCATTGCTGATGGAGGTTACTGATATTTATATGAGATTGTATAGCTTAAAGAGTTTTTATAAATGCTTAGGAACTAATTGCTCTCTAGTTGAACTTGTCACCATTCCAAGACTATAGAATATACAAAAATATACCAAAATATCAATATTTATATTTCTTTGTATTTTTGTGGTTTTTTTACATATATGACAAGGCTAATATATAGACATTTGGAAATGCAAAATTTATTCTAGTGAAAGAATTACTAGCTTATGTATTACAGGAACAGATTTGTTTTGCATCCTGTCAACACCTTCCTTGTCAACAGAAGAACTACTTAGAATTTTTTCTTTTTAATTTACCTTGCATCAGAAACATTTGCAAAATGCTTAAGGTGTGTTTGCAAATTTTTTGGTAATTGCCTGCAATATCCTCAGGGTATCCTTTTCTGAGTTAAAATTACTGAGATTCATGATCAGATATTCTCTGAAATTGATTTTTGGTTTATGGTTGGGTGTGGGTTTGTTGGTTTTTTTTTGTTCACCAGAAGAGGTCACTCATGTACTTTTTTTTCCTTTTTCCCTAATGGAGCTGTTTTCATACTTGAAACGGTCAATGGAGATTGAATGTTTGACTTGAGTACAGTTATGGAACAAAGATCAATCGGTTATGATGTCAATCTCCTTTTTCCAAAATGTAGCATATATAGTGTTAAGTACTTAAAATTGAAAACCTTAGAAGTTGTGCAAACATTCCTGCCTAAAGCTTCCTTATATTCATAAAAGGACTATTAAGATATTTATAAAAGGTGTATTTTATCATTCTTACTGAAGAATTTATTTGGTCAGGCACTTCATAGCATGACTGGTCATGTTAGAGTAATATTCATTAATTTTTACGCTTCTTTGATCCGTGGCTTAAAAAATTATATTTGAAACTGTGCTTTATATTTTACTGCTTCCCTTGACAGCACTGCTGTTACTGTTAAATTTTTTTCCACTGATGTGATAAGGTTTAAATTTCCATTTGCTATTACTAGTGACCAGAATTGTCAAAACAGAGTGATGATTATTGTATTGACTAGGTTTTTCTTGGGTTAATGGAACTTCCTTCTTCATAGTGGGTTGTTTGCATTGGAAGAATTATTTTTTAAATGTACAAACTGGTCACTTCCCCCCTTCTCCTCGTCCCCCACCACCCCATCCTCTTCCCTCTTCCTCCCAATACCTGCCCCCTCTCCAAAAAAAAAAAAAAAAAAAGTCTTTCTGAATGTAGGAAGAGCTGTAGTTTGCACTACATAACACTTCTCCTCTCTGTCTTTAATCTAGGTACATCAGGAGAGCGTTCACATGATTCAAGTCACAAGCAGCTTGATCAATGAGACAGTAGCCAGTCACCCAGAATGGGCAAAGTAAGAATGCTGAAGTTAAGCAAATAGTATAGGGAGGGTGAACAAACTTCCAGGTGCTCTAATGAATAGTTTTTAATTTGAAAAATCCCCTAGATGAACAGAAATGTAGGTGGCTCTCTCAGGCAGATGTAAAAGCTAAACTCTCAGACAGCAGGGATGTTTATGCATCATTCTGGAGTGTGATACTTCATTTGAGGACTATTTGGATTTTGGTGGCGAAGGATGGCTCTACGTAGCTTCTAGCTACAGTTGTGGAGAAGAAACCTGTATAGTGCCGAGAAAAAAAGAGATCAGCATTTTTTTCCTATAAAAGGAAAGTAATGGCAAAGAATGCTCTCTCTGGAAAGTTTCAAGACAGAGCTAAATTATTTTTCAGTGTAGAGAGATCGATGCAGAATGCCTTTGAGGGCATAGGAGTTGAAGACATTGTTTCTGGAGTGAACTGAAGAAGAGTTCAAGGGTGGAAAGAATGGTGGATGGGGGGGGAGAGTTTGGTATGAATCAGTTGGGGAGGGCCATTCCTATTAAGGGAGATGTGTATAGTGTGCACAGTGGGAAGTTTGTAAGGTTTAGTCTGTGTAATGATTAAAGTAAACACCAAGGCAAATGTTAAGGGAGAGAGAAGGTTTTGAGAGAAATGCATCTAGAGGAAAACAAGGGCATGCTGGTGAATAAAGGAGTGATTGCATGAACATCTGAGGGGGAATAAGTGAGACTGAAAAGTGTGATTTTAGGGGGGACATGTTCCAGGTGGCTTTCATTCTGCTTCAGCTAAACAGACATTGGGCAAAGGTGAGATACCAATTTAATGCCAGGAAAAAAAGATCTCTCCAGAATAAGAACGGTTGACTCTTCCAAGGGCCCATTCTAATCAAAAGTGATGGTGGTTTAAGAAAATTGAAAGAAAGCACATTCTGTATTATAAGAGCAAAATGATTTTTCAAAAACAGAACTAAAAGGATGTAGTTAATAACCACTGTAGTAATACATGCTTTAGCACTAAAGTAATCACAGTGATGAGAACAGAAAGCACTTAAAGTGGTTTTACTTCTTCATGGTATCTCTTGTGTTGTTTGGCCTTTCTGTTTTGCTGTAAGATGGAAATAAGTGGGACTAATGAAAATGGAAATTTGACTATCAGAAGCTTATTTACATGATGAAACTACTGGAACACTAGTTGAAAAATTAGCAGAATTGTAGCATAACATTTTACTTTCAGTGTTTGCTTCCAAATTTGAAGTATCCAGAACAGTATATTTAATTCACGAAGAGTAAGAATATCTCTTGCCAAATCCATGAAGCTTTACCAGCTTTCAGAGCTTGATGCTCATATTATGTTTAGAGGTGAGTGACTGAAATGTCTTGGAATTCCAATCTGGAATATTTCTGAAGTTTTATACAGACAGAAGAGCTTCCATGTTGATCTTCAGACAGGTGAACAAGTATAGCAGTTTTATTTCCTGAGTGCTTTCGTTTTGTTTTGGAAGGGCTCCAACAAGTGCCGTTGAAATCAAGATGTCAAAAGAAAGTCAAAGCAGAGATTGTGTGCCCTATATTCACAAGTGGTGAGATGCTGGCAACTCAGTAGGGTACATTGCTTGAAAGTGATGTGAGTCCCTGAAGAAATTCACAAGCAGGTAGTTTGGTGAGGACTTAGAAATAAGTGATGTCCCAACCCTTTTTCAGCTGGTTGCTTTTTCATGGAAACTATGTTAGCAATTTACATTCAGCTTGTAATTCAGAAGGTTATGTTTGCAGCTAGATGAGACTGCTTCATACAGTATTTTCAGAAAACTCTGGGGGGAAAAAAACTAGTGTGAATAGCACACGTAAAGATTGAAGAGATCTCTTTTGAAAAAGTCGAGATATCAATTTAATTAAGGTTTCAGGAACCTTGAAGGATTTTAAATGCAATGACATGCCCTAGATTTAACTGTGCTTTGCTTATGGGAAAATCTATTCCTTGATATGTAGAAGGAAACATTTGAGTTGGAATAAGTTTATATGTATTTAACCGTAATGATTTGTTGTTGTTTCAAAAATGTTAATTTGCAATGTGTTTTGGGTGTGATGAAATGTGTGTAGTATTTAGCAGTTAACTTTGTTTTCCTTCTTTAAACCTGCCCCCCAGCTGGCTCCCAGAAGCCCAGGTCATTCAGAAGGCGCTCAATTCCGCAGCGAACAACGTATACCAGTATGGCCGAGAATGGATCACACACAAGGTAGGAGTCAGCTCTCAAAAAGCTCCAGTTGTTCTTTAATTGCTTGTATTTCATAAGAGTACAAAGAAATAAAAATATATTTGTCAGTAGTTCTTTTCCATGTGCTTAACCATTTTGTTGACAGATCTGTTCTTTCTACTCTCTGGCTTGTGACTTTTGAAGGAAGAGTGGGAGTGATTTCAGTAGTCTTTTCTGCTTAGAGGATAGTTTATTTTTAAGAGCTGAAGAATCTGTCATCATTCTAATGATTCCCAGTGCAAATGCATCAAATGAAATTGTGTAGTTCTTTTTTAACTGGCTTTAGCTGTCCTATCGTAGACAGCGTGGACTTCCATTGTGACCACCACCCCGCCCTCTCCCCTGTATTCTAATTTCTGTGTGGGCTGGGTGTGGTACACTGGACATTTTTTTAATCATAATTTATATAGTTAAGCTAACTTCCTTCAGAAGAATTTGCCAAGATTCTTATTTATATATTTTGGTATCTAGCACACATCTGAAATTATTGGAAATATTTACTCTAAAGATATGATCAAGGGTTTTGGATTAAGCATTCTAGAGACAGCATTGGTTTTTCAGTTCAGAAAGAAGTCCTTAGTGCAGCAGAACGTTTTTTAACAAAGTCTTTGTATTGTAAACCATGTTGTCTGAGGTGTGTATTTCATATTGATACTAAATTTTTCTAATAATTTGGGTGTGAGACACACCTTTACAGACGCTCTTATGTGATTCATCAAGCTTGAAGTTCATCAGTAGATGGCTGCTTTATTCTGTTCTGTGTAATAAAAGATTTTTATGTGTTTTAGCTCCATAAGATTTTAGGAGAAAAAGTAAATAACACTGCTGTGATTGAGAAACAAGTGCTGGAGCTCTGGGACAGGCTTTATCACTCTTGGTTTGTGAAGGTGGGTAACTTATTTAAATGGTATTTATATAAACTATCACTTAATACTCTGAGATAATTATGCTAAGTTTGCATTTCTGAGGAAGGGATTAGCAGAAAGTTGGAAGGTTGAGTAAAGGTCAGTAAAAAGAAGGTAAAAATGTCAAGTGTGTAAGGCACAGATCATTCTGCAGTCACAATTTGAATACAGCCAGAGCTGTGTCCTACACTTAAGTAGTTGTGTTTTTATGTGTGCCATTTAGTTTACGGTTTTCTCACTTTTTATAATTAGTGTTTCTTAGTTTAGCACTTTCTGCTGAATTTTTGTGTCGCTGAGGTGTTGGGAAAAAGAAACTGGTCTTCTGCATGATTTGTGTAACTTCTATTAATTTGAAATTGTGAAAGTAATTGTACTCTTGTTAAGTTTCTTACAATGCATTTTTGCAGCCATCTTATAATGGGTTCTGTACAGTGAATCTTGAAAAGTTCAAGAGTTAAATCATTTTTATGCTGCCAGTGCTGTCTGCCTTTTAAAGGAAAAACCAATTCATTAGTCATTGCGCAATGGAAATACCAAACTCAGAAGTCATATTCCTGAAATATGTCTGTATATTTAAATGATTGTGATTATATTAACACTTTTCTTCATGCAGTTATTTTTCAAGTACCTCTGAAGTTCTGAGAAGATTTCTGCATTAAAGAAGTAACATTTTCAGTATAGAACTAGATGAACAGATGATAGGTTTTCATACAGTTTACAAATACAGAAAGCCTGTTGGAGGGAGGTTTTTGATTACTCATATGGTTCTGCCCTACATAAATTGCCCATTCAGAAGAAAGGTCTCTGTGTTGGTGGTGGATTGTTAATGAAGGTTGCTAATTGTGCATCACGAAAGTGTAATGGTGCATCTAGAGAGAATTGGTAATAAGCAGAAAATGTAATGCTCTTAGATAAATCAGTGCAGGGACCTCACTTGGAATGTTACTTGCCATTTGTGGCAAAAAAAGATAGTGTCATTTTGAATGCAGGCTGGTAAGGCTAAAAGTGTTCTGAAAATTTTAACAAGTAGTGGAATGCTTATTATAAAAATCAGAGTTAAGAACTTGAGAAGTCTCCTTCCATTAAAGACTAGGATGTTGTAGTCAGCGGGTTTGCTTAAGCTTGCTTGCAGAGATTTTTGGCATCCTTCTCTGAAACACTTGTCACAGTCCCAGACTGAGTCAAATAGCCTCATTCAAGATGGTAATCAGGTATGATTCACTGGGCAATAGGCAACTTCATAATTAGGGAGGAGCCACTTAAGGAGTTAGCTGTTGTTTTTATGGCTATGTCCTGTTGTCTTGTTGTGTTGCAGTTACAAAGGTGTGTAGTCAGAAGAAATCCTCCATGCATCCAGTTCAGCTTTTAGATTTCGTGTGATTGAACATTACCTGTGGAGAGGTAGAAACTAATAGTAGAGAAAAATACTTGCTTCAACTTCTGCTTGCATTTTTCTTTATAGGCTATACTGGGAAAACTTGGATGTTGCAAACAGTAAATTATGTAGGCAGTAACTGAAATCATTACCTCTTTCTTGTGTGCTTTCATTAAAAGCAAAAAAATACCATTGTGTCAGTCAAGCAGTAGTTAATTTTTAACAGAGTTAAATCAGTAGGATATACAGATATGTAATTAAATGGAATCATTAACTACAGTTTTCTGTCAGATTTTAATTTTTCCATTGTACAGAGTACTTCCAGCTATTTTTGGGGATACCAGTTAAAGCAGCTCTCAGTATTTAGATGCATGTTGGATCTATTCCTCATTAAGAAAACATCAGTGTAAACCATTAGCTTTTGACTTCTCATTTCTCTGTATTTTATTTGAATGTCTATTTTCTTTGTCTCTTTTTAAGAATGTAACACATTCTGGAAGACACAAAGGACACAAGTGGCACATTAACCGTCAAAACAGCTGGCTTGGAGATATTCTGGACTGGCAAGATGTTGCATCATTTGTTCATGATAACATTGAAACATTTCTCTCTGTATGTATTCTTTGTACTTACTACGAAATTGGTCTAATTTTTAACTGATAGCAATTTCTCCTTGGAGTACCACTAAGGTTATGGATTCAAGTACATGGAAAATTAGGGAAACACTGCTAGTGTTACTTACAATTACCTAAGCAATTATTGTAAACCTATTTAAGATATAACTGTAAAACAAACAGAAATGTTTATGATAAAGAAGCTCTTGTCATTTCAGCATCTTCATGGATACCAGCTTCCCAGCTGTCTTCCTGAGGCAGGTTGTTACCTGTGTCACCTGCAAGCTGATTTTTCAATGCATTATTTTATGTAGTCTTTTCTCTTTAAAGAAGAAACGAGGTGGTTCAGGTTATAACTGAAGAAGCTATTAACTAAGAGGTTATGAAAATAAAACCAAGTAATAAAAGCAGAGGGTCATCTTTTTTTTTGCCTCAAATTATTATTATTTGTTGGATTGAAAGCAGCTTATTTTTCTTTTTTATGAAAGTTCTGTGGAGAGTGAAATAAATATTTTACACAGTGTGAATTCCTGAATAAAAACCTTTCACCTTATTGAGGAGAAAATGAGGAAGCATTGAAAGCAGTCCAAACTGAAGTGTTTCACTAAAAAAGCATGTTAAGTCCAAAATGCTTAATATACAGAGTCAATCCCCAATACAGTTCATCTTTGACTTGAGCTGTTGTCATTATTAGAAGTATCTTCAATTTTGGAAGACTTATTATTTATACCTAACTGGCACCATGGCAGCTCTGTGGATGTAATTAAAGCTAGTATTTGCCTCCAGGCAGTTCTTGGTTTAGACTGATAGGCATGTGTGCTTTTTCTGTCTTCCCAACTGCTGCTTAAATTGTTACAGCTTCTACCAGAGAACAAGACATGAAACAAGAAAAAGCTGAGAGAAACTTTATTGCAGTAAACCTTTTTTCAGTTAATAATGAAATTTGCTTAATGCTTTCTCAAAGTTGGCCATGCATGCTTGAGGCAGAGGATTTAAAAATGCACAGCACATCATGATTTAAAATCAATGTGGAGTTTCCTTCTAGGCAAGAGGAACAGAAGGAGGAGATACATAAGAGCGTGTCATTTGCAGCATTGCTGCACAGTGCTCAGAAACCATGATGTAAAGTGTGCTTCAGTAATCTAAGCAGGCTAGAGAGAGGGGAAGAAAAGTCTAAAGAGAATAAATATTTAAGAATGGAAAAACATTAATATTAAAATTTTCATCTAGCTAACATGCTTGCTTTACTTCTAAAAACTGGTTTCGAAGTTCAAGAAAAAAAGTGCCAGCAATTGACTTGCTTTCCTGTTTATTTCCAGGAACTCATTACTCATCAGCTGTGGGGAAACACCTGTCTTTTTTCTCCATATACTCATGTCCTTAATGACAGACTGTAAAACAGTCAGCTTAGTATAAAGCTCTAAATCCTAATTTCACATCCTTACTGGGCAGCATTTTCTTTCCTGGCTTGCTCATTTACAGTGCATTGCATAAATATTACTCATACTAATATTTTAAATTAAAATTGATGAAAATATGATCTCTGTGCTAGTTTAGGTCATTAAAACATGGAGATTATGAAAATAAGAAAAGTTTTTGCTGAAGTCTGGTATTTTTAAGTAAGTTTCTTACCTAGCCTAAGATACAAAGCAACCTTACTGTATTCAGGATTTATGTTCTTACCACAGCATGAAAATCTTTCTCCTGGTATTTTGAAGCAGAAGAATGGGTTATTAGAATGGCATACTGAATTGGGAAGGGTTAATATTTTAAATTTTGTGGGTGCTTTTGGGAGTGTGTGTTCTGGGGATTTAATTTTTTTTTTTTCTTAGATTCTTTGGTTTGGGTTTCTTGCTTTTTTGCTGTTTTCATATTTTATGGAACTTTGAGTGAGATTTAGACCAGATTAGATGGGGCTTGGAGCAACCTGGCCTAAGGAAGGGTGGCCCTGCCTATGGCAGGGGGATTGGGACCAGATGATCTTTAAGGTCCCTTCCAACCCAAACTGTTAACAACTTTTTTTTTTTTTTTGGTTGAGTGGGGTGTTCATGGGGAGAGTGAGGTCGAACACTTGAAATCAGTGCTAGTTTGCAGTTCTTAAGAATATGGCAAGACACAGTACAGTCCTAAAGCTGTGTTGACAGTTTTTTTTAACATAGAGATAATTTAAAGAAAATGAGATAGCTGTAAAGAAGTGGATATGCGGCTCTAATGAGATTTCCTCCACTTTTGGAAAAGAATAAATGTGTATGATTACACTACTTGCATGTAACAAATATTTAAGCATAGATTGAGTTTACCAAAAAATAAATATCTTGCTTGCCCCTTGGCTTTCTGAAGTATTTCAGAATAGAGCAGATGACAGTTTTCTCTGAAAATACAGCTATTTGACAATGTCATTAGAGCCACAAGCAGATAAGCTTTTTTCCATCGATGGAAATCATAGGAAGTGTTCTTCCTCCTTAATAAGTGAAGGAGCATTGCTTTAAGAAAAACATTAAAGGAAGACAGCTGCTAGTGTTTCACTTCAGGCTTTTTCCTGTAGTGGAAGAATTTTTTGTTTTAGAGTTGAAAGCATGTAATTAAATCACTTATGTAGATGTGCTGGGGAATTGCTGCTGTTCGTTTAATTTGTAACAACACGCATCAATTCAAAATTTTGAGTATCAGGTAGAGCTTGGAAGACTTATGTACCCCCTCAAAATGTGCAGTTCTTTATAGCAGTTATGCTTAGCTGTTGTTTGATGTAGACATACCTTAATTATTTTAAAGTAATTCACTATATAAACATGTAAATTGCCTGAAGATTTAATATGAAGATAAGCTTTTCCAAGTCACCAGTTAGCTTTTTTTCTAAAAGCTTTGGTGTTAGCAGCACTGCTGCCTTTTTCCAGTATTAAGCAGTAGTGTTTAAAAGCAGTATAGTATAATCAGTGATGTGTTTCTGAAGTGGGGTTTATTTCACCTCATTCTTTGCAAAGAGAGCAAGAATGGATCCTCACTTATGCCTTGTATTTTGCACCCCATGCTTCACTCTAAGGTAGTTTATCAGATGGATTACAGAGGCAGCACATAGCTGGACTATTAAGATTTAATTTCTAAAAAATAAAAAAGATTCATTCTTTCCTCACTCATCTGCTTTTCCATTCATACCCTTTTTCTCCATTTCTTGTATGCTTGTAGCATTGAGAAAGTGAATCGCTGCTGGCTAAATCAGTGAATGATGACTCAGAGCTCCCTTGATGTTATAGGAGACATTGCTAATGTCTTCTTAATTTGATCTTTTGGCTCCTTGCACAAGAATACTCATCATTCCACCAGCAGGTGGTATCTCGTTCAGAGATCTCCCAAACAGGAAGACAAAAGACCTTCCACAGAGATGTACACAGGGAGCTTCAGCTTAGTTAGGTTTCTCTTTCTGTGCCTTTAGCATGACTGATCTGTGTGTTTTAAATCAAGTCAGCTTCTCAAATATTTCAGTGAGTTACTCCATATCCTAATATTTTCTCTGGCTCCAGTAATTTATTCAAGTAATCTCATAAGTTTATAGCTAATTCAGTCCCTTTTGCAGTAATATATCAATTAGCGTGTTTTTTTTGGTTTTTTTTACATCTTTGTGTCCAGTTTTGTTCCCTTTATATGTCTGTTGATCTTTAGAATCAAGTTACGTACATAGATTTATCTGGCTTCCAGAAGTTTGCTGACTTGAAGTTCTCAGCAAATTACTGTTTTGGTCAAGTGCCTTTTAACCCTCATTTTCAGGTGCTGACCAGTTTAAAAGTGGCCAAGAGGACACCCTAGATGCCTGAGAACATGATGTGCAATTTTGCTTTCTTGCCTGCTACAGATTGGAAAGGCACAGGAACTGATGCTGATGGTGACACAGCACAGTGTGATGTTTAAGGGAGTGCTGAATTCTGCACAGCTTCATAGCTCTTTTAAACACTGATCCCTTATGGCTGCTTGCAGAGCAGTGGTTTGGGGAAAGAGGTGTGGTTTTCAGTTATTTAATAATAAAAAAGTAACTGAAAGTACTGTAACATTGCATAAATATTCACACTTGTTTTGTTGTGTTTTGGAGAACTCATCTCAGCTGGCAAGGTGTTAACAATTCTTTATGCCTAGTAGGTGAGCTCATCTACTCACCTGCAGTAGGCTCTGGGAAGCGAACAGCATTGTGAACTCTAAGGTGCAGCTGCACATCATTTGATTTTGTGAGTGGTAGGGAAGTATTTGAGCACGTTCTGGTACTGTATTCAGTAATGATTAATGTTTGCTCTGTCTGTCTTCTCACCCTAGCTATGAAAAGCTTGTATCTTGAAATTTTAATGATACATATGGGTAACGAGGAATTATTCTGTGGTTGGAGACGCATCGTAAAAGATGCAGTTGCTTTCATAAGACATACCAGAGCTGTAGAAAGGCACTATCTGCACTTATGCTAAAGCAAATGCTGGTGATAACTAGTTCAATAGTTCAAATCAATGACTCCACCAAACAAGGATGTTCATGTAGGAGAACCATTCCTGCTGTTAATTGAACGGTGTGATACCTACATTGAAACTACCTGCACTTGTATACTCCTGGTTATCAGCCCTCAGGCTGAAGCTTCTACGGAAAGTGTTCAATAAATCCTGCCTGTACTGGAGAAACATCATATTTTGAAGTAAACTGCTATAGTCCCACTAATTGTGCTTTTCTCTGGCAGATGGAACAAGCTCCTCTCTTTGTGAATTCTCACTGGTGTCAGCTCAGCTTATGTGTTGCAAGTGAGGGCCTTAAGAGTTGCTGTGATTTGTATTTAGAAGACTGTTAAATCAGGCTAGTTTTACTCTCTAGAGCAAAACTTGACTAGACCAATTTTCATTACCAATGCACTTCATGCTAATGGTTTGCTTTACAGTCTCCTAGTTTTATCATTATGTATTCCAAGTGGTCAGTCCTTAGCAATCATGTCCTACATGAGCTGTGAGGACAAAATACCATCATGATGGTGCTGTGTAGTTGGCACCAACAGAGGCTGTCCTTAATGGTCTGAGTCACAGGAGTCTAAATGAGCTGGCTCAAGAGCTCTTAGGTATGGACAGCTGGAACTTAATGGACATCATCTTCCCTCAAATTAAGGAGCTTGTCCTTTCATAAAGTGTTTTTATTCTGGACAACTCCTGCCCCTTGACCTCTGCCCTGGACTATCTGCTGTCATACTTGGGAGAAGTATTAATTTTCCAGGTCATGACATTTTCCAGGCCTTGTCCTGTTGTTTGCCTTTTGGGGTGTTTTTCCCCTTTCTTAGCTCCTACCTCATTTTCTTGAAGGAAAAGCAGTCTTCCTAGCTCTAAAGGTTGTGCATCTTCAATGCCTTCTTACTCAAAGCACTGCTCCTGTTTGAGGGGCCTTTGTTTTCAACCTGTGTCCCTATTTTCAAGGCCTTTGCTGCTGTTCTGTGATTAAACTCCACATTATAACAGAAGACCTGTGGCACAGAAGCTCCTGTTCACACACCAAGTTCTTGTAACAGGCTTAAATATCTGGGAGGGGAACCTTGCATACCATTTAAGGCCTGCTATTAGCAATGATAGCACTATCTTTACTCAATACCAACTGGAAGGCCTCTGCTTTGGCTACAAACCATTGCCTCAGAATTCACTGTCCTCTGTGTTTACAGTCCTCACAACATAATGTTACCTGGGGGCTGGATGAGCTTACAGCACTGCTGCACCCCCAGGGTGAATTCGTAATCCATAGAAGAAGCAAAGGAACAGGTACCAGTGGGAGAACATTTTTCAGCAGCGTCCTCTTCATTTCTAACCTCACTTGAATTCTCAAGAGAGACTAATAAAATCTGTGCAAAAGATGAGCTTTGACATTCATAATTCCCATTGAATAGTAGGAAGCATGAACTAAGTAGGTCTTTCTGGTTTTAATTCCCTGTCATTTCCCCCAGCACTTACGCCCTCTCAAGTTCATGCTTAATAAATTAAGTTTGATATGATTCACTCACTTCTAAAGGAGAGGTGATCACATGGCTTACACTCCTTTGTCTGCTTTATAAATGCTGTGTACTGGGGAAGGGTTTTTTTGGTTTTAGGGGAGTTTTGGTTGGTTTTGTTTTAATTCAGTCTTATTTCCGTTTGTTAAACCAAGACTAACAGTTGCTAGTTTTGAAGTCTTCACTTACAACTTTGAACCTGAAGGGCTTTTGTGTCAGAGCTTTACAGTTTTTCCAGTTACCTTAGTTAACCTGAAAGAAGATTTGTTTGTGACCTTGCTGCTTTTATTTGTTAGAATCACTTTGGCTAATACATTCTTACTGTATTCCTTCTGGATGAAATACATATTTGAAACTGGTGTGCATTGCATTTAGGATGCCTCCATGTTCCTCCTTTTGATGCATCAAAACTAGTCTTTACTGTATGTAACCATAAGCAATCAGTTCCCCAAGCCAGTACAAATTTTAATAGATTATCTAAGATTGTTTGATTTATTTTTCATAGTTACTTGACTAACTGATGCATCCTTACTCAAAATCACAACTTTTGCATTTCTCTGCAGATATTACTAAAAACATGAATTTCATTACCATGAAAGCTTTTAAAAACAAATTTATTGAAGCAGCACTTTTAGTATTTGATTTGAAGCTTCAGATTTATTTCTACCTTGTGGTGTTACTCCTTGTTCTTTGTGTCTTAACATTTCTGCTTTTGAAAAGGTGATCTCAAGGCAAGATCTGCTTGACAGCAATGTTAATGACAATAAAAAGTGTCACGACATCTAGTTTTTTTGCAATTTTGCATAATAATTTTGAATATTGGGAGAAAAATTCCAAAACCTTGTAATCAGCTGCATAGAAACTTACCTTTGGTAAAGTAGACATTTTCACTTGATAGAACCTGCTGTAGTGTAGGTGTGAGGGAAGATGATTTTTTTAAAAAAGTCTTTTTTGTATAGCTTGATGGAGACAAAACACTCAGTAAGTAGTTCTCTGCCCTTGCTAATAGCATCCAGTGCCTGACTTTGCTTTACTTCTCCCTTGTTTTTCAGATCCTGGAGTCTCTGTGGATCGTGATGAGTCGCAATGTGAGCCTCTTGTTTACTACGGTTACAACATTAGTGACAATCCTCTTCCACAGTGGCACAGCTCTTCTCAATTTCGTGCTTTCAGTGGTAAGTGGTATGTCATTGCTTCACATGACCCATTTTACTGGAAAAGCCTAATTGCACATGTTGTAACAATGAAAACTCAAACCTAAAGCATTGGAAACATCTTCTAAACTTACCTAATACCAAAATTCTTTTAAGATTTTGCAAATTCCGTACCTGTCTGGGGGCATTCTAGACAGAGGGCAAGATCTGTGTAACTTTTATGTTAGGAGGTAGTAAGTCTTCCTGTCATTTTATTAGTTGAAAATTCTTGTTTCAGGCCTTGAAGATACTAAGCTGTAACTTGTGATATCCTACATTAACTGCTGAAGTCTTAGGGTGTGTCCTCATAAGCATATCCCTGTACAAGTCATTGCTTTCGGAAGATGGAAAAAATTGTTACAGGGGAATCAGCAATTTGTTCTCTAGTTGTCTTCCATAAAAAAAAAGATTGCATGAGAGTATTTTATTTCTTCCTTAGTCCACAACTTCACCCAACATGGCACATTTAAAACTGTGTCTGAAAAGTTAATGTACAAAAATTGCAAGCTAATTGCCAATGATTTCAAGGCACTCAGGCTCAGACACAAAATTTATCTTTAGATGCCTAATGACTTAGATCAAGTTCATTGCATGCTGTTACTGTGATGCATGATCTGACTTTTTGTCTGCCAGCAGGGTCCTGCCTCTTGCTGGGGCACTGTGCAGTCAGCTGGTTTAGCAGAGGTAGTTGGGATCTTGCTGTGCTGGAATTCTTTTAAAGATTAGATGCTTGAACTGTACTCTTATTTTTTAATATTTCAAGTTTCCTAGTTGCTACAGAAAAGTTTTTACTAGTTTGGAGTGGCACAAACTATCCTAAATTTTCCAACAAGATAATACTCAAAGTGGTTAGTTTTTCTACTGATTACATTTCAGTCCAATTTTAGTCATCTTGAATAGAAATTAAAACACTGAATTTCATTTTGATAAAAGGTTTAAAAGTTTGTACTTTAAAACGTGGAAATAATGGACACTTTGTTCAGAACCTCCATTTTGAAAAATACGTCTTCCATCAAAATGTTCAGTCGGAACGTCAGTCAGTGTAGCACATCCATGCACAATCCAGTAAGACTCTTCAGATCCTCACCAGGCTTTTGAAAACTGATTATTAGTTATGGAAGTGTCACTTGTATTTCACTTCTGAATACCAGTTCCTGTCTGCACATGTGCACGTGGATGTATGTATATGCCTTTGTGCAGGTGTATAAATATGCACGTGTGTACTCACACGTGTTCCTATTCTGTTACAAAGATTGGAAAAGCTCCATTTGGCTGATGGGCATGTACAGTCCTGCAGGGAATGCGCAGATTTTGTAAAACACACAACTAAACAAACAACCAGAAAACCCAAAACAAGCAAAAAACTCCCAACAAACAAAAACCCTGAAGCTTTACAGCAGAAAATTGAGTATGAAAAGCAGATACAAAAGTGTTTACTGAATCACTGGACCTGATGCACAAGTAATTAGGTTGTATGTTTCTTGGTATCTGTGGAAATGCTGAATTATCAGCTGGAAGAGAGTGTTTACCCAGAGCTTTCTCTTTGAATTCAGTCTATCCCTCCTCAAATTAGAGTATTTAATGTTTGCAGCTACAGAACAAATTCTACAGCATGAAATAGTAATCCATCAACTGTTTAACTATGGAAAAGTCTTACTGGTTTGTATTTGGTAAATTATTCCTTGTAGGCATTGGCAGGATCTTGAATTGTTGCTTAGGAAACAATTTAGGTATCTCAGATATCCTGTAAAAGAGGTCTGAAAACTTATAGCCTCCAGTTGCTCTAAGATAGTACATACCTTTTGCTGCTGAAAGTAGTATTGAGGCTATTCTACTTGTTGGAAGAGTCAGTGAGCCATTTGATAATATTTTATTGTATTCAGTGACTACAGCTTCTTTTTGCATTTTTACACCTATTGTGCTAAAGGAAATACTTTAATTTCCTAAAAGACAGATATTCCAAAATTCAGTTAATTTTGTATGGTGCTGTGGTTACATCCATCTTCTTTTAGCAGAAATTGAGTAGGGTTTGTATTTTTTCCTAGCTTGTAGTTCAGCTTAACACCATTTTATTCCACTGCTGTTCATTCCCAGCCATCGCTTTGGCTTTGACACTGCTGGTGGGTACATCTATCTTGTATCTCCTTAAGAAGGCAAGTTTCTTCTGTAAATACTGGGGAAGAACAGTCAGGATAAGCAGCTATTATACTTACTGTACTTAGAGCAATATGCTGCTCTCTGTGTTGAAAACTGCATGTGCAAGAAGGATCTCTAGGCTGAGCTCAGTGAAAGGAAGACTCAGCATCATCTGGGTGCCTGCTTTAGTATAGAGTTTTCTAGTGAAATCAGGAAATATTACAGTAGCTTAGGAGAAATGGCAGAGCCCATCAAGGAAGAAAAATAACCATAATTGCAGAATTAAAAGGGATGTTAAAATGTGATTCAAGTTTTAAGATTCTCTCATTTGAAACTCTGACAAAGCATAGCTTATACTGCTACTGGCACTAGACTATTTCCCATTAAAACAAAGCTTAATTATTTTTATTATTTTTTAATCTCAAAATGAATGTTAACAGCATGCTGTTTAAATCTGCTGATATGACTTGTTTTATTAGCTAGATTGGTTTATCACCCAAGGCAGAAGCTAAACACCTGGGAAGATGTAATATAGCCTAAACCAATTTATGACATTTTGGACAGGGGTCACTATAGGTGAGTAGTTGAGTGTGACCTTCCAGTTAAAGTCTGGGAGGGTAGAGTTGGGGGAAAATGGTAGTAGCATTTTACTGAGTATAGAGAAATTAGGAACAGAGACAGATGCCATTCTTGAGATTGGTAATGAAATACTGCAGTGCTCTCTGCATTTTGTTTTCTGAGCATCTTCAGAGAGAATGAAGGAAAAGAGCATGAGGTGTCTGCAAACTGGATAAAATGCTTGAAAGTAAGAGACTTATGGAAGTCAGGCTGTTTGGCTCATTAAAAAAAGATTAAGATCTGGTTTATTCTAGAATATAAGTAGATTGGAAAAAAAGAATTCTTTCTAATCTTGGGAAGAGAGAAGAAATATCTGAAACTTGTAGATGAAGCAAATATAAGCCATAGTTTACATTTGGAGCATACAAAATGGATTTTTCTTGTTCGAGGTATTCTGTTTCATGATGGACACAGTTTGTGATTTATGCTTACCCAAGAAGTTGCTGAGCCCACTGACAGGAAAATAAGAGAAATGTACTTGACTGCCACATAGAGGAAGCTAATCCAATCTTATTGTAATTTTTTTGTCTTTTAACTGAAACAATGGAACTGCTATCACTTCTGCTGAGACTCATCATCAAACTCACAGAAGGAATATTCTCTTAGGA
Organism: Aphelocoma coerulescens; assembly: GCF_041296385.1. Taxonomy (NCBI): domain Eukaryota; kingdom Metazoa; phylum Chordata; class Aves; order Passeriformes; family Corvidae; genus Aphelocoma; species Aphelocoma coerulescens. The sequence continues at coordinate 99,998,540 of NC_091015.1, read as the reverse complement.
TTGCCAGCGTAACATAAAATGTATGGTTGTGAATTTTTGTGTAATTCCTATCTGATACCCAGCTGCATAATGACTCTTGAGATAGCCCAAATTTATTTGGCACTTTTGTTTGCTTGTTTTGAGAATAGATGTAACTATTCAGCAATTTTTTGATCTGTTAAACATGCTGAAAAAGAACCAAAAAACCCCACAACTAGAATGTTTATCAGCATTCTAATTGTTTGGTCTAGATGTGACTTTGGGAAGAGGCTGAACAGAGGCAGAAGTTCTATAATGTCTGGCTGTGAATATTAAGTCCTTTGTGGAGCAGGGGATAAAATTACTCTTTCAGATCTGTGTGTTTTTCTAAATCCAGGCTTGTGGAAGAGTATCTTATTCCTTTCCAGTAAAATTCAGTATCTGAAGCATAGCTGCATACTCTAATTCTGTAAAGTATTTATTACCTTTTAATTTAAAACTTCAATTTGTTTTGCAGGTGATTTTTCTGACCACGCTGTTCTACCTGTTGAGCTCCAGTGATGAGTATTACAAGCCCGTAAAATGGGTGATAAGCCTGACACCTTTGTCTCAGCCAGGTCCCTCCTCAAATATAGTTGGCCAATCTGTGGAGGAAGCAATAAGGTATCTTGCTTATTTCTTGCCCTTTCTTTAAAATTCCTTTTTAAATTTGATGTTCAACTGCAAATAATTAACAATTGCAACAGCTTGTGTTTCAAAGATGAGTTGCAAATCTCAGAGATTTCAAGAACCTAGCATCAATGATTTTTTTTCCCCTTTGATTGTTGATAGAGCAATTTGATTGGACTTGGCTAAAAAAATTTCAGAGATCTGTGAAGTCATGTATACTAGTGTTTAGTAAAACTGCTACACCCATGACATCCCTAACTCATCAGGCAGCAGTGTTTGCAATTGTGTTGGCAGTAGCTGCTAGGGCAGCTCAGTAGGAGCAGATTTGTGCAGCAAAACAGTAGAAATGGAGGAACTGACATCCGTGCTGTACACATTTGAGAAGTACTTGGTTTGAAGTATTTTTTCTAATATGGGAGAATAAGTACCCATTTGTACCTGGAATGTATTAGATATGCTTCTGGAGTATATTTTCCAGTTTAATTTCATCTGAAAGAAATCTAGTTCATGAACTCCGTAAACCAAATTACCTCAAAGAGAGCAACAGGGGAGCGCTCTCCTTATCATACTTGGAACACTATTGTACTGCACCTACAGAGTACATTCATGGTGTTTCATGCTTAGTCACCAATCTTGTGTGTCAGCTCTAAACTTCTTCAGTAACTGAAGAAGGATTTTGTATGTTTTTAGATATGGTTCACAAAGCTATTTTTGGGGTGGTGTACTAATGTTCATTCGTCACAGATGAATGAAATCACCAGCTTTCACCTGTTAGCAGCTTGAAACACTAACATGCTGGTAGTGTAATAAACAAGATTTTATATAATGTGTTTAAATCATAGTGTACTTTTACAAAAAAGTTGATGGTCTGGGCAAAGTGAACAGACTCCATGCTAAATTCTGTATGGCCATTGCCTCTTATACCACTGCTTTCTGTGTCATCTTGTGCATATGTACAATACAAGAGTAAGCTTTAAACTGGGGAGGTATTAAAGTGCTTTCCAAAATTGCTAAGTGATTGCCATTTTAACAATGGGAAAGTTATATTAAGTTGTGTAGGGTCTTGAACAACAGTGCTAACTGCTGTAGTCATTTGAAATGAAGGGGCAATTCAGGCAGAAAACAACAGATTTGGAATTCTGCCAAACAGTTAATAGCCCTTCTCTTGAGTGACTACTATTGAGTTTTCATTGATCACATGGTTAGTATCTCAGTTCTATCTTTTCTGAATAGTGTGAGCAGATTTAGAAACTCATACTTGTCTCACAAGTTGTTCTCTTTAGCCCATTCTAGAGGGGAACAGTGTGAAAACCTAGGATATGGTTTATCTGGGCATGGATACTATGTGAGGAGGATTGTATTAAATGCAGTTATAAGTTTACAGATATGTGACTATGACAGGTATTTATCAGAATTAGAATGGAGGAAAGAAAGAAAATAATTTTAGAAAAGCCACAGGAAAATGAGTAGGATAGAGCCAGCATGCATCAGTAACTGCAAATATGATGAGCAAAAGCCAGTGTCTGAGAATCTGGAGAATGTGGAGCAGCTTGTCATACACAAGGGATCTCCGTCTGTGTATTCACTAAGGTAGCCTGAATCAGTCATTCATATTTGTTTGGAGCGCCCTGTACTTGGTGCCTTATTTGAATTCTTTGGAATGATTCTTCTGAGATTTTCAGAAGTTCCTCACTTCTCAGTTGTACCTAAGGATTTATCCTAATGGTTCTCAGTTAGCGTGCATTCCACTCCAGACTTACTGTGATCTTCAGTACGTAAGTATGGCGAGTACAGTAACAATTTCTCAAGAGTTTATGCATGCCTAATCTGTTGCCTTATGAAAAACAATTGCTACTTCAAGCCCTTTCTTTTGTCACAAAGTAGCAATTACTCTTTCCTTTTGGAGATGAGTTGTTGCTGCAGGGTTAGGAACCTAAAAATGGCTTCTTCACCTACCTCATTTGTAAATGGCATGCGAAATGAATGTTAGTGCTCGGTGGTAGGATGGAAGAGGCTTCATTTGTGTTATGAATTTTGTCAAACAATGAAACATCTGTAATTACTTTCATCATTAGACTATGACAGCATTACACAACATGAATTCACCCTCAAAATATCCATGCTTTCAAGTAGACCAAAAAGATTAAGTTAATGAATCTCAAAAGTCACCAGCTGTGTTCCAGCTCCCACCACTGTTCAGCAGGACACAGCATGTGCACAAAGCTAAGACAGCATCTAACTAGTCCTGTCTAGAGGGCAAGGATCCTCCTAGCAAGAGATAGACTTAATCTCTCTGTTGCTCATAAACCAAATGACATAAAAACAATAATCCTCCAAGTTGTCAGTCACTTCTGTTGCTCTTTTACTTAAAATGTGTTTGTGAAAAGCACTAGGAAACTTGGATGTAATCAGAGAAGTCTGTTCCCTTGTGTGCTTTGCCATTTATTTCAGAGGAAAAGGGCAAGGGGAAAGAAGAGGAGGGCACTTGGCAACTCATTTCTGTAGCTCAAGAAATCCCTTAATTTAAAGATGTTACCCAGCAAGCTCTTAAATAAACCAAGACCTTTTCCCATTTCAATTTCTCTCATCGGAACTGTGCTGTGTTTTTTTATTTTATGGACTATAAGTAGCTATACATTTTATAAATATTTTTCTAACTCCCTTCATGATGAATTTGCAAATACAGTGACAGTTCTCTGTTCACACAAATAGATTTATGAGCTACAGAGGGGTAAGAGCAGCTTTCCAGGCTGCTTTGAGCCAAGTGTTGAATCTCACTGTTTCTGTCAAAATACCTCAGATTATAAATTTGAACTTGAGTAGTGGGAAAAAATAGATGCAGCTGTAGTGACACGATAGGAGTTTTGAAGAAGCTGAGTGTAATCCAAGAACTGCCTGCTGCAAACCATGGGATGAATTCCCCTCCTGGCCTTTGATGGGAAATTCATTCATCCATTCTGCCAGGGAGGCAGAATGCCAGCAGCATGTATCAGGTAGTGGGATCGACCAGGGATTTGATGAAGCATCATGCCATGCCTGAGCCAAGAGCTTGTTTGGCAAACCTAGGGGTCCAAAGGCAGAGCCATGAAAGACAGAAGCTGGCTTGGATGCACCAGCCAGCACAGCTCCACCAAGGATAAGTTGTGCTGGGAATAGCATACGCCTTGCTTTGAGGAGGTGACTGTCCTAGTGGGACCAGGGGAGAGCAGTGACTGCCACTTACACTGACCTCAGCAAGTGACAGCCTCCAGTAACCAGCTGGGTGAGCATGAACAGTAGAAGGGGATGGCTGTAGGAGCACTGCTGTGTGCTCAGCAGGACAAATTCCTGTGGAGATGCTGCTGGTGATGTAGAAACAATTGTGGGAATGCTGCTGGTTGTGGGGTGACTCAGGGCAGTGGTGGGGCTGATGCTGGTTTGAAGTCAAGACTTGGGTGGTGGTTGGACAGGTTACAGGTTATGGGTGTCCCTTCCCATCTGGGGAAGGCAGGACAGCTGATGGGAATGTCCCTTGCCACGTGGGGAAGGCAGCAGCTTGACGGAAGAAAGGTCCTCCTCTCCCCAGTCCTTCAGGCCTCAGTGCTGAAGAGATGGCACCTCTTCATGAAGGGAAAGAAGGGGCCACACATCCCTTGACAGTCAACAAAATAACTGTTTTCTAGGTCTCTCTCAGGACTGGAGGGCAAAAGGCAACCCAAGGGATGGTCTGCTGCTGGTTTGGTCTTTTCCCAGATTGTGGATGTGACTGTAAGCTGGGCAGTTGCCCTTGCCCCAGATACCTGCCTTTGACTGAGTTATCCCAGTTCTCACAGGCAATGCTGCCTGCCTCCAAGCAGCCCTCCAGATGGGAACCAGCAGTGTTTGGGCTATAGAACAAACACAGATTTGCAAATTGGTCATAAACCAGTTTTCCCAATTTTCAGTCACTAAAATGCTCCTATGATTTTGGACTAAACACTTGTGTGTGCTTTGTTGTCATATATTGCATTTGCTTCTCCTCATTGTTTGCATCTTGTGGAAGGCAGAGTTTAATCTACAGGGAAGAGGAGAGTCAGTAGTTGTGTGGTGATTCCCTAAAACGCAGTAAAAAACCTGGGAGAAAGATCAGTACCAATGGCATATGTCACCAAAGGGATTTCTGACTGATGTATGAAGTACTGGTTCTCTTTCAAATCAACTGACTAATTCAAAATTCCATGCTGGAATTTCATGTGCCATTGCCTGTAAATGAGGTGGGAAATAAAAATTTAGGGAAGTTATAATAATCCTAAATACTGTTAATGCCTCAGCAGTAAAAGAGCTTCTGTTCTCTAGTAGTTTTGGTCCTTCATGGCCAGTTGGTTTATCTGTTTCCCCTCTTCTTGGTTTGCAATCTCAGGTCTTTCTCAGTCTGATTCTGACTTTCCTGATGTGGCCACATTTCATTACTCTTTTTTCTTCTTGATAAATTCATAAATTCTTCATTTGTCCTTTGCATTTCATCCCTCCACGGTTCTGTCCTTTTTTGTTGTTGTTGCTTGGGGTTTGTTTGTTTGTTTGTTTGGGGTTTTTTTGTTAATTTTTTTTCCGTTGTTTTCCATATTGCATAAGTGGGTATCAGGAAAAAAATGTGATGAATTACAAAGGTAATATTTCATTATGTGCAAGAGTCTCCCTTGACTGACAGTGGTGCTTAGTTGCCTGTGAATATAGTAAATACATTATTTACTTTCACTGAAACCACTTAAAGTCAGCCATAGGAATCTGAAGAAAGGGGGACAGGGAGGGGAGTGGTGACTGTAGCAGAAGGGTTATGCCAAAGTAGGTTCAGCTGCAGGAATTCTTATGGCACCACCCTATCAGGTTTAGGAAGATGACTTGCTTTACAAATATGAAGACCACTTGGGCCAGTTTACTGTATTTAGATGATTTTAGTTCTCAATAGTAGTTAGTGAAATTCTTCGTTGTAACTACAATTAATAATGTAGTACTTTGAAGGTTGAGGGGAATCATTATCTGCCCATTAACAGTGTGAGGTTTGCTTTATTCAGAAGGGTGGTTCATGAGTCGCCTGCTTCACTGCATAAGTAGGAAAATTATATTCTTTACCCCTTAAAAAGGGAGGGGGTGCTCTTGTCTGGATTTTGATTTTTGTTTTGTTTTTGTCCTGAATGGATGAAGCAGTAATTCTCCAGCTCACAGGTTTCCAAGTAGTAGCATGCACACCTTTGCCTGAACCATTTTCCTTGCCCTGAGCAGCATGTTGTTCTCTTCCTGAATGCACCATACCCTTCTTCCCCGAAGCTCCCATTCTGCTTGCTCTGGTGGAGATATTGCACATTACTAAGTTGCATGTTCTCACGGCCTCAGTGCAATTTAGTGTGTGCGATACTTTCACATGAGTGCATGCACACGGGTATGGCTGTGGCTTAAAGTTACTGCAGCTTTCAGTTTTGGTGGGGCCTAATTACGTTGTGAAATGGTCTTAAACCCCAATTAGTACTTTGAGTGATGCCTTGAAACATGTGTTAGTGAAAGTTTGTTCTGTAATGCCGGGAAGATGAGTACTGTTTGTTTTCAGTCTGAGAAAGGTTATCATTATTTGCTTCATTTTCTTCATTTGCCATGCACACCTCAAATTTGATCAGATTTTTCATTGGTTATAGAAAAGTCACTTAAAATAGTATGTATTTCTTAAGAGGAAATTGTTACACTTAGCTGAAATCGGTTGCAAAGTCAGAAAAAGGATTTGATATGAAAAAAACCTATAGTGTCTTGATGGATGAAATAGGTTCTCAATGAAATTTTAACTTTTATTTATTAGCATCTAAAGAGATCTGAAATGAGCTAGCATGCAAACAAATGAATAAACAAACAAACAAACAAAAAAAATCCCAGCTGTTTAAACATCTAATTGGTTGGCTGTGGCATCCTGGCAGTGATTATGGAGAAAATGAGACAATGATAAAATTCCCACAGAAAACAATAATCTTCCAGCATGTTAAGCTAATGCTTAGAAAAAGCAAAATGTGTGATCTTGTTTATTTTACTTCAACATTAATAATTTCTTTCAGATTAATTTTTCAAAGATAACTGTTAACTGATTATATTTTGACAGAATTTTTGCATGCAATGAATGTTCTTTAGTAGCAGGAGTTATCTCTTGCTGAAATCCTTTGTCACACGACTGCATTTAATAGGACCGTACTGAAATCTTTCAAGCTTTACTTAAAGTGTATGTTATGAGATGGGAATAGAATTGAAAAATACTGTGTCTTAATGTTTCTGTCTTAATCATGAAGTCAATGGCACCTGGCTTGTATCAGGAATAGTGTGGCCAGCAAGACCAGGGCTGTGATTGTTGCCCTGTACTCCACTCTGGTGAGGCCACACCTCGAGTGCTGTGTCCAGTTCTGGGCCCCTCACTGCACGAAAGACATTGAGATGTTGGAGTGTGTCCAGAGAAGGGCAGTGGAGCTGGTGAAGGGTCAGGAGCACAATTCTTATGATGAGCAGCTGAGGGAGCTGGGGTTGTTTAGTCTGGAGGAAAGGAGGCTTGAGGGAGGAGGCTTGAAGGGGGACCTTATCACTCTTTACAACTCCTGAAAGGAGTGTGGAGCCCGGTAGGGCACCTCTTCTCTGAGGTGACAAGCAACAGGATGAGAGGAAATGGCCTCAGGTGGTACCAGGGGACGTTTAAGTTGGACATTAGGAAGAATTTCTTCACAGAAAGGTTTGTCAAGCATTGGAATGGACTGTCCAGGGAGGTGGTGAAGTCACTATTCCTAGAAGTATTCAAGAAACAACCAGACATGCCGTTCACTGCTATGGTTTAGTTTACAAGGTAGTGATTGGTCAAAGGTTGGACTTGATGATCTTGGACGTCTTTTCCAACCTTAATGATTGTATGATTCTGTAATGAAATAATTGCCCAGTCTAAAACTGGGAATAACAGACATATTTTGTGTTTCATTATATTGAAGAAAGGAAAGCTTCAGCTGAGTTATCGGAAATAAAATTCAATATGGTCTGCAAATCTGTATGAGATGCTACATTGTTTCAGTGCATATGTGGAACCAAACTGACAGTAACCATAACCTGATCATCCCCGTGGGATAGATAGTAGTAGTTTAAGCTGCCTGTTTTAGAAGCAATAAACACATGACTTGCTCACAGTACTTTTTTAGTCTTAAATATTCTCATATTTGCAAGAAGAGCCACCCTAGAATTTGTCTTTACCCATATTTCCTTTTATATAGAAAATACTTGTTCTTAAACACAGCTGTCTTTGTATTGCTTTATGTACACATGATTTCAATCAGTTATTCAAATAATATTTCAAAGAAAAACAGACCTTCAAAGAAAATTTCAGAAAATAATTTATTTCTTATTCTTAGTCTTTACTCCAGAATTTACTTGAAACTATGAAAAAATGTTCATTATTATACATATTAATTTGGGTGAAGTATGTCACACAGTCTGTGAATTTAATCTGAATTTTGGAGTTTACTACCCCTAATTCACAAGATTATCTAAGTGCGTAACCTGGTGCTGAAACAGACAATTGTGTTCTCTCTGCCCTGCAGGCTGGTATCAAACACATTGAGAGGCTGCTAAGGACTCCTTGCTTTATCTGAGACAGGGCTGATATTTTGCCATTGGCTTCTTTCATATTCCAGGTGGCATGTTCTGTGTTCTAACAGCAGTTTGTCTTAGTGCATATTTCTAGTGTGTAATTCTGTGGCTGCCCAGTGTTTTTTAAGACTGAAGATTTCTGTAAACATGGAGGATGTAGGTTAGTGTGTGTGTGGGAACACTTTTAAACACATAAGTAGATTTTCCTGCAACCTTTAAGAATAAGGTAACTACATTGCATCTTACATACTAGTGTCCCTTAGTTATATGTTGCACTTAGGCTTTTGTATATATACACAACTTTTCTTTTACTACGGCACCAACTTTTTAAAATTCAGTTGTATGTCAGAACCTATTTGAGTGAAAGTTTAGTTGGTAATGACATAAGCTGTATCAGTAAAGAGAGTGATGCTTAATTTACATCGGGAATTTAGCTCAGCCAGTTAGTTTTTCTCTTTGCTTCTAAAGCAGGCTAACTGGGAGGCATGGAAAGACAAGGGTTGCTGAAAGACTTAATAAATATATAGGGAAAAGATCTTCCATCTGGTATTTCTAAGAATAAAAGTATACTATTAGAATTATTTTTATAATGTTGCAGGGTTCTATGCTTGCATATCTAATAATTCTTCATGTGTGTATTTAATGTTGCAGTATATGTTATTATAACCTTGGTTAGATTTCTGCTATCTAAAATACAGATCTATTGTAGTGTAAGAAGACAGCATGAAGTCTTACATAAAACTTCAGGATTTCCTGATATTTCAAAGATTTAACATCACAGCTTTAGCTTTTCCCTTTTTTTTCGAGCTGTAAGGTCAATCCATTATTTATTGTCTCCACCAAGATAAGCAGTGAAAATACCCCCTTATGCTTGTGTTTCATAATTTTATAATCAGAATAGTCAGAACAGTTTGGGAGTTTCTTAGTGTAAGACTGCAATGGATCTCAGGCAGTATTGACTCCAGCTAGCTGTTGCTCTCATTCATGAATTTTTCAAGCTAAAATGGGAATCTAAAGAATTTACTTCCTTACAAGTGGTGTGGAGAATAATAAATGTTAGTGCCAGTGCATGCTAACAGCTAAGTAAGGCTGAAGGGAAGAGAGAGTGCATATCTGAGCAGCAAAATATTAAAGGCCAAGGAAATGAGAAACTATCCTCTAAAAAGGTGAAGTTTCTGCTAAATAAATGAAAGGATCATAAACTTCAGCAGATAGAAATAGGCCTGAAGTGTGAGGGTGGGGGTGGTGCTGAGTTGGATTCATTTACTCAAAGCTCCACAAAATGCTATTAAACCAAAGTATAATTTTTCATATGCGGCAGGAGCAACAAGCAGTCAGAGGGCTGAGGGATGACAAGGAGTGCTCAGCAACCACAAGGCTGCTGCAGGTTGTTGCAGGGGGGAGGTAAATTGATGCTGTGGAGGTAAGTGGAGGGGGTCACATTATGAAACTCTTCTTATGGATGAGCTACAGCAGAATCTCTCAGAAATTACAGTGTCTGTAGAAGAGCTGTGTCTGTAGATTAAATAAGCAGTGGCAAATTGTTGGGAGTGACTGATGATAACTGTAGAAATCTCAAGGGCAAAATAAAAAAAAAAAATTGTTCCAGGGAACCCAGAAAGTACTAACTTGTAAGCTGGATATTGGTACTGTAAAGCTTAGTAGGAACTTAAGGACATGCCAGCACTTGGTGAATATGATTTAGTTGGCAAAGAATCAGCAGAGTTTTAACAGAAAGAAGTTCGGCCTTACTCCTCATGTTTTTTGAAGTGTGGGCAAGCAGGACTCTTAATAAGCTCATCTGTCTGCTATGTTCTACCAAAATTTAATAAAGGCTTTTTACAGTATCTCTTTCCTGAGACTTTCAAGGACAAGGAGTATTATCTATAAACAGGAAGAGGGTAGGTTTAAATTAGATATAAGGAAGAAATTCTTTACTGTGAGAGTGGTGAGACCCTGGAACAGGTTGCCCAGAGAAGGCGTGGATGGAGCAGGATTGTAGACAAACTCCGTTAGAGGAGAGCAGTGTCTGGGAGATAAAGTGACTGATGAAATGTAGCGTACATGAAAGTGATGCATGCGGGTGAGAACCAGTCCTAACTTCACACATAAACTCATTACTGCTGTGCTGACTCTTATCACTTGGGAGTTGTATTTTCTGGTGCACAGGCTAGCATAGTGCTTGGTAATATTAAAAAAACATCTGCCAGGCATGTCAAACATTAAGATATGTTACCACAGACCTGGACAACAGAAGCACAGAATGTTACTCCCGTTGTATGAAACTATGATTTGCCTGTACCCTGAGTTACTGCGTGCCATTCTGGTTTCTGCATCTCAAAAAGCTAGAAGTGCAACAAGACTGGTTAGAGAAATGAAGGCATGTATCAGTTTGGCTGGGAGGAGTGACTGAGCTGGTTAGAACTCTTCAGCCTGGAAAAAAGGATGTTGCACAAGTGAAGTTTGTAAAATCGGAACCAGCGTGAAAAGGATGACTGAGTTGGACTGCCTGTGGTCTCTTCTAGGATAAAATCTTAGTGTCACCAAAAAGCAAGCAGGCACTTCCAAAAAAAGTGTTGGTTCATGCAGCAGGCAGTAGGCATGGGTAGGATTTTGCAAAAGAATGCTGGAGTTGCAGCAACTTGCAGGATTGAACAGGAGGACTAAGAAGAGATATTAATTGATGATTAATTAATAGAAGGCCTGCATGAGGTTCCTAATATCCCCTGACATGAAAATAGAGGTTGGGAGGATGTTCAGGGGGGATTGTTGAATAGATTTGTCCTATTTCTTTTGTTCCCTTAGCATCTGCTTCTGGACTGTACTGGAGACGGGATGCTGGCTAGACAGATCTTTGGTCTGAACAAGTTTGCATTTTTATATGTTGTGTTCTAAGATCCATTTTAAGACTAGTTCAGTATTGCACTTAGTAATTGTCTATTCATGATAAAAATCTGGAAATGTTAGAACTAGGTGATTCAGAAATAACTGGTCCTTTCAAATGTGCTTCTCAGAAGAATAATTGTAAGCTTTTACAAGTACAGGCCAAAGTAGTAATTAAAAAATTATGACAAATACAAAAGGATTTTAAAGAAATAATCAGATGTAGAATTTCTTACAGGTTGCTATTTTTCATAGAATGTAGACATTTCTCTGTTAGAGAAGAAAGTCTGTGTGTTACTGTGTCCTTCAGACTGGTTGTCACTCTTTATTGATGTTTTGATAAAGTTATTGGAGCCTTGTCCTGCCTTGGGAGGTGTATGCAGTATTTGCATCAGTTATACTATCTGGAGGAACTATGCTTTGATACAAGACTGTATCACTTTTTCTGATTAGTGTCATTACTAGCCTGCATATGTTGGAGCTGTTTTGAACACTTGTATCATTCATGAGGAGGAATTAATTTCAGCAGCAAAACTGTTGAAATCTTGTCATGGAGTCATCTCTGAAAGTAATTTGCATATTTATATTGCTCCTGAGATGGTTTTACTCTGTCAAGAAACATGTCCTGCCACTTCTCCTTTATTCATAGCTGAAATCTATCTTAGTGCACTTTGCTTACTTTCATGTTTAATTTGAAACTGAAATATAAAGAGGGTCATTTTTTATCCCTAAAAGAACAGAACCCTTAAAGAGAGTCAAAGAACATCTTAAGAGGTTTTTTTCAAAAGGACTTTGAGTCATTTTATTCTTCAATGTTCTCCTGGTGATCACTTGAAATTTGGGGGATCATTGTAGAAGAATACCTTGGTCTTTCTTAAGATAATAGCTGTCACTGGCAGCTTATCTTTTGCAACAGATATTGGTGGTGTGTGAAGAAAGAAAGTTCTTCAGACACCACCAAGAGTCCTTTGGTTTTGAAGTTACAGTGACAGTGAGTGTTAGTTTCAGCTGGGGTAAGTACACTGATGTGTTCTTGCTCTCCAGCCAGGAGTGTACTGGCTTCTTTCCTGATGGGAATGCAGCTGTTTAAGCCACTGCTTATGAGTTGGCTGGGGAGTAGAGACCTGAGCTATGTTTTAGTAAAAACTAACATATCATAAAATCATTGTCAGCTGAATTCATTGTAAAAGGTGTCATGGCACATAATGGAGACTGTGCTGGCAGGTAGACAGAGGAAGGGTCATCTGGGACAGAAGTGAATCTGGAGAGCAGAGGAATGGGAAGGCTCCTTTCCTGTGACACTTCTGAGCTACCCTGATCTGAAATAAATTGTGAAACCATGCTGTGAAGTTTTGAATGCATTTCATTTTTATTTTGAACTCTCTACTTTTAAAATGTGACAGTTGTATTCTCAGAAGAAACTGAATAGCTGAAATCTCTTAAAGCATCATTTTCAGTTAGTCAGCTTTCTATACAGAAAGATTTTGCAACAAAGATACAGTACAATCCTTTTAGTGTCTACTAGAGAATATGGGAAATACCAAACATCAGTGGTGTGAGGAAGATGACAAAAGAGTGAAATTGTCTTTTTCTAACAGTGTATTTGGCTGAGGGTGTTCTGTTACCAAGCCTGCATTTTAATTGAATTGTAAACTGTTGTATGGCTTGTAAAGTGATGTGTAAGGCATTTAGAGAAATGTTATTTCTTGCAAACTTTTCCAAAGACAAATAGCACTTTTGTCTAGTTTTTAGTCTTAGGCCCATTCACAAGCCAGGGTTCATATGCCTGTTCATATAAGTTTAGTATAATAACCAGAAAATCCCTCTTCTGAACTCATGATATGCTTACTGTAATCTTTCTGGTAACTCAAATCCTCATTATTTCAGCCCATATGCTCTTCTTTCCTTCAGTGCTCTGGGAACAGAGAGATCTAGAAAATCAAATTAACTCTGAGGTCAAAAAATTCATGATCTGAGCTGAAAGGCTCTTTTCAGCTGCGGTTGTTGCAGCATTAGGTTGAAATTTTTGAAATCTCATTGTGTCAATAAAAGTGAATAGACTTTACCATCAGCCTCTGTGAAGTGAACTGAAATTCAGGTGGACATACATTTGATATAAACTACAGTAGTAATAAAAGGGAAGCTCCAGACTTTTTATGGCCAATCAGTAAAAGAAAAAAAAAATCCACAAAACCCATAAAATGAAAAGGTGGCCCTTTTCCTTGTGGAATCTACAAGTAAATTCCCTAGCTTAGGGAAAGAACTTAGTAGAAGGAACTACTTTTGTACCCAAAAAAAAAAAAAAAAAGTAGTCCAGCTGTGCCAGAAGCATTTCACAGAAGTTTCTTCATTTTTAATCTCAATAATGTGAAGCATGACCCATGTTCTCTGATTTTTTTTTTTTATATTTTACATGCTTTTCAAAACTCTATAAAATAGAATACGTATGTCTAAGTATGCCTTATGCCAAACTGGCATTAAGTGCTCATAAATTACACATTTGCAGATGTCAGCTCTTGCAGGTAAAGTGGTTCATCCAGATACAGTGCCAAAGTGAGACGTGAGCAGCAATCAGATTTTCTGATTTCTGAATCATACAATTACTCTTGTATATAAAAGGAAGCTGTATGTGTGCCAGTAATGTATTAAGAGATGAAACTTACTTACTGTCACAATTACACCAGGAAGGCCTGCATTTTACAGATGGTAATAAATTCATGGAGCACTGGCACTAGCATACCTCATGATCTTTAAGGTCTGGTGTCTCAGGTGCAGACTAGCTGAAGCAAACTGCTGATAAGATTCTGGTTAGTGTTTTCAGAAATTTTTTTTTTGCTGCCTTAACTGTGAAGAAAAATAGATAGGAATTTCCAGAGACTTTAAGATAATGATTTTTAGTTTTTGTGGCAGTTACCAGAAAGTAACAAACAGGAGTTTTCAGAGACTTTAAAGTTCTCCTGGTCCACACCTGCCACAAAGTAGAATCCCTTGTACCTTTTTTATGACGTTTTATAACTTTAGTTGAGGCAGACACAAACCAAGGGGAAGGAGAGGAGGAGAATTAAACTAAGTGTAGCCTCCTCTGGCTTCCTGCTTGACCACTTCCCAGCTTCCCAGCTCTGTGTGATGCCTTTCCCTCTCAGCTGTGTGTATTAGCAGTACAGAGCCAGAGAGATGCTGTACTGTTCTACAGTCTTTCTGAGGTATGCACTGTTTGGCCATTGAAATATATTCCATGTCAGCTTGCAGAATGACATCAGACCAGGACTACCTCTTAGTCCTGGACTAATTTTTCTGTTGTTCTACTAGTGCATCTGACTGCCAAGTCCTTGAACTGCGACTAAGAAAGTAACTTATTTTATAGACACCTTCAACATTTTTCTTCCCTGGCTTGCTGTCTCTCTTTGGGTTACCATAAAAGCACTGTTTTCCCTTCTTTTGTAGTCTCTCTGGGAATATCGGTACTACAGTACAGAAAACAGCTCTTGGAAAAAATAAGGAGATACTCAAGGACAGTTAAAAATATTTTTGACAACTGTGATGTATTGGTGCCACAGTTCCTGTTTGATAAGAAAAATATTTGCTTGAAGATCACTGCACAGGTTCTCCTTAGAAAGATATTATGCTCCTATGATATCCTCAGAAAGAGTAGACCTTGGGTAAATGTCACAGAAAATGCAGAAAAGTAAGACTTTTGAGTAGCTAAAGTATTCAAATATCTTGAATTCTTAATGCAAACTCACATTTAGCATTCTTACTGTAGCCTTGGGTTTGGGGATTTTCTTGCCTCCTTGCCAAATTTTTTTTTTATGTCTGAATATTCTTTTCTTATAACTCAAATACAAGTGAGTGTGTCACTCTTCAAAATCTGTAGATTTTATATATTTTGGTGTGGCTTTCCATTTTAATATAATAGAAGTTTATGTAAACTGAGAAGTATTGAGGCTTTTGGTTACTGAGGCCACCACATATTTGTAAATATTCCCTCCCTTTCTTTATGCACCACATAATTCTTGCCTGTCAAAGGTTAGAGTTGTTACTTTAGGTCATTCTTTAAAGCTTGCTTTTTTCTGTATTTTCCCTTTCCCTCTTTTGGAGGGAAAAATGGCTGACAACAGTTGTTCCTAGTTAGTCTGTTAAGAGAATCTCACATTTTGAACAGTAGTGTTGATGTGTGAGATTTAATATGCACTCATAACTTCCAGAGAATGAATTTTAAGTAAGATCATTTTGATTCTGAAGTCATTTAGAAATCTAAAAGTGATCCCTTAGGCAGGAAACGAGGGCAAAAATATTCACACTGCCTACAGAAATAAGAATGAGGATGGTGGCCAAAGTAGCAAAAACTGGGATGGGAGTCTTGGAATTCTTGCTAGTAGTTCAAAAAGATTCTACCTAGTAATTTAATATCAGAGAAGATTTCTTTCCTAGAAGGCTTTATGGACTCAATGGAGGAAGGAAAATGTGCTGTTACAGACTTTAGATCCAGAAAGGGCTGTTTTTCTATGCAGACTGTGTTCCCCTTCAAAGTGCAGTGAAAATCTTCCCACTCATCCTCTGGCTCAAAGATTTCTGTTGTATGTCTTCCTGTCCTCTTTGCCCTCTTGCCAGAGTTCCCAAAACTGCAAAGACACAATCAATGTAACTAAAAGCATGAATTATAAATGGGAACTTAACATCAGCAAACTTCACGTGTATCTTTGCTAAGAGGGTGCGTGTGCCACCCCTTCTGCAATGATGTAACTGTTAGGACTGTTCTGAGTTGTGAGACTCAGGGTGGTTTGGTTACTTGGATTCAGGCCAAAATAGTGATTTTTGGGAAAACTTCACTTCTCAAATACGGGTGAAAATCTGACACAATGCAATAATGAGATTTAGCAGTTTGAGATTATGGGTTTTGTGGCTGTACACTTAAGGCATGGGTTTCCAGTTCAGTTATGGGATACTCCATGTGTGTATACATCCTAGTGCTGTAAAAATTTCACAGCACTTAGCTGTTTGCTGAGAGGAGAACTTTGGGTGTAGATTCAGCAGGACTGAATTAGATTACCAGATTTACTATTTAGTTTTTAGTAATGTAACCTAGTAAGCAACCTAAAAGCTAGGGGGATCCAATGAAAAAAAGCAATATAGAAATGTAAGCAGATAAAGAAAATGAGTGAACACCTAGGAGTGGAAAAGAGGAAAGAAAAAGTACTTTGTATGTAGAATGGTACTGCTTCTCATAGAAAAAAGGTTATTTTTGATAGAGAATGTGGTCTGATACTTGAGCAGTTTCTTTCAAGGGATTTATCCCTGGAACCCCTTGGTTTTTGTGTCTAAATGCCTTTAATGACAGATGTGCTGAATATTTATTCTTCTCAGAGGGAACAGATGTATAAAGGGTTCAGTGCTACATTTTGAGATGTGTTATTTGTGGCGCTGATGGGTTTTCAGTTATTCAAAGTAACTTGTGTGTGTATCTTCATAGTTCTTGGAATCCTCTTGCAAATAAAAATTAACAGAGTTTCTTTGATTGTTTTAGAGGTGTGTTTGATGCTTCCCTCAAAATGGCTGGGTTCTATGGACTCTACACTTGGCTGACTCACACTATATTTGGGATTAACATAGTCTTCATACCATCTGGTAAGAATTTGAACAATTACAACATTTTTATAAATAAGATTACGTAATTAGTTGTTGTACAAAATCAGAACTATTAAGTGTTGTTAGTCTGGTCTTGGAGAATATGGCTGTGGGTTGGGTGAAGACCCTGATTGCTTTCTTACCTCTGAGCCTTGCCTTTTTCTGTTTCCACAACATATTCCCTACCAGCTATTTTACCTCTTCTTTCTGTTTCGTTTGCTGGATGTAATTCCTTCTCCCTTGTATTCAGTTCAAGTCTTTTCAAGTTTTAACTTCATTCTGCCTGTCTTGGCTTCTGTTTCTCTCACAGTTGACAGGTGATGATTTTTCACAATGCCTAAATGCAGGAAGATGTGTTATCATGGAAATGCATGATAAATATATGCTTCTTATTCTTAGTACTGTTGTCTGACTGTACTACCAGCCTCTGGTTTTCTTTTATTCTTTAATCTTAGTTTTGGAAATGGCTGGACAGTTTCTCAGAGAAAAGCCTTCACCCTTGTTCCTCTTTTGCCCTTCTTTCTCTAAAAAGAATGATGATAGTAATAGTAATAGCACAATGTTTGTGTACAAGGAAGCATAAGGAGAAGCTATAAAGCAGCAAACCCCAATATAATAGGAAATGGCTGCATTATAAAGTGCAACTACCTTAAAGGCATTGTCACTAGACCTACTTAGAAGGTCTAATCATTATTTTTTTTCTTTAAATAAAAGGAAAATCTTAAAAAGTTTTTGCTTTCTGGTTAACAAGATGAAAAAAAAAAAAGAAAAATACCCCACTTGGTTGTGCTGTGTATTGTGTTTATTCCTGGTGAATTAAGTTATAGTGGCAGCAGAACTGTTTTGCTTTAGATTACGACAGGTCTCTGTGTAATCAGAAGGGTGTGCACCTTTGCACACACGTTTGCATACAGAAATAGGTGAGCCATAAATCTCCTGTTTTCCTGCTTTCTCACTATTACGGATGACTGCAGGAGATGCAGTAAGTTAGAATGAGACTTGGGCTCGTATGCTTCCTTACACAGTTGCTAATTTGAAATTATGTAAAAGTTTGAAATGTGCATGATTGGTTTAACTAGAAATTTTTCTAAATTGATGCATCTTTTGGAAGTAACTCCTTATGACTGTCAGTTGCTGAAGCTCTTCTGTACAGGGAATGGTGTAATTTTCTTTTTTCCTAAATCACAGCTATAAAACACCAAGAGCCTCATGTGGCACTTCTTCAATGCTTTATTTACGAGAGTTGATGGAAGTGGGACTTACTGGTGTGGCAAAAGTGTCAGAATGTAACTGTAAATATATTTGTGAAATATGTTTCTGTGATATTTTTTTCACTTCTGCTTCTGTGTGCTCTAGCATTAGCAGCAATCCTTGGAGCAGTGCCATTTCTGGGGACATACTGGGCAGCAGTCCCTGCAGTGCTAGATTTGTGGCTTGTGCAAGGACAGGGATGCAAAGCCATTTTGCTCTTGGTTTTTCACCTCTTGCCAACCTATTTTGTAGATACAGCGATTTATTCAGATATATCAGGGTAAGTACATTGAGTGCTTTTTAAAATTAGTATTGTAAAAATGATTGACAATCACTGATGCCTTTAATTAAACTCATTTTGCTGAAGCATGCAAAACCATATCTTCAAGCACAGGAATAACCTCATAGTAGGAAGTCTTACTGGCCTAAGTGCCTTTGTTTTCCAGGCCTCTTTTCTGTGAACTTTGACACTTCAGAGGTCTTGAACTCATCATCAGCAAAATGAACCATTTCAGTTGAGATTGGTAGAATTAGTTTATGTTTTCTATTTATCTAATTATTGACTAAAGGTGTGTAACATTTCCTTTATATCTCCTAATGCCAGATGATGCTGCAGAGCAGATAAAACCATGAGCTGTTTAGGGACCAAAAAAAATAGTCTAATTTTTCAGAATGAATTGTGAGAATTTTGAGGATTATTTTGTTCTGTCACCATACTCCAGTGCAAAAATCTATTGAAATTGCAAAACTGGAGATAGGCTTTTGCTGAGACAGTAGCCAGTGCTGTTTTCCTATTGTGGGAGGTAGGCACAGACTTCCTGAAAAAACTTGGTAGGTGTTTAGCTGCGTCTTTTGACTTGAAATGCCTCCTGGTTTCAGCTTTGAGCTTGTACACAGAGAAACAAACTCCAAATGGTGGAGACAAAGTGAGTGTTGGCAGTTTGCAGCTGAAGTGTTGACTGACATTTTGTGCAGCTGAAATATCTCGTGGATCCCTTTACACAACTCAGAGTGGAAGACAGAGCAGCACAATTAAACAGAGCTCCAAAGGCATGGACTGTCGAGTTTAATATGTACAGGACCTGGTCACAACCATGTACAGTATCGATACCAGGGTGTCCTTCTCTGTTACTGCTTCAGTCCTGATCCTCAGAAACAATCCTAATAAACTGTCTGAATCAGGGACTTCATGGCCCAAACTTAGTTACATGCTGGTACTAGACCCGCATTTGTGCTGATTTTTATTACAGGAGAGTTAATGTAGAATAAGGACATAAAGTGGTGCAGTTCTGTGTTGTTAGAAATTTGTATTTTTGTTCACTAAATATAATTACACTGAACAGAGAGTACCTAATGGTAATATGCCCAATATTAATACTAATTTTCATAGACTGTGGATCTAGTTATTTTACATTAATTAAAGCTACCAAGTGAAGTATAATCAAATTACTTTTTTTTCCAACAATAAATCATGGGTGAATTTAAGGCTGGTAGCTATTTAAGCAGCCAGTAATTCTTCTGCTTACTAGAATACATTTTTTTTTTAGACAGTAGAGGATGCAAACTCTGCTTACTGTCTAGAAAATACATGGGGGAGGAATAGATTTTCTGACAGTGGAGGAAAATTGTATTCTTCCCAATAAATTGAACAGTAAGCATCGTGCTGTCTTGCAGATTAGATTAAACCTATTTGAAATAGCTATAATTAGGTTATGCAGGGTTTTGTAAATGGATATAGTCCTATTTAATCAGGTGATCTGTTGTTTAATTTAGAAAACTAGCCAAAAGAATGTTTAAACTGATGAACATGCTGGAAATAAAATGGAAGTTTTCAAAGGTTTTGAAATTAATATTGTCTGTTTTTGGAGAAACATAAAACTTTAAGGTCAAGTTTGTCCCCTCAGGAAAGCAATCTGGTCCTGCCAGTAGGTGAAGTTTGATCTAGGTGAGACATGACTGAGGTGTGTATGATTTAATAGGTCATGTTTCATGGCCTTGTTTTGCACACAGTTACAAGGAAGGCAAAGACTTAAAATTTGGGAGTTGAGTAGAAATCAGGACCACAGTAGAAACCTCAGGAACTGCTGGAGCTCTAAACTGACTACCTGGTATTTTCTATGTATTACACTCAGAATGTAGAGGAACTTCTGAGAATTGCATGCTAAGTTTCAACTGTAGTTTTTCTTATACAATTCCGTATCTTATATAATTCCACATTATATTAGGTATGAAGAATGATGAGGAGGTTTTGTGTAAATGTTGTTGCTAGAATTCACGTTTTACACCTGAACTGAGACACAGAAAATAAAAATGGCATGGTTTACTTGCTGCCATAAGAGCTCTTATCAAAAAGCTCTGCTGGCCCCAACTTTCCAGTAAATACTAGTATGTTCATTGAAATCCGATTTTGTTTTTCATATGAAAACATTAAAAGCTAATGATAACAAACAGTCTGAGAGGCTTTTTTATAAGAAAATGAGAAGACATGGCTATTTCTTTAAAGACTGTATGCTAACTGTTCTTTGAAAGATGCACTGCAAGTTGCTATCACCATGTAACTGAATGGCTTTGCTCAGGGGTGCTCATAGTACATGTTGCTAATTGTGTTAAACTTTAACAGTTCTTGACCATAAAGCACGAACAGTCTGTGTAACCAACCATCTTTCCATTCTCAGAATGGAAGTGTGTTTGCCATTAAGTCCTTCAGACTTTCTTCAGCAGATGTCTATAAAGCAACTACTCTGTTGTGGATATTGCCAGCATTCCATGCTTCAATACTGTTTGATCTGTTGTGCTAATACAGCACAGAATACAGCTTGGAACCTTTGTGCAGTCATTCAGACAGCAGTTTATAGTGTCAATATGGGCAGCTATAGCTAGTTGTGTCATTTCCTAAGCTTAATAAAACTTCATTATTAATTCACATTTCATAATTGATAATGCTGTGTTTGTTGTTCTTAATTTAATCTTACTGTTCTTGTGGCAGAGGTGGTCACCCTTACCTGACAGGCCTTGCAGTAGCTGGTGGAGCGTATTACCTGGGGCTGGAAGGGGCCATCATAGGACCAATTCTACTTTGTATACTTGTGGTTGCTTCCAACATATATAGTGCCATGTTGGTGAGTCCAACCAATTCTGTGCCCACTCCATCACAAGCAACGTGGCCATTACAGATTTACCGGTGAGCTGTCCATGTCTTACTTGTATGAATGATGTTTTCACACACGTCAGTGTGAGTATGCACAGGTGTGGAGAATGTGTGTGTGTGCCTGAGTTTTCTGTAAGAGTGTGCACTCCCATCTGCATGAGTATTGTAGTGTTTGAAGAGGATTCAGCTGTCCCATATTCTAGAAATAAAAGGTATGGTAAAGTAAAACACTCACTGGAACATGTATACTGGAAGTATTTGTCTGATGTCTCTCAGCCTCTTACAGAAGGCTTGTTTAGAAAATTCGCTGATAATACCTTTGTGTCCTATAATTTATATGTTGATGTTGTGCTTGGAGATGATTGAACATAATTTTTAAACTATTATTCATGGATATCTAATAGAGTTAATTGCCCTTAATAAGGGGCATGCCCAAAAATACTTCATTTTTATGTTCTAATGTATAGTACTGCAAAATATAAACATACCTAGATTTAAAAAAATAATAATAATAATGATAACGTTATATGCCGTTATTCCATTAAAAGTATGGTACTTAGTAATGTCATTATGGATGTTACAAAATGTGGGATATAGAAATGTATCTTTAAACTGTACAGTCAGGAATGGGCTAATAACAATGATACAGTTAGGAACAAACTTGTAATTGAATAACTACTTTGAATTGTAAATCACATTGGGACAATATTAACAGTGGCTATTTTAATGTTTCTACTGTCTTGTTAAATTGTATAGGTTAGCTCACTATGCATATCTCTTGAAGAGGATTCTCTGCTTGTCAGAAATAATCCTTTGCTTTATTCACATGAACAGTGTTGTCTTCTTTCATCTGGGTAATTTAGGAGAAAAACTGCTCATTGGACCTGTCTGTAGTCTCTGGCTTGTTAGAGTTACATTCCTGTTGCCCTGTATGGACACAGATAGAGCTTCCACATTACACAAAGAAAATCTTCGTGTGTTTGTTTTGCCTTTATTTTATAGGAAACAATTGTTTGGAATCACTGGGGCAGATTTATGTCTTACCTTTTGCTTTTCTTTTCCTTCCCCCCCACCCCCCAGGTCACCTAGAGAGAGTCCTGAGGAGATGAAAATGTCTGCAGAGTGATGGAAGTGCTGTGCTGCACCTCTGCAACATGAGGGAATCGATGTCTTCTGTCTTGGGTTCACAACAGCCATGGCCTTCTGTGCCTGGGGCAGCTCACAGGGAAGCATAGCTTGGGTTTTAGGAGAAAGCACTAGAACATCTGCTGGCCTTACATTATTGTGCACTTTGCCTCTTCGAGAGAGAATGTCTACTTCCCATGGCTTTGCATACCAACACACAGTCAGCTGCCTTGCTGAAGACTTAGAAGACCTTTTGTCTTACCAAAAGAATAGTTAAGAGGACAGGTACACATCCACTGGAGTCATTATCTTATCTGCTGAAATTACTAACTTGGCTTTTATTTATTGGATTATTTGTCTTATTGAATTGTAGTAGCTTTAAAGAAAGCTGTAATTCCAAAATATTTATTTTTAGTTAATCTGGTGGCAAAAGAAGTGCAAACCCCTCATTGTGAAAGTATAATAGAATAGTTTGTTCCTCCTCAAGGTATTTCTTTATAAGCTTCAATCATCATCTGTTACTCATGACACTTAAATATTATTCTCTTACACACACTAAATTTAATGTTGTTGGAGATGGGTATTTTTAATACCTTCCTGAAATTAATAGGAATGCAAACTGTTAAATGTGGGTTTTCCTCTTACTGACATAGGAGGACTTGTTTAAATAGTTTAAATCTTGCCCCCATTTGCAGTGAAGTCTGATAATACTTTGCTGTTTATCCAACCTCCCAGTGGAGTCATCTTGTCAACTAAATTTAGTCAAAGGCCTTAAATGCTTTCAGACAGTAGTAATGTAGGATGGTCGCATCTCCTTCCAGTAATTGGAGGAAGTTTAATGGGGATTGTTTAATGTTGGTTTTCAAGTGCTGTGGCTAAGTTCAATTAACTTCTCAAACAAATCTTGCTTCCAGAGAGAAAGAGGAGAGAGCATGAATTTTGGTTTGGTTTAGTTTGGGGCTTTTTTAACCCTGTAAGCCTCTGGTCAATATCTTACTGAGATATAGGATATATCTTAATATATTAGGTACATCTTACTAATAAAGTTCTTAAATTTCTGAAATTATGTATTGCCTAGGTCACAGCATCAAACCCTCTAGTGTTTTTCTTTCATACATAATTTTGCTTAAAATGCAGCTTTGGTGACATTTAAGGCCTTTTGTATTGGTTGTCGAAACATTTTGACACAATGGATCTTTATAAATGGATCCTTTTTGTAAATGGGAAGTGGGTTTTTTTGGTAAATATTTCATACTTGCACAGCTTTTCCACAAATCCAGTGAGGCCCTGGGTACAAAGTAGCAGATGCACTTGCTTAACCAAAGAACCACCATTCAGTTTCCAGGAACTGGAATTGGTTTCAGAGTTTGATTGATAATGTGTTGTACAAAATACAGGCATGCCTTGTATTTATTCTTGACAGTAATTCAATGCTTGAAACAAAGGGATCTTATCCAGGAATAAGGATATCTAAGATGTGTGCACAAACAGCTTGCAGTAACTGAGGTGCTTTACTTGAGTTCTCGGAGTGCTGATAGATTTGGAAGGTTCTTCTTTTCATGACATTGCATGTATTTTTACATTGTTTCTAAAAATACATTGCCTTGGAAAGTGATTGGAAAGCGCTCTGATACTGAGTAAAGTCCTGCTATAGGTTCGCAATAAACAGGCTGCCTAAGACACAAACAGTCTGCTCCTCAGATTCTCAGAATGAGCTGCTGGAATTTTACTGATGAAATTTTATGTTTTAAGTGAGGGAGGTTGAGTACGTTGTTTGTGCACACTTGCAGGTATATGTTTGAGGGACAGACTTGGGCTTAATTTACTAGGTTGACTCAGGTTTATCAAAATATGAAAACAGCCCATTTAATATTTTAAATTCTGAAAGATCTACACATCACTTTCAACTAACTGAATGAGAAGAATGTGTTGCTTGAATCAAGTATCTGTTTTATCTCCTTGGTATTGTGGTGTATGGAAAAGCTTAAATGAAACACATTTTTATAATTGTTGCTGGCTAGGGTGGAGGATGTGGAAAAACCTGAGGCTGTCCTGAAATACTAACCACCTTGAATTAAACCACTAAGATAATTAGGGAACTTCTTTATTGTAATTTTTTTTTATTTCACAGTTTTGCACTGAATTGTTGTGTTCTTGTTGTAGCTTCTTGTAGCCTTTAAAGCACCTCTTTGCTCACTGGTCAAGACATGTTTATTGTCCACATTTGCTGTCACGTTTTCTGAGACAATCTTTCATACTCATGTGGTACTCAACATAGTCATTTTAAAGAGTCATTAAAAAGCATTATTTTGTTTGGTTTTTAGTTTTCTTCTTCCCCTTCAGCCGATTGCCTTAGATCAAAGAAGGGTCTCTGCTGTGAATGGCAGATGAGTAAAATCACCTGAGAAGATACATTGCTATTTTGAAGTGTTCCTTTCCCAACGTGAAATCATTTTGTATAGAGAATTCATATCTTTTGAAGTGTTGTTAGTTTGTCCTCCTTTGAAATGAGGCTCCGTATCGATGCTTTCTGTTCCAAATTCAGTCAGACGTGCCATGAAGAACCATCCGTGGTATGTCCTTACTCAGTAAATGTAGCTTCAGGAGCTCGTGCTGTGTGCTGTACCTGATTGAGGAACCAACTGTATGGTTCCAGTAATGGTGCAGTAACAGTACACTGCCAAAAAGAAAAGAAAAGTAAGGAACAAAACTTCCAATACCACCTTCTTGGAATAGGAAATATTCACTGATTTTCACCATGTTTAGAAAAAAAAAAAAAAACACGAAATACCACCTTATGAAAGGGCATACTTTGATTATGTGGGTTTTTTGTTTAGCAAGTGTCTAATTACCAGCAGAAATAGAAGACCTTGTTGTTGGTTATTTTGTAATCTATACTATTTTCTGAGCAGACTCAGCCTCTTTAAGAACAGTTTAGTTTAGATCAATCTCGCATTAATGTGAAAGTAATCAAACTGGTCATTTTGACTTCTGGTCTTTATAAAGTGCTGGTTCATGGTTATATTGCCTCATCTGCAAAAACAACCAGCAGTTTGGGGGGATAAGTTTTTAGTACATGGATTGTAGCTTTCAAAAAAACCAAACTAACGCATCCGCCCCTCCAAGACCCCACAACAACAACAACCACCACCAAACAAACAACAAAAAAAGCCCTAACCCTCTCTCCAGTGTAGTTTTCTTAGGAGAGACCATCTTTTCTGTAATGTTTATAGGCAAGAAGTTCATGGCCTTTAGCTTTACTGTAAACAGTCATTCCAGGCACTTTCTAATTGTATTTAGTACATTTAGTGTTCAATAATTTAGAGTTCAGAAGGGAATGCTTGTAGTAATGCAAGACAATGTGGTCTCATGGTATTGTGAAATTGAACTGTGCTGGTTGTTATCGTTCTCTTCTGGGAAATCAGGCTTGTTGCAATGAAGTGCAGTGCCAAAGGGCTGATGCTGTTCCTGGGACTCGAGTCTGAGTTAGCCTTTCCTGCCTGTACCTTGGCTGAACACTGCTGTAGCAGAGCTGGCAGAGGTGACTGTGTGCCAGTTCACAGCCCAGCATGTTAACTTCAGGTCATTCAGTAAATACTGGCTTAATTGGATCCATGAAGCAACAAACTGCAATGGGCAAGAATCTGGCACACATTCATTGTGCCAGCCTTACTCTACAATATGGTGGCTTTCAGCACAGGTGCACTGTGACCAGGTGGGAGCAGAAATGACTTACTTTGAGTGGCTTCTTAAAAAAAAAACAGTTTAGCATTATAATAATACATATAAGGCACGTTTTTCAGAAGTTAAGTTGATACCCACGTGTCTGACAATGGAAACAGCAGTCAGATCTTTCCATGCACAGTGCTGTGTATGTGCAGATTGTCACTTAGGCTTGTCTGATTTCAAGCTCTCTGTGGCTTCTCTTAAAGACTCAGTGAGGAGGATATACTGGATGTGTATTTTGTCAGTGATTATTGGAATAGGAAATCCATAATCTGTTTAATTAAAATAAGAAAAAAGCATTGTTCAGGGGAAATCAGAGGCTGTCTCCAGTATTATCCACTGTGGGTATCAGCATAACTTTTGAAATAGGTGTACAGCTGCAATGTTAAACACTGTTTTTCAGCAAGCCTGAGAAAGCAAAATGGGATGAAATTGTTCTCCAGTAAAAGCATCAGCTGAATTGCTGTGCTGCTGATCCCTAGTCCTGGGAATTCTGCAGAGTGTTGCCTTTCCTGTGGACCCGATACACTGAGGATGGAAAAATACCATTATTCTACTGAGATTCCATAGCTTTGCATCGTTGGTAGTGGATGTTTCCACAGCTGCCTTTATTCAAGCATAGTGTTTATATTATATTGACTTAAATTTGTCACTGCAGATAGTGCCACCTTAATGGATGCTGCCTCTGGAAACGGCTACGATTTCCTCTGAAGGTACTGAAAGGTGTTGGGATTGGAGTTAAGGTTCATAATGTTTAATAGCAGAGGTTTTATAGAATTCTTCTAGAAATGAAGTTGCTTACCTTGAAGTTTGCAATTTTACAAGAGAAAATTGATTTCCCAGATAATCTTTATTGAGTGACAACAGACATCTCTTAAATCCATGGATGCATCATCTTTATAAACTCTATATTGGCTTGTATTTCAAATGGTTTCTTCTTAGTATTATTTCCTACACTTTTTGCTGAAGCAAACTTTGACAATTTCCTTATTATTTCTACAAAACTAGAATCACTTAAAACTCTTAACAAACATTAGGGAGACTTGATCTTTAACCTGGTACTGTTTATCTGACAGTTTTACTATGGTACGTTAATGCTTTTAAGTGATAAAATTGGAAATAAGAAAAGAAAAAGTGGAAAATAATTTTGGTGTTTTGAAACAAGAAACAATATGTTTCTGAATATGCCAGAAGTCATAGGCATATTCAGGGATTCTACATTGGGTTTGTAAATGTATATATTGATACACAGTGTTATATAAATATGGGGAGTCTCTGTCCTATTCAGACTTTAACTGAAATTTTGTCCTATGTTGTTTTTTTTTTTAAGATACCTGAGAACAAAATAGTGCCTGTATAAAACAAAAACAAGCAACATTTTGTACAATTCATGTTTACTTGATACAGATTGAGGAAGAGCCAAGCAAATACTGGTGGTGTGACTACCAGTGCTTTATTGTAGTTCATATAAAGTAGGAAAAAGCTGCTAGTAATGCATTGCTGAGAGATCACTGTTCCAGCTGGAAGTATTTTCACACATCCTCTAAAAAGCTGCCAAAATTAATAGGTTGTGAAATACATCTTCAGTTCCCCTGACTCTTAAACTCATCCACACCTCCTCTGGTATCTTGTTTGGAATATGGTTCAGTACATGAGAGTATTGCTTCATCCCCTTCTGGGAATCAATTCCAAGACCTGAAGGCATGCTTTGAGTGTCCATCTTGTGTATGTCCAATTCAGGAAGGAGGTCTGATTGGAACAGTAAGTGCATCCTTGATCTGCTCTGCATATGGATGGACCTGGACAAATATAATTCATGTTGCTTTGAATTGGAGGTTAATTTTTTAATGTAAGTACTATTTGGTGACACCAAAGCCAGGTTAGAGTGAGAAGCAGGGCAGATCTGCTTACAACAGGGTGCATCTGCAAGCTAATAAAGCAGAGTGAGGGCTCTAGCATATATATA
This sequence comes from Aphelocoma coerulescens, assembly GCF_041296385.1. Lineage (NCBI taxonomy): Eukaryota > Metazoa > Chordata > Aves > Passeriformes > Corvidae > Aphelocoma > Aphelocoma coerulescens. The sequence continues at coordinate 99,970,575 of NC_091015.1, read as the reverse complement.
TATATGAAGAGTTTTTAGAGTGATGGTTTTAAAGCAAAAAGCTTATTTTTTTTTCCTAGCCTCACTCTTTACTCCCTAGAGTGTCACGTACAGTGATCCAATGAGGACCTAAAGTCAAATAAACGTTTCATGGTATTGCTGTGGCTTAATTGTAAGAAACATCACAAAGACAAAAAGTAGCCACAGTACAAAAGTTCATTAGCCTTAAGAACTGGCATCTAGGCCATAAGGTTGGAAAAACAAAATCCCAGTATTCACTGTTCTTTCTGCCAATCTCAGCCTAAACCTGAATCTTTTTCAAGTATCAGTAAAAACTACTTTTGTGTTGTTCATAACTTTCTGTCTGTGTAGATCAATGTTTTAAGCTTGTTACCTGTCACCACAAGTATATTCGGCAAGCATTCAATTTTTTCAGATTGTTGTCTTCAAAAACAGATTTTCCATGCTTCAGTGATGGTTGGAAAGTTGGAAACCAACTTTTTATATCAGTAGTTAGGTGCATACCTAAATATACATATATATATGTGTGTATATATGTGCTAGTTAGTGTTTGATATTTTGGTTGAAAGATATGGAAGGGTTGGGGGCTTTTTTCCCCTTAGGAAATTCACCATACCAAATCCAAAGAAACTTTTGACATCACATCCTAAGACTGGCTACACCCTACTCAAACCTAACAGTAGATGTTTTGCATTACAGAGCACGGGTTGTTCTAAAGTGTATGTTCCTACCAGGCCCCGTGGGGATTTGGAGCAATAACTTCTATTGTCCATTGACACAAATTTTGTCTGTACACATTATACATCTTCAGAATGGAGCTGTGTTCAAAACTGACATTGCCATAATTGGGTTTGGTACAGTACCTGGTTTTGCATATATAATGACAGTGTAACCCCTACGTCCATCTGTGGCCCAATAAAATGTGTAAGTTAAGGCTGAGAAGTACTTGTGTAGACTGCAGAGGTATATAAACTAAATCATTTTGATTGTATGCACCAGTCCTCATCCTAATAAAAATGGGTTTTGTAGCAGGTTTAAGAAGCTTTTAACTTGATATTGTATTCACACTGCAGTCCTTTGTAAACACAGAATGGTTAATATATTTTGCAATAAAATGCCATTAACATAAGGAGAACTGAGTTTGATTTGAATGATGGGCTCTTTGGAATCAGCCTCAAAGGCAGCAGTTAATCAGGTGAAATAACAGGTGTGCTGGAGGCAAAGCTGCATCCGCAGTCCCTGTGTATAACTGATGTCACTGAGAGAAGCCATACTTCACTTTTCCTTGCATTTTTTATGGGAAAGGGAAGGATGTGTGCCTCCAGAGTAGCTGTGGCTCAGCTGGCACCTGGCAGTTTGCTGCACTGCCTGCAGTCCCACAACCACACATCCAGACCCTACTGAAGCTCCCATTCAGCCCCTGTAGGTAATTCAAATGACTTCCATTATGGCCTGCTCTCTGAACTGGAAATGGTTGTTGAGTGTCTAAGCAGAGTTTTAGATCATCCTATTGACTATAAAGCAAAAGTGATCAAATCCTCCTTGCATGACTGCTCACCTCTTAAAATGAGATACGGCTGATGTTCCAGTTTTCATCCCTCTCACTGTTCTGTGAGCAGTTGCCTTGAAGTATTTCCTGCAGGAGCGTCAATTTTAGCTGGTAACTCCTTAGTTCTCTGTAGGTATCAAAACTTGTTTCGTGCATATGTGGTGGGGGAATTTTAGTAATTGACACTAGTAACATAATTATGATTTTTTTTAATTGGGGCAAGTTTTCCAAGTGCCCAGAATTCCTTTTAAGTGAGAACCAAGCCAAAAACATCTGTAATCAGGCAGCCCAAAGCACATATACTTCTGTGAGAACTCCTTAGCTCTTGCATGGGTTTTTTAGTCATTTTATTGTGCAGCTAATAGTGTTTTTATTATCGAAAGTAAGGAGTTCTTTTCAACACCCATCTCAGAAAAAGCTTTATAATGATGTACCACCAACCTATTTGCTCAGTCTCAGCTGTTTCTTCAAAATAATTCAGGAGTTACATGTCCAATATAGTTCATTAATATTTGGGAGTGGGAGGGTAAAGAATATGAAGGAGTTATCAGGCAGATACATAAGCAAAAAAAGTGCTTTTGAGTTTGACCAGAGATAAAATTTAAAAGATTGCAGTGTTTTGGCTTTACCACTTAGAAAACAGCAATTGGCATTTTGAGAAAAAATATACCCTAGACATTCAAATACATCTAGTTGACATCCAAACACATGGTGAATGATAACAAAGAAAACTGGAAGCCATTCAGAAAGGCACTGAGATGGTGTCTCATGCTGTGTATAAAATTTTGTGCTGCCACTGAATTATAGTATGTAATCATATCAAATGCAAAAATAAATCACCTTCCCTACTTTTGACTGAAAGATGTTTCTATCAGTTGGTATAACTTTACATCAATTAACAGCTTTCTTTCCCACACCAGAAATTACTCTTTGCAAACTATTTTTCACAAAGTTCATGTCTCACGTCCTTACAAGTAAGTTTTTTTTTTGTTGTTTTTGTTCTATATTAGATAATCTTTGGAATTAGAGTATTAATGCTGCTGTTACCTGTGCTGTGATGGCCCCTGACAACTTCTTTGAGGATCTGGTTCCCCAAAGTCCTGAGCATTCACTCTTGCAGGTGTTTCAGTCAAGTTGGCAGATGCAGGATGGTTTAAGGAAGAGGCAGAGTAGGCACACTAGACTCATCCACTGTTTCTTCACCATTCTTTGTGTTGTTAATAACAGCTGTAAAAATCTCCACCCATTCCTTCAGCATAACTTGGTTTTAAACACTGAGGGTACTTGGAATACATGCAGGTGAAAGCAGGGCTCCAAGTATGTACCAAGAGCTGTGTGGGGTGATTTCCGTGGGTTTTCTTTTTTTTTCCCTTGTAGACCTACAGCTGTGCACACACTGCATTCTTGATTCACAGATGGAATCAAATCCTTATGCCTTGGATAACTAGGCTCTTTGCTTTGATACTGCCTTTCTTACCAGAATCTGATCTTTTTTATTAATAAAAAATAAAACCAGTATTATCTTGGGCAAACACCTGCTTTTCATTACTTTAGAAGACAAACAGCAGAGAGAAGACTGTTGTGATAAAACTTTGAAAACCTTTGGTGCTTTCATAATTGATAAGTGTCTTTCAGCTGAAGTTGCCTGACAAGTTTTAGGGAAAATCACACATAATCTTGGCTGGCCTGATTTAAGCCCTTTTTTTTTTTATGGGAGAGAAAAATGTTTAATTTGGAAGCTTTGCATGACTTAGCACATCCCTTTTAAAGACCTGCTGTTTCTGACTGTGCACTTGGATTGCTCAGAGAACTGGAGAGAAGTCAGGTTGAAAGCTTTGCACCTTATGTTTCTCAGTTTTCCATACTAAAAAATTTCATTCTCAGTGTCATGAATGTAATTTGGCTTGTTTAGAGACGGTTTACTTTGGTAAATTTTGGCTTGTTTGAATTTACCATAGAATCATATAACATACTGTGTTGGAAGGCACCCGTCAGGACCATTGAGTCCAACTCAGCCCTGCACAGGACACCCCAAGAGCCACACCATGTGCCTGAGAGCAGTGTCCAAGCGCTTCTGGAACTCTGTCAGGTTGGTGCTGTGACCACTGCCCTGGGGAGCCTGTACCAGTGCCCAGCCACCCTCTGGGTGAAGAACCTTCTTCCTGATATCCAACCTAAACCTCCCCCGGCACAGCTTCAGGCCATTCCCTCGGGTCCTGTCACTGGTCAGCACAGAGAAGAGATCAGTGCCTGCCCCTCCTTTTCCCCTGACAAGGAAGTTGTAACTGCAAGGAGGTCTCCCTTCCATCTCCTCCAGGCTGAACAGACCAAGTGACCTCAGCCACTCCTCATTCAGCTTCCCCTCAAAGCCCTTCACCAGTTCCCCAGTTTCTTGGGACGTTCACCCTTATGCTGGTGAGTTAAATTTGCTGCCTCCCATCTGGGGGTTATGGATCAAAAGGCTGAGAGGATTTGATATGGAGAGTTAGAAATTAATCAGTAACCCATGGTACCAAGAGGTTGATGATCACCAGATTAACAATAAGCACTGTGGCAAAGAAGCATTTCCATATAATTCTCTTCTACCTCAGTTTTACCAACAGAAGTAACTGCGCTGTCACAGTTTAAATAACTAATTTTTTCCTAGACAGTGCAGTCAATGAGTTGGAACGATGAATATGTTTATAATTACTATTTAAGGGAGTGTAACCAGGTAGGCTTATCAAAGTAGAGGTAGTTTCAAGAAAAGACCTACTCTCATTAGCTTTAGAACTCAAATTAATGATGGCAAACTTAGGAAATGGCAGTCCCACCAGCCAGAACCATTCCAGGGATTTTGGCACTGGACTGGTGATTTGGAGACTGTGTATGCTAAATATCAAGATGACACATGTCCGGTAAGTGTCCACATACAGGTTACAAGCCTGTGGATGTCCAAAAATAGAACAAAACAATTGAATAATATTGATTGACAGTTGAAGGATAACTTCATTATTTTATGTTTGCTGGTTGAAAGGTGGCTGCAGGGGTTTTTGTGACAATGGGGATATCAGTCTTGGAGTGAGAACAATGTGAGGCTTCAAGAGGACTTTGTGGTGTGGACTTTCGTTATAAGATTTTGCAGAAATGTAAGGCAATTTCAAGAAACCCCAAACAACAGTCTGTACATTTCAGAAAGGGAATCTAGATCTGATTTTTATCAAAACAAATGGTTGCTTAGATGCCAGTCAAAGAAAGGTGCTATAAAGGTCATCTTTCCCTGTGATGTGCCAGAACTTCTTCTTGGTCAAGACAGTTCCATTCTACTCATTTCAATTCAACCTGGTAAAAGTCACAGCATCCTTTTCAGATGTCTGATGGAAAGCCTAAAACCAGATTATATCCCCTTCAGGAGGCAGCAATGTCAGGTTTTCTTTAGATTTTTTTTTTTAAGTTAATCTACAGAGTTTTTCAAACAAATTCTGTTCTGTGTAGAGCAGAGGCTACTGGCTTTTGTCAAATGCTGGTTTTGCTGGAGACTTTCAAGAAGTGAGTCAGTGACAGGGCAATTCAGAAGCTTAGACACTGGGAATGCCAAACATTCTCTTGTGCTTCTCAGTGGTCTGTAACTGACATGCAATAAGTTATTTCTTTGCTTTATGAAGCACGGTTAGTAGGTAGGTGTAGCCAGACTGTCACTGCTCTACTATTGCAGGGGTGGTTATTCTGCTCCCATTTTTTGATACATCCTGACAAATGTAAGCTGCCTGTACACTGTAAAGCTAATTTCTTCATAAGGGTTTAAACTGAAATATTTTTTTTGCCTTAAAGGTGAAATAAATATGATTTTCTCTTTGAAATGTTGCCAGTTACTGCAAATTGATAGAGTTCAATATGTTTTCCTAGCCTTATTTATCTGGGAAAGTGTCAGCTAATTTGAACTCTCTGCCTACCATCAGCACTGGTTTACAAGCATTTAAAAGCCTGCCTTCAATGCACTTCTGCTCCTTTATGAGAGTAAATGAATGTCCTGTGTTGACAAAAGCTTCCAAGATATTTAATTTTCTAGCCAGAATGAACTACCTGGCACTGGTAGCTACTAAGTAGTGAAACAGAGCTTTCTCAGTGTCTGTCCAAGAACATCAGATTTGCCTGTGCATTTTTAAATGTTGTTATTCTCTTCATTTCTCAGGAATAAATATTTGAAGAAAATGATTCTGAGGTTAAGTTCTCTGAGGTGGAAGATATTCACCATGGCCGTAGAGCAAAGACACCAGCCTCTTCCTAGATACAGGAGTTGGTTTTCTACACCTATGTCCTATCTTTCAAAGTAGAAGTGCTCTGAATGTTCATATGAATTAAATAAAATATGAAAAACAATTCTTTGACTAAATTTCAATTATAAAGGGCATTCCTGTCTTCTGGGCAGTCATTCACATGGCAAGTCTTGCCCAAGGGAATGTTTCCATTTGGATTGACTGAAGAATTTTGTTGACCTCATAGATTCCTGGGAGACCTGAGAAACACCATGTCGAAATAACGTCAAGATTAAAAAATTGGTAACACACATGAAAACTGAATTATAAAATAGTCAAGTGACTGTAGAAATAAGAAATGGGAACACTCGCTCTAGAAAACACTGCGGTGTTGGAAGAAATGTAACTACTTGAAGGTTAAGTGTAATAACTCTCAGGATTTGCAATGACAGGTAAAATTATTTTTGAGAAATCTTGGTTACTTGTCAAATTGATCTCATTAACAGAGCCAGAGCTGAGGTGATGCATTCAGAACTACACATCTGTTGTGAGGATTGTAGCTTGGATGTGTCTACCTGGACTTCAGCAAAGCCTTCTCCCACACCACCTCCCACAGGTGGGACCTTTGCTGGGTCTGGAACCGGCTGGATGGCCGGGCCCAGAGAGTGGTGGGAGCTGGGGGTGTTTAGCCTGGAGAAAAGGAGACTCAGGGGGGACCCTTATCACTTTGTACAACCCCCTGAAAGGAGGGTATAGCCAGGTGGGGGTCAGCCTCTTCTCCCAGGTAAGAAAGAACAGGGCAAGAGGACTTAAGCAGGTCTTAAGCTGCATCAGGGGAGGTTTAAGTTGAATATTAGGAAGAATTGCTTCACAGAAGAGTTGATGAGATATTGGAATGGGCTGCCCAGGGAGGTGGTGGAGTCACCATCCATGGAGGTGTTTGAGGAAAGACAGGTGGTTGATATGGTGGTGTTGGATCACGGGTTGGACTTAATGATCACAGAGGTCTTGTCCAACCTAATTGATTCTGTGATTCTGTGAAATATGATCCTTGGATGTGTTAAAAAGATAGCACCATGTATGTCTATGGCAATAATAGAACTGAGAAAATAATCAGGCTAGTCCTGAGGTTTGCACACTGAAAAGGCTGTTGGACTGTAAAAAAAGTTCTGAAATCAGAAAGAGGTGATTCAGTCCTGAAAATTTTTTCTTCTAATGTGAGATTAAAAAAACTTCATTTTGGTGTTTAGCCAAGAAAGAGGTCATTGATGTTGGATTGATCAAAGTCTAAGGCAAAGCAAATTGAAAAATCAAAGTAGGAAAAAATGTCAGTATCGGGTAGCTGGAAGTTGACTCCAAAGAAATTTGGATCCAAGTTAAGGCACATGTTTTAACAATAATTAACCAATGGAAAAATCTCACTGATGAAGGTATTAATGATCCTTGAGGATTTAAAATCATTCATTGCACTGTCTGAGACAATTGAGTTTCTGAATTAACAAAGTCCTATGGCCTCTGTTTTGTAGGCTGGAAAATAAGGCCTAGAAGAATCGCTTTATCACAAAATTCTGTGAATTCTTAGAATAGGGAATGTTTCATTCAGTTAAATTCCCTCTTGTATTTAAAGCAGCTATAGTTGTCTGAAGAGATAAGCAAGGCCTGCTGTCTTGGCAGCTGCAAGATCAGCATCTGAAATTTCAAGATAGTTCCTTGCATGATACTAAACTCTGTCCTTTAATGCATCTTTTTATTATAACACAAAAATGGTGCCTGCACAAGGGCATTTTTGCTGGGGATTTAGGAATGGAAATGGTTTCATGAGTCATGCTGAAGCCAGATAAATTTTTCATCTCTGTATGGTTTTACTTTGATGTTAGCTTGTTGACTTTCATGTTTTCCAAATAGATACCTGTGATGTCAAATGAAAAAACATTCTGTATTTTCTGTCATTTTCAAAAAAATGATGCCTTGCCTTGATCTCTCTTTACAGCAACATTTGCTGCTTGAGGTGCTGGAAAATGCTGTCAAGTTTTCTGGTTTGCTTAAGGTGCTGCTTCATTTTCTTCAGAGTCAGTATGTTTTCTGGAATGGCCTGTAGTTACTACATATCCTCAATTATTAATTGCTTCTTAGTGAAAAAGCAACCTAATCCATAGTGCTGCAGGGTACACAGGAATGACCTTGTAGCTTTGCTGAGTTGGTAAAATCTGGGGAAGTCCCACTGCACTGACTTTTCCATTGGCTTTGTTTTTTAATCCTTATGAAATCCAGTTCCGAAGATGAACTGAGTAAACTGTTGCTGGCGGCAGCCTCTTTATCCCAGTTAAGTGATACTGAGGCACTGGTGCAATTTTTGTACAGAGACAACTCTTTTCATGTACTGTTTGCTTATGACTAAGTTTTTTCTTTAAAACCATTTTCCCCCTCATAATCAAAAAAAACCCCAAAGCAAAAAACTAGTGCAACATTTTTGCTGATATGTGGAGTCCTTTGTGGAAAAAGATGGGTATTCCTACTGCCAGACAATTCCTTTTTCTTTAGTTCTTTCCAGATTAGGATATTTGGGTCTCTTGTTAACAGCAGATCTCAGCCTACTGAGAAGCAGGAGACTGTTAAAACTTTATTATTCCCAGATAAAATGAGGCAGTGGGAAATTCTTGGTGGAATAAACAGTGTTGGTGTTACTGCTTTCATTACAGACAGCAGGAGTTTAATCAGATACTTCAGAGGCACCTGTGTACTAAGTGATTTTGAAAAATCCCACTCTGCAGAGTTCATTTTGAAGAAGGAGAAAGCCAGTGACACAGCACTAGAAGGGATCAGGAGTTTGTTTTCCTGTGTGTCCTACCTGGATACAGACTACATCACATGTCTACTGTCACCAAAGCTGCTTTGACTGTGTACTAGTTTGAAAACAAACCCGTGGGAGGCACCAAGTCAGAATAACAATTTAACAGGGAAATTAAAAAAAATAATAAAGGCAGAAAACACTGTTTCAAACTGACAGGGTCAGGATACAACCTGACACCCTGTTAGGCAGGGTGGTGGTAGCAGTCTGGTAGAATGGTGGCTGCAGTCCTCCTGAAGTGGTGGCTGTAGTTCTGTTGAAGCAGTGATCCTGTACAAAAAGGATCTGCTCTTCCTCAGAAGGTCTAGTGGTGGCTGTGTAGCTCCTGTCCTCTGGGAACCCAGTGGAAAGGTGTCTGTGGTGTTCAGAATCTTAGATTATATCCATGATGGGATGCTTGGTTCCTCCCTCTGGGTGGAGCATCTCACAATGGGGTAATGAGTCATGAGGCCAGGTGTTGATTAGGCTCATTAACAGAAGATAGTCCGGAGGGAGTTATCTCTGAGTCATGCAGCAGGACAATGATGGGCCATTAACAGCAAGATAGTCTGGGGGGAGGAGGCAAGGAAACACTGCCCCACCTGATTTCAACAGCTCATGAGGATGGTAATAGAATACACTGCAACCCAGGACAGTCTGAAACAGACTTTGGGATGTTACCTCACCAGGAAACAACATGGGTTTTTGTAAAGATGAAGCTGAGTTATGTGGGTAGATGTGTTGCAAGGGGAAAAGAGCCTTTTATGTGTAAGTGGAAGAGCCAGTGCCTCAGGTGGGTCTGAAGAAAGGGAAATCCTGGAGGGGTGAGGGCATGTGGCTGCCTCTTGGCTGCCTGTTTCCTGGTGGCAGACTGCTCTTTGAAGCAGGAGCAGCCTGTGGGAAGTGGGCACTCCCCTCCTGGACCTTGTCTGAAGCCATTTTTTGACTCAGTGGGCACCCATATAACTGGGCTTGTTTGAAGTTCACGCCAGTTGTAAACAATTGAATCTTCTTGTCGCCCGCTGCAGACTGGATTTACAGCTGCCTTTCCCTGCTGAGGATCTACAGCTGCCTTTTCCCCAGTGAAAGGCTAAAAAGCAATCATGACTCTGCTGGTAGTTCTCGCAGACTTGTTGTGTCAGGGTCTCCTCAGGCTCTGTCACAGTTAAAGTCTTGGACTCTCATTCTGACCACTGAGAGTGTTAATTATCTTTTGCCCTTCATTCCTTTTTCTTTCCAGGCAACCCTTTGCTTCTGTGTGCCAACTAGTCCAAAATACAGACAACCAAGAGAAGTTGTTATTTAAGTGTTGCTCTACATCCACTCAGAGACACAAACTGGGGGAAAGGGAATTGGGATTTGTATGCCCAATATCACAACTGCTATGATGAACTACTGAGTTCATTTTAATCCTCAAGGAAACTAAAGTTTGTCGGATTACTGTTTTTATTATTGTGTTCCCCAAAAGCTATTTTTAGATGAGGCTTGGCAGAGCTGAGCAGTTCAGTATCAGACACACACCTGAGTTCTCCCAAACCTGTAATTAGGTGTGGTTCCTCAGCTTCTGGTAGCTGCATGTGCTCTCAGCTGACCTATTCTGCATGTTTGAATTTGGGCTCTTAGCATAACAGAGAAGTGACTGATGCTCTATTGTAAAGCAGGGCACATAAGCATTATATATGGGATATTTTAAGTTAGCTTGGTGGTTTAAACACTAATTGGGGGTGCAAGATCAGCTTACTCTTCTTCCTGAAAGCAGCCAGTGTGGAATAGGATGCTAATGCCTTGCTGCTGCTACGGTAACAGTTTCATGTGAAGTAGGTGAATTTATTTTTATACTAGTCTAGAGGCTGCTGCTCACTCCAATTTAATAGGTTTTTAAATATTCAGTGTGCAACAGAACAGCTTTAGCTGAGAAAAAAAACCACCTTCCCAGCGCTAGACGGGGAAAGTAGTTAGGAGGGAAGAGTAATGTTTTAGTGTCTTAGGCAGAAAAGAGTATTGAACCCTCTCAGGCAGGTTTTCAAACACATGGCAGTTGGGTAAAAAACAGACTGGATGCATCCTCTTCATTTTTGCTGCTTGTTAAAGAAAAGAATTATACCCTGCTCATGTCCATCAGAAACATGCTTTTAGGAGGAGGTCCCAAGCTTTTAGTTCTAAGCCAAAAAGTGTTGCCCCAACAGTGCCAACAGAGACACCAGAAAATATTACTGTAAAACACATCTTTGCCATAAATGTCCAGTAAGCAGTGCTCAGAGTATGGCTGTGCTGGAGAAAAATGGAAGAAAAAAACCCCAAGGGTATGATTCTGAATTCTGTAGGACTTGTCCACTTAACTTGCCTTTTCCAAAACATCTGCTTAGTATGTTCCTGATTGGGTTAGAACTTCATGAAATGCAGTTTTCCTTTTCAAAGGAAAAGCATTTTGCCAAAAAGTGAAGGCATCATACCATTGGCTGTGTACTATGCCCCATTTTCATGGAGGAGTAAACCATCCAACAGTGGGGTGAGACTGCACAGCTAAAAAAAATGAAGCTCTACTTGGCATCTTACATTGTAGAAACTTCTCAAGACCTTTATGTTTAGCAGGTTTTGATGTTGCTGTTTGCAGCTATGCTGATGACCATGTTCTTTCTAGGAGAGGCAGTTCTCTAGAAAAATTATAATCTTGCAAAGAATTTTGATGTTTCAGAATGGAAGCTTTAATTAAAACAGGAAGTGAAACCATAGGAAAACAGCACAAAATGAAAATGCAAGCATCCTGCACCTAAAATAGCAAATGAAAAATGTGGTTTTCCTGAAAATTAATTTACAGTTTCTTTCATCTGTCATTTACCAAGTTTCAAATTATTTTTCCCAAGGTGAATATTGGGCAATATTTGCATTGAATCCATAAATTTCACTGGAATATCCCTCACCAGTTATATGAAATGTTTGCTGGGATTGACGTGTCCCTGTACGGGAAAAAAGTCCATTAACAAACTTCTAAGAGGAGAATTACTTATGGAAAATTTTTGCTTGTCCCAGGTTCAGAGGATATGGGAGAGTAACCAAAGAAGTCCAGCAGAGAAAAATTTACTACTGGCATGTTGTGGGGCACGCCAGATTAAAATATACATTTCATCTTATCTTCAACAACAGCCAAAAGATGTGGAAGAACGTTTCTCAGTATGCTTCTTGTTTCACATTTCATGAAGCAGCAAGTCAAAACTCTCACTGATTCTGCTCTGAAAAGTCCTTTCCGATAAGGAAGACCCTACAGATTACACTGGGTCTCTTGACCCTCAGGGTACTTTGTGTGTTCTTACAATGACTCCATTAGTGGAGTGCTCCTGAAAACCCTGTGCCAGTCCCAGGCTTTACTGCACATTGCTGCAGTGGCTGGTGACCATGGGAGAGACAGATGCTCTGCAGGCAGCTTCATGCTTAAATGACAGTCTAAAGCAGACTCTGGAGAAAGAAGGAAGTTTCAAGACTATGCTTCCTTTACTCCAACTTGGTAAATTTGATCTGGACTGTGTGGTCAAGTGAAGAAAGAGTAAAAATATGCTGGTCCGGAATGTGGTGAGCAGCAGGGAGGAACACCTACCTGTTGGGAACCCACAAATTCATTCAAGACTACCTTCCTTTTCAGACCAGCCTGGAGCAGCAGCTTAAATAGACATTTAGGCAAACTGTTAAAAACAATAATTAGAAGTTAGAGATGAATAGTTACGTGTTACTTTTAAGCAACTTGTAGGCGCAGCACATGATGAGTGCCATGGTTGATAGGAAAGAGTCTAATACTATTGGTTATAGAAATGTGTACTTGAGAAATAGGCACAGACTTCAGTAAAAAAAAACAGATACAAGTGATGTCGTAAGAATTTGCCTAAAGCCTGTGTTCAACATGCACAGTCATTACTGCCAGTCAATATTACCACTTTCTTGGCAAATGCTACCAGAGTTTACAGCCGTGGTATATTTTTCTTCTTGAACAATGCTGCTGGGGAGTCCAGAACCCTTGGAAGGGAAAAGATAATAGATCAGCAAAGCAACAGATAGGCTTTAAACTTTGTAAATAAGAGTATTTTTGCTTAAAGACATTGATACTGATTCTATCCTTAGTTTAGAAATAGATTATTTGGAAAAGAAAATGGATTAGAATGTAGTCTTTGTTGTAGCAGTAGTTTACCTAGCTAGAAATTTCCAAGTCTACTATATACTTGATATACTTCATTAATCCAAAAGCTTTTGTAAAACAGGGACTCAGCAGTGACCTTAGGAAATAAAGGTAGCTCCTATGGTTCAGGAGAAGTGTGGTTTGCAACCCTGGTCTATCTGCATCGTTAAAACAAACAGTGACTCCCAGGGAAAAGATTCTGCTTTGCAGTGAATTTATCTAATTACTTGCTGTGGTGTGAAAAGCTGAATTATTTTTCTAATGTGTACTGTAAATACCTTGGGATAGATGCATTGTATTTGCTGATATTACAGCTTTATCTCATTGACACTTGATAAATAATAATAATCCCTGATCTTCATAGTCAGCAAATAGTTTCATCCTGGGAACAGCTTAGTATCAGCTGCAATTACTGGCTGACTCTTAAGCCAACAGTTCTGGAGAAACTCTACTTCCAGTGGATTATTTCAGAATTTTGTATGCAGTGTTGTCAAGAGACTTACACTGTTGTACAGTAAGGCTGTTATTTCTTGGGGCAAATATCTATTGATTGGCTTTGTCTTAGCAGGAACTTGGAAGGCTGTGTTGTCAGATGCTTAATTAACATCTGAAAGCAAAGGTCACTGAAAAGCTTTAGCATTTAACAGATAGTGCTGGCATGCATTTGAATAATTTTTTATTTCTTGTCTTGAAATAATTTTAAAATCTAAACTATGGCTTTTATGTACATAATAGAGCTGGCAGCTATCTAGGCAACTCTTACACAGCTTTTCATAAATATTCCTTTGGCAGCTGAGAATTTCTACCTCAAGTATACATTTTCCATAGAAAATGACACTGCTGCCAGTTTCATTCTGAAGTCAGTCTAGGAAAGGATAGTTTGTTGTTGAAATTTTCACTGGGTTTTCAGGTGTTGCTGTAACTTTTTACTCCTTTGTTTTATACCATCTGTCTTGTCTTTGGCCAAAAGAAAGGAGAGCAGGCACACACTGCTTGTGGCCATTTTTGAAATGGTTTAAGAAAGTCTCATTTTGAGTACCTGGTTACCTTTGGAGAACTTAACTGCATCCCGAGGAAGACAAGTGAAGAATCCAGAGACTATAAATGTCAGAGCATGATTGTACATGTCTAAATGTGATTCAGTTAGATTTATAAAATGGAAATATAAAAGACAACACTGACTGCTTGTTTATATGTATCCTTGAAGAAAGATCCACTTGAGACAACAGTGCTCTTCAGCCATTGCTTTTCCCAACCCTGAGCAGAGCCCTGGCCTGGGCTTGAGCTTTGCAGTAGGGGAGAAGTTCTGCAGGTGGGTAGTGAAGCCCTTTGCTTTAGACACAGGCTACAGATCTCTGCTTTTGTCTCTAACAATTACTTTAAGCTGCAGAGAAATGCTGTAGCTGCAGAGACCCCAGTTTGATGATGGGGTTTTAGGTGGAGGGTGCAGGGACAGATATTTGCCATTTTCTTCAGTCTCTCACTCCAGTTAACATGGAGCTGTCTGATAGTTGTACTGTCAAGGCTCACATTCAGGCTCAGGACTGAGTTACAACAGTTCTGCCTGTCTCTGTGCTCTTAGCCCAGGGAAAATGCAAGGGAAGTTGATTTAATAGAGTGGCTTTCAGCAGAGTTGCCTTACCTTTGCCTTTTTCCTGGTATTAGAGGATGTACATCAGCTATTTTTGGTGCTCACAGGACCCAGGTAACTTGAACATGCAACTGCATGTTCAAGCCCTAAGGTGTCACCGCTGGAAAATATAGGGGGAAAAATAAATTTTTCATGTGGAGCCAAGCACAGAAATATAAATGTTTTATGCTAAAACCTTGACATTTTAATTTCTGTTTTATCAGGAAAAGTTAAGAAACCACTGGATTTACTTTGTAATAGCTAGATTTTAAAAGTGTAAAAGTTTCAGAAGTCTGCCTTCTTTAAATACTGTTTGCAGTGTACCCCATGGAGGTGAAATGCTGTTATTTAGAAACAGTGTGGTATGCCCTGTGAGATCTGCCTTGGAGCTGATAACATACATCCTTCGTGTATGATAATCCTGAGGCCTCAGCACTGCTTCAGAAAAAAAGGAATTCAGCCTGTCCTTCTGTAAGGGGGTGTTCTGAGGTGCAGGAGAAAGGGAAGCCCAGTTGAATTACATGCTAATTTGTCTTGGCTTCCTCTTGTCTTTCCTACTGCAAGAGATCTAAGCACAGCAGTTATCAGATGATTTTTTTTTTTTATTCTTTGCAGTGAAATAAATATGAAAACATTTTGTAAATATGAACTATGTTTATCCAAAATAATGATGAAAGTAATTTTTTGTATTGGATGAGCAAGCAGCTGGAGGGCTGTGTCCAAGAAATATCACTGTAGTTGTGTATTTGTGCCTGCATTGCAGAGACAGTAAAGAATTTATTTATCTTCAGCTGAAAAGTCTGAAGTGATAATTACATCCCTGTGTTTATCAAACATCTGCAAATTTTTCTGTTTCAGTGAACACAGCTAGTGCCTCCCACTGGTTATTTGCAACCATCCCTCTGAATCAATGTCATGAAGAGCTGAGATTTTTAGAGCATAAGAATGCAGTTTGCTATTGTGGAAATAACTGAGTCACATGCTGCCTGATGAAATGCCAACCATAGGGTACTTCAGTCTGAAAAATTTTGCCAAAGCAGTACTGTAGTAAAAAAAAAACCAAACTCAAAACCAAACCAAGCAAAAAACCAAAAGAAGTATCTGAAAACATTCCATGTCACAATTTTGTGAATAGATTGAATGTATTTTTCACAAGGTGGTGAGGAAGAAAAATTGCTATTGAATATGGCTTTCATGAAGAGTAAGACTTTCTTCAGAAGTTGTTTTTTATACAAGTGCAAAGTATAGTTAAGGCTATGTAAATAAACTAGATTTTCTTTTTTAAAGACATTTTTTCTCTTAATCTAAAATAAGTTACTGCATTTTCCCTAATTAGATACAGTGCAATTACTATTTCGTATTTGATTTTAAAACATTCAGTAAAATTTAAATAAGAAAACATTAAATACAAGTTTGAGAGATTTAGGTAATGTAAGTAATAATGTAAACAATATTTAACCCCCCCTCCCAAAAAAAGCCATCAACCACCCTATGGAGAATCATAAGAGAGAATTGGGTTGTGAGCTGTAAAACCTGCCTGCAGAGGCACATGGCAGCACAAAGGAGCACATGGTGGCACACAGAGGCTTGTCTCCTCCAGACCCTGGGAAGAAAAGGTGGTACACAGCAGACCCCTACGGACAGGAGCCTGCCAGGAGCTGCCGGACAAGTGAACAGCAAATAATCACCCCGTGAAAAGACATTAAGAAAGTGTGCTGCTGATGTGGCAACACGGGATAAGTCCCATAGTGAAGATTACCATATAAAGAAATACTGGGCCTTGCAAAAGTGTATAAAACCAGCTCATTCCTTTGTTTGAATAAAGGATTCAGATTCCCTGCCGGTCTGGGTCCGCGATTCAATCGCCGACACCATCCTACCCTAAAACATAAGGATGTGAAAACCTGCAAATTTTAACCAAGTTAGAGACTCTGTTGCGTCAGCACCTGTGACACACAGTGCATTCCACATTTGGAAAGTTTCATGTAGGATGGATTATCAGATTCCTTCATTTTGAAACTTCCATTTTTTCTATGCATGTACTTGTCAGACAGGAATTTGTATAAAGATTGAAGTAAATAATTCATCTGCCATTTAAGAACAACTTAGCAAGTTTTAAAAGATTAAAACCAGATAGGAGTCCATCAATTTAAATATGTTCAGCTTGACAAACTTAGTTTCTCAGAACAAACAGGTGAAATGAAGTTAATTGCTGTCTTACAGCTTTGATTTCCTATACATTGTGAAGGAGGAGGTATATAGGAAGGTGGAAATAAGATCTGATTTTGGTAATATTTTCCTTGGAATCAATTCAAGCCTACAGTTTTAAGATCTTGGTTCTGGGAAATGCTGAGCACCTGCAACTGTGAGCAATCAGTAGCAGCCAGGAGTGTTTTCCTTCCAGGAGGTCAAGCCCTCTGTGACCACGCCTTCTCCGCAGTGAAGAACGACGCATGAATGGGTTGATAGAGTATGCATATGATGCAAAACCATTGAAGAGGTAGGAATGAGTCATAGTGGGTATTATTACATAAGTATGCATAGTTGTTTACTTTTTGGGAAAATGCAGGCGCAAATCCAGTTTGTTAGGTGAACAGAAGCTTCCTAAGAAAATAACTGCACATTTTCATAAAACTGTGAGGCATTTCTTCAATTAAAATGTGGAGAAATGTGCTATTTACCTTATGTAAAGCATTTGTG
This sequence comes from Aphelocoma coerulescens, assembly GCF_041296385.1. Lineage (NCBI taxonomy): Eukaryota > Metazoa > Chordata > Aves > Passeriformes > Corvidae > Aphelocoma > Aphelocoma coerulescens. The sequence continues at coordinate 99,953,469 of NC_091015.1, read as the reverse complement.
ACTTTATTCTCCATTCTGAATGCTTCGTGATCATCCAGTAGGCAGTGGAGACGATTTGCTCATGGCAGCGTCTTACAAGTAGGTAGGAGTCTCAGGGTGATGATATAGGATAGGAGGAAGAAACCTAGTGTTTTCAGGCAAATATTTTAGTTTCTGATGAAACAATCACTGCCACAAGCAGTGACAATCCAGAGATGCCTTCCAGAAGCTGGTGCAGAATATGCTGATGAAAAAACAATTCACTCCCTGTGGCACACAAACTCTAGCAAATGAATCACCACTGAAAGCCTGTGCTTAACAGAGTAGCTATCTTAGTTGATGTTAATAGCAGTCATCAAGGCCTTTAAACTTCTTAAATCCACTTCGGTGGATATTGATTTGGATAATAAGAAATATTTCCTTAGGGAAACACTTGATAAAAGAGCTTAAGGCAAGGGGAAGTGATTTTGCATGGCAGTGAATCTGAAGAAAAAGAATATTTAGCCAAACAGCAATCTCTGTGATCAGCTGTGTTTCTGATTTTTTGTGCTGTCACATCTGAAGTGTTTGGGTACCTCCCCTGGAGTCTGGAAGTGCTTCTGCTCTCAGGGTGATTCTGCCCTTCAGAGGAGAAAGGCCGCTGCTGTTCACGTGTGAGCTTCCTGAGCTCATCTGGGAGAACAAGCAGCCCATGTAGAACCTCAGGGCTGCAAAGGCTGCTCTTCAGAAGGGCTCTGCCTCTGTGAATGGGGGCTGTGAGGGTGCTGCTCTGCAAGAGAGTAACATGCCCAGAGGCAGGAGCTCTCTCCGAGGTTCTTCCAGCACCCCCAGAGCTTCAAGTCTGAAGCTCCAGTCTCCCACTGCTCTGACGATATGTGGCAAAAATTAGGAATCGTTATGGACAGACCTGGCCTCAAGTTTAGACTTGTCCACTAGCCTGGATTCTGCCACATCAACCATCAGAATCAGGTTCATTGCATGCTGCATTTATGCCAGGATGCTGGGATAACAAGCATGTTTGAAGAGTGTGCTGAGAGAGGCACTAGCAAATAGAGGAGAAAACAAGTGATTGGTGGAAGACTCTCTTATGAAAAAGAGTGACTTCTGTGCATGTTTATTTGGACCTGTGCTTTAGTTTGGTCTTACAATACTTAAATTAGAGCTACATAAAAATACATGTTTTTTCTGTCCCCTCTCACCTTCTACTGCAGCCCAGACATTTTTCAGATGCAAGATGAGCACTGCCCCTGAGGCCTGTGCAGTCTTCTCTGTGCTGCTGGAACAGGCAATGGTGTATTTGGGGAGGGTGAGGACGGTGTCACTGAAAGCAGAGATGGAGCTACGCTGGAAGCGTTCCTTTAGTTCACCCCCTTTCAGTACTCATTTGCTGTTACTCAGTCGCCTGAACATGGGCTTTTTTGTTTAATTCCACACCCCTCCCCTTTGTGTTGCATTCCAAACCTATTGATGTGCCAGGTGCTGTGAGGGCCCCTATTCAGATCAAAATGACTTAAAAGACTCTGAGTGTGTAGGATCTGAGGAAACTGGAGCTTGGTGGGAGCAATGCCCAACAGCGCAGCCGGGAAGACCCCAGGGAATTGTGACTGAAACGGATAAGTAAAATGTAAATGCAGCGGAGTGTAAGAAGATTTCTGAAAGATGAGTTTTGGTACACTGCTGGTGTAACTGGAGAGCCTTGAAGGAGTAGTTAAGGCCCGGCATGTTGTAAAGACATTCTGATAATGGGGTTAAGGGATTAACTGATATGCCAGCAGCGACAGGGGACAATAAGTGATTATTTTCAGCATGTCGGCCAGATGAGAGAGAAATGGAACAGGTGTGGAGACTGGAAAGGAGGAAACAGATACAGAGCAAGACACAAATAAAGAATTTAGAGGTGGAAAAATGGAAAAGAGGTGGATTTTTTAATTCCAGACAATTTTTGAGTTACATTTAGAATTGAAGAACAGAGGCAAAGCTTGTGGCATAGTTTATATCCTTCAGAATAGAATGTTTCATTTTTTAAAGATATATATGTGGCATGCAGATGTTTTTTGTGTAAAGTGAAAACCAGATTTTGTATACAGCAAGTTTCAGTATGGTGAATCTCTCAGCTTTCAGGTTCCTGAATATTTCAGGAGGAGAGTAGACAAAAGAGGAAGACTGACCATACATTTCAAATCAGTTACCTTTGATATGTTTTGAAGAGGGAAGGAAAGAATAAATGTCAACCTTCAAATAGGAGTTAAGCATGAATAGTTTACAGGCTGCATCTGAGTAGAGGTATATGCCAATCTTATTAGGGAAGCAGCTGACTCATATCTTTGTCGACACCATAACCTGACCATTACTAGAAAGCACCTTGATAAAAAGAACCTGCCTTTTGCAATTCTTCTATTTAAGTGCATTTCAGTGAGCACAGAGGACTGGATGCAGCTGTGTCAATGCTGGGAAAAAGAGGGGAGAGAAGGTATTGTGGATTCATTAACAAGCACTCAATCCAACTTTGAATATACCGAAGACGCTGATGGGAGAGGGGGAAGAGGTGGTGTGAGTTTGGGTTAGACCTTGCCTGCAGGATTGTATCCACAATCACAAGTGATCACTGCCTCAATTTTCCATTTTTAACACAGGACTTGGATGCCTTGAGGAATCCTCTGAGATGACATTTTATACACCTTTTCAAAGGCAGCAGTAGCTTGGGATGAGTGAGACCTTTGAGGGTTTGTGAAACTGTTCTTTGAAGTCATAAAAGCAGATTGATTTTGTGACCTTATAATAAAAAATATCTGGTATGTATAAAAGCCCTGTAATAGAGTTGACAGAACTAGAGACAGTCATGGAAGTAGAATGTAACAGATAGAAGGTAAAAGTAAGAAGTCATTAGGGGAAGTTATAGCTCAAGCAATTGCACTTCTTCCATTCCTATGACAGGCATTGTTACCCATTCTTGCGATTGTTATGTCACAGTGGTTTTTTTTGTAAAAACAACAATTGAAAACAAAAGAAAAGAAAGTTTTGAAAGTATGCTTGAAAGTGATAATAATGAGAATTTACAAACAATATTGAAATTAATAAAATAAGGTATTGTAGGGAGCAGTTCTTAAATTAATCAACATATTACAGCCAGTCTGTACATGGCTTGTACACTTTTCCATGAATCATTTAGGCTTTCCTTTCTTTTCTTTGATTACAAGGTCATGAGATCAGGCTGCTGCTTTTTTGAGACCTTTTAGAGTCCTAGAGTCCCCAGTTTTCCATCTTGGGTTGTCACCTGATTCTCCAGTCATGTCTGTTTTCACGGCAACTTTACAGGGTACTCTAGTTGTCTGGCTTTTTTTTTTTTTTTTAATTGTTTTTTAAAATTTTTATTTAATAACTGCTGTTTCCTCTGCAAGTTGTACACAGTATTATTTACCTGACAGGGAGACAGCTCTTGGGACTCCAGATTATAGTGACTTCCTTTTCTCTTGCTTGTTTGTTTTGTTTTGGATGTTTGTAGAGCCCTAATGTGTTTCTCACAACACATTCTTATTTCCTGTTGAACACAACACCAGCAGTTTCCAATGCAAGCATCATTCCTGATGTTCAGACCTTCCAGTGCTCAGTGAGAGGCTTCATTTTCTCCTGACAGACTTCCTCAGACTGTTCATTGGCCCTGCACTGTGTGTACCATGTAGGTATGGACCCATTCTAATTCAGTAAGCCTGTAAATGTTAAAAGCAACACTAGTTCACCTTTGCCATTTACCCCCATGTTTTACTTCATTCTCCTAGTGAGGGTTAGCTCACTATGTCAAACCCTCCCAACATGTTTTGTGACAACCTTTTCCTTGCTCACATCACTGTTTCTGATACTACATTTATCCAGCTGTGCATTTATCCAACCCAAGCATCCCAGTGGCTTTCAGGCTGAGCTTGTGCTCAGCTGCTGCTGCAAATTTGTCCACGGTTCTCACTGAAATGTTCTTCTTGACCTACCACTGCTATCTCATTAGACTCTTAAATATTGTCAGATGATTCCAAGTGTACTAACATGTGTGAGAAGAATGCTTGTTCTTTGTTAGTGCTCTATTTACTATAAATGTATAAAAAACCCATGTTTGTCTGCCACTTTGCTGCTCAGTTCTTTAATTTAATGTGGTGGATTTTTTTCCAAAACTTCTTACAGTGTCTAACACCTAGAAAATATTAATGTCACTCAAAAATGTATTTTGGTGTTCTTTGTGAGTCACTAGCAAGTATATGAGCTACTTCTTGTGCCTGCAACCACCCTGTTGTGCTTTGCTATGTGTTGGCTCAAGTTCAGCTTTACTTGTTTGGTTTCTGTTCGTCTCCTGCTTTTTTTGCCCTACTGTGAGCTAATGAGAGGAGGCTTGACTGACTGAGTTTTCCAAATAAAGCTTCTGTGAGGATCATTATCAAAAGGCTTCAGGAACACTAAATAAATTCGTCTCAATTTCACCTTCAGAATCATCACTCTTGTGTATCTTCTTACATGCTGGATAACTCAAAATATATTTATTTATTTCTTCACTCTTGATTTGGATTAGGGTACTATTTTATTTAGACAAAAAATTTGGCATGGTCACAGAATATTTTGTTTCAACTTTCTCTGAGAAGTTTGGCTTAAATTTTCTGGGTTTTTTCCTTAAAAGAAAGAAAAAGACAATACTTGTTCCACAAGAAAGTTGTTTACACACATTTATGTAAGGCTTAACTGCCCTAAAAATAGTGCTCTGTGACACTACTGGCTTCCTCCCAAGGCCAGAATGAGGGACACAGATAACTGACTTATTATACATATTTTAAGACGTGTGAAAAAGTATATATTTTTGAGGCTTGGAAAATTTGACAGGTGAGGCATCAATTTTTGGAAATGCTCTCTGTAGATATTTTTGCACTGTTTCTAAAATTATTTGTGACACTCTGGGGAGGATTGGGGGGTTGATGAGATAATTGGCTGTTAAAAATTGCATGCATGAGTGCTGTAACTGTGACGATGGAAATCTCTGTATTGCATGACCATCTTTTTCTATAATATACCTTGGGTTGACAGTCTTATTTTCCCACTATCATGACAGAATCGTGATGGCAAAGTCATGTTTCAAGGGTAATTACATTAAATTGATTTGGTCAGAACGTTTCAAGTCTTGCTTCAGCTGGCCTTCGATGGAAAGAAGATACTGACCTAAAATCAATATTGTTTACTTTCTCAATTATCATGTGTAGATTCAAGTCTAAGCTTTTGCAATTCAGCTACAACTCTTAGAGAACCAGTCATCCATGAAGACACACTACTTTTTCCCACATTCTTGCTTTTGGTTGAAGGGAAATGAGAAAATGAACTTCATCTCTGAGTGATGCCTACCTGAGAGCAGTTATGAATGTACTGGAAGTGTTGTGACACATTTAAGCTATTTGTACCTGTAAGTCGAAATGTAACTTCTCTGTTTTCACAGCCACCTTGCAGTTTAATTGATAAATGAAAAACTAAATACAAAACCACCACCTTATATTCCTGGAGGCTTTGGAGTATTTCAGAGTAAATAAAGATCATTGCTGGGATGAGAGTCTTACTTATGGTTAAGGACCATAGAAATAAATTAGGTTAAAATGTGGTAGGTCTTAGAAATTTTCTTTACAAATGACAGTTTGAGGTTTGGGAGTTTTTTTCCTATTAAATCTAACTTTCTGTAAAGAAAGATGAATATGTGTACAATGCCATCACCTGTCTTTTGGTGATCTTACGGAAGAAAGAGCCCGTAACGTGGGTCAGGTGGCTCTGTGGTTTTTTCAAAAAACTGTCTGCAGTGATTTTGCAGGTAAGGTGAACCTGCAACACCAGCATATTTCTTTACTAGGTGATGTATTTTCTGACTCTTGTATCCTCTGATGGCCTTTTTTTTTTTGGCTCTGGCTGATCAGATCTCATCAGTACTTCTCTGATGCTGCTGGGGAAGACCTTCAAAACTCTTGAGGACCTCTTTATTTAACTGAAAGCCCTCAGGTAGCACTCCTGGATTAATTTGCCTGTCAGCTATTGTGCAGCTCAGTGTGTGAAATGGTCTAAAAATCAGAAGATGATACCCTTCTTGCACTAATGATAGTTCTCTCACACATCACTTGTCCCTTTTTATTTAAGTGTGGATGTGGTGCTGGTAAGAGATGTCCTCTTGACAGGGTTGTAGAAGATTAACTAGAAAAAGTGACTGTCATACATAAATGTGCAAGCATGCCTAAGTATGTGAGAGGTGGAAGTTTAAGGAATTTTCTTAGAAACAGAAATCAGTTTAATCTCTGTGGTCCATGTAGGCCTGGTCTCTTCTGCCCAGTGTGCTAACTACTGCAAAGTGCAATGATGAGCTAGTTTTGAGACAGAAAAAACATATTGCATCCACATGCCACTACTTGGCCTAAATGGAAACAGAATTTAATCCTCACTGGCAGGTAAAACACACAGAGCTGTCTCTGAGGTGATTAGCTGTGCTCTTGGGACAACGCCAGTAACTTTTCAAAGAATGTTGCAGTTGTATAGTTGAACATGGAGTGTCAGAGACAGGTTACTTCTGTAATCCTCACTCAAACATGGATCGACTTTCATAGCCACAGCCCTTAGTTTAAGGAGAACACAGCATGTTTTCCATGTCTAGCTGTCCTAGGCTTCTATCACTCGAGCTAACATAACTCTGGTAATGTGTCAGGGTTTCTCTGTCGTGTGGGGTGCCTGTAGAGGATGTACCATTAACTTTGGTTCTGAGGTTAGGGATTCTGGTAGCCAGCATGTTTCCATAAATGGTAGCTTCACTTCCTGGCAAGGTGTAGTGTGGTGGCTGGAGCAGTGCTTACACACAGACTTGCAGCATATTCAGATCTGTAGGTGTGGCCTACACATTGTTTGTTCTGAAAGTAATACGGCAAAAGTCATTAGATTGGAGTCTCATTTCAGTCTCCAGTATGCCCAAAGTGTCTTTGGGCAACATGTCATTTCTCTGACTGGGAAAATCTGTGAGACACCATTGCAGAGGGAGATACAAGCCTCACTACCCCATTTGTGTAGGTGCCATGAGCAGAGGTGCCAGAGGCCTTTATACAGGTCTGTAGTGGGCACTGGGCAGCAATACATGGCATCCTCCCCAGACTGGAGGCAATTATTTGGGGAAATAATTTCAAATATTTCTGAAAAATGTTGTTTTCTCCCATTAAGCATTATGACCCTATAAACAAGTACTGATGAGGGCAGGGTGAGCTCTTAAATGGGTATTCTTTAAACTGAAAGTGGTGCCCTCCAGCACATCATTATTGTAAAAACATTATGTTTTTAACTGGTCGCCTTTTGCTTCCCAGAGCAGAACAGCATGTTGTGCCGGCACTTTCTTCTTTGTGCTTTACTTCCTTCTCTGAAACCCTGTAAAAATATATTTATGACATATCCTCTGGCAGAAGGTTGATTTCCTGTAGCTTGTCCTGCCTTGCAAAGATGTGTATCATTGTCCTGGAGCACTGGTCCTATCAGCAGGGTGTAAGTAGTGAGCTCTCAAGATTCTTTTTATGGCTCTGTGTCTTCTAAAAGGAAGTGGAAGGTAACGATTTTCTAAATGTTTTTTTCTCCTCTCTTTAGATCCATTTCCACAAAACAAACCCTAGAGCCCATATAATAAACTTTTCTGAATTGCAGAGTTCAACCATGTTGTCTGTGTGCCAGAGAGATGTGGGGGCTGGAGAAAAAAGAGTAAATATCTAGGGAAGATAAGATTAATTCTCTATTTGGAACAGCAATTACTCAGGCTATGGGTAAAGAATCCAACAGGGTGGGCTAAAACAAAATTGAATATCAGTTCTCAGTGGAGCTGGATGGTTGTTAAATGGTAGGAGCAATTTCTGGACCACAACTACCAATGCAGGCTGTGAGTGCCTGTAGCAGAAAGGTAGTGAGAATATTATGTACCATTCTTGGTTTGTTGGGTATGGAATGAAAACTTGGCCAAGTGTTGGTTTTCTTTTAAAAGTTAACCAAACACTGAACAAACCCCCAGTATTAGGACTGTTCATCTTGAGGAATTAATAGATTATAACTGACTCACACGTACTTGCCAATTAATTTCTGTTCAGTGTGAGCATTTCTGTTTGACAGCTGGAGAGCAACAGTGTTGTGGGTGGATACTGGCAATTCCTGCACCAGGGCACTCCTGCCATTCTCCATAACTCCGTGCAGGTGCTGGATGCTGTCCCTCAGCCGTGAGAAAGCTTCCTCTAGCAGCTGTCCAATCTCCTGTGGAACCCATCCAATCTGAATAGAAAAAGAATGTGCATGTTCCCAGGCCTTGGATGGTCCCATGCAGGCAGTAAACAGGGTTACAAGCAACCTCTATGCGTGCAGTTTCCTTGAAACCTTAACCTCAATTGCGCTCAACCAAGGTGAGTCTAATGACAATCTGTGACGCGTTTTGTGACTACTTCCCTCTTATCTACAGTGGATAATTAGTTAGGCTGGAGTTTTCCCATTCACAGTTTCATCATTCCAACTGGTATTTTTCTCATATTTGAATTTTAAGAAGTTCAGATTTTTTTTTTTTTTTAATTAGGAAAACCTCCTCTGTACTCTGTGCAAATCAAGACAGGGGTGAAATTTGAATAATTACCATTTAAATCTCCTTAAAAGTGTCCTGTTCTCACTGTATTTTGAGGCTGTATCTTGATTAGATAAAGATAACTGAAACTGGTGGGGTCTAGGCATGAAGATGAAGGAGACAGGTTGGTGTGTCTTGTGCTGCTTTGGGGAGCATGATGGTGGAGGTGCTGAGGATCTCAGCAGTGCACACAAAGCAGAAGGCTGGGATGAGCCCTGGAGGCTGGAATGAGCTCCTGTTATTAACCACTTGTCTTAACTGCTCCTGATCTCCAGCCCATTGTAGTCTCTCACTTTTCTGGTGGGCAACTTAGCAAGGAGGAAAGTAATTAACTTTCTACTTTTGTGATTTCTCTACTACTGTCCATAATGGAGCCCATGAAATCATAGAATATCCTGAGTTGGAAGGAACCCACAAGGATCATCAAGTGCAATTCTTAGTCCTGCACAGGACCATCCACCAAGAATTACCCTCTGGGTGAAAAATCTTTTCCTGATATCCAAACTACACCTCCCTTGACTCAGCTTCATGCCATTTCCTGGAGTCCTGTCCCTGGTCACAAAAGTGAAGAGATCGGTTCCTGTCCATCCACTCCCCCCCGTGAGGATGGTGAAGACCACAATGAGGTCTCCCCTCAATCTCCCCTTCTCCAGGCTAAACAGACCCAATTACCTCCATCACTCCTCATAAGGCTTCCCATCCAGACCCTTCACCATCCTTGTGGCTCTCCTTTGGATGCTCTCTAATAGTTTAATGTCTTTCTTATATTGTGGCACCCAAAACTGCCCCCAGCACTCGAGGTGAGGCTGCCCCAGTGCAGAGCAGAGCGGGACAATCCCCTCCCTTGCCTGGCTGGTGATGCTGTGCCTGATGCCCCCCAGGACACACTTGGCCCTCCTGGCTGCCAGGGCACTGCATGATCAACTTGCCATCCACCAGGACCCCCAGGTGCCTTTCTGTGGTGCTTCTCTCCAACATCTCACTCCCCAGAATCTGACACTAGCCCTTGTTAAACTTCATACTGGAAAGAGTCACTGTACCACATTACCTAGGAGCTGCTCTAGTAGAGGCAAGAGCTTTAGTCATATATAAGGCATGAGAATGAGGTCTGTGACCAGATTATTCTTGTACTTTCATCCTGGTTCTAATACCTGCTCTTCAAAGAGCTGACCCAATCCTTTTCACTGCCTCAGTTTTGTTAATTTTAAAATAGGTGGGAGTTTATTGACTTGTGGAGGATTATAATGGCTTCATACTCGGAAGATTGTTATGACATGCTTGGATCTCCTGCATACACTTTGAGAATGACACTGAAAAAGTGGAGATAGGGTTGCAAAGCATGACTGGGAAACTGCAAGATACATCTTCCAGCAAAGGACTTACAGAACTCCATTTGTTTAGCTTCATTGCACAGAAAGGTGACTAGATGAGTGAATTTCACAAGCACTTTTATGAGAAGAAAATGCTGGGTTCTTACAAAGCCCTTTTATCTTGCGGAAAGAAGCATAACAAGAAGCAGGGGCTGGGAGTTAAAGTCAGACAAAATCTATTTGAAAGAGAAACAGTTGTGTTTGGGGGACAATGAACATGATTTTAACAGGGAGAGCAGTTAACTCTTGGGATAAACTGACAACCTCTTGAAGTTTTCAACAAAGAATGTGATGATGCCTTGTTGCAAGATATACTGTAGCAAAATATAAGTGGCTGGGTTGAAGCAGGCTTGACAGGCTTTTATTGTACAGCAGATTGAAGTAAATTATCTAGTAGTCATTTATGATTTTAAAACACAGAGTTCTGTGCAGATAACACATCTCTTCATCCATATGTATGCATGCAGTAATTTTAAAACAGTAAATATTGAACTATATGTGTAGATTATACTTCTACAACATTTAACATCTTTTCCAAAATATACAGTGCAGAGCAGACACATGCAATTTTTATTGATTTAATTTACATATGTAATAAAAAATATCATTTTTGGGTATAAAGATAATTGTAAAAATGGAAATATGGTGTTACTCAGAAATACCTGGGTTTCTAGCACCTGCGATTACTTTAACTGATATTTTTGCCATAAATTTTCTTTCTTGTCAATTAGGCTTCTCATGATAAAATAAAAAACAAAGCCAAGCAAAAAATTATGGCAGGTCAAAATATGTATTTGAGTTTGAAATAAAGGCATTTTTCCAGTGCTCAGCACTGGAGCTCTGAAAGGCAGAGAGTGTATTCACTTTGGATTATGGGTGCTTTTTTCCTTTCAATATCCAAACACAATCTGAAAGTGTAATAAACAAAAGAATTAGTCAAATAAGCCCTGTAGTTTTATGACTTTGAGGATAATCTTCCTCTGGTTCACTTGTGCTTTTAATTAATGTGACAGTTATTTTATTTCGTTGTCTTAAAAAAAAAAGTAAGGGCTCAAGATGGAGCGCCCAGAGTTCATGCGCAGATTTTTGGTTTAAGCTAAGAAACAATGAATATCAGAATTGCAGTAACCTGGTTCTGCTTTCATTGTTAACAACATACACTGAGCAGAGTGCTGCTACCTGTTGCTCAAAGGTTTCTCTATCCGGCCTGTTCTGCAGACATTTACCACTTTTCTGGTGGCACCCAGTTGGCTCCCCAATGACAGGAATGCAGTATGATTACCCCAAACACTGGAAATGTACTCTCCAGAAGTGCTCTGTTCTTCATCCTGCCTGCATTTTAGGGCATCCCCTGAGCACTGCTGCTTTTGGAGGTCCTGAATGATGCAGACTGCATGTATGGAGCAGGTTTTTTCATTCTTTTTCACTAAAGCAAACAAGGTGCTTGTGTGGAGGTTGCTTTGGATGTTTAGAATTTGAAGGGAGGATTTTGTGATATAATACAAAATGTGCTGGGTTGTGTCTACAATGAAAAATTTGGGAGGAGCTTGGTACTTTCCATGTCAGCTTTATTGCTTTCTTTATAACAGAAAAGTAGTGAAGATATGTCTCCATTAACAGCAGCAGACATGGACATTTCAAGTTAAGACATAAATAAACAAAGGAGGGAGAGGGAGCCCTGGCTATGAATAAAGAGGAATCCAAGAACTGATGATTGTGGGTCCGTGTGTGGATACATGTATGTGCACAAGCAACAGAGGTCAGAATAGTTGATGGCTTCTGCAAAAATAACTTTTTGCAATTGAAAAAGCAAAGAATGCTGGCACCTAGGGGAAAGCCAGAGGTGAAAACAAAACATATTTTTCATTGTTCATGCAGAGCATTTTGAAGAAGAAAGAGCAGCAGGGAAGGTTTTGGCTTTGCAAGCAGACATAGAAACGTCTGTCAGCTCATAATGAACATGCTTTCGCCTTGCTTTCCACCTGAGTTGTCAGTGCTTGTGTTTCCCTTTTTCCTTCCCAGCTGAACTTCTTCCTTGATCAAAGCTCCTCTTTTATTTTTAAACTTTTAATTCCTGTAAATGACTGGAAGCTCTCCAGCAGAACTTGGCTAAAGCCAGAGGGGACTGAAAGCAAAGAGCAAGGACAGACATGAGGACAAATTACAGACACTTGTGGGACACTTCTTTAAAGCAGTAAGAAGCAACTCTCCTTCCTCTCCTTGGATTTTAGCTCTTTCCAGTTTTTTCTAAGGAGCAGAGAATTTGATTTTACATCCCAGTGCAGGAAGAGATGTCAAGGAGGCAGAGAAAGACCTTGGCAGTGCAAATAGCTTAGATGTTTTTAAAGGATGTGAATACTTATTTTTAGAAAGTTAAAATAATTCATTCATTATGATCGAGGCAGTTGCACGTAAGATTTAGACTGAAATGACAGGTTTGAATGCAAAAACATTAGGACTCAGCCAAAGGGCACTGTCACCCGAACAGTTTATGCCCAAATAACCAAGGATGGCATCTCAATATCTACCTGGCAAGAAGTAACAGGCAGTAGTAGTTTTTTGCTGTGCATGACTGGATGCAGAGAAAGGCAATCTGCCCTGTAACCAATTTAGGCCCCTCTTTGCTCTTACCTGAGGCATGAAGTGTACCAGGCAGATGGAGAAAACGGACTGGGGAGACAAGGTACTCGGGCTGTTTGCATTGCTGGTGCTGGTGTTGCATGACCTATCCATCCAAGATTCTCTCTCTGTGAGAGATTCGTGGATGAAGGATAAATGCAATAGTTCCTAGTGATGGGAAAACCTAAGAGTGTTAACATTAAAGCAACAAAAAGGTATTCCCTCTTCTTCAAGCATCTTTAAACAGTAGCTCTATCTCAGTAATTTGGTGTGTCTAATCTGTCATATTTTCACTTGCTCTTGAACCACTTTTTCATTTACTTTTTTAGCATAGTTTTCATGTGTACCAGCTCAACTATCTCCGTTTAAAGAATGATATTTTACTAGTATTCCTTCCAATGTATTGGCAGGAGAGAAGGAGACAGTGATACCGATGTTAGCTGGAAAGCAGCTCCTTTTCATCATATTAGTGAGATACCCTTCAAAGTATGGTCCAGCTTTTGGATGGCTCTCCATTCTTGTACCAGCTTTATAAAGGGACACGATAACCTTCTCTCAAAGACTGTCAAAGTCAAGCTAGGCCTGGCGTGAAGGAGAAGTTCATATATTTATAGGAATGTTGAAATTTATTAGACTGTAGAATTAACTAGCCTTAACTTAAGGAGACATTGTCAGCTTAAATCTCACCCATCGTTAACATCTTGTATAAATAAGCTGTAAAAAATACTATGCCTGATAGGGGGAAAAAATCTTCTCTTTTTAAAATAAACAAATGCAGGCATTTCCCTGAACTGTGTGAAAACCCAACCCACAAAGGACTGACCCTATGTTGACAGTAAGTGTCAAACAGAAGTGAAATGAATTTTATGTCTGTGCTGAAAGAAATGCAGTTTAAAAAGAAAAAAAAAAAAGAGGAAAAGACTTCCTTTTGGTGAGTAGCAGTCCTTGAACATCACTGCTACTCTGCAGTAGTTTCACAGTCCTACCTCTCTGTGTGGTGTCAGAGAATGTCAGATACAGCAGGTTATTAATAAAAATCTGTTTCCTCAACTGTCCTATCAGTGGTGTAGGCCTCTCCCATTCCCTGAAGTTTGGATAAGCCAGGTGTTGTGCACCAGCATCAGCATCCCACAGTCAGCCCTGGTCTTGTTTTATCCTTGCTACAACGTCAACAACAGTGCTGTAAATCAGATCTGTGCTAGTTGCTCTTATATCTGTGTTCTGCTGAGCAGCTGTGCCTGGTCATGGGATGAGGAATGACCACGGGGCAGGTCCTGGACTAGGTATCTCTACTCCAAGACCCCAGGTCAAGGAGATCCTTTGAAGATACAGTGCATCCTTTAGTAAGGTCTCCCTACTATCGTCTTGCAAGTCTCCCTAGCAAATTGTCCCATGTCTTTTAGGTGAATAAAGCTTTGAAAGACATCAAGGCTGTAGTTTTTGGATCCAAAGAGCTGAGAGATTTGGTAATGGTACTAGATCTGTATTGTTACTGTGAGGGATGGCTACTCTTGATATCCTGGCGCTGCTATCCTTTTTTAGATTTTTCCATTTCATCAATGTCTGCCTTCACCTCCAAATGATACTCTAAAGAAAACTGTCTCTCTTTGACTGCAGAGGGTATTGGCCTTGTAACTTTTCTGTCAGCTTTGTTATTCTTCCTTGGCATTTCACACATAGGAGGCGACTAGAGGCTTTCCTACCAAGAAATGCACTCCCACATTTTTCTGCCCACGCATCCATGTAACTCTTAGCTTCAGCCAAGATGTTTGTAGGATATTTGAGCTATGCTGCTGGGTCTGTGAATTGTTTTCCAAGAGTGCTGCCATTATTTGAACATGCTTAGTGTGTACAGATCAGGATCAGTGAGTGTATCATAGTGTGACCATAGGCCAGCCAAGAGGTACTTCCTGAAGGGAAGAGTATGGAGTTACCAACGGTCCTCTGCTGCTAAAATGCCTAAGACTGCTGTCACCCCAACAACTGTAAAGAGGACATGATTTGTCCTGGCCTGGATCTGAATCTTAATGTGATTCATGGCACAGGTTGATCTATCAAAATTACGTCAGTGGAACACTTGTTCTCCACTAAGAGTTAGAAAAATGAATGTTCTGCATTTTTCCTCAACAGGAAAGATATTTTTATGTGCAGAGTTCAGTTCTCAGCCCTGTCAAAGACTGGGCAGATGCTTAGCTTGCCTGTAAAATAGAGAGAATGATCCTGTCAGTTGTCCAAAAGAACTGTGAGGCTAAAGCAACTGCACATATTCAACAACAAAGCAACATATATACATATGATATAAAAATATATGTAGCATAAATATGCATAGCATGTGTGTATATATATGTGTGGGGAGGGAGACAGAGCACAACAGAGCTATTCAGCTTTTACAGCAGAGGTTTCAATTCAGTGCCTCCATGACATTTCTGAAAGAAGTAGCTGTCCTCCTGATGGGAAATGATTCATACTCATACCTGAAAAGTGTATGAAAATATCCCTGGTGAAGCAGCTCATCCCTTTGGTTAGCTTAGATGGCTGGTGTTGAAAACTAATGACAGATGGGAATACACTGATAATACTTTAGAAAACTCTTCCTTTCACAATCTGCCCTCTCAGTGAACATATACAACAGGAGGACATACAAGGACTGTCCTTTTAGTTCTGATTTTCACATCAGATAAGCTGTTTCCTCAAAAGCCTTGCAGCAGATCACATTTTAAAATTTAATTTTATTCTTCTCTTCCCAGAATGGGAAGCCCCTGTGACCCATATGCTGGCAGAGAGCTGATGGCCTTTTGTGCAGCACTTAGCAAGTTTAGGGTCAAATCCCAACGGCCCAGTAAGAAGCCCACAGCATCCAACTGTGAGACTTGGCTGTATGGCCTTCAGAGGTATTTGCCAGCAGTCATCTGAG
This sequence comes from Aphelocoma coerulescens, assembly GCF_041296385.1. Lineage (NCBI taxonomy): Eukaryota > Metazoa > Chordata > Aves > Passeriformes > Corvidae > Aphelocoma > Aphelocoma coerulescens. Next base: position 99,937,958 of record NC_091015.1, on the reverse strand, counting down.
TTCCCTACAGAGAATGAGGAGAAGGTTATGAAGAGCCTAAGTAGGTTGCCTTCTTAATAGACTCCCAAAATTTCTTCAGGTTATGTTCTTCATTGGGCTTCACCATTTTATGCTCAGAGCTACCTGCAAACTCATTTTTCTCCATTTGAAAGCAACCTTCTGTATTCCCAGCAAAGAACTTGTCGTACACTGAAATGAATCAGAGGTGCCCAACATTCACATTAAAATATAATCTAGAATTGTGCCCTTTTCCTTATGGATAAGCTCTCATTAGATAGATGTGTGGTTCTTTTCCTTAGATATCTGCTGCTGTATGTCTTGGTTCCTCAAGTAGGTGAGTTAGACAGAAGGAAGTCTGCTGTTATTTTTCCAGGTTTTCCTTAGGTGAAGACAGAGTAAAAGTTGAAAGCTAATGCCAGAATATATTTGCTGTCATGTGATACTTGTTCCAAGTGACTGCTCCAAAAGGCATTTTGTTTTCTGTGACTGCAAAATCTTTGACCATCTAATTTTTATATTGTTTTCCTTAAGGGAAATGTATGAAAGCAAAATGACTGTATGCTGGTATTTTCCATATTACCTTTGGTAATGATTACTTGTGGTTATCGCATTCCCTCCTCTTCAGATTTGCTGTTTAAATTATACTGTTGCATACTTACATTCCCCTCTCAGCCTCTTTCTGCTAATGAAGGAGAAGAGAATCTGTCAGGTTGTTCCAGAGAGAATGAGCATGAATTCTAATTTAATTCTAGCATAGCTGGCTTCCTACGTGTCAGCACGTTTTTAACATTACAGTGTGACCTCTCCCCTCTGAATGCAAGGAGGGGACTAGAGAAATCAGAGTAATTTTGCCACCCAGGCTGAGACCTTTCTTTCCTTGGTCTGCAGCAAAACAGAAAAATAAGCCAAAACCAGAATTTACAGCCAGAAAAGCCAAATTAATATTTCAAATTATGTGTTTTAATAGAAATAGAAGTACCCTAGATCTTAACAGGATAAAGGCTTATCTCTGCAGGCATGACTGATTTCAGAGTGTCACTAACATGGAAATCACAAAACCTTACTGGGAGGCAAAACTAGAATCATTCTGAAGAAGTTTCTGTTTGTGCTGTGATTTCTTAAAGTCACTATGGAAACTGAGCTCAGACTGTACTTCTTCCCCTCTCCCAGCCAAAACCATATTCAGAAGAAGTTCTTCAGAACCATTTTGCTCTGCTCTTCTAAATAATACTTTTTGGGTTAAAAAGCCCAAATGGGCAAAATCTGTATAGCAAAAGATTACAAATGCACACTAAACACTGTTGCATGCTGTAGCCTGAAGCTGCTGGTGAATAGTCCCACTCAGTGACTGGCTGTTGTACTTCAAAGTAGAAATTACTATACTGTCTGCAACATGGGTAATATCCTGGTAGAAACATGTATGATTCCAAATGACTTCTTTCATAGTGTCAGAGCCTTCAAATTTGTTTTTATTTTCCCTCTTACAATTTAGTGATGTAGCTGTCTTACATCCATGTACGCAAACCCCTGGAAAAATCATACAGCATTTAAATAGTTATGGTTTGGTTAATTTTTGGGGGTTTTGTCTTGTTGTCTGTTTGGTTTTTGGGTATTTTTGGGTTTTTGTGTGGTTTTGGATTGGTTTTGTTTTGTTTTGTATTTTTTCTTTTTAATTAAGTCCATCACACTATTATCACCTCAGCAAAATAGAGATCTGGAGTTTATTTTGTTGCAAGTTTTTCTTGCTTTCATCATATCCCTAAGTGCCTAAGCTTATGAACTGCTTCTGCCATAACACATATAATATGATCTGCCAGTGTCAATCAGAGATTTCCAAGAAGTCCTCGCTTAGTGTAACCTAATTGTCTAATTCGTCCTTCAGTGCTGAATGTTATCTCCTCCTTGTAAACTCTTTGTGAGTTCATGTGAGCCTACATAATACAGAGCTGTAGTGAGGACTGGGAATGCTTGTGGCATACACTTGTACTTTCTTACCACATATTATACCTTCCGTTCTCCCCACTGTGGCCCCACAGCCCGTCTGGCAACACACTGGATTTTTTTGACTTGGTGTAGGTACCCATGTTGTACCCTTTAACCCTTATCCTTCCAATGCCCTAAATAACATTTTAATAACCAGTGTGATTAAAATGCAGAAGCAAGGTAAGCTAGGTAATTTCCCTGTACTGTGGGAAAGCTGGTGTCAGGGAAGTTCTTGTGGCCTTAATGATAATTGTTCTCTTTCAGCTTCTGTCAAGGCTGATATTTTAACATCTTCTAGCAAGGTAGATTGTCTTACTTCCTGTGGTTTTCCTGATCACATGCAGCCTTTTTGGTATCATGCCCTGGACATTTTGCACGTATCCTGTTGTTGAGGACTGATTTTCCCACTGTTGCCTTCACTGTTTGTTATATTTGGCGGGAGGCCCTGGTGGTACTTTATTTTAGCTAAGATTTTTTCCACCTCGTTCATGAAACCTCAGAAGCATAGCACACACTTGATGATTTTTCTGTCTCAGGCATTTAATGAATTTTCCCTTACCCCCATATTAAATTTTTGTGACTTGGTCTGTCCTCTAATTACCAACATATTGCATGGATTTTTTCTTACTTGTATTGAACCTTTCTGCTTTTTCTTTTTTTGAGTAGTAATATTTATAGCTACTAATGATAGCTGGATATTTATAAAATATGTAGTTAGTCCTGGGAGAAAGTTCTCTTTTTCCAGTTTTGTGTGCTTTTATCCTCCTTAATGATCCCATTGCAAACTGTTGCCAGAAGCCCTGTAGGTGTACAACTCTGCATTCCAATTTCTTGCCAGAGTATAATATAGTAGATAATCATAACCACCTTGCAAGATGAAAGTCAACTGTCTGTATGATAAGCCAGTCAGGGTGTCTGTGTGCTACGTCTTCTGAGGCTGCTGGTTACAAAACAGAAATAACTTGTGAGATGGGGTCCATCTGTTTTAATTTTGGTGATCAGTTTCAGTTCCCTGTATTCTTAAGCATAGCTAGAATCCATGAGGGGACTCATGTGCTGGGACAGGGACTATTGAGCAATTCATTTGTGCTGATTTAGAAGAGCTAGTATGGTGAAAAGTGAGGAATTAACTCTAGTTTGTCTCATAAACACTAATCAATGTGAAGTCCCCTTCCCCCTGTCATTGTCATTTCTTATGTCTCGATCTGCTGCTTCTACAGGAGAGGTTCTTCTAGACCAATGATCAGACATCTTGCTTTTTATTTTCCACCCTCTTGATTTTTGTTTCTTTTTTTGTGGATTTCTTTTTTGTGTGTCTGGGTTTTTTTTGTTTTGTTTTGTTTTTGTTGTTGGTTGGTTGGGGATTTTTGTTTGTGGGATTTTTTTGGGGGGTGGTGGGGGGAGGTGGGGGTGTTTGCTAATGAATAGGTGACAGCCAGAACAGCTTTAATTGAATATAGTTTGGGCTCATGAAAGCAGAACTGAAGATAGCCTAGCTGAGGTTGCCATGGACTTTAACTAGATCATTAAACTTTCATTTTTGTTTTTCAGTCATGTCTTTCTAATTGAATATTCTGCTTGGAATCCTTTTTGAAGTGATTTGAACAGAGGATCAAGACGTGCCAGATAGTAGATTAGAGGCATTATATTTGGAATGACTGAAAAATGCATGTGATAGAGAAACCCACCTCTCATAGGAAAAAAACCCTTGTTAAATGAATGCAATGAGAAAGTTATTTCTTAAAAGATGTAAGATAGAAAAAAAAGAAAAAGAAAGAGAGAAATAATAGAGGCCAACAGTATCTTGTCTCACCTTAGCATGAAACAAAATCAGCTCAACCATTAAGTGCTTTAATTAAGATCCAAACCAGTGATATTTGACATCAGTTGAAAGGGAACAAAATAACTCAAATGTTCCAAGCAGTGAAGCAGGAGGAAAAGACACCCCATGCTGAGAATCGTTAAGCCCCAAAAGTAATTCATCACAGGCACAACTAGCCTTATTACAGGAAAGTTGCATTGTCTTAGTGGTGCAGGCACTGATTCCATGCTAAGAAATGAACATAAAGGCAGCTTTAGTAGTAGTAAAAGCAAAAATATTAAATTGCTCTTGAAGATTGTAGATGTGCTGTTCACTCCATTAAAGAAGGATAATGAGACTGTTGAGGGAAGTCCAGCCAGACAACATAAGGAATGTATTTTGTTAAATTCTAATTAAAGACTAATTTCTGCTGAACACTGTCCAAGCAATTAATTATTTATTAAAATGAGGAAACCCAGGGAAATAAAAGCAAAAAGACAAGATATATTTCTTCAGCTGTCAGAAGCCACCCTAAATTTTTGTTACTGTCCAGGTTAACTGTTTATTTACCACAATTATGTGCCTATAGCATAAAAGACAGTTCATCTTTCTTCCTGCTGGGCTGTCTTGTTTCCCAGTTAGCTAAGGGCCTCATCCACTGCCAGTCATAGGCTAATGGGTCTTGCTAGAATGTAGAGAAGCTGAGCAGCCTGGGGCAGAGACAACACTGGCTTGTGGAGACAGTCCAGGTCTAAGAGGGTCAATGCCCAGCTCAGACTGGCTTGAACACAAGCTGGCTTTGTGTACAGCCACTGTAACTGCTTGTGCTATGTTTTTCTTGGTGTTTCACAGTACCCAGGCTCTCCAGGTATTTTTGCTGTCTTGAAGTGAGGCAAAACTGGAAACACCATCATTCAACCCAGCTCTGATCATTAATTAGCAGTTTAGTTCGTAAGCAAGTTTGCCTTAGTTTGCTAGACCATGGACACATGTGAACCTACTGGGGAGTTTAAACTAAGTTCTTATGCAGAGAACAACAGCAGTTCCAAATGATATCATGGCAAATACATAGACAACAAGAGCCTCAGAACACGTTGACTTGGCTGTGATGTTTCTTCAAGATATAAGTGGAAAAAGTTATGGGGAACTCAGCATTGAGATTTGATGGTGAGTATGGACAAGAATAAATGGGATTTCCAGATGAACACAGGTGAAGGAGCAGCTTGTGGAGCAGTAGGAGTGGGCCAGGTGCCCTTTGTGATTCTGGTAGATCTAAATATTTGGGGCACTCTTGTTAGAACTTTATTTGATTTAGGCAGTGAAGTTTGTAGAAGTGTGGGGTTTGCTTACTAACCTAAGCAGAGAGCTCTCTGTTCTTCCACAGGCTGCAGTGGTGGGAAGAAGTTGCTTTCAAAGTCAGTAGTGGTGTTAGATGTACTGTCCTGGACTGTCTTCTACTGTACGAGTATGGTTGAACACAGATCCCCGAACATTCTTCGTGGGATCAGGGGAGAGATGTGGCACATTCTTTGTTTATGCCATTGAGGTCTGTCAAGGGATAGCAGAGAGTGGGCAGGGAGGATGCACATCCTGGTCTCATCCTGATGTGCTATGTGGATATGGGCAGAGAATGCAGCTTTGAAAGGCAAAACCTGCTGAAAATACCTAAGGAATGCTCCTCTTCTACAACTTTGAGACAATAATTTAAAAGTCCCTAGTAATTCTGCATGCCTAAAAGTCTGGGTCTCTAAAAAAAAGATGGTTTTGTGTTTGATAAGCTGAAGTGAGAGGGTTTTAATTGAAGTGGAGGGTGACATGAGGAGACTGGTGTTACTGTGAAGTCCTTGATCCTGCTGCATCATTAAGAACATCCTGCAGACAAGGGTCTTCTTGGTCAGAGTCAGAGCTGTGATTGCTTCTCTGGGATAGGTAGTAGAATACTTAAAAATTTTGGGCTTCTTCAGTGTCAAGGGACAGGCCCACCTGCAATTTGACTCTTTCAAGCCTGATCAATAGGATAGAATTAGGAGAGAAGTCTTTTAATTAACTGCAGCTTCTGGCTTTAGCAGCAACTTGTTGATGTTGGGGGGAAGGCTGGGGCCAGGCCTGCCAGTGAAGTATCTGATTCATTATTTGGACCTTCCAAGTTTCCGTTGCTCCCTCTTCCTTTGCATAAAAGAGCTGTTCATTTAACCCTGGGGTTTTTTGCATGCAGGTGTGCATACTGCTTATCATCAATGCTCCTGTGGCGTAATTTAATTTCAGAATGAAAACTCTGCATTTTTTAAAGAACTTTGGAAGTCAAACTGCCTGGGAGAAAGGTTAGTCCATGACAGAAAGAAAACTGATAAGCAATCACTATGCTTGGATAAAATGGCAAGCAAGTTGGTGGATAAACATGCCAAGGAGGGGAAGCTGTGGTTTTTTCAGCTTGAAAACTGAGCAGGATCATCCAGTTCAGTGCTGGAGAAGCACAGATCATAAGGGAAAATTCCCTTTCAAAAACACAGCCCACCAGAGCTAGGAGTTTAAGCATATTTCCCTACAGGTAGCTCCCCATCAATGTGGCAGTTTTGGGGACCTAGAGTTGTTTTTGAACTTTGGTCTCCCCAGGCTAGTTCTCTTAGCACCAAAGTCCCCTGACTCTGATAAAGGTTCAGAAAGGAGGCAGTCATTCTTTCAGCTTTCAGGAGTTTAATCAGATCAAATAGATTTCAGTTAATGCTTGCTAACAGAGAATCTTTCATAAGAAACAGATCCCTTCCAAAGCTGCAAAAGTGGTGTGACGGTCTAGCTACACATCTTTTGTATTACAAGCCTAATTGGCTAGAACACATACTGAGAGAGTGTGTGACCAGGATAAATTCCTTTCTCAGCCTGAAGGAGTTTTACCTTTTGTTACTTACCTACGAAAGTTGAGGAAGTGCTGAGTGGAAGCTGTTTTCCTAGCCTGAATCAGGCTGCCTTCCAGTAAACAGGACTAGTATAAAAACTGCGCATTTCTTTGATCAAAAGAGAGAGAGCACAGGAAAGTGTATTCTCTGTGATTTGGATTATGCTTTTGTTTGCTTCAGTGACTTTACAGAAGGGGGAAGCAGAACTCATGATCGCCAGCAAGACTTAACGGGCTGATTATCACATTCTCCTCCTCACTCTGGCCCAGCATGCCCAGAAAGGTTCCCCCCTTTAGCCATACTTAGCAAGCATGTAAGGTGGGTCTTGAGGAGGCAGATAATGTAAATTTGAACCCTGTCAGGCTCAGTTAAGCATTGACCTCAGGTCTCCTGTTTGCTGGCTTGCTGTTTTAAGAAGGAAATCATTAAAGGTAGCCCACTGTGACACCTTTCTCTCACTTCTCCAAAGAAGATCCTTGCTCAATGTTCTTTTCTTTTTCCTCAACATGCAGCTACATCTCATTTGCAGGAGAGGATTTGTGACTTTAGGTTGAGGAGAGAATGCTTGCTCACAACTCTTAATCCTGTTGCCTAATTTTATTCTAATTAATGCTTTAGATGTTATTATGTAATTATTTCAATTAATTGAGATTTATTTTACCTAATTTTCCATTTCCCAAGGGAGTCATCATTTTGCTCATCATTTTGTGTAAGCTAGCTCCTTTTATTTCTTTGCACAAACTGTAATATTTAGAGAAGAGGTCTGGTAAATTTAGAAAGCATTAGGAGATAAGGAGGCAGTTGATTTTTGGTGTTATGGTGAGCTAGCATTGGCTGGCAGCCAAATGCACATCCATGTGCTCTCTTCCTGCTCCATCCTCAGCAGGTTGGGGGGAAAAATTAGGATGAGAAAGTTAATGGGTCAAGATAAAGACAGGGAGACTGCTTACCAGTTACAGGCAAAACAACTCAAGGAAACCTCCTTTAATTATTCCCATTAAAACAGATTTGAGTAGTGAAAAGCAAAAACAAAGTGCTAAAACAACACCTTCTCCTTTTTTTCCCACAGGTTCAACTTCAATCTTGTATTTCTGACTCCTCTCCCCTCCACCCTGAGCAGTGCAGAGGCATTAGAGATCAGGGGTTGTGCTCAATGCATAACAGCTTGTCTGATGCTCCCTCCTTATACTGGTCCCTGGCTCCAACTCTGGTCTTTCCATGGGCTGCAATCCTTCAGGAAAAAATGGCCAGTGCTTGTGTGTGTGGTGCTGCCGACCAGGCCTAGGTGCTGCTCTCCAGTTTTAAACCCCCACGTTCATTATTTATGTCATCTGTCTGCTTGAAAACCAGTCTTGATTAATTTATTTTATTAGAGTACATCAGGTAAATAATCCTGTGCAGTCCATCCTCCAGGCAAGTTTTTGAACACTTAACATAGAAAAAATATGAATGCGCGTGCATTTTGCCGACATACTTGGAGGGACCTCTTTAGAGTTTCTGACCCCACTGAAAGAATAAATATATTGGAAGTTATGTGAGTGGATTTAAACTCAATTTGTGAAATCTCCAACTCTAGTTCTGACCGTATCTGTGCAAAAAATATCTGCTTGTGGGGTTCAGAGAAAGGGTGATTCTGTGGATATTCTTCATGTATACGAATTAGCAACAGAAGCAAGTAACCTCACCACTGCTGGTACACAAAAGGTCTGGGGAACAAAAACAGTATGAGAACAGAACCAACAGAGAAAAGCACTAAAATGCGTTAAAGGAAAAGAGGGAAGGAGGCCTGGAGAAACTTCACATAAAATGTTGTACTGCTGAAATATTTTAAAGATAAAATATAAAACCTCTCCGGAATGTGACAGCTAGAATCTTAATCCATAAACCAGAAAGTGATTTTTAAATTAATCTCCCTTCACTAAAACCCATTGAGAATTTTTTTTTTCCATTTTTTACTCAGTAGAATTTTCTTAGGAATTACATTATGTGTTTTTGAGAGATGGTGTTTTACTGACCACAATTAGTGTGCTTCTGTTTGGGAGTGTGTGTATACAGATCAGCCATCAGACTCCTTTATGTCTCCAGTTTTCTTTTGGGATGCTACTTTTCTTTCCAAAAATTGGTTGCATATATCATATACATAAAAACAAGAATAGATTCCTTAATAAACACATGATTTTTTAAAAAATAAAACAACAACAACAAAGTCTAAAAGGAAAAAAGACAAGGAGAAAAATAGAAAAATATAAATATAAGTATTTATAAATATTATAAAAGCAAGCCAAGCTTTAGTTATTTCTGGAAAATGAGTAATTTTATAAAACCTGGACATCTCCTTGAAATAGAAAATAAAACTAGAGGAGTGGAAATGTTATTGTAGATCATAGAACCATGATCAGGGTTGGGCTGGAAAGGACTAAAAAGATCATCTAGTTCTGAGCCCATTCACATGGTAAAGGACACCTTCACTAGATCAGGTTGCTCAGAGCTCCATCTAATCCAGCCTTTCTTCCCACATTTCCAAGGGCACTGGAGATTTTAGGTTGTCTTTCTACATCCCTTGGGACAGCTCTTTGGAACAGGTCTTTGTCAATTTTGTGTTTCCAGTCCTCCTCCTTGTCCAAGGTCCCTGGCTCACAGGGAACATGGATTTCAAGCCACTCCACTGCCTTCTGCGTACTCAGGATGGCCTCCAGCCCCTCCAGGCCTGCCAGCTCTGGCTGCCCAAGGTTGAGAAATGGGTTCACCTGGCAGATGAAAGAGAGGGCCATTTCTTTAAGAGTTCTTCCTCAAGTCTTGAGGAAGAGCTTCTTGACACTGAGGGTGGCAGAGCTCTGGAAGAGACTGTCCCAGGTCATAGAGTCTCCCTCTCTGCAGAAATTCCAAACCCACCTGGGTGCTTTCCAGTGTAACCCATCCCTTCCCAAGCCATCCCATCCTGTCCCTGGTACTCACCTGCCTGTGACAGACCCACCAAGACCATGTCAGGGAGGCAAGCTGCTCCGCTGCCCCATGCTGCTGGAGCTCCTTTTCCTCCAGGCTGTCCAGCTGCTGCGGCAGAGTAGCTTTGCTTTGTGGAGCCCTGCCCCTGGAGTATGCCTGGCCACTCTTCTCCAGCCCCAGAGGACCCTGCGTCTTGCTGGGCATGATGGTTTGGTGATTCCTGGCATCCTGTGAGGTCTGTGGGCAGGGGATGTGCCAGCCTGTGCCATTGGGATCTGAGGCCTGCTCCTGGCTGTCCTGTGGAGCTGCACGTTGCTGCCCTTGCCCCACATGCACAAAAAAGAGGAGGAAGAGGAGGCATTCGATGGAGGCAGCTGCCTTGGGGGCTTCTGCTCTTGCCTTGAGGGATACCTGTCTCTGCTTCATCTTTTGCCTTTGGCTGTATCCCTGGACAGACCGTGCACCTGCTTTGTTCCCTCACGATATCTGGGGCTGCCAGTGGAGCCTGTTCAACACCTGGATCTGCCTGCTGCTCTTCTGTTGTCCAGGACTGTGGCCCTGGTTGGTGATGATGCTTCCTGTGTTGGAGTCGCCTTTGGCTTAGAGAGTGGTCAAGTTTTCTGCTTCCTGACTCTCTGCCCTGGTAGGTTTTTGCTTCCTCCTTTCTGTCCGTGTAATTAGTGATAATGATGTGTGGGTAGTAGCACTGCCTTCCTGTTTTGTTTGGAAATCAAATGAGATGGTGGTGGGAATGAATTTTTATCTGGCTACAGTCACAGGTTGACTAATTTTTTTGTGAGACTGGGTATGATGTGTAGAATTGTGATTTTTAGATTGCTGTAAGTCCCATTGTCAGGCTGCATCCTGCTCTCATTCTCCCTTTGGGAGCCAGCTAGAAGTTGGAGACTGCAGCCTCTAGGCCATGCTCACCCAAACCCATTATCAGATTCAGCCTTCAGACTATGGGTGTGTATAGCTCTTCTCTCTACGTTTCCAAAACGTTTCTCTCCTTGTCATCATCTTCTGTCCTCCACCAGCCCTCTGACTGGGAATCTAATTATGGCCAGTCGAGGGTAAATTTGATCAGAGATGTTACTCTGCCTCTGATCTCCAAAGGCATGCCTTGCTGCTCCAGCACTATCAGTGCTGCAGTGATCCTCTGGCCCTCAGGATTTGCTTTGTCTTCCAGTGGTTCTGTGTCTTTGCTAAACAATGCAGCATTACAGTCTCACAATAACTATATTGGTCTCATTTTTGTCTTCAGCAGTTTGGTTTTGGAGAGATTTCCCAGGTTTTAGGAGGAAATTCTGTGATTTATTTTGCTGTTTCCTGTAGCCTCACATTTACTCAGTTTCAGTTCTCTGGGGTTTTTCTTTCCTTTGACATGTCAGAGGAATACATCAAAAAAAGTCCCTACAATTTGCTTTGGAATACTCGAAGAGGGTACATTGATTGAAAGCTCTCTGATACTAGGTTAATTCAGGTCCTGCAGCAATTCCTCAAGCACATCTCACAAAAACCTGCCTACTCTAAAGAAACAGTAGGCTGACTTGTGTATTGTCTTTATAATACCCAATGTGGCAAAATCTTTGGCTTGTGCTTCTCCTGTCTCTAGCTCAAGTTGCTGCATTATATTCAGGACATAAGACCATGAAAATGACTGAAGAACCTGTGTCAGCTTCAAAAGTGCTCTTGAAAATTTCACTGATAATTTCCAGTTGTTTAGCTGCCTTACCTGTATTTGAGCTGTGTAAATCCACCATTCCATTCAACACAGTTTGTTTTTATCTGACCTTGCTCAATCATAATCTGGCTATTGAGACAAATTCAGTTTTATTTTACTTTCCATAGCTAGGGGGAGTATTTCTGCTGCAAATATTTACTATTTTAGCATTAATATGTCCCTCAATCTGTTAAACATTTTATCTTTTGCATTCATCCCTTAGAAAAAGCCCCACCAAATGCTTACAACATTTGCACTTGTGGACTTTCCTTCCCAGCCTCTATAGAGGGCATTTTTGATTCCTATATCTCAGAACCAAATAGTAACTTTGATCTTTCTTTTATTTTGGGGTAATTTTTTGCATTATGACAACCTTTGTTTTAAGAAACATGTTGTTGCTTGAATACATTTTGAGTGTTTTTTCCTCTTAGTAAAGACTTTCTATTTTCTGCAAAAGGAGTTGGAGGGCGAACATCTTAACCTTGCATATCTGATTTTAATTGTTCAGATGATTAACTTCTGCCCAGTGTGGGCACCTTAAAAGATAGGGACAGATAGATCCAACCTGAAAGTATTTGAAATGTAACTGGGAAGCAGAACAAAGCAGAATGCTATGAGAAAAGAGACATACCACCCCACTGTCTGTTCATCTGCCAAACTAGAGAAAGAAGGTTTTCAAAGTTAAACAAGTACCTTTGAGCTGCTCATTCTCATCTTTTTAGAGCAAGTGGATATAAAAGGTGAAGGAGTAAAAATAAGAATGCTCAGCTGAAAACATTCAAGCAATGTCTAGTGCTATTTCCAGAATAAAATTCATCTCAGCCAAAGGTAAGTGTCTATTCCCATCCTCCTCCTTAGCAGTCATGAAGTTATAACAGGTATAGGTAACAACTTCTGTGGTTCCTCTGGAACCCAGTGGAGTTTCCCATCTGGCTGGCAGTGAAACTCAGTTGGCAGTAATACTGCCTACGACAGAGAGTGGTTTCTCTTGTAGATGTTGTTGTGCTTAGTTTGAAAACAAACCAGTGGGAGGCACCAAGTCAGAATAACAATTTAATGGAAATTAAAGAAAAGGAAAAGAAAGTAAAAGAAAACACTGACAGAGTCAAGATACAACCTGAGTCCCTGTTAGGCAGGGTGGTGGTAGCAGTCCTCTGAAGTGGTGATCCTGTAGTAGAAGGGGTCTGCTCTTCCTCAGAAAGTCCAGTGGTGGCTGTGTAGCTCCTGTCCTCTGGAAATCCAGTGGAAAGAGTGTCTCTGGTGTTCAGAGTCCCAGATTATATCCACGATGGGATGCTTGGTTCCTCCCTCTGGGTGGAGCATCTCACAATGGGGTAATGAGTCATGAGGCCAAGTGTTGATTAGGCTCATTAACAGAAGATGGTCTGGAGGGAGTTATCTCTGAGTCATGCAGCAGGACAATGATGGGCCATTAACAGCAAGATAGTCTGGGGGGAGGAGGCAAGGAAACACTGCCCCACCTGATTTCCACTGCTCATGAGGATGGTAATAGAATACACCTCAACCCAGGACAGTTGTTGAAAAATTAACCCTACCAAAAAACCCCAAACCAAACAAAAAATTAGAATTTTAATTTTCAGTCAGATTAGCTTCTGACAAGAGACCCTGAAAGCTGAAGTCCTGGCATCAGTCTGTTGGGGGCATGTACCTCAGTCTGGGCTAGGACAGGGCGGCTCCTTATGGGGCTGCTGTGGTCTTGGGTCAGTTTGGCTGTTTAGAGTTTAGCTGTGTTCAGTCATGGTATTTAAAGGGGCTTGCCTCAATATAGATTGATTTAAAAGTCGAAATATTCCTGATGTTTTAGGGGGACTCATATTCTAAGTGACTTTTTTATCAACTTGATACCTCAGACATCTACAGTCAAATATGCTGCCAAATTTCTGGAAATCCATTCTTGTTATGTTCAGTAGCATCAGGGGACTGTACCCTCAGAAACCTTGTTTGGCACCAGTAATTGCATTGAGGAGAATTTTTATGTGCTGAGAGGACTATCTCAATTTCTGTCAGTTGCTTTTTTGGAAAAGGTTTCGTTGTTGTTCTTACTTGCCTTACTCAGTTGATCACTTCAGAAACCATTTAATGAAGGGATGGTACAAGATTTAATTTCATTTCCTAGTTCCAAACCCCCGGCTTTTTTCAGTTTATGAAAGGATCATGTGTATTGGGGACTGATGTTGGCTGGTTTCAGTAGCTGTTTTGACAGTGCAATTATTGTCAAAATTGTTACAACAAAAAGCCATTTTAAACTTTGAAACATGCATGTAGCAGGTTTAAGTTCTGGGGCTTCTGGATCAGTTAAGTATTCCAGAAAGTTTGCTGCATCACAGACAGATCTGCAGAACTTGCCAAATTAGTTGTAAAAAACCAAAAATCTCTAAATGTGATCTATGGGACTCGAATATTCGAAAGGGTCTACCTTAACGTTTTATTATAGAATTGCATTGGAATGCCAGGACCTAATGAAGTGCTCTCTTCTGCCTTCAGTATCAACCAGCTGCAATAGTCCCTGCTTGAAGGGAAGGGTTGATTCCTGCTCTCTTGCACATAAACTGCTGTTTTGTTATGGCAGAAAGGTCTTTGAGATTTTTATGCAGTCTGTGTAAGATTGCGCCATGAATGGTTGGTGTTGCTAAACTTTCTCCTTCCACTTTACTAAAAAAAATGCAGTTTCTGAGACCAAATAGATATAATGAAAGATTATTTTCTTTGTTTCCTGATCAGGAGGTCAAAACCTGCAAAATTCTGCTTATGGGCACATGTAACCAGTGGCAAATACAAGTCCAGCTGGCTGCTTACAGCTGTGAAGGACATGTCTTGCTGATGCTCAAAACATGGTCTTCTCTTCAGATCTTGGTGCCTCTTTCCAGTTCTCCTGCGTGTTCATTCTACCTCTCAGAAGATAGTGGCCATTGGAGGCATTTTTAATAGGCAATGCTTGCTGGTCACTGTTGGAATGCAAGTAAAAGGAAGATCTGGGGATATGAAGCTCTGTTTTCCCATTTCAGTGTTTTGCTTTTGCATCACTGTAGAAATGCATAGTAGATATTAAGTGGTTGAATATCTTCTGTCTATTGGTTAGTGTTTTCTAAAGTTGTTTCTTAAAAGTTCTTATTGCAGACAGTGGAAAAGAAGACAAAGATGAGAAGGGAACTTTTGAAGAAATACAGTCAGTCAGTTCTCATGGATCCCAATAGCATTTGCTATTGGTGGGACAGCTTAGCAACATTATGCCTAATTTGCTTTAGCTTTTCCTATTTTTATTTTTATTTTGTGTCTTGCCTGGATATAGCCATAATAATTATGGTGTCCTACTGTATGCTCTTTGAAGTGGCAATTATAAATTGATCTAGGTGCCTCTGAGGAGATCTATTGTGGGTACTCTTCATTTTGTTGTGTAGTGGTTTGGTCTAAAATACTCATTACTGTTTATTTTCTGTGAGATAAGAATTAGGGGAAATGCAAAGCAGGCACCAACTTGAATGAATATAAAGAAGTTTATTAACAGACCTAAAAGAAGAAAAGAAAAAAAATTATACCACCTTTAGAACTCTCCTCCTCCCCCCACCTTCCTCCCTTCTCCCACTGACAATGTAAAGACAACCCTTAAGATGTTCAGTCTGTTTACCACTTCCATAATAACCTTGTTCAGTCCATTTAGAAAGAGAAGTCTCTTTTTGCTCATGCTATGAAAACAGTATCACACCGAGACAGCCACCCACTTCCAAATATTGTTCAGTCCATTTAGGAAGAGGAGTCTCTCTGCTTGCGATGTGAGTCCCTTCCCCCGACTTGCAGCTTTTCCCGCAACTGCTTTCAAGGGTCCACTCTTGAAAGTTTTCTGGGGTACAATTTTAAGGTTGAGCTGTTCAGAAACAAAAAAAACAGAGGCCCTTCTCCTTCCCTGGGAGCAAAGGGTCATCTTCATCTTTAAGACTATCTCTGGAAGCATCTCTAGGAATTGAGGTTTTTCTCCTTTCCTCTTTGGAGCAAAAGTCCTCATCTGGTTCATCTGGTTCATCTCTCTCTGTCCAAACTTCTCATGAAATTACAGCTGCGGCAGCATCTGCCTATTGCTTATGACTTGAACACTCCACCCCCCATATCTTCATGAAATTACAACAGGATACTCTGATATATCATAGCTCCACAACAGACTTTCAGCTTTAAGCATCTCCTCTCTCTCTTCCCTCAGGTTTTCAGCTCTTCACAGCAATAAAAGGGTTAATCTCACCTCGGCCTTGCAGTTGGAATGTGGCTTATCGCTGTTGGTCCCCTGACCTCTGCCGGACAGAGGTGCCGCTTTGCTGAATCTCGGCCGCAGTGGAGGGGGGGGTTCCGAGCCGCTCCGGCCGCCCACGGCAAGGCAGTGGGGGGGGGGGGGGTTCCATGGCTGGAACAGGCCCATGGCTCCAGGATGGCCGTGGCCCGGCCTGGCCTGGCCCAAGCAGGGCCTGGCCGGGCCCGCTGGCCCCCGCACGGGGCCTGCAGCCACCTGTGCCAGCGCCGGAAACGAGAGAGAGCTTGGGGGGGAGTTTGTCTATTCTTAAGTGTGAATCACAGAGGCGGTCACAACTTTAAGTGGCTTAAAGAATTGTCCATATTCAAACTGGCCAGCTGATAGGTTCTGTCAGGTCCCAGAGGAAGCTGTAAGCACCCCTTAGCAAGGATATCCCTTCCGGGACTATGCTTGCTAACCTATGACAGTTGTGAAACTACTGCACTGTGTGGTATGGAATCGGGAAAGGCAGTGTCACAAATTTTTAACAGAGCATGTTGTGATGGAAAGACCCAGGGCTACCATCATTTTTTCAAGGTGCTCTTCCTAAAACATATCCAATGTAGATTCTTCTCTTTCTGTTGATCCTTGGACTGGGATTTCAACCTCTTGCTTCTATTTGGATTGGGTTCCCCATCTTGGAGCGGTTTTCCTTTTAGAGCACTGGTAAGATGACTTTGTGACTTTGCATAGATTTGTGGTGTGATTTTAGATAACTCACTTTATGTTTTGCTGCAAGACTATCAAAATATCCAACTAGTTTCTCGAGGATTATGAAAAAAAATTATATTCACAAACATGTACAAGCTTTAAACCCACATTTTCCAGGCCTCTGTAGCCCTGACGTGAAATGTGATTCTCAGGTAACAGCCACAGTACTGAAGCTACTAGGGAGGATGGTTTAAAAATACCCAAAACCCAACATGAGAGCTGGAAATGCTATTTAATCAGCCTTGTTACTTCATTTGTTTCGTTGAAGAATGGGAATGGTACAGATAGAAGACAAAATTTTATAGGTAGAGAAAATGCTGTAGACATTGTCAGGGGCCTCCTTAATCCCATGAAAATACTGTGGTAAAATTAGAAATGGTTTGATTTCAAGATTCCTTATTAGCATTTGATGCCCTGCATTGTTTCTCTGAAATTGAACTTGTTTGGTTTTGGCTCTGTTTTTGGTCTCATTTGGGTTGGAGCTGGCAGAGGAAGGACCGTGTACAGTTTAAGCAGATTAAGTGATATGTACTTGTGTAACTCGTGAATGTGCTGTGGAGGACCAACAGAAAAACAAGCATTTTAAAGGAATTATATACAATACTGATGTAGCACATTCCTTATGTCTGTTACTGGTTTTGAAGCATTTTGAAACTCATTAGAGGACATCATAAATAAAGAAAAATAATCTTTATAGCAAAGTGCAAGCTTTTATTTTCTTACAAGTCTTCCCTTTGAGACTAAAGCATACTTGGACTTGTGCTCTAATGAGTAAGCAAAAATATTCTAGTGATAAGGTTAAAGAGCAGTCTTCCTAACTGTTGAAGTTTCTATTTTAAAGCACTAGACATTGCTTGAATGTTTTCAGCTGAGCATTCTTATTTTTACTCCTTCACCTGGACTCTGAAGCACTCTATGTAAAAACATTTTAAAAGAAACAGCCTTACAAAAACTGACTTTCATCATGATAAAATCAGTGTAATTTGCTTTGAGCAACTGGCTGCTATCATCATAGTGGAGACCTTGAAGCAGAGTTGGAAAAAATAGTTGGAAGATGGAAATCTTTTGGAAGAAAATGGAAATCTTTTGATGGAAATCTTCTGAGGGAAATCTTTTGAGATGCTGTGAAGTAGCAGCACTTGCAGGAAGAATCCTTCTGCTCAGGCTCTTTGTTTCTGGGTGGTGCCATCACTGTCCGATCTTTTCAAAGAAACATGGTTCAGTGGTTGTTCTCAGAAGTTTATGGCTTTCTTTCAGACATTTATGGTGGTATTTATATCTTCTGCCTTTAAATAGCTGAAAACTACATGGCAACTAAGCCACTAGCTATTCTAGCCTGTATTTACTGTCGTTGGAGAGAAACTGGCAGCTCCAGAGAGGTGTTCCTCTAACCTGTTTTAGAAAGCAGTTTCAGGATGGAACTACCTTCCTTCTTTAGATGCTTTTTTATCTTCTTTGACTGTAAGGTGTGGCTTGGAAAGAGCTCACACTTACCTGTCTTTTAGCTGCCTGTGTTAGATGGAGTGAATCCCTCTTTCTGCCTCAGAAGAAGCTGAATGCAGTTACTTCTTGTTTCTGAAGGAACTTACCATTTCCTTCCAGTAAGAATGGGTTAAAGAAAAGGCTTAACAGAGTGAAGTGCTGTGCTTGTAAGGCTCTCACAGCTGTGACCAGGAACAGAGATAATTTCTGGTTTGGAACAGCCTGGCTTATAGATAATAAATTGGGCTGATTTATGTCACAGTGCTGTCTCCAAGTAATGTCATTCTTCACTGCTTAATAAACATTAAAAGCCTGTTTCTAACCCCCACAAAACACCATGAATGAGAAATAGTTGCACTGGAATTACTCTGCTTCGGCAGCAGAGAACAAATAGAATCCATTCCCTTAAAATACCCGCGTTAAAAGGGAGGGCACTCTACAGCAAGGGGAGAAAATTATCTTTGGTTTGCTGATACAACACAGTCCTCAAAGTACCATGTTACTGTTTTTGTGTTGTGCTGAAAACCCCACTGCTAATGTACAATCTGAGTTTTGCCTTCAAGAAAAAAAGTAACTGTGCTAATCCACTGGATTATTTATTTGCCTTTGGGGGGGCTTTGAGGCTACTTTCTACATTGATACAGACATTCCTGTCTACATTTCCTATGTGTGGTGGTTACCTAAGAAATAAGTTCTGTTTCACTTTGTAATTGCACATGTAAGTTGGTTAGTAGTTCAGCAGTTAGCACCCAAACAAGCTGTGTGCCTGGGCAGGGGTGCACAAGATCCTCTGAAATATATGGAGGTGCAACAAAATCATAGTGGTTGCAAGACACACTTAAGCAAGCGAGTCAGTTATGAACAATATGGAAAGCTTAGGGATTGTTATTGATATGCATTCTAGATGAATTTAACTTCTATCTAAATTTATTTTGCTGAAAGTTTTTAAAAAAATGTCGAACATTTCAACTTTATAGACTAAAGACATGAGAACTAATAAAAGGAGATGGATTGATTTGCTTGGAAATGGCAGTCTTTGACCAGCCAAGCAGCAATTGCATAGATGAAGCTCTGTTTCTAGATGACAGCAAAACATCAGAACGTCACATGGGCTGCATGTACTGTTTGTGAATAAAGGAGGGCCAATGTAGATTTTGCTTCTGCAATTGTACTCCCAAAATTTTTTTCCATCCTTTTGCATTTTCTGCTCCAAAACACCATTCTGATTAAGACAAGAGTTTCAATTTTTTTTCCCATTTTTCCTTTTGTGTGTGAATTATTTCACACACAAAAGCAATGATGATTGTATTGAAGCTGGGTACTATCACTCTTTACTCTGGATTCCTTATTTATTTTTATCAACTTTTGCCTTGCTTTCTGCTTCACTCGTTTTGATGACCTTTAGTGAAATCCATTAGTTTAAGGAGGTGGCTTTCTTGATGACTCACGCACCATCTCTTATTTTACTTTCAGTTTATTGTAGCTTTTATTTATAATTTAGTAAGTTCTGCAAGTATCTGCTACTTTATATATAGTGGAATGTGTATTGCCTTTCAATCATGTTGCCAAACTGGGGTTGTTTAATACCCTAAAATACCTTGATTTTTGTCATGTAATGGTGCATGACTAAGACTAGATGTTGTTACAGTCGCTTTCCATCTTCAAAATCTCTGAATCTGTCTGGTTTTTGTGTTTCAGTTACCTTATGATGCTGCTGATCATGAATACAACATTTCTGCTTACAGCACTCTAATCCACTTGTTGGTAATAATGCAACATGAAGTACTGCAAATTTAAAATTTTGCAAGTCCTATTGAAGTGCCTGGCTTTTAAATATGTGATAATTGTGCATGAAATACTACATAGCCTGGATGTGACTGGAAAGAGATCTGATTAATGCTTTCTCTAACAATCATTCTCAAAAGAGAATGTGTATTAAATGTGCAATATTTTATTCTCTCATACCTCATACAGGAACAAACAATTTGTACATTTTCATTTACTTTTTCCCTGGCTGTATTGCCATGACGTACAGTAGAAATAATTTTTGCCAGGAACACTTGTTGTGAGATTAATTTTGAAGTGGCTTTTCATTTCCCTGTTTTGTTTGAGGATGAATTCCAGAATCACAATGTGTTTTCAAGAAGTGTCCATCCTGCCTCCTTTTAGTTGTGTAACATTGCCAGTGACTGGAAGGGAAATTTAATTAGCTGTTCACCCTGCTGACTTATAAAAGTATTATGCTTAGTGCATAATTAGCAAAAACTTGTAAGATAGGAGACGTTTAGAGGTACAAGGTCTGTATGCAATTTTGTTTCCTGCATTTTCAGGTGTTACTGGCCTCAAGTATTTTTGAATCATTCCAGTAAAGAAATGTGAATTTTTCTTTCTCAGTTCTCAGGTGGGTTCCTTTGAATGCATTAATGCACACCAGCCCAGCTCTTGAAGGGATAATTGCCTCAAGCAACAAATCCCACCTAAATAGAATTTGATTTTTTTTTCTCTGAACTGACCTGCCTAATTACTTTTTTTCTTACAAGTCAAACCAATTCCTCTCTGCTTGTGACACAGTGAAGGTTCTGAGATCAAGCCAAACAACCAGACAGAAAGGCCTACTTCTTGCAGTAGACAAGAACTGGATGCTCTTTCTGACTGGAATTCAGAAAAAAAAGGAGAGTTCATAATTCTTCAAAGAAGGGGCAGGGCAGCTCAGGAGGAATACAAGGATGCCATGAGATAATGCAGGGAAAAAAAATAGGAGGGCCAAAACCCCACTAGAGCAAGAATATGGCTACTGCTGTAAAAGACAATAAAAATGTTTCTGTAAATACATCAGCAGCAAAAGGAGGTCTAAAGAGAATCTCCATCCTTTAGTGGACGTGGTGGGAAACATGGGGACAAAGGATGATGAACTTAATGCCTTCTTTGCCTTAGCCTTTAATAATAAGACCAATTGTTCTCTTGAGGTGGAAGACAGAGCCAGTGAGCAGAATGGAGCCCTAATAATCCAAAGAGAAATGCCAGCATGTGCCCATGTGGCCAAAAAGGCCAATGGCATCCTGGCCTGTATCAGAAATAGTGTGGCCAGCAGGACAAGGGCACTTACCACGGGCCTGTACTCAGCAGTGATAAGGCTACACCTGGAATCCTTTGTTCAGTTTTGGGTCCCTCAATACAAGAAAGATGTTGAGGTGCTTCAGTGAAGTGCAACAGATCTGGTGAAGGGTCTGAGGAGTGGCTGGTGGAGCTGGGGTTGTTTACCCCGGAGAAAAGGAGGCTCAGGGGGGACCTTATCACTGTCGACAACTCCCTGAAATGAGTGTGTAGCCAGGTGGCAGTTGCTCTCTTCTCCAAAATAACAAGTGATAGGACAAGAGAACATAGCCTCAAGTGGTGCCAAGGAAGGTTTAGCTAAGATACTAGGGACAATTTCTTCATGGAAAGGGTTACGGAACACTGGCACATGTTGCCAAGGGTAGCAGTTGAATCACCATCCCTGCAAGTAGTTAAGAGATGTGTAGATGGGGCACTTGGGGACATGGTTTAGTGGTGAACTTGGCAGTGCTGGGTTAACCATTGGACTCAATGGTCCTAAAGGTCTTTTCCAGCCTAAACAATTCTATAATTCTGTGGTTCATTGTTAGCACTTACTGTGTTTGACTAATCAGAGGAATGAACACACATGTGTTTGGCAAGCCAAGCCTGGACCAAAGGCTGCACACAGATTTGGATCTTAGGCTGTGCACACTGGGGCTGGTACCTTTCATAGGCTGTGTCCTTGTGCTAAAGAGGTAGCCACAGCAATCTTTTGGCTTTTATGGAAATTCACTGCTGTTTGCAGGCAGGTTGCCAGTATAGGTCATTCTGTTGAAGTGGATTGCCAATAACAGCACCCTTGTTAGAATATGCAGTGAATTGGTTTATTCTAGTCAATTATCTGCATAATCAGGGTGGAAATGAGAGTAATAAATATACTTAAGTGTTTGGAAATGGCTTTCTTCCTGATGATTTTTTCAGTGGGTGAAAATTAGGATTAATTCTAAAGGAGGAGAACTGACCTCAAAAACTCCATTACAATTGACCTTAGAGCCAACAATCTTTCAGTTACTGAGAAACATTTGCTAAAACTTAATTGAAAAGATCACTGAAACCTGACCCATGTTATAACAATATTGGTATTTGGTTTTGCTCATGATTTCTCTTCGTTTACACAGATGTGTTAAAACCAGAACAACGTCTATCACTTCCGTAATGGAAGTGATGTGAAACCAAGAGGCAAAATTTGTGAGTGTTAGTATTTACCATATCTTCTTCCCATGTTTTGTTTCCTTATTTCACTTGTCTAAAAAACTCAGAGTGGCATGTTGATTTAGAGGTACAAAACACACATAATGAACCTCCTTTCTGTTATGTCAAATCTGCAGGAAGCCCTGCTTATGCATGTTTAGATGTTTAGAATTTTTAAGCATTTTACTACATATTCTCTTTTTTTATCAGACAAAAAGACATCAAATTAACCTTTGAGTGGTTCAAAATCTTGAAAGCTTATTCATCATACAACAATTCAAATTAAGCATAATCTCCTCTTGATGTTTGTAATCTTTTTTATTGTTTGGATCTCCACTAAACTGTGTTCTATGTATCATTTTTTTTCTTGCACTAGTACTGAAAACCTCTTGAAAGGTTTCTCATGTAAAAAGTTTCCCTGCAGTGAGGAATTTATGTAACAGGATTCAACTTAAAACATAATTTAAAATTTAAATCCATATCCACTTTAGCTCCATTAAAGCTCAGTCTGGCTGTGTATTTTGATGCTTTTAGGTGCCTACAGTGTAGGTAAACATTATTTTAAACAATGTCAACTTCTCTTCTCCCATGGCAAAATAAAGGCCAGTGCATGCTGTTGCCATGCAAGTGAACTAAGAATAGCTAAAAACTAGAAGATAAATTTTCAAACCTTATATCCAAAAATCAGAACTTTACTGGGATAGCCAGTAAGGTTTGTGATGTCCTGTTCTTGTTGAACAAAATGCTTTCCTCACTACAGTGGGTTTCTTTCATTGTCTGAGAAGGCTTTTTTGTAATTTCACCCCCTGAAAAGTATTTTTAAACCATACCTTATTCTAGGTCATAACATTTTAAGGAGCAGCAGCTGCTGAAACAACTAAGACCTGCTTCTGTGCAAGTGCTTTAAGCTTGTTGACTGCGGGAAAAAATGGACTGCAGGCCAGGCTTCCTGCCCAGTCTCCCAAGCTCCACCCTGTAGGAATTTTTCTTTGCAGTCATTTCACTGAAAACACACAGAAATCAGGAAGCTTTGTTAAAACTGATGTGGTGACCTTTGCTTGGGATATGGTGTAGGAGTCGTGGACTATTTGGTGTGACAAGAATTCACACGTTTTAGTGGCCTATTAACAGAGACTCTTAAATCCCTGGTTACCAGTGATAGTTAAAGCCCAATATTCATTCTGTTTATAACAGTATCAGCTCTGTGTTTCAAAGAGTTGACACTTCTTTCCCTGATAACTTTTTCTAGCTTATTCCCATTTGCATTTTTGTGACATACACATTGTGTATGTTTATCTGCCTATGTAGAAATACACACACGCAAACATGCATGTGTCTCTCTATAGGGCACACATACGCACCCCAAAATCCAGCAGCATTTCTTCACAAGATTTCATGTCTTGGTTAACGGAAGCTCCTTTGGAGGAAATAGTAATGCACAATAATATGTAATATATAAAGGTACTCCACTGATAGTACAGATACTCAGTTGCTTCGAGAGTAAATCATAACTACTATTTAATAGTGAGCAACAACTGTTAAGGACAGGAAATTGAAAAGAAGGCCAAAGGTACTTGAAAATATTGTAAAGATATATGTGCTAGTTGCTGATTATGCTGGAATCTGGACAGGCCAGCTAGCTGCACTCCCAAATTTGGGGATGTGGCAGCGAACTCTTCTGTTTCTGCAATATTTAAGGTTACAGAAAAGCACTTCAAATGTAAATTTTTTCCTTTGAGTCCCTTATTAAATTATTCATGTACTTTCAGTTTTGCTTAATGGATCTGTGGAAGTGCAGTGTTTCTAAACTTAAGTATTTGTTTTGCTATTTTTTGAGATGGACAGGAAAGGTGGTTTGGGGCTCACATATATGGGAATAAACATGAGCTTTAGAGTGCAATATATGGCATACAGATTAATCTAAATCCCAGTACAAACTCTTCTAGAGTGTGGATAAACATTCCCAAACTAGACCTAGATGTACTTGCTCTTATAATAACTTTCTGGATTTGCAGAAACCTGGAGGAGAGTCGTCAATAAGTCAGTGTCTGAGAACCTTAGCCCTGAAAGTGTAGCTGAGATGGCTGGCCAGATCCTTGCCTGAGGCTCATCACTTGTCTCTGGAACCATCAAGAGCTCAGCTGGAGGAAGCAGGTGCTTGTTGTCAGCAGGCCTGAAAAAAGATAAGAGGGGTTTGGTGTCTACCAGGGGTGGCAATAGGATTTTATTTGGATTGATGATCGTGATGGATCCTTTCTGACTCAGCATGTTCTATGATTCTACTTTATGAAGGCTGAAAGCATAATTGAATGAGGAGGCATGGTGGAAGCCCTTCTGTCTGGCTGAGGGAAGGTACTGCTAGTGGAGGTGTTACAGTTTGGTAAAGCCATTCAGTTATTCTTCATTGTTATCCATAAGATATTCTTTCTCATTATCTGTAAGACCTTAGTGTTAGATGACATGGTTTTGGGCACTAATTCCAGGCAGTGCTGTGGATCAGGAGATACAGAACAGGCAAAACATTCAATAGACTCTTTGTTTGCCCTAGTACATAACCTTGATGATCTGTGTTCCAGAAGTGATAAGTGGTCTCCCTCTGCTGTTGTTCTCTCTGTTGTGACTTAAGGTGCCCATTCCACTTACCACTTCTCTGCTGCCAACAATTGTCAGCAAGCTGGGAGAAGAAACTGGGAACTTCTCATATCAAGGCACTTCACTGATTTTGACTATGCTTGAGAAGAGCTGTGGGACTTGGCACTGGGTTTACACAGCTGGGCTGCTTTGTATGTTTCTAGAAGTAGCAAGAGAAACATAAGCAATGTGCTCAAGTTGGTGTAGAGAGAAAGGAGGCTGGAATGTCAAGTTAAGATGCTCAGTCTGCTGACTGTTTCCAGCTGTTGAGGAAGAAGATAGCGTTAATAACTCTCTGTAAGTTTAAGCTCTGCTTCTTCAGTCTCTGAACTTTGGTGGTGAAACACATGTTCTAACGTGCTTTTTCTTCCCTTAGATTTCCCATGGAGCAAGCACAGGCTTTTTTTAAAAAGTGTGTATTTTCCTGACTGCTGCCAGACCATGATGTTCTCACTGGTGAGCAGAACCAGAGATAGGAGGGATACATGTAAGGCATTAATAACCCTAACAGTTAGCATTGTTACATCTTCTGTTTATTGTGGTGTCTTGTTTGGGACTTTGAGCCCAAAGAAAAATGTGGAGAATCCAGAGCATAATCAGCATGGGACACTTGAGAGACTTTGCTCTCAAGAGCAAACTTAATCAGGAGAAAACTGGAATATGAAAATGACAATAACAGGAAACATTTGTTCTCTGTGGTTGTGCTGGGCACTGCAAGAAATAATGGGACCACATTGTAGCACAAGAGCTTTCTTTAGGCTTAGGTGAGTAAAGTAACCACTACAAGAGCTTAGTGATGGATTAGGTTGCCTAGGAAAGGTGTGACTGCCTCATTGGAGGCTGAAAAGAACAGGTGAGACAAAACTGCCATGAATGGTTTGTGTCTAGGGGTCTTCCCTGAGGGGCTTAGTCTTGGGTAAGCTCCCAAACCCTTTTTTGTGATTCTCTGAATATTCAAGAGGTCCTGTGTTCTAATGTCTACTGGGAGCAAGGGAGCAGACAAGCTGCCAGACCAGTAAAAGTGGGTGAAAGGACTGATGCATTCCTAGCCTGTGGGAGAGATGGGAGCAGGGAACTCTGATGCTGCTGCTGCAGAACACTGCCTGCACACCCTTTGTTTATGCGATCTATTGAACCATGCTGCTGTTGCATCTGGGGCAGGAGCTCAGCAGCCTTCAGCAGAGAGAGAGAGGAGGATATGAAGGGCAATGACAAGAAGCAAATGAGCCATCCTTTATCCTTTGCTGTTTCCTCTGTACCCACAGGAAAAAAGGCACCACAAGTAATCAAATAAATGCAAAGCTCATTGTTACAATATTTACCATCTCTGTGCCTCATGTCCCCAGTTGGTATGGTTCCCTCTCAGGAATATATTGAAAGATTAAAAAATCCCCAACCAAATAAACAACAGACTAATTCCACTGATTTTGCTAGTGAAAGCCTCTGTAATTTATATTACTCAGATGAACTTCTGTTAAGTTCGTCCATAAACTGGAATTTTTCAGACTTTGAAAAGTTTTGTGATATGAATGCTTTTTCCACTGCACTATTCTGCTTGATATTGAGCCCATCTGAAAAAAAAAAAAAAATCTCTGACAATTTCTTATTATTTGATGGGAAAGAGGAGAAGTGGTAGGAAAGGTAAGGATAAACCTGAGAAGCTGCTTATTTAAAGCTTGTTCATGTGCAGAAATGCATAGCAAAGTTTAATGGGTGAATGTGTCTTGTGTGAAGGTGGATTAAGGTGTGTTGAAGAAACTCTGAATGCACTAGAAGACCTCCCCCAAACTATCTTTGGCAAGTCTGTGGTAAGGGAGAAAATACTCCTAATTCTGTGAAGTGAGGCTTTAATACAAAGAGATTGAACATGAGAGCAGAGTAACACAATATAGATGGGATTGTAGTGGTTCCCTAAACAGATGGATGTGTGAAGACATAATTCATCAGTTTTTTTGCCTAATGTAAACTGTCCTCGGTGCCCTAACGTGACTAAGGCTCTGGACTTTCCTGGGATGAGGCTAATTCTGGGGAATTGTGCAAGATGGAAAAGTGCAAGATGGATGCCCCTGGCATGACTAACTTGAGTACTTTAATGGCTGAATCAGTTGTGCATGAGCTGCAGCACAGGTGTGCTGCTCCAGTCCCTCCCTACCTTCTGAGACTGTCTTGGAGGATTGTTTTGAGCTTTAGGCCAATGGCTCATCTCAACCTTTCTCAGATAAGCCATGCATTATTACTGGCATGATATGACTGTCAGTGTATCTTAAAACGAGTGCATCTGTGACGCGAGCTGTCTTTTTTTGAGGTCGACATAGGTTTTAGCACTCTGGAGATTACTGTGGGAAGATGGGTTTTAGCCATTTCTGGGGATCTTTGAACATTGAAAGTTTGTTGTAAGGTTTTGTCTTTGGAAACAATAAGACCTTAATGGCAATTATACTGGAAACTTTTGTCAACATAGTGTTGGTGGCTGTAAGTATTTGAAAACATTGAGCTGAATGGACTGGGATGAAATCACAAGGTTTTAATAGCATCAGGTTCTTTTTATCGGCCTTTTTGTTCCCTCTGTTGAATCATGAAATGTGTCTCGGTTGTGGCTTTGAACATTTATTTATCAGTATGAAGTTCAGTGATATTTACATAATTATTTCAAACAGAAGGAAATAAAAGCTTCTTGTTAATGTGTGAATCTAGAGCTCATAATTTTGAGAAAATTAAACCCAGAGTCAATGAGAAGTTGCTGGTTGGTGTCATGCACATGCATTGCAAGGTGCTTGAGAGGAGCTGAGTGCTGTTGCATGTGCAGGTAATATTTCCAAGTTAGTGTTCCTGAAAATTTCCAAGAGCAATATGCATCTGGCTTTTTTCATTCCTAATGGTTAGACCTACTTAAGAGCAAGACTGCTATTACATGTCTGTTGATTAAAGAATGGCTTAAAGCTTTTGTAGATGAGAGCATACATGTTTCTGTCCTCCTTGTTTAGCTGTCTGCCCTCTCAAGTCTCTAAGGCAGCATTATGGCTTCTTTCAAGCTTTCCTAAGCTTGTGTGGAGTGAGTGTGAGGCTCAGAAAGTCGAGAATTGCTCTCCTGGGAGTGTGGATAGTGCCAGCTCCATAGAATTTTAACTGAAGATGAGGGATTTTCCTTACCCTTTGGTTCTTGGAGCTGAACAGAAGCAGACATACTGTGAAGTTCATCCTATAGCAACAGAAATGCAGCTCCAGTGGGTGAGGCTGAATTTGGAGTTCTTCATGCCAGTGGACTCAGGAGTTATACCCTTATCATGCTGGTTGGCTCACTACCTGTAACCTCATTTTAATAGCCAAGTGTCTTGCTGTACCCTTGACTCCTTCCCAGGCTGTGGGATGTTTCTCAAAGCCTGGAGGAAGGTATACCATCCATAGCTGTCATGCCATTTCCTGGAATAGCTGTTATATTTTGTATCTTTATTGATTTTTCAAGGGAATGATTTGTGTTAAAGCCTTCTATTATTGGCATCAGAAGGCTGGTTTACTTTGTCTATTAGTCTTAACAGATCTTATGTCCTGTTGGAAGTCAAAGTGTTGGCTTAGCTCTCAGATCATATGAGCCCTTTATTGTGTGATCAGCTCTCAAAAGGATTAAAACAAACAGTTCTAAAAAAAAAATCACAAGTAAATTTACCCCTTCGCCCCCATCTTCCCCCTCCCTCCCCCCACCAAAAGGAGATAACCTTTGTGAATATATTTATAGTTCCCTGCTAAAACCAAGTTCTTCACTTTGGGAGTTGGGTGTTCTCTGAATATTGTCAGGAAAATTCACCCAGATTTTCATTCTCCTGACTGTTCAAAAAAAACCCTTATTCCTACTCTACCAAATTTAAGAATGCTTGCTTTATAGAGTGAATTGCAGGTTTTACTTCTTTCTACCTTATCCTTTGACAGATGAGCCATTAGCACATGTACAACATTGTTTTTTCAGAATCCATTGTCAAGGTAACATTAGTATCTGCTTTTATGCTAGTGCTTTGGACTTTGAAACATCCTAGCAGGAATGTGAGGTTCAGCAAATGGGTAATTCACGTATCTACTGCTAACAGTAGGGCTCAGTGAAAAATAGCAGCACTCTTGGAATTTTACCTGGAGTTTTTCATTAAATTTGAACTGATTTTTGGTCAGGAAAAATACCTAGAAAGAGTCTTGTATTTTCAAGAGAATGAAGTGAAAATGAAAGTAGCTAGACCAAAAGATTTTTTCTGCTGGAATTGCTATCATGATGCCACCCTATCAGCCAGGTTTGCTTATGCTGGTATTAGCCACTGACTGGGCTTCCTGGTGGGGCTATGTGTCCCATGGTGGACCACAGTCCTGCAGCTTGCTTTTTCATTTTCCTTATTAGCTTAACTTATGGCATGGGTGGGTGTGGGAACATCCACTCTGTGTATTCCTGAAGTCTTTATGTAATACAAATTGCATTCAAAGAGCAGCAAAAAACTTAGCACAGGAAATTACTGTACTTACACAGGTGTTCCTTGGGTAGGAGATGGATAGTTTTTTTTTGTCTGGTATTACAGGAATGTGATCTTGCATTCAAGATTTCTGTGTATGTAAACTCTTGTTGCTTGTTACATGTGCCTGTGTAGGTTTAAGTTGCAGAGGTTATGCTGGCAGGCTGTTTAGAAAATCTTTTACTAGTTTGTCCACTAGGATAATGGCAGTGGGAAGAAAACTTTGCAATGGGCAGGAGGATGGATGTTCATCATCATCATCAGTCGTCCTCTGCTCTCTTGAGAAGGTTTGAAAAGTCCTAAGGTGTTCTTCAGAAACCAAGCAATGGCTTTCAGTTCAGACAGTTGTTTCCAGCAGATGTGATTGCAAGGCTGAGCACTGAAAACGTGGTTGTTCCAGTCTATGAGGCTGACAGATGTTGTGGAATGGGTTGTTAAGGCTGTTCTTTGGGGAGCAACTGAAGATGTGTTAGAGCCTGGATAAGATATTCAACCAGATTCTCACGACAGAAGGTAATAATGCAATATAAATGCAGGCAAAGCCCTCTACAACAGACTGGAATTGTGGCAGCTGTCCTATGTCTGATGTAGCACAAATCACGTATTGCATGCCTTGTTTCCAGATCTGATATTTTTTAACTAGTACAGATGTGTAACAAAAATTTTAGGAGACAAGAGGCTATGAATTGAAATTTAAATATGGAGTGGCCAATAGCAGCATTTTTTAAAATCAGAGAATAATCAGAATAGTAGCAAAAATGCTTTCAGGGCTCTTGCATGGAAGAAGTTTTCCATTTTTATTTTCTTGATTTTCAGATCCTTGACTTTAATCAGAGGGAAAATGATTCCTACTTGATGCTTTGGGTCAGGTGTGATGCTTTTCAAAATACAAAGGTGGCTGGTTTTCCTTCCTGATTTACATATATTTTAAAGAAAACTGCAGAAATACACTAAGATGTAGGGTTCCTTTGTCCTTAGGTTTTATTTCCAAGGTCACATATTCCACCTTCAGAAGCAGGAGGATGCCTGAAGCTCAGAAGAATGTCACAGAGCAGCTGAAGGTCAAGGAAAAGAAGCAAGAGGAGTGGTGTGACAAGATGGTCACATATGTGTAGAAGCAGTAAAAAAGATTTATTTATTTATTTAACACTGAGCCACGTAACACTTTTCTCATCTAAATCTGGGGCTATAAAAAGGTGCTCATTGCAGTAATTCGAAAACTGTTTTGTGAGCAACATACGGCATTAAATCATGTATGGCTTACTAAAGCTGAAGAAATGCTTGTAGCTCTCCTCTGCTGACCTCATAGGTAGTCACAGCTCACACTCCTGTCTGTAGAATGCAGTATGAGAAATCTAGAAAAATGTTCTTTAGTTACAATTCTTACTTTATAATAGTAAAAAAATATATATAATTAAAAGGAGATAATCTGTTATGTGTTATTCCTTTGTAAGTATGCAAAATATATTTTTTGAAGTAAAAATTGGCAACTAGCTGACAAGGGAGTGAGGACTCTTGACTCCTTTTCATTCTTTCTGTCCCTTAAAAACTGCTCTTGTAGACATTTTGAATCCTGTTTGCTGCTGTTGTGGGCAAAGCCTCATATGCAGTACATTCATTCTGTGTTATTTAGTAAGTTCCAGTAAATCAATGAAAGGCCTCATCATTAATACAGTCTAGCATTTATACTTACAAGAAATACATCAAGTCTGTTCAGGTCACCTTAAAATGCCACTGATTAGTAGAAATCATGGAGTAGAGGAGGAAAAATTCATGCATTTCTCTTAACTTTTAGAGGACAGAAAAACCTGAAAACTCTTTAAAAACATGCAAACATTACCTATATATCAGGTTTGAATATTTAGCTGTCTTAATCTGTGCCTATTGGGTTGTATGTGTGTATATGCATATAATGACTTTGCTGCCAGAAAAATAAGACTGAAAAAAAAGAGATTTTTTCTGTAGAGAATGTCTGTGGGTAGCTGCTTGCCATTTCTTTAGTCTAAAGCCCACTCATTTTTTTTGGCTTGTTGTCAGCTTCTTTGCATTCTTGGTGTGTGGTTACTTTGAAGATAGTTATGATTGTGAGTATCCTCTGAGGTCAGTCTAAATCTTGTAGCATTGTGCTTCCTGAGTAGATTTATATTCATGCAGCTCATCAGTTCTCTGCAGATGTAACACATGAAGTCTTGGAAACAATTTGGTGTTGTAAGCACAGCATTACTCTCAGCTAATAAACTTTGCCTTTCAACAAAGCTAATTGCCTCAGATAAAGCAGCAAACTGATAAGATTTCATGGTCTCTGGTGCCTGAGCAAGCCTAGTCCCTGTTAATGCAAGTATCTGTACTTCTAGTGTAGTACAGTTAATACAGGAATAACATCTATGAGGGGCACAATATTTAGCATTCCCTAGTTCTCAGCTGAATAAATTCACTTGAGTGCTGAAATGAAAAGCTTTGGCTCTCATGTCAAGGAGATGTATTTTTTTCGTTCCCAGCAGCATTCTTGAATATGCCCTGTTTTCTTGCTCCAAAATGCAAGGTGAGAAATGTCAGACTGAACCTACTGAATATATAGAGGTGCTTTACAGACTAAGATATTTATCTATATAGATCTGTTTAGATGTGGAGGAGCCTTTTGGAGAACAAAATTATTCCAGAGTCGCTGATTTGTTAGTAACTGAAGGTAATGTACCTTTACTGCTAGGGTTCACCATAAAAAAGGTTAATTTAATTGCACTCTTAGAAGCAAATATTTGGTCATGTACTACCTCCTGTTGTCATGCAGGAAAATGACAATGTTTTATTTTGCCAGGCCTTTTTAGATGGATGCACTAAGAGCACTTGTTGCTGTCTCATCTTGCACTGGCTTATCTGCTCTGACACTTAGAGATCTTAATGGTACCTAGTTTGTAGTTACACTTGGGAGAGCTTAAAGGACTCTAGTACCTTCTGCAGGTTGTGTAGGGTGCTCTATTGTCAGCTCCTTCTGTACCTTGTGTTGCTCTCTGAGGACTTATGATTCTAGTCATTGCAACCATCAGTATGAAATATCTGACTTGCTGCCTTCAGTGTTTGTCACTTCCATGGCTTCTTCATAATGTTGAGGAATCTTCTGATTTTATTGGTCCCTTGTTTTCTATGGGATGAGTGAATAGAGTCCCCTTTTCCAACACATTCATCATTCATTGAATGTGTTAGCAAGCAAATTTCACAATCCTTTGATTCAGCCAACAGTGAAGTCCCAATCTTTGTCAATGGGCAGCATTTTAAGCCATTCTTCTATCTAAATTGACTATCATACCTCAGGCATAACAACCAAACTGTGATAGGGATAACCATATTCATGTTATCCCATCTCCACATAGCCTACTGTTTGTATTTTTATTTTATTTTGCCAGCTGCAATGGCCAGGGGTAAATTCAATTCTTCTGGCATCACCAAATGTCATCTAGTTCTCCTTTATTCACTATTTTATTGGTGAACTTATACAGCTATTTTAGACTGATCAAGCAGAATTGTCCTTGTTAGAGGTTGGTCTTGGTTGTGTCCCATCTTAGTGTAATCTAAAGTATGGTAGTGCTAAAGTTGCAGAAGGTATGAGAGGCATAACCTGATGTTTTGGAGTGAGGTGTTTATCTTCTAGGAAAGTCTGTGTGAGAGGAAGATGCTTAAGTAGAAAAACTCAGAGGTTGTTTCTTTTTTAAAAAAAAAAACCAGAACAGTTTTCAGGAATTATTTATGTGAACTACTTTTCTACTTTTAATTACAAGTGTTTAATTCCTAAACTTAAGACATATGTTAAGTCAGTTTCTGCTCTTCTGGCTATTTGCTGAATGGAGTTTAAGTACAAGGTTTTAGTAAGCAGGCTTGTTTTGTCTAATGGAGAAAAAAGAAGAATATGTTTCTTGAATTTTTTTCAAAGCTGATATGTCTTCATGATCCATTATAGGGGATCCAGAAAGATATTAACAGTGGAAGAGTTATATCCACTATTTGCTGTGATATTCAAATTTTGACTTAGATAGTAAGGCAAAATTAATTTCCTTACTCTGACATTTGTAGTTTCACAAGAAACAATTGTTCATGAATCTTCATGGATTGTTTTTTTTTTCTCTGTGACACTTGAGGAAACAGTGGGTTTTTAAAAAGTCTTCTGTATGTATTAGTATTTATGTCTTTCCTATTAAAGGTATGACTTGTAGCAGCCTCTGCTAGAGACAAAGATTGTTTTATGAAAGCAAGGGGAGTAGGAAGTCCTACTTTGAAGCTCATTATTACATTTATTTAAAACAATTCACTATCAATTATATAAAAAAACCCCGTGAGTCAGCACCTCTAACACTGACTTTCAAATATTCTTAAATCAAAGTGGAGGACTGCATACAGATAGTATGCTTAAAAATACCCATTAGATTTCAATATCAGTTCTGTCATATTGCTGTGTTCTGAGTGCTTTAAGAATATCAAAGTTGTCATTTCTTTGTATATCTTTGTGTGATACCTTTCAAAGAAAAGCATTTAAGGCCCCAGAATACAACTGAAATGAGCATTGTGAGGAGAGAGCAACCAACAGCCTCTGGAGCTGTGTGTGCAGAACTGTGATCCTACTCTTGGAGAGAACCTGAAGACTCCCAGATAACTTTCTGTTTTCTTTTCTCCCCACCTTGCTGCTAGTCACTTAACAGATCAGCAGGATCTTTAACCTCCCCTCTGCATTTTTCCTTGCTGCTTGTTCATCTTTGCAGGACTAGGCTGAACTTTTCCCTTCTCCCTCAATGTACTGTCAGGCACTTCTCTACTGCTTCTCTCCTGTGATGGTTTGAATTTGTCCTCCTTCTGTCCTCTGTGTAGATGGCAAATAGCTTTGTGCACTGTTATTTCCCAGAAATTTTAGTAGGCCTTCATACATTTTTGTGGACATTTGTAGAAACAGCTTGCACACAAGGCAAAGTAGCTGTCCCTGAGCAGCTGGGTATTTATGACCCATTAACATGTGCTGAGTTTTGAGACTTTGTCAAATGATGATACAGAGCTTGAGTACTGATCACTAGGGAGGTGTTTGCTGCCTCAGTGCTTAGCACTTCAGCACAATTTTTTATTGCTTTGATGTTATATTTAGCAGTGTGTTGGGAAGTGTTTTGTGCTTACAGAATCAGGCTCTTTGTGCTGCTATTATATGTAGTATCTCTGGCTTGAAATTTTCTTATTCTTCATGCTAGCTGATTCTCCATCAAAGAAAACTTGAGACTACTTTTTTTTTATGTTTCAGGAAACAAGCCAGTCACAGCTGTGTTACTTAGGATAACTGTCTGTAAGCAGAGCCTTTGACAGCTTGAAGTTCCAGTCTGCACTGCTACCAGATAGGGAGGGAGGAAAAAGTGTACAGCACCTGCAGATGAAGGGAACTGAAGGGGTAGGGTCACTCACGTGACTTTTCCAAGGGTGGAAAGCTGATCAAGGACGAGATAACCTAATGCCAACACAGAAATTACTTTTTACCTAAATCAGTGAAGTCAAAATATTTTCTTTTGGACTGATGGTTTCTAAACTATTTAGCTTTAATTGACAATTATTCTTCATGTTATGACCTCGGCTGTAAAGTCACCCTGCTTATTTTCTGATTACCTCTGCAGCTTTTTCTTGAGCAAATATTTTAAAATGCTGTTTGGCGTTGAGGAGGTGAACAGTGGAAGAAATACAAATGTATTCATCAAACACACTTCTAATTTTGAAAAAGTAGAATTGCATTTGTTTTAAATGACAGATTTGTGAGATTTTGCTTCTCTCTGTTGCCTGTCAAATTTGGGTGACTTCTCATTTAGCCAGGGTGCAACTTTTGGCAGAGAAAACAGACTAGTAATTGGGAGTTCTTTAAATTTGGAGCTGAGAAAGGAAGACAGGTGTTGGGGAGAATTTAGATTGGACAGATACATTAATAAAACAGATGCTTTTTAGCCTAGTAACAAAGAAGAGGAACAGATGGAAATCCCAGAGTTAAAATGTCAGAGCACAAAGGTAAAATGAGTGTGTCAGACTAGAATCTAAAAGAAAATGACTGCCATTTTCTGTACACCTGTGTGAGAAGCTAGAAAGGGAGAAGAGATGAATTCCTTTGTCCATTGTTACTGAGGCATGGCAGAATGACGGGAGTTGATGGACATCTGTGGTTCCTTACTGCTGAGTGCACACAGGATGAATTGGATCATAGATCTGAGTGGGAGCTGTTCTATGATTCTACAGAACCAAGAAAGGAGATGTGTGACAGGCCTATTGCTCTGACTGCATTTTAATGCACTTTCATATGGTCATTCTGCCTTGTAAAGCGTGCATCCAAAGAAGCAGGGTTAAGTTTTCAGCCTTGGTTTTGCACCTTTTGAGTTTTGCAGTGCTGGCTTTATGTTCAGCTAATACAGATTTGTTGTTTTTCAGTGGTTTGTAATGAATGTTTTGTGCAGATAGCTATGTGGGAAAGCCTGAGCAAAAGTACAGGAATGCAAGATTTTCTGCTCTTGTGTGGGTAATCTGTTATGTAATCAGGTTGCTGACACTTTGCTTAATCAGTATTTCATTTTTAGAGAGAGATGCTCTACCTCTGCCCTGGAGTTTAATAAGGATGTTTTTGTTGTGAGACTTTTGTCATCCTAGCAGGATAGAGTTTTCCTTTTACTGGATGAATTTGGAAAAAGTAGTTATGGTGAAAGATACCCCAAGGCAGGAGATGATAATTAAGGGGGGATGCTGTCTTGTACTTTTTTTTTCAGAAGCATCATATATTTTATTATTTCATGATAGAGACATACAAAAAGAGTTTGCCCTGTTGCATGGGGCATTCTGTAAAAGTTGTTTGTCTCTTTCATAGAAGGTCAAAAATCTTTGCCATAAGAAACACAGTAAAAGAAAAGAATATGATCCCTCCAGATGCTTGAGAAAACCCTACTATGCTGTTTTCCCCGATACATGAGGCTGGTGGTTTCTTAGGGCTAATTAATATTTATGTCTTCAGTTCTTAAAAACAAATTTTAAAAAAATTCCCCAAATAATGCTTGGCTGGAACTATAGATAAGTCTGTCTATCACTATCTGAGACAGTCCAGTATCCTCTCAGACATTTAAATAGTCTCCAAACACTGTAACTGAACAGGGGAGAAAGGTCCTACTGAGTAGTATCCTTGTTTATCTCTCCAGTTGGAAACAGTTCACGTGTATTCTGTAGCTAACCTAGCAGCATGTTTCTGGCAGAATGGGGAGGGAGCCTGACATTAAATAATTGAAAAACTGTGAAATAGGGATGGTCCTTGTCAGATAGCTGTTCTCTGTTGCTTTCCTAAAACTGAGGGGTAAAAATGGAAGTCATGGAATCCAAGTCACTAAAGTAGCAGGTCACTGGAGCAATTATATGGTGTCAATCTTGTACAGTCACAACTTCCTCAGAGTGTGTGACAAGGAAGAACAAGAGTAATTCTTTTGGCAATCAGAAGAAGTGCAAATAAAAGTACAGTTTATTTGGAGGCTGCAGAAAATGCGTTAGGGCAGAAGGATCATCACTCCCCATGGATTCCTCAGCGAAACAAATGGAAATACAGCAGTGGAAATGGTGGATGAGAAGGACGAGGGAAAAGAAACCAAGTACAAGCTATTGTCTGTCCCATGATCATCCATGCTATCTAAGAATAAGTACTCTTGGAATAAAAGCTAATAGGAACTAGTATTGGATTGGTCAAGGCAGCTTGTGATGAGAACCAGGTGCACCTTCAAAGCCTTGTATATAGAGAGAATGGGTCCTGCAGAGAAATTTCATGGGCAGTTTGGCACAGCGAAGGTAGTGTGCAGCCATCTTTTCCTAAACATTCTGTAATAAGGGGTAATTCATTGGAAAAAATGTCATTATTGATGCTTGTGTGATACTTGAGATGATGCTAGTATTTTACTGACATGAGTTCTGGACTCTGCTGTAAGGTGGTCTTTTCTCTGTGTGTCTGTGTGAAAATGGGGCAGCTACACAATGCATAGCAGTGTAAAGTGTGGTGGATTCTTTCTTAGTCTCTGAAATTCAAATAAAGGTGGAGGCTTGATGGCAAAAGTAAAAAGAAGCTAAACCAGATAATTCTTTATTATTGCTTTATTCATATGCACATTAAACTGTAAAGGGTGATTTGCTGAACACTAAGTAAGTTTCTGGGTAGTGTGTCAGTAACATAACAGCCACCGGCAAATAGGTTGATGCCTCCAGGTAACTATTCAAATATGAACTGCAACCTCGACAGATTTGAGGTTTTTTAATTGTAATTGAAGCATCATTTTCTAAATAGGTTCTCACTTGAACATCAACAAGGTTTGAAATCAAGTGGGATCTCCTTGAATATTAAGCAGTCCTGATAGCAATATTAATGCTAAATAGCATTTAACAAACTCATCTGTTTTAATGTGTCCATAAGAAAACAAAAGCACTAATAATTTCTAATTACTATTTTAACTTACTGATGATGATTATAAAACTTATGTGGCTCTAAAGAAAACATTTTAGGTACCAATGCAGTTTTCCTGTCTTCAAATCCCTGAGAAATCCTTTGCATCAGTAGCACAAATGAGGGTATTTTTCATTCGTATACTTGTGCATGACTTGACATGAATTTTAAGAAAAGTAAAATGTTGTTGCAGGTCTGTGCAGTAAACTGGATAGTCAGCTTCTGACAGACACAAGGAAGGGAATACAAACAGGATGTTTAGAAAGAACTAGCCTTTCTTCTGAAATTGAGTTATTTTTGCCATTTAGTAGGAAATCAGCGTACTTCTGTGGCTACCTGAGAAAAACTTGTGTACAGTGCATGGCCATTCATGCCTTCAGAAAGGTGGGTGATGGGTACGTGTGTGTGAAACAAAGAATGTCTTTTCATGTATAAAGGATGCAGAATGGGTCCTCCAGAGAGGGAAATAGTCCACATTTTTCCAAGAACAAGAGCAAAGGGCAGTATATCCTCTATGGAAAAGGGAGGTGTAGCATTTCAGAAGCAGTGCTTGTATGTTGATAGGACCCTGTCAAGATGCCAGCCTCAGATCCTGAGGAAAAGAAAGGGAAAACTCATCGGTTTTCATGGGTACTTCATTGCAGCAGGGTCACTTTGCTTAAATGAAAGACTTTAAAAGTGTTTCATGCTCTTGCCTTTAATGTTGTTAGTGCTTCATGCATGTAAATGTGTGATATCAGATAATGTAATTTAATGTCTGTTTTAGTGTATCAGTTATTTTTCAGAACAGAGTTATTCCCTTGAGGATGTTGGAGAAGCTCCCAAAAGAGAGGTTTTATTGTCCCTTAAGAAGATCCCTTTTGAGTCATGTGAATTTTTTAGTTGTGCAGGCAACCAATGCTAGAAAGGAAGGCTCTGGCAGGTAGCAGTGTTCCTCTAAAGGCCAGTGTAAGTTAGAAAAAGCTGAGAATGGAAGATCATTATCTTCCTGTTCAGTGAACAAGAGATGCATGGCCACCTCTGGGTGTGCTCTGTTTGGGCCAGTGGTGGTGACCAAAAACTTGCAATTAGGCTGAAGTTCTCGTCCTGTTTTCTATGCTCTGCCATGATGTGTTCTCTGCAACTTTTAATCTAACACGAGAGGAGAAGGAGGAAGGCTGATAAGTGCCTGCAATTACTTTTTCAGTTTAAATCCCATCTGGAACTTGATTAATTTGCCCCTTCTAGTGTAGTGTGAAGTGGGCCTTGTTCACAGTGTTATCTTTTCACACAGTTTTTCATTAACATGTTGTGTCTGACTCCTAACAACCAGGATGCTTTAATGACAGATTCCTGGACACATATGCAGTGAGAGGCTATTTCGAATAGAGTGTAGCATGAAATGAATTTTGATTGTTTGTAGTTTAACCTAACCAAATTAGAGAACTGAAGCGCGTTAGTATTTTGATTTAGAGAAGCCTGATAATGTATCCTGTGTTGAATAAATTGACTGACTGGATTCCACAGAAGGGCATGGTATCAGGACTGGATTGATTGCCAAAAACTCACAGCTGAAGATTTGGCTTGACTTGGTGATTAAAGGGAAAAGTCTAGGCTATATTTCGTTAGCCTTGGGAGAGGAAAATGAAGGCAAGTCCACAGGTTTCTGGGATGTTGAAATGTGGTTTTAGTAAGTACTTGAGATGTTTGTTTGTTTAATTGTGCATCTCTCTATTTGATGCCTGACTATCAATAGCTTGTCATCTGACGCTTAGAAATACATCACTGCAAGTAGAAGACAAGTCAGTCTTTTTCAGTGCAGATGAAATTCTAACTTCCATGAAATTGCGTACCAGTACCTAGAACGCACAAAACGTGAGTTCACTCTTTTCTGTAACAGGAAGGGAAGAGGGAAGTTTTTTGTTCAAAATCCTAATTTAAAGACAAGTTTGAGAGCTGGTATCATCAGAGATACTCTGAAGATTTTTTCCTTTACTTTGATTTTTGGAATCTGTGCATTTCTGTTGAAGTTGAATGTACTTTCATAATTACTTTCTGAATTTTAGCAGCTCCTCAGCCTCTCAATATTTGACAAGTTGTTTAAACGGCTTCATTGCAAATTTATTCTGTATGTCCCTTAAGTGTAATAGAATATTTTCTTCCTATATATTTGGAGTGTGGGTTTTCTCTGTTGTGAAATGTTTTGCTTGCGAGCAATGAAGGTTTTTGCAACCAGCTCTAGAAGCATGAGAGAACCACAGTGTTGTAGCTGCGCTGTAGCATTGGAGGGGTCCATTCTCAGGCATAAGTCATTCTGATGCCTTAGGCTTTAACTTTTATATTTTTCAAATCCTGTACTGCCTAGTGTATAATTCTGAAGTTTCATGTGTCTGTTAACTTCTGTTGTCTCATGCTGGTTAGATATAACAGACTCTCGCTAGGTTTGCTCTTCAAGGACATCTTGATTGTCCCAGGCCCTAAAATGTGTAAACTAAAAGCCTTTGAAGAGGATGGGCAAACTTGGGGTAATTACATCATTAACTGAAGGTATAATTGGAGAATTAACCCTGATATGCAAATGGACCAAACTTATAAATGTGAAGAACCTGTGACCCAGCATCCATCTTGGGTGTGGAGCCTTTTGACTGCCCAGGGTGTACCTTTGAAGGCCCTTCAAATAAATACCTGCTTTTATTCTCTTACTCTTGTCTAGCCTCTGTTTTTCGGTAGCCACTTCAAGGCATCAATTCAGATCTGCCATAGATCACTGGGTCCTCGTGAGGAGTTTGCATGCAAGTTATTCAAGGCTATTCAGCATTTGGGTTAAGATGGTTCTAATTAGTATTTTTAAACATGTAAGTAATAGCTTTTTCTGAAGAATGCAGTTGGTTCCTCTTAGGATTTTTAAACAAAAGCTGAGGGCCTCATCACGCCTCAAAGCTGGGTGGTTGGTTGTGGGAAGGCAGTCGTCATGTCAGTGCAGTTTGGAGCTGTCTATGTGTATTTGAGCAGTGTCACCAGTGGGCTTTTACTACTTCCACCAGCAGAGACTGAGACACTTCAGGAACAACTTTCCAAGCTTTGGGAGATGCTACGTCCTCTACTGGAGTAGATCTGGTTGAGGACAGTGTAGTGGGTTTGGTTTGTAACCCGGCGGAAACACCAATTTAGTGTAGTGGTTTGGTCCACAATACTCATTACTGTTTATCTTCTGTGAGATAAGAATTAGGAGAAATGCAAAGCAGGCACCAAACTTGACAGAATATAAAGAAGTTTATTAACAGACCTAAAAGCAGAAAAAAAACCCCATACCACTCCTTCAGAACTCTTCTCCTCCCCCCCTTTTCTCCCTTCTCCCACTGACAATGTAAAAAGACAACCCTTGAGATGTTCAGTCTGTTTACCACTTCCATAATAACCTTGTTCAGTCCATTTAGGAAGAGGAGTCTCTCTTGCCCATGCTATGAAAACATTATCACAACGAGACAGCCGCCCAGGTTGGTTCTCTGCTCGCATGCGAGTCCCTTCCCACAACTGCTTTCAAGGGTCCAATCTTGAGCTACTGGGGTGTAATTTTAAGGTTGAGCCATTCAGAAACAGAAAGTTCTCTTCACCCATCTCTGGGAACATTTCATCTCTAAGAACAGAGGCCCTTCTCCTTCCCTGGGAGCAAAGGGTCCTCCTTATCTTCATCTCTAGGACTATCTCTGGGAGCATCTCTAGGAACTGAGGTTTTCTCCTTTTCTATTTGGAGCAAAAGTCCTCATCGCTTCCATCTCTTCCTGTTCAAACTTCTCATGAAATTACAGCTGCGTCAGCGTCTGCCTATCTCAGCACAGGTGCTTTTGCTCACAAGTACAATTTGAACACTCCACCCCCCCATGCCTTCATGAGATTACAACGGGTACTCTGATACATCATAGCTTTACAACAGAATTTCAGCTTTAAGCATCTCCTCTCTCTCTTCCCTCAGGTTTTCAGCTCTTCACAGCACTAAAAGGTTTAATCTCACCTTGGCCTTGCAGCTGGAATGAAGCTTATCGCTGTTGGTCACATGATCTCTGCTGGACAGCGGGGCCACTTTAGCTGAATCTTGGCCGCACTGGAGAGGGGGGAGAGCCGAGCTGCTCCGGCTGCCCACAGCAGGGCTGTGGGGGGTTCCATGGGTGGCACAGGGCCCATCAGCTCCAGGCTGGCTGTGGCCCGGCCTGGCCTGGCCCGAGCAGAGCCTGGCCGGGCCCGCTGGCCCCCACACTGGGCCCACAGCCACCTGTCCCAGCGCCGGAAACGAGAGAGAGCTGGGGGGGAGTTTGTCTATTCTTAAGTGTGGATCACAGAGGTGGTCACAATTTTAAGTGGCTCAAAGAATTGTCCATATTCAAACTGGCCAGCTGATAGGTTCTGTTGGTCATAGAGGAAGCTGTAAGCACCCCTTAGCAAGAACATCCCTTCCAGGACTATGCTTGCTAACCCATGACAGACAGACTTTATTTTTCAGAGGGCATTTTCTGACGGCTGCGCTAATGAATTAGTACATTGCTCTTGGACTGTAGCTGATTGTTAGTTTGTCCAGGTGCTTTGGGATTAATATGTGTAGGATTGTTAACATGGTCAGTCAAAATGCACTTTTTGTTTTAATTGTTGATTATTAAGTGGACATTTTAATTCTCAGTCTCTGATTTGATACCCAAGCTTTCTGAAGGATTCCATATCATTTTATTTTAATCAATAACTGCATATTCCATAAAGGTGCTGCTTGTGAATCCTTTGGCATTCTGAGTGTGAGATCCAGGGAGTGGATTATGTTGATCCCTGTACAGAGGGGCCAGCAAATCAAATTTCTGTTTGAATTTATAACAAAAACTTAATCTCTAAATCATGCATCTGCAATCCTGATGAGCTTACTTCAGAAGTGCCAGCAAAAAATTCTTCCTTAAAGTCTGCAATGGCTTCAGAGCTTCCTTGCAAGGTCACCTGCAACAGTCCTGGGTTAGTGCCTTTCTAGCCTACAGATCCTTCTGATTGGGTGTTGCTGCATTACAGACCTGCTTCTTGCTTTCTCTCTTTCAGTAGCTCTGTTTCTTTAAAATCTGACAGAAGAAGCTTCCCCCTTCCAAGCTCTGTCTATTATCAGTCCCTTGGCTCAGGCTGGCCCAAAGCAGCTGGGAACTACACCTGTAAGGCAACAGAACTGCTTGATCAGCAGGCACACGTGGGATGCAGATGGTACTATCATGGTGCTTGTAACGCCTAACAAACTGTAGTGGAAACATTTTTTTCTCCACCTGTCAGCTTGACCTTATCTAGGGTGATTTTTGAGTATCTGGGATCACAGCCATAAAAGCTGACCATCCTTGTTGAATGTCAAGATGGCTTCTTGGAAACATCAGAGTGCTGGATCTTCTAGCAAACTATATTCTTGTTTTTTCTTAACTGAAATAAAGCATACTGTACCCTGGCCTGCTTGCATAAAAATGACCTGTTTGGGCTAAAATTTCCATTAAACAAAATAAAAATGCTGAACTCTGGCATGGAAAACTTCAGCTTGAACAGTTTGTCAAAGCTGCAAGTAACTGAAAACAGGGCTTTCTCATGGAAATGCCTGGCAACTTTAATAGTTGGCAGCACCGTCACTCACACCTATTGTAACAGCAATATTGTCAAGTACTTCCCGATTTATTATGTGCCATTGGGATGATGACCTGTTTAGCCAAACATTTTAATAAATCACTCCTGGGCAATTGACACAGATGACCAATACTGTGACATTTTTGAACACTTCTGAACAACAGATTTATGGTGAAACAGGGCTGGTGATTATGTGGGTAATAGAAAAGAAAAGGTACATATTGATGGATTGTGTTCAAAG
The DNA here is from genome assembly GCF_041296385.1 of Aphelocoma coerulescens. Classification (NCBI taxonomy): domain Eukaryota; kingdom Metazoa; phylum Chordata; class Aves; order Passeriformes; family Corvidae; genus Aphelocoma; species Aphelocoma coerulescens. Next base: position 99,894,404 of record NC_091015.1, on the reverse strand, counting down.
CATATTTCAGAGAGTGCCCTTGGGCTCAGCACTCCAAGTTATTTTATTTGCTTTGACCTTTGCGTAAATGTTAGAAATGTTGACTAACCTCCTCATGCTGGCAATGTCATTAGGTATTTTGAGGAGACTTCTGCAAATGCAGACATATTTTTCATTATTCAAAATGCCTTGAAAGCTAGACTTTCGTGGAATATCAACATGATGACCTTTGCTTCTGATAGCAAAGAAAATCTCATTATAGACCCTGCAGTATAACTTTGGTTTGACTCAGTGTTGTGTTTCTTTCTAAAAAAAGAACCAAAAACCCAACCTGCTCGAAATGTAATTCAGTCCATAAGGCTGAGGTATTTTATCCTATAGTTTTATGATAGTTTTCTTATTGCTGTGAGAAGTGTGTTTCAGAGAATGTAGAAACCATTTGTAACAGCTTTTGGAAAGAGGACTAAAAATAATTCCAGTTCTGTAGGCCTCCCTTGTGTTCCCTCTGTGGTTGGTAATTGCTAATCTAAAATAGATTAACATGGATATATTGCTAGGTATTGCTAACCTGGCATAGAAAAGCTAACCTAAAGCCAGAAAGCATAATTAGTCACCTTCACCGCCTATGAAGCCCTTTTCCAGGGCTTGTTCTGATGATGTGCCCTGGGTTACAGCTGTGCCAGCTGTTTAGGAGCACTTCTGTAGTTGTAAGACCACTGATAGAATGAAACATTATGTTGACTCCTGCCTGGATATTTGACCAGCTCTGTAATTTTTTAAAATTATTGGCAGCCCCAAAAACATTTAAGGTTTTCAGACTCTGGATATATTTTGGAGTGTAATAAAGGATGTTTGATTGTTGAGCTGAGGACACTGGGGGTCAGTTTATGAGCAGCACCACAGTTTTAGAAGCCCTTACTTTTCAGCCACTGAGAGTCCTGTACTGTTACTGAGGAGGTGGCCTTTGGATTGTGTTGCTTGCAGCCCCAGAAAGTGGAGTTGAGATTGTGGCCTCAATTCCTGGTGCTTCCATCCCAGGCCACATCTGATAAGGCACTATGGGATAAAAGTCACAAGAGTCCCTTCATTTGCTGGGAGCAAAAATTGATGCAAATGCTGGAGAACCAAAAGTACAAGTTGTCTTTTCCAGCTACCAAACCTTTTTTCATTGAGCAGCTACATAGAGTGCATTTTGTCCTGTACCCACCACTGCAAAGCCTCTTCTGTTACTGTCCTTTGAAACCTGCTGGGGTTGTTGAGATACTCTGAAATAACAAGTACAGCTGCAGCACCAATAGACTATTATTTTGATAACACTTTATCACTTCCCAGTAATGGTTTCATAGTTCACTGTGCCCGCCAAGAGAGAATCTGCTTCTTGCCATAAATACGTGTTTAAACAATGTGCAGCTCTGTCATGATGACAAGAGTGGTCTCTCTGATATGCTGAGAAGGAAGGGAGAGACTAACCTGGAAAGGCTGTAGAATTTAGAATTAAATGACCTTTTCAGCCAAGAGTTCTTTGAAGGGATTTGATGCATCTGACAAAACAAAACAAAACCCTAAAACCCCAACAAAACAAAAACATACCAATAACCAAAAAACAAACAAAAAACAAACAAAAAAAACCATTAAAACAAAAACCAAACCAAACCTGGAATGCTCTAACATTTTGGAAAGATGTTTATGTATTTGATGTTATTCCTTTCTTTGTGCTCTCTTTAGATCACTTGTATTTCTGAGAAAGGACAGCTTGGAAATCAGTAATACCCTGTGGATGTGTCTGGGAGACAGGTGAAACTCTGTCTTATAGGTTGACCTGCTATCCTTCTTTCTGAGGCCCTTCTGGTTCCCTGGGGTTAAATTCCATTTTGAAATAAATGGATGCAATTTGAATAGGTTGTAAACTGCATTCTGCTTTCCTTGCTTCTCTACAGCAGTCAAAACAGGAATGATAGTCTGCTTCCTGAAGCTGCCGTTGGGAGAGCTACAGGGATTTGCAGCTGTACAAAGTATTCTATTTGTCCTCATGATGTCCCCAGTTGGATGGAGGAATACCTCATAGCTCCCAGTGTGAGACAGTCTGGAGAAGGAATATTTTGAATTTTTGTAGATAATTCTTGCCTCTGTGTAGGCAAAGCAAACTGTATGAATACCAGAAAGCTTAATTAGGTGTACTCATGCCCTTAAGATCTGCTTAAATGAGAATAAAATGAAATGCTTATTTTAGTAGCTACCAGTAAGAGGAATATCTTTTGAAGATGTTTGAAAGTGTATTGAGAAATTAGTTCATAAAATGTTTTCCCTTTAACATTTATGTAAGCATTGATTAACAGTTGATGAGACTAAGCTGAAACTCATCTGTTTTGCCTTGTTTCCTCTCTCTCAGAAAAGACCTGGCAGAAGAGGCAGGCCTTACACTCAGACAAACATGCCAGTGCATTCTTGGCCTTTGGGTGAATTGGCTAGAAAAAAACCCAAACCCAAAACAGTTTGAGCGGGGGGAGGGGAAAGGGCTGTGTTGCAGGAAGCAGCTGTGACAATCACTGTTTCTGGCTCTGATGGAATGTCCCAGCCACTCTAAAGTCGTGTCTCAGGATCTTTTGTGACCTTGGTATCTTGCAAGCATCTGCTGATTTTTTTTAACCTGCAAAGAGAATGGGGGAGTGACACACTTTTGCTGTCAGGACTGGCAGTGCTTGGACATTTTGTTCTCTTGTTTGGGAAGACAATGGCTGCTAACCTTTCCCATGGTGCTGCTTAGCTGCTCTGCACTAAGGGGAATAGGAAGACTTTTATCCTCTCCCTCCTCATTCTTCTCATCATAGTATTTTTAGTACCTTCAAGTAGTTATAGAGTGATTGATCTTTCTCTCTCACCCTCACTGCTGCACTTCTGTGCAGCCCTGGTCTACGAAGGTCTTCTCAAAGAAGAAAAACTGCCCTTTTTTTTCTCTTCATATTCAGTTCTTGGTCTCTGTGAACAGAGAACCAAATGAAAGTAAGTGTTACTTACTTGCTGCAGTAACACTGATCTTGAAGGCAGTTAATATAATATCTCTGCTAGACTGGCTTAAGGGCAAGTGACATTGTATGAGAGAACTATGTTGGACACAGACATTTACGTAGCAGCCAGTGAGGGCCCTAGGCTGTTGTTACTGCTCATCCTGAGTTTTGAGCCCATGATTGGGTTTTAATGGAGCTAACCTCATGCTGTGAAATGAGGGTGCTGAAATGTTTGAGAACTGAGTATGGAGATTGTAATCGTGTAGATGTTTTTTGGATCAAGATGAAAGAGCAGAGTAGTTTGGTACTGTCACCTGTTACTAGATGTTGGTTCTCCAAGGCACTGCTTGACTGAGCTCTTGTGCAAAGTCAGGGTTATGCATGAGTGGGAGTGAAAGCCAAGGAATGTTGTCAGAAAATATTGTGACACCCTGGCGACTCTGGGTGCGCACAACTTAAAATGGGGTGGAAATATGTGAATCTGTTAATCTGAAATACTTCTCTTATGCTGCTTGGCTGATGAGTTCATTAACACACAGGCACCAAACCAGAGACAACGGGGAGCACTGAACTTTTGCAATTATCTTTGAGAAAAAAAAAAAGGTGAATAGAACTGGGGCAATTCTGTTTTGCCCTCTGTTTTCAGTGAGAGGAATATAGGGGGAAATGCATCTTTTTCGAGGAGAACAAAAGAATAGAGGTGATAAGAGTAAAAAAAATAACTGAGAGAGAGAGAATAAAAAGGTTGACCTTGCCTGGAAAGTCTGGGGCAGGCCAACAGGAAGAGACAAGCAAGTTGACAGAGCAGCATGGCTTCACTTTACCCTCTGACCTGGTGGGTCTGTACATGAATGAGGTGGGAAGCCTTCAGGAGACTGTAATCTTGTCACAGAATCCTGGGCTACTATCAAAAGGGAATTGACACAAGACCAAATTTAGTTCCAAGTGGCCCAAAAAATGAGAGAAGAGAATACACAAGGAGTGTATTTTCTTTCTTCTTGACCTGTATTTCTCATGTTAACTAAAAAGTAGTCTTAGTTATGGAACTAATGAGTAGAGTCAGCTTGAGTAAATACTTAAGACATAATTCTAGGCTTTAATTGCTGTGGAGCATACCTAGATAATAAAGTATAACAACGGCTAGATTGGAGAGGCAGCACTTGCCTTGCAGGGTCAAGGCTGTTTGGCTTCACTTTCTGCCTCCCCAATATAAAGGAGACAAGTGCCACAGTCTGCCAAGACATGGAGTAGCTAAAGGGGTCCAAACGTTGCAGTCTGACTCATGCTGCATGACTGGCTAGGGTTAATCAAAATGTCTCAGCTTTTGTTGTTTAGGGGAAAAAAACCAAAAAAACCAACTGTGAGTACAAAACAGTTAAAAGTTTATTAAAATAATATTTTTAAAATCCTTCATGAAATACTATGTGCCTGTCAAAATGAAGGGAGTAAAATACAAGTTCTCTAAGCCAACTGTATGATTTCAAGCTCAGCCGAGTAATTCTGCATTTTCTATGTTCAAGATGTCTCTTTGACTGGGCTGAAGCTCTTTGAATTTTTTCAGATAAATGGTAATTTGATAAGTACTGTCATAAACTAGCAGCAGAGCATATTTGACAGTGGAGCTGTTTTATACTGGAAGCAGAATGGTTTGGGAAATGCAAGTTCATTTAAGCTTACTCTCAGCAATTAAGAGGTTTTTGAGAAGGAGCTTTGTCAGGAAAGTTCCTTCATTACTAAGTGAAATGTCTTGTCAAAAATAAAAAAAGAGAGTTCTGTGAAAGCGGAAAGGCTTTTCAGAAAGAAAAAATCTTCTGGTTATAATATTGGAACGGGAATCTGAAAGATGGGTTGTATTTCCAATTATGCACTTGCTATGTGGTCTTGGACAGATCACAAGTAAATTCTTGTTCAGAATTATCCATACAATCTGAGCAGTTTTACTCTTGGTTAGCTGTTTAAGAGCAATAGACCTGTGCTATTCATTGCTTTAAAACTGGGTGATTGACCCTGGGTGTCATAAGTGGTTAGGAGACAAGTTCATTAACACTTAAAGGAGATACATAGGCCTAATTCTCTTCTTGTTTTCCTGATATGAAATGCTAGCAAGTGCTTTGTGAGGAGCAGAAAAGAGAGGCTGACGTTGGTGACTAAGTACAAACTTCTACAAAATTTGTATTGTAGAAGCTCTAATATGTTTAATTTTAATCTCTAACAGTGTTACATTTTACTAGAAAAGAGTGTGAAATTAGAAAGACTATATGGATCCAGCCTAAACATTCTGCCATTTTGTTCTTGCTCTAATGACAGTTCTTGGGGTCTTTTATTAAGTGATAATATGTGGAGGCAAGTCCAAGAATTCACTTATCAGGAAGCTTCTCAGTTTCAAAAGAACCAAGGGTTAGAAGAGCACAGAACTGGCTTGTAGTCCCTCAATCTTTCTTGCATGTGGGAAAAGAATAGATTGCTGCAGCCCCTCCGAAGGGATAGATGTGACTGAAGTATCAAATGATGTTATTAATGGTGTTAATGACCTCCATGGAAAAGCTTTGCTGAATTACCATCTATTAGCCCATCGCTGCCAAAATGATACAATACTGGCATGGCTGAATGTAAGGAGGCAGTATATCCAGAATTTTGTTACAGCATGCAAAGGCTGGTAGCACTGACATCGAAAGTGACCCAGCTGGGGTGTATTACTTTGTAGACTTGTATAGCTTTAATACTGAAGTGCTATCAATATCAGGCTGGCCTAAATAAGTAGTAGTAATATTTACAGGAATTACTGAAGTGTCCCAGTTCCAGAGGTACTTACACCTTTGCTAATGCAACTGATGAAGTAAGTAGAAAAGTAAATGTTAATCCAGAGAATTAAACAAACATAATTCAGTATCTTTCTTCAGCACTGAAAATGAAGAAGTGGAAAATTTACAAGACTCACAATACTAGTGCTAACAAGAACTCTAAGGTTTTCTTTAAATAAAATTCATTGCTCTATAATCTAGATATGATTTTTATTTTCCCTGTTGGCTGAAGACTTGCTTTCCTATTTTTTTTTTTTTTAATGAGTTTCTGTTAACTAAGCTCTTTATTGTCTTTTGAAGAGACAGAAATCAGTTTAGGTAGCCTGTCCCTCCTTCTATGGGAGAAACTTTTTGTGTGTGGATAGGACAGGGTGTAGTGTCAGTCATCTGAAAATTTGCCCCAGCATCCCAGAAGTTACTCCAGTGGGTTACTGTCAAAGACACAAAATATTTTACTTATTTATTTGGTATGGAACCAGTGGAGAGAGCAGGTAGTTGGAGTAATATGTTGTCTTTGACAAGTGGGAAACAACAAAATTTGCTGTCACCTTGTGTCATCATTGTTCCATGGTTCATAGGTAACATGTGAATTGACATTAGAGCTATGAAAGCATATCCTTAGATGGCGGTGTGGTCTTTTGGCTAGCCAGAGATGATAACAGCAGTTTTCCATTAAGGTCATTCATCATGTTCATGACAGTAAACCTCAGGGAAACTGCTCCCATTCACCTTCTACTCTCTCAGCCTGTAGTGACTCCCTGTAAAGCACTTATCCTCTGGATACCCTCATCGATCGTTTAATTGCTGGTAGGCAATGGGCATAAATTAATACAGATGAGATTCCATCTGATGCAAGAAAATAATTTTTTACCATGAGGGTGGTGAAAATTGGAACAGGTTGCCCAGAGAATTTGTGGTGTCTCCATTTGTGGAGACATTTAAAACCCAGCCAGACATGTTCCTGGACAATCTTCTCTAGCTGAACCTGCTTGAGCAGCGGAGTTGTACTCGATGACCCTGAGGTTCCTTCTGATGTTCCCTCTGTGATTCTGTTTCCGACTCAACTGCATCCTTGAGATGAGAAGTGCATGCAATACAAGAGAAGTGAGCATACAGGGATGTTACACGATGGAAGAATAATCTCTTATGTCTTTTTTTCACTGCAGTTTTCTCTCCTGCCAGGTTTTCTGCCTGCTCAGTTGGTTCTCTGAACTCCCTTTGAAGTTCCTTGCCATCAGCATAGCATTCAACTCCTTGCAAGTGTTTAGTAGCATTCACAAACTGATGCTTAGCTGTTCATTCCCCTCTCCAGGTCACTGGTGAAGATATGGAGTAGAAAATGTCTCAACTCTGATTCCCCAAAGACCCCACTGCTTACTCTTTTTCATCCTGAAAAGTGGTTGCAAGGCTTGAAGGCTTAGAGAATCATTTATGAAAGACCCTTTATTATCCAGTCATACTCTTTCTGGAAATCACTCTTCAGTTGTCCCCATGTCTCTTTAGAGCCCTTTTTGGACTCCTTTTACAGTCTGGTAGCAAAGCAGCTTTTTGTGTTTATCATCTACAAACCTTAGCCAGAAGTTCCACAGTTCCACACTTGAGTTTCCCCAGAGCTCTCAGGTGAATGCCATCCATTCCTGGTGATGCAATAACCTCCAAATTGTCTGTTTGGTCTAATACTGCCTATGTTATTTGGTCTAATACTCCTTGCTTTAAAATGTTACAGCCTCTCGGAGCTCTCTGCTGAGATGAATGCATAAGGTGTGGGATCTCTCCAATACCTTCTGTAGTAGCAACTGACCTAGAGTGCATTGAGCTTCTTGGCCTCATCATTCCTGAGTGCCTGTTTTGTAACACAGTCATCAAGAAGTCCTTCTAGCTGCCTTGCTGGCCTTCTAAGGTAGCTAAGATATGTTTCAGTGGCTAGTATTGACTATATGGAAGGCACTCCTTAAATTCTTTTTCAGTTCCTCTGCTTTCTATGGTAATTCATGTACTCTTCTGTTCTTCTAGTTTGGACAGACTTTGCATTTTTTTACATTGTACCTTAATTTGAAATTATGCCCTACAAAAATCTCTTGTTTATCGTTAGAGTCATGGACAATAAGGTTTGTTGCAATTCTGGACTGCTCAGAATCAAGCGAGACCCTTTTTGGCATCTCCCCAACACATACTTTTGTTATTGTTGCCTTTGATTTGGGTAGCTAAAGTGCCAGTGCTCAGTGTGCCATTTGCGTGCAGCACGTCTGTGCTGGCTCTGGAATGAACAGCTGTTACTGTTGTTGTGGGTTGCAAAATGAGCTTGTTATAACAAAATGGCTCACTGCAGTTATGTTCACAGCATACAATGAGAGATGAATCCCTGGGAGCTGGGAAGCAGAGAAAATCTGAGAACAGAGGATTGAAAAGTATTTCAGATTAATTTTGTGTAAGTCTTGGACATCAAGTTGATACATCAAACCTGTCTTTCATTCTCTTTAGTTTCAAAACACCACCTGGTAAAACTGGAGTCTTTTGTGCTTCAACAGGTCAACAGTGATGGCTCTGTAATAAAACTTAGGGTCAGAATAGATGAAGAATCCTTAAGTGTCCAAATCCTGACTTTTTGATGGAGCCTTCTAGATTTTATCTGCAGTGATGAACCCTGACTTCCCCAGTGTCTCAACTGAGAACATACGAAGCAAAGTTGAAACCCCTGATAGTCTATGGTAAAAAGAAATGTAAATGACTTGGATCAGGATCTGTGTGAGAAGAGAGCTGTGACAGAATCAAAGCTGTTTTTTAAGCAGAATAGCTGTTGACCAAATGGAAGCATCAAGTTAGCCTTCAGTTGTTTTACTTTCCAACTGAGTTTTTTTCTCTGATGTGTTACTTAAAAACTGACATGTCTACCACTTAGTGCATACACAGAAGAGAACACTATTTTAAACAGAAATGTTGAGAGTAAAAAACACACAGCTTCAGAGGCAGAATAGATCAGTCTTTCTGGAGAAAGTAATGCAGCTGGTGTGAGTAGACTGACTCCTTCCTTCACAAGATGTGTCAGGACCTAACCTTGTTAGGAGAAGTAAACACTGTTGGATTCTTACCATGAATGCGTACCATCTCCAGGTGTTCTTGAGGAAATCAAGTATCAAACTAAAGAGTAGTTTGGGTCTGGTTCTGACTTTGTGTGGTGACTAGCAAGTCCAAGTTTTGTTGGCCACTGTTGCTATTTGGTGGGATTTTGTAAACCTCCTCAGTTTCAATGAACAGTTTTTAAAGAAACATTGTCAGGTGCTGTTTGTTGTAGCCCATTCTGATACTCTTCAGTGTCTGAAGTGTCTGTGTGTGCCAAGTGTGGCTTATTTTGGTGTAGTGCTCAACAACAGCAGCTTTGAGTACTGATTGATTAAGCACCAGCCATCTGAGTCCACCTCAGCTAAATTTCTTTCCATGTTATTTTCTTGAGGAGCTAATGAATGGATGGATTCTTCTGGCATCTTTTCCAGAAAAAAAAATGAGACTTTCAGCCCCTCTTCTAGGATCATGTAGCCTGTGAGAGATGGGGAGTGGGCTGGAGAATCTTAAAAACCTGTTCAGAATTTGAAATCCAGTGTGGCCCAGGGGGAAGAGGGTTAATTGTGGTCTTTTTTTAATCTGCCATGTGTGCACACATTTCAGAATAAAGCCTGAATTTTTCTTGGACATGAAATTGGGGAAGCAGCTTTTATCAGACCTTACATCTGTTGGTGCCCCAGGACATACAGACAGTAACTACTGCCAGCAAACCCAGAATGTGACAAAATACTGACAAACTGTGTTTTATCCAATTTGTTTGTTTGACACTGTGGTAAGAGTATCAATTAACAGAATGACTGTATTCTAGCCAAATGAAAGAAAAATTATGGTAAGCCAATGCTTGCAACTCTCTTTGCTCGTTTGAATGTGCGTGCCCTGCAGTAAGGTGGTACGTCTGTTTAGTACGTGGCATTTTAGATCCTTATGTTTGTTCCTTACAGCATGAGGAAGGCATGTTTCTCCCAAAATAGTGGATGGGAAAAATCCTCAGGGCTGTTGATACATAACTGTCAAGCATTGCATAGCTCCTGGTTGTTCCTGAAGAACTTTGGAAACAGTGAAAAAAAAAGTGGAACCCTTCACTGCAAATATGTCACCCCTCAAAAGGAGTCTTTTCCTGTAAATCCTTTGCTTCATCACCCTGCATAGATGGTGTGAGGGGTGGTTAGAGGGGAGGGGGCAGACCTTTCACCTGGGCATGTCCAATTACAGTGTGCTTGTTTGCCCTGCAGGCAGATGTGAGGGTGGCTGTCTCCACTCCAGCAACAGAGTCCATGACTCAAGGACACAGGATAGTCTGGATGTTGGTGTGGTAGTTTCCAGAACTCATTTTATAGACATTGCTGTGTGTGAATGAAAAAGTAGCAAGGGTTTGATTTCTTTTCTTATCAAATGTTTGGAACTGTCTGTTTGAGAAACAAAAACATTGCTAAGGATGTGGAAATACTACTTATGATTCAATTGAAAGAGCACAGATAGATTGTGGGATGTGCACTGGAGTAGATAAAGGAGTGGGTACTAGGCTTAAAACTTCTTATTCTGAAACAATAAAATAGAATTGCCTCCCAAATCCCATTAGTTATCCTGTATTTGCAACAGGTGGGGAATGTATGGAATGAAAATTTAACCTTGATTTTTTTTTTCACGACATAATAAAATACCTCAGAAACTTCTTCTATATTTGTTACTCAAACACGATTTTTTAGTACTTGCTTTTTGCCTGACAGATTCCCCTATCTGTAGTAATCCCCCAAGATTCCCTTATCTGCACTTCCTGGAATGAACAGAAGACTCTCTTGTACTTGTTAAATGATGTATTGGGGTTGAAAACCCCTAGAAAGAGCTTCGGAAAATGGGTGTTATTTTTCCCACACCTTGCCCCCTTTCTCCACCAGGGACAAATACAGACATCATTACTGCAAATCCTGCAGTCAGGTTTCTTGCATTTGGTGAAAGTAAATTTCTAAAGGAAATGGGCTGATCATAGGTATCGTATGTGTATCTGTTACCTGTGACAACTCAGGGTCAGAAAAGCTTAATTATGGACAGCTATCAGATTGTCTTTCTGCCTCTGAGGCACATAGCATTTTCCTTCCAAGCAGTAAAGAGTCAGAGTCATGCCCAAGTCTCTTAGTACTGCTAGCTTCCTCAGTCTTAAAAATACAGAAGCAGCCATATTTTAAAATAATAAAAATAATGGTAATGAAGTGCAAGAAGAAAGCACTAGCCAATAGTTACACACCTGCAAAATAACATGGGTGTCACTTGCCAAAGAATGGCCTTGCAATAGTTAGGGTCAGCCTATTCTTCCTGGGCTATTCATCCTCTGTCAGAACTATTCTCATGGTTTATTCCTGGCTACCAGTGTGTCTTGGGGTGACTTTCTGATGCTGTATCCCCTATTGCCTGCCCTATGCCAGACATGAGTTCTGTGCCGTTAAAGCTAGGTCCAGGAGAGGGAGGGGAAGCTGCTGGAATTCCTTCAGCAGCTGTGTTCGAAAACACAGGTAACTTTCTCACTCACTCCCCAGCACTTGGCTCTGCCTCAGAGAAGAGGGTTGCATTCTCTTGCTTTTTAACTAGCTTCTTGTTCATTAGCTGAGGCAGGAGTTTTCCTGGGACCGTGGCTTCTTTTTTTCCCTGGAACTGTTCAGCCTTGCTCCAGTCTGGAACACCATCACCGGGAGGCCCCACAGCACAGCCGAGAGGTGCCCACACAGCACCCCATCTCAGGACAGAGCAGAGCCATACCGACAGAAAGGACTCTGAATCTACCAGGTCTTCTCCACAGCAAGAGGTTTTATTATTTAACATTATTCATTCTCTTGCCTGTGTGCACCCTGCTTGTTAAATAAACAGTTTGGGGGTTTTTTTTCACTTTCCTCCAAGAAATTTCTTTCTGAACCTGTGGGGGAGGGGCTGCTGAAACCTGCCTTCTATTAGAGGTTGCGTTCATTTCAGATATTTCCTTCCAATTTCTCTCAAACCGAGACACAGTGTCTTCAAAGGTACAATTTTACCAAAGCTATTATTTGCAGTTCATAAACGGCACTTCAGGAAAAAGTCTGACCTTCTGCAGCGGTATAGACTAATAGCATGTACATGGGTTTTGTGATGGGAACAGAGCAATGTGATCTGCCAAATTGGAAACCTTAGATGCTGATCCTTGGAACAGTTTACCATTCTCACAGCAGGAGAAGCAGTAAGCTCTGGAGAGTATGTTTCCATAAGGAGATGGAAGTTCACGGTGTTTTTATTTAGGAGTTGCAGGATGTACTAGCTGCAGTGGAGTAGAAGCACATGGCTGAATACTTAAAAATCAACAAGCATGAAGGTTTAATGTATGTCTTGTCACTTTTCCTGTTAAGTGATAGTAAGATATCACCAACTTGCCAACAGTTTTGCTGGTAACATAGCCTTCTTTGAGTATCCTCTCTGTGTTCCTTGAGAATCTGAATGGCTTTAGGAGGAAACAGGCATTCAGACATTTCACAGCATATTTTAGGACGTGGTAATGTAAAACCAGATAAAAATCAATGACTTGTGTGGGAAGGCAAACAGAGCAAAGAAAGACCTTTGGAAATAATCAGCAAGAAAAAAAGCAGCACTAGTCATCTTTAAAAATATGTCTGTATACCTATGTTTTCTGTCTCAGTTTTGTCAGGGTCCCTTTTACTGTGATAACTTCTCTCATGTGAATGGAAAAATCTGGAATTAATGACCATTTAAACATAAAATTAAATTAAGGTTCTTAGTCTCAAAGAAAAACCTGAATTATCTGGCATCTGTCATTTGAAGAGGGAAAGCAAAGCATTAAATTACTGAAAGAGAGTAAATCTTGGCTACTTAGATTCTCTTACAAAGTTTTTTATTAATTTATCTTTTCTTGATAGAGATTTAATGGTACTACTCTTTCCTATGTCAAAACTGATGGGTATTTAATTGAATGAATTCCCTAGATAGTTTTCAGGCATGAATATGTGTAGACCATGCTCTTTTACATAACAGGTATTTTAATCCTGTATTGTCAAAACATAACTTAGATCAAAGCCTATTGAAAAAACATGGTCAGATATGAAGTTTTTGCCTAATGCCAGAAAACAAAGAGAAAAGGAATAGACGGGAAAAGATTAAATTTGCTTGGAGCCAAAGCAATCACTCGGTGTACAAGTTTTGCTTCCCCAGTGGCTGGTCTAATTTACTTTGCAAGAATCATATTTTCCTGTTTTATCTTGGAAGAAAACAAGCAACATGGAAATTCAGTTTAGATAGCTGTTCAGAGTTTGAAAAAGCTATTCAGTCTCGATCAGTCTAGAGAGCTAAGACCTGTTGACAGATTCAGCTGTAGTGGGAGTGTCATTTACATCACAGGCAGGCTCATTCCATTTTCTTGGAACCAGTTATTCTGTAACTGTTGTTAGTGAGAGGAATGGCAAGCATGACTTCTGTGTCTTGTGGGAGAGAGAATCAGTCCTGGAAATGACTCCAGCATGTCAGCATAGTAGGTCCAGGTACAAGGTTCACAGCCCTGACTGTGTTGGGGGTCTCACCTGATGCTTCTTAGGTGTTCCTGAAGATCTCTTTTGAGTCTCTCCTGTAGTGACTGCAGGTCCCCTCCCTTCTGGGATCAGGCATTTAATACCCAGTCCCAACTCAGGTTCCTGTGGCACCCAGCCATTTGCTGTTTCCATCTCTGTTGCTCACACTCTGCCACTTGGAAAGATTCTAGCTCTGTCAGCAAGGGACAGGCTTACAGCCTTACTGCCCTAGGTCTGTTCTCTCCTCGATGCCACAGGTTCAATTTCCTTTCATGTTGGCTCAAAACTAGCCTGTGGTTTCATGGTTTATTGGGCTGAAGTCAGGTTGGTGGTGCAGGAATGATGACAACCAGCCTGGCTTGCATGGTCACAAGGAAACCAAGAGTTCTGTTAGATGTCATTCTTACCATATGTTATGTGTTTTCAAATGTAAATGTGTTTGATCAATAGCATCCTTCACAGAAAGAGCATGAAAACTGAAAACTGAGAGATAGCTGCTCTTCAGGCACAGTATTTCCTCATGGTCAGTAGAGATAATGATGATTGCTCTGTATGGACAAAACAATGCTCTAAGCAAGACTGAAATGTCTTAACAAACCTGCAAGTTCTCATAATTTTCTCATGGTAGCTTATACTAAAATCTTATAATTGTATGTGAGGGAACAATCCCAATCAGTGCTGGCCCGTCAAAATTTATCCCCAGGTTGCTATTCTTCATTCCTTTATTATAATGATATTGTTCTCCCTCTTCTGATAGCAATGCAGGAGTAATGGCAGAATATGGGACTTCTCCAGGTCTTCTCATTGGCAAACCACCACATCATTTGACTTCCTGGCTCAAAAGCCCTATCTGGTCCACTCTCATGCTGGCAGCTATTTAGCTGGAGGTTAGTGATGGCTAAAAGTGGGTAGGTGAGGTGGATGGGTTTCTCAGATTACAAGTCCACCTTATTGTGCTGGCTGAGTTTCAAAACTTCTGTGCCCAAAGCAGGTACGCCCTGGCTGCTTCAGGGAAATTTTGCTGAAGATGGCAGCACTTTCTTGTATTCTCCCATTGGTACTGTTATTTTATTTTTTTTCCAAGTACAAAAACTAAAAGATATTTCTGAACAAAAGTACAGTTTTCCTTAAAGTGGTGGAGGACATGTGTAGGCATCTGAGTAATTCTATTGTTTCCCTTGAAAGAAGAGGTATTGCCCAAGGTCTCGTTTCAAGTATTATTCTGGGAAACTTGCACCAGAAATCACCTAGTGGCTCCTCCAGCTGTATTTTAAAATCCTCCCACAGGAGAAAAGGAAATACTGATTCTTTTTCTTCTGTACAGCTTTTTCTAAATCTATACTGAATGTAGGAAATGTTGAGGCCTTGTTTGAAATTTTCAAGTGAACTTGTGATGGGAATTGTTTTGAAAGAGAATATTCAGTAGTGTCATTTTTTAATTATTTTTTTAATCTGAAGCCAAATTATTGTGATGCTAAATGCTTTGTTGTTTTATCAGTTTAATAATTCTAGTTTTCTGAATGTGATCTACAGCACATTTAGTGTGTTTTTCCACCTATGGCTAAATCTCATGGTCATTCCTTTGATACAGTCAGAGAATTGTTATTTCACAGATGTGAGAAGAAAAAGCTGAACATCAAAGATTTTCTCAGTCTCGCAGGTAGAGAACCCATGTCTCTTGGGACTTTTGTTGGGTATTTTGGAGTGGGGGGGGTTGTTGTGTTGTTTATTTCTAGTTTTGTTTGTTTGTTTTCATTTTCTGCGGTGTATTCAGGCCCCTCCTTGGCAAACAGCCTGTGCAAGATGCTGCTGTTTATCTCTGCTGCTTTAATCCAGGACAGGCCTACTCTTTTGAGATATAACAAAAGTTTTAAGAATACAGGAAATTACAGAATATGAGAAAAACAGCCATTTGACATCTGCATGATTTATCTGTTGTTGCATGCTCAGTATAAGGTACCTGTAACAAATCTGTTGCATGTCTGGCATGTGCAGTAAGGACTGAAGGTTATTCCCTCTAGGGAATATTCCCACCTGTAGTGGCCTGTACTTGACTGCCACTGTTTTTGTCAGACAGTGCTGCAGCAGGCAGATGGAATACACTTCATCTTTCCAATTGCAAAAGGAATAGAAAGTCAATGAGTGAACACCTGGATAAGTTTTGTGTGCAATTGAAATTCAAATAAATTTTGGAGCTCTAGCTTTTGACTTTTTTTGAGGTTATAAGCATTCATGATTGTTGTATGGAAGATGCAGGCAGATGTTTGGGCTTTGTCTTAATGCTGGATGAGCAGATCTAGAGTTGGAGATCTCATTTCCTGTTCAGCTCTGTTTGTCTTAGTCTTCTCAGTGGACTATAAGGACAAGACAGATGAGTCTTGGCTGGTGAGTTACTTGCTCAAAGCTCTCTTGGCCTCTGAAACATTTGGGATAGTCTGTGTCCAAATTTTTCCAGCTACCTCTCAATTTTTCTGCCAACACATTTTTCTCAGGTGTTGTGGACCGTAGATATTTCACTGATGCAGATGAAGCCTGGCCAGAGCACCTGCATGTTTGAATGCTGTTGTTGTTGCCTACTCTCTTTTACTGTATTCTCTGTGGTACGAGTGACAGAACCTAAGGGAATGACCTGCAGTTGTGTCAGGAGAGGTTTAGTTTGGATATCAGGGAAAGGTTCATTACCCAGAGGGTGGTTGGGCACTGGAACAGGCTCCCCAGAGAAGTGCTCCCAGCACCAGCCTGACAGAGCTCAAGAAGTGTTTGGATAATGCGCTCAGGCACATGGTGTGATTCTTGGGATCAGTCCCTTGAAGCATCAGGAATTGGACTCAATAATCTTTGTGGGTCCCTTCCAACTCAGCATATTCTGTGAAAACGTGTATTTCTGATCAGGAAATATGAAGTTAGTCTCACAGTCTAAAGACAGATGATCTGTCTAGTACTTTGCTATCTTTACTCATTCAAAACTTTATATCAAATCTGAATTTGCAATTTAATCTGATCGTTCATGCCATGGATATAACCAAGTGGATATGGGGAACAGAGGATTCCCTTGCTCTTTGAAGCAACCGCTGAACATAAAAAGTATTACTGTGTTATCCAGCAAAAAAAATTGCCTTTTGCTCCCTAGTACTGATTGTCTTTAAAACCAACCTCACTTCCACACTTGTCTTTCTTATAGATCTAAGCCATAAAAATCTCATGTCTCTTGCAATTCAAATATTAAAAGAAAGGCTGAAGAGAGATGTCTTTCACTGAAAAATGTGTGAGTTACTATAGTAATTGCATGAAATATCTTTTAGATGAAGTAGAGAAGAATTCAGTACTAGTGCAAAGTTGCATGCTTATATGACTTCATGTATATGGGCGACCGTGCATACTTTTCAAAGGTTTGAGATGTTTTTTGGAGAAGTGAAGCATCTCCTGCCATTTTCATCTGTGCTGGAATTAAGGTGCTTTTTCTCCCTTTTCTTTTGGAACAGGAACAGTCCTCTCAACTACAACTATTTTTTTTCCTCTCAAACTATGATCAGTCAGTTGTCATTGACTTCACAGTAGATCCAGTGTGAGGGACAGTATGTCTTCCTCGTGAGACTGAACACTTTACTGCGATACCAGTAACAAAAGGTTGTATTTCCCTGTGCCAGCAAGTGAGAAAATTCGTAGAGTATCATGAAGTTCTTCTTCAGTTATACAGATAATCACCTCTGTTGTTTCATCTTATGGAGACAAGTGTATGTCAAGCCTGATTCTATGCACCCATCAGGTTTGTGAGGGCTGCGACAGTGTCCATGTGTGCAGGCAAGTGGCCTGGTGGACAGATCTATGTCCAAAACCAGTAGTAAGCCAATAGCTCTTCTGAACTTGGTGCTTCCAGTGATGGCTTTCTGTAATTAAGAGCTATTGGAAAGTGCTTTGCAGTGCTGTGTAAGAAGCAATTGATAAAGACTTTATAGCTGGTTTCCTATGTTAAAACTTTACAAGCTAAAAGTAAAACCAAACATAGTGAAAAACTGAAACAAAGAAAATAACTTCCTTCCTTTCCTGTACCTGAAGAGCTGGGTATTTTTGTTTGTTTTACTATATCAGTGTTATTGGTCAGTTTTCTACCCTGAATATTAAAGATACTGACTAAGAACATATTTGCTTCTGTTCATGTGTTCTGCAACATGATTGACACCAGTGCAAATGTATATATGCTTATCTGAGAATGGATCAGACATAGATAAGAAGTGAAATTCTCCTAATACATTATTTATTCAGATAATTCTTTCTGTGTAGAAGAACCACATATTCAATTTATCCTTGATAGACCTGAAAATCCTGCCAAACATCTCTGTATAAATCCCAGCAAATGAATATATTTTCATGATATTTATTGAAAAAAATAAGAGAAGGTGTTTCATCTTGTAAATGGGGTGTATGGGTTAACTCCTGGGAGCAATGAATATTCCAGAGAAAGAGATGTGACAAACAGATGTCATCTTTATCCACACACACCATCTTAATTGTATAGAAGTAACTTTCTTTGAGGATGGAGAAAGGGCTGTGAGCCACAGTGAATTCTAGAAGAAATCATGGAAAATCTGTCACCAGTTATATTTGTATCAACTGGTACAAAGGATTCAAGAGCAGGTGGTTGAAAAATCAATGAGAACTTGATCAAAAGTGAAAATTCGCCAAGGAAACAATATTAAAGGTTCTGTAAAACACATGGACTTTTTAAGCTCAGGTAAACCAAATATCATTTGTACTCCATTGTGAAAGACGACTCCCTCAGCATCCAGTACCTGAAGGAAGTTCGCTAGTGACTCATAGAAGACACAACAGACCCTCCCTAGCTTGTGATATTTGGCAAAAATTCAGAAGGGACTGTGCAGCATTTTGAAAGGATGTTTCTGTTGTCAGTGACCCAGTTGCTTTTGTGTCCCAAAGGGCACTGGCTGTGATCTTAGATCGAGAGGTTCTCACACTACCGTGCAATCTTGCCCCACTGAATTATCTTATGTTCAGCAGGGTCTTCTAGCACTCAGGATCTTTACCCATGCAGTTGCTCCTTCTTTTCAATTTATTTCTTTGCATTCTTTCTCTTCCTTGCAGAGTTCCTCTGTTGTCTATTTTCTACCTCCTGCTGCTTCTCACAGTTACTTACTTGTCTCACCAGTGTTTTTACACTACAGGTAAATTACCAGCATCTGTCCTAATCCAGATATTTTTTTTATTTCCTTTGTGTATCAGGGCTTCTCACCCCCTTTAAGTTGCTTATCTAACCATTCCCACCTGGACTACAAAACCATGACAAGAAAAAGAAAGCAAGCTTGCTCTCTGTAGTATGAAATCTTAGTCCTGACATTATTTGTTTTCTGCTAGGGGCAGAAGATTTTTAGGGTTTGTATTTCTTTTTATTTACTATATGTTTAATGAGAAGGGGAAAGAAGTCTTTTCAGAGGAAGTGGGAGGCAATGAATAACATGCTCTATCTATTCCTGAGCTGCACAGTCTTGGGACCATGTACCATATGCATTCTCTTTCTCATCCTTATCTCCCTGCCAGAATACAACATTGAATTCAGATTTACAACATCTCTGGCTAAAATAATATTGGGGATCTCCCCTTCCTACTTTCCCCTTTCCTCTTTGTCACACCAAGAAATTTTAATTCAGTCTGAGGGAGAGAAAAAAAATATCCTGCTGCCTTCCTTGTACTGGTTTATACCTCATCAGATTGAGTCCATAGCTGATATAAATTAGCCTGCTGCTGATGTTACCTGTGTGTATATTGTTTGCACTGAGTTTGGTTGGCAAGTTGTCACTGGACATTTATGACTTGGTAGCACAAGCTGACCAGCAAAGTCAAACAAAAAAATTGGTATGGAGCTTTGTTGCCAAAAGATGCATTCGCAAGTCAGCAAAACCACCTACAGTTTTTGGTGAAACTTGGAAACAGTCTCATCTTCAGTAAAAATGACAAGAACAGTGAGGAAATGAGGTTGTGAAATCTCCATCTCCAGAGATATTCAAGGGGGAGTTGGCCAAGATGATCTCTAGGGGTTCACAGAACCACAGAATCACAGAATATGCTGAGTTGGAAGGGATTCACAAGGACCACTGAGCCCAGCTCCTGGCCCTGCACAGGACTATCCCCAAGAGTTACACCATGCGCCTCAGAGTGTTGTCCAAACACTTCTTGAACTCTGCCCATTCAGAACAAACAATTCTGTGAATCTGTGATTTTTATAAGTGATATTTTTTTACAGGAAGCTCTAGTAAACATAATTTAAAGAACAGGAAAAACATTCCTGAAGGAAGTAAAATGTCATATTTCAACCAAACCAAAATATTTTCAATTTCTTATGTCAGTTGAAAGTGAAAAATATTTCATTTGGGTAATCCTGAAACTGATTTCCATGCACAACACTCTTGGATTTCAACTACTGAAAAAAATAAGTCAATTTGTTTTGTAGCTCTAGTGTTGAATATCCTGAAATTCACTTGCTTTCCTTAATTAAACCTTTTAAAACACACTTTTGAAAAATCATTGAATGTTGTTTTATAAGTGTTCTTTGTGAAAGAACTTTAGATTATAATAATACACCAGTTGGCTAAAATCTTTCTATTGACATAGAAAAATAAATGGAAACTGCTTTCAATTTTTTTTGAACAGCACCAGGTTTGGTTTGTATATACAGAAAGTGCTGTAAGCTTGGCTGGCTGGCTGTTTTTATAATTTGCTACATGCTGTTGAGACTACTGAATTATGTTCTGGAAGTTCAGTGAGTCAGTTCTGCAGCTGGCTTAGGGTGCTGAGAGTGCAGTGCTGTGTCTACCCCTAAGACACTATGAGTTTGTCATATACCTGCTGGATCACAGGTCACCCAACACAGTCAAACCACTGACTGTAGTGTTTGGGAGCCAAGGACTCTGAGAGCTGCTTGCATTGCTGATCTTAATTGCAGGAACATCTTCCCAGATAAGCATTGAATCAATGCAGCTTCACAGTCTTTAAGTGCATGTTTCTGTGAAACAAAGCATCTTCTTTCTGCTGTTGTAATTGATTTTGGAGAGATCATGACTTCTAGTGAGATGAAAAAATAAAACCCCTAGGAGTTGACTTGTTGGGCT
Source organism: Aphelocoma coerulescens (assembly GCF_041296385.1). Classification (NCBI taxonomy): domain Eukaryota; kingdom Metazoa; phylum Chordata; class Aves; order Passeriformes; family Corvidae; genus Aphelocoma; species Aphelocoma coerulescens. Next base: position 99,873,900 of record NC_091015.1, on the reverse strand, counting down.
CTTGTTTAGTAACAGAGGGGGGAGCAGAAGAGACAGATGTATATTTTTTGCCTTTTTTAAACCATTTGCCTGTTTTGAGTGTGTGCCAGGAATCCAGCTGACAAAACTCTGCATACCATTGAAATCTAGAGTGACAGAATGAGGACATGAGGATATTACTTTCTTAGGAATATGAGACTGAAGTCATACAAGGTGCCAAATTAAGAAGTAGCTTGTATAGACTTGATCTGAATCTTGTTGATTTGGTATCTAGATACAGAGTTGAGAGTTGACATGTTTTAAGTTTTCACTGTGGCTTCATCCTTAAATGCTGGTGCTCTAAGTTTCAGCCCTTTGTGCTTAAGCTCTTAAATAAAGATAGTATTAACTTTAAATTGAAGATAATTAGTTAACTTGAAATTAAATTTAAATTAAAATAGTTACTCTGAAAGCTGTAATGAGCAAATGAATCTGCTATTCTTAAATTTCTTTGATGATCCTCAAGAAGAATCTTTGCTTTAAAGGATTTTTTTTTGCTGACCTGAGGGTTGAATTTGGAATTTATTTTACCTTGAAAATTCTCTAATGCGTAGAGATGAAAAGGGGTGACATCTGTAATCTCTGCAGCAACTGTCACTTTTGCTGGCCTGGTGTTCCCAGCTGGCACCGGGCACCTTGCTGTGAAATGAAGGCACCTCCTTGGGCTGATCCAGGCCTGTATTGTCAGTGACCAGGTATACATGCTTTTCTATCTGCTTGGAGCCCATCGATCCCATGATTTTGCAAGGTGCTGGGTCAGAGCAGTAAATGAAAACCACTGTGTGACAAATCTTTGCCAGGAGAAGCAATTTCATGGAATGGGTTTATTTTTTTTTCATTTTCCTAGCAAAGGTCACAGCACAGAACAAAACATCAGTGATTCTGAGCTTGCTATTTTCACAAGCTGTGTGGTACACAGATCAATGGTAATTTTCTTATGCTGGGTAGCATTAATATTGACTATAAGAATAAAATATTAATTTAAAGCTAATAACAGAACTGTGAAATGTTAACTTTGCATCTAACAAAGAGAAGGAAGGCAAGCTAAGAAGGGCAACAGGGTAAACAAGAAGGAAGATTTGAGAAAGAAAATGGCAAAGGGAAGGTCTGGGTAATGAACTGCTGAAGCTTCAACTGTTCCCAGACATAATCCCACATTTCTTCATACTCATGTTTTCAGGTTAGTTGTAGAACATGATCCTTTCCTGAGGAGAAACATGAGAGCAGCTGCGTCATTATGGCTGCATTTGGGAATGTTATAAGGCCACAGTTCATGGGGGAGATGCTGAGGGTGTGTATCTTGATGAACAAATGATTGCTAAAGATCCAATCAACCTTATTCTTGTGCCAGCTGCTTTTCCTATATGTCTACCTGAGGATATTCCTGCCACATGTTCAGCTGTTTCTTTTAACTTTGCTTTGGCATCAAAATGTGTTTCTGGAGGGTTTGCCGTGTATGATACTTTCACAGTAGAAAAAATTACTGAATTTACAATAGGTATCCAATACAAGTACCTTGGGTTGCAAGGTAGCACTGCACAAGCTACCTATTGTGAAGCTGGTAAACCACTCTCAATTACACTATCCTGAATCTTAATACCTTCAAGATGCAGCAAAACCTTTTCTGATTTAGAATGAATGTGTTGTTGATAATGGTGAGAAGAGGAGGTGGGATATTGCTGCTGTTTCCTATGCTTCAGTGCATGAAACATTGATATTAGCACACTCTGCTGGACTTTTTTGCTTTGTCCCTCTGCAATTAGGATTTCTACATCTGTAAAAGGTGGCTTTTATACTTATGTATGCTTGGCTTTTGGACGCTGATGGTGGAATGCATATATAATTAGAGTCCTTCCAACTAGTCTATATGTTCTTCTTCAAAGTTCTGGTGATTATTTAGCTACATGTGCAAAGTTTACACAAAACTTTAGAGATTAAATTAATTCACCCTTTCTTGTTGGGTATTGTACAATTTTTGTACAATGTAAATTTTGTGTTCTGGACTGATTTCAGAGTAAGAAGGGTAAGATTGATGCTAATGAGCTCCAGAGGCTTTGTTATGGTTCTGAGATCCCATGATGCATGTCACAGAGATCTCTTTCCTTCTATAGCACAGAGCAATGCAGTGGTATGGAGAACAACCACAAAAATATTTCCCATGTTTCTGGAGTCCCATGAAGGAAGTTGGTGTAAACACCACTGAAAGATGCTGAGAAACCTATATAAATTGCCTTTGTGAACCTGGGACTGTCATGTTATAAGGCTGTCTGTATGTTTGTGTGAGGGGGAGGACACCCTGGGCCATTTAGCTCTCTGTGGTAATAATGAAAATGGATGTGACTGCTGCATGCTGTCCTCTGAACTGAGGAAATCCTGCTTGGACCAGTTATAGTAGCTTCAGGGCACCTTTCCTCTAAAAATGCCTCTTCTGCACTTACCATGCTTTGTTGTCTCAATATATAAAGTCAAAGTGGGAAAGATCTTCCAGAGCACTGGGAGAAGTGATGGTCCACCGAGAGTCTTGCACATTCAGCATCTTCTTCTGTGTAATTGAAGTAGGGTTGGCCTCTGGAAATAGCTCCTGCTGTTAGATGAAACCCCAGTTACAACAAGCTTGAGATCTGCTGGTCTAGATATATTTACTGGTTTTGCCTATAAAGTGATTTTTTTCTCTTAAGTTTTGTATCAAGTTCTGACTTTTCAACAGTCTCTTTTCTCAAATTAATCAATGTCTGCAGCATTTTTTTTCTCTCTTTCCTGCTTTTAGGCCATCTCTGCTTTTTGTTACTTTTTACTGCATTTGTATATTATCTCCTTCAATTTTCTTCTATCTTTTTGAAGCATGCTGAATTTTAATGAGTATGTAAATTAACATTAGCCTTCCCTGTGTAGGAAGCTGGCCTGCTGCAGTTCCCTTCATGCCCTCTTGACATTTTAAGCTTTACATCCAGATGGTGCTGGCTACAAAAAGGAATTTCTCTCCTATGCAATTTTCATAGGGAGGAAGATATTCTTTCTAGCTTGTGGGGTGGGAAAGGTTGGAACAAGAAATTATTTTGGTACCAAATCAGATGAAATGCTTTAAAAAAGAGTATTTTTACTGTAGTTTAAATATTTGTGAGGAGAAACCCAGTGAACCAGTCAACTGGAAGGAAGGAAAAAGGAAAGATTCTTTTTGTTTAAAGCCATTCCCTAGGCAGCTGGCTTCCTAGGCCATCAGGGTGTTCAAGGTTATGGGCACTGCAGGAACCTGGTTTCCAGCTTGGTAGGCAGCTGGCAAGAATGCAGGTTTTCCCAAAGTTTTAAGTCAGCTTTATTTACAGTAGATACATAGTAACTGTTTAAAATAGTGGTTGCTTTAGAACTCAAGGCTCCAAATTGCCCATAGATCAGTGTAGGGAATACTGGCACACAAAGAGTTTTGTCTGTCCTATTTTTCTGGTAAGATGATGCAAACCCTTAAAATTCCTACCAACCTTTTTTTTTTTTTTTTCTGTGCTAGACATATCTCGACTTATCTCTGCTCTGCCTTAGAACAGAAAGCTTTGTCCAGCAACAAGGCGGACACGACCATGAGAATTACAAAGTATCAGTACTCATGTCCTGTGAACAAACAACAAAAGGTTATAACAGCAAGAGTTGATGATTTTATGTTTATGAAAGGAACATGTAGCAAGGCTGTGAAGTTTTTAAATTAAGCAGACAAGCTTTTATTGGAAGGTCAAAGATCCTTCAAACTTCCTGAGAGATACTGAGCATCCCAAGTGCCACCAAGGAGGGTCCTGCCCTTTCCCTTGGTATTTAGCAAGCAGTGGTATTTTCAAAACTGCTTCATGCCCAGCAAAACAGAAGGCTGGCTTTGAAGTGGCTCTTACTGATGCTGCTGGCACAGGAACTGCAGCAGCACACACTGCTTGGTGTGCAGAAAACAAAGTGTTTGTCTGTGTGTAGCAACCACCACTGAGGGTAACTAAGGGCTGTACACCACTCTGTGTATGCTAAGCTTCCACAGAGTGCATCCATCCTGTGTGTCTAAACGTTTTAAGAGGCTCTAATTATGGTGAATTCCCTTTACATCTTTCATTGACCTTGATTAATCTAAGGAAGTTTGTGTTGACAATAATAAATATTCAAAAGAGGCAGCAAGGGCATGCTAACTGACTAACTATTGCAGCACTTGCCAGAAGATGAAAAACCTGTGTTGGGTTTTTTGGGTTTGTTTCTTCCAGGGATCTATCTGTCCTTTTGAACTCTCCATAAGGATCCTTGGCATAGCTCCAATTAGTTCTCTTGATCTCCTTGTTCATTTTCTTGCCATTCTGAAGTGGAGTCTGCCTTTACAGCACTCACCACCAGAGCAGGAAAAGTCCTTCTTAGTGGCTGAACTTAAATGTCAGTATTCAAATAATCTTACTGCATCTTCCAGTTTTGTCAATTTATTGTAAAAATACAGGCCCCTTTGGAATAGTGCAGTCCCTGAAATTATTTTTTTTTCTTAAGAGTCCATGTTATTTCTTTTTAACATTGTAAATTACTATTTTGTAATAATTTGTTAACTTCTAACTAGCTTCTAATTCTATTCAAGACATAAGTAAACCTTAATATATTTTTATTTTGCTGCACCTGACTTCGACATTATTTCAAAAAGCAAGATGAGGCTTGATTGTATTTTATTGGGAAACTTTCACATGTTACAAGTGTAGGGTTAGCAGTGAGGATGAACTCATGCAAAGGTGAATTTCCTGGAACAATATTTTCTCCATCTATTTGCATTCACCTGTTATAAAAGTGTTTTTCATTTTGAAACTTAAGCAAATGGGTGAGGGGGAGGGAATATATTCTATCGTATAATACAACATAGCATTCAAAGGAGAACTGCTCTGTGGCTAACAGAAGTATATTTGCTCCATCTAATAATACTTTTAACTTTGCAAAGAATATGGTTATAGAAAAAATATCACTCTTGCAATACTTGCTCTATTTAATAGCAGAGGCACAATGTAGAGGCTGCTCTTTACAAAGACAGCAGGTAAAGACCACCGTCAAAATGTGTGCGTATGGCTGGCTCTGTGCAGGTGTCTGATTTCACAAGGGATAGTACAGAGCTTTCCATGCAGAACCAGAGCTTACCCTGTGCTTGCCAGCTTCTCACCAAAGGTACTGAAATGGCTGTATGAATGGAGGATTATTGTCACCTGCCCTGTGACAGGTGACCAGCCTAGAAAGCAAACCCCACCACTCAGGTTGAGTTCTTCTCATGTGCCCTGTGGTGAAAAGGACAACTGGAATTACTTAGGTGCTGCCTTTCATACTCATCTGGCTTCATTTGTCCTGCTTAACACCACACCACACGCTCCTGTAGAGCTAAGCATAACCCTAGCAAGAATATTTACAGTGCTTGCAAATGTGTTCATCCCCACTTTGCATAGCAGAATGATGGTAGGTTTGTTGATGCTGAGGCTCAGTAATCACAAATTCAGACTTGGTTCTGTCTGTGTATGTGCAGCACTGAGCATATTGCTGTGCTATGGCTGGTTTGCAACAACACATTCACACATGAAGTTTGATTTATTTTTTTATTCTTTTAAATTCTATACTTTGTAATTTATTGCAATAATGAGCCCTCTCATGAAATAACATTGAAGCTATTTAGAGAAATATTTTGTAATACCAGTGAGATACAGAAACCATTTTTATATTGAGCATATAAATAAGCGTGTGTTTGTGTGTGTGCTTTCAAACCTTTGTTTAGCTGGGTACGTGATACACATGGGGTTATGTCAATCCCTAATGTGACATGGAAAATAAAAATCTTTGAATGTTATTCTCACCATATAACCAGGTTGACCGATAGCACGGGCTGTTGGCATTGATAAATAAATTAAGTGATAAGTATGTGAAATTCACGCCTGATGGCAGTAGTATAGGGTATGTGGATTGTTTAGTCATGATTTTGAAGTGTACTTTGATTTGTAACCTGATTGGATAATGAAATAGGTAATGCAGCAAAATAAAAAACTCACAAATATTTCCTTCTTCATCCACAGGAAAAGGCAGGTGCGGTATAAACAATGACATCCTGAGTGTCAAAAGCTAAAGAAATGAAGACAGCTGGCTGGTGGCTTGACATCAGCTGGAAGTGAGCAACAAAAGAATATGATGGAATGATTGGCCTGACTGAGAAATGCAGAGTAAAAATGTCAGTGCATGTAAAGACCTCCAATTCCCACTGTCAAAAGCAACTTTTGGTGAGTTTTAAAATGGATGGTGCTTCTGAAATTATGAGTTTTGTGACTTTGTCAATTTCTGAAATCTCCTCACTGCTTTTGTGATGTAGCAGTCTCTCAATAATTAAGGTTGTAGTCAGCTTTTCTTTATGAACTATTTTTCCTTTTTCTCCCCTTGATATATTGTGCTCAGAAATGGTTCTACCAGCTTCAGCTGTAAATCTCAAGTCCATGACAATGGAAGTAATTTTGTGAAACAAATGGCAGAGTGAAAGATATGATGTTGACCATAAAAATGCCCACATTGTGGTTAGAGTTCCAATGTCACAAATCTTAGCAATGTAGAAAGAGGGAGTGAACAAAGTCACATGATATCATATGTCTTTTTGATTATTTGGTCTTATTAAAATGTGCAAAAATAGTAGTAGGTCTGTGGCAAATATGAGAAGCTGTTGTATCTTTCAGATAAAAAGTTTGTCAATACCAAAAGACCTGAATATTTGAAGTTTTGTGGTTATTCTCTGATAGCTGGGTTTAATTGTATCTTTGGCTGGGTAGATGTTGGAATCCTAAAGTGCTTCAGGCAGAAGCTTCAGTCACAAGGGAGGCTGTTCATCAGAAACAATAAGAGAGTTGTTATGGTCATAAAGCTAGCAATGGCTAGTGAATTTTCTAGTGTGTTTGTCCTCTCTGTCATCCTCATTTACACATTAAATTCTAATAGAAGTGTTTCTCTTTACTCTCTTTGCTGTCATGTGTGATCTCATTCCTTGAACTTTCCCAGACAATAACCACAGTTCAATTCCTATTTGCCAATGAGGAGTGGAGAGAAAAGTGCCCAGTTTGTATCGCTGGAGTAGAACTTACTCTGACTGGGTTAAGGAGCTCTGGCCTGGGCAGAAGGAAAGAAATTAGGAGAGGTTCCTGCACTTTGTAGGAGGTTCCAGTAAAGTCCTTTGTGCCACTGACTGTTATGGGGAGCTGCAATACTTGACAGGCTGTGAGAAGGTTGGGCAGCATCCAAGTGATAAGTGCAGCCCAGGTAACATACAAGGGGCTCTTGAACTTCAAATTTTACTTCCCAGGAAGAACCAGGGGTTGCAGGTAGAGAATGTCTCCATCTAGCCTCAGAGGTGAGGGAATGTCCCCAGAAGACTATAGTTTTCCCAGAAATGGTGTATTCTTCAGTAACAAGAGCACAGACCTTTCTAAAATATTGGTCTTCTTCTAGTCTAAGCAATATTGATCTGAAGCACAGGGGGTACTTCCTGTTTGTCTCTACAGCTCTGAGAAACGTACTGAATTTGTGGCTGTGGACAAAGAACTTAAAAAAACTGGCTTGCCTGCTGCAGTCGAAATATTGGTTTGTGTTGTCCCATTTTCTGTTGTCGTCTTCCTTACAAGCTTCTCATTGAAGTTCTGCTTTGTTTACATTCATCTGTTGGATTCTCTGCCTGTAAGTAAATAAATATTGCTAATAAGTCCTACCCTGTCTGCATGTCTAGGCTGCCAGTTTTCTAGACCAGAAGAAGCTTGAGACAGAGCTTGTCAGTTGAAATATCTAGAAAATGCATTTTTGTGATGAAAATGTATATCATTTACTGATCATGTTTCTTTGCAGTCTTTGCTGGAAGATGACCAAAGGTAAATGTTAAAAATAAGAAGCTGTGCAGAATCCTGTAAGAGCATTTCTGTATTTTCCAGAATTTGTGTATTTGTAAAGGCTTTCTATAACATCAGCTTTCCTTTTGAGTAGTCTATTTGACTTTCTTTTAAAATAGTAATTAAAAAGTTGTTTTTCCTGATATCTGGTTTCACTGTAACTGTTGCTTACTGGCTCCATTTTAGTCTGGAGATAGATGAGTATGGACACATTTTTGCTGGATCATTGAAGTTGTCTAGGTATTCAGAGATGATAATAAGATCAGTTTTCTCATAACTGTAACCAAAGGGAAAATCAATGTGTGACCATGGCACATTTTCCTCAGATATGAAAAATCAATGAAATATGCAAATAAATATTTCACTAACATGACTTGAAACCATGTGTACAGGAATGTGGGCCTAGAGGACAAGCTGAGAAAGTGAAGGGCAAATTTTTGGGCCATATATATTGACAGTCATCTGTGCTGCAGCAGATACAATGCCAATGGCATCAGAATATTATAATTAATAAAAATACATCGATGAACAGAGATATGCAGTTATAGAAAAGGTTAAATTTTAAATATGACTATAGTTCATCCAGTTTTTGAGCATAAATAATGAGACATTACACTAAAAATGTAGTCATTAAACAATGTCTGTGTATGTACATGAAGTAGTGAGGTTGCCAGAAAGAAAAAGTTCTTAGTGGGATACCTTCAGTAGTTTTTTAATGCCAGGGAGTCTGGCTGTTCCTGTGAAGTAACAGGTAATGGTGGATTATGTATCACTAGCATAAAAATTGTTTTTATGGGAGGAAGGAAGAACAAAGTTTCAACAAAACCATCGTAGCACATTGTTAGCGCAAAGAAGCCTGGAGAATTTTTGGAACTCTAGAGGAGACTTTGACTGGAAGGAACCTTTACCTAAGTCCTTCTGTGTGTCTTGGGCCTGGGGAATTGTGTGCACTCCTGAGAAAACATTGGTAAATACAATCAAATTCAAGTGAGCCTCTCAAATTAATATACATTAGAAACCGTGTAAAAGATTTGAGTTAATAACAAGATTCTCCTGGTAAGCTCCTGTCACTATTCCTCTTGGGTCTGAATGTGTGTGTTTCCATATCACAGAATCACAGACTGAGTGCCTAATTAGCAATGCCATATTACATAACAGTGTTTGGGATGTGTATATACTGGTACTGGCTTTTTCTTTTCTCTACTACTCTTTACCAAAAAAATTTTCTAGACTGTTTAGAAGACTTTCACCAGTTACAAAGAGCTATCCCTAAATTGCTCCAGGTTCTTTTTTGCTAGGTATATAGCATTACCAGTCTCAAGGCTATGATTTTAAATATAATTGTTTGGTGAGCCATAGTTTATTTGATTTGAGGTTTTGTGGGTGTGTTTTCTTTTGTGAGGTGCTTTTCTATCAGTTGAGGGAAATGTGTCACTCTTCTGTCTCCTATTGCAAGGCAAATCAGATTGTGCTCTTGTTTAGAAACTGAGTGAGGTTTACTGGTATACGGATTTTGGATTATTATTTTTTATTTAGTTCTGTATTTCTAAAAATGGGTTCATTTAGTACAGTTGTATTTTCCCTCTTGTCAGTGCCTGCACAGTGTTTAGAAAGCACTGGAGTTATTTTCTTATCCGATAAAAAAGGGACAAATCCTACTACAGTCTCTTCTTGTTTAGGCAGTGCAGTAGACATTTGTCCCTTGCAATAGTGAGCCTAGGTCCGGCACAGGCTTAGCTTGTGCTTCCTGGCACCAGGACATGGAAAGGAGATCTCTTAACTGCAGTGAAATTGCAGTGACTTAATGTTGGAAGCTGTGAGAAGCAGTGTCTTCCAGATTTTGCAGGACAGTAAAGCCCTTCCTGAGGTGTTTTATGGGTTGCTGATGCAGACCTGCTTTCTGCAGGACTAGTTCATCTTTCCTACATCCAAGGTGGTACATGTTCCCAGACACAGTGATGTGGAGGTCAGTTTCTGAGGCAGCTTAGCATTGCTGGCAGTGGAAATCAGATTTTCTGGGCATGTACTTCTATCTATGGATCATCATAATGTTTTTTTTCAAAGACAGGCCTTCACTCATCAGACATCTCTTGCAAAGCAAGCAGAATCACTGTCATCTATCATAGAGAGAATCTGCTCAGGAATATTATTTTTATAAATAGTTTTGAAAATATGACTGGGTTTAAAATGAGCAGTACAAAAACCTGGGACACTTGCAAGTTATTTGAAACTGAACTTTTAAGGAAAGCTGGGATAAAATTTTTATTTCTAATCTCCATATCTTTGACTCCTATTCAGCATAGAGTCTAACTACCAGAGAGTGGATTTGAAACTCTCCTTTGGTGAGGCAAAAATGAGTACAGCAGGTAAGCATCAAAACAGGAAGACAAAGGATTGGAGCAGTTGTTTTTAGGAAAATTTTGCACAAGAGGCAAGGATGACAGCTAGCAAGACTGAAAGAAGGGAGGGGTTTTTTGAGGTAAGAAGTCTTTTGGAATCTCTGCTAACAAAGGTGAGTCAGTGCAAAGACAGCTGTAAGAGAATAATGTAGGAGGAATTGGGGAATGTTTTTTCACAGATACAGCATTAGACTGTTGATAGGACAACTCAAACTTTGTAAAAAAAATGACTATTCCCTGAGGTATTAAAAAGGGAAGTATAATGTCCCTATTTGTGAAGGGATTTAAGTAGAGTGTAAACAGCAATGCTCTGACCTGTTGAAATATGCAAATAGCTCCTTAGGGTTAAGGTGATCTGATGTTCGTCTGAAGTGGTGACTTCTAATTTTTTTTCTTTCATTCTGACATCCGGTGGTTCTTGGAAAGAATGCTTCTGCAGGGCTTTGTGTTGCAGTTTCAGCTTGCTATCTCATGTGAGATATTCACAGTAGTGAATTCACTGTTTTCATCCTTAGCTGATTTTGCAGTGATTTGATGCTTTTAATGAAGACCAGTGTTGTCTGACCAATCTAGAGTGCAGCTGTGAAAGCACTAGGGGAATTGATATCTTTTGGTTTTCCTTGTTTGGCATTGTTTTTGGCACAGTTATCTTGCCTTCTAATTGTTTCACATCTAAAATTTTAGTTTAATTATTCTATTTGGCAAACTGTATTTGTAAGTAGGAACTTTACCTCTAAAAGCTATGTTTCTATTCAGCAAATAACATTGTCTCTGAGAAAAGTTGCAAAGTATCTTTTCATCATGACAGGCTTGTGAAATGAAAAATGTATGTGGTTTTTAACTTTCTGTAAGAGTAAGTGAGGCAGAGACAGAGGTTACCACACTGTAGGGATTTTTCCCTAGACTGCAGAAAGAGCACAGCTGGAATAGGTGCCAGATCAGATTCTCTTTATGTAGTTCTCTTATAGGGTGCAAAGTGGAGAATGACGATTTTATGTTCTTTTATTCATAGCAAGCATTTCCTTCCCTCCTGCAGAGCTGTCTTTGTCCATTAAAAAAAAAAAAAAAAAAAAGTCTGTATGTGGGTAAATGGGTTCATGGAGAAGACACCGACTCTGCCTTGATACCTGTCTAAACCTCAGATTATCTTGGTGACAAGAGTGTGCAATGATTAAAAGGGAAGCAACAAAACGCTTTCCTGCATGGAGGATTTTCATACAAATGGAAAACATGTACATACTGTGAACAATGAAGAGCCTAAGTGTTCGTCACTTCATGATAAGTATGTCTAGGCTGACCTGGTTTTAACTCTAAGGGCTCCTAATATCTGAGTAACAGGTCTGGTTTTTGGCATTCAGCTGTTATTCTGGAATGCTTGTTGGGAACTACCAAAGATACACATTAAATACTTATCTGAACATGATGCTTAGTTTCATTAAAAAATAATCATCGTAATCATAGGATTGTAGCATACCATGCTGGTAGGGAACTCAAGCAGCATTTGATCCAAACTTTCTTGGCAAAAGCATGGTCTAGAAAAGGTGTCCCTTCACCATGTCCATCTGAATCTTAAAAGTGTCTAATGCTGGGAAACTCACCACTTCCCTGGGGAGATTATTCCAATGGCTATTTGTTCTTGTTATGAAAAATTTTCCTTTTGCATCCAATCAGAATCTTGCAAGTAACTTGTATCTATTACCCCTCATTTTCCCCATATAATGCCTTGTAAAAAGGGAGCCTCCATCTTCTTTGCTGCCACTCTTTAAGTACTGGAACATGATAAGGAGGTGTCCCATAAAACTTCTTTTCTCAAGGCTGAGCAAGCCCAATTCTCTCAGACTGTCCTCATATGACAGGATTCCCACCCCTCTGATCAGCTCTGTGGCCTTTCTCAGGACTCTCTCCAGCCTGTCCACATCTCTTTTGAGAATCTAGTATTTAGGGGGTAACCAGAACAGAGTTTGCTTGAGAGGGGTGGTTTAAACCAAAACTACAGAATGTGGCCATTTTAGGAAGTTCCAGAGCTGAGTGTGTTTGTGTTACTGCTGGTGTGATGTGCCCGTGGAGCAAAGGACTGTTGCAGGTGGGTGACATCCATGAGGCAAGGGAGATGGGAGGAAGGCTTGTAACTGAAGGGTAGTTTTGCACAGGAGGATGGGGCACTTGCAGACTGTCAGCAACACCTGCCAAGAGGTGACTTTGAAATGGTGTCATGGGTAACACCGGGCAGAAAAACAGGAAGGGAGGGGAAATCTGGGATATTCTCTCACAAGTATCTCATTTTAAAAGCTAACAGCATGCCTTACATTGCAATTGGAATAAAGGTATAGTGTTACAGCAGTTCAGTCTTCTCAATATGATGTATCTCAACAGATTACTTGGTATAGCCCTCATTTCTGGAGCACTTGGGATTGTACCTCCACAATATGTCGTTTAGGATGGCAGACTGGCATGAATGTTGCCTTCCCTCAAGGTAAATAATCTTATCCTTCTGCCTTAAATCCTTGAAATTTAGAGTATGGCTGTGTTGTGAGCCTGCTCTGGAAACTGGCCACTCTAAAAGGTAATGTGTCAAGAGTACAGAAGTGTTTTAAAGCCAGATCAGCTCACAACAGAGCTACACAAATGTCATCCAAACACAGCTATCTTAGCTGTGGGAGTGAACAGCAAGGGGTAGATTGGGGGAGGGATTCTGATAATACCTTGAGTCACAATTGTTATGAGAAAATTTATAATGGAATATTGCAACTCTTGTTATAGGCAAAGAAAGCATTATTTTGCAGGTGGAAACTGAAATAAAGTGGGTCTAAGGACTCCTTTATACCAGGTTTTTTCTTGGTGAATACAACTGCTTTAACACAATTTAGTGTCAGCAGACTTAAGATCAACCTTAATTCAGGAGCAGATATAAGCTGCACTACAACCATAATCTCTAATAGAACTGTATCCATGTTTGTATGTTCATTGAGGCAACTGGGAAGCCTCCCTGGCAACTCACACCCCTAGCAGCACTGTTTCAAAAATGTCACCCTCACAGGAAGGGCCCAAGCTATAGGCTGATGATAGGGAGGAGGAAGCAGGTGCTGACTCCCACTCGTTGGATTGACGAGCAAGCACTAAGCATTGAACTATTCTCCTTAGCTCTCAGGCAAGTAATTTCCTAAAATGGTAATGAACAGGTGTTTAAAAGCAAAACCATTGATCAGAAGCCCAAGACCATTCAAAGGCTGGCAAAGCTAGGGTACAGGCCAAATTTAAAGTGCAGTGCCATATTTCAAATAACTCCTTATGCAGGAGGGAATTCTCTTGGTTTTGTGCCTTTGAAAAATTCTCCTTCAAATCTCAGTGTTTAAGAAGATAAACAAACAAGGAAATTATATATAATTTCTGTCATCAACATAAATGCAGTTAACTTCACTATAATCATAACTTTGTGATTCAAAATATCTAATCTAGATAAGTTACAGCTATAAAAATTATGAAGCAACATGAGGTTTAGGTAAGATTATGTTTAAATTAGGCCCAAGTGAAAATCATCCCCCTTGACAAGGAGCAGTCACAGTAATCTGTAACCTCTGAACAGTCTCTGACTGCAAGAGACTGCCAGTATTGAAGAAACATCAGTTTATGATTAAAATATATAAAATATATAAATTAATAAATATATAAATAATTAAATATATAAAATATATAAAATATATAAAATATATAAAATATGTAAAATATATAACAGGAAAGAATTTTCCTGATCAAGTGGTTATATAAACAGAACAAAATTAGTGTAGGCACTCTGTATGTGAGAGACTCAGTCTGTTAATGGTAAGTGGTATCACTGGATCAACAAGACAGTTGCCAGAAAACCTGAGTATAGAGGGGTATTTTAGCACCTTTCTTCTGCAGCAGGCCCCAGGGTGCTGCCTGAGGGCTGGTTGCCAAAATGCAGGATGCCTGTCCATGGGCATCCTGCTGGAGGCCTCTGCCAGCCAGATCTCACCCACAACGTGCTTGATCTCTCCACTGCCTCATGATCCCCAGGAGTTCTTACCTGCTCAGATACAGATCACGCTCTTCTCTGGAAAAGTGGTGTGTTAGGATCCCTAGCCCAGGCTAAAAATTGCCTTTTAGAAATAGCAGTGACTATCACCTTCCTGTAAAATGGAGCATCTTTACTTTGAGATTGATACTTCTTAGCATTTGGACTACATGGAGTGGGAGGCAAAGTGAGATGCTTACCAAACTAACTGCTCTGGACCTTGCCTTTCAACTTCCCTCTCTTTTATATTCTATGTAAAAGGCTGAGATCTCAGGATCTGAATCATGAGGAGCTGCAAAAAAAGAAGATTATTTTTATGAAGAGCTCTTTAATTCATGTTTTTAAGACAAGAGTGTCTGAGGCTAGTTAACATACGGTTTAAAGGCTTCAATTTTTTTTTTTTTGCATACTTTATTGGTATTACAATAGATCTAATGCAAAAATGAGGGACATACAATTGTAACCTTACTTTGTTCCATGAATTCATGTGAAATGAACATGCAATAGAGGGAAAAATATTTTGAATAGTTTGGGACAGATGTCTAAACAGGGAATAACTTCAGTGTAGGTCTCAGCAAAAACTTAAAGGATCCTTTCCTTTAATGGTGGATCTCGTGATCTCAGTTGGCAATGGCTGAATGAAGGTCAGGGAGGAAGAGGTCATAAGGAAGGCCAAGTCCTTCACCATTAAGGGATCTAACAAGGCAGTAGGACAGCATAAGAACAGACAATGTAATGAGCCACTTGCTGTTCCAGACACTGAGCAGGAATGCTGCTGTGCACTGCACTGGCTGCAGTGGCAGAGAGGCCTGCTGAGTCTTCTGGCCAAACAGAATAATGTGAAAGGAAAAGATAAGCTACTGGGTTCCACTTCAAAAGCAACTCATTCTATAATGCCTCTATCACAAGAGTATTTAAAAACCTTTTCATATATCAAAGCACTATGACAGTTCTAGAAATGTTTGGATGCTGTTGATGGTCAATAATCTACATTTTTAAAGAATCTGTATTACCTTTTTTTTTAAGGCAGCACAGAAAATAGTGAGAGACAGAACTGCTTGTTGAAAATGGACCGTATGGTAGATAGCTGTATGTATACCTGTAACAAGAAAAGTATGATTTAAATAGTGCCAGAGGAGATAGTTTAGCTGGGTTTGATGTCACCTCTGTGAAAGTCCTGCATATTCTGTAGGAAGCTTCCCTTGAGTGCAGTGACCATAGTATCTGTAATATCCCACAGGAGCTCAGCAGCAGTCTGGAAAATGTATGGCATCATCAGATAAAACATTAAACGGAGGATTGTACTGGAAAAGAGATAAAGCTAATGTGTAAAAGGGCAGTTTCTCTACTCTGCACTGATAAGAAGTGCCATTTCCCTTATGCTTCTCTGAATCTCAATTAGCTGTCTCCAGTACCTAAAAGAAGTTGAAGTCCATTGTGAATCATATTGGGTCTGACTTCCAGCATAGCAACATGTAGCTACATCCCTTCCATTTGTTTTACATCTAGAAGGTTTTCTTCTAAATGAGAGGTAAAAGGATGCTGTATAATTTTAACTGTATTCGATTTTTTTGTCTAGCTATGCAAAGAAGAGCAGCTGTTTGAACTTCATGGAAAACTCAAAAGGTGTGCCTTTGAAATGACACAACAGAGGCAGGACTCACATTTCATATTGGTCATCTGAATTTTGCTCAGAATATGAGCCCAGGTTCAGAATTTCCCTGGGTTTGTGGCAATTCATATAGATTCTAGAATTTTTAAAAGGAACAAGCCTTTTTTTTTTTCAGTAGGGTCTTATTTTAAAACCTTTTTCCTTTTTTAATGTCCTTTTGAGAAAGCAATAATTTGCAAGGTGCCATGTGATGTTTTTTCCACTGCCAACTTCTTAGGGAAAAAAAAAGTTCCTATTAGACAGCTAGGTTAGGATATTGAGCTGATCCTGTAATGCTCCTTCAATGGCATATGGGTTTTGTTCCAGGATAAAATTAACCCTGCTGCTTTTTCATGAGAGAGGAGGAATAATTACTGTGCTTTGCTCTTTCTCATCAGTACATTGGCCTGCTGCCCTGGCTTTTTACTACCTGGTATTACAGGCAACAGTAACTCTGTTTTGTCTCCTGCCACCTTGTCCTTCAGCCACCAGTGTTAGCATGGTCATTTCACCTTGTGTGTTAATGGCCCTGCTTGCTAAGCCCCAGCTATCTTACTTCCACTGTGCTGCTGTGTGCTGATACTATACCATTAATCATTTTCACTTCTCCACTGCTTGAGTATTCATCAGATGTCTTGAAGTTTGCTTTATGTTGCTCTTTTCTCTATTCTGTTTTTCCTCGGATTCCTCAAGGACCCTTATACAAGTATTAACAGATTGCTATCAAACAAGTTGCTATCAAATGGTGAGCTTATGCTTTGACCAAGGGGAGTACAAATGTTTTATTTTCCCTTGTAGGACAATTTTAAACTCTTTTTTGTTTCTTTGCTTGTTTCTGTTTGTTTTTTATCAAGTGAAATGTTCTCAGCTCTGTGCAGCATTTCATGGGGTTAAGGTACAGTGGTAGTTACTTTCCGTAGGTAGCTATCATTCCTAAATGCAGAGGCATAAAATTTAATGGACTGATGCAGTGAAATATTGTGGTGAGATATTTCACTAAATAGAACAGTTCATACATTTGACCTCACATAGAATAGCTGGGTAGTCTACATTTAGTCTAGACCTGGCAGGTTCATACTCGTGAAATCACCATATAGTTTTTTTAAAAGGATTTGAGGGTTCAGTGTGTTGTTCATACTCAGTGTGAGATGAAAGATGCCAGACTTTTTAAAATTGCTTTATGAGAAATGAGTTGACAGCCCTTCTTATACATCTGTCATCTGGCTGGAAAGTAGGCATCAGGATCTTTTCAACTGTCAGCCAGCCAGGGACCCCCTATCCCTGCATAGGAGAGATAGAAAACAGACATTGGCACATCTTACTAGGATTTCAGCATCAGTCTTTGAAGGAGAGCTTCTTGGGTGTGAAGTCGATCTCCACTATTCTGGCAAGACTGTGTTGCCCTGGCACAGATGATGAAAAAAGTTTCTTTTTAGTTCATAATGAGGACAGCAAAACAATTTTGCTTGGGGAAACTGCTGCTTCTGGTGGCTCTGCCCAGACTGAGTTACCACTGGTTGTAAAATGGTGATTTATTGTTTGAGTTTTGGTGCTTTTGGGGAAGGATCAAAAATTCCACTAGGGTGTGGGGTGTAAAACCAAAGTGGAACCCACAGCAGAACAGTGGACACAACACCTCAATGCTAACTTCCAGGACACACAGTTCCCATTTGTCTCAATCAAAGTAGCCTGAACAAGTCTAGCTGTTCTGATGCATGGATTCTGGCAGCCCATAACGTCTGGTGCTAGCCCAGAGCTCCTCATCACATCATCATGCTTCAGGTTGGTGTTGAAACATGGGTTCCTGTCGGCGACTGAATCTCGAACCCAGACCTGCAGGGAATCTGAATCGTTTATTCAAAGGAATGAGCTGGTTTTATACACTTTTCCAAGGCACAGTATTTCTTTATATGGTAATCTTCACTGTGTGACCTATCCCATGTTGCCACATCACAACACACTTTCTCAGTGTCCCTTTATGGGGTGGTCACTCGCTGTTCACCCATCCATCAGCTCCCTGCAGGCTCCTCTCTGTGGAGGTCTGCCATGTGATACCTCCTCCCCCCAAGGTCTGGTGGAGACAAGCCTGTGTGTGCCATCATGTGCTCCTTTGTGCTGCCATGGGCCTCTGCAGGCAGGTTTTACAGCTCACAACCCAATTCTCTCTTCAAATTCCCCATAGGTTCCTTTATTCCTCTTGGTCTCTCCAGCCTTACCAAAACTTCCAGAATACCAATGCACTTAAAATATTGCAATCACATAAATATTTTAACAGATTACTAGGAGGTACAGGTCTGGCATGCTACACTGTAAGAATGCCAAAGCAAATGTTGAGAGAGAATTTTTTTTTTTTTTTAACAAGGTCTGAGAATGCTGTCTGTCTTCAGTTTGGTTTTTTTTGTGAGGTTTTTTTGGCATGTTTTTAGTAAGGTTTCACCACAAAAATTCTGATGGAGATCTTCTGACTTATGACTGCTGAAAAAGTATATCAAGTGGCTCTGTTCCTGGGAAAAATATACCCAACCCAAATTATAACAGATAGACTTGTTTTATGTCTGTAGCCCCTTGATGAAGCATAGACCTGATTCAAACCTCTGTTCAGCACTGCATATCACAATGTCCCTTTCCTGAGGTTTAGCCAAACCACATTCCCTCACACAAGATGCTGTTACAAGTCAGGTAGTAATCATGATCTATCACACAGCTGACTATGGGGCCCAAAATAAAAATTCTGTGGTGACCTATCACCTGAAGATGTCATATTTCTTCTTAATGGGTTGTCCTCTGCTGTTCTGCTGAGATGCCTGTCCACAGTCTGGCTCTTAAAATTCATGACAGCACCATCAACCTGTACTCTCCATACTCTCACAGTGACTAATTCTGTCTGCCTGTGGCATCTTTATCCTATACAGGACAAGGGGAGGAGTCATGTACTTTGGCTCACCTGCATCATTACAGTTTATGAATATTAGTCACTGAGCTGAACCAGCAATCCCCTTGCCTGTGTCTGGTTCGCCCCTTAGTGTGAACTCCTCTCTTTATAAGTTTGTATTTCCCCAGTTTGTACATTCCTTTCTGCTTTGGAGCCTCTGTGCCTTGTTTGTTCAGGGAAGTAGCTAATTAAAAAGCAGAAACTCTTTTTTTTTTTTTTTTTTGTGCTTTCTTTCATGTATTTTGCTTCAGAATGTGATTTGTGGCCTGAAGTTCAACAGGTGGGAGCTCACTGCTTGCATTTGTTGCTGAGCAGGGAGGGGAAGGACCCAGAGCAGCTTTGTGGCTCCAGTGAGTCTAAGGAGATAGAGGAAAGGTAGTACACCCTGGCTGCTCTGAATGTGTGCAAGGGACAGAAACTGTATGTCAGACTGGTGTAGCTGGTTCAGACATGGTTACACTGTCAAGGCTGCAGGTGTGTGTTCCTCCTTGTTGAGGAAGCAGTGCTGTGCTGTGTGTGCACAGAATAAGCCACTGAAAAGCAGAACACAACACACTCATAAGACCAGAACCAAGAGTTTTTGGTTTTCACTTCTGTGACTATAAATTCTAGCCAGCATGGATAAGAGCTCCTTCCTCTGTGGGTTTTTTAGTGTCTTAAACAGTACAAGTTTCCATCACACTGATTCCTTTACTAGAGGATATCTCCTCTACTTGGGTGATTTTTGTTAAGAAGAAATCTCTGTAGAAACCTCAGGGACCTCTTCTGTGCTGAAATAATTGTTTTAGGTTCCAAAGTTAGTGGTGGTAGAGACAAGAGTAAGAAAAGGAGCAAGAAGCTTAGAAGAAAAAGTAGACTTAGTCAAATATTACCTCAGCCTCATTTCCATAGAAAGACAGGTTAAGTGAAGAAAAAAATAGCAGCTACTGCTTTTTTTCCCCATCTGGGTCTCTATAGCTATTTGAAAATACTGTTTTAGTGTTCATGCACTGTTTTTTCCACCTTGGAGATTCAGTACTGAGCCTCTGTGGCTTTGAGGAGGTTGGCAGGGAATACATACATTGCTTGTGCTGAAGCTCAGGAAGGCAGTGACTGGATTAAGAAGTGGCCTCCAGTAAAGGACTCCTTTTCTAGTTATCAGCAAACAAAAGCATGTTCACTGCAGCTGAGAGAGCCTTAAGCAGCACCTTCAGAGCCATTCATCTCTTTGTGCCCAGAGCTGCACCTGAACAGCAAACTGCAACTGTGACAGCAGAGAATGAGGGATATGGCTCATGCCAGCTCTGAAACATTGGTTCAACAGCCACTCACAGCTGTGAGAAAAGGCTGAAGTTAGATGCATTCCAAGAAATCCTGGGGATGGGAGTGCCTTACCTAAAAGACATAGCTGATTTATCACTTTCCCAAGTTTTTTGATTCCCACTGAGTCCTTTCTCCTCCACCTAAAGCATGCTTTTACTTTATTCCTTTGTAATTGAAGGGCTATTGTGAGTTAAGACTCTTAATGGAAGTAGTTAAGACTCTCCAGATGTCTGCATGGGACTCAAGCTATGACTGCTCAAATAATAAGAACCCCTAGATATCCAAAATTGGCCCCTCATGCTGCTAACAGAACTTGGCTAAAAGATGCTAAAAAATTATTATTCTTTGTAAATTCAGCATACCAAGGAATTTGGGAGTAAGTATTATAAATGTCAGTGTCTTATGGTACTGAGAATCAAATAGATCCCACCCAGCCTTTTCTTTTAGAACTTTCTTCTTAAAGAAGCTCACAAGTTAGATTCCCAGGTTTGTTTCTGCATGGTGAAGTTCTATGGTGGATGCCTTGCTGCAACCCAGTAGCAGCTGCTCTCCAGTCTTCCCCGGGGCATGCTTTCTTAATGCTTAGAGGAAATTTTAGGAAAGGAGAAATGGCTTTTAGAGAAACTGAGGGGGGGGGCGGGGGAGGAAGGTTGTGTGATTAAATTATCTTCAACAAAACATGATAGAAGTGAGAGACTTATTATACCTACTCCTTTTGAAGGAATAGAGGAACATTGTCCCATTGCATTGTCTATGGCTCTGCTGTGCCTGGGTAAATGCTGGAGCAAACCAGGAGAGCAGAACATGGTGATTCCAAATGGAGAAGTGCATTTTTGTTTTGCAAGATAGAGAGGGGCGTCTGTTGCCTGAAATGGTTTTCAATGACTTCAGTAGGCATAGCTGGAGCTCAGGTTTGGTGCCTATCTGTGCCCATCCTCTTCTAAGCCATACTTTATTTGTAGTTCTGCCTGTCTGCTGGTAGCACTGCATTCAAGCAGCACTAGCGTTTGCCTGGCAAATGTCATAGTAAAATCTTTGGAGACAACCCAAATTATGTGGGATATTTGTCATCTTTTGCTTGTATTGTTCTGTGGCACATAAAGTACCAACAGGCGACATTTGAGATGCTGCTCTGACAATGATTTTTAATAGTTGAAGAATGATCCCTGCTGCCCAGACAACGCCAAGCCAGCTGTCTGTGTGTATCCCAGGGCTGTGACTTCACCAGCAACTTTTAATTTAAAATCCAAGTATTGGTGTAAGTTCACTGAAGGGTAAAGCAATGAGTGTAGGGACTGCTATAAAGGGGCAGGGCTTTTCCAGAGAGATCCTGAAGACCTGTTGTTCCTTGGCCAATTTGTTGTTGCAGCCTGAGGATGGGCATCCTGCTATTCTCACAGAGGGACAGAAGAACAGACTGGAGAGAGATTAGCACTGTGTGTCGAATATTTCTGTTCGTGGACTGCAACCTGGGATTTTTGAGTGCTTGTGTGCTAGTTATGGTATAGATGAACCTGTTATAAAAAGTGGAGATATGTTTATTCTAATGTGGTACCCAGATTTAATAAATCCTGACAGACAGTCAAGCTCTAGGAAATTCTGAAACTGTATACCAAAAGATCTGGTATTACCCAATTACTTTCAATATGAATCCCTCCTCAACGCACCTTCTTCAGTGTCCCCACAGGGATAAACTCCAAGGCAAGAAGCACTTAGAAGGCTTTTTAGTTGAGAATTGCATTTGTGAGACACATTTTTATGTGGAGGACCTATAGCATTTCAATGAAATAAAATGCCAAGTTAATAAAAGTGTGAAGAAAATAAATCTGTTGTGGTTAAAAAAGCTGGGCTATATCTTCTTTAAGTGTACTACAAGCGAGAAAATTAGTTCTGCTTTGGAATACATCTTCCTGGGCATAATGAAATTTGGGATGGACTTTTAAGATGTTCAGTTTCCTTTTCCTTAGCTTTTCAGATGCCTATTCTTGTGCAAAAATCTGCCACAACTCCAGTCCTGGAAGAGTTACATGGTATTCTTCAGCCAGAATTGCTACACTGACAGCCCATTATGGGAGTGGGCTGCAGGTCCTTCCAACAAATTCTTTGTTTCTCAGGGTATAAAAAGTCTTTGGAGAGGGAGAGGTAAGTGGCCTGTTTTGTTCACATCAAAGGTGGTTCCACTGTATTTGATCCAGCTGTGAATGGCACCAGAACTGTTGGGATGATGCTGTGTTTTTCTGGCAGAACTTGAGCTGAGAACAGTCAGCCTTCTGCTTGTAACTTGCACCCTGTGAACTGTCACTGTGCTTTTTGCTTGGGCTGTGAAAAGATAGAGACTTTGTCTTCCTGAGAGTTATCTGTCTTAACTGGGCACTAACTCTGATTGCTATTTTTTCTTTGAAATGCTTATTTTAGTGCACTGCCCTGTAGGTTTGGAGGGCGCTTGAGTTTTGACACAGTGTAAAAGTAGCACACTTTTTTGTTTTTGTTGTTTTGGTGAGATTGGTCTTCCTGCTGTCACTGGACTTACCTGTCTATAGTAGTAATTAAATATTTGTGTGGTTGGAACAGGAGACGACCTTCCTGTGCTGTGGAACCTTGTGCAGGCTGACCTGAGTAAGCTGGCACTGGAGTCAGCAGCCAGTGGTAATGGGACAGTGCCTAAGCAGTTGATATGCCACCTGATACCTGCCCAGTTTGGGGAGTTTTAGGTTTGTGTCATGTGGACATATCTTTTGACCCCCACACTTCTCCTAGAAGCTTCACAAGAGGCAACAAGATGTAGGATACCCTATGTTTTGGGAAAATGACAAAATGGGCAAAGTTAAGTTAATTTAAATAACTATTTGGGGACCTTTAAGGTCAGAGCTCTGAACACCTCATCCTGATTGTTGGGAATGAAGAGACCAATTGGCTTGATCCTCATTACCATTGCTTTCCTGCTGGCTGTGCTACACTGTGGTTGAGGGTTATGGGTTGCCTCTAAGTGTTCCACATGTGACACTGAGAAACATTTACTGCTTCCCAGCATGAGATACAGTCTATGCTCCACATTGCCCAGATGCTTATTGGAAAAATCACTGGAATTAAGTGTTTCTACTGCCTGTCAGAACTGTAAGTGTGAAATCCTCAAGGAAGATTCTTTGTGCCCCAGCTGTTGGCAGCCGTGGTGTCCGTAGCCTGCAGGTGGGGATGCTCACCACGCTGCTCCTCATGTTTCAGCGCTGTGGGTTCAGTATGAGTCCTGGAAGAACAGTCCTGACCAATCTGACCTGCAGGTAGAGGGCTGAAGTTCAGCTCTTGCTGAGGTGTGTTCTCCACTGGTTCCTGAGATTCATGCCTGGGTTTAAGCACGGGGATCTCACTGGTAATTACTTGATATATATTTGTAAAAAAATGAAATCTTCAAACAGCTTTCTATTCCTTCCCTTTCGCCTCCTAAATACTGCCTTTATAACAAAGTAGTTTAATAACATAGTGAGGCAATTAAAAGTTCAGAAATTTAACTGCTAGAGGTGAATTTTTCACTTTACTATTAAATACATTTACTGGTGTTATATCCTAGTCTCTGCTGAATACCTTTGCTGCTCAACCATGTCCCAGAGGAGAAGGTTCCGGCTGAAATTTCCCAGGGGTGCAGGGGCCAGGCAAGTCCTGGTGGGCCTCAGCACAACAGATGAACTTTTTCACTGCTTCAAGCCTGGATAAACCCTACCATTCTCTTTTTCCAGGTTTCCTGGCATGCTGTTTATGCACCGTGCCCTCTGCTCACTGTCTATATGTGCCAATCATTCATGATACAGCTGCCTTGGTGCCTCCCCAGCCCAGTGCAGACAGCAGTGAATCCCATAGCTCCAGAATTCAGTACAATGTGGAAAACAAGACAAAAAGAAACTTTGTGAAAATTCCCAAACCGTGGAGCTTTCCAGAGCTACTACAAGAACTGTGCAGTTGTGCATAAAGCAGTAAAAAATGCTGCCTCAGCTTCCCTTTCCTTGGGGAACAGTAATTGACATTAGGCACAAATTTTAAAGGATTCAGATTCCCTTTTGTGTGGCTTCTTGTCTGAATCACACGTTTGAATGTCTGCTGACAGTTTTTTCTTACCTAATGGCGTAGGCAGTCACCTCTCCATTTTTTCCTGTGGTGTTCAACTTTCCATTATTTGTTCAAGTATTGGCCTCCCCCCACTCCCCCTCTCTCCAACTCCAACTCTTTTAAGCTCTGTGGTCTCCAAGCCTGACACCTGAGCCTTTGTTCTGCTTCTGTGGAAATATGATTCTTTCAGCTTCCTCCAGATAAGTTAGGGAAAAACAGCTTTATCAAGGATATTGCTGCTCTTTGTTCTCCCCAGGTAGCATTGGTTCAGGTAGAGATAATCTTTAATAATCAGCCTGTTTTGAGACCAATCTTCCTACACACTTCTTCCCTTATCCAAAATATTTTGAGTAGAACACAGAATACAGTGAAAGATTTAAGAAAAGAAACTGTTTATGAAATCAAATTGAAATTCATGTATCATACAAAGATAGATTCCCCAAACTGTCTTTCACCCACACTAATTATGGAAACAAATGGGCATATTTATACACACAGTGTCTCTCCATAAGTAACAAGCTTCCATCATAATGAGCTGTTAATTAAAGTTGGTTAGACTACCAGGTATTACTATTCTAATAAAGTTAATATTAAAAGGAATAAATTGTCATTTACATTTGACTGATCTCAAGACAGATTTAAATAGATACTTTAAATTTTGTGTAATTGTTACCCTGAGGTATTCCCTAGAGCTATACAATTATGTCTGTGAAAAAAATATATAGTCTTATTGTCAATAGTTAGAAATAATGAAAATTCTGTATGCTTATTATGTCTTTCAGCTCAATACTAAATCTTACAGAAATAAAATGCCAGGAGAGCTGAATTTGTAATTTGGACTGTTATGCAAATGGAACAACCACAGTTAGAAGTGGAAGAAGCACTTCATGCTAAAACAATGAAAACACATTATAAATATGACCAATTGTATTTCAAGTAGAAATGGCAGAAAAAAATTAGGCACAATGAATCAAAACAATGCTAAGAGTAATTAATAGTACTAACTAGGAAGATATTTTGGTAAGAAGTGCTTTCAAAGCTCAAGGTTCTGAGAACAGCTCAAGCAGTCTTTCAGATAGCTCAGATGCAGCTTATGACTGCAATATGCAAATAGTTTTGTGCTGTTAACAGAAGTTAAACTACTGATAGGATAAGGGGTATATTTCATGTACCTCCTCCAGGTGAATTCTCACAGAGCAGAAAGGGCAGCTGGCTGAGGAGATGTGCCCTGCAAGTCCTATGTTAGATTCAATTCATTATGTTCTGCATGCAATCCAAAATGTAGTTGTGAGGGAGATTAATACCTTGAGCCAGGTATTTTTCTATGCAAGGAAGACTTCATTTCATTAGAGGAGGAATAGGGCAGAATGGGAAAGCCTCCTCTTGCAGTTGTTCAAGATATGCAAGTACTAATGTGAGATTTATGTGCAATTTACAGGACTGTAGTCAAAAGTACATGGCATTGCTAGCAGTGGGATTTACTTAACGAATAAAAGAAGTGGTAGAAATATTGTCTCTGAATGCATTCTAGAGCTAGATTCAGTTTTAAAACTGATGGCAATAATACAGAGAGCAGTCATGACTGTAGAGGAAGACTGAGGGAGAAAACTGGACCAGAAGTACCCTTCATTTTTTCTAGAATATGTAGTTTTCGGATAAATAAAGTGACTTTGAAAAAATGGCCACAGAGACTTAGAGAACAATGGACAATTAGTTCCTCAAGGAGTGGAAAAAATCAGCAATATAGGTTTTTCTGCTTGAAGTACTGATTTTAACAGCAACCTATTGGATTAGTATGTTGCCATCATGTGTTTCTGGTACTAATCCAAAACAAGCGTGTGGTTTTTTTTATCAAGGGTTTCCTGGCTAAGGCTGGAGCTGGAATCACCTGGGACAAGGTGTCATTTTCAAGGAATGCAGTGGAAGTTGGAGGAGGATATTTGAAAAATGTCCTCATCCTTCTGTGCACATCCCTGTGTCACTCACTGAATATAAACATTGCTCTTCTTCTTCTCCAGTTTTGCTCCCTGCCTCTTCTCAGCACCCTTAGGCTCACCCTTCATGTCATGCTCTTCAGCTCTTTCACCGCTCTGGACCTGGGGAGCTTTCCTGGCTGTTCCCTGGAGCCCAGCTTGTGCTCCTTCCTTCCTTCTGTTAGCAAAAATGGGCCCATGGGGGATCATTTTTCTCCTTTGTGCTGCCTTGAAATCCCCAATAGCAATTCTGGCCCCTTAAGCTTGGGAAACATTAGGATGGTAAGGAAGAAGATTTTTTTTTTTTTTAACACAGCTCTGCAGAATGATAATAGCAGGTCATATTTTTCTTTTTTTTTTCTTGGCAACTTACTCTTCATAAAGCTCAGCAAAAAATTGTTTAAATTTTAAGGTGTCATTGACTGGGGGGGCATAGTGGAGAACTAAATTCCTGTTCAGTTTGGTATGTGCAACTATGGGGTTAGACCTTGCAGATGGAGCAGATTATTCTTCCATCATGTTTGGTTACTTTAAAATAGGCAGTAAGAAAAACTCCTAACTGGTGTTTGTCATGCATCTGAAGAGGTTTACTCGTGCTTTGCATTCGGGTTTGGCTTGCACTTTGCATATAAACTGAGGTGACTTAGCACAGCAGACTTCATTCCTCATGTCACATCAAAATTGAGAAGCATGTAATTTTTTTTAAGGTATGTTACAGGTTCCCTATAGGTTATAAAAATAATTTTGATCTGATTTTGAACTTGTTTCCTTGGGGTTTTATCACAAGTGCCTACATAAACATTGATGTTTTTATTTCATGCTTAACATAAGGTGGAGCATAAGCAGACTCTTACAGAAAGCTACAGTGAATGCTGGTCTTTTCTTTGAAGAAACTTCATGGGACATGTTGTGTCCATTTTGTACTATTTTAAGAAGGCAGTGAGTACTAAAATGTTATTTTTGTAAATAGGCTTGACCTTCAAAGGTGGGAGCTTCAGTGGTTCCCTGAGGCCAGCTGGGCTGGCTGCCTCTGAGCATGAGTTCCCAGACCAGTTCAAAATTGTCCCAGCTACAGCTCTCCAGAACTGGTCAGGCTCTGATCTTTTCACTCATTCATGTGTGTTTTGTTCCATGGCTTTGAAATTCCTTATCAGAAAGGAGCTGGCATAACTGCAGTGGTTCAGTTAGTGTATGGGGAGCTCTTTGCCTATGGCAGCAAAATAGATAAAATCTCACTTCTCTCTTCCATCTTGTTTCCTCACTAGTTATTCTGTCTTTTAAGGACAAGTCTAGAACTTGATAGCCTCCCAACCTCCCATGCACCCCCTTGCTGGCATGGCAATATAAAAAGCAGAAAGGCCTTAAAAGCAGGGCTCTGTGTAAGCCCTGCTCAGCAATAACAAAATCATCTCTCTATTATCAAGCCTGAGTTCAGCACAAATCCCAAACACAACACCATACCAGCCACTCTGAAGAAAATTAACTCTACCCCAGCCAAAACCAGCATGTGGAAGTTGTTACCTTTAGAAGCCATGCTGAGCTTATTCTGAGTCTGTTCACCACTGAAATGGTATTTTGTAATAGCAGTGTGATGAAATGTATTTGTAGGCTGTATCTTTTTATTTGACAAGTTTTCTGATTGGAAGGGACTCTGATCTCATTAGTATGTGATTGTGAAGGGAAAAAGGGATAAAGAAAGTGGTTCTCTCTTGGAGGAACTCAGGTAAACTGGTGCAGGCCTATGATTTACCAGCAGACTGTCTAGTGTATGTTTCTAATATTATTTTTGTATAATACTTGATTTAAAGAAAACTACATTAGCCACTTGTCAGCAGCACTGGCTGTACGCAACTTCCAAAGCCAAAAATAGGCATTCAGACCTGCTTTGCTGCTTTTCCTTTTGTCACCTCCAGCAGACAACTGCCCTTCAAAACTGTCTTCTTCACCAGTGTCTACAGGCCCCAATCTCAAAGCAGATACACCAATGTGGTACATGATTGTGTGTGTACAGGTATGTGCACACCTACACACCATTTGTGCTCAGAATTTTATGCACACAGATGCACACAGGACAGGGCACTTGTAAGTCCAGAGTCACAGACCCCACTTTTTACACTGTTCAGATGGATATCTGCTTGTGAAAACTTAGCTCTTAAGCTTTGGAAATTTACAGGAAAGTTAAATAATGATAAATGAGAATCCTAGTTTCTGGTGTCCCAGCTTATTTCTTAAATTGCTTTGTTTCGCTTATTGCAAAGTGCAATTTTTTTTTTTTTTCCCCCCACAATTTAGTAAGTTTTGTTTTCTCCACTTTTGGTAGCAAAAAGTACCTGTGATTTTCCAATTTCTCTATAGTTATGCTTTGTTTTACTTCTTCTTCTGTGACTTGCTTACTACACCATTTTTTCCTGGTAGGAATGCAAAGTTATTTAGCCTTTGTTGCCTCAGCAACAAAGCATTAGGTCATGCTCTAGTCTTAGTCCCCTTGGATCTCCTCTTCAGTGCTACTGAGTTGTTTGCAAATACAATGGGTAATCATCCTGTGTTAAGAGAGATGGATTCATTGTGACAGCACTGTGCTCACTTCTTCATAATGAGTGGGTTTTAAATAATTTATGGGCAAAAAATGTGCTCACTTGAAATTTCTGGTTGTACCTGTCCCCTTGACATCTTAATGAAGTTTTGATTAGTTGTGGACATGTTAAATGTGAGCCAGGAAATGTCAGAAGCAAAAACCAAGAGGGAAAAAGAGAACAATATTGCATTGCTGACTAAGACACTTAACCACTTTAGTTCTCCCAAAGTTTACAGGAAGCCAAGCTAGTGTACACTCTGAACGGACCCTTATTTGGGATGTGCATGTAGGGTGAGACATGCCTTTCCTGCATGTTTGCACCAAATCTGTATCCTGTGCACCTACCTGTGGTGGCAGAAGCAATAGAATCAAGTTTTATGGGTTGCTTTGCTGCATCTGATAGTCATGGATCTAAATCCTGTTATTCTTGCCTGAAAATTCAGGTTTACTCATATACAGATTTTTTTTTTTTTTTTAACTTCTAAAGGTCTCTCTGGGATAAATTTTCCCTGATATATAAAACTCCTCCAGCAGTAAATTAAATTAAAACTCCCTTTACAATCTCCTTGTTGTGAAAAAGTCCCAAGACTGCCTTTATCAGCTCTATATGATTATACAAGACCAAAAATATCATTACTTTAAGACATCCACCACACTTGTGGTGATTGCCTGACATCCTCTAAGGTTTTCTGTGAGCAGATTCCTGGTTGCCTTTTGTGTTGATAATTTTGCCTTTTTACTACACCTTCTTGGGAAAGAGAACCTGATCTGACCGTGGGGAATGTCCTAATGGGACCTGCCAGTGAAATTATGAAATGGAGAAAGATTTTTTTTCTAGAGATGACATCATCAAGCAATGAAAGTTATGTACAGTGTAAATAACTTGTCTTGAAAGTGCACAAAGAAATTGGTCACAAACTTATATGTAAATGTCCAGCTGTGTCCAAAAATGAGACATCAGCCATAAATTTAAGAGAAATACCTCTCTCAGTAAATTTGTTGTTTCTTTTCAGACACCATCAAGTAGAGATATGATGAACTATACTGTTCCTGCCAGGTTTCAAGGCTACTGCATGTTGTTAAAGAAATGGAATTTTGACATATCAGAACTTGTGGGGGGTTTTTTCACTCTGAGTCAATCCAAATTGATTACTTTCCAGAAATTCATGTTTCAAAACTTTTATTTTGGAAACGCCAACAAATCAGCAACTGTCTGATGGTATAGGTCTACCTGAGAAGCCAGTTGCCAGTATGTAAGGCAAGAACATACTCCCTGTATGAGTTCTTTGTGAGAAAGGGTTGACCCAAGAGCTCTGTGGCCACTGCAGGATTTCTGAAGTGTGCAGGAGATGGACTAAGAGGACTGACTGGTTTGAGCCATGACCTCGGGGATTTCTTGATTCTGAGTTTGGTGTCAGGACTCACAGAGCTGAAAACTGGACTTGATGGTGAAGGTACTGAAACTTTATTAGATCCTTAAAGTTTTGGGAGCTTCCAGGCATTACCTGAACAAAGGAAAATTAGTTATCAATGTAATCAAAAGTATTTTGGAATGCTGGTTTCTCTTTCAGGGCCTCTTATGAGCTATTGGATTTTTATGAGTTTTCCTTATGACTAAACTTGTATTTTTATGAAAAAAACTCCAACTTTGTCAATTAAGATGTGTTTTCTTTTTCTCCTGTGGGAAATTTGTCATCACTCAAAGTACTACAGAAATTTTAATTTCACTGGCTAGATATGGTCAGTCAAGAATTCTTGCACTGTTAAGGTACCTTGCAGGGAGACAGAGCAGTTAAGAGACAGAAGCTTTACAGTTTGCTCTAGATCTCAAATTCCTCATGGAGACACAGGTGGTTTCAAGCTGTCCCCATGGCTGACCAAGTCACTCGAAGGTTCTACTTCATTCTTCTAGTGCCACTGCTGAAGGATGTCAGTGAATATGCCACGGGCCCTGCTGCCCTGCACACTCCATGCAGGACTCTCATTCCCCCTCTCTGCCACATTAGTCCAGTGGCAGCCCAGTGTGCTGGTGCTTTCACAAATGTTTGCTGTTGCTAGTGACCTGCACAAGCTGCTTTCTTAAATGAGAGACTTGGTGTTCTTAGAGAAGTGAGAAATGAGCTGGCTTTTCTTTCATTCACCTTCATGTGAAATACTTGTAGTGAAAAGCCCAGATCTTGCTCATTCAGATGGAGAGATACTAACTTAATGTGTATTAAGCAAATAAACTGAGAGTAAGAACTAATATGAGTATTTTTTTCTTGTTTAAATGTTAGCTAGCTCAGCTGAAAGGTCACTTCTTCCATCCATTTTTGCTTAACAAGTTGTTAAGAGGTACACACAGTTTCTTAAAATGGAAAGTAATGACTCTTTCCTCATTATGCAGTTCTAATCTATACTGCCCTCAGAGATCTCAGTCTTGCTTTGTCTTAATTTCTGTCTGTGAACTGCAGTAGAGTTGTAGAAAGGTGTATGGAGAAGCTTCTCACACTTAAGTAAGGAGTCTTTGGGCATTAAGCCTGTGGAGCTTTTAGGAGAAGCAGAAGCACTGGGCACCCTCCCTCAGGATGTCTTTTGGTCGTGTTGTAATTACCTCACAATGCATTGCACCTTAAAGCCGTGCTCCACACCAGAGAAGTTAGGCTGTGGTAAGGAGGAGGACAGAGCTCAATATCTTTCCTCCCACTCATCTCTGGTACTCTTCTGCTAACTTCCCACATTCAGGCTGCTGTCTCCAGGGATTATGTTTGTCAGAGTCTGCCACAACCTACAACCAGCTGTAATGTTCCCTTTACACATCTAGACACAAAAGTTGGTGCCAGAAGTGGGAGAGCTTATTTTTCTTCTTTGGAATAGCTTTGCTGTTTGGTATCTAAATGCAAAAATTCTCAAAAATGCCTTGCTTAGTTTTTTTTTTCCAGAAACATTGTGATGTCAAATAGTCTGTATTTGCTCATGCAAGGATCATTGTTTTACAGCTGATGAAGGTTCTCTCTACCTCAAATGCAAGGTAAAGTAGTCTATGGACTACACATAAGCTGAGGCTGACTCTAGACATTAGGTGAAGTGTGTTTTTAGCTACTTCTAAAATGTAATATGGATCAATCCCAGTCAATTAAATTGGATTCAAATGAATATATTTGGTCAAATAATCGGACTAGGGAGACTCAAGGTATTTCTGTAAGGCAGGTACTGTGTGTCTGACTCTGTCAGCTATTACTCTCGGTGAGCTGCAGTAGATTTCTCTGACAAAGCCACACCACTGTTCTTTTTGCAGACTTCTACTCAGCCATTGTGTAGAAAAAGGGGAAAAAAAGGGAAAAAGGGCTGCACTGCATCTTTAGATACAGTCTTTTTCCCAGGACAGGCAAAGGTTGAACCCTTATCACAAGAATATAAGCCCTAAGGGGTGCTGCCTTTAATTACAATAATGCACATTCTGATTCACTTTGTAGGAGCAAGGGAATGGGGTGGGTGGTGGAGCATCCCAAACTATTATGAACTTGGAGCTTTGATAAGAAAGGTATGTCTTTATGTTTTGTAAATATCTGTCAAGTAGACTTTCACAGCAAGTAACTATTTTACTAATGGAGAAACCAAAAATAACAGACTGTTTTCTCTTTCAAACAGCATCCTTGAACTAACATTTATTTTCTTCAAAGGCATCAGTGTAACACGGGAAGGCAAGAAGATCCTTTTGACATTTTGTGAATGCTACAGCAGTGTAGTAGCAAGGTGAGGTTTGCAACGTTTCAAAGCCTTATGTGTTCTTCAGTATCTATTTGTCTCATGTCTTTGTGCAAAGAGGCAATGTCAAGGGAAAAAGTAAGCTTTTAAATATTTTAAAGTGCTCATTTAGGATTCATTTCTGAGAGAACAGAATCCTAAATGTCAGACAGTGTTTGATTGTTCTCTGTAAAATCATAATTAAGAATTAGCCTCATTTGATATTTTAAGCACTTAGACCTATCCAAAGAAAGTCAAGTGAAGAATTATCTAGATTTAATTTTTTTTAAGTTTATCTCTATCTGTAAAAAATGTCATTATGCCATTGCTGAATGCTCTTATGCAGGCTGTGCTGAATATTAGTATATCCAAAGCATACACAGCCTTCACTTTGACTGCTCCTTTTATGAATATTTCAGGAAACCTCCTAAAACATTATTATATGACATCACTAAAACTCTGATACTGGTTTCATTAGTAACCAACCAGCCTAAAGAAGTTTCTGATGTCTTAAACTGTGCTGTCTAGCAGTGTTTGGAACCACTATCAGTGTGTCTGCAGCATGCTATGAGGCATAGAGCAGAGAACCACTAAGATAAATTTTCTGCCTCTCACACGTTCACGCTCATGGCTGGCTTTTATAGAAGTGCATTTTGGAAAGTCATCTCCAGCTGTGCCTGTGTGTACAGCAGTGAGACTCGGTTCTCCCTCAGAGCACTGTCCTTGCAGGTGTCTGTAGCCAGACACAGAGAATTTAAACAGGAACTTCCAGAGATTAAAAAAGAACAACTGCTGAAACTCCCTCTAAAACCTTAATCCAACCACCCCTGCCAACTTTCTGCAGCTCAAATAAAAAGCCTACATATAGTGTGTGACATTTCTGTGCTCTGGGAATTGTGTAAAGAAGTGCATTAGTAGTACTCTTCTATGGAGGGCTTGTGCTGTGTTCATCAGCTCTGCAGGCAATGGATATAGCACAAAAATTTGCAAAGGCAGTGGCTTAGTCCAGCCATATGCTCAAGAAACTGTAAGAAAGAGAAGATAGTAAAAAGTTTTTTTATCTCTACCTTTCTTTTTTCTTTTTTTTGCCCCCTCATTTTTAAAACAGTGTAATTGCAACAGCTGTCTTACTGTATTATATGAATTATTTATTTAATTATATTAATTATATTAATTATATTAATTATATTAATTATATTCTACACAGAAGAATCATAGAAGAACTTAATTGGGTGTAAGGATTTAATTCCAGAATGTTATAATTCTTTGTGTTATGGCAGGTATGAGTACATGCTGAGGCAAGATAACCACTTAGTGGTATTATTGCATGGTATAACTGTTTCTATCAGAGGTAACAGATGAGGAGAGTTTTGGTTTGACATGTTTTTTGTTTTGTTGTGTGTTTTTTGGTTGGTTTGGAGCTTTATTTTTTTTATTATTGGTTAGCAGCATTTTTTAGCTGTGAAATGGCTTAAAGATATCTCAAGATTCCTATTTCGTACTGAAGTGATTAAGAGAAGTAAAAAGATTTGGCAACCTGTCATTGTCCTTTTCTCTGACAGTAGTTTTGTTACTTGAAGGAAGTGATTTGCAAATAATATCAAGTGTAAATTGAGCAGAGAAGGTCCCTTGATTGCAGCTGAGTTTGATTTTTCTAAATCCTCCACGCGAAAAGCTTGTGTTGCTCTGACTGACAGGGCAATTTCAGCAAGTAATGAGTAAAGATGGATGTCCCTGAGCAGTTAATCAAATTTCTTTTTGGCAATACTCTTTGTCAATATTTGAGGCTGTCATTTTAATTATTTCAGATTCTATGTGAAGGAGGATCATAGCCGTGGACTCCCCTTGTGCCAGATGATATAAAACTTGGTGATAGTAATAGAGACACAAAGAAGAAGTGGACTTCTGAAGTACATTCTCTTAATGGGAATCAGTGGGTTTCCAGCTTCATCAGAAGGATGTTTGCCAGTGGCTTCTGCTCATGCAGAGTTGGTTGTAGACCAGGTACAACTGCTAGCTGCTAGCTGGAAAAAATGCAAGCTAAAGGTAACCATAAGATAAAATTCTCCCTAGTTGTGTTCTTCATTTCAGAACATCTCTGTTCTGAAATGTCTTCTCAGATCCTCTATCTTTCCGCTCTGTATTCCTCCTTATATATGCTATAGTCCTATTGTCCCACTGGCATGAGTGGAGGAGAGATAGCTCAAACCTCTGCCTGTCTCTGAACTTGTTTGGGTCTTTTCATTCTTTCAAATTGGACAGCTGACCTTGGAGGGAGTAAAAGAGATCTGAAGCAGCAGTGCAGAATTTCAGGCAGCTCTGTCAGCAGTTTCCTACATTGCAAAAGCTGACAAATCTTACTGCCAGGATTCACAATTAGTCTCCAGAAGCTCCTATTTGGCAATAGTGCACGAGATGCACAGCCTTTGCTTTGCATCAAAGCAGAATTGAAAGCAGTTTTTGCTCCTACAGACACAAGTTTTCCTACATGCTACAAATACCTTATTTTATACACACATGAATATATATGCATATGCTTAGAAAAGAATCACAGAATGAAGAAATCTCCAGGAGGTGGAATGAAGAGCATGACACAGTGAGAATGCCAGATACAATCTTTGGTACATGCTTATTTAAAACAGAGTTTATCCTGTACAGCTTTATATACTTCTTGTGTTTATGCATGCTTGTGTGTGGGCACGTATACATACATTTTATCTATATATGTTGCTTCACTCACTACAACTTGAGATGTGATGTTGCAAAATTTATGGCTGAAAATGCCAGAGGAAACAGAAGCATGAAGAGGAAGAAGATAACAGATAAACAAGCTCCAGGAAACTCTTATGAGACATGGGAAGGTACAAACAGCCTTCTTTCACTACTCAGCACCTGGTCAGGCCTAGCAGAAAAATGCCTATCTGTTTGTTAGCAGTAATCTATAAATCTATTTGAAACAATGTGGGTTCATACATTTTTGCTCAGCTATACCCTACAGTCCTGTTAAAATCAATTTGAAGACAGAAGTTAGCCCTAAGAAAGAGGTGGCAAGAGTCAAATCTAGCTTGGTGGCTTTTTGTGGGGTAAGGCACGGTTATACATTTAAACTTTTAGTGCTGGCATTCAGAACAACTTGGGCAGGCATAGAATTTCATAAATGTAGTTATGGTCCTGTTTATAAGTGGATTTCACCCCACAGGTTCTGAGTGTCTGTGATGAGTTATGTTAATTACATTATGTTGGGACTGCACCTGAAAGGAGAACAGGGTATGTTTAAGGTCAGTATATTTTATGTTTAGTTTTTGTTGTCTCCAGATGAATAAGTGCTCTCACAAACCATGAAAGAGCTAATTTTTATGGCTTTTGTCTTCTCAAGAATGAGAATTGCAATGTATGAGCAGAAAAGAAAATCCAACATTCACTCTTTTCCAAGATATAAACCTTAACATCCTTTTTTTCTTGCAGACAGAATGTTTTTCTGCTGTCACACTTCTTTGGTCCTTTCTTGCTTTTTACATCTAGCAGCTTAAGGTTACAACATCACAGTAAAAATATTTAACTTTATACACTGAAAGCTTTTTGTACTTTATGGCCAACCAAAGCCAATAGAATAAGTCAGAGCGTCAAGTGAGCAGCTCCTACCAGGGTCAGAGAGCACACCAGATCTTTTATCAGACATTTCATCACCTAAGTTTGATTTCTCTCACGAAGGACTCTAGATGTAATACTCATTTCTTTTGCTGAACCTTTCTGTCTTGACGCCAGTGTGGAAGTTCCTGCACTTTGGTGTGGGATGACCACTTTACTAATTTCCATGCAAGAAGAGTCAGCAGGGAAGGAAACTTCTTTTAGCTGGCCCACTTTGAGCTTGATGCTATGCTAGGAGATATGTTCCTTCTTCAATTTGGTGTGGTAGCATCTCACTGGCCCTGGACCACTGATGCCAAGTGTTGACAGCAGTGCAAATAAGCTGAGATACTGAGCAGTGAACAAAAACCACTATGGCACAAGTGTGTGTGATGAGACAAGTGAGTCTCTAGCTAGAGCTCATAGGTGCACACCAGTGATCAGCATTTTGTCTGACTTCTCAAGACTTGACAGATGGTGAAGTGCTTGTGCAATGAAGACTCATCCCTGGAACATTTGTTCAGAGAAGGGGAATAAATATTTTTCAGCTGACATCCCTTTGAAATGCAAACCATTATCTTTGCAGGCTTCAGTTATCTCCTTTATGAGCCTGACTCTATAACAATTCTTCTCAAGGAATGTACCAAACGCAGTGGATGAGCTCTAGATCTAAAAAGCAAACCACAATCCTTTAAAATAAAAACCCCAACCAACCTAAGGAAACAAACCAACAAAAACCAGCAGTACGAATAAAACTAATAAAATATCAAGAAACAGAAGCAATCTCCTGAAAGTTGAGAGCTGGATAGATATGTGTGGTAAAATAGCTGTAAGTGAGCTGTATACATTGCTACAGTTAAAAGACTGAAAATATTTCAGAGTTAGGTTCCACAGACAAAATATTTTTCAAAGTCAATGGCTCTAAAGGTAGGGAAGTCTCTAAAGTTTGCAAAGGTGTGTGAGAGAAAAATATTTCCGCCAGTTTGGAATGTAGTTGAAAAGGAAAGAACCTTATCACCAAAGGATAAGGAGCAAGTTAAAAAACACCTTCAATCCTTGCCTGCTGCAGATGACCCTGATTGACTTTGAGACACTAACAAAAGCTTAATCTTGTTTGCAGTGTATTGAGAGATGGCTGGGGCAGATTGATTGTGAAAGGGTAGTCTCTGAGCTGAGCTCAGAATGAAGCATGAAAGGTAAATTGTTTTAAAAGTTCCAAAAAACATTACATTTTCCCTTGTAACTTTGCTTAAACCTTTTAAATTCTTGTCAGCTCCACAAAGGCACAAAACAAATGCAATCACTTTTGCACCCCAAGGAAAATTTCAGGAGTTCTATTGGGTAGATGGATGTGGATGGGGGAAGGATTGAAAACTTCAGCCAGTGAGAGCAAGGTTTCTATCACTGATACAATGAAAAAATTATTAAAAACTAGAAATATTTGCAGACAACAGGCACTTACTGTCATTAACAAATCAGATGTTAATCACTAACCAGTCCAGCACCCAAGTTCATTCCTAGAAGACACATTCCTAGGAAAACAAAAAGAGATTTCAACAAATTTTGTCAGCCCCAGGAGAGCAGAGAATGAGTTTTCCTCACAGAAGTTCTTGGAAGCTGCTGTCGGCTTTCCTTCTGTGAGGGAAAGAGAAAAGTTAGCTGTGGTGGCTTAGCAGTGTTACTGCTCAGGGTAGGTTTTGTGTTCTCCTAAGTAACTAAAACACATGCTTAATGAAAAAAGAGAAAAGCTATTCATCTTTCTTTATTGGCGTGGAATTGCAGCCTTGCAGCTAGGAAGGTAGGCACAGCATGGAGTTAAACAAGCCTGCCCCAAATCTGACTTGTACTGGTGTTTACCACTGCCTCTGGTAAAATACTGCTCTTAGCCAAGCTTTGTAGCTGTTTGTATGTCAGCATTGTGGAGGTTGCAGTCTTGACCAGCTAAGTGAAGACAGACTTTAATGTGCGGAGAGGTGGGTGGGGAAGGAGTCAGGGCAGTGAATGTCCAGCAGAGTCATTACTCTGTCTGATCTGGGACACTGAGTATATGGCAGATTTACAGGTAGCTTAATAACCTTCACACTGTGCTGTACAGTGCAGGGAAATTTCCTTTTCTACCTTAGGATGTTTCCACCTGCACTCAGTGTCTTTTGTACCTTTATATCTCCAATGCCACGTGCCCCTTTGGAGGGGGGCAGATCTAACCAGGCCAGTCAGGGTCTGCTTTTAGAGGTCTTATTTTCCATACCTTGCAATGAGAAATAATTATTTCCCTTTAAACTTTTCTTGAAATTTTCCTCTCTTTTCAGAGGTGTTTTTTTTTTTATCAAAGCATGAATTTATACATCTGAGATCAGAGTGCTTCATGCTTTGCTTCAACACAGATCCTTAGCAATTAGAAACTATATGAAAGGCAATTATAATTGAATTCTTGTCCTGGCAGTCTACTGGCTTTGTGCTTCTCTCTTTGATTCATAGGTTTTGTATTTTATCTATTCCTTTCAAGGCTTTTTCATTTTTCTCTCAGAATTTGTTACTTCTCTTGAAAAGACAATACCCCTACCTGATGTTTCCCACCCCAAACATACCTAGTTCATTTTCTTTTTCTGATATTAGTATCAGTTTAAGGCAAGAGTGCTTTAAGTCCTTCAAGCCAAATTGCCAAAATTCAGGTTTGGCTAGCCACGGAATAGTTTTTCCAAGCACTTTTGTTCAGCACTTCAAGTGCTAAGCCCAAGACAGTTCTCTCATTCCTGTAGCAGGCAGTGCTGTTCCCATTGTCTGTTCATCTAACCCTGCTCTGTGCTCCCCTCTACCCTTGCCCCCAGCAGCACTGGGTGCTGGGGTATCATGAAAATGTAGAGGAAGGTGAGCAATGGCATGACCTTGTTTCCTTCCCTTTGCATCCAAGAGGAAGAGGAAAGAAGGCTGAAGATGGAAGCAAACATGGTTGAACAAGTTGGGGTCACTGATTGTCTGAGCCCCTTGGGAGCTCCTGTGAGATCTAGGAAGTGTGTGAGTTTGCACACACACGCCTCTCCTTTTCCCACATACACATGTAGAAATGTACACAGACAATCATTGTCCATCTTGACATAATTTTTCTGTCACAAACACAACCTGGAGCCCACTGAAGTCATGGAAAAGTGACCTCCACTAACACAAATTAGATACTTCACCACTGTAGTTCACACACGTACCCCGTTCTGGTTTTACTTTGGATGGAAGAACAGCCATGCTGTCACTCTGGGTCACCCATTACATCCATCCTCTGGATAGTATTTCAGCATGATTTGTGCTTGCATAACATTGCAGCTTCTGCTTCTTTTAAAAGCAGAGAGAGAAGAGAATTGATACTATCAGAGAAGCTCTGTCGTTGTTTTGTACTGCATTCCATTTGAAAATGGTATTTTTAAGTGAATGCAGGAGTATTTTTTGGTGTTGATATAAACACAGGAAGTGATGTATCTGTTGCTTCTTCCATTTAAAGCCTATTACAGAACAAGTCTTTTTCTATACATTTCTTATCTGATCCAGTTTCCTGCTGTGATTATCTAATACCTTCACTTCTCCAGAAACAGCGGGAACCCTTCAGGAATTACATGTTCTGATTTTGGAGAGTGGCTAAGTATGGCTAGACTTAAAATACTTAAGAAAGCCAGTCAGGGCTTCCAGAGAGCTGATGATATATCAGATATTTTTCCTCTCTTTGAAGAGTTTCCTTTCCTTTGATTTTTAGGACTAAAATCATGATTGTGTTAATACAGCCCAAGGAAAGTTGAAGTATATAAACCATATAACCTGTGAGTATGATCAGGGAAACATTTTATTTCAGGTAAGAAATTTCTTTCTTTCTTTTCCATTCTGTTTATAACTGTTTCAGGTAGCATCATCAAGGCATCACTATATATAAAATGTATTTTTATCTATATCTATATCCATAAAATAGATATAATATATGGATATAATATATTTTAAAATTGCCCCTTTTCTTCTTTCCTGTTGTGTGATGATCTTATTCCCTCCAGGCTCCTGCAGGCAATATGTACTGTCACTGTGGCTTCCATTTCTTCCACTAAGGACTGGCACCTTTGGACAGCTGGGATAAGTTTGCTTCAACAAATTCTTCCTTCATATCCAAACACATGCATGCCCATACTTCATGTTTTGGGCATGCTGCCACCACCATGCATGCACACATCTCTCATTTTGGGGAGTGCTACTTGCCTGAGAAATACTGGAGTAGCGTGAGACAGAGTGCAGAGCAGTATGGGTTTAGTGAGAAGAGAAAAAGTGTCCCAAGCATAGAGTGGCCTCAGCCCACTATTCCTTTTTTCAGAACATGAAATTTGTGGATTGTTGAGGCATTCTATTAGAAAGGCTAAGTTTAAATCCTTGACATTTCAGTGGTTTTAAAAATTGCACTTTGAAATTGTCTCTCTGACTTTTCAGTTTGGAGCCCAAACTCCAATCTTAAATACACTTTGTTTGAGTACTCTAAAACTTTGTGGGGTCTTTCTGTACAATAACACCTTGTTGTTGTAAGAACACAGGACATAGAGATGTCTTATATATTAACTAGAAATAAATCTTTCTTTCCTTCTTTTTAATAATACCACCTACAAATTTAGATTACCAAAGGGGAAAGACAAATTTAAATTACCAAAGGAGAAAATAAATTGCTAGGCCATCATGTTAGTGGAATCTATAATTTTTATTTCTTTTTTTAGCCAGAAGGCTTAAATTTTTTAGGTGTTTGCTAATGCAAGATGGTCCATCAAAAGACCAGCATGTCAGTAATAAACTGTTAAACCTAAATTGAATGGCATGTACTTTCCATTTCATATTCAGTTAAGTTTGAGATCATCAGAAACTTTTCTAGAAAACCCTCCAGGCAGCTGACTAAATTAACGAGGGAAATTACTCACAGGCTTAGAAGACAAGGAGGGACATCAGCAATGAAGGATAAGTGTAAAGCTGTCTCTCTCTGCATAATAATTTTATCGTCTGGCTTGATGTATCATAATGTTTGAGATATATTACCCAAAGTAAGTAATACAGTGCACCATTTAACACATTATGTTGTAAATAATTAAGATGTGCAATGTTAAAACTTTTGGGTAGAATGTAATTACTGTATTCCATGAAAAATCAATGGCTACTCCAGCAATGTAAGTAAACATTACAAACAGTGTTTCATGAACACACAGAGTTGGCAATTGCTTTATTAATGTATTTTAGAGGCTGATTTTTGCTTTTCTTTGATGAGATGGAGTGGCTTACATGCAGAAATTAATTGTCGAAAATTGTCTACCTTGAAGATTTGCTCTTTGAGTAATAAAGGATGCTTCCCATTTCAGTCAGCAGCAGCAGAATGCAGAGATCTATGCCTGAGTCAAATGTAGAGTGCTTGACATGAGTGAGTGCTTTTGGGTGCTTGAAAGGACTGAGTATCCTTCACAGCTTGAACCCCATTGCACCCCACATCTCTCTTGCTAGTTTAAAGCATAAGGCAGGCTTATTCCTGCACTTAAAAAGTAAACACATCATGCACTTACACTGGTCCTAAGGTGTGAGCACAGCTGAGGAATGAATCCCTTATGATTTTTATTCTGCTCTGAAGAACTGGGAGCTCAAGAAATTAAATCTGTGGAAAGCTGTCAAGATCATTCAGTTGAACCAAACAAGGTGATCGAATTGAAATACGAATTTAACATGTAGCTCTACCCAAATCTTCAGGCAGAGTTATGCTAGAAATTTGTATGACTGCATTACATATTAGGCCCTGTCTAGAAGCATTTATAAAAGGCACCTCACATGCATATATAAAACAACAGATATGTCAAAGATGAAATTCTGGCTTTCCAATTACTTTTGATGAGAGAACTATTTCAATTGCAGTTTATGCAGTGAATCTGTTAGATTTGTCTTTCAAAGACTTTTAAAACAGAAAAGGCAAGGAGAGCCAACATGCTGACCTGCACATCAACTTAGCATTTTGCTTTCAAGCACCAGTTGAGTCCTGGGACAGCGTTCAGAGGAAGAAGATGATGTTGCAGGAAGTTCACTCATGAAGACTGTGATGTTTCCTGTTTGAAGGAAGTTGTGGGGATACAGCTCACAAATTTGTGGCTGAGGCTGAAGAATTCCTTTAGAGTACCATAATCTTGGAATGCCCACCAAAACACCAAGAAAGTGAGGAATTCTACATGCAATGCTCCACAGCATTCAGGAGAGTTACTCTAGATCCTATGCAGATGTGAAATCAGAACCAGTCCCTTTATGTGCCTTGCTGCAGGATGCCTTCTTTTCAAGGCTTCCTACTTGGAAAATTGTATTACCTGGGCAGCCCACCAGTGCTTGGGCAACAGAGATCTTTAAGACACACTGGTAACCTCTTCTTATCTCCTGGCCATCTAATTCAGTTCTTTTGCTTTGTTTTTAATTGTGGGAGATTTTTTTCCCGGCATTTTTGCTTGGAGATTTACATTACTGTCTCTAATAAAGAGCCATGGCAACAGGTGTTGTAGGGACTAATCAGATAAAAGATACATTTGGTGATCATTCTTACGTGCAATTCCATTAAAATGAATAACTCTAATAAGCACCTGGCAGGCATATTTTAGCATTTGGGTAATATGCCAGAAGTACAGTGTTCTGGGGGAGAATAATATATTTCAGCCCTGGTGATGAATTATTTTTTTCTTCACTCTGTGAAAGAATTAACTGTTGCTCTGCTGTCTATCATTTAGAAGTCTGTAACAGAAATTTTAAATGCAGTTTTACATAAGTTCTTCTGCAGCCTTTTACCCAATAATTTGAGTACCTTGCAGTTGTCCATTAAAAGGATGCATCTCAGCTGTCATGGGAGATTCAACCTCTGTTACATCCCATTAATTTCAGGAGAAGGAAGTGTACAGTGAGGGGTTTGCCTGAGTTTAGATGAGTAATTGGTTTCTTAATGGAAGGTATTCTCACAAAAATGTGCATTTGAGTTACCAAGACACAGTGGAAGTATTTTGCCCTCTGATTTTTAGGGGTTGTGTTTATGGCCAGGTGGTTGCATCAGCTGGCTTCTCTGGATGGTCTCATTGACAGTCCTGATTTGCAAACACATGTGAACATTTTTACTTTTTGAGGCTTCCGTATTTCTA
This sequence comes from Aphelocoma coerulescens, assembly GCF_041296385.1. Taxonomy (NCBI): domain Eukaryota; kingdom Metazoa; phylum Chordata; class Aves; order Passeriformes; family Corvidae; genus Aphelocoma; species Aphelocoma coerulescens. The sequence goes on along the minus strand of NC_091015.1, from coordinate 99,830,523 downwards.
TTTTTTTCTTCTGCCTGTGAATAGGTGATTAACATAGAACTCTGAAATATTTTATACCTGTTGCCAACATTTCTGTAATAAAAAATAGTCTTGTAACATCTCCTTTATTTTTTATGCATGAGTGGTTTCCACCTTCTCCAGTTGTTACTAATTTTATTTCAAGTGGCTAAAGAAATGAGGATTGACATTAATGTTTCTTCATATAATTATTCTGTGATTACTGAGACTCTGAAGGAGGGATGGAAGCTCATGTCAATGTACTTTATAGCTTTATTTCACAGCATAAAATACTGTAACCTTGATCATATTCAGCTTGTGTTTTGTAGCATTCAACCTTTCAAGTTGCTCACAACAGAATTACTTTGATTTCATTTAATAAAGACAAACATCTCTTTCATTAGCCTTTGAAGTACATGAGTTTGTGGATGGTTTTTCTTAAATCATTGAATTTTGTGACTTTCTTGTCCTTTTATCTTTCCTTTTTTAATTTTATTGATACGAAGTTTGAATATATTTTAAAAAGTTGCATCTTGTGAGCCCTACACTTACTCTAGAGGAAGGAAAAAACAGTTTTTCTAACATTAGACATTCTGAGGTCATTTGGGAGACATTTGTTTCTGAATGTGTATGTGCATGCATGAACAATCAGTTCTGAGTTATTAACTGAAATCATCAATTTATCTTGAACTTAGAAATGGACTTTCCGCAACATACAGATCTTGCTGTAGTGCAGCATTGTGTTTGGGCACAGCAAAGGTGTTTGTTTTATGCTAGATTCCTGGTAGTAATCTGATGCTCTGAACCTAAATTTCTTGAGGAAGAAACAGGAAAAAACATGATCAGATTTAAAAAGAAAAAAAGGCCTCTGTTCTATTTCTCAGGGATATGAATCTTTTCATGACAATAACCTTTTGGTGCAATTAATATTAAATAGATGTTTTATATAGATGTTTTTTGTAATTCTATGCATTTTACAGAACTTAACTAGAGTCCTGCTTTCACCCTGAGACCTGAAGTGTGGCAGGCTGATCTCCTCCTTTGCCCCACTCTAGGGGAATAATGGGCTATATGGTCTCTGGGGAGAGAAAGGCAATGGTATGTTTATCTGTCAATGAAAAACCTCCTAAATGGGTATCTTCATGTCTTGTACCTTTTTCCTGCTTTCCCTGTTAGGATGGGGACTCTCAGAATGAGTTTGCTGCCTGCCACGTGCATGGGTGTCACCTGGCACAACCAGAGGTTTTTTCTCATAGTTCCCAGGCACAGTTTGGGGATCTTAATGCAGCATCTTTGTTGCTATTTTTTAAAGTGTTTGAAAAAAATGGAAAGATATCAAAAGAGACTGTTCAATTCAGTGCTCACATCAGACCAGTGTCTGAAACCATTAAAAAAAAAAAAAAGAAAGAAAAATATACTCTTTTTCAAATGCTCAAGTTGTTCTATGATGTGGTTAAGGAATTAATTTTTTGACAGGGACAGTAGCTAAACATTGGAACAAATTGTCATGAGAAATGAAGTTATTTAAGTAAAGACTTGATGTCAGAAGAAGATATTTTCATTTTCAGACATTTGTTAGGATGCTGGTTCAGACAGTTGGGAAGAACATGTTGTGGACTGAGGAAGTGGCAAGTCACAAATGGGCACTCAGAGTGCCCAGAGCACACAGTGATAAAGCTGGTGGTTGTAGAAGAGGCATATTTGAGTTTTCTACAGCTTGCACTTCCCATCACACTTTGGTCATAAATTTCAAACTGCCCAATTAACTCAGAAGTCCCAGGAGGTTTGTGACATCCATTTAATAAAACAATACATTTTTTAGCTCCTTTTGTGCAAGTGCAGCCTGTAATGCAGTATTTTGTTATGAACAGATCTCAAGGAAGTTCTCCTTTCTGTAACAGCATGTGAATTTGGGATGCAATTGCAATTGGTTTTGTTTCGTTTGGTTGTTGCAGCTGGCAAGGGAGAAGACTGTTTCTGTAGGTCTTTGAAGTCAAGAATGTTATGTAAAATACAGTTGATCATATTCATGTTTAGAGAAACTGTCTGTAGGAGGTCACTGAATATATAAAACTTTGGTTTTCAGCCCAATTTATCAGCTTCACCTTTAATACACAGAGCCAAAGATCTACAAATCAGTCTAGCGGACAGGGGAGCTGCATGTTTCTATCAGTTCAGATGCTTTTATTCATGAAAGCTGGGTGACTTTCAGTATGTTTCAATTGCACAACTGGAAATGTTTGCAAATAGGAATGCTGTTGGAGTGATCAGCTAATGAGGCAAAACCAAATTCAGACCAAATTTTTGTGTATTCATTTATTTTCTGCTTAGAGCTTTGTGCTCTACATCTATTCCTTATGATTTATAAAATCTACCCATTTCTTAAGCAGCTCAATGAAGAGTGAGGTGCTTTAGAGGCCCAGGCCACAGATAATATAAATTGGCAGTGGATATATCATATCATGACATAGCTGTTATGGGGCTTGACTTAATTCACATAAAAGTCATAAATATCCATGGTTTCGCTAAAGGCTAGGATTAGGGACTGCAATGTGCCTCAGACCTGTGGGGATCGGAGAGCTTTTTGGGTAGTAATAAACTGTGTCTCTTGAGGGGGAGTGTTTGAATGCAGTGGAACACTTTCCTTAACAGTGGCAATTTTGAGCTTTACAAGATGTGAAAAGCCTCATGTCTCTTAAGTAAAATGAAAAAGTCGTTCTTGTTAAAAGTTTGCCTTATTGCTAGGCATAATGTATTGTGGAAATGGAAATCTGCATGTGGATTAGGCAGCTGATTGGTACAGTGCAATGAATCCATTGGAGAATTTAGAGAGGATTTCATGCTGTTTGCAAAATATGAAGGGCGTTTGATGGAATTTGGCTCTGATTTCTCTAGTTTGCCCAATTATCAGTATGTTAAGCACAATACTCTTTCTCTAGTGCAATATAATCTGTTTTTTAACTGTTTCATTGCATATACCTGTATCTTTTACATATAATTTCCTTTCCCTTCTTGCCTAGCAAAATTAATTTAATTGAACTACAGATGCTTCTTCTAGTGTTGATTCATGCTATTTTAAAGGGAAGCATAATTTTCCTCCCACCCTTAGAAAAATACTTCAAAATAAAATTTAGAAAAAGGGATAGAAAGCACCTCCCAGCCAAATAAGTGGCAAGCATTGATTCATTCAGCTGCAGTCAGCCTCTGCGAGGTACGTGGGTACTATTGATGTCACTTCCAAACTGTATAAGAAGTGAGCTTTGTAACCTGGCTTCCTACAATAGATTTTGAAAAAAAAATTAAAACCTTTCTTCCTACCAGACCATGTTTAGGCTAACCTTAAGACCAGGCTTTCGACCTGGATGTGGCCATGCCCTATATTGTTGGTGGCATACCCTTTATAGTAGATGTTTGTCAGCACCGACTAAGTCAATAGGATGTAGAGCCCTTATTTGAGGCAGTGAGTATGCTTCTGGGAAACCAGTTTTCATTGAAACTTGGGAATACAGAATAAGCTTATTTTAGGAAGAAGGGAAAATTAGGTTTTGGTCTAAATTCACAGTAAGAAATAGGGATTATAAAGAAGCTGTGGTCAGAGGCATACTGCCAGCTCAAGTGAGGGTTACAGCTCAAAAATATGCAGCTTTTCCAATGATGGTTCCCTTCCCCCACAAATATTAGGAGTCTGGGAGGTAAGAAGATAAAGAAGCTGATTTGCATTTATTTTCCTGTCAAAAATTGCTAGAAGTGTTCCCTCTATTCTGAAAGATCAGGAAGGATTTAGGAGGAGAGTTGATACGAAAACTGCAAGCGTCACCTTCCAGCCCTGCAGCAATTATCTATATCTTCATTACAGTTATTTTATTTGAAGTTATTTTTGCTGTTTCCATAATACTTCAGTCACTCAATTTTAGATGCAGTAACTATTTGAAAGCTGGAACCACGAATTCACAGCATCTGCTGAGCTATATACTTCCTGGAATTTTACAGTGAAACAACCTTGTAGTTACAGCTAAATTGATTAGATCAGAATGGACTTATGAGCAATAGAATTGCAAAAAACTTACTGAGTCACCCTATAGTCCCCTTAAAAAGGAGAAGTGGAAAGCATGCTCTAAAGACTAATAAAAATTGCACCGAGAACATTCCTAGCACAGAATGAATGACTTCATAAACAGGTTTATAGCGTAACTGGAATTTACAGGCCATATAATCAACACTTAGCAAACCTTTTTTAAACTTGTTAGATGTGTTTCAGTGTGCAAACACCTTGGGTAGAGTTCCATGGCATAAAATTATATTTTCTTCTGAAGCTGCTCGTCCCACAAATCATGTTGGTACCCAAATGAACAGTCTCTGTCAATCTTCCTGTTCTTTTTCACAGCATAGTTTACTTTAACTATTCACTTTGCATGTATGAGTCCCCAGAGTGCTTCTGGCATGGCATATGCTAATGAGAAGCACCACAAGGAAAAAAGGTAGAAGTGAGTTTGTGAACATGGAATTTAAGGAAATTGTATTGTGCAGTGTGGTAAAATGCAGATAATTGGGCACTGTGGTTGCCTTGGTTGTGTGGCCTAACTTGTTGAATCATCTCAGCAGCAACGATGTCAGTAGTAGAATATGGAGGGAGTATAAACCTTTCTGCAGAGCTTAAGTCCTGTCTCCCTATTTGATGGAATAAGTTAGAGACAAGGAGAAAAGGTCAATTTGTAATTCTGTGATTTGAGCAGTTTATGATTGCTACGTCAGTGAAGGTATTTGTACTGGAGCAGAGGATGTGAAGAAGACTATGACTAGCAACATTTTGATAATCAGCACTATTAGAGATGTGGCAAGATACTGGTGGTTGTTTGAGCACTTGGTCACAGAAGACAAAGAATGGGATTTATTAACATCATACATCATGAAATGGTAAGAGCTGAAGCATGGGGAGCGTGAGGGGGGAGCTTGATGAAGCAGAGTCATGGAGTAAGCACACAGAAAAGGATGACTTGTTGGCACCACTGGTAAATAGAGATGGTGAGAAGTTGTTCTTTGAGCATGAGCTGGTCTGAGAGATTGGGGTTGTGTAGATAGGAAAAAAACAGACGGAATGTGAAGCTGTGGGCTGGAGGCTTTAGAGGTAGGTTTATCTCTAAGGGAGGTACAAAATTCACAAGTAGAGGAAAAGAGAAAACAGTTTGGAAGAAAGATGATGTTGACTGGAAAAGGGCATGGAAGAGTAGCTGCTGAATGAAATAATGTACTCGTGTTTCTCCTGGTTTTGAGAGAATTTGCCTTGGTAATAGTAGAACTGCTGCCAACCACACTTTTAAGTTCTTCCTCTCTATAGGAAGCGCAGTGCAAAAGTTTGAGACAGACCTGTATATTTTGTATCATTACTTGAAAATCAGTAACCGTAAAAATCAAATTAAAAAAAACATTAAAACCAACAAACAAACACCCATACCAAAACCCAAGCTTTTAGGTAAAAAAAAGTGTCTTTTTAAGACAAAGAAGTAAATCCTGGTAGTGGTCTTTTGGGAGAAAAATACTTCTTATAAAAAAAGAGAAGATACTTAGCTTGTCATGAAGAAGGCTGAGTTTTTGTGACTGAGGATATTTGTTTTGTTTAGAACTTGCTGACATAAATGGTCAGGTCTGAGCATCTAATTCATAGAATCATGAGAACAAAATTTCATTCACCAGGTGCCCTGTTACAAACAGATCCAACATTTTTAATCCCTTTTCTTTAACAGAGTCTCACTGCTTCTTGCTTTGCACAAGTAAGAGTAGGGCCATTCAGGGAAGGATTATCTACTATCTACTGAACAAATGTAAATTTAATAATATTTTTAAAACTCTGGGACACTTGAAATGCTTTGTTTTGGTTAGGCAGCTGTCACAGGATTTTCTCTGATTCATCTGTCTTATATGGTCTTCCAAGTTATTAATGACAATTATTTAAATATCTTCACTTGTTTCTAATACAGTCACATCATCCTGCTGGAGAAATGCTCTACTTGTGCACGAACAGAATGTTTTATTTGCTTCTAGTTCTTTTGTAGTCACAGTGCATAATCATAGAATAATCATTGATAATCATAGGACTGTCAAGGTTGGAAGAGACCTTTAAGATCATTAAAGTCCAGCCATCCACCCAGCACTATCACTGTACCCCCTAAATCGCTAAACCACATCACCCAGTGTCAGATCCAGATGCCTCTTAAACACCTCCAGGAATGGTGACTCCACCACCTCCCTTGGCAATATATTCCAATACCTGACCACCTGAACGGCAAAAACATTTTTCTAATACCTAACCTGAATCTCCCCTGTATCAGCTTAAGGCCATGTCCTCTTGTCCCCTCACTGCAGTCACAGCAGAAGAGACTGGCCCCACCTTGCTAGACCCTCCCCTCAGGGAGGGTCTGGGGGGAGTGATAAGGTCCTCCCTGAACCTCCTCTTCTGAGACTAAATAAACCCAGCTCCCTCAGCTGTTCCCCATAAAACATCCTCTAGTCCCTTCATGAGCCTTGTGGCCCTTTGCTGGACATGTTCCAGGTCCTCAATGTCCTTTTCAAAGTGAGGGGCCCAGAACTGAATGCAGTACTTGAGGTGTGGCCTCACCAGTGCTGAGTACAGGGGTATGGTCACTTCCCTGGTCCTGCTGACCGCACTATTTTTGATACAGGCCAGGATGCCACTTCTTGGCCAGCTGGACAAATGCTGGCTCATGTTCAGACAGCTGGTGACCAGCACCCCCAGGTCCCTTTCTGCTGAACAGCTCTCGGGCCAGTCCTGCCACAGCCTGGAGCGCTGCATGGGGTGGATGTAATGCAAGTGCAGGACAAAGGACTTCACCTTATTGAAATTCATGGAGTTGTCCTCAGCCCAATGATTGAGTCTGTCCAGGTCTCTCTTTACAGCCTTCCTATCCCTGAGCAGATCAACACTCTCACCCAACTTAGTGTCATCTGCAAAGTTACTGAGGTTGCACTCAATCCCTATATCCAGATAATCCATAAAGATGTTAAATGGGACTGGCACAAAAACTGAGTCCTGGTAAACACAGCTGGAGACCAAACACCAGCTGGGTTTAGGTCCATTCATTGCAACTCTCTGGGCCTGACCCATCCAGACAGTGTTTTACCCATCGAAGAGAACACCCATCCAGCTTGGAAGCAGCCAGTTTTTCTAGGCGGATGCTGTGGGAGACAGTATAAAATGCGTAACTGAAGACCAGACAGACCATAGCCCTCCCCTCATCTACCAAGTGGGTCACCTTATCATAGAAGGAGATCAGGTTAGTCAAGCAGGACCTGCCTTTCATAAATCCATGTTGGCCAAGCTTGATGCCCTGTTTGTCCTGCATGTGCCCTATAATGGCACTTAGGATGATGTCTTCCATAACGTTGCCCAGAACCAAGGTTATGCTGACAGGCCCCTAGTTCCCCAGATCATCATTCTGAGCCTTCTTGCAAATAGGTATTATATTTGCCAATTTCCAGGCTGCTGGAACTTCACCAGTTAACCAGAACTGCTAGTAGACTCCTGGGAGTGGTTTGGCAAGTTCTTTCACTAGTTCCCTCAATACTCTGTGTTGTGATGCTGTTTTCATAGCTTTCAGAGGAATTCCTTCTCAAATTCCTGGTTTCATGACAATAAAAATGCTTGTAGTATGTAACAATGAATTATTAGATTTGGCTAGCCATGTTATCATTTACAGTGGATCATAGTAATGTTGCTACATATTAGGCCTATCACATAATTGCTTCATTAATTCTTTGTCACTGGATCAGAGGCTTTAGTTACCAGTAGCACTGTCTAATCTGTTATTTGACTTCAGTTAAGAGAGTCGGGTGATTTCTAAATCTTGGTGATTTGAAAAAGATTTGATTGTTTGACTGAAGATTCTGTTACTATTTGAGGCTCTTCTCTTCATCTGCAGAATCTCTTTCCAAACCCCAGTTTATGGCATTAGATGTCTGATCATTTTAAAATTAAAAGTTTTTAGCAAAGTATATTTAACAAATAAGGGTTCTCTAATTGTTTTGAATATTTTGTTTCTAAATCCCTCACTGTGACAGGAATATGATTAGGTAAAGCAAACTCAAACATCACTGCAAATGTTTGGATAATATTTTGTGCATGAAGCAGTGAAATAAGCTCATAGTTGTTGCATTTCCTGTATCTGTTCCTGGCTTCCAAATGAGGAGATCTAATAGCATTCCTAAGAGGTCCTGGCAAGTTATCATTCATGGAGACAGTACTGTGTAGTGTAGTGCATAGAATATTTAAGCCAAAATATTTTTACTTTAATCTGAAATAGTGCTGGTCACTGTACCATAAGTTGAAATGTTTAAATTCTAGCAGGCTGATCAAGAAATGCCAGTGTTCTACCAAATTAAGCAAATGTTGCTGCTAGGGCTTCCACTATATCAACTGAGCTCTCAAAAATTCTCTTTCATGTAGTGTTTGGGAAAACCCTCTAGTAGGAATGCTGTCCATCAGGACATTGCTAGGAAGATTAATTACTGCACAGCTATATTAAGTGCAGATATTAATTATCAGTACAGAAAACTATTTTGCTATTTAAAACTTAAAACAGACATCCCAACTTCCTGTATTTTGAGGGTTTTTTTAATATGATGAATGTCCCCATCACCATGTGACAAATAAACACTAGCTGAATACTCTGCTTCTGCTTTTAGAGTAATATATATTTGCAGACATATCCCTCTCAACATCATAAGAGAAGCTCAATTAATAGTAAAAAATGCACTTTTTTGAATACTTGCAAAAAAAAAAATCCTTGAGAGGTAAAGATACACAGGTCACAATAAAACTCATCATAACTGTGTATCTGCAAATCAATTATTCAATGTAATGCTACAGTTCCTTTGGCTTCAGTACTCAGCCAGTACCTGGGACTTCTGAAGACTCTTTTCTTCAGAGAAAAAAGATTTTTTTCTTTTTTGTTTTCTTAATAAATACTGGGGTTTTTTTCCTGCCAGGACACAGAAGGGAATAATTGCGGGCGGTTTGCAAGACCCACAGATCTTACATTTCTACAGTGAGTGTCTCAATTTTGTCTGAGCATCATGATGACTTTTCATGGCTCCCCAGTAATTTAATTTCTGACATACATGCAAGCTGTAATAAACCTTTGCATCTTGAAAATAGGTTCCTTGTTTCTCACTTGGATCTACAGTGTGGTAGACTGGGGAACAAGATGCTGGAGAGCAACACTGTGGAAAAGGACTTAGGGGCTCTGAAATGGCAAGCTGACCATGAGTCAGCAGTGCCCTGGCAGCCAGGAGAGCCAAGTGTGTCCTGGAGTATATCAGGCACAGCATCACCAGCCGGGCAAGGGAGGGGATTGTCCCGCTCTGCTCTGCGCTGGGGCAGCCTCACCTCGAGTGCTGGGGGCAGTTTTGGGTGCCACAATATAAGAAAGACATTAAACTATTAGAGAGCATCCAAAGGAGAGCCACAAGGATGGTGAAGGGCCTGGAGGGGAAGAGCGTATGAAGAGTGGCTGAGATCTCTTGGTTTGTTCAGCCTGGAGAAGAGGAGATTGAGGGGAGATCTCATTGCAGTTACAACTTTCTCGTGAGGGGAAGCAGAGGGGCAGGCACTGATCTTTTCTCTGTGGTGCCAAGTGACAAGACCTGAGGAAATGGTCTGAAGCTGTGTCAGGGGAAGTTTAGGCTGGATATTAGGAAAAGGCTTTACACAAAGAGAATGTTTGGCATTGGAACAAGCTCCCCAGGGAAGTGGTCACAGCACCAAGCCTATCTAAGCTCCAGAAGCATTTGAACAATGCTCTCAGGCACATGGTGTGATTCTTGGAGTGGTCCTTTTCAAGGCCAAGAGTTGGACTTTGATGATCCTTGTGGGTCTCTTCCAGCACAGGATATTCTATGATTCTATGTTATGGAGCGGGAACAGTACCCCTCTTTTCTCGAAGTCACCCAAATGTGTGCAGATTTTAGCAAGTTCTTTGTTCTTGCTTAGTATAACTTCTAACTGGGCACTGGGACTGCTTTTTTAAAATCTGTGGAAAGAAGTGCCTGGTTATCTCCATTGACTGCAAAGAGAGGTCATATAGTTATGTCAGTAGCTGCCTGCCACGAAGAACTCTAAAAGCAGCAGCTGTAAACCTCATTCCTACAAAACCTTCAAAGGTCTGTGGTATCTTTGGCTTAGAGTCACTAGGTGGCAGGCATTGCCACCTTCCAACGTAATTGTGAGCACTAAAATCACCCTGTTCTAGCCTTTCCTGACTGCTTCTCAGTAGTGACAGTTGTGAGATTTCAGCAGCATCCCTTTCCCCTGGATCTCTCTGCCTCTAGCAGTGGGTCAAGCTTCCCGCTGGCCAGCTTCAGTCCTTCCTGATACTGGGTTCTAGAAGTGTCTCTATGATCCTGTCTGCTTGTCTCTCTTAGTCTCTAGTAACCTCATTTTTTGTCTTTCTGTAGTTCATTGCAGTACCAGGAGAAGGACAGGTTGGTGTCACTCAAACCTGGTTATGGGCAGCTGGGATGTCAGTCATGTTGTCCCACCAATGTTAAATCACACTCCACTAGTTGCACTTCTTCTCCTACTCTGGTTAGTAGCTCATGAAGGACTGAACCAAACACTGTTACCTGCTTGTCCTTTCACTGTTCTCCACATCTTGGCCACTTCTCCAGTATGTGTAGATTCATATGTATTAGAGGCATTTCCCCTAACACAGATGCCAGCTGCTAAGGTAAAGTTAAGATGTGCAGATCTTGTTCATGTCTCCTGCTGTCTGGTGTTCAGTGTGGGAACAAAGTCTTCTTTGTATTCATTATGTTCACCCATGACTACCACCCAGTCTCGTGGCTGTCTTCACATTACTGCACTTCTTCTGTCTCCTAACCTTTGGGCCCTTTTTCATATTTACCACTCCCTTCAGTTCTGTTTTATCATTTCAGCACAGGACTCATTAGAGACGTTTTCTGGCAAATCCATCTAATATCATACTGTTTCAGTAGGTTTTCATCTTTGCATCTTGCTGACTCACTGTGGTGTTTGACAGGGTTGGCTGTCGAAAATGTCATTCATCACAAGCCACTGGAGTGGAGCTGATGCAAAGCAGGGTGCCATTTTTGCAGACAAAATTCAGGCCTTTTCTGGTGATTGAAATACTGCCACAAGAATTTTGACTTGTGGACAATACTGATGATCTCAGAGATTTGTGTATCTTTTCAGCAACATTTCTCAAAGAGACTTAACTGTTCAATGCATACACACTTTCTGACCTTGTCTCTTCCTGTAAGGTTTTGTTGTGCACCAGCTCTGAGAATCACAGTAACTTCATGTTGCCAGCAGCTGAGTGTTATCATTGGGCTTTTAGCATATAAATGCAGCATATACTTGAAGGACTTTTTTTGTTTGGCATGTGAGTGAGCAAAGTGCATGGAGTTGCAGTTTTACTCCAATGTGGGCAGGGATCACACAACAACCATAGGATCAAAATACTCAAATTTGCTTGTGATGCTAAGCTGACAGTCTCCTTGACAGTTTGCCTATGTTACTACCTCCTAATCTTTGGTCCATATAAGAAAAATGCTATTCCAGCAAAAATTGCAGCCATAACACCCTCTGAGGTAACCTCAAACATTTTTTTAAAGGCCTGCTTTATTATTCATTGCATTCAGACAAGAATTTTGTATTTGTGTTTACTTTTGTTGGCAACCAGAAAAGGCCCTAAAGTCTCACAAGCATTGGCTTTTGTTGTTTTTTTTTGTTTTCTTTAAAAGGATAGGAGTATGCTATTTAGTATTTTAGCACATTTTGGGTAAACACTTTGCAAAGAGAAAGTTTAAGGTTATTACTATACCAAGCAGGTGACTGATTGCATCTTCTCTGGGAGACTGGAGAATTGCTCTGTCTGAGCTGCTGGTTTTGTTCTATTCCTGGGGGAAGAGGAGGAGAAATTTGAGGTGTCCTATTCTGCCTGTACTTTGCAGATACCATTGCTGCTGTTTCCTTGTGTCTTGTGAGAGAAAGGGATCCCAACAGTGCCGGTTTGTTGCCAATAATGTGACTGATACTTTTTGCCACTTCCCTAATCTGTAGCCTGAAATGACTAAGAAAAAGATAGTTTGCTTTTTTACCTTTTCTTTCATGAGTACTGTAATTTCAGGAGGGCTAATGCATATTTGTGTCAGAAGTGGTGGAGGATCTCAGGTCTCAGGAGGAATAGTATTTCATGGGTCATTTGGTTTGCAAAACAGCTGCCAATAAAAGTCTTATTGTTTGTATGCGACCTGCACATATATGAGTCTCTGTCACACAACATCTTCAGCCCAAACAAAGGACAGGAGAAGAAAGAGGCACAAAATGTATTATGTGATCAGAATATCCCAGAGAATCTGGAAGAGACAAGCCATCTAGGTTCCAGATTATTAACCTGTGAAATGTTCCTTCAGTTGCACAAAAATGCCTAGGGCAAATAAAGAAAAAAATCTGTTCAAGACAGGACACCATCACAACTTGCTTGGCAACTGCAGCTCTTGTTCTGCTATGGAAATGATAAGATGGCTTGAGTTCAGAAAGAAGTTTGTTGGCAATGCCCTTCATGGATTAGCCTTAGATGGATGTTCTGTTGCTGTACAAGTGGGGGTTCTGTGCATTAAAAAGTGATGTCTGTTTTTTATATTGCTTTGTAAAACCCTTTGTGACATTGCAAAGGCAAAACAGAAAAGTGATAGACGTGGTAAGGTGCCACCAGTTAAATATAATGCTTCTGTAGAACAATAAAAAGTAAAGAAAAGGTGTTAAAATGAGGTGGAATCTCCTGAGGTTATTTCATGCTTATCTTTCACTATATAATTTCCCTAATTGCTTCTCCTGGCAGAGGACACAGCCTCTGTGTATTCTAGTTCAAGCAGATTTTTCTGTCCTCAGTATCGGTCTAGGTTTTATACTTCAACTGAACAGATACTCCTAAAGGAAAACAAAATTGGACGTATTTTTTGCTAGCAGCCCTCTGTTATTGGCAAAGTGAAGGAATGGTATGTTCCAGCAACATTTTGTTTGGCTGAAGACTGGAAAGGTGAGTAGCATTTCTCTAGCAGAAATAAAAATTCTCTGTGTCTTGTATCGTGTGTTTATGCCAGCAGTAACGGCTGAGTCTGCAAGCATCAATTCTTCTCTGTCAAACGTAACATAATTACCAAAATGAACAGAATTAAGAAGTTTGAACCTTATTTCAGCAAATGATTTTGCAGTTTATTTTTTTTGCCTTATCTAGGAATTGCTGCAAAATAAAATTTAGCACATTTTTCTGAATTTAAGATTCCTTCTAGAGCAGAAAGCTACTGTCTTTGAGAAGAAAACATTCTTAAGATCAGTAACTAATTAATTTTCAGTAAATTACCTAAAGGAGGCAACAATGTTCTCTCATGAATTTCATGATACCAAATCTGGGAAGAGCTGAGATGATTGATCACAGGTCTGCCATTCAGAAGAACCTAGGCAAGTCGGAGGAACAGGTTGGTGTGGTTGTTAAAAATTCAACGAAAACAAATTCAAAGTCCTGCTCCTGGAAAGGAGGAATCCTCTGCAACAGCATGGGCTGGAAGCTCTGGTGTGAAGGATCTGGGATTTTAGGTAGACAGCAAACTAAATATGAGTCAGTGGAGTGCCCTGGAAGCCAGAAGCCCAGCAGCTTTTGGGGCTGTAGTAACAGGATGTTGAGGATTGGTGTTTTAAGGTCACTTAAAGAATCACCAGCAAAAGGTATGGGCAAAACCAGGTTTAATATAAAAGCGACAGCACGAGAAAGTTCATGGGTAATGTTCACTCTACTACTTACTAGATGGTTAAAGCACACCAAGAACAAGCAAACAAAAATCCAAAATCAATCAATCCAAACCAAAATAAACCCTAAACTATCTCTGTCGAGGCTGGGAGAGGAGAAAAGGATAGGAAAAAGGTAAGGATAAAGAGGTATACAGAAGGCCCTCCTGTTGAGTCACAAGGTTCAGAGTAGACTCCTGTGCTAAACAGAGCCCAGACTTGATCTGCAGTTTACACCCAAAAGCACTTAATTTAACTTAAACTTAACTTAAGCCATAACGAGTTAAGCAATTTAGCAAAGGATTCTTATAGAATTTACTATACCACAACAGTAACTTACAAATATAAAGTACTTCAGAATATGGGAGAGCAACATTCCTAGTACATTTGCTATAGCATATGCCCACTTGCCTACACAGAGACATGAAGAATCTATGCAAGGTACCTGTGAAAAACTCCCCTTAAGTGAAATACTCATTTTGGATGCCTTTGCACCTTCTCAGTGTGTGAAGGATTGAGTCTTGAGGAGTGAGGGGCATTAGCCCAGGATCCATCCTCACCATTTGGCAATCTCCCAAGTATAGCAAACTTGAGAGTATGCTGGCTCTAAGAGATGCCTGGCTCAGAGGGAGGTTGCTGGTTGCAGCCCACGGCAGTCCAGGGGAGGTCAAAGGGTCTCATTTTGAAACACTGTTTATAGGGTTGCAAGAGAGTGGGCTATAGTCATAGTCATTTTCCATCCAGGCTGCAATTTAAGTCCATAACTTTCTTTGAAAGTTCAGTAACAAAAATGTTCCACCTGGGTCGTTATTTAGGCAAGAAAAATGTTACCAAAACTGTTTTTTAACAAACAGGAGCTTGTTAGACAGCACTAGTTCCCTGGGAACAGACAGTGTTTCTTAGAGGCTCAAGAGGAGCTCAGCCCAAGTTCAATTTGTCAAGGCTGAGCTAAGCATTTCTCAGATCATAGAGCAGCCTGGAGGAGGAGGGGAAGGAATTAGGGAAGATGCACCACCACAGAGGAACACAGGCAGAAAATTGAAGGAGTGGTTTATTCCCCCTTTACTGAGCTCTTGTCAGTCCACATCTAAACCACCAACATTCAGCTTTGGGCCATTTAGCACAAGCAAAGCACAAAGTGGAGTAAGCTCAGCAGAAGATTATCAGATAGTCTGGGGGCTGGAGGATATGCCCTTGAGGAAAGGCTCAATGAACTGGTGAGTTTAGCGTGAGGAGGAGGGCTTTGGAGGAGATCACTGAGAAGAGGGATCCTCTCTCTTCATAGCAGTTCATGATCAGAAGTTGAGAGGCAAGAGAAATAAACTGAAATGTGAGAGAGTACAACTGGGTCGAAGGAATTGTTCTTTCATCATTATGATGATGAGCACTGGACCAGAATACTCAGTGAGCTTGTCTAGTCTCTACCCTGTGAAGTTGTCAGGACCTGAGCAGAGAGAGCTCTAAGCAGCCTGGCTGATCTCATAGCTGGCCCTGCTTTGAGCAGGAGATTGAACTGAATGACCTCCTTAGCTCAATTCCAATCTAAATTATTTTGTTATTTTATGATATATTTCCGCATTAACCTTATTGGAATAAACTTTCCATGTACTTGAAACAACCTCAACAGGAAATGGAGTCAGGGTTTCTAGCACTGATGAATGGGATATTACTTGGAAAAAAGGAGTATGTAGTAACTTCTGTGGTTGGTTTTCTGAATGTGAATCAGCTTGGTGCAAGCTTTTCACCCTAACCTGGTCCAAAAGGGTGAAATATTGCTTGGTATTTTTCCTTACTAGGCCTGCCAGGTTTTGAAAACCTAGCTGAGAAAAAAATAAACCCAATATTAAATTATCAGATCACCATCTCCAAATTTAAGAAATGAAAAGCTTTTGAGAGAGTGAATACAAGATACCCAGAAATGATTTCTGAAATAATTTCCATTTGTCATAAAATGAGGTGGGTAATGATAGCAGAACTTCATCAAGACTGAGAATAATAAAGTATAACAGAGAAGTTCTATGTTGATTATGTTAGATGATAAGGCTTGATCTGGAACTGTGTGCTGGCACCAGCAGACATGACTAGAGTGCATGACAAACTCACATGCAGCTGGAAATGGAAAAAATGAAAGCAACGCATAAATTAAGTGTTGCTCCTACCAAATGGACCTTAAATTTTAAGATGTCCAAATGTTTCCTCCATTATGGAAATTTTTTTTCCTAAGATTTACATTTCATAGATGATTTTGAGGAAAGACATCTGTACTGAGAGAAACATAATTTGCATCTTTTCATTTTGGGTCTGAATCTGGTCATAAGAAGAATTGTGAGGATTTCAGGGGTTGGTCAGGAAGCAGATTGAGTGAACAGAGAACCCTGTGAAAGATGTAGCACATTATATAATTACTTCAATGTAATTATGTAATGTATTTGTGGTTTTTGCATCTTCAAGAAGTACTGTCTTAATTTAAGCAGGTATAAAGCAATCGCCTCCTTCCAAGATAAATGAGAATATTTTGATAAATGTTAGCGTGGATCACATTTCTGTACAGCCTTAGATTTTTCTTACCAGTGCGTTCTCACTCTCATCAGGGAGAAAAATAGGAAGATGTGCCACAGCTTTTACACATTTGAAGTTTCCCTTTAAAACCTGTTGAAGACAATGATTGACTTTGTGGTAATGTAAATGTCTGGATATCAGACCAATATTTGTGCTTCTCAGGAGGAGGTGTTATAATCTAAGATAGCTGCATGAAATGGAGATGTTCATTGTGTTGAGAAGTTTAATCAATATTTTACTCTCTCAGCTAAGAATTGCAAAAGCAGGAGTTTCCCCTGCAAGAAAATTTGAATGAAAAATCTGCTTTCTGGGTTTCTCAAGGAAAGCATTGCAATGATTCTGGATAGAAACAGTTAATGTCACTAAAACTGTGAATTCAAAACTGAGGAGAAAAAATTAAAAAAAGAATCATGGATGTGAAGTAAAAGTGTTACTGTAACAGTAATTACATTTTCAGGTGGGAAAAACAGTTTTCGCAGAAGTACATGAACAGGTCTTAACTGACTGGCAAATACATGCAACTCTGACTTGCTATCTTTTGTTACTTTAGAACTAATTAACTAATAAAAGAAAATACTGATGGTTTAAAATATTTTGTGGCCTATTATGGAACTACATGTTTGACTGTAAGTCTGAAGTATGCTGCTGCTGTTCCAAATAGAGCAGTCCCTAACAGACTGTGTTCCAGCAGAGGTGTGCCGTGGGCTGAGAGCAGAGAAAGAAATGGGAAGATTGCCCTGTCTCTGACAGGCTGTGAACACAGCATTTTGTCTGTGGTCCTATTCTGTCATTCCAGTGTGACTGCTGATTGAGCTGAATGCAGAGGGCAAGTATTCTGTCATCTTCAGCTCCTATTCATCTGGTCTTAATTAGGGTAATTCCAGGATTTACTATCTTATGGCAGCAGTAGTTTGCAGGGAAAATTTGTTGTGTTGTGTTACTGTGTGACAGTGCCATTCAAACAGTGTTGGCTTTTATTCAATTCCACTTCCTTTTCTCCCTCCAACAGTAATGAATTTAAGGGTGGCAGCGATCCCTTTAGTAGCTTCATTAACATTTATAACTTTATATAGAGGAAAATTAGGAAGGGACAAAATTAGTCTTCCATGACTGTCTTCATGTGGCTTCCCTGTTTATTCCTTTTATTGTGTCCTCTTTAAAATCTTTTCTTTTTTTTCTTTTCTCTTTTCTTTTCTTTTCTTTTTTTTCTCTTTTCTTTTCTTTTCTTTTCTTTTCTTTTCTTTTCTTTTCTTTTCTTTTCTTTTCTTTTCTTTTCTTTTCTTTTCTTTTCTTTTCTTTTCTTTTCTTTTCTTTTCTTTTCTTTTTCTTTTCTTTTCTTTTCTTTTTCTTCTCTTTTCTTCTCACAATGGGTTGCTCAATCTGATCAAGATAAATTCTCTTCCTATTTAATTTGGGGTAACTTAAAGTTGTTACAACATTTTTTTCTAAGAACAAATTTCTAAGAATTCAGGAATCTTCTGTTGTGGTCACTGATAGAGTTTTCCAACTGCCAAGTGATACTTTGGATGCAAGGAATTTTTCTGACCTGCTTCTGCAAGTGAGAAATCACCTTGAAAATACAAGTAGCATAACAAACTAAGAGATGTGGTTGGAAAAAAAGTTGAAAGCCTCTTATAAATATTTATGGCTACTGAAAATTCAACCACAAATCTAACTTCTGAGGAAAACAGCAAGGGTGGATTTTTTACAGGGTCACCATAATGAATTCCTGTTTGTTTACATGTCCAGTGTTAGAGTATATCAGAGTAAATACCTAGTAGCTCCAAATAAACTGAGAGTGGAGAGAATTCCAGCTATACCACATTAGGGGTTTCAGGGTATCATTTGAAGTGGTACAGAGCTGGGTGTATTGAGAATTTGGTTGCATAGACCTAGACTGCATGAAGCCCCAGTATGACCATTTGCAGCTGTGGAGGAGAAAATTCCTGCTATACTTCTTTCTTCTAAATAATCAGCTTTGCCTTCATCCTGCCTGCATTCTGGGCTTCAAGGTTCCGTGAAGTGTGAAGGGGCATGCTCCTGAGGATGTGCCTATGGAAATTTGATTTACACCCCCAAAGAGTTTGACCATTAGTGCAAGCATCAGAAAGTGGCTGAGAATTCGGCTAATTGGTTGCTCTGCTTCTCTGTCTGATGGTGGGCAGCTCACTTGTAGCAGTAAGTACAAATGAAATGGTTTGGAATTTTTACCTTGGATAGCAGAGGTGCTGTTGGTTATTTCTTCAGCTACAGCTTTCGGAAGAGGCAGACCTTCACCTGGCTAAACACATAGGGAGTCATAGCCTGGACATCAAACTGCAGAGGAAAATCTCTGAAAACTGTCTCAAATTGCTTTTTGCTTCCCAGTTCTCAATGTGATCCCAGGAAAATAAGCTAGTTGTCTGATGGAGAGAACAGTCAGTAGGCTGTGCTGTTAGATGATTTTAGCATATAAACATTGCAGGCATAGTACAGAAAGGAAAGATGAACACTGCACAGGACTATAGTGCTCTAGATGTGATACCTTCCCCAGGGAAATCTTTCTTTCTGTGCCTATTTTCCTCCATAAAACTGGATTAGAGGAATGTACAACAGTGCAGCTGCATTCTCGTCATCTTCAACTGTATGAATTCTGGGTTGGAAAAAGAGAGCACAATTCTTAATCATGCTGAATGGTGTTTGGCCTGTTTGTTTCTGTCTCAGGTGGGAGTGAAGTCCCCTCACTTTCCACTGGGGATGAATAAATAACAGCAGTAACTGGAGGTGGAATCCTCTGTGGACTGAAGTGGGAGACCACCCAAGGGTGAGCAGAGCAGGGGTGGATGTGCCATCTCCCATAGAAACTGCAAAGGCTTCTACAGAATTAATTCTGAAGAGTGTGGGGTGGAGAATGTTACATGTGATATTTGTCAGCTACCCAGTGTTGTGACCTAAACTCAAAAGCAGCGCACATACCCTAAGAACTCAGGAATTGCTTGATGTCTGTTTCAGAGAGGACACTGATCACACTTGGTATGTGTGGTGGTAAACATACCATCACAGTATGTTTAAACCAGGATCACTTCCCAAGTGCAGCTGCTAGCCCTGAACATTCATGACTGCTAAGACAAGAGCAGTGCACACAACATTTTCTTATGTGCCTCATATTTTTTTAGGTCTTTTGATATGGACATCAAGAGGATCAAAACTCTGGTACATTATGCAAGACCCCAGTCACTTAGATATGGCTGCAGTAGCTGTCTGTGCCTCTGCAAGAAGAGGTAGTGTCTCCCCACTTCAGAGCACCAATAAGAAAATAAACACATCATAAATTTCTAAGATTCAACACTCCTTGATCATAGGAACAGTCAATTCTCTGTCTAGTTATACACAATTGCTTGGTCTTCTGTAATGTGGATAACTAATCATATCACTAGAGTCACAGCATGGTCCTTCACAAAAGGGTGGGAAAACAGTTTCCATAGAAGAATGAGACAGGAAAAAATTCTGTCTTTAAGTGAAGAGTATAGGTATGGGGAGGGATAAAGATCGTTTCTGAAGGATGAGAATAGAATCTGAGGTCCTTGTCACAGAAAGGGTGGGAATGTGTCAATCACCATGTGGGAGGCAGAGACTCTCCCTCCAGTTGTGATATGAACTTCAGTGGGATGCTCTTCAAGAGATATTTTCTTAGGTTATTTAAACAAATTTAAGAAACATTAATAAATTAGATGAAATGAGACAGCCTGCTCTGACAGGGAGAAATGCTGGCAGGTCTTAGCAACACTTTCTAAACTGAGTCATTCTGCTTAGATGCCTGAAGTAGGAGTTTTGGCTATCCCACAAGTGAAACTGGAGAGGTCTTTGTAGTTCAGTGAAGTCCCCTTCGCTGATAACCCATTTTCCTGTAAATGGATCACGATTTACAGCACTGCCTCTGCTACAAAGTCCATTTCCCACCTTACGAATGTTCCTCTTTATTCCTCACAAGGATACTTTTAGGTCTTAGACATCACTGGAGTGCCCTGCAAGGGAAACCCAAAGTATAGGGGGAGCTGAAGAAGAACTGAAAATGGACCAGATGATTGGGGTGGTAAAAGCAGAGGCAGAAGAAACAGTGCCTCTGAATGAGGGTGGTGTAACTGGGACAGGAAGTCAGAGGTGTAATGTGGAATAAAGGAGGTGTTGGAGTGTTATTTCTCTGAGGATCTAAAGCTTCACACTGCTGAAAAATTGTTCACCCAATTTCTTTTCTTATTGGTTTGTCAGTCGTGATTACAAGCCAAAACAACCAGGCCTATTCTGAATCTGGTTTCCTTGGCCAGAAAATCTAGATTTATCACTCAACCACCTAAGTTAGATGTGTGAACATAAACAGTGTGATATTCCCCTGTAGACAACGTAACTGTATAAAGGTGTAAATAGCGATGCTTGTAAGAAGTTATGTTAGTTGTCTTATCACTCCACCCCCTCCATTTTCCCCACTTGGAGAGCTTTGGCTGAACACTTCCACATGAGAGGTGGGTATTACACAAATCCGGCAAAGCTGTTTCCTGTGACCTTGTTAGTGCAAATTGTTGTCTTCAGGCCATGTCCCAGCTGTGAAATCCAGCTTTCCTCAGTTAGCTGTGGGAATGTCAGTGTCTCTGGTAGGCAGACACAGAAAGCTAACTGTGGGCCACATCACAGCCCTTATGGCATGAATTTCTCTAAATGAAAATTGGGAATGACCCATGCCAGAGTGTGCATGTGAGGGGAAGACAAGAAAGCTGCCAAATCTCCCATGCATCTCTGCTCTTTCATGGCCTTACATGCATGTCATTTGTTGCTTGTGAAGGGTAGATATAGAAGTGAAACCACAAGCCTGCAACATCTGTTCTGTCATGCTAATGATTATTATTCATCAGCACCCTATCACCACCTCTGATTGCTACAAGGCCACTGGTATCACTTCCCTTTCTCTTGTTCTCAGATATGTGGCATGGTACTGACAACCAACAGCAACACATTCATTTTGGGCTGCTTACAATTTCTGGCAGTTAGACCAGCTTACTTCTGCTGTGGTACCTACCTTACTGTGTCATCAGAAGATAAAACTTCCAAGTTTTGTGGGGGGTTTGGGTTTTTTTTTATTACTGAGCAATTTCAGCATGATCCTGACAGCAAATTTAGATTATATAGCCTAAAATTTATACTATTACCTTTCACATGTGTAGGTCTGTTCTCCATTTACTTGAAAAACAGGTTTGTTTCCATCAAATGGCCTTACTAAAGAATAATTAGCATATGGAAAATATATGGCATTTTACCAGGTTGGAACTGTGCAGGAGAGTTAAATCTACTCTTGGAAAACATCTCTTAGTAGTGTTTAAAAGATAAAATCTGCTGAAGTGTGTCTAGGAGAAACTCTTGATGTTTAGATGCTCTTATTCGCAAAGCTAATTTAAACGTGCAGGATGTTTGCAAAGCAAGCAAGGCATCCTTTTCATAGATGAGTATGTTGAGTTTTGCCAAGGTGCAAAATTGTATGTTTTGAACTATAGTGCAGCAACTGAATTGCTGATTACATCAGTATTCAGCAGTCTCTGATCGGAGTTCCTGGCTCTGATCACTAAATGACTTAATTAACTGATTTGTTAGTGTGACAGATTTGTAGTTGCAGAGAGTAATTTATAAATACCATGTGCTGAACAAGTTTTTATTTGCTGCACATATTAATTAGCTAATGATTTTTCCAGAAAATACATTCAGGATAGCATTTATTCATCCTGACATTCACGTCTTCTGACAAACACCAATGACAGATTCAGTCATTAATGTACTGAGAATGGCAAATATTCCCCAGGATAGCTTGGCTGTCCTGGCTGTGGCTGAGGGAAGCTAACATGTCTTGGAGAGTTTCAAAGACTTAGCAGTCTTCAGAAAATGTTAGGTAGAGGGGCAGAACCTCAGAGAGAGGAGTTTCCATGGGCTCCAGAGGAAGAGCACAAGGAAGGCTGAGCCTAACTGAGCCTCTGGGTAATACAGATAAAAGCAGGTCCTCTGCTTTGGATTAAAAACTCCTCATGATCTTTTGGTTCTTATGACAATACATTGTACTTTATGTAGAGCAATTCACCTTAAGACATAGGATACCATGCTAAGAAGGGCTAGGCTGGCCTACTAGCTCTTGGTCATGAAAAGAGATGGACCTGCTCTTCCCAACTCTTGGCTGCAAGCCTCCCTGCCAGTTGGCAGAAAACTCTCTGATGTTTTGGTAGTTTTGAAGTTGTTCATGGAGATCTTTTAACCCCATAGTGAAATGATTAATTTCCAGACCTTGTCCAATGCAGAATGGGGTGGGGGGGGGAGATATGACTGGGAATGGGACTGGTCCTTTCTGTACTAGGAAGCCATCAGCTCCTGTCAGCCATCCCACAAAACCTACTCTGATTCCAAAGGCCTATTCACTGGCTGAAACTGTTCATTCATTCATTCATTCATTCATTCATTCATTCACAGGCTGGGCGCACAGGGCTTTCTGTCCATGTGAGCTTGGCCTCTTGTTGGGTAAGTCAGGCCATTCTGGCTGAACTGGGTTCTGCAAGGGTCTGCCTGCCTGCCTGCCTGCCTGAGAAGGAAATAAAGTTTACCAGGGAGGAAGAGAAAGCAGGCTGAGCTAGGTGGTAGGCAGCATCTGGGTATCATCTGCTTTTGCTGATGTTATAATCTGAGCTGCAACTGGAGGCTCACGCTTGAGCACAGTCAACATCAAGCTGGTTGGTTTAACTTATAGATGAGGACAAATCAGTCTCGTGAGACCTTCCCTTGGCTAAGAAGTCATGGTAGGAATTTGTTGTAGGCAACAATGGGCAGCTGAAATGAGCGGATAGAATATGTTTTCAGTTATCACAGATCACTTTGATTTCATTAGTGGTGCAGGCTTTTAACTTAAGGATGGTTTTTAAATTTTTATGGTGAAATAATGAAAATCACAGAATTACAGAATGGGTCAGGTTGGAAGGGACCACAGTGTGTCATCTGGTCCAACCTGCCTGCTCAAGCAGGGCTATCCTAGAGCACATTGCACAAAATTGCATCCAGGCAGTTCTTGAGTATTTCCAGGGAGAGACATTCCACAACTTCTCTGGGCAACCTGTTCCAGTGCATGGTCACTCACACAGTAAAAAAATCCTTGTTTAGGATTGCATAGCTTTTCTATGGAAGAGCAATAAAAATGTATTATTGCAATATTAAGCACTAAATGGGTGCCTATTAATGGAGCCATTTATTTGTGTTGTTATAATAGTGATATTGGTCTTCATCTCTATTTTTCAGCCAAACCTTTTACTCCCTGTGGCATTGATGGAGTACAATTAGCTTTGTGGAGTTTGTAGTTGGCATAGTTTTTCATCTTACAGTGGAAATATATGAATGAATGACTATTTCCAATTCAGTTGATATTTTTTATTATGTTGGCTGCTGTCTGCTGGCTCCTTGCTCACTTTTACTCTAGCATTTTTATTTCCTGTACTTTCTAGTGACAGATGTGAAAACAAATTCAGATGGTCTTCTCATGACAAGGAAATAGGTAAGAACCTCAGCCTATGTCTGTTGCTGAACATCCTACCTAAGGTCCTGAGTAGATGTTAATGTCACGGCTGCCCCTGGAGCTAGAGGGGCCAGGAAAGATGAAATGCAGAGAAAAGAATTCCACAGCCCTGCTAATGTCCCTAGCACCAATCTCTTCTATTGGCTTGAGAAGGAGGCACTCTGGTTTTCTTTCTTTCAGTTTAATTTCTGTGATGGAGAAAATACCCTTATGGGGGAGGCAAGACTTAATTTCTGTGTGCATCACCAAGAGTGATCAGCAACGTTTTCACAAGGCATTGAAGAGTACAACTGAATTTCTTTGTAACTGAGGGTGTTTTGTCTTCAGCAAGAGTTGGCAGGCAGGTCTGCTCTAAGACTTCTCAGAAGCTTAGGCAGAATGGTAAGAAAGAGTCTGGATTTTCAGTGCTCTGAAGGATACACAGCTTAGGCAGACAACTTGACTGCACCCCATGCCACTGCTGAGCCTTTGACTGGTTATGAATTTAGAATGGTGCTAGTCAATAATAAATTCATTTATTTTATTCCATGTTGCCATCTACAATCTTTGTGAACAAAAAATAGTCATGTCATTTTGGTATATAATCAAGAAATATTAAAGAGTTTGGGCAGTCCCCCCTCCTCTACTAGGTATGACCAAACTCTCCACAAAATTAAGATATAAAGAAGCATTGGTTTATTTTTGGGTGAAAGGTGCCCTTCCCACTTGATTCTGCTCTCTAGAAGCTGAGATTTAAAACAAACTTCTCAAGATCTGAGACAAATAATGTTAGATAAATAATGTGGTGTTGCAGAATCTGCAGGTTTTTTTGTTGAGTGGAGAAATCAGGAGGCATTTTCCTGGTCTGCACAAATTCTGTTAATATATATGTGAATCTGATTTTTGGTGCTCTTACACTGGCATATGCTAGAGAAAGCTTTAGAATAGGTAATTCTACTGTATCTATGGAGAAAATTGAATAAGAGAGCAAACTTAAAGAAGTTAAAAAAAAAGGAGAATAACAAAACTTCATGTGGGACTTCTAAAAATCAGTGAAGACTTTCCAAATGCTTGATTGATGCAGACACTTCTCAGAGAAGGCAAGAGATACTTGGACACAGGCTTACTTATGTGGCTCGGTTTAGTTCAGCCATGGCATTTCTTTAAGGATGAGACTAAAGAATTAATATTGGGATCTATTTGTTCCTTTTTATGCTTTCCCCTTCCGAATGAACTGAATGTTTTGTGTGAAAATCTTGAAAGTCTCTTTATTCTGTTTTGGTACAGAAATCTGAATGCCTTTCCAGGAGGGTAAAATTGGTACTCGGTTCTTTAAATCTTATTCTTGGAGAAATGACCATCCATAAAAAGGGACACCATCTTATTTGCTTCCATTGGGCAGCTATTGCAGTTGTTTTGTAGTGCAAGGTTGTCTGGGCATATTTAGGGAAGCTGAGTTCATCCCCTTTGTTAACTCTCCTCCTGCTCTTCTACTCCCTCTTCTGCTGCTGCTGCTGTAGTCACCTTTCCAAACACAGAAAGAGGAGTCTGCTAGGTTTGTTGAGAGAAAGAAAGAGACAGAATCATTTATCTTGGGAAAGACCCCTTTGTTCATCAAGTTCAACCATGAACTCAACACCACAAAGTCCAACACTAAACAATGTCCCTCAGTGCCACACCTACACGTCTTTTAAATACTTCCAGGGATGGTAACTCAACCACTTCCCTGGGCAGCCTGTTCCAGTGCTTGACAACCTTATCAATGAAGAAATTGATTACATCCAACCTAAACCTTCCCTGGTCCAACTTGAGGTCATTTCCTCTCATTCTGTCACTTGTTGCTCTGGAGAAGAGACAGACCCCCACCTGGCTACAGCCTCCTTTCAGGCAGTTGTAGAGAGTGATAAGGTCCCCTCTGAACCTCCTTTTCTCCAAGCTAAACAATCCCAGCTCCCTCAGCCACTTCTCAGAGGACTTGTTCTCTAGACCCTTCATCAGCCTTTTCTTTTCCGTGGCATTGATAATTATAGGAAAACCTTGGAAACAAGAAACCGAAGCAACAGCAAAAGCTGATGTTAAGTAACGTAAGACTTTTTGTATGGGATGTACCTAACTATGAATTGACATGCTTTCATTTGAGGACTTGTGATAAATTGTTCTGGCCTTTCCCCATTGTAATCAATGACACAGAAAGAGTGAATGAATATCCACAGCCAACCCCGTTTTTTGAAATTACAGTGATTCATGATGTTTAATCAGAAAAGCCTCCTCCTTAAGTGTGGGCAACACCCATTTAAAAAATGGGCCATTTTGGAGGTTAGTGATGTATGTGCCTCTGGATTTTATTGGCAGTCTGAATGCAAAAGCTGTAGATTCCAAGTAGAAGGGTGACTGAAATGAGATAAAAAATTTTACTTAAAGTGTATCTAGCTGTCTTCTTTATAGAGGTTTGTGTATGTGACATATGGAAGAACTGTGAGAAGCAAACTGACATATGTGCTTTGCTTGGGCCAAAGTCCTAGAAATAACTTGGATATGAGTTAGTTTATGTGATACATGGAAGGCTAGGAATAGAAACTGCCACCTTTGCTGTTAGTGTTATCTTCCAACTAACGTTTCTGCATACTTCAAAGTGAAACAAAAGTATCTTAAAATTATTTGCCTTTTTTTTTTTTTTTGGACAGAGATTGACACTGTGGGGAGGGAGGGAATCTTAGTGTTCCAATGATTAAAGATTGCCATCTGGAAATTACTGAAGTAGCCTCATATAAATATCTAGTATATACATTAAATGAATTTAATTCATTATGGTTAAAATTCACCTGGTTTTTGGAGGAAAGAGGATATAAACACTTCAAGCGGACTAGCATTTAAATTATACCCTACATTTTTGAGAGCTTACAGTTGTGCTGCTAGAGTGAAGAAAGGATATTTTTTGTGTTCTTGACTATTTTAGATTGTGTAGGGAGTTTCAAGTTTTCATTAAAAGTCTGAACAGCAAAAATATATTCATGGGTGCTGTACTGAGTTAGATTAATACTGTAACAAAAGCTCTACTTTCACATACTCCAAAAACTTGAATTGGATTATATTGTTTTATAATGTCTTTCTATTGAAACTGCTAAATAGTATTCCTTACACACTTAAATTTCAGAGAGATCAAGTTACCATTTTTAAATCTGTTGTATTATGAAAAATTATTTTTAGGTGTTGCCTGAGGTATAGTTAATTGTGGAAAAGAAATGAGGAAGGAGTTGAACTTCTGAATCCCATTTCCTAAGTTAGAGCTCTTTTTTTGATGGCAGTTTTATGCCTTTACCTCTCCTGTGAACTCACCCTCAAAAAAAGCTGTAATCTTGTGGGACATGGGTGTTGTTTAGGAACAGCCAGTGAGCTCTGAGGTTTATGACAAGAGTGAGCTCTCAAGGATTAAGGCAAAAGAATGTGTCATTCCTCATTTGTGTCGACACATGAACAATAGTCCAAGATGATCAGTGTATTTAAAATTTTTTTATACTTTTGTGGATGTGCAGAAATAAGTCTCATGCATCTAAATATTGTCAAGAGTTGCAGAATTCTTACGTATCTATAGTCTCAAGTGCCAGCTGAGCAAGGGATTTTAGAATCCTCCTTTACTGACTGAGGTCTCTATTCTGTGCCATTCCTTTCACATAAGAGTCTCCCCAACACTATGTATGTGTAAGTTATCATCCCCTCAAGCAGGAAAAAACCCCTCACCAGTCCTATTTTATGTTGTTGTCTCAAAAATTTTCTCCAAGGACAGAAGAAAAAAATTCTATTTTTTGGGCCATATATATTCCTTACCTGCTGCTTTTTTTTTTTTTTAAGATAACTTCTCTAAAGCAACACTATTGCTAACTTTGTGTAAAATCTCCATAAGCTAGTTGAATTAAATATGAAGGATAAAACACATTCTTTTAGCATTATAGTGAGTATTCTTCTTTTTTCTTTCTTTTGTTGGCCACTGAATATTTGAAGATAAAATCAGATCTTGGATCTAATCTGAGGATATATGGGGCTTTTCAGTAGTGTTTTCTAAATTGTTGCTTGCTTTTTTCACTTTGCTCCTCAAAGCTGAGAATTTTTTCCTGAAGTTTTGAGGTAGGTAAATGGGTTGTTTGGTGTTGGAAAGTGTATGTTTGGACACAGAACCTTTTCTGTGCATTTTATATCAGAGTAGAAGTTTCTAGAAAGCAAACTATAAGCTATCCAAGTTGTATCATAAGCCCAAAATAATCTTTGTGTGCCTGCCTGTTTTAGACACATAAAGATTAGTAAATTTGGGCTTTGGAGTTGAGGGGTGTGAGAAAAGAGACAATTCTTAGTTAAATAAAAAATTAAAATAATTTATTGAAACCAGAAAAATTGAAAAATTACAGAAATTAGAAAAATATAAAAATTTGGGATCCTATGGCTCGATAGATGGTATGCCCCACGAGTGCAGGGATCTGAGATCTTCTGGCTGAGACAGCACTGCACCTCAGATAGAGAAAAAGGGCTTGCAGTGCTGGGCTGGCTTTTGGCTGGTCCAAAAGTCAAAAAAAAAGTTACTAAAGGCTCCTTAATAGCAGTAAGGCTTTTAATGCCCAGCACGGATGTTCACCACAGCCAGCTCGCAGATGACATTCCCACCTCTCTATCTTTTTGAAGCCTGTCTCGTTGTTTTATAGTGCCTTTGCTCTGCCCCAGCCCACCCACAGCCCACCCACAGCCCGCCCCCAGCCCGCCCCTTCGGTTTAAAGTGATTGGTGCTTTCCCTTTGACAGATCATCTCTGTCCACCAATGGCTCATCCTTGTCAGAGGGGTGGTATCAGTTGAGATAAGGGTGCTACAATGCCTTCATTAAAATTCAGGTTGCCATGGAACTTGCCTACAGGGTAATGGCTATGAGGCTGGCTGTTAGAACTGGGGTTTTTGGAGTTAGCCTTGGAACCAACGTGCAAGTAAAAACACCTAAAAAAAAATTAAAATACATCCAACACATCTTAAAACACTTGTAAAAGTATACAGTAAACACAGGAAAGATAACTCTTATGGTGTACAGGTGGTTTGAAGTTTGAAAAGGGAGCATAAGTTGGGATTTTTAACTGGGGAATTTTTAACTGGGAAGGGTGCAACTCTTAATAAACTACTTTGAACAATTGAAAACACTGATAATGGAACTTGATTTTTGTACCTGGGCTGATGGATTAATTTTAACATTTAAAATATTTAACTCAGAATTAATTAATTAAAACACTTAATATGCAAAGACCAAGCACAATTAGGGATTTCATGTATGACAAGTGGGGGTTTTTTTGGGTTTGGGGGTTTTTGTTTGGTTTTTTTGTTGTTGGTGGTGGGTTTTTTTAAACACTCTTTTCTTCTTGTTGTGTGGGAACCTGTGTTATTCAGAGGGCAACTTTGAAATCTGATAATACGTTGTTCCAAAACTAAGGCCGTTATTTAGCCAACTTTAGGAGAGCAGTGCCCCTCAAAATGTTGAGGCTGTACTGTTGAACAATTCCAGAAAGGCTACTGTTGCAGCATGCATGAATAGGGAATAAAAATTTCATCACACCTGTCTTTCAGCATGGAAAGACAAAAAGGGAGGCAAAGCAAGTGATGTGGAATTAATGTTTTTTTCTAAAAAAACATGGAGCTTGAAACTTTTCTAGTTGCAAGAACCTTCCAGTATCTTACTAAAAGTCTGATTCATCTGAGCCCAAAAGCAAATTTTTCCTGTTGTTAATCCCACCTTGATCTGTCCATATTCTGCTATTTACATGTACATAAATGTGAAGCTGAAAAACTGTTGTGCACATGATGCCTATCTTGTTTCGAAGTAAGAGGAGCACAGCTAGAAAAAGCAGTCCAGCTTTGAAATGTTCCTGATTATTAATATTCAGGAAGGAGATAGTAGAGTTGAGAATGGTTTGTATCATACCAAAGAGATTAGGGATGCAAGCTGGAGGGAAATCAAGCTCTATTGGTTCTTAACACAACGCATTTCTTGTTTTGAACACCAAAATTAGTAACAGTGAAGTACTGTTGGAAGTTAAAAACTATGGAAGTTAAAAAGGTTGATTTTCTACATAGTACTGGGTGAAGAAAACAGTTTCAATGTCTAGAAGTTCAATATAGAAATAGTTATTTAAACTAGCAGTTCTGTAAGATATGTCTTGCTCTGTTTGCAGTCTGGTCAGAAGAAATGGAGGAAATTGCAGCAGCATATATAAGGTGGTGAGAGTCATCAGGAGGAAGAAACCAGATCAATAAACTGCAGAATAATGCTTTCCCTCAATTCCCAGGAGTAACTTGTGTCCCCAGGCCTCTCAGTTGCCAAGCCTACTAGCAGTGCCCATGATATGAAGCATTGCCTACAGAAGGTGCAGTTAGGGACTGGCTAAGCCAAACGCGCATCCACAAATCCAGGTGATGAAAGGGAGCTGCATTCCAGGCTGCTGGTGGAGTTGGTGGAAGTCACTGTGAGGGCTACTGGCTGTCACCTTACAGGTCATGACAGTGAAGGAAAGCTCATGAGCACTTGAAAAAGACAGGCATTGGGCCCATCTTCAAAACAGTCAAATAAGAGGACCCCAGAAGCAACCAGCTGATCACCCCTCCTTCATTCTCTGGGAAGAATAGGGACAATATGTGCCAGAAGATGTCTTGGAGGCATGTGAAGGACAAGATGACAGTGACCAGACAGTACAACTTCACTAAGGACAAGTTTTGCTGGGAAAAGCATGTGCCTTGATTTGATGAGGTGACTGTCCTAGTGGGATCAGGGGAGAGCAGTGACTGCCACTTGCTCTGACTCCAGCAGCGCTCATGGCAGCCCCCAGTGACCAGGTGGGTGAGCATGGACAGGAGAAGGGGACGGCTGTAGGAGCACTGCTGTGTGCTCAGCAGGACAAATTCCAACTGTGGGGATGCTGCTGGTGGTGGGGTGACTCAGGGCAGTGGTGGGGCTGATGCTGGTTTGAAGTCAAGAGTTGGGTGGTGGTTGGACAGGTCACTTTCTTAATGGTTATGGATGTCCCTTCCCATCTGGGGAAGGCATGACAGCTGATGGGAATGTCCCTTGCCACATGGGGAAGGCATCAGTTTGACAGAAGGCAGGCCCTCTCTTCACCCCAATCCTTCAGCCCTCAGTGCTGAAGAGATGGCACCTCTTCACAAGAAGGTGTGGGAAAGAAGGGACCACATGACCCTTGACAGTCAACAAAATAACTGTTTGTTTTTGGGAGATATTGCAGGTGAGCCAGCAAGAAGTCCAGAGTTTGCCTTCTCCCAGCTAATGCTGGGTGCTTAGGCTGAACTGCTGGTAAGGAGCCAGCCAGTCGCTCCTGTGATGCCATTGAGGTGACCTCAGAGATGGAACCAGGGTGCACTGGTGTAGTGCTGAGTCATCCCTGTGGCAGGTGTACCCACTTCCATTGGCTCTTCATTGACTCGAGGTGCCAAGCCTTGCCATTGGAAAGACATCCACTCTTTCAGTGCTTATTATTTCTATACATACTTGAGTTTTCTTTACAAGGTATAGCCATGCATTTTCCTGCGCTGTCTGGTAGCAAATCACCTCTTAGTATGTCACAGACTGCTTATGGTCTGCATGCATTTCTTCTCTAGGCAAGTGCTTAAGACAGGTTTGATCTCTGCCAGTTGTTCTCCAGAGCAGTGCTTAGGGTGGAGGGGTGGGGGTGCCTGCATGCCTCTGCCCTGGTGGCTAATTCCCATGTACTTCATGCAGTATAAAAGCCATTCAGGGCATAACATCAGCTGAAGAGTAAAGGGAAAATTTTCTCTTGCTTCTGTGCAGTGATTGAATCGCAATCTGTTAGGGGGGAGAAAAAAAAAGAAGTCTTGCTGGGTTCTGTCAAGATAAGGGAGACCAATGCTGCTGAGGTGTGAGTGGTATGCCTGCATCACCATGGTGATGGCAGATCCCCCGGCACCCCTTCATCCTGTGCAGCTCCACTCCTTGCTCTCACGAATCATGCTGAAGTGTAAGGTAATACCCGTTGATAAGCTGTCTGCTGGACTAATGAGGAAATGTGTCATCTCTCAGCTATTTAATAGCTTCTTTCCTCCCCTTGGCTTGTGCTTTTTTATCATGGCTGCTCTGCAGACCACATCCTTAGACAACTGGTTGTCATTTCTTTGGGTTATATTCTGGCTTGCTTTTAGGTGACAGAGAGAGAGTTGGTGCAGGTTGGTTGGAGGTGCTGACAAGCCCTGTCATTTTCATGTCATGAAAAGCATTCTGGATGATGGAAATCTCAGGAAATCTTTTCCATATTCATACTGTAGCTCTTGTCGTGATGCCATGCGATCAGAAATAAAACATGAGCTAAGTTCATCTAGCAAGGGTCAGAGGGCAGATGGTCTCTAGAACATTTCCTTGGCATGGTTATCTTTCTGTGAAGATGTTCTCCTATGATTATGTTTGTGAGTACATAGCCTGCTCCAGCTGTGAGTCTTTAGATGGATTAACTCAAGAGTGTGTGGTGGGGCTGTCAGCACACTTGTTACACATCTTAAATGAGATTGCCCACTGACAGGAGGATGTTCTGTATAAAAGTAAGAGGTGCTGTGGAGCTTGTGTTGCGCTTTCGGAGTGAGCAGTTAGAAAGACCATGCACCACTTTTCACTTAATAGAGTAGTTGAAATTGTAGCAAAAGCAAGTTATTTAATTTTGCTCAGAGTTGCATTGCAGAGTTCTGGGGGAAAAAATAAAACATTTATTTAACTGCTTTCCTATTGAAATAAAGGTCAAGTATGGTGTTGGTGCTCTGGCTAGCAGGGCTGTTATGACTGATTTAATTCATCTTTTTGTGCTGTTAGAAGTCCTGACTGCAATCCAAAGACAAAATAAAAAAGAGAACAAAAAGATCCACCGCCAGAAGGGAGAAAGCTTCAGTATGAGAGAAAGTAATCAACCCTTGATTTTGTTGCCTGTTACAGGAAAGTCATTTTACTGCTGGAGAGACAAGGATTTGTCATGGCCCTGCTTGCAAAAATGAGAAGAAAAAGGGACAGCCACTGGAACTGTGGATCTGATGTGTTCAATATATCTTATGCAGATGGGTAGGAATCTAGGATTGTTCTGCTAGATACCAGGCCTTATAACCAGATAGTGGAATTAGAGAGTTTGAGGATAGAAGTTTTTAAAAGTTTCTTGCTGTTTGCTTGTGGAGCTCATCAGAAGAGAGAGGTAGCCATTTGACAGCATTGTGCTAGCAGCAAAAGAACATAGAAGGATTACAGACACAAGCTGTGACAGCAAGTTAGTTATGGACACAGCTGTAGCTATAGAAATATGTTTCTAGGAAAATGATTTGCCAAGTGCCAGGTATATAAACAACACAGCTAGAGAGATTTGTGGCACAAAGACCAGAAAATGCAAAGCTACAGAAAGGAATCTTTAATTTACAGCATGAGCAATCCTGTGGTTAATCTAAGCAGAACAATCCATTCCAGGGTGATCTAGCACTAGAGGAAAAAATAACACTTCAGAGGGCAGGCAGTCCTGAGTTCTGGCAGCAGCAAGTGCTAGAGGATTCATTAGCCTCTGAGTTATGGCAGGATTTGGGTTTGCCAGTTTTCTTGGACTAGGCAGGAACTAACAGATGCTTGGCTCAAAGGTACAGTGCTAGTCCTGGGAGAGAGAACACACTGGAGGCTGAGACACTCTTTTGCCAATTTTTCTTCATCTTTATAATCTCTGCTGTTTGATTCACACCCTCCCTCTCATGTCAGCAGGGCTGCTCTGTGTGGTGGGCTGAGCTGAGAGAGAGGGTGACCCCATCACAGGCCATGCCCTTATAGATGGGGTGCTGTTCCCGGTGTCTGAAGCAGGCAGGCAGATGACAGGATTCAGTGACAATTCTGACATGGCCGGTGTCCAGCTGGGAGCAGCAGGAGACAGGCCTATAGTTGAACCCCCAGCACTGAGTCCAAGGTTTGTTGAGGAGAAAGACCCCAGGGGCAGGCTGGAGACAAGCTGCCCACCATGAGAGTGTGATATAGGGCAGAGCTGGACAGTGCACCCTGACCTGAGCTGCAGCCCCAGGACCCATGGCAAGTGGTAGATGGGAGTCCCCATCCAGGTTGCCCAGGGCCATAAAGTCCCCTCAGGCCCTGACTAGAAAGTGGAGGTTGGAGCCTATTTGAGCAGGGCAGTCACACACATGCTGGGCCTCCCACACTGTAGTTGCACAGCCTGTCGAAGAGATGAAGTATTGACCCAAAGGAAAAGGAAACTGATGCCTCCAGCTAACAGGGAGAGTAAAGAGCCAGCAGTAAAAGATTAGAGTAACAGGAGGCACTTGTGAGACCCAGTTCTTAATCTTCACTGATGATTGATTCTGGTGCTGCGCTGCTGTGGGAGAGCTTCGTGTGTGGTTAACTCATTGATAGGCATTGCAGTTGCTTCTGTATTTCCAGACACAGTTCTGGGGGTGCCTGCTCCTCTTCCAGAGCAGCAAAAAGGGGAAGGTGGGAGGAGAGGCCACTAGACCACTGAAGATATTTTGTATTTGTGCCTAAGTGGGTTTTTGTGTTACATGTCAAAGTTAGTTAATTGACATTTCTTGCAGCTGTAACTATTTGGAATACATTTTTGATTACTAAATTCTTATAAACCCAAGCCCAATTGTGTTACATTAATAGAGGTTCTGAAGAGCAGCAGGGGGCAAAATATTTTGACAGATTAGTTGGTTCAGTTATAAAGGTGTGGAAACTCTGTACTGGAAAGTAAATGTCAAAAGCTTCCCATTTCTGAGATAAAGTTGCACCTGCGTTATGTGATACTGTGAAAAATATCGGAAGTTTTTACAGATGAAGCAGGAGATGTGTTGTGGAAACAAAATGGGTCATCAGTATGAGCCAGAGTGGCATACACACTGCTTTCATACGCTCAGGGCTTATATCAAAGTTGTAGGAAAGAAGTCGTGGTAAATATTGCACTCTTATTGTTGGATAGTGATGAAAAAATGTCATTAGCTCCAAGAAAGAGGTGAATAAGTTTTCAAGAACTGAAACACGCACAGCAGTGGAAAAATAATGAATATGGCTGGGATGGGAGAGGTATTGTTAATGCTTCTACCAGAAAAGTGACATTAACAGCTGCAGAGGGAAACTGTTAAATGTATCTTGTATATCAGAAGAAACTCGATTTCCTTTTTTTTTTTGTTATGTAGTGGTCCAGATGTATTTGGTAAAGTTTATGCTTCCATTTAGTTACAAGGACTTGGAGCTGATGCCTTGTTTGGGTGAGGCCACATTTAAATCAATGACTTCTCTCTCTCTGCCCTGAACAGGGAGACCTCTTTGAAAGATATAGAATTGTTATGGTAGGAAAAAACCTCTGACATCATTGAGTCCAGCCATTAAAGATCTTGGATTCTTATCTCTGGATTTACACTTTGCTGGATGTTAGTCACCTTGTGGAGGTTACCTTTCCTTTCTTGGTTTCCTTCTGAGGAGATTCTGACAGTACCAAGGCTGTGTTGATGATTCAGAATCCTACCGTGTGTATCTTTGGTCTCTGTTTTCCTGTAAAGACAGTAGGAATGTAATGGCAAGATAATTCAGAATAGTTCTGACCGATTGTTAATCTTTATGGTGACCTTCCAAGAGCCTTGCTCTAACCAGCTCCTACTTGCCTAACAGTGTTGAGGAGCTGATAGTTCCCTGGCTAGATGATAGATCCAGCAGTAGCTGGCCCTAAGAAAAGTTGTGGGTTTGTAGGGAGAGGTTTTAATGCAGCCATGACATCTTTCTGATAGAAGAGGGAGCAATGCAGAGCTGGGAGACAGAGTTTTAATAGAATAGTGGTGTAGCTGCACTGAGGGATGGGATTTAGATATCAGATTGAAAGTGTAGAACACATGTTTAATCAAAAACTACAGAAAGTGAGAGGGGGAGAGGAAGAGGTGAGTGGGATATTGAATATTTCCAAAGATATGCACAGAGAGCCAGAGCTAAAATGGAACAGAGGGTGTGCTCTCAGCTGCAGATCCATCACAGTGTTGGCACTTTTATTTTTATAGAACAACCGTTGTCTCATCACAGGATGAAAATTGCACAGTCTTCATCTTTTCAACACTGGTAGGGTTATGACTATAAAAGTCATATGGTCTAAGAAAAAGATCACAGCTTTAGTCAGACCGAAGAAGTATTTCATGCTGTAAAATGTAGAACTCCAGATCACTTGCATTTTCTTTAAGCCTAGATCTGGAAGACCAGCAGATTCTACAGAAGTGCTCTGTATTTATTTACCAAGAAATTGTTCCGTGAAAAGGAGAAAAGTAAGGAAGGGGTGTTACTGACAGATGCTGGCATCCCAGCAGACAAACGAGGGGTCTTGTTGAGGAACTTTTTTTGCTTTTTAGAGGAGGCAAGGTATTCTGTGTCTCGTGACCATTTCTGGTACGTTAGCAGCCCACTGTATAAAGGTCATGAAGGTGGATTTCCAGTAAACCGTCTTTTTCTTACTTTCCTTTATTTTTTTTTTTTTTTGCATGATTTCTCTGAGCACTCAGAAAGAAAGAAAACTTCTGGTTTCTGTTTTGATGAGAACTACATGTGACCATCAATATGTGTATCACTAAATGTATATGACTAAACCTGGAATGCTGTATTCAGGAAGTCAGCCTTGTAAGGGAAGTAGCAGCAGTGCCAGTCTGATGTTTTCTATTGTATATGTTGAAATAGAGTAATGTTGAGAAAAATGTACCTGGAGGTTCTTCCCTCTCCCTGGCAATCTGATCCTTTGAGTAAATGAACAGCATGAGAATGAACTGAGAAAGGCACAATGAGTCTCCCACAGAGGGAGAAGAAACAATTTTTTAGGATCCTTCATTGCAAGGGGTCAGGAGATGGGAACGGGAATTTGCAGTTTGTCTTTTTCAGTGCAACTTTTAAGCTTTTAAAAGCTTGTGTGTATTTTAAACAACAATACGTCAGCATGCTATTCAAATCCCAGTCTAAACTATGAACTTGTAGAGGATTTGAGGCAAAGTCCATAGCTGTGGAAACAAAGAGTGAGGGAGGAGAATTTGCCCATTCTCTGTCTCTGAGCTATGAATTTCTGCTGTCATGCTGTACCAGAGATTCATCATACATATAGGCCTATTTAGAGTAAATATAGCTAACAGTCTATTGCATTGTAGTGTAATAGTGCAGCCTGTACTGGTGTGGTTGCCAAGAGGATAAAGTTAGAAGTGATTAGTTCCACCCTCTGAAAAGTCACATGAAAACGAGCACTTAATGTCTCTGCTCAGTAGAAACAGGATGAGACACAAACTGACTTGTCAAATTCAGAGAAGTAACCATGCTAACACAAGTAACCATGCTAACACAAAGCAGAGAGTGATAGCAGTCCACTATTTTATCACACTTTTATCTTCCTGACTCCTCAGGAGCCAGTGAATGACAGGTACAGATGATTGTGGGTTGCAGGATTGGAGCAGAAAGGAGAAAGGGAAAATGTCCAAAAGCTCTACCTCTTCCTCTTTTTTTCTTTAGCTTCACAAATAATCTACTTTATAAATAGGTGTAAAAAATTGCCTGGTTGTTTATCTCCGTGGCATATTCAGGGTACTTTATTCTGTTTGCAAGCAGCCCTGGTGCTGTTACCTGGGCTATCGCACGACGCTTGTAAATGATATTATCTGATCAACATGTTTGATGCTAAGCTGTGCACACTCTGATGTGTCAGCCTAGTTTTTACATGGCCTTAATGCCCAATAGACACAAAACAAGTGCCACCTTCTGTGCTAAAAAGAGAGACCTGAATGTATTAACTGGCACACAACTTATTTAAGTCAGCTAGACAACTACTTAAATTATTAGTTTCTCCAAGTTTTTAATTTTCTTAAAATCCATTTTTAACCTCAATATTATCTACACTGTATTGGAAAGCAACCACCTAAGAACTCTTGAAATGTTATGCAGAAAAAAAATTGTCATTAATACGATCAGCTCCTGGCATTTTAGTAGTTAATGTCACTGATAACATTGAAGACTTAAGCTCTTAGAGAACTTGCTGGAATTGTTCAGCCTTTCAAAGTCCTCATTCTTCTGAAAACAGTGTGTTTATATTCTCTATAGAAAGCAAGAGAAATAGATGTCCTCCCATGTGCATCATCTCAGTTGATTCCAGATGTCTAAGGCAGATGTCCAAAAGAAGAGGAATGAGGGAACTGAAGAAAAAGGACAAGAAAAAGGAAATTGAACTTTCACTGTAACTGGGGCCTGTGGAAAGTTCAGCTCTTCATCTCTTTCAACTTGTATTCTGCTTTTCACTTGCAAGGAAACTTGCCATGGTTCTGAGTATTTTCCCAGCTGCTCTCTCACTGTATGCACTGCCCTAAAGATGGTGTGTGGGCATGTGGGCATTGCTGGAAATGTAGCATGCTTCCCATGCATCCACTGCAGCATTCAGCTTACTTGCTCAGGTTGCTTGTGTGGCTAAGGTAAGTGCTCCAAACATTAGCAGACTAGAATTATTACATGTCTGAAAGTGGCTCTTCGCTCTAATCTCTTCTAGGCTTGTGACATATGGCCTTTCCCTTGCTAGAATTCTGTAATTCTTCCTGGTCTTAGCCCTGAAAGCCATTTTTTTTTACATTGTCAGATGCTCTTATGCAAATTAAGACCCTGGTGAAACAGTTTAGCCAGTCTGGTCTAGCCCACAAAGAATTTTAAAACAATTAAGTCAAGGCTGAATAGAACGATTTTTATGGTTCCTTTCCATATTTTATCTTCAATATGCACCTCTTAAATTGCCTAAACCTTAAGTTAGTCCCACTGGACCATCATCTTTACTCTTCTGGAGCTTTTTTTCCCAATACCTTGGATTTGATCCAGTCTCTCACTCTGCCACAAACTGTCCAGTTAACATCACTATGTAAGAAAACAGCCCTCTAGTTTAGCTGCCATTCATGTGGGTCTCTTGTCCTTGTGGTCCAGTTTAAACCTGAGATTTTCCAGTACCATATTCTTTCAAAGCACGGTGAAATTTCTTTTTCATGTCATATGTTGGGGGGGATTATGGAGGGTGGGTAAGTGAGAGTGAGAAATAAGGACAGGAATGGAAGCGAGACTTTTTTTCCTCTAGTTTTCCATGTGGATTTCAAAGCAGCAAGGCTAGTTCAGGGTAGATGGCCAAATTTTTGAAGATTCTGGCTTCAGAATCTTCAAAATGAAGAGAGAAAGAGGGTGGGACTTCCCTCTCTCAGTTTTCTCTAACTCCACCTATGGCTTTGGTTGCAAAAAGGTACAGCTGTGTGAGTATTCAAACAAATAATTTTTGGGCATATAACCTGCCTCTGGAGAGGCATGGAGTAGGAAAGCAGATAGAGCCCCCCTTTCCAACTGTATGGTGGCTAGGATGGGTTCTGCTTGCTCTCTGGAGTGTTAAGACTGGGATAACATTCTGTTTCTACTTAGCAATGTGTCAGGCAATTTGTACTTCTTTATTTACTGTAGGAATTGCTGATGTAGCTCAATACAGTTGAGTTTCTTGCTTACTGCCATGTTAATTATGAACTCCCATTTCTGGTCCAGTCCCACTTCTGTCCTCTATAAGGGTTGCTCAGAGCTATTGGGCAGGTGAACCTCTTGTACTGATCAGAGATTTTTTTTTCCTGGTCCCTAGAAGGGAGGATCTGTTCAAAAAATCTGTTATTCAGACTTTCCTCTGTATTTATTACTTGAGTGAACTCCTGGTCCATAATTTTTCAACAGTATGAACTGGAAAATGGATCTGGGTATCTCAGTTCACCTGGTCAGCATTACAAAGGAAGTTCAGAGAATGGGCAGGAAAAGATAAAAAGCCAGCCAAAGACAGCAGAGAATGCTGGATATATTAACTCTTCCTAGACACAGTGACTCCTGAAGCTGTGATCCGTTATCTATTTTACAGCAGATGGTGATAAGAAGTTGATGTACTGAAGTACTGTTACTACTGTACATGGAAAGAGGAAATTAGCTGCAGTGTCTAACTGGCTTCAGAGAGAAATAAATAAACAGCCAAAGGGTATACCAGAAATTTTGTGGGGTTTTCAATGGAAACATTAAAAAACAGGTATATGTACTCTTTAATGGTTAAATGTTCTTTGGGATCCATTGTGGTTTAACCCCAGCCAGGCACCAAGCCCTATGCAGCCACTCACTCTCTCCTCCAACAGTGGGATTGTGGAGAGAATTGGAAGGATAAAAGCTAAAAAACTCGTGGGTTGAGATAATGACAGTTTAATAGGAAAAGAAAAAGCCACACACAGAAGCAAATGAAAACAAGGAATTAATTCACTGCTTCCCATGGGCAGGCTGGTGTTCAGCCATCTCCAGGAGAGCAGGGCCCCATCATGCATAAGGGCTTGTGGGAAGACAAGCACCATCACTCCAAATATCCTCCCCAACCCTTCCTCCTTCTTCCCCCCCTTTATATACTGAACATGGTGCCATATGATCTGGAATATCCCATTGGTAAGTTTGGGTCATCTGTCCTGGCTGTTTCTCCTCCCAATCTCCCAAGCACTCCCAGCCTCCTCCCCAGTGTGGCAGTACCAAAAGCAGAAGAGGCCTTGGCTCTGTGTAAGCTCTGCTCAGCCATAACAAAAACATCTCTGTATTGTCAACCCTGCACTCAGCACAAATCCAAAACACAGCCCCATACCAGCCACTGTGAAGAAAATTAACTCTACCCCAGCCAAAACCAGCATAGGATCCCAGGAGCTTTTGACTAAAACAATTTCTTTGACAGTTTCAGTGCTGCTTTCTCTAAATCTCAGAGGTAACATAGGACTGGTACAGCTGTGATGGCAGCAATGAGACTCAGAATTATCCTGAGTTCAGATAGATGGGTTTTTCTTTAGAAAAAACCCACCACCTTCTGCATTTACAAAAGGAAATTTAGAGATCTTTCAGAGAATTGTTTCTGGTTTTGAGGGTTTTTTGTGTTTTCCTCTTCACATTCTTTGGTGACAATTGGATTTAGTTTCATTTAAAACTATTACACGATGGACATTTGGTTTATGGTGTGGTTTATGAAAGCTTTGCTTTCCCTGAAGGAATAATGTGACTGGGCTGGTTTATGTGAGCAGTGAAGTGTAAATAACCACACCAAGGCTCAGGAGAGGCCTTGCAAACAATTTTGGGAATTGTAGCTGCGTCTGAAGACTCCTCAGATGGAGCACAAGTGGAGGGAGTACTGTATTTACAAACACAATTTGTTGTTGTGCAATGAGAAGTGTCTTTACTTGATATATACTGCAGTGAGGACAGCTGGAACTGTTTGGTTTAATTCCCAGGCTGCTCTGCCTTGTGCTGGTGCAGTGGCCAGAGAATTGAGGAGTATAAGCCTGACATTCCTGAATAACTTTTTAGGAAGCTGATGTGCATTAACTACGGCAAGGTAATAGAAGAAATATTACAAGGTAGTTTTAAGAGAAAGAGTTGTATGGGTGACAGCTTTGCAAATGTGAATGGTAATTTTAGATAGCATATGGCCAGTGGCAGAAGTAACTTTGTATTAGGGATAATTTTAAATTATTTTTTAAATACCTTGTTTCTTTGGTAGTGCACTTGTATTTTCACAGTTTTTCCCATCTGTAGATGTCCTAACCCTTTCTTCAGTTTTAAAGTTTAAACTAAAAGTCTGAAACTGAAGAACTTGAGAACTGCACACCTTTGTTCACTCCTACACTGTGGCTTCTGGGACACATGTAGTAACATATGGATCTCTCTGATCAGGAGGAGAAAGTTGATGAGGCTTTCTAAGCAGTTAGATGTAGCTTCACAGTCACAGGCCCTGGTTCTCCTGGGGGACTTCAACCACGCTGATATTCATTGGGAGACAAAATGTCCCGGCACAAACAGTCCAGGAAGTTCCTGCAGATCACTGATGAAAAATTTTTGATGCAAGTGGTGGAGGAGACGATGAAGAAAGGTGTGTTGTTGGACCTTGTACTACAAAACGAGGAGCATCTGGGTGAAGATGTGAAGGTTGGGGGCAGCCTTGGCTGTAGTGACCGTGAGATGATGGAACTCAGGATCCTGCACAGAGGAAGCCAAGCAGTAAGCAGAACTAGAACCCTGAACTTTCAGACAGCCAACTTCAGCCTTTTCTAAGACTGCTTAGAGGAATCCCATGGGTTAGGGCTCTAGAACAGAAGGTAGTCCAAGAGAAATGGTCAATATTCAAACATTGATTTCTCCAAGCTTAAGATCTGTGCATTCACATGATCAAGAAATAAAGCAAAGGGGGCAGGAGACCTGCATGAATGAGCAGCGATCTTCTAGCAAACCTCAAACAGGAGAAAGAAATTGATGGGATCTTGAAAAAGGACAGACCACGTGGGAGGATTACGAAAGCATTGTCAGTGTATGCAGGGATGTGATGAGGAAGGCCAAGAGTCACTTGGAATTGAATCTGTCAGGGGATATCCAGGACAACAAGAAAGGCTTCTACAAGTGCATCAGCAGCAAAAGGAAGCTTAAGGAAAATGTGGGGTCACTGCTGAATCAGATGGATGTCCTGGTGACAGAAGAAAGAGAGGAGGAGGAATTACTGAATGCTTTCTTTGCATCAGTCTCAACTGCTGAGATCAGCCCTCAGGGAAAACCCTGCCTAGGCCAAGCTATCCATGCAGCTGGCTCGCTGCTGAAGAATTACTTATTCTGAGCAGGGACATTGTCCTATTGCTGTCTGTTGGGCTGGGTTCAACTTGTCACATTGTAGGTCATATTGGTTTTAGTCAGTGAGAGACAGTTTTAAAGTTACTGTGCCACAAGGATGCCATCTGAGGGCCCTGAGTGAGAGTTTTGAGTGCCATAACCTGGGATAACTGTAGTACTTACTGCCTTCATCTGTCTTTACTACTCTGGAGAAGTTCCCATTTGCATAGGATGGCTTCTCTAGTTGTGTATAATTCCTGATTCTCTGTAGCTCAGGACTCTTTGAAAATGAGCTGAAACCCGAGAAAAGTTATTGAAATACACCCAGCTGTAAATTTCTGCTTAGTGACAACACAAGTAGCTTGAGGTGTTCCTTAGTGGGAAATGGAAAACTAGGGAGAGGTAAAATAGGAAGAGGACAAGATCTCTTGCAGCCACCCAATTGTGATTCCATCTCCTAACTTCCCTATTGCTCATTTCAATCTGTTTCATGAGTGTGGGGATGTATTTTTCCTCACTACTTGTTTTTCAAGGTAGTTGCAGCCCCCAGGAAGTGATTATGGCAATTCTGAGCTTAGCTGCAGTAGTGCCTACCTAAACTACCTTCCCTGGAATCTGTGGCAGTTAGTTCTCCCTGATGATGGAGGGGATATCCAGAGGTATACCATTCCTGAAATGTTTGTAGGCAATGAGGCATATTTCAGGTGTGAATTACAGGAGTAACTTGCTGTATCCCCAGAAAGTCTTGGCAGCCGTGTGCAGACACTGGGAACTTGCTGCAGTATGCTGGCAGATCTCAGTGTAAGCTGTGGACACTGATTTCTGGGATCTGTCTTGCCATGGAG
The DNA here is from genome assembly GCF_041296385.1 of Aphelocoma coerulescens. NCBI lineage: Eukaryota > Metazoa > Chordata > Aves > Passeriformes > Corvidae > Aphelocoma > Aphelocoma coerulescens. The sequence goes on along the minus strand of NC_091015.1, from coordinate 99,787,062 downwards.
GTCTTGGTCTTTGTCAGATTTCCCGAAGACAAAGGAGCTGCTGCTTTTTCCCAGCTAAATAAAAGTCATTGCCAGCTCCAGTTGTATCAACTTGACCAAGTTCATGGTGATGAATGAGAAATTGCTTACACGGCAAGCATTTCTCTCTCAGTGTTATTGACAGTTGATTTTACTGGGGCTAACGCTGTAAATTCTTATTACCATTGTTAAATTGTTACTTCAAAATGAAATTTGTCCCATTACACAGATAAATAATATACTTGAGCAGAGGCACACTGAGGGAAAATGTTGATCATCTTGCCAGTTCATCCTGTTACAGTCTGTCACTTTATTTTCACTGGCTAAGGGAGATGCGTGGTGGTGGATAATTTGTTACTTAGTTTTCAGCTTTGCAAAATTCCCTATGTAACTGATGTCTGTGTCAATCCTTGTTATGGGCCCACTAACAAAACCCTTCCTGGCATACTTAGCTTTTAAGAATATTTTATTTGCTTTTACTTGTCTATAGATAGTGAATAAATTCCACAACTGTTGTAAGTGAATAGTTCCTTTATTCACCTACAGGAAACTGTGTGCTTAAATAAAGCTAAGAGCAAAAAATTTTTTTCAAGTGCAGTTTTGATACTAATAGCAAATCCTGTCACCAGTGTGACTAGAGAACAGCTTGGCAGAAGTTCCTTGCTAGGAGGCATTCTTGAGTCATATGTCCTCATATAAACTGAATATGTCGTTAGATTCATGTGGTTTTGGCACCAGGGCAGGGATCCTTTGTATCTTCAGCCAGGCTTAATGTGCATTCCCTGCAACTGCTTTCAATCTTGGCCTCATCAGTTTATTAGCTGCTTTCCCATAGTGTATTAGAGTGATAATTTTTAGCTCAGTACTCTGACAGTTATTGATGTGAAGTTCTTAGAGCCCGTAAGCCTATTTATTGGACACCACTTTCCTCTTCCTCAATCTCTCTCTCACTTGCCACCTTTCTTTTCATCAGTCTCCCTCTCCGTTTGAGCTATTAATTTTATCTTCATTTTTAAAAAAATTTAAGTAGATAAATGATGAACAGAAGCAAGCAAAGGAGTACCCAGAAAAGATTTGATGAAGGTTTGGGGTTGTGTTGCATTGTTCACATAAAAGTGCTTTCCAATACAACTGCTTTTTTTAGCTGCTGCATCTGTTTCTGCTTGAATTGTTCTTTTACAAACTTGGCAATGCATGGGATGGAAAAAGCACATATCAGCTATTTTTCACTTGTGCAGTAGGATTAATTTGTATTTGCCTAGTCGTAATACCTGCTATTTGTGGGAGCACACGGGCTTTAAATTAGGTGTGATGGCTTCTTCTTGCTTCAAAACTGTAATAGATTTTAATGTTAAACTTTGAAAAGAATGAAACAAAGACATCAAGAACAAATAAGAGTGATTTCAAGTTTATAATACCTTCCATATGGCTGCCAAATTGCTTGAAGATTAACTGTCAGCTCAACCTTCCTTTTCATTTTGAGAGTTATATATAATGGAGGTGGTTGTAAATTACTGCTGCTAGCGTAACTGTGTGGGGAATTTTCATCTGGGGCCATGTCTGACCCGCATGAAGTTCCTGGAAAAAACAAAGTGCACTGCAGGGTGGAAGAGAAGAGTCTTACTGCTGCAGAAAACAAGGGTTTACAGATTTTCTTTCCTTATATTGTTTGTGTTGTTTCTGATGAGAATCATCTTGATCTGTAAAAGGACTCCCAGACTGAGAAGTGACCACACTTGCCAGAAAGACACTAGAACACTTCTGGGTTTCTTTTAAATAATTTTTTAAATTTATCTCTTTTGTGCAGACAAATGCAAGTATTTGTTTGTTTGTTTGTTTGTTTGTTGCTGTTGTTTGTTTTGGGTTTTTTGATTTTGGTGGTGGTAGTATTTTTAAACAGAAGTGGGTTGTTCTGTCTTCTCAGAGCTTTTGGTAGGAGTATATGTGCTTCTTTGGACACACAGTTTTGGGTTGGAATTTGAAGGTTTGGGGAAGATGTAGTGGTGGTACTTTTGGTAGTTTTCTTTTCTAGAGAAGGTTTCCATGAAACAGCAAACAAAAGCTGGACAAGCTGGTGGACTGAGATTGTGTTTTGCCTGCTTGATTTTAGTGTTTGTTTTCCCTTTTTAGTTCATTCAAATTTTATTACTCTCTATTGTGTGTCCTTTGAGCTCTGTTCCTTACACCAACTGGATGGTTTTAGGAACTGTTACACTCTGTTTCCCAGTGGTAACCAGTGTTTTATGGAAGTTAGAATTTATCTCATTTTGGACACTATCTCCTGCAGAAACTGAGGCAGTCTTGGCACATCTAAATCCCATGGGTTTACTACTGGTCCAGTTTTGGGATGGGGGAGCTATGCCCTTTTCTTAACTGTCTTTAAACACCAAATTTTCTGATTCTTGGGAAGAAAACGTTGGGATGGGACCTTGCTAGCAGATTCTCATAACTACTTAAACTTCTGTGGTGGTGTAAAACTGTCAGCACAGGAACCAAATCCTCATAGCCACTGAACTTGCAATGAATGCCACCACACCTTTGATGATAGGTGGCTAGAAGTTTTTTGAAAGGGTAAAAAAAGTACTTGAACCTGCAAAGGGAGAAGAAACAGATAGAGAGTGGCAGCAGGGGAATTTGTTACAGAAGGGAACTCCAGGTCAAAGTGACCAGGGAGCCTGGATGGAGTGTAGCAGAGATGATTTTAGGGAAAATGGCATTGGCAACTCAAAAACTAGCACTGGGATCTGCTAACAGTGTATGTGAGTTGTGACCCACCATAGACCTGTTAGATAACACCTTTGGAGTGAATATTGCAGTTCTGGTAGATTTTTACATGGATGATAATTTATGTCTTCTGGCCAGAGTGCAGGTACAATAAGAGGAAGCCGATGTGTCTGGAAACTTGATTCCTATTCCAGTTTCAAAAGACAACTAAATAAGAGGGGAAAAAATGGCCGATGGATTAAAATTCCAAGGCTTTTTATCAGCATTGGCTTAAACAACAACTTCTAATTATTTCAAAGTTTTAGATGAAGGAATCCAGAAGGAGATCTGGATTACCTGTTTCACAGTAGGTTCTTCTGCATCGGAAGTAAGTATAAAATCACCTAACATTTCCCAGAAATTTCACTGGCATGATAAACCCTAGGATACTGGCTATCTGGAAGGTACATGGGGAGGTAATGCCCACCATATCCCTCAGATTTTGGTTTGGGGATGCTTCTGTCAGATACTTAGTCTCCCTGCCTTATTCTTCTGAATAAGGTCTGAAAAACCTCAGAGCATTGTATTTGATCGTCTACCTATTTAAGCTCATTTAGAAAATCAGCCTTGAAACTGTTTGCAACCTGTTGAGAATGTTTCTTTCTGTCGTATTTTGCTTCTTTCCTACTTTGTTTCTTTGTTTCTTAGATACAATATAACACCTTTGTCTTTTTGATTTCCTGCTACACTCATACTCCTATCCAACTATTTACCCCATGAAGTCCCAGTCATAGAATTATTCTGTTCTCCTGGGTTATTCTCTGTGTTCCTGCTATTTGTGTGAAATCTTTAAGGACTTTCATCAGATTGGTTGCTTAGTCTCCTGCATACTTCCTTCGCCTGATTGTAAGTTATCTTTCATCTCTTTAACCTAGGATTCCAGTGTGTTACCAAGATCACATTATCCTTTTAGCTTCTCTCTAGGCTTTTATTCCTGGCCTCCAAAAGATATTCAAGTTAATTCTTGTGCTAATCACAGAGGAAATAGATGCAACAAATCAAAAAAAGAGATTCTTGAAGGGTTAACATTTTATTGGAAACGGAATGGGGGGAGAGTTATATAGATACATTTCTGGCATAAGTTTCTTAAAACAGAAGGGAACTTGCCAAGGGAAGATGCATACATGTTTATGTATAATCAATCAATGGATGTAATAAGGATTTTTTTTTAATTTCACTTGCTTGGAAGGTGACCAGCAGGTTTCAGCTGGCTGACAGATTGGTTTGATAAATCTTTGGGAATTTTTTGGTATTTTTGTCTCAGTTGCATTCTCTGGCAAGCACACAAAAGAGCTGTCCCCTCTAACACCCAGCTCTCAGCTTGACTTTTGTATGTGGATATGATTCTCCTTTCTGAATCTGCAAAACCTCTAAAATCTCCATTAAAATGCACTGTAAACCTCCTCTCTTTGGGAATACCATGGAGCTATGAAAAGACGACTATAAAAGCGAAGCCAGGATAAATAAACCTCATTCCAAATGAGTGTGGATTGGCAAGCTTAAGAATCATTAATTTTGCCTTAGTGAAAAAGGAGGAAGATGGAAATCCATGGGAGAGAATTAGGTTGGTTCAAGCAATACACCAGTGCTGTAACCCTACTCTAGACCTGTGTGCAATACACCCATAGGGAAATAAGGCTTTACAGCATGAAGATTTTATCAGCTTGTGCTTCTGTGACAGCCAGAGTGCTTGTGAGTTGATGAAGCCAGCAAGAATTACTTGTGGTGTTCCAAATGAGTGTCACTAAGCTCTTCGTGCCCTATCTGTCTGGCCTCTATGTGCCACATATAACAACTGTATACCTGTGAAAGCGGTGTCTGTATTTTAGTTTGAAAACTTGTGCTAGCAAAGAGAGGTTCCAGGGCATCATGGCTCCTGTCACAAGCTTCTGTGATGAGAACAAAAAAAATTAAAAGCTAGGTTTGAACCTATTCATCCCAGCCATAAAGAGAAAGTGAAGATCTGCTGTTTCAATGCCCTTCTCCTACTGTTAGTGCTTGGTCCTGATGCAGGAAGGTGAGGTGAGAGGAGGAGACTCTCAGAACTCCGGGGATCTTTATTTACTTGGTTAGTTTACTTTGCATTTGACTGAAATATCTGTTCAGTGGACTGGAGCAGTACTAGATGACGACATGAATTTTTCAGTTTGGAAAGAACTGAGAATCTTTTGGTAAGCCAGTGCTACTTGAATAAAGTCCCAAGGACTTGCCTATTGATAGGCAAGAGATAATTGTGTAAGGATTTGCACTCCGCAGCCTTTCACAAAGGATCCGGTGCTCCTCCACACCTGCAGCAACAGCTGAGGGCTGGGCAGGACAGGTTGTATTCCCACAAGGTAGAAAAACATCTTGGAGTTTCCTGCTTTTCATGTGAATATCGTCATTTTTGGCTATGTCTATCTCATAGACAAAGAGGTTTATAAATTTCAAATGTGATTGCTTTTGCAAAAACAAAGAGACCTTGAACTAGAAACTCTTAGGACCCTCCTTAGTCAAAACCATGTTTTGCTTACCCCAGAGAAAGCTGAAACTTTCTGTCTCCCACTATGCTAACCTTCCACTTTCACCCTTGAATTAAACTGAAATTCAGGACTGTGGTTTGTTGCAAGTCCAGGAAACACTGTTTCCTGGTCTTGGCTTCTGGCTAGTGGAGCAGTTTGTTTGCTTGTTTAATCACATTGGGAGTGGATTTACTGGAAAGATTTGTATTTAGTCCTAGGTTTTTGATAAATGCATCTTCTAATGTGTTCCTGGAGGAAAGCAATTTACATTCAGCTGCATGAGGGACACAGATTTTCTGCTGTAGCCTCCTCTGTCTCAGGTTCACTTTGCTGTGATGTGCCTGGCACAGTTAGATTGTCATTGTTTGTAAGAGTTTTTGATAGATCTTTATTCACCAGCCTCTAAAAACCAAATCCAGTCTACAGATCACTCTGGGATCTCATCTTGCATACAACTCAACACATGACCCTAAGCAATACTTGTGTGTGTGTAAAACAGTGGCTAAAGAAAAAGCAAAGTTAGAAATGTGTTTGAGACTCTGTGGAAGCAGGAGAATCCCGGCATCTCTTTCCTAATGGTGTTTCTTTGTTTAACCCTCATTGACTTTAATGAAATGTTGCTTGTTATCTTTCAGTCTACAGTCTCTCACCTATCTTAAAAATACTGGTGATATAGTGATTCTATTCTTATGTGATTTTAAATACATTATCTAAAAATTTTGACAGAACCTTTTTGTTCTTAATCCAGTGCAGCTGAGAAATTAAAATCCCAAAGAAATTCACTTTCCATATTTTTCTTACAACTTTAATTTTTTTTTACATACCAGCTGTAAGGACCAGAAAATAATAAATGAAAAGTTTTTTCTCAATTTGACAACTCTTAATTCTGTTTGGTTTCTTAAAAGAAATTCCTTAAAAATCTAACCTTTTGCTTTTCCCTCATGGTGTGGTGTCATAGGTTAGCAAGCATAGTCCCGGAAGGGATATCCTTGCTAAGGGGTGCTTACAGTTTCCTCTGGGACCTGATAGAACCTATCAGCTGGCCAGTTTGAATATGGACAATTCTTTAAGCCACTTAAAGTTGTGACCGCCTCTGTGATAAACACTTAAGAATAGACAAACTCCCCCCCAAGCTCTCTCTCGTTTCCGGCGCTGGCACAGGTGGCTGCAGGCCCCGTGCGGGGGCCAGCGGGCCCAGCCAGGCCCTGCTTGGGCCAGGCCGGGCCGGGCCACGGCCAGCCTGGAGCCATGGGCCTGTTCCAGCCATGGAACCCCCCCCCCCACTGCCTTGCCGTGGGCAGACGGAGCGGCTCGGAACCCCCCCCCCCCCCACTGCGGCCGAGATTCAGCAAAGCGGCACCTCTGTCCGGCAGAGGTCAGTGACCAACAGCGATAAGCCACATTCCAGCTGCAAGGCCGAGGTGAGATTAACCCTTTTATTGCTGTGAAGAGCTGAAAACCTAAGGGAAGAGAGAGAGGAGATGCTTAAAGCTGAAAGTCTGTTGTGAAGCTATGATATATCAGAGTATCCTGTTGTAATTTCATGAAGATATGGGGGGTGGAGTGTTCAACTCGTAAGCAATAGGCAGATGCTGCCGCAGCTGTAATTTCATGAGAAGTTTGGACAGAGAGAGATGAACCAGATGAACCAGATGAGGACTTTTGCTCCAAAGAGGAAAGGAGAAAAACCTCAATTCCTAGAGATGCTTCCAGAGATAGTCTTAAAGATGAAGATGACCCTTTGCTTCCAGGGAAGGAGGAGGGCCTCTGTTTTTTTTTGTTTCTGAACAGCTCAACCTTAAAATTGTACCCCAGAAAACTTTCAAGAATGGACCCTCGAAAGCAGTTGCGGGAAAAGCTGCAAGTCGGGGGAAGGGACTCACATCGCAAGCAGAGAGACTCCTCTTCCTGAATGGACTGAACAATATTTGGAAGTGGGTGGCTGTCTCGGTGTGATACTGTTTTCATAGCATGAGCAAAAAGAGACTTCTCTTTCTAAATGGACTGAACAAGGTTATTATGGAAGTGGTAAACAGACTGAACATCTTAAGGGTTGTCTTTACATTGTCAGTGGGAGAAGGGAAGAAGGTGGGGGGAGGAGGAGAGTTCTAAAGGTGGTATAATTTTTTTTTTCCTTTTCTTCTTTTAGGTCTGTTAATAAACTTCTTTATATTCATTCAAGTTGGTGCCTGCTTTGCATTTCTCCTAATTCTTATCTCACAGAAGATAAACAGTAATGAGTATTTTAGACCAAACCACTACACTAAATTGGTGTTTCTGCCCGGTTACAAACCCAACCCGCGACATGTGGTCAAGTGCTTTAAGACTGACATTAACAAAAAATAATGGTTTCTTTCCTGAATTGGTGTTCACTATATAATATCGCATTACTTCTACTACTACGGGTAATGATAATAATAACAACAACAACATTTTAGAGAGTTTAGTCTGGTTTTAGCAGTTGTGAATTACGTCAGTTGTATTTTATCACTTGTGAAAAAAGTGAGCTGTATTGGTTTCCCACACAAATAGATGTGAGGGTGAAATATGCATTCAGTTTTCTTTCCTACTGAAAGGCATTCTCCCAAATATGAGACATGTAGGAGAAATACATGAAATACACCGCATTGTTATGGAAGCACATCGTTCCTCACATCTCTGATGGCTGCTGGAAGGGGATGTGTACATCACCTGAAGGGAACACACCACTTGCCACAAGCCACATAGCCACCTGGAAACAGCCCCAGGCAATCTGCTTCCACTCTACTAAACTCAGCCTGAAGGCATCAAAGGTGGCTTCCAGCTCTGTTGGGTGATGTCTCTGTGTAGCTGTTTGCACCATGAAGCTCTCAGTGTTGAAGTGCTGGGTTTTGTATCATGCTTGAGAAATAGCCCTCAGACTCAGATACCTATTACAGGCCTTCAGGATGAAAACTGGCTGTGTAATGTGAAACATCAAGGTTGCCTTCTGTAGCTGCTGATACAGGTGCAGGCTGATCTGCACTTTGCTCTTACCAGGGTGATCAGAGAAGCTGCCTTGGGACATCCATTCTGCCAGGAGTATGGGGAATATTGTGCAAGAGTGGAAATGGCCTTTCACAGCAGGTCATTAGTCCGTTAGTCACAGAATCACAGAATAAGTTGTGTGGGAAGGCACCCATCAGGATCATCAAGTCCAACTCCTGGCCCTGCGCATCACCATCCCCAAGAATCACACCATGTACCTTAGAGCAGTGTCCAAATGCTTCTTGAACTCTGTCAGCCTTGGTGCTGTGACCACTTCCTTGGGGAACCTGTTCAGTGCCCAACCACCCTCTGGGTGAAGAACCTTTCCCTAATAATCAGTCTAAGCCTCCCCAGACACAACTTCAGGCCGTTCCCTTGGGTCCTGTCACCACAGAGAAGAGATCAGTGCCTCTCTGTCTTCTTCTCCTCACAAGGACATTGCAGCTGCAATGAGGTCTCCCCTCAATCTCTTCTCCAGGCTGAACAGACCAAGTGACCTCAGCCACTCCTCATTCAGCTTCCCCTCCAGACCCTTCATCATCTTTGCTGCCTTCCTTTGGATGCTCTCTAATAGTTTAATGTCTTTCTTATCTTGTGGCACCCAAAATTGCCCCCAACACTCGAGGTGAGGCTGCCCCAGTGCAGAGCAGAGAGGAACAATCCCCTCCCTTGCCCGGCTGGTGATGCTGTGCCTGATATACTCCAGGACACAGTTGATGGGCTAACCAGGAGCATGAATTGTGGTTGGCCTACTCTAACAGCAGGCTGTGATGCCAAAAACTACTGTTTCTGGCCAGCACTGAGGAGCACCAAGGCATCAGTTCACAAAGATAGCACTCAAATATGTGCACAGGGGAAACTGATGAACTAAGGCACTGTCTGATGACCTTTCCTGCAGTCTTTTACCAGGTCAGCAATTTCTAGATGTGTATTTTGTTTGAGGCCTAGACCATTTGGCATTCTTTATTTCTGCTTAATTAGCTTCATGATTTAAAACTATTTGCAGCCCCCTAATGAACTGGGAAAACCCAGCAGTTGTTAGCAGCTGGCTGGGATTTTAACAGCAGCCATGTGCATTCAGCAGAAAAGCAATAAAATAGCGAGAAGAAAAGTCTGGCAGTACTGCCAGGGGTCAGGACATGCAAGGGCTATCCTCAGCTCTGTTAATGATCACCATGAGCACAGAACAGAATTGCAGCGAAACAGCCTTGTTAAGGGACAGTGACAACAAAGGCTTTGGCAGAAGGCCCCGCACCCTGTGAAAGAGGATTTGAACTTAGATGCTGGATGTGGACCGGAGCAACTGAGGGTGTGTTTCCATCACATTTTCAACAGCTCCCTAGCCCTGACAAAATTTCTGAGGGAGAATTTGTCAAAACCTGTTGGGGTCCCTCCCCCTGCCATGGAGCCCTGGGAGAGGGGCCCTGGGGGGAGGCACGGGGTTTCCCTGCCCCTGCTCAGCCTCGTTCCCCATTGGTTTTGTGTTCCCTGCGTGGGCAAAGGACCCTCGGGTCCCGTGATTGAGCAGTTCCTGGGCAGAGCCCGGCCATGCGGCTGGAGAAATAAACATCTCTGAAACATCTAGAAAGAATCCGTCCATATAGATTTCTTTTCCACGGGACTCCTGGTTTGATATAGGCATGTTACAGTATCCCCACTGTAGCAAAACCCCTTAGGCATTAAGTTGCCCAGAAATACTATACAGCCCTGTGGAGTTTCACTGAGGGGTGGACATGACTACTACTGAGTGGTGGTAAATGTACTTGTTCTGGTTGTGCCTGTGCCTTACAGCTCAGTCCTCTGAATATGTTTTGCTCATCACCACTTCAATGCTTTCCCAGACAAAGCAACTGAGCCTATATCCTCATTTCCCTGGGATCTGGAGAAGTGTCCGCCAAATTTTAACAGTATGTGGCCATCCAGGTGACAATCTCCCACAGCTTCAGTCTGTTCCCCTGGATATTCCTCCTTCATATAGTGATTCTCAGTTATTTCTGTGATGCAGATTGTCACAGAATTATTTTGTCCCCTTCTGAAACCCCAGATCACAAGTCTGCCCCATCTCTCAAGAAGATTTTTAGCACTAGTCTGTCAAAAGATATATTATATCATTATAATTAAGACCGGTATATTGAGATGTGGTCTATAACTTTTAATGCTCCACTTTAGCCAATCTGCAATTTAATAAAACTAAATACAGAACACAGTCTCAGCATGCCTACTTTTTGTAGCTGACTTTCCTGTTTGGATTATATATCCCTAAATTTAGAGGTAATGGAGAACAGTTACAATATTGCTGAACTTGTGTTTCAGTGGTGACTACTTCAGGAAAAGAAGCACTATGTGTGAGAGAAACTATATGTAGTCTAGTGAAAATGATGTTCAGATCCATAAAAGACTTGGCTAGCTGAGGTATCTGTAGGAAGGCTGACAGCTGGGGCTAAGAGCATTCTCTTAGATCATTCTAGCTGTTTAAGAAGCCCACCCCATCTCTGCTCTGGGGAAAGATTTTTTTCCCGTATCGCAAACATGAATTCTTTTGTGAGAGTCAGATTACATTTTGGATGTATGTGATAAAAGATAAAGAGTTGCCTTACTGTCTGTCAGTGCACCTTTGAGGCCAGTATGAAGTACATCTGACTCTGGGTTTAGGTTTTTCAATCCATAAATGATCTTCACATGTCCTTTTAACCCGTATTTGTGGGATATTGTGGTGCTTTTGAACAAAATTCTCTCTGGAGATCTGTGCACACTTCCTTTTTCTGTCTCAGGTGCTAATTATTTTATGTGGAGCCTCCTCCTAGTACATTTTATTTTTGGGGGTAGATGGATTTCTTATGTTTTGTTTTGATTAGGTCGATATGCACGTAATACAGTGACATTTACTTTACTGTGTTTTTTTTCAAATGCTCTGAAAAATCTGTCTGCAGCCACTATATGATACCCTGGTGCGGTTTTGTTATGAAAATGGTACCTAAAGGAAACAGAAATAACAAAGAATAGCTGCATCACTGCGGGAATTTAAATGTGTCTGTTCTGGGTAGGCTTTCATAGTTCAAGCCAGGGTTTCTTAGGTCTCTTTCCCTGAATAATTTTATGGGATTTGACATCAGCAGAGCACCTTGCTAAGACAAGGGAAGTATCATAAGAAACCAAAACAACATGTAGGGTTTTTAACATACAAGCTACTTCAGGCAAAGACATGTGGAAATTGAGAATTTATCAGTCACTTTGATTTCCTGACTGTGATTGGGATGCACCTCTCACGCACAGGAATGGAAGGTCTCTCAGGTGAGGGAGATGTAGTGTTCTCTGCAAAACTGAGACTGCTTCTTCAGACCACCTTCTCTTTCCAACCATAGTTTGCTGTTCCTGAAGGATGACTGCCCCCATGGTCTGCAGGTGTGACAGTGGCTGTTGTAGTTCGGTGTGGGAATCACAGAAAATTTACATTCTAATAACAAAACTAAGACACTAGAAATCTGCTTTTTCCTCACTGCAGCCAGAAGTAGTCTTCCCTAACCTTGCCTGTCTTCCAGTCATCAGGGGTCTGTGAGTCTTGAGGAAAAGAAAGCTGACCTGAAGCTCATGACCTCTTTCCGATGTCCACTTTGTATTGCAAATAACTCTGCTGAAAGGATTGACAAATTTTTCATGCATTTAGGGATTTTTCTCCTTCTTTGCTGCCACAGTTTGTATCTTTCCCCGTTTATTTATCTGGCTGGTTTGGAAACTCTTTAATGAGTAGGAAACTTCATTACCAGAGGGTCTCTGTTTTAATTCTCCACCTTTTATTGGCTGTGGTTTTGGTTTTCCTTTTCCTGCCTTCTCCCATGCTTAGTATACAACTCTTTGACAGTTCTTGACATAGATATCTGCATTTTGAAAGTAAGTTGAACTTTAAGAATTGTCTTTTGGCTTTCAGTGATGGTAGTCGAATCAACCTTGACTGCAGTTTTAACCACTGTCCTTCAAGTCAGTTGTGTTGTCTTTATCTTTTTATCCATGATGTGTACTTCTGGTTTTTGCAACGTGTTCATCCTCTTCAGAATAGTGGCAGCTCTCAACCAATTTGACTGAGCTTCCTCTGGGAGAGACAGCAGCAATGAAGAGGATATCTTATGGAAGCAGCGTATCACAAACCTTTCTGTAGAACTGGGATAAACCACATACAGCAAAAACTTTCTCCTTCTGGGGTCTAGGGATCTTCCTCAACTTTTTCCTTCTGGGGTCTAGGGATCTTCTGGAGCTCTTCCTTTGGGAAATGGTTCTTTGGCCTGTCTTTTGCCAAATGTATACCCCAACTCTTTCCCCATCTTTTTTTCTATTTTTTCTTCTACAGAGAACTCTTGCATAAAAAGAAAATCTATGACAGTATATGAAGTGTAAGGCTCCTCAGCTTTCTGTAATGCAACTCCATAGTCAGTCTTTGAGGAAATTGAAAGAGTTTTAGAAGTCCTCCCACAAGTGCTGTTGTCAAAAATTACTTTACCTTCAAACAATATTTTGTGTGTGTTTGTATCATCCCTTACAAATCCAACATGCCTGTTTTTAAATCCCTGTCTTTCCCACTCTGAGAGTATTTCAGCTCTGTTGGAGCTTTGAACCAATCTGGGCTTTTTTAGTTCACTTTAGTCTAACTAATTTGTGCCAGTCTGTTATCTCTCAAAGTCTAAAAGAGGTCAGTTTCATTTCTGCACAGTAGAGCAGCTCACTCCAATTGAAATTTATGTCGGCCATCAAAAATACACGCCCTTACAAATGCTACTTTTTGCTCTTTTATTTTACTTGTCTGACAGGGAAGTCACTGTAACAACTCTTCTTTCCTGACAATTACAGACAGAAATGGGATTTTAAAACATAGTTAATATCTATCCTGAAAGTACCTTTCATCTATTGTTGATCCTTCATCTATGGTTAATGGACATTCCTAGCTGTTAAGTCTGGGGGACCATTATGGTTCTGGAATGTGACTTAATAATTCCTGTATTAGTCTCAGTAACTTGTGGCTGGATGCAGAAATGTTACTGTGGATTAGCTTAATCCTTTTTGTAACCTGTAGGTGAACTAATGTCCTGCAGTGATACTCAAAATTGTAGTGAACAGTGGGTCTTCCTCATTGAACAAAACTGTTGAAATTGTAACAGCTTTGATAGAAAGCTCAAGCACATATAACTGCTTGCAAAAATGTGTATGTGTGTATAGACTGGGCAACGAGGTGCTGGAGAGAAGTGCCAGGGAAAGGGACATGGAGGTCCTGGTTGATGGCAAGGTGACCATGAGTCAGCAGTGCCCTGGTGGCCAGGAGAGCCAAGTGTGTCCTGGGGGGCATCAGGCACAGCATCACCAGCCGGGCAAGGGAGGGGATTGTCCCGCTCTGCTCTGCACTGGGGCAGCCTCACCTCAAGTGCTGGGGGCAGTTTTGGGTGTCATGATACAAAAAAGACATTAAGCTATCAGAGAGCATCCAAAGGAAGGCCAGGAGGATTATGAAGGGTCTGGAGGGGAAGCTGAATAAGGAGCTGCTGAGGGCACTTGGTCTCTTCAGGCTGGAGGAGACTGAGGGGAGATCTCATTGCAGTTACAACTTCCTTGTGAGGGGAAGAGGAGGGGCAGGCACTGATCTCTTCTCTGAGGACCTGAGGGAATGGCCTGAAGTTTTGTCTAGGGAGGTTTAGGGTGGATATTAGAAAAAGGGTCTTCACCCAAAGGGTGGTCTGGGCAGTGGAAGGTGCTCCGCAGGGAAGCAGTCACAGCACCAACCTGCCTGAGTTCAAGAAGTTTTTGAACAATGTTCCCAGGCACAGGGTGTGACTCTTGGAGTATCCTCTGCAGAGCCAGGAGTTGGACTTGATCCTGATGAGTCCCTTCCAACTCATCAGATTCTGTGATTCTGTGATTCCATGATTATACTTTTTGTCTCGCCATGAAAAAAGCAATTATAACTGCAGACCAGTGGACAGAAGAGAAGCAAGAGGTCAAGCAAAGCAAGTGTTAAGTGAAAACCCTGAGGGATGAAAGGGAACTTACAAAGAGCGGGGTTGAGCTCATTGTCAGCTAGATGGAAGTTGAGCACAGTGAGTAAATAAGCTATCTCCTACTGTGTTCAGGGAAATAGATTTTCTAGTACACTCATTGTAAATAACAAGACCATGTAAGAGATGTGCATCCTCTATATCAACTTCTTTTTTAGAATAAAATGACATTTTGACCCTGAATTTCTGCTAACTTCTTGTGTGAGGAAGGAGTACCAATATTTGTGCCTAAACAATCTGGTCCTGATTTTAAATGTATTTACTGCTGGAAAATCTGACACCTTGTGATAAACTGTTCAAATCATTACATATCCCCACTGTTTAAAAATGTGTACTGTAGTTACAGAATTTCAAAGGAAATTAAGAATGGCCTGAGGGAAGAACTGATGAGAAGTCTGTGGTTATCTGCATTTAGAAACAAACGAATCTTTGGAAGCCTTTTTTTGGCTACTGTTTGCCTTTTATGCATGTATCTTTTCTTTTTTTTTTTCAGGTTGTAACTTTTTTTCTTGGAAAACATCATCTCTTTATTTGACAGGCTGCCACTCACCACCTTCCCCTAAAAAGTCAACCACTGACACTTTCTTCTTCATTTTTATTTGCAGCCAAAAATGTTTGGATTAAGCTTTTGACAGTAGTCAAGAGATTTTGAAGATGGCAGACACTTTCTGTGAAAGCAGTTATTTCTGTAAGCCTGTTTATTTCCATCTAAGCCTTGCTGAATAGTATCAGAATTCATTTTCATCACTGCCAAAATCTGAATTCTGGAGGTGTCACTAACAGGTATCTGATTGGAGTTTTATTTCCATGCTATTTGATTTCTGAAGTAATTCCAAACACATTAAGATGGGGAAAGAACAAGTTGAAAGGTATAAACAGAGTAAGGAGAGCAAAACTGACAGAGAAAGGAAAAAAAGGGGAAAATGCTTTCTGTAAAATAGTAGAAATAGAGTGCATCTGTTTATCTGCAGAAGATACACTGGCTTTGGTTAGTGGTTGGTGAAAGATTACTTCTTTTTTTTTTTGTTAATAATCTATTTTTTTTTGTATTTTTTTAAATCTTTTAATCTCTTTTATGTCTTATTTGCTCACTTTTCACTCCCCATCCCTCCTTTTTTGGGTAGGTAATTTTAGACACAATTCTTCACTGCTGGTTTTCCAGACTCTTAGCCTTTTGACAAGTTTTTCAAAGTCACAGATATATTTATAATGACTAAGACAATGCTGCTGTGTGCAGTGGTTATGTTGGCTTTTTTCCTAGCTTGCAAATTCAGGTGCAGTTCATGCCTGTCCTTTCCAGACTCACATTTGTGGTTATAAATGGGTATTAGTTGATTTGGGCCAGTAATTTTTCTATTCATTCTCCATTCTCTACAGAATTGAAGTTAGAAAGAGCTGTCCCAAATTTTCACCTTGGCTGGTAGTCTCTCATTGTCAATGAGAAGCTGAAATGTTCCATAAAAACTTTGTTACTTTATGACAGGACATGTTGTCATGGTGTGACCTCAGATGGCAACTAAGCCCCATGCAGCCACTAGCTCACTCTACTCCCAGTGGGATGGTGGAAAGAATTGGAAGGGTAAAAGTGAGAAAAAACTTGTGGGGGAATGATATAGGTAAAGCAAAACAAGGAATTCATCCACCATTTCCCATGGGCAGGCAGGTGTTCAGCCATCCTCAGGAAAGCTGGGCTCCCTGATTTTGGAAGACAAATGCCATTCCTCTGAACGTCCCCTCCTTCCTCCCTTCTTCCCCCAGCTCTATAGGCTGAACGTGATGTCATAGGGGCATGGAATGTCCTTTGGGTCAGTTGGGGTCAGCTGTTCTGTTTATGTCCCCTCCCAGCTTCTTGTGCACCCCCAGCCTCCCCGCTGGCAAGGGGGGGTGAGAGGCTGAAGAGCCCTTGACTCAGCACCAATGAAGACAACAGTGTGTCATGAACATTATTCTCATCCCAAATCCAAAACACAGTGCTATACCAGCTACTGGGAAGAAAATTTACTCTCTCCCAGCTGAAACCTGGATATGTGCTAATGCCTTTATGTGGAGTGGAAGTAGTTCACACATTTCGTAGGCCACACTCATATCAGTACTCATATCAGAGGTTTTTTCATTCGTTGTTTCCCCCTCTCAGTTCACCGCGTGTTTCTCGCTCATTTTGTCTCTTCCTTGGGCTCTCTGCCATCCCCCAGTCTGTTCCAGAAGCTCTGTGTTATCATGTCATCATGTTTGCTAATCTTTTCTTCTCAGCCATCTGGAAGATAGGAGTTCTTTTGCTGAGTATCTAAACAAAAAAATCTCCTCCTTCTGCTGTCCCATCAGTGACATCGGGCATGAAATAGTTCATTGATTTATCTTGGGCCTGATCCTCCAGTAATTTTAGTTAAGAATTTGGCTGATGCACTGAAGTCTGTGTGATGATTTTCTTTATTAAAAAAAAAAAAAAGGCAGTGGAGAGCAAACTCTTTCCAAGGGTGGTATGATAGGAGATTACTTGCCCCTTTCCAGTGAGGTCCCAGTTTCAGGACTGTCCTTACCTTTTCCCAACACTGTGACAAAGTTGTAGGTAAATTAGAGGAGGTCCAGGATGCAACAGTAAGAATGACAAGAGATTTAGAAGTGACCTGTGAGGAAAACATGAGGAATTTTCCTTTTTTTTTTACCCCCTCCCCATCCAAAAAAGAGAAAACAGTCTACACTTAAGGCCTCTAGTATAGCAAGGTCTGTCATAAAGAGGTCATCAGTTACTTGTTCTGCAGGTTTGTGATCATAGGGAAAAAACAAAAGCTGCAAGCTTGCAGCTGAGATTAGCTCCTCTATTAGAAAAAACGTATTTATAAGGGTAGCAAAGCGGTGAAATAGACTCACTAGAAAGACTGTGAACTTGCCTCAGGAAGAATGGGTGTAAGACAGTCTTGTCACAGATGCTCTAGGAAGTGTTCTGCCTGCTTTGTGTCAGGGGACCTCTTCCATCTCTACAGTTCTGTGGGGAGAAGAGTGGTTACGCTGGAGGCAGCACACTAGTGGTTGCTATCAGCCAGTTCTTTGATCTGCAGGCAATTCCTCTCCTGGCTGAAGTTGATGGCAATACTGACAAGTTGCCATGAGCTCAGAATGGCCTCATTTCCCACACCAACATTAACAAGCTGCTGATCATTCCTGCCTGGAGTATCCCCTTACGTTCTGTGCTGTTCAAGGGGTGTTGGGTTACTGCTAAGCAGACAGAAAACAGCTGCTAGAGCAAAGAGCAGACTTGATTTTGTTCCTCCTTCAGTAGTTAGCAGTCATCATCATTACCACAAGACTGGGTGTCAACATGTAGCTCAGTCAATGAGGAACACTGAAATCTGTTTTGGCTGAGATTCAGGTGGAAGAAATGTTACCTTGGTCCCAGAGCCAGCCATTAGGACAGAAGGACAGTGGTGGCATTCAGGCTGTCTAACACTGTGTTCTTGTGTTTCTACCAAAGACATCCTGCTATCATGACTTTAGTAAACCTTGTGAAGTCCTGGGATCACTGATTTGGTAATCTTTCTCTATGAATAAAACCCCCTGTTTCTCCCCAGGGTTCCTTCCTTCCTTTCTTTCTTTCTTTCTTTCTTCCTAATTAATTTTTTTTTTTTTTTAACTTTCCTGTCTCTGGTTGAAGGATAGGATTGCAGAAAGATTTTCACTGGAAAAAAGGCTGAATGGAGTACCCTTTTGTCATTGTTGTGGTTGTTGTTGCTTGTGGTTTGCTTTGTGTTGTGGGGTTTTTTGCAATAGGCAGTGAATGCTCAGGATTCATACCCCACTGCTGTGGTAAATATTAGCTCTCCAGTTATTGAACATTTACCCTCTACTCTGTAACACAGCTTTGCTTAGGAATGGCACTGTTCCTCCTTGCTTTGCTACTATTAAAACCATGCTTCTAATGAAAGTAAGATTTCGTTATCTGCAGGCCTGAGGTGCTAAAGTTTTACTTCTTTGTTTTTCTCAAGAAGGGATTAATGTGCATGTTTTAGTTCCTAGCATTCATTACAAATTCTGTATCTGTGCTTTTTTCTGCTTCTCTGCTACTTATTTGGGCAGGATTGCTTTCCCTCAATGGACCTCACCCACCAGAATGGGAAAGTGTAGGAGATAATCCATCACCTTACCTAGGGAACCTTTCAGATCAACAGCCAGCCTGCTGGCAACCTACTGGGTGTCTGCATTACTGTGCATGTGATGGATCATACATTCCTGGCTGGCTTACAGATGAACTGATCCATTTGCCTTATCTGCAGGCATGAGTGAGAGCTTCCTGCCATCAACTGTCTCAAAAAGTCATCCCTGTCACATCACTCAGGGAAGCATTTTTCATTGGGGGAAACAGTGGAAGCACATGCCCTGCTTGAAGCACCTGCTTCTTGCAGAGCATTACTTCCATGACTGATGGCATGAGGAGATGGCCTCAGCTCTGCTCTCCACGTCAGAAATACAGACACCAGAGGGAGACAAAGTGAGGGAGAAAGTAAGGTCAACAGCTAGGACAAGTGAATTAGTAGAGTGGAAGCGGGAAATGTTGTAAATATCTGTGGGAAGGGGAAAGCGGCAGACATGATTGAAAGAGGAAAAGAACTAAGAGAAAAATAAGGGTGAAAGCCAGTGAAATAAAGAGTAAAAAAACCCAAAGAACTGACTGACAGCTAGCAGCTGGATACATGGTACAATCCCAGCTAAATTTATATATTAATTTACTGTTTAAATCCTGTGTTGTTGTTTTCCCTATCCTGATATTTTCTTCGTGTAAACTCAAATTTTAGGGCTCTTCTTCAGGAAAAAGAATAAAATATAAAACCAATAATTAAGAGATGTTATTAGAAGGAAAAAATTGTCAGCTTTCCAAAGCTTCTTTCACAGGTGAAAATGTTTAGAAGGAAGTATATTTTTCATTTGTCACTTAGATGCCTTGTTCAGCTCATGCTACTTCCTTGAAAGTGGATCTCCAGCCAACCGTTCATTACCTGCTCTCCTAACATTCTTTCCAGCATTTCTAAGCCTTGGCACTTTTCCATTTCTGTACTCTCATTTTAAAAAGTTACTTCTGTTGTTACATATCCAGAATAGTAATCTTTCTGATACCAAACAGCAATATATTTTCAGGAATGTCTGTTTAACTGCTTAAAAAGCAACAGCTCATGTTTCACTCTTGCCTTAAAAATGTTTTGTTAGCAGGTCTTTGTGGTTATTATTTTTGGAACATTCTAGATCACAATATTTTGGGTGTGTCTTTTTCTTTGATGATTCTTTGAGTAGTCATAAAGTCTGCAAAACCCACATTAAAAACTGTAGCTAATGAAATGGGGAAAAGCAAGACTCTGAGGGTAAAAAGCAGAGCAGGTGAACTGAGAGGCCAAGAAACTGGGTGGTTTGGCAAAGTAGCTTGATGGCTGGAAATTTCAAGACAAATTAGGAGGAGCTCTGGGATCTAGACAGGCAGTCTGCACTGAATATCTTTGTCTCCTGTTCTCCCACCCTACAGATGAGTAATCTCCAGTGATGTCAGTGGGCGTTATCCTCATGTCCTGAGGGTAATAGATTGGGCCCCCATAGTGTAAGTAATGCCTCATTTTCTCTTAAGCTGGAAAATCATCTGAGTTTCCCTTTAATGTTCCACAAGGGAGCTGTGGAGAGGGAGGAAGGAAGGTTTAATATTCCTTTCTAGTTGCATCACTTGCGTGTTTTGCAATCGAGTTGCAGAGTACAAATGCAGATTTGGAATTGTTTAAATGACAACAGAACCATTGCATAGCTCCTCAAATATTTTGGCTGTTTAGATACTCAGTCAAGCCGCAGTTCTCCCCCCAACAAGGGCACTCATGGGAGAGCAAATGGTAAAGAACACGAACAGCCCAAAGTAGAGTGACTGGGCTTTTGGCAGGGAGGTGCCAGCTGTCATTGGAAACAAGTCCAGAATTTGTTGTGAGGATCGTTCTAAGGAAAGTGGATCTTCAAAAAGGTTATAAAAGGAATGCAGCAATTCAGCAGTGTTTACTAATGATGTTTATGCTACTTTATATTGTAAAAAAGATTAGTTCATAAACTATTTCTGGTGATGAAGTTCCTTGTTCTGTACAAATATGCACACACAAAATTTGGGGAAAAAAGGGTGTCCTGATTCTTTAGGGTCATGAGCCTTGAGTGAATTAAATTTAAAAAAAAAGAGAGAGGAAAAAAAACCCCAAGTGTGTGCTTAGAAAACGTGAAAACCTAAGCATGTGAAATTTTTATGAATTATGAAAATGGGTGCTGTGCTGTAGGAAACATCCAAGGAAAATCGGTAGCTTTCTAGAGGAAGTCTATCACTTAACTAGATGCTTTTCAGATGTTTAAGGGTCCATCCTTCATGTAAATGTTTAGTTTCACTTAAAAAGGAAGAAAGGGAAGGCTGGTAAAGTTGGGAAGAAATGACTAGAACAAACATTAACTTTGCGGATCCCAAGTGGAAGCAACAGAGAGAGTAATTTCAGACCTGACTCTTCCAGGAGCTGAATCTCTGCCTTGTACTAGACAGAGGTGGCTGAACATCAACCTTGGCACTTGCAGAGTGACATGCCATGTAAAAATTAAATTAGGGAGGGCTCAGAGCAGCCCATTGCTTCTGCTTTTTCATTGAATAATCTCCTTCTTAGCTGTCCTGCAGTTTTGGCTTGAGTTTACCAGAGCTGACTCTAAGTAAGAGTATTTCTCTTTGATGTGAGTAAAGTAGATCCGTAGCCCATGCATACTGAAGTTTAATAAAATACATCCTTTATTCATGACTGCCTTTCCAGCATTGCTGCAGCAATTCAGATTTAATTTGTGGGTAGGAATGATTTGCATGCAAAGAACAAGTACTTCAAAGTATGTGAAGATAAGAGACTTATGTAAAAATTAAGCAGTCTACAGTCTGCAGGATAACTGTGGTAGCTTTCGCATCCCGGTCAGAAACCTCAGAGAAGTACCAGACTGGAGAGAGCACTCCAACTGGAACAGCACAAAACAAGTCTTTAATGAAAGCAATTGAAATAACACTAAATAAACTGTTTTAATGGAGCTCCAAAGAGATGCATAAAAGCTGCTAGTAAAGTCAATTGAAGGCCTGTCACAGTGCCTCAAAAGTCCCTTCACAGCCCTCCTGCTGGCAGCAGTTCAAGTCTCTTTACAGCACATTAGAGGTAAGCGTAGCAGTATTATACAAGGCCCTTTGAAAAACTAATAAAAATATTCTCCCTGTGAGAGAAACCCACTGCTGCTAGGAGAGGAACTGTGTGCCCTTTGGTCTGGGAGTCATTTGTTTCTCCAGCTGGGATAAAGAAGAGTCTTTAATAATTCACAAAACTATTGTTAATAGTTGTATTCCCTGTGCTTGCCTCCTAATAGCAAGAGACGTGCATTGAAATGTGCTGCTCAAAATCAGGCCTAAACAGTGGCCCAAAAGTTCTTTTTCAAATTGTGGCCTGCACTGGGTAGGTTAAACTGTAGCTTATGCCAAGTGGCACTAACCTGCTGTGAGACCATGCTCAGAAGTTCTCATGCAGAAAGCTTTTTTGCTTGGCCGATGGTCTCGTGCTGTGTGAGGATGTGAGCATGGGTGAAGTGTATGAGGTGAAGTTCTTTTTTTTGTCAGTATGTGACCTGTGCCACAGGGAGGCTTCTGTGGAAATGCAATGCAGAGAGATGCAGGAGTGTCTTTCCCCTGTGGTGATGGCTCACCTGGGAGAGCACTGTTTCTGCAAAATCTGTAATGGGTGGCCACCTTAAAAATTAACTGTAGATTGCCTCTGCTATGGAAACTGCTGTTTTCCCTTGCCATGTACCTATACCCATTAAAAATTTGTCTGAGAGGACTTTTGTCCAGGTCCATAAAACCAACATGGCAGCATTAAATCTTCTGTCTCCTGGGAGTGCTGGAAGCAGGTTCTGTGTCTGCTAAGATGACCCCACACTAGGCATGAATTCAAAAGCTGTTGAAAGTGCATCTGTGTTACTGATACTGCGTACGTATTGCTACATTGGTTGCAGAGTATGAGAAGATTCATGGTGTCAAATGAAAGAGTTTGAACTAACAAATGGAGTTTGAAACAGAGGACCAAGAGCCAAATTTGCACAATATTTTAAACAAAAGATTCTGAAAAAGAGTGTTTATATTAATTAACTTTTTATCATCTGTGTTTTACCTTTCATTTTAATATTACTATTCTGATATGTTATTACACAAATTATTTTTATCTATCATAAAAAGAAAGTTGGATAATTTCATTCCAAAACAGAAAAGGAATGCACATCTTCTGCTAAATGTTTTAATTGCTACCAGGGCAGCATTTTTTTATACATGGAGTAGTTCAGATGGGAAGATTTCAGGTGGCCCTTTTGACAGCCATTTGGAACAGGCACTTTATCAGAAGTGAAAGAGCCTTGGAAAAAGTCCTCATAAATAAGATCCCAAAAAATCCTTTCTGCCATAATCACTGCATTCTGTACAATTCACATATTTTAGAAAGAAGTTATTCAAGTTATTGTTCAGAAGCATTTTAAAGAATCATTTTTAAATCCCTCCCTGTGAACCTCTGCTCTGCTTAATACCATAAGCAGAGTTGCACAGCCTTAGCAGGAAGGAAGACATTAAACAAGCTAATATTAAGCTTCTCAAAGTTGAATTGTTTTCAACAGAAAAGAAATTTGAAGACATTAGACATTAGTCCAAGACAAAAGCAAGGGTAGTTGGATATGTTATGAGATCTGGGGCATGGGAAGAGGATGCTGGTTTGTAATTACTCTGTATCACATCTGACCTGTGTCTGGTGGCAAGGGATTAATGTTTGGGATTCCAGTAAAAAGGCCTATCTTTTAGTGGGGAAAAGAGAGACAATGTGGTGGCCAAAAGGATGGCAGGCATTGGGTTGCCCAGAGCCCTGCATAGCCACAGAATAACTTTCTCACGGGCACTGGATTAGCAGGCTTGCACTGAGAAGAGTAAAATAATCAGTGTTTATAGTAAATGCATTCATCTCATGGCTGCTGCTGTTTTAGTTCCGAATTTGTATGCACACATGATTCTGTTTCGATCCAGACAGATGGAGAAAACTTTTAGCTGTCATTTTTGTTACATTTTAGACAATCAAAGTATCTCCCTGTGGCCTCTTCTGCTGCACCCAGCCTAGGATATGGATCACTAGTGGCACATAAAGATACATGCCTACGCTCTGTGATTCTCTGTCTTTGTTTTTACTATCTGCCATAACCAGTAACAAAGAGATTTGTGCAGATGACTATCAACAGTCGCTGGAAAGACACTGAAGCCCCAAGGTCCTAGTAGACCTGGTATCTCCCCTAGCAGGCTGGCTGAATTTGAGCTGTGATCTGGCTTCTTTGTCTCCAAGTGCACAATACATAAGCTGATTAATGGAGTGGATGGCATTGCCACAGCCTCCCAAGGCCTCCACGTTTTATGTACACAACAGCTCCTCTCGATAGAAACGGGGTAAGAAAGGACCAGTAGACATCTGTTGTTTGTGTTTTGTAATGCCTTGGTTGAGCAAATCATGTTCCCTTCACCTTAGCAGTTACGTACAGTTGTCCATTTAATTGTATTATGATAAACTACATCAGAGGAAAGAGGCATAAGACATCTGCACATTTGGAAAATGGGGAATTAAATCATGGAGTAGTTTAAAGATCTCAATTATATACCTGCTGATGCTGTCTACTGCTTTTGGGCTGCATGTGGTGGCATGTCTGGATCTATAATTCATTGTGATCTTAAAAAGGGCAAGGGGATCTTAAAAACTACATATATTGAAAAAAATATCCCATAGTAGTAATGCAACATTTCAGAAAAGGCATGGGAAGATGTTTTTGTCTGCTTATCTCCACATTCAAGAGGAAAGCAGGACAGTATTGAGCTAAAAACTGACAAAGGGACTGGGAGAGACCAGATTTGAGCAAGACTTTGGATGTCATTCTTTGGCTTTTTGCTGTTGAGGTGTAGGATCCTGCCACTGTGCTGCCTGGCCCCTGGCACCTGGTGTGTGGCAGGTGGGTACAAGCACGATGTTACCCTGCCAGCGAGTGCTTGGTGCCTCGCCACTGCTCCACTGCAAAAGCCCTGTGCTCTGGCAACCGTTGTTCCGTGCAAAATGCTTCTGAGCTTCTCAGAATAATTGGATGGGAGGATTACATGTTTAAGATGAACTTGGATTTGTTCCATTTGAACTGTAAACACAGGGGATATTTAATGGTCCTATGCTGAAAAAGACCTATTACCTTGTAGCTATTGTACAAGCAAGTCCCTACCTGATAAAATACAAGAAAACTGAAGGAAAGCTTAGATTATTTGTAGGCTCAGGTGATAAATAAGCTGAATAATGAGAAAAAAAATATTTTGAAAAGTCATTCTCAAATGCACCCTTTGTATGCCTGTTCCTGGCAAAGTAGGTGTGAGAGTAGTTCTTCCTGCTGTGCTTCTCTCTTCCCTTTGATTTTTTTTCAGCCTCCTTTTCCTTGCAAAGCCTTTACAGGATAAAGACTGACGTCCTTCCTGCTTGACTCTCTTGATGTTGATTTCCCTTACACCTTTGCTTTGGTCATTTCAAACTTGAACTGCTTCTAAAGAAATGCCAAATGCCATGGAAACAAACTCAGCCCCCGTGTAATGGGCTTGACCACTAGCGTGCTGTCTTACTGACTTTTCAGCAGAAGGAACTGAGAACTTGAGCCATGCCAAAGCTCCAAAAGCAGAAAAGGACAAGTATTGAGGACATTTTTAAGTACTATTTTGCTGACAACAAGCACAATAAATAATAGAGCCAAAAGGTCTTCTATGACCTCAACTGAGGATACACCAGAAATGCCAGGTTAAGATGAATCCTGCTTGCTGCTTTCAAAACAATTTTTTACCCTAAGGAAAGGGTTTTTATTATTCCAGAAATCCTCTACACTTTTTAATATATTTTTTCTCTTTTCTGTTTACTTTTTTTTAATCCTGGGCCATCTGGTGTGCATGAGCAGCCACAACAGTTCTCATGGAATCCCACTGAGTCCCTGTTAACAACTGAGTAAATGCTCATTTTGGGCCTACTGCAGTACTGAATTAAATCCTCTAGAATAAAGTTCAAAAACTCATTTACTAGTGTATTGTATGCAAAAAAAGTCATCTGTATGTAGTACATACAGTTAAAGCTGTAAGTGCCTGAAGGTTGATAACAAATAATCATTAAAGAATGGGGGGGGATCATATGGGTGACCTAAGCTTTAAGAAACCATAATAAACACTAAAGCTGGTGAATGGGAACTTGCACTCTATTGTACATACTTAGTTTCTTAAACTGCTCAGCACAAATTTGATCAAGTTGATCAACAAAGACTAGTGCCCTTTTGGATTACAAGTTAGATCATGAATTCATTTTTCAGAGACCAAAGCTCTGTTCTTTGTCTCCGCATAGGTTCCCACCCCTTTTTTCAGTCTTCACCTGATATTTCTCCCCTTTTTTTGTGTATTTAGTTTGTGAGTGTATTGCAGGTGCTCTGATTTTGAGCCCCCGTCCTTGCTCTTTGTGCAGGAGCAAGAATTTAAGTATCTTTTCAAGAGAAAAATTATTTGAAGGCAGAAACATCTGGTTCTGAAGGAGTCAAAAAAATCTTGTAGAAGATAGATTCTGTCCATCTAGTTCAGAAGTGATTTTCTGTCTAAAAACTGATTTAGAAAAAAAACTAACATGATGTACTGAATTTTCATTAGAAGTGACACACATGTCTTTGTGTAGTTCAAATGAGCAGTGCAGTGGAGTAAGTTGTTGTTTAAATAAACATCTCAAAGGAGAAGAAAGGCCAATATATTGTCTGCTTTCACAACTGCTTGAAGTCTGGAAGTTGTCCAGCTAGGTGATTGCTGTGTGTGTTCTCTAACTAGACATGTATGTGTGCTTGCTATGTAGGTCACACAAATAAGTCTCTGTGGTGCAATTCTTTTCTCCTGTTTAAAGTGGATTGATTGGCATCATTGTATGTTTAACACCAGAGATTAGAATGCAAAAGCCATCTTTTGGATCATATTATGAGACCTCAGCCTCTCCCAGGCTCTTATTTCATCCTACTAATGAAACTGTGGATTTTGAGACCAGTCTTCTAAATATCTCTCCCACATCCCAGAGTACTATCTGACCTGGTCTACAGCAGCGGGCCCTTATAACCACCCTGCATTTTCATCAGGGCTCCATGATCACTAAACATTGACTCAACAGAGAGATTTTTAAGAAACAGTTCTTCTGTCTCTTGGTTGAAATCTTGATTCAAAAAGGATATAAAAATGGATGTATTTTATTGCCCGATATGGCTTTTCTGGAAATACATAGATTTCTAAAGAAATGTCACTCAGGGTTAGAAATCTTTTGAGATTTGTTTTGATAATTTAGCACTTTGCTCAGTTGTGAGCCATGTTTCAATGAAGCAGCTATTTTTCCCCACTGTTGTAACAGAAAGGTAGCTGAGGATTTCTGCCGGATGTCACACAATTAAAATCACTGTCCTTGCTTTTTGTCAATGAGATAAAAATAATAAACATAAGAAATTATAAGTTTATACACTTATGTGAATCCAATATAAAGCACAAGGGCAACATATCATTTAATGGTTCTACTTAATTGAAATGAATTCTGGTTAAAAAATTTGTGTGATAGCAGCAAGTACGTAAATGCCCTGTGAGGAATTACTATTTGGGCCTTACAGAGTGTTTTTCACTGGTATCTTACTTCACACCTTTCAACAAATACTGCTTTAACATACAGGTGGGAAACAGAAAGATAGAATTAAGGCTTATAACACTTCCTTTAAAGTATGTCCTGAGAAGAGATACTTCCTTCATAAATACCATGAGCACTTTCAGCTTCCACTAGGAACAGACAGAGAAGCACTCTGCCACTTCACTTTGTGTGGTGCTAGATTAGTTTGATGTACACCTTAGTGCTGCCATAATTCACTCTTTCAGACTCCCATCTCATTGGGAAAAACTCTTGGTTGTTTTCTTGTACTAAACCTACTCGAGTGGAAATAGTGCAGTGTGGGAAGATTAGAAGCAGAAGCATCCTCTGCTTTCTGTACAGTATACTTGAGAGGAAAGACAAATGTGTCTGGGAAGGTACAGAATGAAGAAATGCTACAAATCTGGCAAATAGTGTAAAAACCCACCATTTAAAGTAAGTCCTCTTTAATGTAGCATATAATCAACTCCTGGCATTTTCTGTCAGAAGACGTTACTTAGCCAAATAGATAGTGAGATTCAAAAATAGGATTAGGCACTTCTATAAATAGTAGTAGCACTTGAGGCTTTATTGGGTAGACCAAAAACTTATAAGGGTCCTGGCAATTCTTTCTTTTCAGAGCATAAACTGAAAAGAAAGGATTTTCTTCATTGTGTATTGTAGGTTGTAGATTTAGCCAGAGGCTCAGGAATTTGACCTAGTCCAAAGACCCAGACCCTGAAGCACCAGCAGAGATCAGTCCCACAAACTAGACCATGAACTGGTGGGGAAAGTTGCTTAAGTGTGTTTTTCCGTGTTTTCCCCTAAGAAGTGGTTTTGTGGCAGAGGGCCATGACATGGATTGAAAGTGTAGAGGTTGCAGTGGATCACTGAGAATTTCTGTCATTCCGTGTTTTAAAACTGACTGCAGCTTTTACTGGCTCACTGTTTGTTGATTGTTGGTGAACATCTGAATACCTACTGAGCCAGCAGTAGTTACTGAGTGAATGAGCTGGGTGAAGATGATCTGCTACAATCATGACATGAACCTAAGCTCTGTTTGTTTTAAATGTCACTTTCCAGATTGCAGAAACTTCCAAAGCCTGATCAGATACTAGCCATGCTAATTTCATTCTTCCTCTCTGATGTTCTATTTTGTGAGTGGAACCAGAGTATGTACACATCAGTGAAATCTGTGAGGTGGATCTACTTTTACCTTTTCTATAAATTAATCTCACCAAAGACAACCAAAAAAAAAAAAAGAGAAACAAGCTTTTGTTAGAATGTCTGTTTTTAGGAAGAACTTAAAACTTCTACGAATTTTTCAAACTCAGAGTAACTAAGTCAGTGTAGAAATTAGAAACACAATTTCCATATAACATTCTTCCCTTACCTACTGTGATTTTGCAGCTGGTCTCTGCTCCCAGCACTTATTTTAATCAATTCAGTGACTTTTTCTAATTGTTTCAAATTATGCTAAGATTGTTCTGATCTGTGGGAAGGTCTTGCCATTGCTCCTAATGCCTGTCTTCTTCTCTGCCCCTCCCAGGGGTTTCTCAGTATCCTCTATAACTGCAGGCTCCCAGTTTGATGCTGCAGCTCTCTCCTTCCAAGTCACCCTGCAGTTTACAGTCTTCTCTCCCCTTTGCACACTCAATTACTCACCAAGAAGGGAGTAACCCTATGTCCTTTCAGCACACTCTGCTGCTCTTAAGTGAAAAAAACACTCAAAGAGAGGGGAAAAAGCCCCACAAATTAAACAGATGACGACTTTCATTAACACGTAGCAGATTCTTAATTTCTTTCATTTTTCTCCAAATCTCACTGTAGCATTGGTGGTCTTTGAGCACACATATGACTTGTAGGTAGTGAGATATAGAAAAGAGATGCCTGACCTGCATGTTCTTGCCCAGGCTTGGGAGTGGAGCCAGAAGAGACATAAAGAACTCAGGCCTTTGTCTTGTTAAGAGGCCAAGCTTGTTAGCTTAGTGTAGCACAGAAGTCATTGCAAGTAATCCCAGGTGAACCAGTATGTCAGCATCACCCTCACTGTTTAGACAAACTGCTTCAGCTGTTTTTACTGAGCAGGAGGGTGTCTCTGCACCCATGTCTTCTGTGGTCCGGATTAAAAATAGGAGTGGAAAAACCTTAATCCAGGTTGCATTTTCAGACGTGTGAAAATAGTGTTGTGTATAGCTCATACTTACAGCATTTATGAGGAAGACATGAATTATTTTTTGGTGTCATAAACTAGGCTAGAATTAAAAGTAGTGGCTGGATCATTACCAATTTGAATTTTCCATGGTGTTTCCTGTATTAGCCAACATTTCATAGCAAGACAACTTTAACTTAGAGGGACCAATGTTCCCCTAGTATATTGCTGTATGTGTTGACTCTAAGATTTATGGGAAGCTTAAAGCTAGAAAAAGTCACACATTAACCACCTGATAGTAAAAATGAAAATTTTTCTTTGGAGCATGTTCAGGCCAGCACAGCTCATTTTAAATGCATTTATATTGGCATTCCTTTATTTGAGAAGAGCAGAAACATGAAACTGGTGAAGTAATGGAGATGAACTGTTTGGAAACTGTGTGATCTGGGGCACATGTGAACAAGGATGGCATGTTTCCCCTTAACATAGTCACATGCTTTTATGGCCAAATGCTACCTTCAGCAGAGTCATATGCCAAAGGGTAGTTTGGCAATGCTGTGCCAAATAAGTGCAAACTAAGTTTAGATTAGTTTTGGATAGAAATGAATAGGACAGTCTTTGTGTGTTTGCCTGTAGGATGGAAATTCTGATTTCACTGCCTCGACTACCTCATCTCCATCAATTCTTCAAACCTAATTTGTAGTTGCTGGAAAAAAGGAGGGATGATCCATTCTTTAGTTACTCATTTAGCTTGCTATGAATTTATGCTTATTAAGAGCTAGAGGATTACACCTAAATATGAGCCTGGCTGGTGGACAGCTTTCCTTTGTTTCTCTTTGTAAACGGAGGTGAGCTTGCAGGGTGCTGTGAGACATTCTGAGATAATGGGCTTGTCTCCTTCAGTGCTCCTCCACCTACTTCTAGAAGGATTGAATTAACTGAGTATTTGAAGAATTGCTTAACTGCATACTTAAAGCCG
Organism: Aphelocoma coerulescens; assembly: GCF_041296385.1. Taxonomy (NCBI): domain Eukaryota; kingdom Metazoa; phylum Chordata; class Aves; order Passeriformes; family Corvidae; genus Aphelocoma; species Aphelocoma coerulescens. The sequence goes on along the minus strand of NC_091015.1, from coordinate 99,756,868 downwards.
AAGGTCAGGGTCCTTAAGGTATGACGATCATGTCAACTTTTCCTGATAACAGAGAGCCATGATCCTGGTGGGCAGGGGAGAATAGTTTGGAAAGGTGTCGAGGTACAGCTAAAAGTCACCTCCTCAGACTGCAGGCATAATCTGCTGCAAATGTGTGGAAATGCAAACATAAATCATTCCTATTGTTCTTGTCTCAGAGAAACGTGAGTGCTGTACAAAAGACGATGAACATGCTGGTAACTGAATGCTTTATGTTATGTATACTCTTATCTAATATACCCACAGTACTGTGTATGTAGCACTATACAGATTTCTATATAATTATTTGTGAGAAACCTGCATCTTTAGAGAACTGATATCATTTTACTGTGATGTGTTGCAGTAAATTCAAAAATAAAATATGATTTATGTCATGGTAAGACTAATTTTGTTGTTGTTCACGTGCAACAACTATTCATTATACAGCTCTGTGGACATGTATAAATGGAAGCAAACCCATCTGCAAATTCACAGAAAATTTGAATCAAATTAGATTAAGGGTTTACATTGTATGAAAGTTTGAAAATTACATCATTTTTTTCAGTGTTTCCCTAACTTTCTATTTGGCTCATTATAACTATGGAATGGCTTGTCCTGGAAATTTAAATTTATTTAATCTGTTGGTTTTGGCAAAGACTGATGTCTTGACTAGCTGCAGAGGCCTTGTTGGCAGAATTAATTAGCACTAATAGCATTAATAACATGGTTTCTTGCATACCTCAAGGGCATCACAGTGCTGATGAATTCCACATGGTCCTAAAAAGGAGTAAAGCAGTGGAGCAAATAAAAACAGGGTATACAGCCTCATTCTTGCTTATCATTGACATACATTCTTGAAAGCCAAAATCATAAACTATGTTTTCTAGAGCATTGCTCGTTGGGAAATTTATGCTGACAAAATAGCTTTAGTGCATTCAAGGTGGTTACAGAGTATGGGCTATTTAGTTATGATGAATGGATGAACTGAGGATTAGTGGTACAGCAGCAGAGTCAAGGATGTGGAAACAACCTTAATCATGTCTCTTCTTGACTCAAAGTATTTGAGTTCATGAGTAAGTGTGCAGATGAATGTTCGCTTATAAGATTGCTACATTTTTCTAAATATTTTCCCTTGAACAGTATTTAAATTGACTTACAATTTCAGTAGCTTTTTTCTCTGCATTTATTCACATACAGTTGAAACAGAAAATGTATTAGCTCTTAGCATGCAATTCAGTCCCACTCTGTAACCCAGGGCATGCCCACTTGCTTTTCTGTGTGTCCATTCATTCATTTCTAACTTGCTTTACGGTTTGATTATGAGGGTTTATTCACCCACATTTAGACGTCTCTTCAACACCCTGAACACCAGGGTACTGTAGCAGAGCAGATCAATGCAGCATTTTAAATATATTTCCTTAAGTATTTCTGTGACAGGGCTTTAAGCTAATGCAATGCTATGAATCCCTCAACAAGGAGAAAGACTCGCTAAGGGTTCCAGGCAACTTTAGTAAGTCTGAAGTGTGACAAGAGCAGTTAGGTGCTGCACAAACAAGTAGCGTGTCTCTGGTCCAGAGAAGGATTATTAAGGGTCTGCCCAAGGTGCCAGTACAGTTGTACAGATTTAGAACATCTAAGAGCAGTCTTGAAAGGAAAAACTGGGAACTAATCCGATGGTATTGCTAACGACTGGGATGTGTGCTCAGCATGCAGGTAAAGTGTCCTCTCAATTAGAAAGTTTATAGTAGAGGATAACTGCTACACAATGTGTGGTGTAGGGAAGCAATGAAGTATTTATAAGGGATAGTCAGAGATGGAAACACTGGAATTCTAGTTACAGGGCCATTAGACCCTACAATATGCAGTTTGATTGTGGTCATGCATGGTTGCTCCAGCATTGACCCTAGCTGCACAGCTAGGTGAGCTGACTGAGATTGCTTCCTAAAGGCAAGAGGACTGGAAAGAGGCTCTGTAGCAGCCAGTTATGGTGTGTGGATCAGCTGTACCCTGACATGGTGTTATGGGTTAGTGGAAAGGTCAAAGAGAGTCCCTGGAAGATGCAGTGAGTGACAAGGATTGGAAGAACATGTCTAATATACACGTTTTTCCAGTACCATCCAGGTTTGGGTAAGTGAGAGAGAAAGAAAGCTCTCCTGATGTGCTTCAGTATGTGTTTTGTATTAATGAAGAAGAATTACTGCTTTCCTGTAAGTGTCTGGCCAGCTCAGATGTTAACTAGCCTGTGGGTTGGAAGGGCTAATTTTTAAATTCTAAAAAAGGAGTTCCTAAGTTTAATGAGCTATGGAGCTGCACTTGTGCAAAATCGGATCTGAAACAGAAATTCTTAAATTTCACATGAACAAATACCTTGATTTTTCTGATGCTAATTGAGGCATTTCAGACAGAGGCTTCTAAAGAACTGCACACAAGGTATAATCTGATCTGTGCTCAAGATAGTTTTGCAAGTGGGGGCTTTGCATCTTATTTTGAGGCCAAATGCAAATCCTAAAATGCCAAGTGTACAGTAACTCACCTTGACAACAAACTGTCTCTTGATTATGAGATATGATAGTGACCTGATGAAGTATGGAAAAAAAATGTCACAGAAGGCCTCCAAAATGTGATGTTGTAGCCTGTGGATCACTAAGCTACCAGCTATGCACAGCGGGAGGAAATTAATAGTCTTTTTTATGAAAAGAACTCAGGTCTGTTTATACTATTTATTGGTGCTTTGTGGGGATGCATGTTTATTGTCTGGCACTGGTCCTAGCTCTTGCTCAACTCACTCTACTAATGGTGTTTTTCCTACCTGCCTGAGCAGTGAACTCAGTGCTAGAGTCAGTCAGTAAAACTGTTTCTACCTCATGTGTCATCCTGAGAAGCAAAAGAGAGGGCTTCTAGCAAAGCAAAGTGATCAGAAGTGTTATCAGCTAGGAGAGTGATATACAAAATACCTCCACAGTACAAAGCCTGTAACTGTCTAACCATCTCTGCACGAGCATCACAGAAAGAGTATTGGAGAAAAGCAATGAGGCAGAGAGTGACCTTCTTACACCAGCTGAGAGCTGAGCCCACAGGTTTTTTTGTCATAACATTGTCAGCAACACAGCTCAGTGCCTTTCATCATGATTGATTAATCAGGTTCTGAGAAAAATTATGTTAAGCCAGAAGTGGTTTTTTTGATGGTGGTTTTGGTCTTAGTGGGGATGTTTTAGTATTATTATTTTAATCTATGTCCTCTGCAGGCTTTCATTGATGAAAACAGCTTTCATACAGTGGTGAAAACATAAGCACATCATAAGAATATTTGAAAGTATCAAATGAACAGCACATTTCTTCTGACAGCATCCTCAGAAGCTCTTAATCCATGCTGCCTGCTGTTCTGCATATCAGCTGTTACCTGGCAGGAGAGAGCAGCTCCTGTTGCAAAGCACAGTGAGTGCTGTCCCCAGCTGTGGCTGCCACTGGACGGTGCCTGGGCAGCACTGGTGGGGCGTCAGGTGGGGCTGTATCCTTCCTATTCAAAGATCATCCCTGCTGAGCGATGTGCCAAGCCTCTGGAAGGAGTAGAGGCCCCTGGCAGTATCTCTGCCTTGCTTTTGTTTAGGATTTCCCCTCTTTGCATGAGCAGCTTTGAATAGAATGACTTTTGGTGTATTGGATGGGCCTATGGATCCATGGTTTATACAAGCACTCCAGGATCATGCCAGTGTTTTCTGTAGTAGTCTGGGCAAGCTGGTATGGGAAGAGCCAACAGTGTTCTCTGCTACCCTTGAAATACTCTCTTCTTTTTGGCATTTTTATAAATATATGTTTTGCAAAGGTTAATTATCATCTTAAGTCACAGATCTGTAACTAAGGTGGGATATTCCACTTGTTGTGAAGAAATGGGATGAGATTGCTGGGAATAGAATAAAAAAATAGAGAAAAAATTCAGACATCTGAATGCAGTCAGACCTTTTCCAGCTAGGAAATGATCTCCTTGAAAAGCTTTTATTTCAACAGGATGACAAATCCAGAGAAGACAAAGAAGTAGTTCATTTTTTTCCTAAACAGTTATATCTGTTTTCCTCAGTTGTTCATTTTTTCCCCCATGATTCCTCTCCTTGTTCCCCACCACTGACATGTATAGTTTACCAGGAAATCAGCAAGACAGGAGATGACACATGTGGTACAGCTTCTGGAAATACCTCAGATTAGAAGTTGAGGATGAGGGTACAACGTCAGCAAGCTTTTATGAGAACTTAAAGGCTTCATGACTGATTTTGGTGGATTTTTTAATTTTCAGAATTGTTTGTAAAGACAAAGGCTGGTAACACTTTATTTTTAATAAAATAAGGGTTATCCATTACATTTTGGCTAAAGCAGGCTGACCCATCACCTGCCAGTTCTCTGTGTTTACCTGTCTTGTTTCCACAAATCTGTCACCAACACCTGTGAAGGAACCACTTTTTCTGTTTGGGGATTCTGAAGGTCTGTATGCTGCACTTTGGCCTTCAATGTTCTTGCTGAATTATTCACATTGGTCTGAAGCCTACTGGTTTTGTAATTCACATCCAAGGGTTGTAAGAAAAATGCAATACTAAATTTCTAAATATTTTTGCTGCATTGCCAGTGTTCAGCATGCTGAGGTTTATGAAAGACTTCTTAGCAGAATCTGTGTGTCTCTCTTGGTGCTGAGTGGAGGGTACAGGTACTAGAAATCCCTTAGTGGTACTTCTGTTGTGAGATCTGGTGTGCTTCTCTTGCCCTCTTCCCAGATAGATGAAGTTTGCTAGTAGCAGTGCACAAATCATGTCACTCACAATGATGTCTTCTTGCTGGGATCTCCTGCATCAACTCTTATGCTTTAAGTTAAATAGTAGCCATTTATTACTTTATGGTGCTCTTCCAATGGCTTTAATCCATACGGATATGAAATCCAGAAGAGAAAGTGCTTTCAGAGATGCTATTAATCGCTGTAGCATTTATTCTTCATCAGACCCTTAATTTAGTTTGACAAAACTGCTTTTGCTTTATTGATGACTGAGTTCTGTGCTGGTTCTGTGACTTCTTGTAGTAGCTGGGATATCAACCGGTTAAGCATGTGCCCCAAGGCAGGAGAGAGACACAGACCACAAGTGCTGGGTCACATGGGGGCAGGTTCTGAAGGTTTCCATCTATTTAAATGGGAGCCAGACACCTAAGAACTTAGGAAAAAAAATCTAGGCCTTACTTCTTAGTGTACCTGTCATGTATAGCAAACGTTCATTTTCCCTGAATCTTGAAAGAACAAGATCTGTGGGTAAAGAAATGCTAGTGATGTGCTTGGAACAAAAATAAATTATGACTGGCAATTAAGCCACTGCTGGTAATGACCATCTAATCAAAGGGACCTCATTTGTTGCACAAGCCACACAGGAGCTCATTGCAACAAACTGTAAACTAATTGCTACCCTCGTGTAAAAATTGGGGAAATAATTAGGGCTTTGTTTTATTTTTGGATGCTTATACTTTTGTGTACCCAGTTTGAGAGGGACTACCATGAGAAGGTCAAAAGATTGAGGAAGAAGCAGCAGCTTGGATGGAGCAATCTGTACTCTAAATTATACATATGCTGCTGTAGGAGGATCTTCCCAAAACCTTAGATAATATAAGCAGGAATCCATGGTTGCATGGTCAGATTTTTCTCCTTTTGTGCTGAGCACTCTCTCTGCTGTCTTTAGATGCATTATGTCTTCAACAGAATGGTTGGGCATCCCTGCATAAAAGAAGGAAGCGTAGGTGGGTGAGCCTTGCAGATTGCATGTATGGTTAGTTTTTATGGTTCTTGACCTAGAATGGAAATTCCACCTCAGGAAGGAAAAGAGTCACAGCCCAAAACCACAGCAAAACAGACCAGAAATAGGTACAAAGTCTCAAATCCCTCTCTCTCATGACAGGTTGCTTGATGGAAGGATGCCTTGAGGAAGATGGCAATTGCCCCTGCTGCCACATTCACCTAGAAGAGTCCCATGTTTAAGTACCTTCTAGGCAGTTGTTTTGCCAAGAGGAAGGTCTGTGCTTCACACTTGGATAAAATCTTGTAATTTTCCTCAAGATTCCTTTTTCTGCACAAATGGCATGTCTGAGCAAGACAGTTGTTTTACTGAGTAAAGAGGAGGAAGAAGACAACAAACCTTGGTGGTACTGGTCACTCTTCAGCAAAAACAGTGATGCTGCTGCAGGCTGGATTTTTCATTCAGATTTTCTCTAACCTCCTCAGAGCTGGAATCAGCTCAATTCAGCAGTGCTGCTGTCATTTTACTTGCTACAGCTCAGTTGTGCTGAGTTGCACAGCACAACTTTGCGCACTTGCCCCCTGGAAGGCTTGCAAAAGCTGACGAAGGTGATGAAAGTTTATGTCAAGCCTGGGACAGACCAATTAAAATTTGAAGCCTGTTTCAAATATGTGTTTCTGTTTTTTAACGGAGTTGCTTTGGTACTGAGGAACTGAACTTCCCTTCTGAGTACTTCTCATGGGCACCGTAGTGATTAAATTATATAGCCATATCTTTTGATCTGGAATCAAAGTGCTTCTCAGCCTCTTAGTGTTCTGGATACGAGAATAGATCGAGGGAGTGTTGCTTTGGTAATTACATAGCCAACAGTTGGCAAAGATGGCATTTATTTCTTGTGATTACACTGTAATTGCACTTAGCTGATTCTAAATAAAAAAAATTTAATCGTTTTTTGCAACACTAATGAAAAAGTTAATAGTAATACTGTGTAATTTGCTTGTGATGAGAGTGTACACTGAGGGTCAGTTAGTGCTGCTGCTCACTTGGGTTTTGGCTCATAAAAATGAAATTATATGACTATATTAAGTCTCATCTGGAATTTAGGATTCCTTGAGCTGGAATCTAGTTTCGTTTCCCTTAAAATAATTATTGAGAATAGCATAGTTTTGTGACATTAGTCAGGATTTATGCTGATGTAACTGAGATCAGTTTCAAGCTCAAAGGTTTGCAATTACAGTGGGAAAGGCAGTAGGAGTATTTGTGGTTGATTACTTACTGCACGGGTTGTCGTTGGCCTCTCTTTTTAGGCCAACAGTGACAGATTGTTCTGTCAGACCAGCTCGAGACTGAGTAAGTCAAAAAAGCCTGGGCTTGCAGTGTTGGATTTCCCAAGGAAAAGGCTGGGTGGTAATGGCAAGGTTACTGCCCACTATTTCAATATTCATTCCTGCCAGGGAGGGGACGCTGAGAGACACTAACTGTGGTACTCGCCACATTGAATACATGAAGCTTCTTTGACTCTGACTTTGTCTAATTTTGCATATGATGGAACATTTTGAGGACACTTTTTGTTTGTCTTACAACTAGTGAGAGCCTTGACAGGAATTATATTCTCCTTGTGTATACTTCTAAACAAAGATGTGGCAGAATGTCAGCATCCCAACAGGATACTGTCTGAACACAACAGAAAAGCAGTGTCTGGAAGGGATTCTGAGGACAAAAAGAGACTGAATGCAATTAAATTATAATAGGATGGTGATTAAAATTCCCCTGGCTTTGGAAATGAATATATAACTTGGTCTTAACCAAAGGCAAGTGTCCATTTTCGAAGACAGTAGTTAAGACAGCTAAGTGAAAATGGGCCATTCATGTCTCTGACCGGCCTTGCACACATGAATACCTGAGTGCTAGTGAATCTGCTATCACCTTTCCACTTAGGGAGAAAAATAAAAACAACAAACTCAAAATACTAGCCTTATTATTAGTCAAGAGTTTCAGTGTTCTCTTTTTACTTGATGTAAATCCATAAAGTAGAAGTAAATGGAGATGTCAATATATAAAAAAAGATAAATCTAACTCTCTGAAGAAGAATTCAGCTGTAAGATACAACTGGAATTTGTAAGTCTCACAACACAGTAGAGGTGCATTTCTTCTCCAATGCATTATATTATATTAGCTTTATTGGGAAAAAAAAAATTAGTTAAAAATAAGGCATTCTATTTCATGCAGAAAAGCTAGTGAGAAAAGGTTTCACAGTGCCACAGCAATTTCTGATTTAGAGTCCATAATGCTGTGAGACATCTGGGTACATTTTTTCCTCTAAATAGGTTGACCCTTCTGCAGTTCTCTTGAGTGAAATTCTGGCTTCATTAAAATCAAAAGCAAAATTCTTACTGACTTCTGTGGGCCAGGATTTCGTCTTGGCACACTTTCCTTAAGAACCTTTCGTCTTTCAGACCATGGCTCTGTGGAGCACTTAAACATATGGTTACCTCTCAGAATGTCTATTTGTTAGCAGAAAAATGCCCTTGAAAATATGTTCATCATCAAGATAGGTAATACTAGCACCACTCGGAGACATCAGCTGGGAGAAAATACATTTTGAGGGAAATGTTCCTGTTTTATTTATTTTATCCTGTGAACATTTAGTCTGCTTGTAAGAATCCAATGGGTGCACTTTTTCTTTAGATTTGCCTAGTAACATTTCATCCCTGCCTTCCATAGAAGCAGGAGTGCTTTGATGAATATTGCTGTGATAATTAGTTCCAGTATTTCATCAGCTGTATATTACAAGTAGAAGAAAGAAGGGAGGCTAAAGAATCAGAAAGTTAAGTAGCCAGATTAAAAGAATGTGGCTCGCGAAAAGATTGAGCTGTTGCTGTAGTTCTTCCAAGGAAGAATTTAATTAGTTGCCTGTTTGCTACTTGCTTTATTATGCTGTTCAGATTTACAAGACAAAAAAGGTGAAAATTTATCTATTTGCTGCTTCTTTCAACATTCTGCCAAGAAAAGGGAACATTTAGGTCAAAAGTTACTATTCTGCTGAAGAAAGGGAATTGCAGATTGCTGAGGGCATCTCATTAGCATCAGTATCTGCTTCTCTGCATGAGCAGCAGTAAGTGGATGTCACAGCTGAAGAACAAATGAGAACATACTGCACCAAAGATCATCTTCCCTGCTGCAGATTTTTACCTCTGGTGAAATCCCGGTGATTTGTGGAACTTCCTCTCTGACAAGCTTTGGACTGTTGCTTTGCAGTCCTTGCAATGGAGCGTTCAGGAGAACTCAATGTGATGCAGAGCCAAGGGCAGCCACGGGCCTTACTACAAGAGACTCAGTGTTAGACAGGGATCAGTTCTGTAAGCAGCATGAGCTGGTCAGCATCAGCCAGGCACTGCAGGTCAGCAATGGTCAGTGGCAAGTACCTGGCTCAGGAATACAGTCAGAGCTGACCCCAAGGAGCTGCTCTGAAGAAAGCCACTTAATACCATCAAAGGTCTACCGCTGGTCCCCAAATTTTTAACTAAAAAATATCTATATGTGAGTATAGCCAAAGTAACAGGCAAATTTTTAATCATGCATTTCTTGAAAGAAATGTGAATATTTTATTTAAATCAACAAAATCTGTAGTTCTTATTTGGAGACATAGCTCCACATATTCCTTCTGCACATACAGGCCTTTGCACTGAGATGTCTGTGGTAGAAGGAATGGCTGCTGTAATTTGCATTCATCTCATTCATTTGTTTATAGAATGCCCTGAAGAGAGACTTTTTGTGGGAGTCAGTATGAGCAGATGGAAATAAGAGACCTAATAACAAAATGTGTGCTTAAGAATGACATAAAATTTTACACGATGGCAGAGAAAATTGTACATGGATCCCAGCAACTTTTAAGACAGAAACAGTTGTACCAGTGTGAAGGGAAGAATTTGGCCCAGTGGATATTGCTAATTTGATTTTATGTACAAATACAGAGATGCTGGGAGCATACAGTATTGATGATTAGGGCTTCAGGGTATTGGATATACTACATAACTCCTCTGAGCTAAGGAGTGCATACATGCTGAAACCAAAAATTAAAACAATACAAGCAGTGAGAGAATTTGTGCAATCTACTTTTCCCCAATTCCGTGTGAGAACATGCCACTTAAATTCTAAGAAGACACTCCCCTGATATTTCCATTAACTGAACCCCGTCTCCCAGGAGGAGGTGAAAGGGAGGAGAAGGGTGTTGACTTTTCCTGTCTACAGTGAAGCATTTTCTCATACCTATGACTAAGGAAGGAATTTTGCAGCTGAGGGTGGTTTTCCTTTCTGTCTAGTATGTTTCTTAACACAGTGGTAGGAGCAAATGCTGCTTAACCTTGGTCACTTGGCCAGGGGAGAAAAGGGGAAAGGGAAGCTGTGCATGTTGGTTCAGTGTCTACAGTAGCTGTGAGGGGTAGACTTGCTATTCTGCAAATTTTTCCCAAGGAGATTCAACCTGGTTTTGGGTCCTTCTGTATTCACTCTGACTTTTAACTTCCTCTCAGAGAAGTGATTGTGCAAGATCTGTGTTGTGTTTTGGTCTCCTAGCATCCTTTTCTTTGGTCCTGAGTTAATGCAGGCTGTGGCAAGCTGCTGCTGGTTATTGCAGTGCCTCCTTGGCTGCTGCACTTTTCCTGGACCCTTCTTAGGCTCTTCCCATGCCTTTCTTACTGCCCGTACTCCCTGTACCTACAGGCAGATCCCTGGAGTTGGGGCAAGTGTGGACTCTCTAAAGATTCAGCTGCTTTTGAGAGGCTCTTTGCACTTGTTGAAGGCATCTCTGGTCTTCCCTGATGAAAAGGAATGGACCTCAACTATCTCAAATCAGTGTATTGCTCAAATAGCCTTGGTTTATCCTAACAGTGGTAAAGTTACACCAGTGAACTCCAGATCAGATATAGGCTGTTTGAACACAAACTTGAAGGATGTATGTGTGTAAGAAGACAAACAGAAGAAAGCATGTCCTGAAAAGGTGTTAAACCTTAAACATCACCACATACAGACCTCAGGCTGTATTTAGATCTTGAGCTTTTGAATCTGAACTGGGGCAGGGTGCCCAGCCTGGTGAAGCGTCTGCCCTTTGGCATAAGCAGATTAGCTGATACACAGCTTGATATAAAAGAAGGGAACACAGTCTATTCTTAGTGATGGCATCCCCCTTAAGAGTAAGAGAGATCTTCAAGGGTTCAGAAACAGCCAAACAAGGTCTGCTTACATGTGGTTCACAGCACAGCTCATGTTTTAATAGACAAATTGTCTCCTGGATACTTCACAACCCATTCAAGATTATTTATATCCTCTCCCACATGAGATTACAACATTTCCCTGATGGCAATTACAGCAAAGGCCTACCTGGAACAGCAGTATGAAAGAGCCTCTGATCCTTCCTTTCACAGGCAGCAGTCAGAGACAAGGAGCAGAGCCAGCTAGCTGGTCCAGGGAATCTGTCTCCCCTTGGTCCGTAGCACCTGCTTTGAGAGGTTCTGTTTTTCACAGTGATCTTCTGAACTGTGCACACAAGCATGAGGGAGGCAAATCTGTCTGCTGCCGGACCTTGAGCACAGGGAAATAGGAAGACTTTTAAGAAATTGTACCTCTAATGAATTTAAATAATATAAATATTGCATAAACCTGTTTGTTACCTTAGTTATTTATGAACTCAGAGGAATTTAATTCCTGAAGCAGGAAGAACTCAAACCTCAAAGCTTCCTATTTCCTGAGCCCTGTGACTTAAGGTCATTGAATAATCGACCTATCGATACTTCCTTTGGCTGCAGAAAGTACATTCAAGAATCTGGAAGTTTTATCAGGGAGGACTTGTAGATATGGCATTGGGTATTAAGCACACCTTTAAACACTGCTGGTGTCAGGCAAGCTTATATATATGAATTGTAGTTTAATGCCAGCTTCAAATCTTGTCTGAACAAATAAAAATGATAATCAGTTTCTGACAGTACTTTATGTAACAGCTGAACTGTAAAAGTACCATTTAAGCCATTACAGCTTTGTTTTGAACATTCCACTTCCTCAGATATTTCAGAACTGGGAATTTTACATTGTCTGTTCCAGCTATGGTTAGTCTTGAATTTTAAAAAAGTGTGTTCTAAGAGTTTTCAACTCAGAGTCAGAAATGGTGAAGTATGTAAAGTAAAATTATTTGGAAATCTACCAAGACCCATGTCAGGCATAAAACTGAATCTCAGATTCAAGAATCTTGTTTAACCATAAGACCAGTTCTCCCATATGTTTTAAATAATTCTGAAAGCTGCTTTTTAATAACTAACTTCAGAATATTCTGCTTACTCTCTCGAATTCTTTATATGAAATTTGTTTCAAAAATATTGCTGTTTACAGAGAGAACCATATGGAAAGAGTTTCACACTTTTTTTTTTCTGTGTCTTAGCTGGGATTGATTAGTGTGACTTGTGTTTTCAAAAAAAATCCAACAAAAAACAGGCAAAATCCCAGCTCCTTTACAGTAGTAGCTGCTTCCAAATGAATGGATCTGATTTCCTTTCTAATATTTGCAGGGCAAGAAATGACCGTTCAGTTTGTCTTTCCTTCTATTGAAGTTTATTAGGTTTAGTCATTCCAAAAGCAGTATTTCTCATTCCTTGAGTTACAAATCCTTGTTGAAATTTCTAGTAGGGGTAATAGAATTTTATTCTGAATTCCACACTCTGCTTTTATCAGCTCTCAGTTTGGAGCTGTGACTTCTGTTTGGCAAGGTCTTGCCCTTTTTTTAACCTTTGAGGAGGCACAAGGAGCAGGAGCATGACCATCTAAAGCCTCAGCTTATGTCTCTCAGCATTGTAACACATGACTTCGTTATTCTTCCACAGCCTATATACAGCTGGCATCAGAGCCTGACCTCAGGTTGACTTTCAAGTTTACAATATTTATATCCAAAGAAGCTGAATAAAAGTAAGATCGAAACATAAAAGTAGACAGGCTGTCATAACCTAAACCAACTTCTAAATATGCTGACTCACCAGGCACCCCATTAAGAACAACGATTGAATGGATTTTTCTTGTTCTTAATTCTGCCTCACAAAACCTTTTCAGAGGTTGTTTTTCTTAAATTCTGTCTTCAGAGTCAAGCTCTGTACTGTACTGTACTGACTTAAAAAAAGGCCCAATCTCCAAATTTGGCCAAAAGAAAGATAAAGATATCCTTTTCTTCCTCCTTGAAACATATATATATATATATATATACTAAGCTTTGGAATATAACAAAGCAAACATTTTAAGCCAGGAAGCAATGCCACTTGTAAAGTAGAGTAAATCTAGGCCTTGTAATAAAGCTGTTCTGAAAAACAAATTTTAAGAAGTTTAAAAATACGTAAAAAAAGAAATCAAACACCAAATCACTTTACCACTGGTCTGTGCCCTTTTGCCCCTATCCTGGTAGTCTGAGAAGTGCTTTTGTTGTGTTGTGGGAATTTGATGGGCTGGTACCTGTGCAAGACTGTGACTGTCTCCAGCATCTGTCTTTGCTCCAGTGCAATGACTACATGGAGCCTGGTTCAGAATCCTAATGGGGGTGCCCAGCACCGACTTCTTCACATGCACCAGTCAAGGGATTATTAAGTGGTTCACTGCTTTGGCTCATTTGTTTTCAGTGCATTGCTTTTGTGAAGCAAAGATGTAGGAGGTGAGGCTAAGCTGACTGACAGAGAACATGGAGATCTTAACACAGCACCTGGGATATGGAAAAGGAAGGTGGATAATCTCCTGAACTACGAATAAAGTGTGCCTGTGCTTTGTGCCCGGCAAGGCCTGTGTCCCTTGAGACTGCTTACAAGCTTCGATCTATGGCCTAGGCTGAGCTCATCTTAAGAAACATTTGCAAAATCAAAGACTATTCTAACCAAATGATTTGTTGGAAGTCAGGGAGTTGCCAGTCTGTGTCTTATGAGGTCAGTGCAGACTCAGACACCCAGTAATGGCAGCCTTCGTTTAGAAAGTTTAGCTATTTATTTTTGCCACATTCCTGAGTTGTCCTTTAAGGAACATTTTGTGACAACAGGTATCAGAACTGCACTGTGCTCAGAGGATCAGTTAGGAATGGGGAAGTCTGATCTTAATGTAACTCTCAGCCTATCTATTTCTATTAGCTGAGCAGTTCTTAACTCTCATTATTACATTGTGCATCTAGACAGATCTCCTGGCTCTTGAGATTTCATTCTTCAATTTAGGTGATGCAGGAGATGTCTGATATGTAACTATTGAAGTCATAAGAAAACAATTTTTAAAATTGAAAGCATTTGAATCAAATAGAGTTAGTGATATGAAAAATGTGATACATAGTGATATGAGAAATAAAGGCAGTATGCTGCCAAAACCATATTGGTGACTGAGGATTTCAACCTCTGTTTAAAAATTATAGTCCTGGTGCTTACACTGTAAGTGTGCATTATAGAGTGTGTGTGCATAGAGTAATATATACTTAGAAGCAGTATATAAGTACTTCAGTAATGTAGAATGAAATTGTGCCATTTGAAACTGCTTCACTTGTCATCCCTGGGTTGACATACGCTTCTGTAAGAGAAAGTGCATACAAAGAGGTTCAGCATACAGCTTGCCCTTTAGTCCAAGCCTGGTGGCTGGCAACAGATTATATTTTTCAGAAAACTAGAGGAAAAGTTGGAGCTTAAGTGCAGGAATATCAGGAAATATCTAACTCGTGGTTATGACTTAGAACACTTCAGTCAGCAGCAGAGAAGGAGAACAGTTCGGAAGGAAATTCAAAATGAATGAGCTGCCAAAATGGAGAGGGAGGCTAAGGAGGGAAGCAATTTAAACAGATCAGGAGGATTATGCTAGAGTGAGGAAGGTATCTTTTAGACAGCGAAATGGTTTTTTTTCCCCTCCATTACTCTTCTGCATTACAGTAGCTCTTGTCAACTACTGAGGGAAGGAGGTGGAGGTGGTAATGAAAATAGCTATTTTAGATTTCTTTTTTCTCTTTAGGTGTTTGATTCCTGCAGCATTGCCTGGCTCATGGAAATTGGTACTGACAGGCTGAGCAACAATGAGGGAACAGGAGTTAATCTCTTGACTGACCTCTTAACTCAGGCACTGCCAATATAGAAATTAATTAGAGGTCTTTCAAGTAATTGAGATCCATTACTATTACTTAATAGACCACAGTGCACAGAAATCTTTCATTCTTTCTTGAACTAATAAAGTGTGTGTTCTTATAAATCATTTAAATGGCACCATAAATATATGCTGCGTGTGCCAAATGGCGCTGGCTGCGGTGCCAGAGCTGTGCTTCCTGGGAGGCAATGGGAGCATCCAGGGACCCAGCAGAGGCAATGGGAGCTGCCTGTCTGCCCGCAGCTGGCACAGGCAGCGTGGCATTGGGGCTCTGGGCAGCCTTTTCAGTGGTATGGCTTTCATTAAAGCCTGTGTAGCTATAAAAATGCATTAGGCATGGAATGTGCCCCTGCCTTTGGCTGTGTTAGGCAGCCACTACAGTTGCCCCCATGCAAATGCCCTTCAGTTTCACGTGCTGGAAAACAGGCACTGCAAGCTGCTTCCTGTACATGTGCTTTCTGCATTAGAGACTTTAGGAACAGTATAAATGACAACATTTAGTAGTTAGACAGCACTTTTTACCTTCAAAGCTTCATATGAACATTAAGTAGTAAACACGTTGCCATAAACATGACAAATGGAGATGGAAATAGCATAGCTGGGGTGAAATTGGTAAGTGACTCAGCTAGAAACTTTCGTGATCAGAGAGATGATGCAAGCTCAAGCTGCACTGACCGGGAGGTATGCAAAATGCGATCCATAAAAAATAGCAGACTGCTCCTCTGCAGCTGGATCATTTCTAATTCAGTGTCAAAGTTTGCTCCCAAATATGCTACTGGTAGCTGGGGAGGACAGGACAGGAAATTAACTCTTGTTTCTTGCTCATTCAGTGCTAGCAGATCACTCATGCTCCTTGTTATGTCAGCATGGGACTTCCACCACTATGAAGTGTGCCCCAGTAGGAAATCTGTGATTCTTTACCAATTTTATGCAGGAGTAAGCTGTGGGAGACAAGAGTTGTATTTGCAATCAGTAGAACTGTAGCACGGTGCCCACAGACCTGAGCTGCGATCTAGAAGCAGTGCCACTGTGGCATCTGCAGAGCTTCAAAGGAGCTGCAAAACTGACTGGGGAAGCTCTGTGAATAATCAAAGGGCCAGCTCAGGCTGTGGCTGAACTTCTTTCAGCAGCTACCCTAGTGGGTTTAGAGCTGGCTCTGATGTGTTTGCTTTGCATTGCATTTCCCTCTCAGGGAAATGATTCACAGCAGACCTGGAGAACTTGATGAAGGTTGTAAATGCACAGTTTCCATGTATTTCAAGTGAACTTAGTGAATATCTGGAAGAGTATTCCACTGTAAACATTTTGGGTTTTGAGAAGTAGACAGACCACCAGAAATCTTCTGAACTAGCAAGAGCTGAAATTTGGGGAAACACTCAGGAAAAAGAATGCGTATGCCTACCCTGTTCTTTTCCTTCCCTTGATGGTCACTCATGGCCATAAGTGTCAGAGTTAGGATGCTGATTTACATGGAACTCTTGGTCTGAACTCTTAGGGCCATTCTTCTGTTTTGGTGTCAAGGGATCCGCCTAGCAGTGAAATTACCTGTGAGAGCCTGGCTAGTCCTCAGGTGACAGCAACTGAGCTACTGGGGGCTTCTCAGCCATTCTCACTTGCCAGAGGTGAGGAATGACAATTCGCTGTCTCTCCAAACCTAGCAACTTTTATTCCCCAAGAGCTCCATCCAAAAGAGCATTAGAGATGTTATTTACAAACAATTTGTAAATGCCTTTTTCTATTGCTGGCTTCTGTACATGTCTGGCACCACTGCTCACGTGCCTCTAGAACAATTAAACTGTAAGCTATAAGAGTGGGATTCATAAAGATACTGCGTTTTTTAGAAGAGGCACTGGTGCACCTGAGAGACCAGAACTGGGGTGAGTGTTAATTTTAGTTGCAGCTTTCAAGAATTGGACTAAAATACTGAATGCCTCCTTAAAATTTTGGAGGGATGGGGATCCTGTAGCTGGTTTTTCTGGAAATGATTTAATGGCTATTAACAGCCAGATTTTGGGGTTTGTTTGGATTTTTTTCTAAAGATAATACTGAAGTGTTTCTCCAGATCATTCACAAAATACATTTAAAGCCGTGCATCCAAGACTGAAGCTGTGCAGAATGCCCTCTGACACAGCTCTGGCTCATGGTTGTGTTTCCAGCTGGCTCTTGAGAACTTCATTTAGTTGGGCTTTAATCAAAGTACTGTCTTAATGTTTCTGGTTTTCCCTTCAGTGTGTTTAATTCAGATGAGGAACTTACTGAGGAAAGACCATTGGATTGGGTTTATTGGATTTTAGGGTTTGTCACTGAGATCCTGGAGCTCAGGAAGTTTACCTGGTGAAGATAGACATTTTTCGTTCAGAGCCATATTTTGCCACTGGCAAAGTAGATTTATATTTGTCTCCTATGTCTTAATAACAAGCCCTTAATAATCAGGAAATAAGCACTTCAGGACTTCCTTCCTACAATCTCTATTGATGGAACTGGTCTGTACTATTTTGTTTTGTATGGAATTTCTAAATAGTCATAGCAGAAAGCAACTGAGCAGTGATTATTTTATAGGCTGGAGTTAAGATATTCCCCTGAGAAAGAAAGGATGTGGGTTGAAGCTCTTCACAGCAGAGGGGAGATATTCCCAAATTAGTTGGTATTTTGAAAAAGAGTTAAGAACAACTAATACATTTATATCACCAAAAAAATCTGTTCCAAGTTGAAAGCATTTGACAGTGTCAGCCCAAATACACAGCTTCAAAACAGCGGGGTTTTTTCCCTCATCAAATTTTCTAGGTTTATTTCTTTTTTACATAGTTCTAATAGTTCTAATGTGAAAATTGATATAAGTGCTGAGTGAGTGGGAAATTCTTGTTACTATCCATTAGCATTTGATTTGTACATTTCTAAATAAATTCTGTACTCTTACAAGCGATTCAGACTAATTAGTAGACAGGGAGTTTGAAAAGCAGATGTTATTTACAAAAAGCGATAGACAGGAACTTATGGAGAATAGTTTGGAACCAAAGAATAGAAGCAGAGAGACCAGCAAACAATCTGGTGAGGTTTTTTTCTTCTACTACTAAATTTAGAAGGCAAAGCTGCATTTTTTCCAGTGCTGTCAAAAGTGAAGTGCCTTATAAAATGGAAGAGATTTAAGGTAACTCACAAATAAATAGCTGCTGTAGCTAGAGGGAAGGAATTGCTTAGAAATGGAAGAAAAAGAAAACCTGCAGTCTGAAAGAGACTTAGTTGAGTCTAAATATGAACTTTAGGGTCACTGAGACTTTTTCTTGAAATCATGCATCCAAACCTGTGGAAACCAGAAAAGGGAAATGCACTTCAAATCCACAGTGTAGTGAAGGTGGGATTTTAATTGAGTCTCAATCACCATCAGCAGCAAATCAAATTCAGTAAATCAGATTTATGCCATAAGCAGAAGCATTGAGTGATAATCCTTAATCTTTCTGATTACAAATTAAAACATTGTTGAAAGATCTTTGCAGGAAAACATGTAGATTGGAATTTGGAGTTGTCCTTGCTTTATCTGTCACAATTTAAACAATTATTCTTTATTTAGGTATTTTTAACTTTGAAATTTTAAATTACAGCTTTCATTTCCCACATCTTCTCAAGCTCTCAAAATTAAGAAGGTGCAAGGTCAGCTGAGTAGTGGTTATCATGGATGTATCTGCCATAACAAAGACACAACAGAACCAAAAAGTTGTGAGTCTTTCTAAGCAAGGAACTGAGCAGATGCCTGATGAGAAAGAGCTTGACTAGCTTAGAATCCACTAGGTAGGAGAAAAAACATAGCTCTTGCAGTGGACCAAAACAAATTATCCCAAAATTATAGATTTCCTTATACTATGAAAAAACCTTGCTTAAGTTTTACAGAGGCGTGAAAATATCCTTGAACTATTAAATTACTTTTCCTTCTGTCTTTCTCTCCACATAAGTCAAAGTTTAAACTTAGCGAGGTGGAATCCAGCCTGCATTCTCCCCTCTTGATTGAAATGGGAGCATGAGTGCACCTTCACCTTGAGATTCAGACAAGCCTCAACTAATTGAAGCTACAGACATGTATATTTATAGCAAAGGTCAGAAGCTGAATTGTTAATACTCACCCATAATTAAAGAACCTGAGTTAAATTTGGTAAGGAAATATCATCTCCTACCTTGCTGCAGCAGCTAAGCTTTGTTGAAAAGCCTAATTCATTTCGCTGAAAATTGTAGCTTGAAGCTTTGATTCATGCCCCAAGCTTAGTTTGCAATTAGCAGTCCTCAGATAATGTACTGCAAATCTTACTAATAAAGCCACAGAGCTTGTTTTTTGTTGAAAGCATTGGGTTGATAGAAGGCTGTTTTCCTCACTGCTGGTGCTTTTACAAGCTGTGTATGCCGAAAACATGTTGCTAATGTGACAAAATTGTTTACTTGCTCATTAAGGAACCACACACTAATGACTGGGAGAACCAGCGGCGTTACAGTTGAGTCAATAACAATGGGCTCAGGATCTGAGAGCAGTAGGTTTACAGTACATTGGGCTAGAGACAGGCCACCATGCAGATCATCAGACATGGCTGGCTGATGAAAGGCTTCTTTCATGGATTTCTGTAGTAAGTGGGTAGTTAGGATACAGTGAGTATGACTAAGCACTACTGGTGCAGGCTTGTAGGTCTATATAAAGCTACTGGAAGGAGAGGTGTCTTGTAATTTTGTGGTTCCTTTATAGGGAGGTTGGAGTGCAAACAAAACTGACTGAGAACAAGCCTGAGTGGAAGACCCAAGATGTTTTCTAGGACCTGAGTGTTGGAGTGAAAGCTTTTCTGGACTCAGGCCCAGAGGAAAGCCAAAATACAGGGGTTGAATTAAAACCTTTGGATAAGCTGAGATACATGAAGCCACACCAAAGTGAAATAGAAATACAGATTTTTAACTTTCAGTAGAAATATATGCTAAGTGCCTTAAACATTGAAAAGCTGCAGCAAAGGGACCTTAAACACAGTTCTTGCTGCAGCAGTGTTACCTTTTCACAGAATTCTTTACTTTAGACAAAATATAGATAGAACTATACTGTTCACATTTTTAGATAGAGTGTTCACATAAACAGAACTGATAGAAACTGTACACGCAAATCTGTGTAATACCTATGTGACACTTGTGTAAGATTTACAACTGTTAGAATTAGACCAGGATAGGTCAAGAAAAGGAAAACTAGAATTGTGTGTTAATCTTATTGGTCTATTAACAAATATAATCGACACTGCTGTAAGAAAAGAATATAGAAGAAACTAGAATTAGAAGAAGCAGCTGTTTTCTGCCTGCTGTTTGCTGTTGCTGCTTGGCTTAATCATGTAACCCCCTTGAACTCTGCTTTCAAGAGAGCTATGAGACTATGAAATAAAGAACTTAGCAGAACAGCAGCCTCCTCTGCTCTCTTACCCTGGTCTGAGAAGGAAGGGTAACTATTACAGCTGGTGAGGGGTCAGTAGCTCTGACTGAGGAAGAGGTGACCGGTCCGGAGAGATGGTCCCAAAAGGAATCGCCTTCCCGAGGCCCGGTGTCTTCCCTCAGCTGCTGGCAGAGGGGCCCTTGCAGAGGCTGTCAGCTCTTAAGTGATTGTCAGCTCATGATTTCAGCTCAGCTCTGCAGGGCACCTCCAGGCCAAACCGGACCAGAGAGAGAGATGAGAGGCTCGTGTGGCTGGTTCTGCACGAGGTAGCTTTATTGTTGGTCCATACTCCGGTGAAGGGGAGCTACGGGCGAGCATCTCCCTTCGTAGGGGCAGAGGGCTTAGCTTTTATAGGGATACAGGGGATAGGCAAAGGTCAGTGGGTTACAAAGCATCTACATAGGGTCTCCAGAGGATTGTGGGTCTGACTTTTTTCGCCGTGACCAAAGAAGTGGTTGCATTTCCAGGGAGTCCTGCTGGGCGATTGTGCAATCTCTTATCTCAGCAGACATCCCTCCAGGGCAGGGGCTGGGCATACCCCACAGGTAACCCATCCAAGCTCAACACCTGAGAACTTTCCATTGTAATAAGGAAAGCTTGTTTAGGCACTGGTAGCTAACGTGGTGGAGATGGGAACTTCTTTTGTCTCCTTAAGAGAACCTGTGCATCTGTCCCACATTTCTGCCTCTTTGTGGCAGCAGAGTTTGCCCTCAGATTGCAGAAGCAGCATTGTAAAATTTGGCTTGATATCAAGGTTGTACCCTTGAAATCTCACCTCCTATCTTCAGCTAAATCACTGTCTAATAAGGTACTAACTCTCCTTGCAAACCTTCCTTCTGTGAAATCCACACCATAGTCATTATCTGAATAAATACTGAAAGGAAAAATGCTTCAGTGAGCAAATTATCAGAAAGATACAGAATCTGATTTGGCAAGTCTCCCTTGAAATTTGTGGATTCCTTAAACTTGCCCTGGAAAGAGTATTGGAAGTAAATACTGTCAAATGGGGGAAAAAAGTTACCTCTAATTTATCATTCTGTAATAATTCCAGCACCTTCTGTGACAGAATAATACTGAAAGTGATTAACATTTCACATTCTACAAAACAAAACCATCGATTCCTCTGTCTGGAAAGAATAGTACTATTAATAGGTGGGAAAATGGTTGTGGTGCATTTGTAGAATCTTAGGTGACCTGAAAACTGTGCACCATCTGTACTAGTGTAACAACACAAAGCTACTAGAAAAGGACCATTTTGGATCAATGGGACAAGGCCAACTATATGAGATTCAACAAGGCCAAGTGCCAGGTGCTACACTTGGGTCACAACAACCCCATGCAATGCTACAGACAGGGGGCAAGAGAGGCTTGGAAGCTGCTCAGCAGAAAAGGACCTGTGGGTGCTGCTCAACAGCAGCTGAAAATGATCCAGCATGTGCCCAGGTGGCCAAGAAGGCCAATGGCATCTTGGCTGGTATCAGAAATAGTGTGGCCAAAAGGACTTTCCTAAAGTGATCCTCTCCCTGTACTCAGCACTGATGAGGCCACACCTCAGACGCTGTGTCCATTCTGAGCCCCTCACTTCAAGAAGGTCACTGAGGTTCTGGAACATGTCTAAGGAGGAGACAATGGAGGAGACAATGTCTAAGAAGGACAATGGAGCTGGTAAAGGGTTTACAGAGGAGGTCATATGAGTTGTGGTTGAGAGATCTGGAGTTGTTTAGCCTGAAGAAAAGGAGACAGGTTGGACATCAGGAAGAATTTCTTCACTGGAAGGCAGTTAAGCATTGGAACAGACTTCCCAGGGAGGTGGTGGAGTCACTATCCCCGGAACTGTTCATGAAACTACTGGATGTGACACTCAGTGCCATGGTCTAGTTCACAGGGTAGTGATTGGTGTAAGATTGGACTTGATGACTTTGGAGGTCTTTTCCAACCTAAATGATTCTGTGATTTCCTGGGCCCTTGAAAACAAAAGAACCTTTTGCAGTCACTGACATTTGGTCAAAGTGACTCACCATTCTGCTTTCACAGTGTTTCATACCTAAAAGTTTTACACTTTTGCAAGTTCTCACCTTAAGGAAGCCTTTTCTTCCAGTGATTTGCCTTACTGATTTTCCTTCAGACCCTAGCAGGAAAGAAAGTGGGAAGTTTTCACATGTCCCCCTGGCACTAGGGACAGTTACCAACACGATGTCAGTCCTGTATGGATGCCTGCTCAGGGTGCAGAGATATCAGCTGACCCAGTACTTGGCCTGTGACAGAAGTGCATAGGCTGTAATGCTACAGACAGCACAACCCAGATGTTTGGTCCCTTAATGACACTCAGCTATGCTCTCATAACAGGGGGATGTCAGAAACAGCAGTGACCCCTCTTTCTGTGATCTCCATGAAGCTTGATGTTCTACATATTTGTGTCCTGAGTAATATATAACCCTCTGCCCTCCAGAATAACTCCTGCTCCCTCCTGGGGCTTCATGACCATCTCTCATTTCTACAATTTGTAACCTTCCAGAGTCCTGAATGCCACTTTCCTCAATAACTCTTTTTTTCATCTCTACCCATTAATCTCTCTTTTTCTCCAGACTTTCTGTGCAGATACATGTGCAAACAATAGTTCTTCCCCATGTCCCCTACATGTTTTACTGTATGTATATGTGTAAGTTGATTAATCCTGTAAAGTGCTGAATTTTGTCTGTCTTATTGGGGACACAGATAAATCTGGATTTCACAGAACTTGCAGAATTTTCACATCTTCAGGAGCTCACCTGTCTTCCAATCTGGTTGAGATTGACCAGTGGTATAAAAACTGTATCAGAAGAGTCTTACAAGCAATGTGACTGAAGAAACCTTTTCTTTCCTTAAGAAAGCAGGCTAAAAAGCAGCTACACAAAAGGCTTTGAGATGGCTTGTGAATAACAAAAGTGCACACAGCATTCTGGGATAGACATCAAAAAAGCTTAAGGACCGTCTGATGGATTTCACTAACTATCTAAAATAAACATATGAAATAAATATGAAAAAAAAATTAGAAAATATCCTCCTTTTCCATTCCTCCTTACCTGTCCGTTTTGTGAGCAGGGACTGCTGGTAAGGCCCTGCAGCCCTGACTGCACCTGTGTGATTCAAATAGTATCAGTTACAACCTGGATCTTAAAAATACAGGATTATGTACCTTTGTAGATTGATGGACCTGAGAGTAGGGAACAGTGGAATGTTGGCATTGGGGATTCTTTTTCCCTTCCCATGAGCTTGTGTTTTAAGTTTGAGCTTGAGAATCAAGAGGAAAGGAGCAAAGAAAGAAAAGCCAAGCCTTTCAAGGCAGTCAAGCCTCAGCCACAATCACAGAATGATTTAATAGTCTGTCCTCCTGAGAGAATTTCCTCCTCCTGGGAATGCATGTAGGGATACCGGAGAAGCTACGAAAATTTTTGAGAGATATGTATTTCCTACCAGCAAGCCTCCAAAGGTGAAGAGGTCCATTGATTTTGATGTCCATCACAACAAAAAATACTTATTTCATCATTTTTGAGGAAGCAGCATAAAACTCACAGACAAAAACAACATTAATAAAACTGTATTATGCACTGGAGGTGAAAGTTTGGCATACCAAATAAGTAGTACATATTAGGCAAGGTAAAAAATTGAGCCACATTTCCAAGAAGTCCCAGGTTTTTATGTGGCCTTTAAGCTTTTTCATATCAAAGGGAGAAATGCAGCTTTTTTTTTAAGGCTTTGCAAGTTTCAGTCTTCATGAAGCCAAATTGAGGTAGATCTGGAAATTTATGTAACTTTAAAAGAGCACTTACTAAAATGTTCCTGTTGTTCACAGTAATATGGAGTGAGTCAACTCATTCCACACAGTGACCTTAACTTTTCCCATACTCCAGCAGATTTTCTACAACCCCAGGAGTGTAGATACAGTCCTGTATGTCATTGCCATTCTGCCCCAGCACTCTGGTTGCTGGGAAAGTACTGCTTGCTGAACACTGTGTCTGTTAATTCTTTGTGTAAGAGCTGGAGGCACAAACTGTCTAGTCTCTTGTAAAGGACCAATGAAGTATGGTTTTATTTCTTTTTTCAGAGACAACAAAATCAAAGATAGCAACTTGGTGGCTCCAACTGAGATAGTAATTAAGATAGAACGATGATGTTACTAGCATATCTTAAGAAGCCTGAAGGAATTAGCATATCTTCCAGGAAACTGAACTGGAAAAGAGATATCCTTTAAGAGTAAACATGAAAATATTGTATTTTTACCAAGTATGATGGAGAACTGATACATCTCTCCTGTGTTTGTGTAGATAAGAGGGGTGAGTGAGTTAAGAGGAGCTGAGAAGAGTGTTTGCAGGGCAACTGGGAAATTAATTAATTCATTAAACCTATTTTCCTAACATGCTTCTAATAAAAATTGGGTGTTTCTGCTGTTGTCCAAAATTTTTAATACATCTCTTCATTTTAAGCCATTCAGTTTTATGGATAGGAGCTAACTACAAGAAGAAATAATAGTCCGAATTGTCCTTGGAGCCACTAACTGTACCTTTCTCTCTATTCCCTAAGAAGATGCCCTGGATTTAAAGACTATGTATTAGCACAAGTAATTGAAAAAAACAGCTTATTTTCTGACACTGGCACTCCTTTCCTTCAGCTCGTTCAGAAGGCTGACAGCCCACCTGATTCCCATCACTGGTATCCCACCAGCTTCCCTGGCAGTTCAGCACTGCATTTGGCCTGTTCTGCTAGTCTTTCTGGGCCCCTCATTTCTGAGCTGCAACATCTCCATCCACAAGAATTCAGGTAAGAACCAAAGTAATTTGACACTGCTAAAGTTTCACGCCTCACTTCTCAGTTTTAGCCATTTGCCTTCAGGTGTGTTTTGCTGGATGCCAGTTTAACTTTTGGGTTTGCAATGTGGTCTTCGTAGACTTTAATTCAAGATTTCAGTGGAATAAAAGAACAGAAGGGAGCAGACCTGCTGAGGAACAAGCACTTTGTGGCTAAGAAGCAATTTCCTTGTTATTTGAAAAGGTTTGCTTGGCGTGGCTGTGGGAGAGCTTACAGACAAAATGACTGTGCCTGTGATAATTGTTCTATGTGATAATTGTTGGTGAGGAGGCCTTAGGGTCAGGGATTTACTTTCCTCTAGTCTACATGGTTGTTTCATAGGTGGTCTATGAGAAGTCCACAGAAACATGCCCCAGCAGCATGTTAAGCTTTTAGGTGTGTGAGCTTCATGATACTGGAAATGCTCTGGAGAGAAGAGCCAGTGGGGTTTTGTTGCAGGCCCACTGGATGGGAAGAGCAACATCTGGTTTGAGACCAGAAAGACACAAGACACCATCACTGGGTTGATTCCTTTCCTTATCCCACTTCTCACCTCCTTCTCTGAGGTTGATACCATTTTGACACAGAGAAATTTTCTGTGAAAGTGACTGTAAAAAGCTGCCAAAAATGTTTTATTTGGAAACATGAACATATTCTGAGACTGCAAAAGAAAAACAGTACCTCATCAACAATACCCAAGGACATGGCATCCCGTGGTGGGCTGACCCTGGCTGGATGCCAGGCGCCCACCAGAGCTGCTCTATCACTCCCCCTCAGACTGGAAAGGGGAGAGAAAATATAGTGAAAGGTTCATGAGTTGAGATAAGGGTAGGGAGAGATCACTCATCTGTCACAAGCAAAACAGACTGAACTTGGGGATACCAGCTGAATTTATTACAACCAAAACCAGAGCAGGATAATGAGAAATAAAATAAATATTAAAATCACCTTGTCCTCATCCCCCCCCCTTTCTGAACTCTATTTCCTCCCCCTCCGCAGTGCAGGGAGACAGGGAATGGGGGCTATGACCAGTTCATCACCAGTTGGTTTTGCTTCTGCTTCTTACTCAGGCAGGAGAGTTCTTCCCTTCTCCAGTGTGGGGTCCCTCCCACGGGAGATAGTTCTCCATGAACTTCTCCAACATGAGTCCTTCCCACAGGCCACAAATCTTCACAAATTGCTGCAACATGGGTCCCTCTTCCATGGGGTGCAGTTCTTTAAGGACAGGCTGCTCCCCCACAGGTTCACACGTCCTACCAGGAAATCTGCTGCAGCATGAGCTCCTCTCTTCGTGGGTCTGCGGGTCCCTGACAGGACCCTGCCCAGCACAGGTCTTCCACAGGGTCACAGCCTCCTCTCAGGCATCCACCTGCTCTGGTGAGGAGCTCCTCCACAGGCTGCAGGTGGATCTCTGCATCCTCCCATCGGTTGCAGAGGCACAGCTGCTTCACCATGGTCTGCACCAGGGCATGCAAGGGAACCAGCTCTGGTGCCTGGAGAACCTCTCCCCCCTCCTTCTCCACTCACCTTGGTGTCTGCAGAGTTGTCTCTCTCATATATTCTCACCCCACTCTTCTCTGTCCACAATTACAACTCTGCAACTGTATTTCCCCTCTTCCTAAATCTGTTATCACAGAGATGTTACCACTATCTCGGATTGGCCCAGCCATGGCCAGTGGTGGGTCCATCTTGGAGCCACCAGGGATTGGCTCTGTCAGACATGGAGGAAGCTTCTGGCAGCTTCTCATAGAAGCCACTCCGGTAGACCCCTGCTACCAAAACCTGGCCACAAAAACCCAATGCACAATCCATTACTGTAGCTGCTGCAGGTTTGATTCCTGAATCTCTTACAGGATGAATCAATTACTGTTACTGGCAGTTACACATTCCAGTCTGAATCATATATTTGCACCTCTGAGGTCTCACTGGGCAATCAGATGGAAAAGCACTGATGCATTAGCAACAGTAGGAAAACATGGAATTGAAAAACTCTGACCCATTTAGAGAAAATGAACTTCTTGTAGCTAAAATAGGCCACCCTGAAAACAAAATGTGAGACCAAACTACCAGATCAAGTGGCATGACTAAAACTATTTATTCAGACACTCCTAGCAAGTTGCTACAGCTCGCATTCATGTTAACTTGTCCCTAATACAATCCTTTTGCTCTCTACAGCTTCCTGAGGAGGGGACATGGAGAGGGAGGTGCTGAGCTCTTCTCTCCAGTACCCAGTGACAGGTCATGTGGGAATGGATCAAGGCTGTGACAGAGGACATTTAGATTGGACATTAGGAAGCATTTCTTTACTGAAAGAATATTCAAACACTGGAGCAGTCTTCCCAGAGAGGTGGTCAATCTCCCAAACCTGTCAGTGTTTAAGAGACAATCAGACAATGCCCTTAATGATGAGCTTTGACTCTGGTCAGCCCTGAAGCTGTCAGACAGTTGAACTAGATGATCATTTTAGGTCACTTCCAGCTGAAACAGTCTATTCTAGTCTAGTCTATTCTATTGCTTACCAGTTAGCAGTAACACAGTTTTATGTGGAAATGAGCACAAAGCAGAATTTTAGATGTGAGTATTGTTGGGTTGTTAGATCATTCAAAAGACATGGAAAACACTTCTCCGCCTATCCCAGCAGAGAGGGCATCAACTCCCTTTGGCTCTGAGCACTCTGATGCAAAAGTTGGTGTAGGTCCTTAATCTGGGCTTTGTGACCTATTCAAGAGCAGGCAGGGGTGTGAGAAACTATGTAACTCAGAACAAGGGATCATCCTTTTTGATAGCTGTCTAATTTGCAGACAAGCGGTACCATTCATTTGTCCAGTGAGCAAAGGGTTTTCTGAGGTGATGAAAATCTTTGGCAACCCAGCTTTCCAGCTGAAAACATCCAGGACCCAGGAAGCTTATAGTGAGATGTTGAGATCATTCATCAAGTAGGCAGTTTGTTGCCTGTAATCTGCAATAATCCAGAGCCCTGGAACTGGACAGCAGCAATACTGAAGGTGTTGCGAAGTCTCCTAAGTACTGAGAAGAGATTAAGTCAGCCAAAGTTGGAAATCTCTACGGATTGGAGTGGAGAGGAGTGGCAGCAATAAGGTCATGATGACAACCCCTGAAGCATGCTGCAGCACAGAGGAGCTGTGTCAGAGAGGCTGTTGCCATGACATTTCTTTGGATAAACATCTGGAGTCCTTGGGCTTACTGATGTGGTCTGGCTCCAAGAGCCAAAAACTCTCTTGCTACTTCAGTTGAAGCCTATTGCTTAAAGAGCATTCAGCCCCATCCCAGCTGTGAAACCACTGCCTTGAATGAGTGTGGCATCTCCAAGAGGAAGCATCCTTCAAATGATATGCACTCACATTTAGAAAAGAAAAACGGTCTTGTGGTTTAATCTGAAATGACGACCCTTGCCCTTGGCTTCTAGAAACCATAATTTTGTCCTCTGGCAGGTCACTTTGGAACAGTCTGATTTTAGTGGCACATAACCAAAAAAATTGCCTTGGCCCCTAGTCTGTGGGTGTGGGTAAGAAGCAGAACAAGTTACGCAGTACACAGAGGGAAGGGCATGAGACTGACTCTATAAACCTGCCTTTTATTTTGCTTTGCACACTAAGTTAAAAACAAGAAAACAAAGCATCCATTGATTTCAGCTCCAGCCTCCAGAAGTGTACAACCTTGTTTTCCGTGCTGTTTATCTCTTGGAACATCAGCTCTAAAATGACCTGTCCCAACTTTACAAGTGCTTGACGTCTCTGAAAACTGCCTTCTGGGGATCAGGAGTCAAACAGTAATGCACATTTTATAGGAGGTACCTAATCTTGATCTTAAATGAGATTATGAGGCCAAATTAATAGCTGCTAGTTAGAGGCCATTAATAACCTTAGTAGTGTGTGCCATACAAGTTTTAATAGGGTTTTCTGGGAAGGACATGGCTCTGTCAGTGCCACATGTGAACTGCAATTCAGAGCTGCCTGTAGCTTTGTCCCACTGGTGTTCAAGCAAGAGGGAAGCTTTGTGTGTGCTCTAAGTGGATTTAATTCAGGTGCACTGGAGAAAAATCTGAAGAGTAGAAAAGACCATCCATCATTAGAAGAGCAGTTTATCTTTCTCCTAAAATGCTGTCTTTATGCAAAAGTACTTTCACACAGAGAGTTCTGTGTTTCCATTACACCTTTGCTATGTGTCTTTGATTTTATCAGCTTGCCTCTAATTTCTCTGTCAGGGTTTGGTAAGCTGTTGACTGTTCATTTAACTCAACAGCTTTGAAAACAATTTTGAATATTGTGTATGAGTCACTGTACTGAAGGGAAGGGGATGAAAAGGAATAAGTGTGGAGGAAAAAGGAGCTGTTAAATGTGAGAAGGGAGAGAGATGTACTGATATACATGCAGCAACCCAGGGGCTTCTCCTGGAATAGGCAACCAGTGTTCAGGGGTCTGCAAAGACAGAGGTCAGTAGAGTCCACTTTGTCACCTGCGAGTCTAACAAGATCTTTTATGGGAGCATCTGCATTTGGCAGAAGTCTTCTTGTCATTAAAGAAAATTGGTCTGATCCATAACATAATTTTCAAGAAAAGGAAGACGACAGATTCTACAGTAATCAGCAAGTCTTGCTCACAAGCTCCCACAACTGGAGTGTTCCAAAAATTGGGAGCCCAGTAGGGCCAATTTCTGAGTACTCATGCTCATATTCCTGAGAGAAGATAACCCAGAGTAATCCAAATTTCCTTTTCCTAGAACAAAGTGAGGGTTTTCTCATCTTTGAAGAAGATGTAGTGTATTTTGTGTGAAGGTGGTTAACCACTGTTTGTTGCTGGTTACCTCTCATTCTGATCCATCTGGTGAAAACATCTTTCTGACTTTCTTACCTGTTTCACATGCTCTAAGCCTAAACCCAAATCCTAACCCTGCTTCAATTAACCTCCACCACACCAGTTCCTTTCCTTCTGGCTTGGTCACCAACATTTTTGTTTTTAACCTTAAGGACCTTTTCACATGCATTCACTGGTCAGCCATGTTCTTCTCTTTGCAATGCTGGCTCCCTTCAGATTCTGCCTCCTTCCTTCTCGCCTCTTCCATTTTGCTGTGTTACTGTATGCAGATCAGGCACATTTATCTTCTGTAGTACTGCTCACATTGCTGCAAGCCGGCCCTTTATTCTAGGATGCAAAGTCTGTGGGATAAAAGGGAGCATACTGTGTAGCAGTTTTTTGGACACTGTTGTCCCAACAAAAACATGGATTTCGAAGTAAACTCACATAGCAGAAAGCATCTCAGCTTGTGCTGCGAGTTAAATCAGCTGATCACAGTGACCCTTTTAAGTTCCTTTAGGCTCTTGGATTTTGTTTATCTGTACAAGCTGTGTCAATGTGTTTTTCCGGTTGCAAAATGTCTCCTATCTTCAAGCATGATGAAAAATTCCACTCTAACTTCTAAACTCGTAAGTAAAGATTTCTTTCTTAATTGAAGAAAAGGTAGAGATGGCTACTGCTACTAAACAATAAGTATTAATGTGTGTCTGAGGCAGAAGGATTGCACTTGTTTCCAGGACCTTGAGGGATCAATGGGAAAAAGAAGTTTAAAGACAGATGACAACACTGAAAAAAAGCTAATTGCCTGAAGCAGTTAAACTAGGCTAAAGATGGCCGTTGTTGGAATTCTCATCCCAAGGAAATTTCACCCCAGGGAAACCTTAGTCCTTAGTATGTTTCTAAGAAGAGGAGAAACCTCAAGGGAGGAGTTCATGGAACAATTTGGGAATCTTAATTCTAGTGAGCTGCCAGGACCAGATGGTGTTCATCTCAAGCTGTGAGGGATCTCAGCTCCAAAACTGGAAAGCTTCTGACAAACACATGCAATATATTCCTTAAAATAGGAGTTCTTCCTGGTTGCTGTGAAAGTGTCTCCAGGAAGCATCACTTTCAAAATGCACTGAAGAGTGACCTTAGGAGTTGCAGGTGAATGCACAACAACCTACACGGAGGGGAAGCATTTCAGGCCAGTCAAAATGGAAACATATGCTTAGAAAAACAGAATTACATCATCTGACCAACAATATGGTTTCTGCTGAAAGTCCTCAGCTGGTCTTTGAAGTTAATTGAAGGTTTTATTTAAAATATTGGGAAGAAAAATCTGGCATGTATCATCCAGGTTTTTAGGAGGTTTTTGTGATGTTTTTAACATAAAGTCCTTTTTTCTTGTTAGACAGGTAATTTATTATTCTGAATTAAATATTGGCTAGGCATCAAATGTTTTAAGCCCTGGTTGTTTTCTGAATTGTAGGTCACCTATCAGCAGCATGCATGGATCTGTGCTGGGATTGGTCTTCACCAATATTGTTGGTGATTTTAAGGCTGAGTTGAAGGTGTGGTCATTACACACCACTATCCATATTAGGAAAAACTAGAGGAGCTTACAAAATGGAGAAAATCTTACTTCATTACTTCTGCATTTTTTCACATCAGTGAACAAAATCATAGGTAAAATTTAACTTGTACACATACAGAATCACGTACAATAGGAAGAAAAATATTTTCTTTCAGAAATGGCAATGAAAAACAAGGAAGCTTTTATTCAGGAGCAGAGACTTAGGAGTGGTTCTTGACAGCAGTTCAGCTTGCTTCACTCAAGCAAAAAGGAGCAATGAGAAAGTCTTGCTTCAGGTCCCCAGGAAATGAAAGCTATAGTCACAAGCAACAGCAATTTGAATGTCCTTAAAACAATAGAAAGGAAATAATTCTGCAGAAGTTAGTGCTAACAGCCTATCATAAAAAGTAAGATCTGCAAGACCTAAAGGATTAGATCACTCTGTTAATATTAACAGTTTTGTAGCAGACAAATTACATGATCAGTGTCAGACATCAAATTCTGGGTTATAAACTGCACTTCTGTGAAGTGAAATGAAGAAAAATACCTTTCATAGAATTGTACAATAAGAGAGGCATACTTATAGTTGGACAGAGTTTATCTTCCTCTGATACAGAAGAGTGACCTGAGCTGGTGAGTTAATACACAACTTTGCTGTTGAATTCTGATGACTCATCTTAGATTTTTATATTTCTGAGGAAGGCAATTCCTGTCTGTGAGCTTGCATTGCTTGCATGTGTTTCCTCATTAGACGCTGGTATTTTATGGAGAATGGAACTTCGAATAAAGTCAAATCAAATGAGTGGCAATTTGAAATGTTGTCTGCCTTCTTTGCCCTTTTTATATTATGTATGGTAAAAAAAAAAGTAATTACATTTTATGCTTTATGGCAATGATTTACAAAGTAAATGTAGCCCACTCTGCTAAGTGTTTTTATTGAGGTCCCAAAAGTAAGCTGTAGTTACATCAGTCTGAAGGTCAATTTTAGCCTCATAGTTTCACAATTTTCCAAGACACAGAATTATATTTTAATATATAATAGAAAATGTAAAAGTAGAGAAATTGTTTTTTAAAATTAAGCTGGAGAAAAAAAAAGAGAATAATTTATTTTGAGCACAAAAGTCACTGATGTAACTGCTATTTGCTATTGGGGGTCTGATTGCCCTTTTATTCAAGGTAGTCCCATTTCCCACTAGACTTCAAGAAAGAAGATCCTTTGGTTTTTTTTCTTTATTTCTTGAGAGACAATTATAAGACATTTCATACCAGAATAGACTATTGATATAGTAACACATGTAGTGCTAAGTTAACACATGGTAACAGACATGTAACAATTACTATAATTTTTCTGATATTGAATTATAACTGCTGAGATCTGATAAAGACCTACTGAAACCAAATCTTTAAACAGCAGATATAATTGCTGAAAGCACTTAAGAGGTTTACAAACACGTGATGTGCTATTATACAAACATTGTTTGGTAATTAGTCTTAGCTTAAAGTCACCTTTGAGAACTCAGCAACATCTCTGCGTGTTTATATATATATATATGTATATGTATGATGTACATACATTATATATACACATGTATATGTACATGAAAATACACATTGTAAATACCACCACACATGTTTTAAAGAAGGGACTAGCAGGGGGGCTTACCTTTGAGATTTTAGGACTCAAAGAGTCACACTTTGAAGGAGAGATTTGAAGGAGAGAGTCAAGCAAAATTCTTTGCATGTATATTCTGAACCTATACATGCAGTCTATTCTCTCTCTCAAGATGTGCCATTTCTCCATAAAAGCAGTTGAGGACAAAAAAGTCCACAACAAACTTACAAACCATTAGTTACAAGTTAGGTGCTTAGATGTGAACAGCTCCTGGATTGTTCTGTCTGGATAGGTAGGAACACAGTGGTCTGAGGCAGCAGGAATCCCTGATGCATTAGCAAGTCTCTTGATGTCTGGGAATAATAGCTAAGTAGTGAACAGAGACATAATTGTGCCTGATATAATTTTTTCCCAAAATCTTTACCTTCTATAAATGAAAATCACTTTCTCTACTCTGACCTAACACAGTAAGAAATCCTTAATATTCAGTCTCTTACCTGTCTTGGTGGCTCAATTAGAAAGCTATGTGAATAAATCACATGCTATGTTTAGAGCACGTCCGCCTGTCATGATCAAAAGCATTGTGATAAAGATAATGGATTACTCTTCACTTGCTGTAATCACTGGCAGCATCAGCAGCCACAGGACCTGATGTGACCAGTACAAATGCAAGCCCCGACGTAGTTGTGACTCCACAAGGCTGATTTTCAGGCTTTGAGGAATAGTCTGTGTGGAGCAGTTGGTCTGAGGTCTTTGTTTTGTTTTGAAATCCACTCTGAAGTGCTCAGCATAGCTGACAAACGAGCTCACACAAACTGGGTGTGGTTCTCCAGGGTTTGGGAAGAACAAATGCAAAGATCTCAGGGAAAAGTTTTTTTGGAGCGCTGAGTATCTATGAGCCAGTAAATTATTTTGGCTAGTTTGTTGGTGCCAAGGGTGGGTTCAAGCCATGTGCAGCCAGAGGCAAGAAAACCTTGCTTGCCATAGATGTAAATGCTGTGACTGGGGTTTTTTTCACTGAGATTTGCTCTGGGAGGCAGTGGGGTATTGTTACTCCACTTTACCCTTTCCTCTGGATCTCAGTCAGTTTGGGGGCAGAGAATAAGCAAAAGAATGAGAAAGGATAAGCAGAATCCAAGAAACAAGTCAGGTATTTAATACATAGCCTGGTTTATACCAGGAAAAGGGAGAGGGCCAAATAATATACGTATGGCTCTGAATTCCTTCCAGAGGTTTCTGAAGACCAGGAATGCTGTTGTTCACTGACACAGCTGGGCCTCTGCCGGGGAAGGGGGCAGACAGAGGAGGGTGTGTGTGTGTTTGTCTTTCCCTCCTCAGTGTGAAACATGTCTCCTTTCCTCTGCCATTGGCACTGCTTGCAACCGTGTCTGTTTGCAAAATGACCATCTCCCCTGTGGAATGACGAGGTTGTTTGAATCCCAAGTTTGAAGGGATGGGCTGCTGCACAACATTTATTTTTGTTTTGCTTTGTGTTTTGATAAGGTCTGGCTTTTTGCTGCCTGTAAGTGTTCTAAATAAGTCTTTTGTTCCTGTAATGGCAATGTCTGAAATGTTCCCTACTAATTTTCATTTGCATACGGCTGGAGAGTATTTTTGATTTCCTTCATTTGGTAGTCTTTAGAAGCATCTGATCTGCACTCAAGCACTAAAAGCTTTTCAAAAATGTTATGTCATCCTACAAATAGCCCATAATAACTGTAGTGACTATTTAAAACATAACAGTTTACATTACATTTAATAACTTATGAAAAGTAACAGGTTCCTTTTGATTTACCACTGCTATGCCCAGAGGCAGGTTTTCTAAGGACAGGTTAAACATGTGTGTATAATTATATATAATAGCTACATACAAATACACATTTCAGCATTTATTTTAGAAAAATGAAACATTTATAGCATTTGAGAAAGAAAACCAGGCTTTTTGACACATAAAGCCTTCTTCAAACAAGCTGGTATTTTTGAAACTACCTTCTCATTGCTTCCCAGGGGTCTTTAAGTCCTCTCAGGGCATGGGAGCAGTAGTCTACAAACAGTGGGATAAGGGCCAGGAAGTCTTGCATCTGCCACTGTTTCAATGAGCACTTGTGTGTGTATCATGCTTTATGCCAAATCAGTTGGCAAAGGGACAATTTTTGCTTGCAACAGTTTTCTGTGTGCAGTTCAAACAGCTCATCTTCCACTGCTGTCCTGTGCTAGGTGAGCTCACACGTGCTCAGTGGCTCACCTTTTCTCTAACTCACACATGTGTTCGTCCCAGCACTCGCCACCTACGGCCTGGATTAAGCCACTAAATACAGGCACAGGCAGGCAGCAGTGTGTTGACTGGTTGGGCTCCAGGGGCCATTCCTCATGGAAAGCAATGCTTCATCAGGCTCCCCTGGGCCTTTCAGGAGCACACACACTGTGGTGCACGCTGAGTCAACATGAGGCTCATGTTGGGTCTAGTCCTGTCTCCACTCCCAATCCCCTGTGTGACTCTGTGGTGAGGGAGGTGACAGGCCTTACCTTCTGCCTTTGCTCAGCTATCAACCCAATGCTCAGAAAATGGGAGCAAATACTTCTATTAATGTCCCTGTGGCACTGCATCTTCCCTCAGGCAGAAATGTCTTGCCTCATGTATGGGCTAGGGGAGCCTGTAGAAATTCAAGGTTGCCTAGATATTAACCACTTCAGGGGAATCAGGCTCTGTTAACTATATTGTCACTTTACAATGGCCAGAAAGAGAATTTGGATCTGTCTGAACAGTGTCTGTAAGAAAATCTGGGTGAAGCAGCATTATTGCCCTTGCCCAGACACAAATCAGGAGGGCTCAGAGACTCTGGCTTGTTGCTTTTCTGCCTGCTTTTACACACAATAAGAAGAATCTCTTCCTCTTTCACTAGCAGTTTCCTACAAGAGTACTGTGTACAATGTTCCTGTTCTGTAGTAATGAAGTGGAATAGGCCATATCTGCATGGTCTTAATAACATACACACATGCTAAAAGCAAACCCAAACCGAATGTTAATGAGAGCACTGTGTTGAATGGAGATCTGAGCTGCTCTAGGCCCCCCAGTCAAATGCAAGCTGAACTTAATGTGATGAAATCTGCCTCAAAATCTCTGCAGAAACCCTTCTAGGGTCTTTGTTTTAGCAAATGGGGGAGAAATGGCTGAGATTACTAATGCCACTGTGGCCAGTGAATTTTTCTGGCCAGACTGCACTGAAGAAACTTATTTCATTCCTTGCTGCTCAAGTAACTGATTTGACATTCAGCAACTCTTTGGAAGGAGGCAAGCTAAGAAATGGTGATTCCTGACAAGAGCTAAGCAGGATGATGAAGAGCTCTAGCAGATGTACGAAAAACACCAGGAAAATTGTTTTTGCGACTGTTTAGACCTTTGAGAAGTACTCCCATACCCACACTCCATTCTGTGTGTTTACCTTGCTAGATGTTATACTGGAGGCACACCTGCTTGCATCAGCTCCGTGGCATGGGTCCAGCTGTGACATGGAAGCAGTGCTGCTCCTCTGTAAGGACAGCTGCTCCTGCAATCAGCCACACCTGGTCATTAGTGAGTAATTTTGTAGCCATAACCATAAGGCTCTGAAATTTACTTAGTGACAGCAACATCTAATTTTACGTAGGATTGCTTCAGAGCTGGAAGTTCTGTGGTGCTTACTAGAACAGGGATGATACGTGTTTCCAGAGAGGAGCACCTAGTGTGACACCAGAGTGTTAAAAGGCATAGAAGAAAGGGGAAGTAGCACAGGAAAAAATGGGAATGAAGAAAAGCACTTTGAGTTTTTTCCCTGTATTACAGGCAAAGTTCATAAAATATTCAGCACTTGAACTCTGAGTATGTGGTCAGAATTTCCTCTCACTTCTGAATGACCTGCTGCACAAACATTGGCTTGTTGACGTATAATAGCTGCCTTCAAACAGGATATTATTCAGCACTCTAAATAATCTAAAACTCATTTGAAATAGCCAGGTTAATCCCCATCACCTGCAAGTGAGGAATAAAAAATAAATTATTCACAACCCATTGCTTCCCTAGTAAAGCACCACAGATTTCTGTCACTGTTAATGTGGCTGGAATTAATTAAGCTGCTGTGCATTCTTTTAGAATCTTAAAGTATTTTTAAGTTTGGGTTTAAACATGGACAGTGACATACATTCCCCAGTGTGAATTCACAGTACGTGTTTTAAGGTGTTTTGGACCAATTAAGACTTGTTTAGAAAATAAACCTGTTAAAGGCAGGAAGGAGAAATATTTTCATCTAAAGAAGAGGGTTTGGTTACAAGGGGTTTGCTTTTAGCTTAAATCATACCAAGTGAGCTGGTAGGAATGATGAGATGTGGATAGATACGCAAAGCTTACTGCAAAGAAACAATTGCATCTGGTTAGTTTATATGAGATCAAAGCAAGGGTTATAGCTATAGAGTACCAAAATCTTTCTCTTGTGAAGAAATATTGATTGGACTTATTTAATTTAAATCCTAATTATTTATCTCTAAAGAAATGGCAAATAGAAATGGCAAATAGAAAGAGCAAACAAGCTATCGTCCTGTGTTCTCCCTGCACTGTCATCAGGGCTGGATCACCCACAGCCAGGTTTTCCACCTGCCAACAATTAAGTGCCTCTTCCTGTAACCTACATAAACCCTTTGAAAGACATATCCTTCAAACCCATTTTTTTTGTGATTTTACAGTTTGTTGGAGGAAGACAGAGCACAGATGTGTACTAGAAAAACATCTTCCTGAATAGGGAAGGCTGAAAGGTCAATTATTTCCCTCCCCCCCCCTCCACAAAAATGAGTGGAGAGACAGGGGTAAAGAATTTGTTATGGAGTTAGTGGCAATAGAAGTTCACATTTTTATTTACTTTGAGATTTCCCCCTCTTTATGGAGATGACTGCACAAGCTAATTGACTTCTCTGGAAGCCTTCTGGAGATCAGATATCCTTGACAGTTTCAAGCTTTTTTTGGGGATGTTCCCTCGTAAGGTGGATTTCACAGTTACTGAGAGGGTCTCAGTGAAATCAGCCTTTTGTCATGAGAATAGAATGCTTTCCAGGCAGCCCTCTGAGGCTGCTAGGTCTACTACTGGCTTTTCTCCACCATTCCCGACCTCACTGCTTCCATCTGGTCTCCAAAATGTGCTTTTGAGAGGTGAAAGGGGATACTTTTTTCTGTGTGTGTTGCTGACAGTGATCACAGTAACAGCTAATCCCACTGCACTTAAAACATGATGATTCCAGTTGTACATTCAACAGCCTTCAAAGACATTATTCAAATGTTTCTTTTGCCAATCAAAAGAATATAATTTCTTGTCAGACAGCTCTGGAATCAGGTGTGTAATGTGCTGGATCTGAAAATAAAACATTTCGTTTTCAGCCCAGTCAGCCAACAAAGCCATGCTGAGCTTTTCTAGTCCTTCATACCCCGAAAGTGTATTACACTAAGCTAGCAACCAGCCTTGGAGAAGGAAGGACTGAAACCCATGATCAGAGACTGACACTTTGCCTGACCCTGGCTCAGTGGAGCAGCTAGCATTGGCTAGCCAATACCAGCAACTTGGTTCCTCTGGAGCCACCTTCTTGTTTCATGTATCTCATAAGACTATAACCACACCTTAACTAAACTTCAGCAATTTAGGATTTTTGGAAACACTTTTGATCCACTCTTTTACCTTATGAAACCTTATTGCTGTTAATGCTGGAGAGATGTCAGCAGTTGTCTGAGTGAGAGCTCTTGCTTATTTTCTTATTTATTCCTAATCATCTTGGCTTCCTTGGTTTGTTTGGAGTCACAGGCACCAGAGCACCTCAGTTTGTGGAAGGCCGAATCATTTCCATGACTTGGAGGAGCACAAATGAGAAGGATTGCTATGGGGAGAGGAGTTATGGCCAGGTAGCCCATGTGCTACCAGAACAGACTGCAGACAACAAGAGGACAAGACAGAGCAGTGGTCAGTGCCTTGAATGTTGGCCTTTTAAGAGGGAGAGTAGTGAATGGACTGAAAGGGAAAAACAGTGTGCTTTGTGATGATGGGAGAGGGAGGATGCAGGTGAGCATAGAGGTGGTGGCAAGGTGGGACCTTGGGGTAAGCAAGGGAAAGGAATGCAAGGTGGGATTGTTTGATCAAGAATAGGTGGCTTTCATTGAAATTCTTTGTCTTTTAGCTCTATTAGAGCCAAGTCTTCCTAGTGGATTTTCTCCTTGATATTATCCACTAGAATGCATTATAATTCCCTAAGGAAGCTATGTCACAGAGACACCAAGGCTTCCTGAGTAGTGACACTGCCAGAACTCCTACCTTCTGCAGACTTTCTCTCAGTGTGCTGGTCAGCTTCTGCCATGGACCTTACTTTAGAAAGATTTGATCCTTTTAATTGTGTCAAATGAACAATCCCAGATCTGATAATCGGTTATTGATTCCCCTGGATCCATACTGTTTTTCTGTAATACATTGTGGTGTTGCCCCTAATACAAAACTGAAAAGTGGGTCTTGGTGTCTCAGTGTCTTGGCTCAGTCACTTTACCACAAACAGTCCCTCTTGCATCAGTCTGTGCTGATGGCTTCCACAAAGGGGAAGTCTCTTCAACAGGTACAGCAAATTTGGAAGCTGAGTTTTATCTCCTGTCTCCCACTAACAGACCATGGCTAGACGAAAGGCACAGTATGTTTGGTCTGTGCACAGCTGGAGTTATAAGCAGCATAAATGATAAGTGATACAGATGGATTAAAGTGAAGTTTTCCCTCATTTTACAGTACAGTGCTCAAGCACAGCTTAACTAGATCTTGGGGTGCTTGTCTGCATTCTCACAGTTTCTGCTTCAGGATGCTCCAGAACCTCAGTGCTGTTTGTGCCACTTCTGTGTGGGTGTTATAAATAACATTGTTCTAGGACCTCTTTGGTTTTGGCACCTTCTTGAAATTTGATTTTAATTTTATATTCCTAACAGATTAGTGTTGCCATGGCTTTTACCCATGCTTCCTGAAGGTAAAAATTATGCTTTTATTAGGGCAGCTATCAGGATGACAACATCTTGACAACTTGAAAACTCTTCTGTTTGTTAAGGGTTCTTCTATCACAAACTCATTTTAATGAGACCAGAGCATGGAGAGAATAGCATCCTTGAATTTTCTGTCAGCTGCAGAATCTCATTGCAAAGATGCAGTAACAAGTAAGGGCAACAAGGGTGGGAAGTCCTGGGTGGAGCTTTAACTCTTTCCAGACACTGTACTATTGACGATTCCAGACCGCAGCAAATATTTTAAGTGACATCTATGATGCCACTGTGGCAAATGAAAGCAGATGCATCTGATCATAAAGCCATGTGTCTGCTCCAGGAGGGTGACCACAAACAGTAGGACTTCTTTCTAAGCATGTTACACTAAAACCAGACATTTAATAAGGGTTTGCTGGTTTGTTTTTTTTTACTTAATTCAAACCCAGGCATTATCAGTTAACAGCTGTTTTACAAGACTTGATTTAAGGGGTTTTTTGTTTCAACATGTTGTTCCTGGGCCTATGCAACTGAGGAGGAGAATGCAATGGAATTGACTTTTTAGCGTATTTCAGGCTGAGAAACACAGTGGATAGAAGAAGCACGTGTGTACATGCTTGTACCTGGAAAGTAGATAAGCCATTTCTCAGCTGGATCTGATCAATAATTAAACCCAATAGCATGATAGGGACTGGAGTATATTGTGAACAACCTCCTCCTGACTACAGGTCACTTTCTCTTCTGGTAGGTATGGCACCAAATCTATTGTAAGGACACTGGAATTCATTCAAATGATCAAGTAATGAAACTTGTTTAAATTAATAAAAAAAGCATGCTTTTAAAACTACACACGAGGTGCTTCTGAATGCTGCCACTAAGCCTCCAGGCTGGGAATCAGGGAACATCTGATAGTTTATTAAAACTTCAAGAAAGGAAGAAGAGTGATGATAAGACAGGAAAAAGCAGGTCCACAGTTGTTTTGGTTAGCTCTTGGGTTGCAAACTATTCAGTGTGTTGTTCTGAAAAAGTTTTTAAGGAAAGAATTGACCTCATTTGTGAACTCTGTGACCCTCAGTGATAATCACAGGGTTGTTGTAAGAGACAAAACTGTTGGGTATTTTTTTTGCAAAATAACACAAATGGTGATGTGTTGCTCCCTGAAGTATGAACTGTTGATAGAAGCACCTACCTGCATCACTGGTTCGTGGACTGGTGAGGGAGTTCAGATAACATTCTAATGTTTGAAAAAGGAACTCATTGTTATGTGAATCTAAAATTATACATTTTACCTTCCATAGCTCTTTGGTCTTAAAAGTAAGCATGGCCTGCAATTTATAATTTATGGCCATGTTCCAATAAACAGTTTTCATTTTTTATTCTAAACCCCAGGTATTAAAACAAGAATATTAAAAGGGAGGAGGGGGGCTGATAATTGTTTTTATTTCAGTGTTAGCTTTAATTAAAGTAATACAGGTAGAGTTACAGTGTTAGTAACAAAAAAATAGATAAGCAAATAAAAAAATGTCATGCCAGATTTGTCTGTCCTGGGGTTATGTGTGTGTGTGTGTGTGTGTGTGTATGTATGTTTGCAGTGGGTTGACCTTAATTCTATTTTCAACTTAAAAATATGCTCATCCTGATATCTCCCAAGGCCAGGATTTCCAAAAAGTTAAAGCTACAAGTTTCTGAGTGACTGCAGCTGACCTTGCCTGCAATGAGGAACAAAAGTAATCAATAGCCAGACACCTGCAAGGTTCATGTACCTGCTATGCAAAAAGCTCCATCAGCTGGGAGAAGGCCCTGCAGTGTCAAACCCAGTCTTTAATGCTCTCACCATCTGGAGGGTGCTCTCAGTTTCATATACAGAATGAGAGTCATACCCAACACATCTTCTCCTTAGGCTGACCTCTGTAAAACTAAGTTTTTATAAAGGAAAATTAAAGTGATCACATCGTTCTGAGTGTAGTGTGCCCCTCTTTTGCTCCTACTCCACTGCAATTATGTGGGTGAGATTTACATACTGTAAGCTGCAGCTACCATGCTTCCCACAGTCTGAGGAAAATTTAAAAATTTACTGGTGTAATGGATCTCAAACAGAGGATTCAGGCTTTTCTTGAAGCTTGGTAGCGCTGAGAACGTTCATTTTCTGCCTTCAAATATATGATTACTGCTCAAGCACTTTTTTTGTGAGAAGTTCTTCATCCATTTTTATGTGATGGTAGTACAAAGATCCTGGCCTATCATCAAGTTAATATGTGAGAGATATGATTTCAGCTATGTAATTTGTGTGCCTGCAGGAAATAATTTTCCTAGGAGTACCAGAGGCAGTTCTAGGCAGCCATACCTTGAAGCCTACCTGCACTTTCTAATTTAAAGATAAAGAAAGAAGGCAGTTGATGGCAATTCGTGCCTTAAAGCTGGTACTTCAAAGGACAGGGTGAAACCTTTAGTGTTAAAAGTCTCTCAGGTCTCATCCCTTTGTGTGACATCATGTGTTTATTCTTGAAATATGTTTTACTTTATATGTATAAATGTGTAAGTTTGTACACATATATTTGCAACAAAGATGTTGAAAAGGATGAAAGTCTATGGACTTCAGATAATGAAACTGTAAAGAGAACATATCACCCAGCAGTCATTTTATAATCACCTCAAAGTCAACAATATCTAAAAGAAAACAAAGCAAAATATTGCTAATTTCTCTTAGTCTTGACTCAAAACCTAGCTCTGGAGTTTTTCAAAGGCTTCTTCTATTAATAAAAAGCAGTTGTAACTTTTTATTCATCTAGTAAGTTCTAATTTCTTCATCGTTTTATCTTAAGAGGTAACTGTTAGAGAGCCTCCACCATGCTCATCCTCTGGGAAAAGAGATCACTGCAACCTGAGCTTCCAGACTCATTGTGTTCCCAAATGCTGGGTGTTGTGAAATGAGACAAGTACATTTACAGTGCCTTTGAAGGGTGTGCAAATGAAATGAAGAAATAAATGAAGCAGCTGAATGAGTTTAGAGAAACAGCCCTGCTAAAATGAACCCTTGCCCCAGTCTCGAGGTGGGTCAGGTGCAGGGGGAGGCTGGGCCAGACCGGACCCCATCACTGCATAAGGCTGTTTCTGCTCTTCTGTGACAAAAGTGCCCAA
This sequence comes from Aphelocoma coerulescens, assembly GCF_041296385.1. NCBI lineage: Eukaryota > Metazoa > Chordata > Aves > Passeriformes > Corvidae > Aphelocoma > Aphelocoma coerulescens. The sequence continues at coordinate 99,713,558 of NC_091015.1, read as the reverse complement.
GTATCCATGCACAGAATGCAGAGCACACAGCTTAGGCTTAACCCACCCAGCCTAGGATCTGCAGTGATCTCGCCACTCAAACTTTGGCTGCAGAGGCTCCACAAGGAATTAGCAAGGTTGGGTGTGATGCTTGAACTGGCCTGCTTGCCTGTGACCCATATAAACTGCAGTCTCAGCATTCCTGCAGCACACAAAGCTGGAAAGCACTGTATCTGCTTCTAATGAATATAGGCTCTGTCCACACTTGGCAGGTTTCTTCAGCTGGTTAGACTAATAGAAGATATTATCTCTCTCTCTGAGTTTTACCTCACTTATATCCTGAGATTATCACAGCTCTGCCACTTGGAGGTCAGACAGAGTAACTTTCTGAGATTAGGCAAAGCTACAGTGATATCAGAGGAAATAACCTGAAAATTACATTCTTAAACCAAGACAAAGCTTAAGGCCAGGGAGTGGGTGGTTGACAGGGCTTTGCAGTCCCTCAGGGTGCTCTGGTTTTGTTTAGTGTCACGATGCACTGCCAGAGGCTTTCTACCAGTGAACTCCTTTGGCATCATGCTATGCAGTGTTTCTTCCTGGGGTGTGTGCTGTGTCTGGTCTTGGGCAGGAGCTGTTGTTTCTTTTATAAAAACCTGCCTATTTTTGCTGGACTTTGAAGCAAGCTGGTCTTAGAACAATACTGGCATGATCTCTTGAAAGAATTTCTGTAGACTGAGGGGAATTTTGAAAGCTATTGTGTGCATTTGTTGCATGGATTTTACCTCTCTCTGCTTCCTTCTTGCTAAATCATAACAAATAGAGGATTGTGTTTCATACTCTTCACTGACTCGGTCATATTTTCAAAAGCTGTTTATTTTTAATATAAACAAATGAAACAACCTGCCTTGCCTTTTCATATCTACAATCCCCCCTCCTCTCCATGTTTGCAAAACACTGCAGCAGCCTAACAAAATACAGTGTGTGGTGTTTCCTGCTGTGACTCAAAATACCTCCTCATGCTCTAGCCCAGCCATGCAGGTTTGCTGCTTTTGGCTACGAGCGGGGAATGCTTTATGGCAGTTAACTATTATATTCCATAGACGCACATTATCCCATCCACATTCCCTGCCAAGGCAGTTTCCTCTTGCAAAACTTCCTTTGTCATTTTCCCACATCTTTCCCATACTTTTTTTTTGGTTTCCTCTTATCCAGCACAATTATTCGGTGTTTTGAAACGCAAAACCAGCCCATTACTTGTAAACATTTCTTTTTTTTTTCTCTTCTGGTGCACCTCTGTTGGATTTGATATTTGTAATTCCTCTTTTCCTACGTTTTATTTGTCATACTTAATTTCTGACACACCTGTAGTTCATGTGTCTTGCAGAGCCATGAGCTATTTGTGCTATTATCTTGTTCAATACCTTTTTCATTTCTATCTTTGCCCACTTCTTTAGTAAAAGACAGTGGTTTGCAAGCATTACAGTAACAACTCAGCTCAAATGCACAGTATTATCTGACTTGGAAATGGTTGGATTTCCAGGCATGTTCTTTCATCAGGCTTATGTCTCAATATTCTGGTAAAAGTCTTTATAATACAATGTGTCATATAAATGGCATCCTGCTTTTCCATGCCATGCCAATATTTGTTGTCCATTATAAAAAAAATAGAAAAACCAAAATAACAACACAAAAAAAAACCCCAAAGAAAATCAAAACCAGCTGTCAGTGAGCTTGTTGCAAGTTGGCAGTAGTCAAACCTCATACAAAGCAACAGTTTGCAATGTCTGTTATAGGTAGGATATGAAGTTTTTTCCAGGTGTGCTCTCCTTTGAATTGAGTTAGGCAATGGAATGGGAATTTTGGCTAAAATAATTTGTCCTATTATGGTGAGTTGCAGAGGTCTAAGCCATGTTCAGTCCTCTGCATGAGGAGGGGTGTGGGAGGACTGGCCATAGACAAGAGAGCTGGAAGTTGCCTGTGCGGAGTGGCACACTTTCTTGAGGTAATCAGACATCAGGTTTCACTGGTGTTTCCCAGCCCTCTCAATTTTAACTTTTTTTATATAGTTCTTTAAGTTACCAAAACAAAACCCACGTCTCAAACTTCTTACATGTTACAAAGCTGCTGGAGTAGAGAGAGTATATCAAGTATGTGTACTAAGTAAGGGGAGAAGGGGAAGAAGAGTGAGAGAGGCATAATCACAAATACATTCCCAATTTGTATTTGGAATAATATTTTTATTAATACATAAAATACATAAAATATTCTGAGAAATTAATAATAAGTGTGCAGAGTGAAAAGTCAAACCAATGTATTAGAAAAACTGAAATATTTTGTGAAACATGAGATGGAATTTGTAAGTGGTGGGAAAGTTAATTTCATACCAATTTTCAATTGATTGCAGAGCAACAGTGTTACAAAGTCTGTAGATGCAAATAAAAAAAAATTATATGGGTGTTGCACAGGTCAGAACTGTTTTAGTCATGAATTCTGAGCAGAAAAGAAATCAGACTGTAACACAAAAGCCCTCCACAACTTCAGTTAGGCAGTAAAACCAGAGATCAACAAAAGGAATGTCTGAGTCCTGGCTATCTTACATCCTGTGTCATTTGCACTGGTGCTAAATCAGAATGAAAATTTGTCAGTTTGGATTATTCTGTCCACTTCTCAGAGCTTCAGCAAGTAACACATTGTGTTATACACCAGCAGTTTCTACACCAGAATTTCAGATTCATTGCACCTTGCCTGTGAATTGTGCTTAATCTTAGAAATGGGATCCCAGATTCTGGATCTCTGTTTCCCGAGCGGTGAGGTGCCCTAGGAAATAAAATTGGAACTCCCTGTTCATCATTTTTGTCCCATTCAGTTACAGGGGCCAAGAGAAGGCAAAGTGAAGTGGGTTTCTTTTTCTGTGTGCCACAAAGCCCAACCAGACATGCAAGGAAATCTAAGCCCCGCGGTAGCAAAATCCTTGCTGGATTTACTGGCCGGAGGGGCAGAGGAGAGGCATGCCATGCCAGCAGCATTGTGCTGTGGGACCTCAGCAAGATCTGGGGTCACTGAGAAATTTGCAGAACTGAAAGTCAGCACATCCTCCCCCCTGTACTGTGGTGTTTATGTGTGGTGGGGATGACATTGTTTGTACATACAGGCTGATATACTGACTTTGCTTGCCAGATATCCAAAGATTTTGTACTTCAAGGCTTCAAGGGTTTCATTCCAAATTACGTTCCATGTATCTCAGGTCACAATTTGCATTTATTGACAGACTCTTCTTGGGAGAGCTGAGTAGAAACTGGAAGTGACTTATGAGGACAAGAGTAGTTTCTCCTCACCAGACCCCAGGTCACGCACAAGGCACAGGAACAGATGAAGGCCGGCGCAGCCTGATCAGCCCTGCCTGCTCCTGAGGGACCAGACAACCAGCCTCCACCTCCCTCCACTTCTTCCTTTCATCACCCTGCACTTCCATGGAAAAATAATTTCATACAAATTTTAGAGGAACATCCAGTTAATCAAAACACAGCGGGCTGCCAGCGCAGCCTGAGTAGAATGGTGCTATCACACACCATGGCACTTTCAATTCTGCTGCTTCATTCTCTTGACAGAGATATTAACAAAAAGAGGAAACAGGCTATTACTGTGACAAAGGCTTTGACAGCCCAGGGAAAATGGCATGTTAACTCAGCATCAGGCAGGCTCAAGCTGGCTGGTAATAACCATGCTCCACTCATGGCAAACCCTTCCTCACTGCTGTGTGGGTGGGTTTGTCTGCTGTGGAGCAGGGCACGTTTTTCCATGCACTTTTACCCATGTTTTACCCACCTGAGTACTCAGACATTGTAGCCAAGATCCCCGCTTATAGTAGAATGGGATATTAAAAGATCATCTTTAGCCTCCTTTGTTTCAGATCTCAAAACCTCTAAGTTACATCCACTGATGTCTGGAGGAAGCAAATCAAAAGTTACACTCTATTTAATGGATGGGGGGCTCCTATTTTAAGGGGGAGGCAGCTTCCGCTGTACGTGTAGAACCACTGTCATTTGATTTTATTGCAAGCAGATGTTGGAGTGTGCTTGACTTGGAAAAGCCCATGAGGCTCAGAATAGCTACGCTAATTGAGGTCATTTGGTAAACTGTGTGGATTTTAATCGCTTCAAGATCCAATTCAAGACTGCAACAAACAAGGATCAGTTTTCTCTCAGTCTCTAAGAAAGCTCTGGCCATTGCTCCATTCATTTCTCCCTGTTTGAAATCCACTAAAGAGCAATGTTTGGGAGGCTGCTTTGTTTGGGTTAGGATTAGGGTTAGGGTGCTTGCTGTCTGCCAGTGCCAAGCTCCAAGGGTCACTGCAGCAGTAGCACACCTCAGGTAGCCCTGACACAGTGATTGGTCTGTCAAACCTCTGTCATTAAATTGGTCAAAATACGAGCAGTTACACCTTTGGATGGGACTCTGGCTATTTTTGAGCTATGACTTCAATTGTTATTGCTGTTCTCTGAAATTTGATATCCAAATAATGTTCCTGACCTCTTCCCTCACAGTCTATTTAGGTCCTAATTCCTTAAGCCAGGAACTGCCCCTCTGGCCACAGGAACAGCTGGGCTCACTGTGTTCTTTATCAATGTGAATACTAACACAGAGACCACCTTTGCATAAAGGTGTTAGCCTCTTCTGTTACATCTGGTGATATAAATGGGAAAGATAGACAAGCCTTGGGATGTTTATCAAGTCTGCCAAAGCAGCAGTAAAAAAAACCCCAGAGATTTACAAGGTCATGATCATTGGAGGGTGTCCAACTACCCAATCTTTTTAAGTGATTTTCCTGGAAATAGAATAAATGTAAGCAACTGATAAGTCTCTTTTTTTATTTTCCCTTAGTAATTGAAATTGGTTTAATTAAGTCAATCCAAGCCCAAGCTGCTGGCCAGACCCCTCTTCCCCTGCCCCTTATTCCTGCTTCTTCCACTGGGTAGGCACTGATGCATCTTGAGATCTGGTTCAAGGAGCTGATCTGTCTCAAAACATATCCATGGCCCACAGCTGCTTGTTCCCAGAGTAGCCCCATGCTCATGTTAGCAGAAGTATTTCTGTGTCCATCCAGTGGACCATGCTGGGAAACTGATCCAGCTGAAGAATAAACAGGGAAACATAGCACGTTTTCCTCCCAGCTGAAACAGTTTCCTAATCTGATGTGCTGAGCTGCTGAGAAAGTACAGCTAGAGGCAGAACACAGGACAGGGGCAAGAATGAGATCATTAGAGGGAAGGACAAAGTGATCCTAAAGACATGTGGGTTGAACTGTGTCCTTGGAGCTGTAGGCAGATCTAGGCTGCAGGGGAAAGTAGGGCATTGCGACAGCTCTGGCTCATCCCGGGACGAGAGGGGACTCTCCCGCAGCAGCTCTGTAAGCAGACACAGATCTCTTTGAGAGACCCAGTAATAAACACCTACATGCTCGGACACCAGGTCTTCAGAACAATTCTGGATACAAACAGGGAGATGGTGATGTCAATTAAGAGCTCTAAATAACATCTCCTCGTCTCCCTGTTATGGCCTCGGAATCACAGCTGTGGGATTGGGGAACTGGATGTATTAGGACTCCCGCAAGGGGGGAGTGCATCCTGTGGCTCCCAGCTGTGTTCAGACAGTGGCTTTTCTGCTGTCCCCAGGATGTGATGGGGAGGTGCTGTTCCTTGCTTGGCACACAGCTGTTGGTTTCAGTGTGTTTTCTTATGCTGCAAAAACAGATGGGAGAGAGGGGGAACATGATCAGATGAAGGTTTAGAAAACATAAGGAAGGTATAGGAACAATCTTTGCTACAGATGGGAGCAAATGCTTTGACTGAGAGAGGAGTTTATGTCTGGCATCAAGGTCTGATATGGTTCTACCACCTGGCCTCTGCCCCCAGGGCTCTGTGGGGCAGCACTGGGCAGCAGGTGTGGATCTTCTCACAGTCTTGGTTCTCCAAGGGCATCCCAAGGTTTCCATCAGCAAGGAACTTGGGCTTGCAGCATTTTTGAAAAAGGAACCTAATGGCTGAAAATTAGCCTTCTTTTGATAGCTGTGCTGGGTGCTGGTGTTGTCCTCTTAATATCAGCCCATTCCAATCCAGCACAACATCCAACCTAACAATCAGGAAGCTCTAGCTTCATGTTTTGTAAAAAACCAACCAACCCACCCACCAAAACCCAAACCAATCAACCAAACAAAACTTTTAAAGCTTTTTGTGAATGTCACTCCTAAGAAAAAAGGTTAACTCAGAGGTAGTTAATGTTAAGGACTGTAAAATGTCAAGAGTAACAATGTAGGAGCCCTTAAAATGCATTTTAATGTGAATGTTATCTGGAAAGTAAGTCAGGGTATTTTCCCAGACTGGCAAAATTCAAGACAAAGCTAATAGCATTTTTGTTTTATCTATTGCTTACCACAGAAATAAAATATAGCACAGACAATACTGACTGTTCAGAAATACAGATGCAGCCATCAATACAAGAAGAAAGATTGGTAAGACACTTCTCCATTCTTGGAAGTGAGCTGTGAGTGGCTGCAAAATTTTTAATGATGTTGACATTCAGATGGTCACAGTGAAGTTTCAGCACAAATGTCTTCTGGAGATGAATGAAGCTGCTTATGATTCAGAAATATTATTTCAACATATGATAGGTGCTGTTTTCAGACACCACATCAATTACACCTTTTTTCACGATAAAGATTTTCCTCACAAGCAAAGCATAAAGGTTACACTAACCATCAACCAAAAAAAGTCTTAATGCTCTGAAAAAGAAATAATGGTGTCAAATGAAAGAAAAAAGTTTACTGAGGAGTTCTATTTTACTCTGGATGAAAGTTTTGGTTAGCAATAGTAATTTCTCTGCTAGAAAATATATTCTTTCTGCTTTACTGCTGACACTGCCTCTCCTGTTTTACTTCTCTGACCTTCAACTTCAGACTTTGTCTGTATAGTTTTTCTTTCTTCTGCTCCACATTGTTGTTGAAATTGTGTGTCTGCTTATTTCTGGTTAGTAACCCTGTGCCATCTGGAGCATGTTTTGGTTTTTGTTTTATGTCTCTTCTCTGTTTCCTTATAAAAAAAGACAATTTTCAAGTTAGTCATACAAAACATAAACTCTGAGCAAGTCCAGAGGAGGGCCAAGATGAGGATCATAGGGCAGGAGCACCTCTCCTATGCAGACACACTGGGAGAGTTGGGGTTGTTCTGTCTGGAGAAAAGAAGGTTCTGTTGAGACCCTATAGCATCTTCCAGTACCTAAAGGAGGGTATAAAGAGAGATTGAGAGGAATTTTTAGCATGGTCATGCAGTGCTAGGACAAGGGGGAATGGCTTCAAACTGAAGGAGAGTTGGTTTAGATCGGATATTGGTAAGAAATTCTTTACTGTGAGCATGGCTAGACACTGGAACAGGTTTCCTAGAGAAGCTGTCAATGCACCATTCCTGAAAGTGTTCAAGGCCAAGTTGGATGGGATTTTGAGCAACCTGGTCTAGTGGGTGGCATCCCTACCCACTGCCATGGGGTTGGAACTAGTTGATCTTTAAGGCGCCTTCCTACCCTAACAATTCTATGATTCTCATTCTGTGATTCTATGATCTTAAAGTTGTTGGAAGAAATTGCCCTGACAGCACTAAGTATCCATTGTCCTGCTCTGCTGACTCAGGGTTACTAGTGCAGGAGGGTGTGAGGCACTTAGAAGAAAAGGGGACTGCCACCTCCACCCCAGCAGCCACTGCCAGAGGGTTTTGAGATGCTCATTTTAGGTGTGTGGAGCAAAGTTAGTCTCCTAACCTCCAAGAAACGCTGTACATGAGGTGTGAATATGGCCATGTTACAGTAGGAAAATGTCTCTCCTTAGGAGAGTTTGCCAAGACGCAAAGAGGTGTACAAAATTTCCAGAGCTGGCATCCATGAGAAATCTCGCTTTGAGGTATGTCATGAATACCTGCACTGAGCAGCCAGCCTATACGCACATCAGAGAATAAGCAATTAGGGTACAATTTGTTTTGATTTATCTTTTTCTGGATATTCTGTTTGGGGTTTTTTACACAATCATAGCATCTAAAAAAGGGATTGTATGCTGATGGTCAGGGAAGCCGTAATTTGCATGATTACTGAAATTACTTATTCAACAGTTACTTATCTCACCAATTCATCATTGTTTAAATTTTAATTCAGTGACAATGTAACCTCTGGAAAACACTGCTTGCATCTATATTTAATAGATTGTTACGCTCTGTAGTTTAAAATTTGATATACTTCCCTCAAACTCCATGAAGAAGTGTTTCATGTGATCTCTTTCTGAATTCAAAACAGATGAAAATGGCCTGCTAGGTTTCATACAAGGAGGTTCATTTGTAGGGAGATGCAGATCCAGTTTGCTGTTTGCTGTCTAACACAATTTAGTCAGAGCAGCACAGCCCTCCCTTTTTCTCCTGACAGCAATTCTCCCTCCAAAATAAGGCTCTGGCAGTCTGCTTTTGTACAAAGTAGACTCAAATGTAATTATGCTGCTATGACAACTTAGTCTTAGAGCACTCACAGTCCTTTTTCTTCTCATCTTTGTAGTGCTGCTACGAGTAGAAAGTGATTCTGGTTTTTCTTCTTCCAGTATAAATAGAAGTACACATCAGCGAAGTCCAAGTTGTACTGGTATAAGGTCGGGGTCAGTCCCAGTATATTAAACACCTGTCTCTTAAAAATCATGTAATTTGTAGAGGGAGGAAATGTAAAGTGCTCAGTCACCCAGCCCTGTCTTAATGAAAGCCATGTTAAGCACCCCTGTCCACACATCTGCATGGGGAAGGAAACGTTCTCTATTTGAATACCTACACAGAAAGAGAGCAACCATGGCCACATCTCTCCCCACCTCACCTTTCCTCAGGAATAAGCCAAATAAATTCTTCAGAGCCCTTGGTTGCAGTAGTCCTTGCAAGAGTCTTGTCTGTACTCCCATGCAGGCTGCTCCTGGGGCTGGGATGGCTTACAGCCCAAGCCACTGCCATGTAGGGAGGCCAGCAAGAAAAGGAAACAAAACCCAAAGAATCTTCTCTGGACACTGCACGGTGCCTCTGAAGGAAGGCAGACTGAGGAGCTGGGCTCTGCACGGGAAGAGCCAGTGAGGAGAAGCTGGCTGGAAGGACCACACTGGTCACCCAGCTTACTGGAGAGATTGGCTGTTCTGGTGGGAGAACATCACAGGAAATGCTTGATAGCTGAGGAGTGGTTTATAGAGAGTGGGCACACGCTTTCTGTTCCCTCCTGCCTGTGTCCATGTAAGGCTCTGAACCTGACATCCCCTGCGCTGAAAGCAGAACCTCTGCTGTAACAGATTTCAGCTTCCCCTTAGACCTGCTCGTCCAGCCTTTGAGGTAGGAAGTAGAAAGTGTCTTTTGAGGGTCACCTCAAAATTTGGAGTATGGTGCAGGCACACTAGGGCAGAATGCCTCGGGCCAGGCCTGAGGGAACATGTGGTTTTGCCATCAAGATGTCTCCCTTAATTACTACCAAAGCCAGAGGTTTTCCATGTGTTTACCTTCGATGAGTTATGTCCTGCAAAAAATTATAAGTGTAGCCAACATAACTTAATTCACAGTGACACCCAGGGAGCTGTGGAGAGGTGCCAGAGGTGTGATGGAGAGCATTTTAGTTTCATGTGGCTTCCTGAAGCTCCCTAGAGCACATTGAAAACAGTCCAGCCATTTTTTTCTTTTTATTTAAGGTAGAAAAATATTCCCTTTCCAGCTGTGAAAGCAACTGCATAGGCCAGAACAGAAGGTGTTTGCGGTAAAAAGACACACAGGCTTGGCCAGACTGTTTTGATCTCTTTTTTTCCTCCCTGAATTCTCCAGGGAGGAGAGGTGCCAGCATCAGAGGATAGGAGAGACACCTAGGGATTCTAATTTTTTTTTTTTTTTTTTCCTTTTGAGCTGAGCTCTGGAAGAAATAGGAACTTCTATCATTGATGTCCTCCACTTAGGCTGAGACCTGAGGTCAGAAAAAGACTGTTTCCAGTTGATGTAGCTGAGACAGTGACCAGACCCAGTGAAGGGCAGGAGAGAGGTCATGTCACTGCTTCTGAAACTGCTTCTAGGCTCTTGTCTAGGAGCAGTGACCCAAATCATACAAGTATCAGAGTCCCTGATGTCCCATGACCCTCAGTCCCATGCCTTTCTTCCTCTCCAGGCAGTCACCTTGCAGTGGAGATGCAATTCCCCAGCTTCTCCCACCCCAAAGCACCCAACCAGAAGGTGCCACATCAGAACTGGGGGTAAACAGGGCGAGCACCAGGGTCTTAGAGGAAGCCTTAGGGTGCCTCAATAAAGCCTCAAAAACAAGCTAAGGAGCAGCAAGTGTTAAATTTTGGGCCTATGTAAACTGTGTGGGTTACCCCCCTGCCTGTGCAGGGCTGTTTCTAAGTGTAACCCTCCGTAGCCCTGGAGCAGAGGTGGGTTTTAAGAATACTTAAATATTAAATACCTAATTTCCTAGACAAGGGAACTCTGACTGTCACAGTGGGTCTGGACTTCTGTCATGCTCTCCCACCCTGAGTGCTTGATTCTGGGTGATCCTGGGTGCTGCAGAACCAATGTCTGTCAGCATGGGCATCACCTAAATCCACGGGTGGCCTGGTAACTCAGACACAGAAAAGCTGCTTTCAAAATGGCATCTGTCAGCCCTTTCTCTTCCTCTCTCCCCTCACTCAGAAAGAGAGAACAGACACCAATGCAGGTGTTTTCCCTGTCTCATTTTGACATCTTTGTGAAGTGACACTGTTAGAGAGGTATCTTTCCTGTGAAGGAACACCTCCTTTTCCACTTGCTCCTTGACATTTCAGTGGATGAACTAAGAAGATTCTGGCCTCTATTTTATTCAAGTAATACAGATTTCATGTACAGGCTGGTTGCCCTAGAGCTCAGTACAGCACATGAGAGATGTCTTGTCTGAAATAGAGACTTAAATCCAGCACTTGCTGCACACTGTTTCTGTCTCAAGCCCCAAGTTTGCTTCTGTTTGTTTTCTGACCTGTCATAACGTTGCCTGCTAAACAGCTCCCAGCCCAGACCTCACATTTGCTCTGGTGGGTGGCTCTTTCCCTGTCTTGCTGTCTAGACTTCCTGTGTTTTGCAGACTAAGAGTTTGTCTGAGACACTCATGAAAGCTGAGACAGATCCTTGACAAAGTAATGTTGCTTGTGGGAACTGTCCATGGCTGAGTGAGGTGAATCTAGGAGTGGAACTTTCTGTGTCTCCATTGACCTTACTGGTCAATGGTTGACTGCTGCAGCCTGTCTGCTGTAGAGGTTCCTGGGGAACACTTCCTAGAGGAAGTCTTAATGCATCTCCATATGCATGGCAGCTGTTCTTCTCTAGGCAATCAGTGTTCCCAAGCTGATATTATATCATGTCTATTTTACTCCCAGCAACCCTCCCCTCTTGCACATACTGCACCCTACACCTCCCTATTGCCAAAGGGACACCACCACCACCCTCTACCTCTCATCCACTTTGTTCTCAGCTCTGAGAGTACTTTCCACACGATCCCTGTGCACCTCCATGCTCAGAAGCAGGTCCTTGTCTGCTGTGCTGCAGCTGCAGGCAGAGGTGCACCTCAGCCCCACACATTGGCTGCTTAATCCTGTTCACATGAATGATTCCTCAGAAGTAGAACTCCTGTTTCTGTCTGAGATCAGAATACCTGAGCATGTTCATTACTAAAAGTGCACCACATTCACAAGAGAAAGGGGCATATGAAAGCTTTATGTTCTCACAGTCTTGATTCTTCCACAGTCTTGTACCATCAATCATATCCCTGCAGAGTAGAAAACAATGCCCAATGCTGTCTCTTGTATTTACTTTGTGAAGATGTTAATGACCATGGGAGCAAAATGAATTGGTCCTTCCCTGAGGAGATAACACTATTTTATTCTGAGAGGCAGGTCATAACAGATGGGATGTACGTGCACTTACTTTCTTGTGTGCGCTTCTCATTTCTCCTTTCCTGTTTTTTTGCAGAAGCAAAGTTAGGAGTGACTCATACCAATTGATGGTTGACAGCAAGACAAATATTCTCTGTTTTGAGGGTTTTGTAAGAGAAGGAATGGGAATCACACTCTTCCCTCCTCTGCTGATCATATCACAGTCTCTCAAGAAATGGTAATTTTCTTCCAGATGATTTTCATACTTAATCTTAACAATAGCAATTTGTGATCAATTAAGTAAAAGTCAACTGATCCAGCATCATAAAAAGAGCTCGGAGTTCATTGGAATTCTAGTTTAGTTTCCTTTGTTGGCTTATATAGTAGTTGGACAAACAATGTTTCCTGGTTCTGATTCCATATTAGATTCTCCTGCTCTGTATTTCACAGCTACCATAAAAGCAGGTGCCGCAGTGATGGGAGCCATATAAGTACCTGGATAGATGATAAAAATATTGTTGCTGAGCGCTTCAGGGTGTGCTTTGTGTGAGGAGACACTTAATCTAAAGAATAAGGGATTGTTAAATTTTACTATATAGCATATGCAATACTAGAATTTATTAGTCTATTGTTCGACACAGTAACTGATGTGCTGTTTTAAGTATTCTTTTTTTAATTTGTGACATAAAAGAAGTTCCCAAACTTCCTGACTCAGTTTTCCTGTTTGCAATATGTGAATACAGTTGATATTAAGTGAAAGTGCAGTAAATTGAACAGCAGAATAAATATATAGCACACAGGTGGAACATGATTCGTGTGTGTCCTTGAAAAGGTTTGGGCTTTACCCAGGCTAATAAAGGACTGATTTCTAGTAAGGTAAGGGCAGACAGCAGACACTGCTAACTCCTCACATGTTTGAGAGCATGCAGGTGAGCTGGTCAGGGTTATCTGTCCTGTGGCACTCCCCAAGCTGCCTGTAACCATTAGTTAATAACACACTCTTGTGTGGATGTCCAAAGCTGGGACCATTCAGTAACTCAGTCTCAGAGGGCTGAGCATTCATTCATTACTTGCCATATACAATAGTAATTAGTAGAAATTATTAACAACCATTTTTTTTTATATGTATGCCACCAAACATATTTTTGGATTTTTGCATTTACATTCGGTTTCTGTTTTAAATTGACAGGTTTAGCCCATAGCTGCTTTCAGCACACTAGGAGGGGAGAGTGCCATTTCTTAACCTCCCTGCTGTTTGAGGGAAAAGCAGCTGTTCTTTACACAAAATCTCTATCAGTGGCAGCTTTTAAAGACTTCCTTGTGTGATGTCTGAATTTTTAAAATTTTGGAGTGCCAGGTTTTTCTGCATAAAAGCTGCCTATCCCTCAATTGCAAGAACTTCAAACAGTTTGCTGACAGCACGTAGAAAGCCCCAACTGAAATAACTTGAGTTGGCTGTAGCTTCCCTTGGCAAGTGGGAGAGATTAAGGGCAAAATCCCACAGTGGTGAAGATTGTTACACTGAAGTCCCCCTCCGCTCTCGATCCCTCCACATCTCCAGGCACGACCAGCACTTCCCTGCCTTGCAGTGAGTGTGCATCTCTGTTGTGCAGATCCATCTGCAGCAGCAGCAGCAGCCTGTCCCTCTGTGCTCTCTGCATGCTGGAACATGACTCGGCCAGGGTGTAGCCTGTGCTCTGCAGTGGTGCCTACACATGGCTGGTGGTTGTCTCACCCTACTTCCCGCTTGCTTGCAAAGCTGAAGTGGCTACTCCACCCGTTTCAGTGTCTGACACTAATTCATCCCTCCTCCATGCCTCCAGAGTAGCAGAAGAGCACAGTCAATTTATGCTTTGTTAAATTTGCACAGGAGGCAGAGAGATGCATTTTAATTATTTTAATCTGGGTATGTGCAGCATAGAGGGACAGTGTATTGATTTTTCTGTTTATTTTTTCCACCTCTGAATGAATAAAGCTTTTTTACTCAGCAGCTCTATGCTCATAACCTCAGGCTCACAAATATTTGTCATTTCAGTTGACTCTTCCCTCCAACTTTCACCTACCTGTTTCATATCTTGAGGATCTACCTTTATTGTAAATGATACTCAGAGGCATAAAATGTAAGATATGCATTGATATCAGCTCCCTGTTTTTTGGGATCTGAAAGGAGAAAGCCACTGTGGGAATATGGACCTGTAGCAGATGGGAAGCTGACCCTTGTGACTGCAGTGTGTACAAGATGCCTGAGTACTTTTGGGAATATAGACCCTGACTTCTGTGTAAATAGCCTGCTGTAAAAAAAGTACCAGCGTTTGTGGCATCTCTCTCTGTCTATCCCTGCCCAGTTTGTACCAGAATAGGCGGACACTACATAGGTCAGTAGTTATGGGAAAGGAATTTTTTACTGAGGGCTTTTTGGTTGCTGTTCTGACACAGTTCCCAGCAGCAGGTGATGGTAAGACACAGGGGAGCCTTCTGTGCCTTACCATTCTGTCAGCACTCAAATCTGGATGCACACATAGGCAGTGGGTGTCAAACAAACACTGAGGCCTCATGGCAACCTCAACCTGTTTGTCTCCTTTTTAACATGGAGGCAAACACTGGATGCCTAAGGAAATGGAAACTCCTTTCTAACAACTGTTTTAGTCTCAAAATACTGTTTGTATGGATCCCCATTGTAGAAACCATATTTTCACCTGGCTCACAGGGAAGTCTACATTTTCACTGTAGATTGAATCAAGATAGGCAGCTTCACAAACCTCATGAATGTTTTACTTAGCAGGCAGACCAAGGCTGTCACTGAACCCAGAAAATACTTTTGGAAAGGAGTAAAAACACTGTGAAGCGAGGCACTGGAACAGGCTGCCCTGAGAAGCTGTAGATGCCCCATCTCTGGAAGTGTTCAAGGCCAGGTTGATGAAGCCCTGAGCAACCTGATCTAGTGGAAGATGCTTATGCCCATGGCTAGGGAGTAGGAACTAGATATCTTTAAGGTCCTTTCCAACCTAAATCATATGATATCTTCTGGTTTTTGTGCTTGTGCTGATATTCCACACTGAAAATAGCTGACGGTCCCTGCCTGGCTCTTTGGCCCCCTGCAAAGCTCCAGCAGCCTTCCTGCAAACTGTTGCTCTAAACCTAGAGAAAAACAAGCAACTGCAGCTTTTGGGCTGATTTGGTAACAGCTGCTGCTTGCCAGTGTGCTCTCTCTCATCTTGCAACTATTCCTTTCCTTTTTTCCCCTTTGGGCTCCTTTCTTCTTTTGTTTTCATGCCCCCTGTGATTTAAGAGAATTGGCCATGGGAAAATTTTGGTGGAGGACCCAGAACCTTTCTTTCCAGCACCCATATGTGGCAGTGTGCTGGGAAACCTTCGTGAAGACCTTCAGCCCTGTCAGATGGTAAAGATTTGTAAAGCACCAAGTACCACTGTGCTTACTGTGCTTCTCTCCCTTATCTTCCTCCATCCTATGCATGCCATGGGGTCATTGGTACAAAGGTGGGGCCACGAGCAAAACCCTCTTCCCTCTGAGCAACCTGGTCTAGTGGAAGCCGTCTCTGCCCATGGCAGGGGGATGGAACAAGATAATCTTAAGGATCCTTTCCTTCTGTGATTCTGTGATTTCTCCCCTCTTTGCTGGCAGCCCCATGTGCAGACAACCCCCAGCACAGCCATGCCAGTGCCAGCTCAGGGGAAATCCCTGCACTGGGAGAAGGTCGTTCAGTAGTGCCTTTCCTTGCCAAGCCCCAAAGTGTGCCAGTCACTGGTGGAAGCTAAGATTTGAAATGCTTCTCCTCTCTTTCTGCCAACACAGCATATGAGATGGTGGTACTCTTTGTGATATTTTAGTAGTTAACAAGCATTATGTGTGTGCTGTGAGAAAAATCCTACATGGAAATGAGATGGTGCGTAATGTATGCCTTCCTTTACAAAACCTTTTAAATGATTTTTCTTTTTTTTTTTTTAAGAAGTCTGTGGAACTGGAGTGTAACAGAGGAACACAGGACAAGCTGAGAAGAACCAACTGAAAGGAAAATCTTCAAGTTTGTGGCTATCAGAGCAAAAGGCAAAAAGGTAGGATTGCATCCATGTGGTTGTTCGTCTTTCACCCACTCACATTGACTGCAATGGGGCTGCTGGCTCTGTGCCCCTGCCTATTGGACCCTCACTTTCTAAAGGTGGAAGGGGACATTAAACAGCTCCAGAAGTTCACAGAGATGGAAGCCAGACTAAGGCAGACTTCAGCAGGCTTGTTCTCCAAATGGTTTGGCTCCAGGCGAGCAAGCAAGGGCTTGTAGCGCTCTGCATGAGAGTTGGCCCTCTCCACCCCTGTGTCACTGTCTCTTTGAGACCAGCCCAACTTCACCACCAACTCACATACAAATACATGAAAAAGAGCAAACCCTGCATTTTTTTGCTGAAGCAGCTACCTGCTTAGTATTCAAAACAGTGGCTTCATTTCCATAATGTTAGATGGCAGCATCATAACCTTTAACAGCACATGAATCAAAAGTTGTCAGCTTTTCCTCTTCTGCCATGAGCCTTGTGCTTTATTTTCTTGTGGTTAGCCCAAGCTTACTTGCAAATTTTTCCGGTTTAGAAATGTCCATCATTTCCTGTGCTCTTTAACAACAGAGAAATGCCAGCCAAGGCAGGCAGCCTTTCCACACAGTTCTTTGCCCGTACACACTGAGGTTGCTCTCAGTAAACAAGGTCACTGCCTCTCCCTGTCTTGAAGCAAACTGCAACAAGACTCTGCTTTGTGCCCCTCTCCTGGCAGAAGTGGGGGACTGGGAAGCTAGAGGGGAAAACTGGCTTGAAAATGTCAAAAAACAAACCAATCCCAAACCCCAAACAACCAAAAAGAACTCCACAACTTTTTTCACCAGTTGTTGAAAAAAAGTCTTATATATTTATGTGGAAATTTTCCTATTACTGTTATTATTTCAGCTTGTAGTTGGCCACGGGAACGTTTCCAAAGAAACCAGTACTCTGGGAAACCTTTTGTTTTCCAGAAAGGCTGTTATTCAAAAGCAATTAGCATAAAAACATTAAAATTGTCTAACTTCAGAGACAGAAGAATGGAGGAAGGAAATGTGAGAGTGTGTGTGTGTGCATGGAAGAGGGAGTACCGCAGTCTGAGATAATGTAAGAGGCAGGAGAAGGAGACAAGAGCACTTGGGTCAGCATGGGATGGGCACAATTGCCAAGGAGGGTCAAGATGGTGAGACGCCACACCTGTGGGATGCAGCAGCTGGGAGGTCAGCTGGGGGCTGCTGTGGCCTTGGAGGAAAGCACGAGGCAAGGAGACGTGAGGCCTGGGGCAGCAGGAGTCCCAGGAGTGAGGGTGGAGGTGCCCAAGTGTTTCTCCATTCTTCAGGCCAGGTATGAAATGTATGTTATGTGTTTTGGCAGCTCTGAGTGCCTGTTGTCATGAGGTGCAGCTGTGGTTTTGAGACCAGGCTTGTGCTCGGCAGCTCAGGGCAGTGCTCCTAAATCTTCTTGCTTCCCACTGACAATGTTTGGTGAAGGCACTGGCAGCTGCAGCATTGAGGGTTTTATTTTACATTTGTGCTGTGCAAGTTTTCTCCACCATTTCTCCAGTGGGTTTTGAACCAGCTGGCTGATTTCAGCCTCACTTGGGAGGGCAGAGGGTCACTAGATATTAAAGTACTGTCTGCTTCTGTGGAAATGGAGTTCGATCAGAGGGAGTTTCCAGATGCCCCAAGGCAGATCTCTCTGCCTTTTTCAAAAGAGCACAACTATTTTGAAGGGTGAACAGCACCATATGCAGCCTGAAGTAAGGTGCTTTCTCTTGCAAAGGGGGTGCCACGGCTATAAATGTACAGATTATATTTTTAGGCCTTTTGATGTTTCGATCCATTTTTTCTCCTCCTGTGTTACCTCATCCCTGCTCCTGCCCATGTCCCCATTTGTCAGTCTCAGACAGACAGAAATGTGGAGATCTCAGTCCTCCTCAAGAGGGGCCCAGGGGACTTGGGAGTCAGGCAGAGGTAACACGTCAGGTAGGAGAGCCATGGAAAGGAGAAGTGGCAGTAAATACTGGGAAGTTGAGTTCCCTGTGAGTGGGAGAGATGAACTGGAGTTGCTGGGGTAGAAAGGAGGGATGCAGAAGTTGATTAAATGTCGCAAACTAGTTAGGATTCCTGAGATCAGTGACACTCTGAAGAGCCTACCTTGTGTCCCAGAAGTACATTTGAAACAGAAAGATCACAAAAACCTTTGGTAAATAAAAGTTTGAAATGCAAAAGCTTGTTCTAAACTAGACAGTAGTCTCACACTAAAAAACCCAGAGAAGTGGGGCAAAAAGCGCTGCAGAAAAAGGCAAAAGGCATGTGAGCTACAGGGCCTGCAGAGCAAAGACTGACTTCAAAAAAGGCTCAGGGTGGCATGTGGTGCCAGTGGAAGGGGAGGAGGCGTCTGGGACTGTCCTTCTCCTGCCACGGAGGGAGGCTTTGCAGGTTTTCAGGGCAGTGGTTTTGTGCTGGTGTTTTCCTGTAAGCATTCTCTTCCATTCAAAGGGCAGAATAAACTTTTAATAGATGATGAGTAGATGGTACAACAGTGCTCCCCCACTTCCATCCTTCTGTCTGTTTCAAGATCAAATTTTAATTGAAACAAGATGTGGTAGACAGGATGAGTGTCTATAAATAGGTTCTAAACTGTCACCTTAAGAGGAATGTATGTGACCCACTTCAAGTAACAATATGAAGAAAGAAAAATTGTTAAACACATAGTCCCATTAGACACAGGAAGGTCCCCTTGTAGATAATTTAAATCTTTGGCAGATACTTATTTAGGCTGCTTCCAGCAAATGATAGCATATTTTCTGCTTTGGTGCCCAGTAAATGCATTTTGATAATAGATTCCATTCATACCACACTTTGTATTGTCATTGAATTTATGGCACAGGTAATATGCATGTTTACTAGTTTCTCCTTCTTTCACAATTTTCAGAGAGTTTAATTTATGTATTACCTGATATTCAGAGGAGATTTTGTTTGGGTTTTTAACCAAATCCTCATTTAAAATATGTAATTTTTGATTATATAATATTCTAGGTTGACTAAATGATTTATCTGAGAAAGCATTTAGAACACTGCAGAGGTTGTGAAACCCGTGTAGGGTGTTTAAGCCTCCACTTTCATTTATATAACACAGTATTTAAGTTGTCTGAGCCCCCAGAAGATTACCTGTATAAGTAGCAAAGACAGACAGGATTCAGCTTTTGTTATTCAATCTCTTTTCAACATATGAAATGCTTTTCCAACAGCTGGTTATGTAAAGTAAGGTTTATCGGGGTTATATTTTTCAGTACTTGACTCTCGGCACTGCATTTTTCTCATTTGTTATTTGCCTCACTTTTTGAGGGCTTGTATGTATCATCCTTGCAGCTGAAGTTCTGCAGCAGCCTGTACAGTTTGAGGAAAATATTTCTTTGAAGCATAAATATGTTTTCACGATAAAAAATAAAAAGCGAAGTGTGGCTTATATGTGAAGTATGCTTATGCAAGTTTAAATAAATGAAACATGGACTTCTAAACTTTATCCATATTCACAGAGCTTGGTGTAGTGTTACTCTAGATAGACAGCACTCAGAGCCAGCTGCCATTTAAAGACCAATAACAACAATACTGTTTCTAGAGGTTTTATCAAAATGAACTGCTCCTTATGTGTTCTGTGAAGTTACAGAAAACTATCCTATACAACAGTGCTGGCTGCTTGTGTACACACTGCAGAAATGTTTAAATCTTTTTATACCAGGCAACGTTCCAGCTGGAAAAAATTTCCTCACTGAAAGAGCAGTTAAGGCTCCCCAGGGAAATGGTGGAGTCCCTGGAGGTATTCAAAAAACAAGTAGATGTGGGACTTTGAGATATAGTTTAATGGGCATGGTGGCATTCAGTCGAAGGTTGGACTTGATGATCCTGGAGATCTTTTCCAACCATAATGATTCTATGAAATTGCTTGAAAGCAAAGTAGTTACTGCTTCAAGGTTAACAAACAAGTTCACCAGTCATAAATGCAGACTACAGGCCTTAACAATCAAAAGATATGTGTCTTTTTGATTGGTTTTGAGTTTGGATTTTTGTTTTGTTTTTGTTAAATTGACTGGTAGATTTAGAAATAACACTTGCACTAATGGAAGCTGTGAGTTTTACTATCCTAGGCAGTCTCTAGCAGGAGAAATCACAGAGCTTGCATTACAAAATGAAATACAAAGTTGCCTGAAACCACAGACAGCAAACTGTTTTGATAAGGTTTTTGGGACAGGCTGACAGTTTAGTTCATTGACTTTGCTCTTGCTCGACTTTGGGCATTAATCTTGTTATCTAATGGATACATCTTAGGATGTGTTTTAAAACTTGTTAGCCTGAATACCAGGGCGTAAAAAAGCAGGGTAAAAGGATGGGTGGTAGAGGAGAAAGAGAGGTCCTCTGCCTAAAAGCATGTGGTATGTCTCCTCTCCTTCAAGCATTAAATACACATTCTTTAGTAGCAAAACACAGAAAACAGACCTCTCAGGAGACAACAGTCTGCCCCTTTTTGACTTCCTCACCAATTTGGAGACTTCTCTCTAGGCACCACATCAAAGGGCCTCAATTGCTTCCATCTCATCGTGGGTCTTTGAGGTGGCAAAAAAAGTGAATGAGAGAACTTTGAGCTAGGTGAGGCCTGAAGTTCCCAGGAACTGAGAAGGCCCTTGGGCTCCTGGAGCCTCTTATGCCCCTTACACACCCGAAGTGCTGTACTTAGCCAGCCACACCATGATATAGAGCAGACAACCCCACTCACAGAACCAGTAAATAAGTAAAGTAGTATGAAGTATGTGCCATATGAAAGTAAGCATCTCTGTGAACTTTCAAGTTGGCATTTATATTTCAAAGCAGTAAATTCACCTGTTTGTACCTTTTGCAATAAAAAAACTTGAGGTATACATGTACAAGGCAGGACTTGGAGTAGATGTCTTGAGTAAAGCATCATCTCAGCAGGTATATCTGCAAGCACAGAAAGAACGTGGGTATTTTCAAGTCTGAACTGCACATGTCCAGTGTTATATGAGGTTCTTTCTTTTGCAAGAGGAGGGAAGACTGCTGAATTTTCTAAAATCGACTCTCTCCCTGTATCTCCTTTCAATGTCTTTTTAAATTTTCCAGATAGTCCTGGCCTCTGTAATAATTTGGGTAGGGAATAGAAACCATACTGTTTAACACAGGTGACCAGTCACACAGCATATTTGAATCCTGAAAAAAATACTTGGAGATATTGGTACCATTCAGTAACCCATAGGCAAAAAATGCTTTTATTGAATCTCTTCACCACATGTTTATAAGAAAAGACTATAAAAAACGTTATCCATTTGTGGTCAGAAGTATCAAGTACAACAAATTACATGTACTGAATACTTCAGTTACTGTACTTGGCAGTGAATTTGCTTTAACTCCAGGAGAGCATTACAAATGAAATCTTTAGAAGAGATTTGAACCAGTTGTGCAATACTGGACTTTTTGTTCCTCATGCCATAGTCCTGCTCCCAGTTCCAGATTCGCTGTGCCTACCAAGAATTACATTCTATTAAGAAAACAGAAAATTTGAGCAGTTCCTAACTACAGAAGCCAGCATAGCAGCTAAGCTATTTGGGATGAAACCACCATGAGACAACTGCAGTTCTAGCAGGATTTGGCTCAAGGATCATGTGGGAAGCCTTTCCTCTGCCAGACCAGTGATGAAAAAGAGACAGAGGGTGAGGGGGACACAAGTTCCAGGTCATGAATCACCTCTCGTGTTGGCCAAAGAGTCCGCAGACAGAAATAGGAGGGAAGCGACCACTGAGGCTGAGCTCTGCAGCCTTACTTTCCCTGGTCCCCACTTGGAAGAACTGTGCTTTGTTTCCCTTTCTGAAATATGCCTTCTCATACAGCATTTGCCATCATTAATTGGAGCATCTCCCTCCTGCATCCCAAGCAAACGGTGCTGGCAAGGCAGAATCAGTATTATGAGCGATGTCTGACGTGCTGCCCAGTTCAAGCCATGAATTGCTTGCCTCAGGCCTGGCAGATAGAGGTCTCCGTTTAATTTTATTCAGAATAAAATTATAGCAATGAAGCATGTGTGGACCATCCAGAAAAGGAAAGAGCCCCTGTTGCTGACTGAGAGCTTAACTCTCAGTTTCTGATTTTCCCTCAAATACGTTTAAAACATTGACACTTTCTCCCACCAAGGGAAAATGCCACCAGGTAAAAGATGGCAGCAAAAACATTGAAATTGGTGTTACACCAGTTTTCAAGAAAAGGTGAAAAACAGCTGAGAAAGAAGAGTTCAAAACTGCACACATACAGAGGTGCCCCATATCTTAGCAAGTATATCTTTCAGTCAGGGAGTTCCTGCTTCAGGGCACAGATACCTGTCCTGCTCCATGCCAGACCCAAATGTCCTGCAACAGGAGTCAGCAGGGAGTGGGATTTTGGCCAAGCCTGCAGTGGAAATGCATGTCAGCCACAAAGTGACTTCCAAGTCTGGGTTGTAATTTTCCCCAAATGTAGCACAGAAATGAGATTTTGCTACAAAAAAATGTTGTTGGGAGCCTGGGCTGATTTATCAAGAAATGCCAGGGTACTTACAGAGTGAACCTCACTAGAATTTAATTCCAGCAAGGGGTCTGCTTTTCACCCTGTTTCCTGATCCCTAGAGAAACAATTGGGGAAAGTTGCAGCCTTTGCGGCAAGTCTGACCCTGCGTCGCAGGTGATGGAGCCACCTGTGCGTGTGTCACTGTGCCCGTGTCCAAGCCAAACAGCTCGCTTCCCGGAGTCCCCGGCCGGAGGGGCTGTGGCGGTGCGTCCCCGGCGGGAGCGGAAAGCGGGAGGTGCCGGGGGAGCGGCCCGGCTGCGGCGCTGCGGCCACGCTCCGTGCCCGGGGAAGCGGGACAAGGTGCGGGTTTTCCCCGCAACCGTATCTGTCTTGCAGATAGCAAGGCCAGCATCCGTGTGTTCTGGGAGGTTCAGAGAGACGTGTTACACCGCTGAATCAGCCCCTGCGCTCCGCAGCTGCTTGGCTTGGGGTGGCTTTGGCGGATAGTCCGGCGTGAGCCTACTGGAAAAGTTAAAAGGGTACTGTCTCAGTTCTTCCCCCTTCCACACCCCCTGCCAAGGCAGCAGACCTCTGGTTCGTTTCTCAGTAACTACCTGAAGCTTTGCTCCACTAAAATTTGGCGACCTTGGGGGGGAAAAAAAAAAGAAGAAGAATATGTAAAATACAGTGGTTAATATAACAAAATAGCTTTTCTCTAGAGAAATAGGTTGCAGATTGGATGACAGTCATGTTCCTTTCCTTTTTCTGTTTTTCTCCCTGTTAGCCTTGCATATACATTTCTTCTGTGGTAAGGTTCCCATCACTGCAGTTTTAGGCAGCCTCCGTCACACAGTGCTGTGCTGGGGCTGGGCTAGGACAGCAGGACAGCTTTCTGGGATAAAGCATTCCTTCCCCCTGTATGGAGAGGGAGGGGAGAGGGACAACACACTTCTCTATTTTTCTTGTCAGCATATAGCTGCTGATTTAGATAATGATAAGGTACATTGCAAAAAATGTGTGTGTCTTTTAATCCAAGCTCATCAGTACGGTGTGTGTGAAATAATGGCTTTAGTGAGCTACACTGGCTCTGCATGGAAGGGAAAGGATTTTGCAGTGCTTCTGCCTAGCCTCAGTTAACCCAGCCTGGCTCCCTGCAGGATAACTTGTTTTAAGGTGGATTTATGAACAGAGATGCCACCCCCTTCTTGCAAAGCTCAGTAGCTGCTTGATTGCTTTTTAGTGTGAGAGTTCAGAAAAACATTCTTAAACCATGATGTCTCCAGAGGTTTGTGGTAAGAAAACAATGTTAATTTGCCTAGTCTAGAAGCAGAAAAGTGAAAAAAGAGTAAAGTACACTGCGTTCTTTGTTCCAAATACCTGAAATTAGTTATCTTTGCTGGAGATAAGTGCCATAAATGGCTTTAACATTTTCAGGTTTTTCTGTCATTTATGGAGCAGTGCTGTATTGCTGCCACAGCACTGCTGCACCACACAGCACAATCCACCTATTTACACTTTTTAATGACCAGTGACTCTACTGTAGCTATTGCATTAGCTGTGCATCTATGCTTTATTGTAGTTTCCAACGGAGAGTGTGTCATATCAGCTCCTGGAAAAGTTCAAGACAGCTGCCTGTGTCATGGAAAAATAAGACTTGGTTAACAGAGGATGTAGGAAGCCAAAGTAAATACTAGAAATGTGTAAAGCAGTTATGGCCATGTAGATTAGTACATAAGAAAGGGATGTGTAAATCTGAGTGCTTGACATGATTGATTCTTACATAGAAAGGGAAGTCATTGTGTTACTATGTTTTTAGTTGGAAGTCCTGGCTGACAGTGTTGGAGCTGCTTCAATGTCCCACTCAATTAAAAATCTCATGTTGTGAAGAGTTGGGCCTGCATTCCCATCTTTCCTGAATTTCAAATATGGAAGGACAAGTAGCAAGAGAGGAAATGCTAAGTTCTGAAAACTGTGCCTGTCAGCTAAAAGCACTGGTGTGTACATGAAGCACCTCTTCGTTAAACCGTGTAACTCATGTTTAAACTACACCATGAGGGGTAGATGTGATGGTAGCTGGGTGACAGGACCATCCAGAAGGCAGGACGGGAGCTTTGTGAGTCTGTGAGTCTTGCAAAGCTTTTGAGGTACTCTTACCTCTCTCACACATTGCAGACAAGTGGGCCAAAAGCTGCAAGTTACTTAAATCAGTCACTGAGACACATCCAGTTAGCTTGGTTATGAAAAGGGCATGAATTATGTTCTACTCTGTCATTTAAAGATAAATGTTTTACAGCACAGACCCCATCATTATGTGTTCATATTAAAAAGAAAGACTGTATTTTGTTTTGGGTTTTTTAGTTTGCTTGGTTGGGGTTATTTGGTGGGGGCATTTTTTGTCGGGTTTTTTTTACAGCAATATTAAGACTTTTAGACTTGCTAAGAGGTAGGTCCAAGTTGTGGTTAAATCCTGCAGACAATAGTCTTGCTGATCTCAGGATTTTCCAAATACTAAAATACATGTGTGGATTTCTCCAAACCCCACAAAACTTCAAAAACATTAGACACATTTCACCTTTCCCCAGATAATCGAGATGGCCATAAACTCCTTGAGTGTCCTGCTCCTGGCAAGATTTCTTGTAACGCAGTCTCTTGAATAGTTCTTAGTGGCTTATTAGTAACTTCAGGTATTATGTTTTAGCAAACAAAATAAAAGTTTATCCCCTAGCTTTTGCTTAACTACAATAAATTATTTATAAGGTGCAACCCTATGTCATGCAGATGCTTTTTCTAGTCATGTTGTTTATATAACAGGAACCATTAAAAATATAATGTGGGGAGGGGTTCTGTATGGAGATGTGCGTAAAGTTGGAGCCAAAAAAAAGAAATCTCCTAGTAAACCCTGGCACTCTTGTAACTGTGTTCACCGTGCCTTCCCCAGCTGGCAAGGCTGGAGGTTGGTACCTGCTGGCTGCACAGCTCTGGGTGTGGGCTGGTCCAGATGAGAATTAGTTTTAGCAGAATCCAATGAAAGTTCTTACCTAGAGATAAGCCTGAAGTGCTCACGCACTATTTAGTTCCTGGCAAAATCTTTACAATGCATATATTTACACTCAGGATTTGTACATACATTTACACTCGGGGTTTGTAGATATAGTTATGATGTGACAAATATCCCTACCTAGACAAGTTGGCAGGAAAGAGACAGTAAAAGAACAGAATAAGTGCTCATGTGCCTTCTTGAGTGAAGTCTGGAGGGTTTCAGTGTGTGTGTGTGTCCTTCTTTTTATTTACTTAAGTTGGTTTAAGTTTCTCAAGTGGTAACTGCAAGCTTGGGCAGCAGAAGTACACTTGCTGAAGTATGCTTGTCCTATATTAGGACAGCTGGTTGGCCCCATGGCAAGCCATTTTTTTATTTTCAGGTGAAACTTCTGACTTTGGCCCACCCTGGCATTTTGTTTATCCTCTGTAGAAGTCCGTCCTTTTTGGCAACATGAGCCATTAACTTTCCTCTTGTGGTTTCAGCTTTTCTTCTTGCTTTTTACCTGGGAGTGTTCTTCTAGTGGTTCTTTTTTCAGCAAGCAGTTTCTGCAGATCTGCAGGTGAATTCTACTCATTCTCTATAAATACCTTCCTTTTATTAAATTGGTCATGTATTTTTCAGTCCTCATTCTTAAGATGAACATCACAGAGTTGTGGTGGCTTGTGAAGGGTTTTGATTACTTGCTTGTTGGGTTTTTTGGAGGAGGGAGGAGAATTGAGAGGTGGAGGGAACCACATCTCCCAGGGAAGGCGCTGTTACTAATTATGCCTTGGAGATTATTAGTTCATGGCTAATTAATTAGTACTTGATCAAACTCATATGTGCTATTTAGGACAAAAGAAAGCCTCTCTTTCTGTATGACCCAAAAAGCCAGCTGTTACTTCAAATATTCATTAGTAGGGGTTCAGGAAACTGCATCTGTAATTCTTATGTGTCCTAACAGCCCCTGAACCCCTTCCCACAGCTGCCATGCCTGCAGCCCCCCTCTTACCAAAACTTTGCCACCTACAGCAATACAGAGATGCAAAGAAGTACTTTTAGGACACCACTTACTCCTGGATTCTGGTTGTCTTTTGAGAACTCCTTAGAAATGTGTGTCGTAGGACAGGATTTTTAACCTTGTCCACGTCTCATTCAAGTTGGCAAAAGCTGGAGGCAGAGGGTAGTGCAGCCCAGATCATGAAGGTAATGGGGACAAGGCCTCAAATGCAGAGACGTTCTGGGAGAATGAATGCTCTGTCTGACCTTGATTATTTTCTTTAGTCCCCTAAAGCTCATGTTTTCACCCCTTCAGATCCTGTGCTGGGAGCAATGCCTGGTGCCTCCTGGTGACAAGAAGTGTGTGTTGTGTGAGCTGGTCAGGTGATAAAGGTGTTGAGTCAAAATCCACCAAATTCATAAGATTCATTCCTGAGTCTTCAGAGAGCTGCAGATCCCCAACAGGGATGTCGGCTGAGTTTAGACAGTCTGTGCCCAAATCTCTATTCCTCTGTGCTCACACAGCTGCTGACTGGATCCTGGGTGGTTACCAAGACATCTGAAGCTATGCCTTTGACTGTGCCCAGAGCCCTGTCAGCCTCAGCAGAACTGAGCAGCTCAGTGCCAGGTCTGTCCCCCAGCAGCAGATGCAGCTCTTCCAGATTGCATCTGCAAAAGGCTGTTGTAGGCTATTGTCTTTGTTTGAAGTACAGCAGGGATGCTGCTGCAGCTGCTGCAGTTCCTGTTCTCCTTATCCCACCACCCAGGGTGAGGATGCTTCCCTGCACCCAGCCTGGTCCTCTCATACGGGCTCAGTCTCTTCTTCCAGCTAACAGATTCAAAGAAGCTCTCCCATTCTCTGGCAAATGTCTGAACTTCCAGAGTTGTGTGTAACTGTTTTGCAGTGGGTGCAATCCTGATTCATAGAGTTGGAGGGATTAATCAAGAATCTCTTAAGTGCAGTAAGCAAGGCATGTGTGTGAAAGGTGGAAGAGCAGGATTCCACTGCTTCTGCCAGAAATCATCCCTGTGGCTTATGCCTACTCTTTATGAAAGATATAAACAGACCTTGGGATAACAGTCACTGCCTAAAGGCTCTGGAGAGGTCTGTGTGTCCCAGTGGCATTGTATACAGGAAATGTACAGCAAGAATGGCATTTGCACTCTCTGTCCCAGTGTGATGCTTCACAAGGACATTTCAAGGTCCATAGAGAATTTGGCTTCCAATTCATTATTAGGTAAATTATATCCATGTGGAGAAAGCTGCTGAAATAAACTGTTGCAGGGCTGTGTTCACAGTGGGGATCGATGTGCTGTTTCCCAAGGGTTCAGAAAGCATGGGCCAAACCCGTGGACACAGAACAACTTGTACCTCACTGAAATGGTGATAATAGTCCTCAGTTTACAAAGCTCATGGGAAGGGCTCACATAACACTGGAAAGGAGTTGCTGGCACTTACTCCTTAGCTCTCTGATTTTGTACAGCCTGGTAGAAGAGAGGAAGCATAACAAACAAATTCTTGGTTGTTAGAGGCCAGAAATGTTTGGTTGATTGTGCTTCACCACCAGTTTCAGTAACATAGGCCCCTTTATCTGGAGGAGAACAAGGCTTGAGCCTATTAGCTGCTGTCACTTGTGCACATGAGACTGATGGCAGCCATTGACTCCCCATCACCAGCTATGACATATATACACCTTCTTGAAAGGCACAGTTTGAAGTAGTCATTTAAGCTCTATTTATATTCTTTATTTCAAATATAAGGCCACCATAATGCCACATGTATTACTTCAGAGGATTGTGGATCACACCACAGAGTGTTTTATAAACTATTTCTCTTCAACATAGCCTTATATTGTCAGGTCAATTGCATCTACAGTCCCACTTGCTGTCCTTCCACGTTAGTCTAAGTCCAGCTCTTGCAGAAATTCCAGAGATTCTTCTTTATTAAGGTTATTATCAGATCCCACACTGCCTCTGTTGCAAGAACAAGTTTTGGGCCCACAGACAATTTATTAAAAGATCCTTAATTCTGTCCCCTCTGCATCGTCTTCATCCATTAGTCATGGAACTAATGAATAGACACACAGTATGTAGGCAATGTGTGTATGTTTGTCAT
Source organism: Aphelocoma coerulescens (assembly GCF_041296385.1). Lineage (NCBI taxonomy): Eukaryota > Metazoa > Chordata > Aves > Passeriformes > Corvidae > Aphelocoma > Aphelocoma coerulescens. The sequence continues at coordinate 99,684,921 of NC_091015.1, read as the reverse complement.
GGTGCCGTTTTAGAAACATCTCTTCCTCCTGGGAGAAGAGAATCAAGAGAAGCTGCTGTCCCCCAGGATATAAGTGGGATCACAGCAAAAATTCAAAAACTCCCATTACCCTTGCTTGCTCAGTGCCTAAGTCACGCCAGATACCAGCCAAGCAGACCAGGCCTGCCTCTCTGCTCACAAGGGTTTGTTGCTGTATATTTATCAGATCTATACAGTGGCACTGAATGCACACATTCGCCATTTATTTCAATAAGATGAGGCAGGAAACACTTTCTTCCCATGCACGGGTAGGCAGCTGTCTTCAGAAATTCCAAAAGCTGATGCTGAGAACTTGCTTGTGAGTGATCTGTGCTGAAACAGAAGAACCCACGCGAGGGGCACCTTTTGTCCTTTGCCATAAACTGTGCTTTGGATTCAAGACTTGCAGAGCAAAGGGACACTATTTGCATGGGCTCTGACTTGTAAACGATTTCTTCACTTGAGGGAAGAGTAGTTTTTCCATCCCAGACTGGGGACATTGGAGAAGGCTCCAGGTAGTACACCAGCCAGATGCAGTTTTCTGGGGTGCGGTGCTGCGCGCACTGGAGTCAAATGGCACAGCCACAGCAGTCAGCATGCAATAACTGAGGGGAGCCCTTGCCCAGAGGAGAATGTGCTGGTAAGCAGAAACCACAGCCAGCCCCAGCTCACTGTCTAGTTCACTAGTACTATGGTTTTTGTGTAGAGATTATTGATTTTAGGCCACAGTGTCAAGAGACAGTAATGGTCTGTACACATGACCTCGTAAGTCATAAACCATGTGCAATTACACAGGCAGTACTAAATTGCCACAGTACTTTAAACAGTGTTTGTTAGTTGTTGTTTTTACCTCTCCCAAGAGCTTAGTGCTATTGCTGTCTGTACACTGTGATTTACAGTAGTGTAATCACCTGAAAATACTGGGTTTGTTAAGCTTCTCAGGTTATACAAAAACGAGTCAAGCAATACTTACAGATACCAAATGGACTTAAACAAAATGTTTTTCTTGCCTGAAGATGTATTATTTTATTATGTTCCACCCATCCACTTGCCAACAGACAAAGTGGTCTTTCATTGGGGGACACTTACTAAAAAAAGAGAATTATGAAGGAATTTCTGTGACTTGTAATAGTGGTATGACCATCATAGTGTGACTGAATGTTCAGTAACAATACAGGTACCACTTGACTCTTGTTTAAAAGAGCGCTAAGTCAGGGTTTTCCTCCTAGAACCTGACACCAAGTCTGTGAAAGTCTTCTTTCTTGAAGTGATTCAGAAAGAAAAGCTATGTGCCATTTGAGAATGTAAGCCACATTGTTAGAGATTGTAAGAGACCTTAAAATCCATTGGTAAGTTTTCTAGTAAGAAATTATTGTTGTATGAATTTATTAAAGATTACTTAGCCCTTCAGGAAAATTATTGTAATCATGCTTTTCAAGCTTTTTTTCTTAACAGAGTGGACTTGGAAAAACCTTTCTAAGCTTAGTTAATTTTTAGTTTGATATTTTTCACCAGTAAAAAGCCCTCCCCTTTACTTACCTTAATTTTCCTCTGTCAAAGGAGATTAAGGCACATCTCCTTGAGTATGACTGCTACTCCTGTCCTCTACAGAAGCCCATATATAGCAATCCCATCGGGATCTAGAACACTGTGATGGGAGCAAGCCAGGAAATACAGGACAGTGAAATGGAGAGGCTCCAAAATGAGCTGGCCCAAGGCCTCTGTCAATTGAATTTTGCAGCTTTCCAGGATGTGGGGCCAAGGTCATTCCTACTTCAGATGCAGCAGAGGGAAGGGCTGGGGCAGGAAGTTTCCATGGGCACACACCTGCTGTTTGAAAGTGAATAATCAAGGGAAGAACCCTGGAACTCCAGGGTTTTCCATCCCCTAAAGAGCGTGGCAGCAGCTGTGGCTGTTGGTTGCTTCATTCCTCTCACAGTTCCCAGCAGACCCCTTCCCTTGGGGGCAGCTGCCTCCACAGTCCGTGACCCCAGGTGGCCCCACACGGCCCAGCCCCTGCCCCAGCTCAGCACAGTGTCCTCACAGCACCAGGGTTTAGGGCACACCAGGCAGTGCAGCTACACTGGTTCTGCTGCCCTGTGGCAACGGCTGCCTGCTTTGTCCTGGTCTTTGGGAGCAAGCAGATCCACCCAAAGTATAGAGTAAATACAAGCCACTGCAGTCTTAAATAAAAACAGAAAACCCCATAGTAGGCTGGAGACAACCCCCCATCTCCGGTGTCTGCTGGACCAGTGGTGTGTGTTGGGCAGGTAGCTGCACAGGAAACCAGGAGCTTGGCCTCTGCAATAGGGCAAATGAGGCATGGAAAACGTGATTCCCACCTGCCAAAAAGACTAAGGCTAAAGCTTTGCCAGTTGGATCACACCTTGAGAGTTGCTGGACAAGCTCACTTCTCATTAATGTCAGTGGGATTTCTGTGGGCACTCAGCAACTGGTGTGCTGTAAGCCCTTAGAGGGGGATAACAGGGGAACAACGCAGTGCAAATGCGTGTGAGGCTGAAGCCATTCATGGTCTGTGTCAAGTACTGCACTCAGGTGATACTTCCCACATAGTACTGGTTGTACTCTTAACAGTCCTCACCCTGACTGCTGGCTTTCTGCTTTAGAGATATGGCAGTGCTATTAGCCAAAACACATTCTCCCCAAGTCTGAAATGGCATTCATTGCCACTTCTCTTTTCAAATGCTTTTCTTTTGTCCTCTTTTCAATTTAAATTCAACTTATGTATGTTTATCTAGATAATATCCTGTAAGTACTTTTACATATAAATGTACTACTCAATTTTCACTTCTAAAGCTACCAATAAAACATTTTAAAACTGCTCTATGGCACAGATAAGCTTTTCACTCATCCATATTTTCTCTTATATACAGCAAGGGAGGTACTGCTCAGTTCTCTCATAGAAGGCACTGATGAGAGCAGCAGGTTCATGTGCTGTTTTCAGGAGTGCAGCAGGACTGAACACCACAGCACATATTGGCCACTAGATCTGTTCTGTCCTCAAGCTTCCTGCTAAAACAAATCTGGTTTGATTGTTTCACACAGTAAACTTGTTGATTGATGTAATGCTGAATGGTGCTGGTGGCTGATTCATCACTCTTGGCTTGACCACTGCACAACCTAATGAGTAAAAGGGAGGTACTACTCACTAGGAAAAAAAAGCCAACAAAGGAAGAAACAAGGAAAAGAAGAAAAGGCAATCTAGTAATCTAGTAGCCATCATACAGGTACAGAGCATTGAGAGGAGTCACTAATGTTTTAGCCGAGTTTAAGATATATTTGCTTTTCTGATGCTGATTTATTCAGCAAGACTCTTAGATTTTGAAAACAAAATGCATAAACGCTGCATGGGAGAAATTAGTTGAGAAGCAACATCTTAATATAGAGTGCAGGAGTGCATGGAACACTTCTGGCAGTGGAGGAGCCTGGGCTCCTACACAGTCATTCCCAAAGAATGTTAAAAATATTTGTGGGAGAGAACAAGCTTGTGAAATCGATTTTCTGAGCTGCTGTCTGCTTATTTAAAACAAAAATGATCTTACAGCAGTTCTATGTTTCCTTTTCATATCAGTGTTAAGCTTATCTTATAAACACGTGTTCAGTATGTAATGTAAGTTAAAAATATCCATTATAAAACTCAGTGCAAAGAGAATGTGGCTTGGATGCTTGCTGGCATGCAGAGAAATATCCTGTCTTATTCTTTTTTGTACTGTGATACAGTTGTAGCATTATCAGATATCTAGAGCTTTGAAGGACCTATTGTAAGCATGTCAAAGACTTTTAGAATTTGTTTTTGGCAATATTAGATCACAAAAAGTGAGGAATGAGTCCCACCGACTTTCATTAAACAAAGTATCCCATTATTGTTTTTCCTGCTTTGGAGATGAAATTAAACTAGCATTAATAACACTCTGCATATTTATTCTTTCAATCAGAAAAAAAAATCTTAATTATTATAATGTCTATAGAAATGTGCATTCAAAGCACAGCTTAGACACTAACTAGTCATTACTGTGTGCTGCCTGTGCAGGGAAAGAGAAGAGTGTGCCTTGCACAAGATCCTGATGTCCATGCTGGAGCTTGCTGAGTCAGGAGTGCTGTCTCCTGATCAGCACCTCACCTCCCCAGGACAAACACGCTATGGCACAAGTCTTCCACTTGGCAGTTTTGCACATGGGAAAAGAGCAGCCCCACAGCAAGTGGTAACTTGTGTAGCAGCCAGTTCTAGTGCCACCACTACAGGACAGTTGATGGAGTGTGGGAGTGAAAGCTGTGTGACTGGGGGCTAGGAACAGTTGAGCCTGAACTTGGAATCCAGATTACAACCTAGCAAGAGTTTAAGGGACAAAGACTCAGAATTGGGAAGACCTCAAATCAGCAGCTTGTCATAAAAAAGAGAAGAGAAAGAAAAAATGGGCAGAAAACTCTCTGCCCCCTTGCCCCTAGACTTAGTTTCAGGAAGTCATGGTCATTCTTCCATTGGCACATTGGCATGTACCTGTCAGCCATCCCCCAGCAAGAGTCCAAACTCTCTTTCAGTCTCCTTCTTCTAAAGTGTGACAATGTTCAGTTGCTCTCAATTATTCTTTTGGTGTCTCATGGTGCTAAGTTCAGTGTTCTAATGCAGAAGGTCATGCCTTGCTGAAGGCCATCTCGGTGTCAGAATGCCAATGGACAGTGAACTCCTACTATTTAGCATCTTTTTTAAAAGTCTGGGAAATTGGTACTTTTTCATACTAATTAGCACTAATATTGTAATAACTAGGAAAGGTAGAAGAATAGTCAGGTTGTGAAATGAAGCACTCAAACACTGAGAAGTGTAATGATCAAGAGTTACCTGATGATTTGATTGGATCCTGTTACACGTGTTCATCAGGGTATTTTACAAGCAAGTTTGAGTCCAACTTTATTTATGTTGGCAGTTAATTCAATACAAACATTTGTGTGAAGGTCTTCATTTCCACAGTGCCATGGTACCCTAAAAAGTCATCACAACAGCAGCATTTGCTGGGTACTTTAGCTTCATTTTACAGATGGGACAAAGTTCACAGGCAAGTGGCAAGCACATCTGGTAAGGCAGGTTTAGATATTTGGATATCTTGTTACCTTTTCCTTAACTGAAATGACAGTTTCTGCTGAGCCAGGGTAGTACATAAAATATACAGGGTGGAGATGAAATTCTGTCTTTACAGAAGCTAATACAAATGAGACATTATGGTACAGATACACATCCTTAAGGTCTAAGTTATTCTGTTCACCAAACCAAATTGCTAACAAACTGGCAAACTAACAAATATCAGCATTTATGAAAATTAAATCCATATGTTCTTCAAATGAATGTACCATCAACTACTTCCAGATGTAAAAATCCATGGATAGTTTTAAAGAACCTCAGTTCCACAGTCAGTTTCCATCATGACACTCCAAATGAGCACTGTTCACAAGCAATATACAACAATATTTAGTCTGTTCAGGAAACAATACTTGTTGCTTTCCTTAGAGCCAGGTATCCTGTAACCACATCTGAAGGGAGCATCCGAATATAGGCAAATTCTTCAACAGTACTAAACCTTAGCTTGCTCTGTGGATCTGTGTAATTTGCCTGAAAAAGAAACAATGTTAGAGACACTATTCAAATAAAATTTCTAACCATAACAGTAGAAGAAGTGTCTCAATTACAAGACCACAAAACAGTGAGTTTCTCTTCCTAGTAACAGCACTGCTGTTCTACCATGTGGCCACAAGTCTTTTTTTCTTTCTCCTCATGTCAGAACTTATGAGAAGTTAACAGACCCCTATAAAATCACATTAGAAATGCATTAAACATAACAGAGGGCTGAGAGAAGTTTCCTATAAGACACAGAGCAAAATAAATTCCTCAGCTCTCTAAACTAACCCTAGAAACTCTGTGCCTTGTGCAGTCTCTCTCAAGGCAGCTCTCCAAAGAGTCAGGCTGCTGCCAATAAGTTACCCACAAAGAGGCTGAATTATGGGTGCTCTGATAGCTTTGGACTGCCTTTCTCTTGCTGCATAGAACTTAGCTTTTAATTTACTTTAAAGTGGTTTTTAAAGCTAGGGAGTCTCAGCTTATGGTTTTGTGACTGAACTGGTAAGAGATTTGAACCCAGTGTTGTGGTTTGCTCCAGCTGCCAGCTTTCAGGATGGCAGCCTGGCCAGCTCACCCTGGGCTACACTTGTATCCCCTGCTGTATTTGGACCCTGGGTGCCTGGGAGCAGTGCCAGTTTCCTTCTATCCTCTCCCCTTCCTTGTTGCTGCAGAAACCTGGAGCTCGGCTGAGCTCAGGGGTAGGCCAGGAGGCTGCACTGGGAGCAGGCAGGCATCAGGGCATTGCCTCTCCACCTTCAGCCTCCAGGGCAATCCCTGCCTGTTCAGCACTGGATTACCAAGTGCCTGCCAAGGCTCCAAAGTGTCTTCTGTGCCTTTCTTTAGCACAAGATGGTGGCAGGCTGCAAGGCACAGGCAGTTGAGATCCCTCAAGACATTGCTACTAAAAGTAGAAAAGGCCAGGAAGAGTATTCCCCCACACCACACAGTTGTAGTGCAGAACTCTCTACATTTTTATGTTGGAAAGCACCTCTCGACCATGGTAACAATCCAGCTAATCATTTGGTCTGATATGACTTAGAAAATTTAGTGTTATTTGTAGCTCGGTTTTCTTTACAAAGAAATGCCGCCAGGTTAATTAAATGTAGTCAGCTTAACAGTTCAAGCCATCAATTAAGTTCCAAACAAATGGCAAAGTTAGAACATTAGGAGTAAATTTATCCCTGGTGGTAACTTCATGGTTACAGCAGGTATAAATTTACTTTTATTTCACTCTTTACATCTGGCCTCATGTAAGAAAAAGCTAAGCAATTACACTGCTTTTCAAACGTGCATGATTCTGTAATAAAGTAACCAAGCAATATCTGCAATTTGTATTGTGCACCGATCTAGGTTTAAAATATTATGGCTGCTCTTCACCATTCTGGTGTTATGTACTGGGCAGACTCTTTGCAGACACTAATGTATGGTAACCTGCCATTCATGCCATTGCTTCAGCCTGAAAACAAACTCTACCAGTACTTCAGAAATAATTAAAGAGATTAGAATATTGAATTAGATGACTTTGCGAGGAAAAAACTCTGTCGTGTTTAAAAACTAAATCAAAGACCATAGACACATGCTCTTAAAATACAATAGCTATCTCAATCTGTTTCTATAGTAACAGGGCTGATCCATTTTCAGAAAAGGAAGAGAAATATAAACATTTGAAGGTTTGGGGGTTTTTTTCTTTATCTGCTTTACAGTAAATTACTCTGTTTTGCATGTTAAAATATCTAAATATTCATCTTGCAAGTTTGGAAATAATAGGTTTATTTTGCAGTGTCAATACAGTAGGTAATAGCTTTAGAATTCTAGGCTGCCTTACAAACATAAATTGGCTGCTCTGCTGAGACCATTGGTAAATTTAATTCCATTTGTGTTACACACAGAAAGAGAAGGGAATCAGTAGAATTTAATTGTGGCATCTAATATAAGAGCAAGTATGCTGATTGAGAATGTTTTAATACACTTCTCTTTTTGTACCTACTAGACAATTTAATTCTTCCCTAAATGGGTAATGCTAAGGAATTTTTTTTTCCCTCATGGGGAGTCTAGCTTTTCCTACAGAAAATACATTCTTACACATATGCTTTTATATTTTACAAAGAAAATACAGGGACATTTTTCTAATATTACATTTCTACAATATTCTATCCCACATATCCTCCTACTAGGAAAGGATCTTGAAAGCATATTTAGTGCTTCTTATGAAACATTTCTAGCCTAGCAATTTAAAGGACACACTGTCTCAGCTATTTTAATAAAAAAGGGGTTTTTTAAACATGGTAATTTTATCATAGTCTGGAGAAACCTTGCAGGCCAGGTAAAATAGGAAACGACTCACAATGCAATTAGAGGATGTAAAATAAAGAAAAAAAAAGTGGAAAGAGAAGAAAAGAAAACAAAAGCAGTACTGAATTTGTATATGGATTTGTATAGAGAGTATCTATACTGAGCTAAAATAGTTTTAGTACATAAATCACTGATGGAAATGGTAGAGATGTGGCCTCCACTCACATCTATACCCTGTATCATCAGCTCACTAGAGGTGCAACGACTGATTAGTTTTGAAATACATCAAAGGTTAGTGCTGGAAAGCATTATTTGGTTCCTTGGAGATGGGGCAGGGTCTGCCTGGCTGGAGGGAATTATCTTCCCTGGGTTTGCAAGCAGTCTCTTCCATTTGCTGTCTGCCAGTTCATCTGTGAGGAAGATGTTGCTTTCCCACTCCCTCTTGAACACCAAGAATTACCAGCCTTTATCTGAGCAACTCACTCCCTTTCCAAACGACATTCAGAGGCACAGGCTGGACACATCACCCCCTAGGTGCCTTATTTAAATGTGTTACTTAAAAAATAAAGTCTAAGAAAACATGCTACCACATCAAGATCAAATGTAGGATGTGCAGGAATACAGCTGGTGCTATAGATATTCTTTGATGCCTTACACTAAATATCCACTATAAGGCAGCCCTTGGTTAAGTGCTCACCTATTTTGCATCCTATTGAGGACTTTTTGCCTAACTCAGTGTACAGAATGCAAGGTGGTATGCTAACCTGCATCAGCATAATAAATATGTACCTTTAAGGGCATCTCCAGGAGGTGATACCAAGCCTGTGAAGGTGGGCTAGTGCCCTATGGGTGAGAAACAGATTAAACTGGGGGAAGTGACACAGAAATTCAGTGCCAGGCTCTTTGACATTACAAAGTTTTCATTATTGTAGCTATTTAGTGTAACCATTACTTAAGCATTTTTTTACTCCAAAACACAACACTCCCATTAATTTCAATTGTCATAAATGCACAGGCTTCTGAAAAATAAATCACTGGCGATTGAAGGTGAAAAGTGAAAAGATATGCTGTTACTAACACCTGTTTTGTTTTAAGTAAAATTATTCATGTAACATAGGAGCAGTTTCAGCAGCAGATACAAAATGTTTGTTGGGCAGAATTCAAGGACTTTACTCCTGGTTTGTGCCAACAGAATCCTTGGGGAATTCAGGCACCAAACTGTAACTACCAAGACCTTCTGGAGGATGTGCAAACTGTATCTAAGTCAAATGTGGTTTGGGATTTTTTTTTTTCCTTCTCCTTTTTCTTTAACAAAAACACGCAAAAGAGCCCATCTGTGACACACAGGCTATACATCTGCCAAACTCCAACTTCCAGCTCTGAAACTTAGGGGTATTTGAAATTCTCAACAGTCTATGCCAAGTGTCTGTTTCAGGCTGATTTGTTTGAGACAAAGTTTGAGAGCAATGATAACAAAGTTTTGGTTTTTTTTAACCTGGGCCAAGCAATAAAATTTTGCCTAATCTCATTATTGAAAATTGCTGAGCCATCTTTTTAAAACTTCTTTTATAAGATACAATGACATAAATCAGCCTCGGGCAAACAGCATGGAAAGTTTCAGTCATTGTGGGTATACGTTGCAAAGTTAACAGTCATGGACACTGTGGACTACCAGCTTTTCCTGCCCCTATCTTAAGAATTAGAAATTATGGGCACCAATGTAGATTCTACAGGGGACAAAGTTGTGTCATAGGAGCTGCTTGGCAGGACAAGGTATTTAGTCTGTCCCAACATCTATTAACAACCTAAGGATTTTGTGATGCAGTGACAGTATTTGGGGTTTGGTCCTAAATCACTAGATAATTATTAAGCCCAAGTCTGAATAGGAACCTCAGCATATACATCTTTTACAAAACAAGGCACCAGCACTACTTCACTGTGAAAGGTGAGATGCCAATTTTGAAGGGAAAAAAAAAATTACTTACTGGAAGTCCTGAAATGTCTGAATATTTCTTAGCAGGCTTAAAGGAAGGAGGAGCATCAATATTAAAATCTAAAGAGAAACAAAGGCATAAACTCAATGTCTTATATATATATTCTACAACATAAACCTACTCTCTGAGGTCTCTATTAGCTAGCAACACTAAGGCAAAGAAATATGAAGCAGAATTACCTCTGAAAACATTTAGCCTGTTAGCACTGTAAATCACAGCCTGATCCTGCTCACCTATTAACAGAGTTCAGCAAGCAGAACTGCCCTTCCCAAAAGGAAAATGCGAGAGCCATTTGAAATGTGTCCACTTCTTCCAAGTCTTAATGAATTTCCTTGCAGTCACGTGCAAAGAATAGCCATTATCATATGCATGTTATATGTTCAGACCATGAAACATTGCTCAAGATTGCAGCTCTGAAATGCTATAATCCAGAAAAGCAAAGTAATCTTTTAAATCAGTTAAATCTTTAAGCATGTACCACTTTAAGCCCAGTCAATGACCTAGAAAATGGTCTGAATGTTTAAACTGAGGGTTGGAAGTTGCTGTTCTTTGGTGCCCTTTAAATAGCAATTATCATTCATAAACATTTTTTAAGATACAGTTGGTATGCTTAAGTAGTTAAATCCTCAATTTTGGATGTTTATAAAAATATCTTGTACCGACAAATTTCTTTCCTCTTTCCTGATCTCCCTTGCAACTCATTCAGATTATATGTTCAGTTCAAACACTCCATCCATATCAAATTTCTAACTCATCATCTCATAATTCAAGATCCTAATGCCACAGACAGCTGGTTTTAAATACAAAACTGAATTTCTTTTCCCTCCTTCTTATAAAAAATCCTGTAAATTTCTGGTTGCAAACAGAGCATAGTAGAAATAGCAAAATCAGCAGATTGTCAGTTACAATAGCCAGGAACACACAGTAGTCTGCATTTTTCTGTAACAGTTGCGTCTAAAACACTTCAAAAAATGGCAAGCTATTTTTGGATAAAGCACCAAGTCTGACAAAAAGTATATGCATATGCTCAGTTTTGAAATGCCTCCACTTGCTTAAATAAAATCTGAGGATTGCATTCTGCTAGCAGCTACATTCAATAGTATCCTGCTTTACAAGTAGACTTGAAGAATATCTAGATTAAGACCACTGCTATAACTCTGCTCCTGTAGATGTAACCAGCTAGGACTGCTAATCAGCACTGCTAATAGTGTAGTTTCAGCTGTGCTGCACTAAAGAGGGGATGTAGGATTTAAATCTCCCAAGAATCTAGGATAAGGAGCTGGATAGGAAGCTTGAGCTGAGGTCTAAGCCACTGCAGGTATGTGGCTTAGCAGAAACTATTTGAAAAATACTTAAATATAGCTAATGAGGCAGCAGCCACCCACCAAAAGACCTCTGAACTGTACACAGAGGAGGAGGCTCCTAACCAGTGAAAAGGTGACAAAAACCTCATGGGAATAAGGGCTTCTGACCTGGTTTGGAAAAATACTTTCTCCTTATTAAACTCTCTCCCCAAATGTATTTGAACTTTGCCACAATACTCCAAATTATTTGTCTCCCCTTATTTTCCACTTAGGGCTAATGAGTGTGACTGGAGCAATCTTAAATGTACTACTGGACCCTGTTCAAGCAGGATACTGCATGCACTGATGAAATAATTTAGGTTAGTTTTAAAGAAAGTTATTTGTGCGCATTCTATTATTTATAAATGCACGCAAAGCGTCTAAGCAGCTTACAGCTAGGATCATTTAGTTGCCATGGCAATGCCCTTTCAGAAGCAAGAATTTGTTTAAGGTTCTTCCAAGTTCTGTTCTTCTTGCCAGCTGCTGCTCCACCAATGCCGGAGTGCTAGAATTAAAAATATGGTGTTTAGAGAAAAAATAAATGAAGAACACTATTTCAGAGCATGACACTTCTATTTCATCGTCTTTCTGATACGTCTCATCTTGTCATGAACCATTTGTTATTCTCACTTATTTCATCAGCAGGCTACTATACTGTACACTTTAATCTTGGCTGCAAGCAAAAACAAAGCTTTTTGGACTGTGTCAAAGCTTCTACGTTTCCGATTAACTGAAGGAAATTAAAATCTGCTTTTTACATGGAAATAGAAAATCAGTGTGGTTAGGCTTAGCTTGAGATTACAGGATTCTGTATGCACTTCCTATAATATTAGAACTTATTACTATGAAGTTGTTCCTAAAATTGTGATTATACAGCTAAATGTTCTCTCTCCTTTTTATGGCACATTACAGGTGCAGCTCTAGCTCTTTTACAAATTATCCATGACTGTAGAAAACACAACTGATCTTGGAAAATGTAATGAACACTATGAGAAATTTTCTGGAAATTTTATTTTTCTTTCAAAGGCTAGGAGACAGAATAATAGAAAAAGAATAATAAATAGAATGTTGGCTGCCAAGACAATTTTGCATTTTGAAAGGTACACTAATGGAAGGCTTGCCACAGGTACTATAATGGCAGTCTCAGTTATCAAATGTGATTGCTACAGAGTAATTTATTTATGTCCCTCCAGAGACAGAAGCTGCACAACGCACTGTACTGCTTCTAAATGATCAAAGGACACAGATTTACAGCTTAACTTCAGAAAAAGAAAATGTTCTTACAATTGAGGAGTTGTTATTTCTGTTCGTTATTATTTGCCCCATGAGTCTCATTGAAACTCAGCAAAGTTCTGTAAACACACTTCTGCTTTAAATGTTTATAAATTAACCTGTTAAATTGATGAGGATGATAGGAGGAAGGATTCAATGAGAAAGCTTTTTTTTGTAGACATATGTTCAGAAAAGTTGCTCATGAACTGATGATATACTGGGTTTTGGTGATGGATACCTGATTTAAAATGTAGAAGCATATATTTGCTCTTGGGGTAACACCTTAGTCATCTAAAGAACATTGTATAATAGTGACTGCTACAGCATGAGATGAAACTACATGTACTACCACACTACTAATTCAAATTCATTGCATGAGTTTTCCCCCAAATCACTGCATAATGATTTTTTGTTCAGTAATCTCAAAAGCAACCTCTGTTTTTATATGAACTTATGCCTCCTAGGAATGGGGCTGAGCATCACCTCACACACCTACAATAAAAAGGCAATGACTGCCAAGCACAAATGAACCAAGCAAAATTCAGAGAAAGCTACAGCTAGGACAGGTGGAGCTACTGCTCTACAGCAGCTATTGCTCTACACAGCTGTCAGAAAGCCTTTTTCCTCTTCCCCACTGCTAAGGGATGTAAATTCCAATCAGAAAGTTTAGGAAGAGGTCAGTTCTTCCTCCTTCTCTGCTCTGAAGTCTATCCTCTGCAGTGAGCTAATGGTTCAAACTTGGGCATACGTATCAGAGATAGACACTATTTGATTTATTTTCTTCCTTTTAAGGCAAATTAGGCTGAAAAGATGCAAAAATCCATCCAAATTGTTACTACCAGGTCATACCAATGAAATGCTGATTAACACTCAATGCATTTCTTCTCAAATTAGTTACTGTATTGGAGGGGACAATTTCATGGTTTTTATTATAACTGCCTATAATTTCTGCAGCAGTTGGCAAAGACCCTGTACATTCATTATTATTTCAAGCATGCAGACATTAGTATTGCCTCTTTGGAAATGGCAACATCCCTCTAAGAACTGAACAATCATCTCAGGGCCTCATGGATATTTAAATCCTATGTGGAAGCTACATGGGATGCCTCTGGGCACAAAAGGAGCTTTTGCAATAAGCCCCATTTCTCAAAGACACTGGTGCTTGCTGGAGGATTAGTGAGCAAAGTATATGGTTGTTTGAATGCCCCTCTCATGGCTGAAGTTGTCTGCAAAGCAGATGTAGAGCAGCTCACATGTCAGAGATTAATTTCATACCCCCTGCCAAACCTGTGCTTAGTGAGCTGTGCATTGCCCAATTACTCGTTATGTGCTGTTGGATATTGTATCTTGTTCATACAGAAAGAAATCTGGGATAGAATCCTCGTTTCTAAGTACTGGCTTAGGACCAGCAGTCTGAGAAGTTTGCTTGTCTAGAAAGTGTTTGTACAGTGGGCCAATGAGTTGGCCTTGGCACAGCAAGATAAAAAGATATCAAAAACAAACCCAGCATTACTAACTTAATCTTCTTCACCTTCTTTCCCAGTTTAACCCTCAGAGTGTTTAGGAGCCTGCATTTCATCAGCTGTCAGTGTTTACATGACTCTGAATGCTGGCAGGCCAGACTTCTCAGGAGCATAGACCATTTTGTTTCTGAATCTAGCAATGATTGGAAGAAGACACCACAAATCTGTTAAGAGTTTCAGGGACCAGAAGAGGTGCAAAATGCCATTTGCTAATGACTCTCTGGCTAATTTCTAGCTCAATTGCTTTGCAGCCTGCCTTGACTAGGAAGTGAAACACGGGATTCCTACAGTCATAGCATTAATTGCTCCTCTCTAGCTGTGGTAGTTTGTGAGATACCATATCATAAAACCTCCACACTTACCTGCACCTAACAGATTTTCTCACTCTGTTCCAGAATTTAATATAACAGTTCTGCCTCTGGACCAGTGCCATTTTTATGCTATAATACAGTCTGCACTTTGGACCATGATGTTATAGGGATTAAGGTGAATTTCTTAAAAATTGTCAACCTTTTATCTGGCTGTTAAGTTGATTTTCTTAATATTTACACTAGGAACATGGTTAAATAGAATCCTAGTAAGCATTTTATGGGAAAAGTATGGAATTTCAAATTGTTAAAATAACACACTTACGATGAAGTTTGGATCTTTAAATGGTAACGGCTTGGCAGTAGTTTCCACTGATCCTGTGCTGGAGTCTGTGTTCAGAAATTTATTTTCATTCACAGCCTCTCCACCTGCACCCTGCAGAAAAAATACAGTCTTACTGCTTGTTACTCTGAGCAAGTTTAACTGGAGACGGAGCCATCTGCTGCATTACCTACCTGTTGCCTTTTTTGCTCTCCTATCTCTTTTGAATCTTTAAAGATGTTGCATGCCGAGAGGGGGGAAGCATGAAACAGAGTATTTCTCAATCAATTTACAACTCACACACAAAAGGGAGGAGGGGAATAGAGTGGCCAAAGCCCACTGAGTAAAAATCACATAGGGTTTATTGCAGTCTTAATGAAAGCCATCTCATCTCACTTTATAAAGTGCAAGACAGCATGGGCAATCCAAAACAGCAAAAATGTATACTGGATCTGTTTTAGAATGTTCTGTTTAAAGTATTAACAGGAATATATCAAATTTATAAGAAGGTTTTTCATTAACTTTCTAAAGAAAAATTGATTAATCATTTTATTTTTCATCCTTGGTGCCAGCTGTGCTTGAGTGAGGACTGAGAGAAAAAGTATTTAATTATATATTATTTTTATACACAAATTTCACAAAATCTTCATGGATGCTAGTTGGTGCTTTCTAGGTTTTCTTTATGGTTTGTTTATTTATTTAGCAGGAAGAGCAGTTGGGGAAGATGTGTGTGACTGGAAAGCTGAAAAAGTTGTGTGGCAGTCTAAGCAATTTCTGATAATTCTACATGGCTGAGTTTATAGGGTTTTTTTAAATTTGTTAGTGGCCTGTAACTCTCCACATTACCAGAACTAGCCCATGCTACATATATATACACGTTTCTTTGAAATCTTCATCTACCCCGAAGCCAGTGCAAATTTTGCCACTGAGTGTGGCAGTTTAGTCAATAAGAATTCACACCTTGATTTTTTTTTTAATCGGAGAACTAAAAGCTTGGCTAAAAGCTAAGTCAATATTTACTGAGCGGATGGTTAAAGTGTTCTTGTATGTTACCTTCAGAGAGATAATATTTAGGGGGAGAAAAGCGTTTTCCTGTAAAAAACTTTTGTGTTGATACAATACATATTCAAGTAGGAGAAATTTGTTATTATTTGTGGCTTATGGGAGTACCTCTACAAACTGAGACTATATAGCAAAGGCCATGATTCAGCATATCCTTCTCCATGTGATTACAAGGGAAGTGTTTTTACTCTTAATACATGCAAAAGTAATTACAGGATTAGGGACTGGGAAAGCTGAACTCTTCTTAGGGGAAATACTTCCGTCATTCTACGGTGCCTGTTTTCAATATAGCAAAGAAAGGTCTTAAATATTGGAAGTATAAAGTAAAAAAGCAATGTTTCTAGTGCCTTACTAAAATCAAATATATTAATAGAAATAATCAATTTTCAAAACAACACTCAGTCTTCTGTAAATTCATATTACAGGGGTAAGGCATAATAACATCAGAAGAGGCAACACTGAAGCTTGTAGCTTAAACTTGATTCTTCCACTGAGGACAGACATTAAAAGGCAGTGACTGTCAGAGAAACAGAAGAAATGCAGATAGATGTTTAGAAACATGTACATTATGTGGCAGTGAGCAGAGAAAATATCTTCATCAATCCTGAGTAAAGTGGCTTAATACAGACTTCCGAGGTTTCAAAGTATATTCTTGCACATGCATGCTGCCAGCATTTCAGATTTCAGCAGCAAACATTAGTCAGTCTTGAGAAAGACAAGGCTTGAGATACAAGATTATTTTTCATGAATTCATTATCTCTAATACTGCTCATTATCAGTGTAAATTCTCTTAAGTGGAAGAATCAGCACTCAGATTTATTCTTCAAAGTGTTCTTGCCTTTTCTTTGGTACCATCTGGTTGGTTTTAAATTCAGTTCTACAGATAATTACTTTATCACTTTTGCCCCTTCAGTGATCTTCTCCTAAGTATTCTGGTTTCTGTGAAACAGGCTTTGAGTAGCATTTCAACAATATCTCAAAACCATAACTTTGAGACTCAGCAAATAAAAATAGTTAGTAAAGTAAAGGGGAAGAGACTTCCTTATACATATAGTCTGTTATTTCTGCAGCTGGATATACTTATATATTATAGTCACTGTCTTCAGTGGCTTTTTTCTTTGTGGATTCAGTGCTAATCTTGCTGGTGCAGTGGGAAGGAAAGTAAGGAATTGTTCCTGGCAGGACAATTCCTGAATGCATATACTACATGTCACTTCTTTTCCGTACCACCCCCTAAGGGATTTCAGGTACTAGAGCTGCTAGGAGTTGGGCTAGTCCTCATTACAGGACAGATGTTGATTTTGTTGGTGCCAGTATCCCTTGCATGGTGGCAGAGGCAGCAGGATCTGGAGCAGCAACTGCTGCTGTTTG
Source organism: Aphelocoma coerulescens (assembly GCF_041296385.1). Lineage (NCBI taxonomy): Eukaryota > Metazoa > Chordata > Aves > Passeriformes > Corvidae > Aphelocoma > Aphelocoma coerulescens. The sequence goes on along the minus strand of NC_091015.1, from coordinate 99,667,787 downwards.
GGTTCATGGGATTGCCCAAGTCATTCTCCAGTGCCAGTGAGACAATTCCAGCACTAGCCTCCGGATCTATCATGGACAATTTGAGAACAGTGGTTTCCTCTCCAAGACAAAGGGTGCAGGCTGGTGTGCAGGGCTGTAAAGCAGCTTTCATACCAGTGAGGTATGCAGCTGATACCATGATGTCAGAGCCCTGTGACAGACCGGGAAGCAAATAAGACTGAGTACTGTGATTCCAGTTAAATGATGGCAAGTGAGATAAAGACGTACATTTTTTTCTAGAGGCATGCCAGTTCCCTCACTCAGCACTGCTTGTATGAAAACTCTGATTTTTAGCAGTGGGACCATGGCAGAGAGACACTCAGCTAATGTGGCTTTCTTTCTGGAAAAACATTAAAGAGTTGAGCAGAAGCACTGCTTCCAGAATAATGTGCTATTGCACAGAAGCATGAGCTCTGGCAGTACAGAGCTTTGAAAAGCTCTTCCTGTGCAGCCTGCAGAAGTCTCAGCTGATATCCTCTGCAGCTTTATAGCCACAAACTGCAAGTGCCTCCAGAATCTACAAATCTCTCTGGCCTGTGTTTTGAACATCAGGATTTAAAGCATAGGAAACATCATGTAATTTTTCAGGTTTGTTTTCTGAAAGTTTTTTAAAGGCAGGGGATATGGATCTACCTTTGTTCTGCAAAACACATGTTTCCTGAAAGTGAATAATACAGTGATAGTACAAACCATTATTCACAGCCTGAAAAGAGATTCCTCAGTGAACAATTACTGCACAGTAAAGGTAATCTTTAACTTTTAACATCAGTTGAACAAATCTCTCCCAAATGTGCTTGTTTTCTTGGTCGTTTAGATGGGAAGACAGTTCATTCTTCACTGTCATGTGTTGGGACAAACAAACAGGAAGAATTCAAATACCCTTTGTAGTCCTGTGAAGTGATGGTGGTGTTGTGAGCACAGTGAGGAAGTGTCTGTCACCAGGGAACATGATCTGCTCAATGTGTGCTGTAACCCACAGTCATGTGTGGGGCAACTTCCCCTTCCTGCCCAATCCACAGCCCATCCCCAGCACATTTTCCCTACCAAGCTGCTCTCTTAACTAACTCCCTCACCCTCAGATTCCTGGGATAATCCCAAATGCTTTGCTGTGGGGCTAAAAAGAAGGTGCAACTATGGGCTGAAATGCTCAAAAGCTTCTTTAAAGCTTCATTTTAACTGATCTTGTAAACAATCTTTATGGGGAATTCAATATACACTTCAAGGAGAGAGCAGCTTTTAACGTGCACTTTGTAACTAAATTGTGTCTTTTAAATGGTGGTTTATGTAACTAGGGCTACAGGGAATTTGTGCTACATTAGTCACTAAGCAGTATGTTTTTCTCCATAGTCTGCTGAAGATTAGAGCAACAAAGACCGTGGAGTGGCTTTACGTTTATAGGGTACACCTGGATGGGAAAACGAAGGTGTGATTTCAGCACAGCCAAACATGCTTATGCTATTTTTACCTCAAATAAGTGTAAAATCACTGCAGTAAGGACTGCAGCTAAGCCATCAGTAACTATGTTCACCCTCTCCCACCACCTCTTTCTGTGCCTGTTAATCTCCACTGAAGTCCATGTTGCCACTTCTTCTCATGTTACCCCTCTGTTCTTCTCCTCCTCCTCCCAGTATCCCCCAGGCACTGAGCAACCTTAACTGGAATGGCACGTATTAAAAGTCATAGGCAGCAGGTCAAATACTTCCTACAGGAGCACTTGTGCCATGTTATTCCCTCTGTAAAGCTGTGTTTGTGTGCTTTAGCTGAATTTTAACTACAACCACAGTATGGCAGGTTGGCAACCTCTATCCCTCCTAGGAAAGACAAGAGAAATAGTGAAGGAATCAGCTTCTATTTTGCATTTCTTTTCACACGACCATCTATCCAGTATTCAGAGCATGCCTGCTGGGTGGGACTCTGCCCTCCCTGTTATGTCCTAGGACTGGGTGATAGTCGCCCAAGGAAGGAAGATGGCAGAGGACTTGGTAGACAGCAATAACTTGAGAGAGACTGAAAACCTGCAGCAAACACTTGGGAGTTTGTTTTAGGAGAAGCCAAGTCTGAGGAAGAGACCTGAGCTAAGCTTTGCTACCTTAACACTGGTTTCTTTAGAGTAAAGCCAAACCCCAGGAATGAGCCTAGTTTGGACCCTGCTGTATATGCTGTCTGTACTGGGAGAAAACACACTGGGAGGCTGCCTATTCACATACTACTTTCAATATTAGGTTTTGGTCGATCTATTAATTTTTTGTATATATTTTGTTCCAAATTCCCTACCGCAGATGTTTGCACATGATTTCCACAGACTGCGCCATCTGTCTGGTTCTATTTAGAGAGGACAAGCAAAACTTGTAGACCATGGAAGCTGATTTCTTTGTTTTGGCTATTTCTAGGTGGAAACAGCATTGTGGGGTTTGGGATGGGTGCCTGTGATGGCACTAAATAGCAGGTGAAATTAGCTTATTATGAAAGTGCTTGTTTCACTCATAGTTTCCTTTTTTTTTCTTCCCGCAGCAAGGATTAAAACTGCTCATATTTATATATCAGAATAGCTGATATGTACTGAAGTAAAATTTCTTCCCTATTTACTTTCAGGTTATACTATATAACATTTTTTTTTATTATTTTAGACTAATGGGATTTTACAATGTATTGAAAAACCCATGAAAACATGAAACATAAAGTAAAAGACATAAATACGTGCATTTCTGGCATCCTGTCACCACATACCATGCATGTCATGGCTTAGGAAAAAAAATGCATTTGCACATCACTGAAGGTATTTTATGACCATCAGCAGCCAGTTTCACTAGGTGTTACAGTTTTACGTGCTAAAAACAAAATTTAAAGCTGGAAGGTAACTGAATAGCATGTTGGTAAATCAAAACTTAAATGTATAAATAAATTCTATGAGAACTGGAAAGGGAGTTTCTAGTTAAAGAATGCAAAACCAGTACTGAAAACATTGATTCTGCAAATCATTAATTTGTTCGTTTTAACAATATATTGAGTACAGGAATTGTAGATGAAGGTGATTACACATGTTGGGGTTTGGTTTGGTTTGGTTTCTGCATTCAGTATTTCTGAAATGCTGGCTTTGTCTGATAGTGATGATGAGGGTGTTGTATGTCACTATTGAAGAAGTAATAAGAGGGGTCTAGCCCCAAGCACCCACTTTACTGAGGAACCCAGTTATCTTCAAACTTTCTATGTGAAATTCAATAAATAGTTTAAATTACTTTTCCTCTCTTTTGGCAGCTGATTTTCATAATCACTATACTACTACAATGTTGCTTTAAATCAGCTTCAATAATGGCACACGTCCAATTATTCCTGTAGTGGGTTACTTCTAAAGCAGCAATATCCAACTTATAGCAACTTACTTGGCTTTTAGTTGTATGTAAGTTCTGTGATATCCTGACAGAGCTGTGGCATGCAGCCAGGGAAGAAAATGGTAATTTATAAAATCGATGGATAATACCTGTATTTTCACTAGCAGACAATTACAGTGAGTGAGAATGCCACGTGGAAACTGAGCACGAATGTTTCTAGCTGACAGCAGCGATGATATGAGCAGACTTTTTAAAATTGGGAGTAGATCCTGAATGTCAGCTATTTAACACAGTGCCAGCTAATACTGCTCATACTGGAACATATATTAAGCTGTTTGATTAATATATTAGCTCTCACTATAACAAGGCTGGCCTGGGCCCTTGCACATTCTGAATATTTAAATCATTTAACTTTGCTTGATGACATGACAGGGGCCATTAAAACTTGAACACGTACCCCGTGGCAGACAAAAATGCAGCTCTTTACATTGCTAGGAATAATTCACTGAGAAAGGTGTCAGAATTAGACATGCTTAAACTCAAGTTAAAATGATGGCTAAAAAATTTCTCATTGCTAACATCATTACCATAGTATATTTCTGAAAGCAAACTCACTGAAGACTCAGTAACAATGCAGGACTGAAGGAAGTAGCACTCTCTGGAACAAGATTAACTCTATCCATGTCTGTGACAGGTTTGCTGGAAAGACTTATTCAGTAAGATGTATAAACATGTCTTCCTCATCTGGTTGCATTTTACTAGTTCTTGGATTCAGCAGGAAAAACTTTTTCCCCTCTTCCTTTCCACCTACTAAAATGAAGCCCAGTACAATTTTCCCAGCCTTTTCTCTTTCAGCATTCTGGTAAATGCTAGTATTTTAATAACATTCTCCCTTCACAGAAGGTCCTACCTTATTTTGGCATAGGACAAAAAATAGTTCAGCTTGAAAATGTTCAAATGCCAGGAAGGAAAAAAAAAAAAAAAACACCCTAATCTTGCATATTCACAGCAAATTTTGTTCCACAGGACACTGAAAAACTGCATTTACTTAAAAAAAGCCCCAAACTCCAAGTAGTATCCAGCTGAAACTAGCTATTAAGTATAGTGCAGATAATTTCCCTTGATTTCAAACAGCTACTAGGGTTGGCAAGTCATTCATGTATACAGTGTAAATTGGGAGTAAATCCATCTAAGTCAGGGGGTTTCATCACTGTCAACTCATCCTAAAAGACAAGAGTCCTGGTATAGGTTTCTGCTTCCACTGACATCAAAAGTAAATATCCCAAAGGCCTGACAACAAAAATATTTTTGCTTAAATTATCACACTGTCCTCAGATGCTACTGCTGTTTTTACTTATAAAGAAAGCTGAAAGAGGGTTGTCAAAAACAAATGTAACAACACAAAGCTTGAAATTAGATTGTTGGACTATTATAATAATAGTTTATAATTCCAAGTACATGTATCACTAAATGCACTTCTTCTTCTAACCATTTCCCAGAGGATTTCTGAGTCATGTATCAAACTGCTTACCTGTGCAAGACTTAAAAATCTGCCTTTCCTAAAGCAGTGGTTCTTTCCCTCTGACTTGCTAGGTATTTCCACTGAGCATCAAGAGTTAATCAACTGTGCAAATGAACTCCAAACATATGACTAAAATTTAGATATAATCTCTGCTGTTGATTATATAAGAGTATGGGGAAAGGTGTTTGAAGCAAGACACGGAAAACGGTTCAATTGCAATTTAAATAAGTTAAGGTAATACACAAAGACACACAAGCTGCCCAGATAGCAATCTGGACATTATGCTTTCGAACTTCTGCTGTTCTGAGGCAAGTTAAACATCTCACATTCCAACTGCCTCAGAAAGGCTAAATAAAATTTTACTCATGCACTAAAAGATTGAACTGTCACAAAGTGATGGATGGCTTTCCTATGCTCTCTGTAGGGAATTTCAATACCATAGACTCCAAGTGCTCTTGATTAAAAGGCGACATTCTCATTTAGGGTTCTGTCAGTGCCTGAGCTTCAAACCATTATCATTCACCTGCACTGGTGGTTCCAGTGACAAAATACTTACCAAAATGCATAAAATACTAATTACTTTAGTCACTTTGATAGAGGTATAAAACACCCTAATGCAAAGCTCTATTATGATGTGTGTGGGTTAGAATTCAAAATTAAAAATGCAACCAAAGGGAGAATAAGATTTTAATTATTTTCCCCACCTCTCAAGCATTAAAAACCTAGGGGAAAAAGACATAGCAAATTCGTGACACAAGATCTCCTTTCATAATGGTACTGCTCACTTTAAAAAAAAAAACCAAACCAAAACAAGAAAAACTCAAGTTTACTTTCTTCTCTTCAAAATTATTAAACAGTCAAACACAGAAAAATATGAACAAGCCTCAGTAAAAAGCTTGGATTTATTCTCAAGGGATTTCAGATGCCAAACATGTTTTCCCATTTAAAAAACTTTCAAGTACTGTGATAGGCAAAGTTTTATAACTTACAGATATTTAAAGGGAAAAAAAATTACTATTTCCTGTGGGGAAAAGCCTCAAATAAAGTGTAATTGGGACGCAACTGTGAATAGCTTCACACTGTCCCAGAAAAGCTTGGTTTAATTTGCATTTGCCACAAAGCTCCCTTCGGCTTAGATAATTGCAAGGGAGCTCTCACTTTTAGATTTCATTTGGTGGATTGGGACTACTCCTTGTTTATAAAGTTTGACAGTTTTCTTTATTAAGAAAATTGTAACTTGGACAAATTCATAAGCATAAGCTGAATGGCATTGCCGAAGCGGCCCTAGACCTAAAACTTTCAGTATAGATAGAACCCAAAAGCATGTGTTGGGTCATACTTTCATCAAGAGTAAAAGTGAGCTCAGCTAACAGAATATTTTGATCCCTCTAGAGAAAAAAAAGTCCCCGAAATTGATGGGCTTTAAGACTGAAAATGGATGGAAGCATACTAGCAAAAAAGACTACAGTAAATCACAATTGAATTTTTATAAAAAAACTGCCAGTGTGTTCCTTCCTCTATCAGAAAAATTCAGTTCAGTCAAGGACTTTGGCTAAACTGCATCTTAAAAGTTTAAAATACATCATTTGATACAGAACAGTTAAGGTCAAAGTACTTCTGGAGAAAAGAGTGGAGGATTACAATATGCTCATGTGCTGTTAACATTGTAATGCTGCTCAGGGAGCATACCAGAATCCCTGTGCTGAGTAACAGCCTTCAGCCAAGGTAGGAGAAGGATCCAAGTCCATTCATCTACACGTGACTGAATCAAGGATAAGGAAAGTAAAAAGTTATCGGCTCCTATGACTGATGGGAGAGCAATTTAATTTAAAAAAAAAACAAAACAAACAAACAAAAAAATATACTCTGTTTCCTGATTGTAGTTTATTCTGTCAAACATTATCCATTCTGATGGGAAATAACACTTGAGTAACAAAGAAAAACAAAACAACATTTCTTCAAGGAAAGGCAATTAATTAGTTTCAACTGAAAACAGGGTGTATCTTTCTTTCAGAGATCCTATCTATTTTGCTGAGGAAAAAACACACCTGAATTAGAATAGCTAAATTTTACCCTCAAAATGTTATGGACTACCTGGTAAACCAATACAGAAAAAGAAACTTCACTTTTGCATTTTCCCTATTTTTCACACATTTTAGCACTTGCTTCTGTCTTTCTTGTCACTTTAAGTAGATAAAAATTCTAGTTTTATTTCATTTCTGCCAACCTCACTACTTTTGCCATGGTGCATTGCAGTCTAAAGTTACTTAGAAGAAAGTTTTTCCATTTGTGTACAAATACTTAAGACTCCCATACTGAAACACCATGTCAGAAAGACAAAGGTTAGGTACACTGGTCTATGAAACATTGCACTTCTACAGGAACTGAGAATAAAAACAGTCTTTCTACAAACCTTCAGAAAGTTACCAAAGGCATAATGTATCAGAGAGGAGTAATTTTATCAGATGCTCCAAAGGTCTTTTAAAGAAGACAAGAGAAGGAACTATACCTTAGATTTTAAAATTCTTCAAACGAAATCTGTCATTTTTATTGTTTGTCTCATATTATGGGACCAAATAAAATCTGGTTGCACATGGCCTGAATACTGCATTCACTTTCCTTTATCTAATAAACTCAATAACCAACCATTCCAGCTTTGAATAGCACACCAGTCTCCTGTACTCAGCAAAATTGTAGGTGCATTATTCTATGGATACCTACATTTAACTGGATAATGAAAAAAATGCCTGACAACTGAACCAAAATAAACATATGGCAGATTCTAATTTAGATGAAAATAAGGTAATACAAGTATCTCTTGTAGGCTATTTTGAGGCAGCTCAGGAGGAAAAGGGAAGAGAGAGTTGTATGGCAGAGCTAATTTCAAGGCAAATTTCTGAAATATTTCTGCAGAAACATTTGTACAAGTAGGTGGTTGTTTACTCAGCTATGCAAGTTCTGTGGCACTTCACCCTGATACCACATATTGAAGTTGAGGAACTGCAGAAGATCTGAAAAGTGCCAGACAGTTCAGCATTTTCAAATATGCTTCTATCCCGACTGCCTTTTTTACTCTAAATAGAACAGAACTATTAAAAGACTTGACTTTTCCACTACATTAGAATTAGTGATGTTTTGGTATCACATCCACAACTGTAGGTGAGAGAGAAACATAGTATTTTAATACTTTGTGGTGGGTTTAACAGGATCCTATTTTAAGACAGTTCCCACAATGAATTATTCAGCAAATAAAAAAATAGCTTTTGGACAGATTAAAAAGGACAAGGATAAAAAGGACAATTCTATAGCTGTTAAAAAAAGGGTAAATCTGGCTGCAACAAATAGGTTTAACAAAAATTCAGGTGAAAATGGAATTTCTGACTTGAGAAAATTCAAGGTCATTAATGTGAGACACAAACTAGCACTTCTAGTTCTAGACTATGTAAATAAAGATAATCAAAGAAAAAGGGCTTTCCAGATTACTGCTTTGGTTTCAGGAGCCTGAACACACTGTGCATGCATCAAGGAAAAATGGCCTTCTATTCCAGTTTGTTGACTTCAACAGTTTATTTTGCTGTCAGAACATTGTCCTGTCCTTTCAAGGGAAGAGCAGTTCTACTAAAACATAAGCGTTGTTACAGTGTAAGGAGAACTAATACTGTCTAAATGTAGTCATTGATTTTCATGGTAATTTTCATGTTTGAACCTGCCTATGACATTAGTGTAGGACTGTTTGTTTAGGGAGAGGACACACCCATCTTAGTCACACAATTCCGACATCTGAAAGTTGACACAGTAACACAATCACTGAGGCCGGAAGGGGTCTCAGGAGGCCACCAGCTCACCTCCTGCTCAAAGCAGGGTCAAAACTGACCTTGGACTAGATTCTTGGGGCTTTGCCCCTGCAGGCCCCAAACACTTCCAAGGGCAGAGATTGCACAGCTCTCTGTGCAGCTCTTTGTCTCCCTGGCTAGAAATCAATATCTTACAAAATAGAAAATACTGGTTTTATTAACAAAAAGCTCTCTTGGTCATAAACAGTCATATAACTCACATTAATTACTACCCTAATTTCTGCATGTTCCAATTCAGCAGTATTTTGCTGTAGTCCTGATGGTTTCAGGGCATAAATGTAACAAATTTTTTAGACAGAGGAGTCATATTTTATTAAATGTACCTGTTTATCTGGAAAATTAAGACAAGCTTCTGGATGGACTGCATGCCAATACACCACAGACTAAACAGAAAGACTTTTTATGGCACATAACTTTCAAGCAGTTTTCTAGAGGGTTTTAACTCCCTCCTCCTATATCCTAAATGATGAGTGTTTTCACAACACATTCTCTTTTGCTTGATGAACATCCCCTATATGCCTGAGATGCCAATAACCTTTTCTTCAGATATGATCTACTTGATTCATATCTACCCAAACTCTAAGCAGTACTTCTATATTTAGCTTAAGAAGTTGCTGTTTCACTTTCAAATATGGAAAAAGACTTAAATACCTGAAATTTGATTTGAGTTTTACAGCTGTACCTCTTAAGTGACACTAGCCATACCTGTCAACCTTGTCTAATTTATGCAGAAACTATCATAGGTGTCTCAGCCTTTCCTGCCCTTCTTCTTGTTCTTTCATTACCTCAGAAAGGCATAAATTTGAGGAAGCAATAAATAAGGCTGTCATGATAAGCACACTGCACTCTTATGAACACCAGGGTAAGTAAAGCTACACGCATGTCAACACTCCGAGGGCAGAAAAGTCAAACATTTAAGTTGGTTAAAACTTTGTAGAAGGTTTCACCTCTAGGCCTGTGGATGTTTGCAAAATGAGCTATCTTTTTTAATTACATCAGATTTTATGTAGTACACATATTAGGTAGGTTGTACACAGAAGCATGGAATTTTGTGTTTACTGAAAATTAAGGACATATGATCAAATCATATTTCTCTGTTTAATAAATGAAAAAAAGGCAGATATAGTACTAAAAGTCTCTTTTCATGTGGTAAATCCCAGCAATGGTCTGCAATGCTTTATAGACGGATTTTTGTCTTTTAATTCTCAAAAACACTCCTTATCCACAGCAGGGTCTTTTAATCAGCAAGGACAGCTTTTCTTCCTGAGTCAGCCAGTAGTTACATCCTGGGGCAGGACAATTACAAGACATGTAGCCACAGATGACCACCCTCCCAAAACAATGGGCTCCACTACAGTATAAGTATGTACTACTCACAAAAGAGTTTCCTTCTATCCATTTCAAATTTGTTTCTTGAATTAACAGTATTGCATTTTTACTGTAACATAAACACATTATTAAGTGGCATGACTATTTCACTTTTTGTCTAGAGTTTAGAAAGGAAATTATTTCTGATCCCTGTTTGCACAACTGTGTATTAAAATTATCATAAGACAAAATATGTAACAGAAATAAATACCTAAAATACATAAGCAGACCATTCTGATAACCATGTTCATTACCAAACTATGGATTTCTTCTCTTTGGAACAGAGAGAAAACCTCCATCCTTGGCTGTAGAGGAGAACACCTTTCCACACTCCCGATACCATACCAGACTTGCTTTTAGCCCAGTGGTTAGGGTGTGCTTGGGAAAAAGAGGGTTTGAATCCCCTCAGACAGTGGCAGGAACAGGTGACTACAAGTGCAGGACAGATTAAGCAATTTTAAGGACAGATGATACAAAAAGCAAGTGCATAAGTGCGTTGTGTGCTTCTACTTCTGAAAAAAAAGGATTTAATATCTGTTTTCAAAAAGGCAGATGTTCATGGTTCTGAATCCCAAGTAGGAGATGCCTAAATCTTCAGAGAGAAGTATATTTAGGACTAGTACCTATTTCTTGATAGCTTATTTTGGTGGCATCTCAGAGTTAGTAGAATCAGCTAAGGGACTTAGAGACTGACAGAAAAGCAATATGATGGTAGAAGCTGTTACTTTCCAGGACTTCCTGCAGGCAGGAACACTGGATCGAGCACTTCATTTAGTCTGTTACAGTCAACTAATGAAATCTGGAATTAAGTATGTAAGCTCATGAAATAGGTTGCTTGTAGTGGAAAAGAGGTTTTTCTTGCCACATGATAGTGCCTCTTCCTTGTGCTACACCCCACAGCTGTTAGACTTTGCTGTGAATCAGTCCAGTTCACCAGAGCAGCAGGAGACAATGCAGCTTCCAGGAGAGGGAAGTTTGGCAAGTCCTGACTGCTGACATCTATCAGTGGGAACAGGTCTCGGGAGAGCCAAAGCTGGCATGATGCAGGCAGCAGGAGCATGCAGCTGAGACTTGTGGAGGCGGATAAGAGGGAAGAAAATAGGAGGAGACTGGGACTCTGATAATGAGAAACTAATACATTTGCCTAATTGAGCCTCTTAAAGTTGCAGGTGTGCTTTGCAATGAGGCAAGACACGCTGCTCACGGATTCTTGTGTCAGGTCCTGGCATACTTCGTAACACGGAGCGTCACAGCTTTTACGGCTTTCTGCAGGCTTAAATAAACAGCCAATCTCTCCATTCTGTTTTCTTGGAATGTTTGAAAAATATGTTCACAACCCTTCCTGGCTAAAAAATTAATATTTCTATTAGCCTTTCTAATCCAAAATGAACACATTGCTATAAATGGATATAATATATAATTGATATAACTATCAATGCCTTGCTACAGCAAGAATTGAACTTACTACCAAATACAATTATTGCACTTTAGAAAAATGTGAAAAACAGTCGGATAACTCTTCAAATCTGCAATATCTAGACAGTTAAGTTATTGCAAATTTTCTTTTGTTAATGTGAATCATTTACAGCACTAACTGGATTCTGAGATCACCTTTTAGGAGTACGACCTCTCAGAAAAAATGTCATACTAAAGTACATGTATGAGGTGTTTTAGATTGCTCTTTCAAAAAAATAACCCTTCCTATTTTATCTCCTTATGATAGAAGTGGTAAACCACCCTTATTAAATCTCCTAAATTTCCTGCATGTTTATTATGAATCCTGAAATTAGGTGTGATCATAGTAAGACTCCATTTTCTGTTAGCTAAAGGAAAGATTAAAATTGTCTGCTAGCATAAGTGGAGAAGGGTAAAACCTCCATGACACCAGCATACTAATGCCCATAGTAAAAGCCAACAGACGTGCTTTTGCCTTTCTTCAACATAACACATCTGTGTTTACTATAAATCTAAAATCTAGTCCCATTTGGTTGGGGGAGGTAGGTAATTGTCTAAGATTGGCATAGTCTGCTTTAGAAATTCACATACTTTTATGATTACAGATCATCTGAAGCCTTCAAAATGTGATAAATGTCAAGGAAAGTTAATTCTTAGCTCTGTTTTGACAGTTTCCATTTTAACCTAGATTGCTTTATAAAAGCAATTCCCTTTTTAAAATAAAGCTAAGCTTAAAACACACATAAATTTTGCCATATTTCTGTAGAAAATCTGCTTATTGTCTTTTAATTACCATTTTCCCCCATCAGGGACTGGAGGGATTCTGGTTCTTTAACAGATTTAACTTCAAATGTGCAAGTGACAAAAACTGGTGCTTCAGGATAATCCCAATTCTCCTCAGATGACTGCCTGAAAACAAGATGTATTTTGGGAAGTGTATTCCAGCTATTCACTATCAGCTTTGTTGCAGAAAGTATCTTTGTGGTACAGAGTCTGAAAGGATTAGGAGACGTAAGCAGTGACCCTCTGAGAGCTTAATTCAGAGAACTGCAGGTCTGGAGGATTTTCAGTGCTCTGTGGTCTGCTGACATGCACTGTGATGCCAGAGTATGTGAATGTGTGGTACAGTGCTGCCAATTGAAATGCTACCTGCTAAAACTCTTGTTAAGACATGGCAATTTGTTTTGAACTGGCTGCTGGTTTTGTAAGAGCCAAAACTCTTGGGTAGGGTTTGGTATAATTGTGCAAGTGGCTGAACTCGAAGAGCTCATCTTAGCAGTTTTTATCAGTAACCAGCAATCACCTGCAATGTATCATGGTATCTATATTTTATCCAATGGAAGTGTCATTTAAATCAATTTAATTATGTTTGAATTAACATCCTGTGGGAACACACTGTATCTTTTAAAGATACCATTCCAGGCAAGAAGTAGTTTCAGACTGGAACTGCTTCATTGGTTAAATTCATATGTTCTCAAGTTACTGTCATAATCTTACAGGATGTGAGAAGTTTTAAAACAAAAAGTGTAGTCTAGAGCATAATGACATGATAGCTTTTTAATAATCTGGCAAACAGATATGTACTTATATCTCCTTCCTATCCTGGTGTGTCAGGTTCCTTCTGTCTTTCAGGGTAGGTGGATTGGTGAGAAACGCTACTTGTTTTTTAAATTTCTAACTACAAAGGAGAATCATGCCTTTCTGTAGCAGAAAGTCTAATACAGAATAGTATTAAAATAATTAGAATAAGTTTGGTATTATACTGATTGGAGTAAACATGGTCTGAAGTGGTAAGTAGGTAATTTTTAATTTCAGCTCAGAAAGTTGTTACACTGCGCCACACTGGAGGAGGTGTAGGATCCTCTAGGATGTTGACCCAGAACATGATGACAGCAGCAGCTCAGCTCAGCAGCTGTAGTGGGGCTTGCCGATTCTGCAGTTAAATTCAGCCACCCTAACCTTGATGTTCAAGAAATTACAGCCAGATCAAATGGGCTCTTTAAAACAAAGTTATTTTTAAATTGATTTGATGGCTTCCTACTATGAGTGCTAGGCTTGGTAAAATAGCGTAACAAAAGAATTGATTAAATTTACCGATGCTTAGGGTCAGATTCTGTGCTGTTTATGTACTAGTATAAGCTTCCTGCCTTTAGTGGCCAGCTTTTGAGTACATAACAGTAACCATGTTAATATGTATATATTTAGGTCCACTTGGTGAACTTACAGCTGCCTATCAGAACTGTGAAATCTGATGATCTTCAGTTTATGATATAAAAACATCAAAATATAGATACATCTAAAATAAAAATGGAGTTCTAACTGTATCAGAGTCACTCCATTTATTTTCATGTTGTGCATTAGAGGAGTTTAAGACAATGGTAACTTTAAACCATTTTGATTTTTATTTTTTAACATATAGTTTTTGCTTTTAAGCATAGAATGAGAAATACAGAAAGCATTAAGTAGACATACCAGTAGTACTGCTGCAATAATAATAATTATAGATAAAATCAATATAAATACTTCAGGTTAAGTCTGAAGTTATTTCACAAATAATGTAAGCAAATTTAGATTTACCATAATATTTAGCATATTTTCTCTCTTTAACTGTCCTATGACAAAATCAAAGACTTTTTTCCCAAAACATTCTCCTATCTTACTGCAAATTTTATCTTTGAAGCTTGTTAGCTGTCATGGAAAAGCATTTTACTTCATTACTTACACCCTGATCTAAAATATACTCTTTTGAAAGCTTCCCATTGAGGTATAATTTATAAAAATAATGGTGTGAACATTAAGGTAGAGCAACTGGTGGCATTTTAAGATCAGTATCAAAGATTCTATCCCAGGTTAAGTGATAGTAATTAATGAGACATGAGACCTGGAAACAAGTCTGAACAACAGCCAGCGATGGAGCTGAATCAGCACAGCAGCTCCTGGGAACCACTGGGCAGGGACATCTGAGGGAATGGTGCTGCGTAAATCACTACACAGCACTGGTTTTGACACATTAATGTTACCATTTAATATACATAATAATCCTCAACATGGCTGCCACAAAGGCTGAGGCATTTTTCAGTGGCACAACAGCATGGGAGGAATAATTGTGTAATGTTAGTGGAAGTGAAGTAATCAATCTGCAATCACGCTTTCCTGTAAAGTCACTTTTAATACTACGTTTGGTAAATACAGGCATTATGTCCAAAAAGCATGTGTCTCCTTCTATAGACATGACTGACAAGCCCTATGAGCAATGTGCTTCCAAAACAAACATGACTCAATACCTTTGGGTTGGTAGCTCACACAAATCACACAGAATGTTCTGGGTTGGAAGGGACAGACAAGGATCATCAATTCCAGATCTCAAGTGAATGGCCCATTTGGAGATTGAACCTGCGACCTTGGTGTTATTAGCACCATGCTCTAAAAAAAAATGAAGAATGTTTTTTGGTAATGTTCCTAAGGTGTATTTTAGAGAAAGTGGCAATTCACATGTTGGAGAAACAAAATCAAAACAGGGTTTATAAAAATCTGTATGCTCTGTGATATTTCTGCCTTCCTGTAGGATATACACAGTTACTCAAACTAGTTGATTACATTGCTATGCTTAACCAAATTTGTTATATAAAAAATGAACCCATTTTTGAAATTTACAGTTTTACCAGACCAGCATGTCTTTGAGGGTGAGCATTGTGACAGCTGCTTCTGATATAGAGCATATGAGAGAAAAACTAAACACTTTGCAGAACTAACAAAAATCCCTTTTTGTTTAATTTCACAAAGATGGAATCAGAGATGTGGGGATGTTCACAGTTGGCACAATGTGAAGTGTATTTTCATGTAGGCTAGCACAAGGTTCTCAGCAGAATAGTTAATACAACGGGCGGGGTCCCCAGATCCCAAGCTGACTCCTGCAGGTAGTTTTAAACCTCCCAGTAGGGATTTTCTTACCTGCAGTTTGCTACTTAACCAAAGAAATAACGTCAGTTTAGAAACCATTTAATGCTGAGCTATGGCACGATATATTTTGCTGAGCTATGGCATGATCAACATTTTAAACTCAAAACATGCAAAGCCTTCATTTCATTTGTTTGAATTGCCTTGCTCCAGAGCTGGTCAGCAACATTGAATGAGATAGCTAGAATGAGCTGTTTCTTGTCCCATTCCTGAGATTACACATTTTCTGAGACTCATTTTTTTCTTTCCCTTGTGGGATTGATCTGCACTGCTGAAGTCAATGAATGTGTACAATGACTTGGACGTAGTGTTGAGAAATTACTTCTTTCTCCACTGAAATCACTTGTGAGAAGAATTACAAAAACTGTTTATCACACACTATTGAAACACAGTTTGAGTAAGAAATCATGGATTGCCTCATAACACTGGAAGCTGTGCACTAGCTTAAGTTTGGTGTGAACTTCGGAAAACAGTTTAGAGGCTGAAGGGTGTGGGGAAGTTTTTAAAATATAAATTATTTTATACACATTTAAGTTATATATCAATATATAATGCTTTATATCTGCATACACACACACACACATGCACAGAGCAGACTGCTCCATGCTGGAAAATCCAGATCTTTATCACACCTTGAGAAAGCTGTCAAACACGATCATGTCAGGCAGTAATTTTTCTCAGTTGTGGTGCAGTTTGTTAGCGACATTGGGCACTATGCTGTGTACTCCCTGTCCTAGGGATAAGCCCACCAGGAAAGAAACCATGTAACCACCACGGGGTGAAAACAAGAGCATCATTCAAATGAGGAAGAGTTTGTGTCAAGAGCATCATTCAAATGAGGAAGAGTTTGTGTCTGTGCTCTCGTGTGTGCACAATGGCTTTTATTTACCTGGAGAGAAGATCTGCTGAAAAATGCATAAATAATCCCCTGATCTGTTAGCTCATGTGAAAATAAGCAACCTTACTGGCAGTAGGGCATTTGTAGCTATGCTACTGTTATAGTTCATGAAGTATTACTCAGAAGAATCATTTTTAGAGGGAAGAGACAGCCATTTTTTCCAACCCTCTTTTCACCACTGTAGCTACCAAAATCTTTCTATATGAAGTAATCTACAACATAACAGCATCTAAAGTCTATACAGATGTCATGTACACGCTGACTCTGAACATCTTCCAGGACTTAATTTTGGAGCATGAGATGCTACCTCATCCTCAAGAGGCAGATGAGAAACAGAATGCTTTGAGTGATTGCTTATTTGTATAGTGGTGTGATGTACACATCATCATCAGGAGGCAGGTGACATCAACTGAGGATGGGTGCTGGTGCCACACAATGCAGAAATTGAGGCTGCACCACCTGCTGGGATTGAGGGTTGGAGTTTAGGACTAACTTGCATCCATAGCCCTTCTGTCTCCCTGATTGACCCTGTTCCCCAAAACTCAGGCTCTGAGGCTACATCTCCATTTCATATGTAAGTCTTCTATGCACTTAGTCCAGCTGAGAGAAGGCCATGTGCTCTGCACACAGCAGATCTAGCAGCTGTTGAATTGTGCTCTGTCCAGCATCAGTCCCTCCTCCGCGACAGCTCAGCTGCCTCCCACTGAAGTCGGCATCACGCAGGACCAGAGGTTTGTGCCTGTGGGGGTACGCACGGAGCTCAGGCGCGGCACAACCTCGCGTACAGAGCTGCTGCTGGAGGCGAGCGCACGGAACAGTGAACTGTGGGGCGGCTTGGTCAGCAAGTGTCACCACACACGGGATCTCGGTGGTCACAGACGCAGCTTCCACGGCATCCTGGTTAAGCTTTGCCCCATCCGGCCGCACACCCGGCCGGGGAAGCGGGAAGAATGACACCACCGGTCCAGCTGAGCACATGGAGGGGAGGGGACACAAACTCCACGCTACAGCGGGATGAAGGAAGGCCCGACAGTCGGGGTCCCGACCCCTGAAGGGCCCCGCCGGCCCGAGGGACACCGCAGCGGGCTCGGCCGCTTCCAGCGCGGCCGTGGGCAGGACGGGAGAGAAGGAAGCAAGGGGGGAGGGGGGGGGTGGCGTGGGGCGGCAGCGGCGTGTCCCGGAATACCCGTGGGTCCCGGGAGCCGGGATAGTCCCGGCAGGAGGGGGTGCGGGATACGCTCCCAGCACGGCGGGAAGGGGCGGGGAAAAGCAGCTCACTACCGCGCATGCGGGCTGCCCGACCCCCCTCTCACCATTACCTGCGAACCGCCAGGCGCCGTCGCCTTCTTTTTCTTGGTCGGGCCGCCTCCGGTGCCCGGGCTCGCCGGGCGCTTCTTGCTGCGGGACGCGGCGCCGGCGGGAGACGAGGCGGCGGCGGCGGGGACCAGGCTGGCCATGCCGCCCCGCTCCGCGCCCGGAGCGCTCCCCCTCCGCGGCCGCAGTGGCGGCGCTGTGGCCGCGCATGCGCAGTGCTGCCGGCGCGGCCCCGCTACTCCCGGCCGGGCCTGGTCGGGGCGGCTGAGGGCGAGCCGGGCTTGGGTGGTGCTTGTGAGGCTTCGAGCCCGGAGCAACCGCGTCTGGGGCGAGTCTCGTAGGGAACAGCTCTGCCGTCTCCTCGCTGCTCTGCGGTGTTGTGGGCCCCTTCTCAGAGACCTGGCTGCGGTGGCAGACTCGGCCCCGGGTAGCCGCTGTGCGTCGGAGGTGGCAAAGTGTGTCGAGGTGTGGGGTTTCTCACCGTAGAGGGTGAGCGGGACTGGAAGAGGCGCTGGGTCTGAGTCATAGCACAGAGGCCTTTGCAGTCGTTTGGGAGGTGAGCAGTAAGGAGCTGTGCGGGAGCACCTCAACACAGGGTGTAGTTTGGGACATGGGTCCCTGTCCCTGCGTGGTGCTAGCGCTGAAGCACTGTGTGCTCCGTGTAAACACTGCGCTGTGCTTGCGGGCCGGCGCTGTCTTAGGCCTGCCCAAGGGGTGATAAAGTTTATGTGAAAGGCCCTCATACGATGAGAATGGTGTGCAGGTCTTAAACGCGTCAGATTTTTCCAGTTGTCTCAATAAAATACGCAAAGGGGTTTAACTGCTCACTTCAGCTCTCAGATGGTGAGCTCTGACAAGCCGAACCTGTGCTCAGTGTGACCTCCCTGGAAGGAGGCTGCAGTGAGATGGAGCCCGTCTCTTCCACCGTGACTGCAGTGAGAGGACCAGAGGAAGTGGCCTTAAGATGAGACAGGGGAGATTCAGATTAGATATTAGAAAAAAAAAAAATTCACTGTTTGGGTGGTCAGGCATTGGAATAGGCTCCCCAGGGAGGTGGTGGAGTCACCATCTGTGGAGGTGTTTAAGAGGTCCTTGAATCATGTGCTAGGTGATGTGGTTTAGGGGTCACAGGAATAGTGCCTGGTTAATGGTGGGACTTAATGATATTAAAGATCTCTTCCAACCTTGACAAGCCTGTGATTCTAACTGTGTAATCTTTCAATATGCAAGTTGCAAGTTATTGTAGTTAACGTTAAAAATTTCAGACTGTAACTCCAGCTAGCTGATACTGATTGCCTGTCTGGGTAATTCATACTGCTAAAGATTTGGTTGCTTCCACAATGTTTTGGCCTGGCTAGTGGCCTGGTCTAGTGATTTTTCCTCTTCTTGGAATCTGGAGCAGCTTTGCACTGAAGAAACCTACCAGAATAGATTTGACGGATTTGGACTGTGGTCTAAAGAGTTTTCACAGTCCTCGTACTGTCTGTGCTGTTCCACACCATGCCCTAGAGAACTGGTTGGTGATGATGTGGTGTTGCACAGTTCTTAAGCTGCTCGATGACTGAGAGAAGTTCTGAGCTTTATGCTAGTGTTCACCTGCATTCAACATGCTAGGCCGCTTACTGCCATGCTTGTTTGAGCTATTTCTATGCTATGCCAGTCTCCTAGGTTTCCAGCTGCAGCTGCATGAGATCCTGTCCCAGCACATGCCTTGCGGAGAGGCAGAGGTCCAAGACGTTGATATTCAGGCATAAAAATTAGGTCACGTTTATAGACGGTGCTGTAATGAGAGGACTGAACTTGGGCACAGTAGGGGTGCCAGGCAGTGCTGTGTAAAACAAAAACTTTGAAGGTGGCCTGAAAGAGAGTTGAAGACAAAAGCCTGGACTTCCAGGCTGTGTTCCAGGCACCTGTGTATGTAGTAGAAAAGCAGGACAAGATTTGCTTTCCAGGGGCATAAGCAGGGCCTTGTACAAACATCCAAGTCCCGTATTTTCCTTCCCAACTGTAGTTGCTGTCTTTCTGTCTGAGCACGCAGGCTGCCAGCAGCACCACAAAGCCAACTGGTAAACTGGATTGCATTTGCCCTTAGTGAGTGTTTCAGGCATGTGTGTGCTCTGCAGTTCATGTTTCTTCTCGCTTCAATTGACAGCCTCCCCTTGCATGCTCAAAATGGTGGCCTGAGTGGAATTAGCAGGGGCACTGGGAATCAAAGGGGAGTTGTGTCCCTTGATAAAG
Organism: Aphelocoma coerulescens; assembly: GCF_041296385.1. NCBI lineage: Eukaryota > Metazoa > Chordata > Aves > Passeriformes > Corvidae > Aphelocoma > Aphelocoma coerulescens. Next base: position 99,647,813 of record NC_091015.1, on the reverse strand, counting down.
CCAGATTTGCTTTGTTGTGTGCTCAAAATGTTGATCTTGTCTTAGTCAGCCTTTTCTTGTTCGCAGGGCTGGGTCCCATCCCTTTCCCATGCACCTGCTGCGTGCGCAGCTCCCAGGCATGCCCAATTAAATAGAAAGCATACCTTATCACAGGGATGTTTTTACTGAGAGGAGCATCTTTAATGCAAGTGAATCATGCAGAGAATTAACATGCTGCATCAGTGAAAGTTTTTAAATAGTGCTTAGCCAGGCATTTTCTTATCTGTACCCATTTTTATCAATTGGTTTACTAAAAAATCACAAGGCCATGTGTATTGCAGCAATATTAAGTACAACGGAATTTTACACAGTACCAAATGCACTACAGAATCCCAGAATGGGCCAGGTTGAAGGGACCACATTGGGTCATCTGGTCCAACCTCCCTGCTCAAGCAGGGTCATCCCCAGAGACGTGGCACAGGATTGTGTCCAGACAGTTCTTGGGTATCTCTGGTGAGGGAGACTCCACAACCTCTCTGGGAAACCTGTTCCAGTGCTCGGTCACCTGCACAGTGAAGAAGTTTTTCCTCACATCCAGGTGGAACTTCCTGTGCATCAGTTTCTGCCTGTTGCCTCTTGTCCCATTGCTCAGCACCACTGAGCAGAGCCTGGATCCACTCTCTTGGCACCCTCCCTCCAGATACTCACAGACATTGATGAGATCCCCTCTCAGTTGTCTCTTCTCAAGGCTGAACAGGCCAAGTTCCCTCAGCCTTTCCTCATAGGAGATGTTGCAACCCCTTAATCTGTTGCCATCTCCTGGACCTGCTCCAGGAGCTCTAGGTTTCTCTTGTCCTGAGGAGCCCAGAACTGGACACGGCACTTCAGATGCAGCTTCAGTAGGGCTGAGTAGAGGGGCAGGATTCCCTCTCTTGACCTACTCATGTTCCTAATGCACCTCAGGATCTTACTGGCCTTCTTGGTCATGGCTTATGGAGAACTTGCTCATGGTCAGCTTGTTGTTCACCAGGACCCCCAGGTCCTTCTCCACAGAGCTGTTTTCCAGTAGGTCAGCCCCCGGCCTGTACTGGTGCCTGGGGTTATTCCTCCCCGGGTGCAGGACCCTGCAGTTGCCTTTGTTGAATTTCAGAAGGCTCCTCTCTGCCCATCTCTGCAACCTGTCGAGGTCCTTCTGAAGGGCTGCACAGCCTCTGGGGTATTGGCCACTCCTCACAGCTTTCTGTCATCAGTGAACTATTACCACAGGCCTGGTTCCTATGGTATATCACCGTGTCCCGCAGCCATAGGGAGGAGGAAGAGGAGAAGATCCAGCAGGCAGGAATTGTGCAGCAAGATTGATTTATTTAATTATTTTACAAACTCTTTTATAGATTTTTTTCTTCATGGTCTAATTGGACAAAGGACCAGCCACCCCTTGGGGGTGATTGGCTAAAATCCTAAAACATCCATTGTCAAAATATTTTTCTACTATACCATAAACAAGACTTTTCAAGGTTGCAGGTGTCTTGGTTGTTAACATTCCCTGCTACCTCTTCTGTGAGAGAGAAAAGTCTCTCACGGACTTAGAAAATAGCAAAAAAATCCTCGCTAGCAGCATTTTTGTACCTACAAGTGAACTTGCTGAGGAGGCCTCTGCCCCTTTATCCAAGTCATTGATGAATAAGTTAAACAGTGTTGGGCCCAGTATTGAACCTTGTGGGACACCACTAATGACCAATTGGACCCTGTGCCACTGATTGTGACCCTCTGGGATCTGCTGTCCAGCCAGTTCTCAATCCACCTCACTTATAATCCTGGAAGACCCATAACTCATACAGAAATAGGAACAATGACAGTGTAAACACTGACAGTGCCTGTGGGGATGAGTAATAGAATTAGGGATGAGAGAAGGGCTATGGAGTTGCATGGTGCCTTCTCCTTGCTCCTTGAGTGGCTGTCTGCAACCACCCCTGCTGAAAGTGAAGAGGTGTTTTCCTGCTGAATAAGTGCCATATGTATCTTGCTGGGTTCCTGTTACACACTTAAATAAGCAGTCGCTTTGTGATACAGATGAGGGCTCATTTGAAGAAGTGCAAATTGCAATTGCTAACCTGGCTTGGTGCAACAAGGCTGTTCCTGCTGTTAATTTTGAACCTGACTTGAGTTGAATGCCTTTCCCTTACCGGTATATTTTTATATGCTACCTTGCTAATTAGAAAATTAAATACAGCTCAGCAACAACTCTGCATGCTCTTTGATGTGAATAGTCCCCAACAGGCCTGTTCATAATAGTCTCAGGGAGCTGGAAAGGCCCCTGGTACATTTTTTAGTAATATTTGGGGCAAAATGCAGGAATCTTCTGAATTAGGGAAGAACATCTCAGGCTTCTATCCCACGTTTGTGAGGTGGGGTTTTGGATTTTTTGTTGGTTTGGGGTTTTGGGACTTTTTGTCCTTTGGTTGGATGAAAATTGACCATGATAGTTTTCTCATCATGCAGAGGGGACCAAGTATAGCTTCCCAAGTACAGGGAAGCTTTTTGAGATGTGTGAAGGGTGGCGGGTGCCTCACGACTTAAGATTTAATTCTTTTTCATGAAGGAAGAAAGTGCTGGGAGAAAAAAAATGTTTGGAAAGCCAGCAGAAATATCTTTAGCATGAGTTAGGATAAACAGAGTGGAGAGAGCAAGGTCCCCAGGAGCCGTGTGAGTCAGAGCTGCTCCCTGCCCCAGCCCCAAGCGCAGCTTCCCAGCAAGTAGAAAGCTGTGCCAGCTCTCTTCCTACCGCTGAGCTGGCCCAGTGGAGTTGCTGCTTGTGGTGGGAGGCCTTCTGACTGACACATTCAGGTTGCCTGGGAGCAAATGTGTTGGATGCTTTCAGTCCAAATGCATGGGTATTCTTCTGCTCCATCAAAAGGAAAAGGCTAGTATCTGTAACTGTGTATTTATTCTATTTCAAGCTTTGAACTTAAATCTCTCTCAGTACCCAACTTACATCCTGCCTCACTGTTTAGCTTTCAGTATTCCTACTATTCTTACTTCTGTACTGCAAAAAAACGGGTGGATTAAAAAATGAAATTGTCTATGGCTTTACTCATTGGCAGTATTGCAGTTTGTAAGATTATCGGGTAGCTAAAATGGTGCAAGAGAATATGTATAATCCCTCTCTATATCACTGAATTGAAATGAAGGGTTTAGAATTCTTACATAACTTCCTCCTGGTTTGTTTTTTTTTTTTGTTGTTGTTGTTGGTTGGTTGTTTTTTTGTATGTACAAAGTGGGGATAACCTTTTACTGGACAGTAGGTTGAAATGAAGTTGGGAAGCTGTGCCAGTTAGGAAATAGCTCCTAGTGTTGGTTACATAGTGATTTGTACCATTACAATTTCCTGGCAACAGTATCCAACACGCTCAGACAAGTTTTCTGTTCATTTAGCCGTTTTTAGCAGCATTGCACAGGTGCAATTTGTGCTATAATTTGTAAGGTTTTAACTCTTCAAAAAGACTCAAGTTGTATTCAAAACAAAAACAACAACTGTTTTTTCCCCTTTTGGTTGTGTATATGTCTACTGGGTGTCATTTGAATTTTCATAGAGGCTCTGGAAAAGGGAAGGTTTGAAGTTCTTATATTCAGTGCTGTATCAGGTAGAAAGCAATGGATTCCTGCAGGGTAGCTTGTGGGGTCTTGGTGGTGTTTTGTACCTTATTCTTTAAAAGTACTTGGAGGCTTTGATGACTTTTCAGGGCCTGTAGTGTGAACTCTTGTGATTTGCATTTGTTCCCTGCAATTTGCAGCTGCAGGCATTGCACTAGCTTTGTTTAAATATAATGCCAAATGCCTTTAAAATAGGTATTTGAACTGTGGATTAAGGAGACTACTTTGGTAATATTAAAGGCCTTTTTACTGTGCACATCAAATATCTAACATTCAATGCAATCTGCCTGAAGTCATTTCTATATTCTTAGTAACACAGAAAGAAAAGCAGGGTCTTTAGAAATGCCTTTTGTCACTTTCCTAGTAGCCTCTCCTTCTCAAAATTTATTTTAAAATGTGAGAAATTTGACACATTAGAAATGAGCAATAAGAGTCAAAGTGATGTTCTGTTTACAGTTTAGTTGTACTTTAATTGAATTTTTGCTACTAAGTCAAGTAATGTTGGTAGCACACTGGCCACTTATCAGTGTTATTACTTGAAGTGTGGACGACTGACCAAAAATTTTATTCATGCTGTGCCTGGCAGGTTTTACCAAAATACTGTGTAGGCAAGGGAAATCCAATGCAAAAGGTTTTGTTAAATACAGATTTCACTATGGTAAAATAGAGTTTTATGCTGGCAAAAAAAAAAAAAAAGGTGCATATAATATTTGACTTTGATTTTAAACATTATTCTGTTTGTATACGGTATGAAAGGAAGAAACTGGCCATTGTGCAAATTAATGGAATCCTGTATTCTGTATATCCCAGATAATTAATTATTATGCAATATTTAGCATATTTAGGTACTGTCTCAGAAGATTTATGAATTAGTTTATCATATTAAATTTAATCTTATCTCTTTGAAAGTGAAAATGGGTTAAGAATTTCCCTATTTAGTTTGCATTCAGAGTCTGATGAATGTTTTCTGCAGTTATTCATGTGAACAAGTTCTTGATTTCCGAAATGCTCAGCTGAGAAAGATAAAAATGTCATGATACTCATTTGCATAATCTTTAATGTAGTAACCACCTTGAAAATGCTGTGGGTTTGTAGACTGAAAAGTATGTGGATTAGCTGAATAAGTAATCTGATTTAGGAACATAAAATCTTGGTGGGATGGCTATTAGTTTGCAAGCAATCTAGAGACTGAGCATGGTTATGTAATTAATTTATTAGTAATTTTAAGGAATAAATTCACAGAAATAAATATGTCCCATTGAATTCATTAACAGAACAGGGGTTGAAGGCACTGAATAAATTGCTCAGAGGGATTAGCTCATGCATCTCTGCTTGTTACAACAAGTCTTTTGGTGCTATAGCACTCTTAATTCTCTAGTAATTTTGCATTTGCCTGTACATTAAGCCTGTGGTATTTTTATTGCAACTGGGATACAAATTTGAGTAAGTCAATAATGCCAGCAGTGTCTCTAACTGTTAGTGGGCAATTTGTGGATGTTATTTACTTTGCTCACTATTAATTCTCAATGCAAGAAAAGAACTCAAAAGGTGAAGATGCAGAATTCAACCAAGATGTGACATCTGCTTGATGACATCTTGACTTTGGTGGTTGTTTGTCAGTCTCACTTGGTTTTTTTCCCTAAATGCTAACTAGCACTTCAGGTGCTAGATAAACCACTCTGGTGTGTGCTGAACTAGTCAGACTGCACCCAGTGTCTTAGCCAAGGTGTCTGCTCTGAGTTGCTACTGTGCAAACCAGATGATTGGATGGACAAAAAAGCCCTAAGTGTGTAGATACTCAAGAGGAGCCCAGTTGGAGCATAAGATTAGAACCTAGAGAAAATGTTTCTGGGCTGTTTTGTTGGTTTTTTTCTTAATCTCACATATATATATATAAATATAAATTAGCACAGACAAGCACAAATTCATAATTTCTACAGCCAGTGATTTTTAGATTTTTAAAAGTCTCACCTATTGATCCTGGGAAATCCTTACAGTCCATGTGAAGTGACCAAGAGAAGCAAATTGATATTTAGCATCACTGCAGTTTTTGAGACATTCCTAAAAGGATCATCTCTTCTTGAATAAAAAGTGTTCTATATGAAAGAAAAAAAATGAAAATTAGTTGAACTGCATAAATCATAGGCTGGGGTAAAAATGAGTGGATAACAGTTGCAGTAGAAGGCATTGCAGAGCCTGGGTGATTTATGAGCTGGCTATGAATCAGCAGGATTGCAGTGCCCTGAACACACATGTCACAGAAGCAGAAAGCCTGCAAGGCACACGCTGTATTCCCTTCTCTTGTCAAAGCTTTGGTTAGGCTCAATTTGAATGCTATGCCTAGCTTTGGGCATTACACCTCTGGACTCTCTCAAAATCTTTCCTGTCTTTCTTGGAGAGAAGAAGAGGATGCTTTGAGGTCTAGGGATTGTAGTTTGTGAAGAGTGATTGAGAATTTGGGTTATCTATGTGGCATAAGGATAAGGAGGAGAAGGGGACTGGAGGAGATTCCTGCAGAAAAGGAAGAGCTGTTCTCTGTGTCTGTTGTAGATGAACTCCATTTATTATGTGCTATAGGCCATTCTTTATATAATAACCAGACTTCACACATTTTTGAGTTAGTGTCTTTGTGGTTTGTTTTTTACTAATAATGTCCCTACTAGAAGAATCTCTTTTGTTACTTTCTGTGATGCACTCAAGTGGGTATATGTGGAAGAATTTTGGTATTTGCAAGGAATGATGCTTGTTTTTTTCTTTCAATGATAGGGTAACTACAATTTGAAAGGACTTGGGTTTTCTTTCTGGGTTTTGCTAGCTAAGTCCAAGGATATGAAAAGCCACTGCAAAAGGGGGAGGACTATCTCTCTCTGTGTTTGTAACAATGAAGAAATAAAGGGATTAACTTTGCAGCAAAGAAGATTCAGGTTGTATTACAAAGAGCTTTTTTTCAGAGAAGGCCCACTTCACACTAGAATAGCTTGCTTTTGAAGGTTTTGAAAAACAGGTTCGACATCTGCCACAACAGATCATGCACAACTGATTCTGCCCAGAGACAGGAGAGTAGATTAGATGACCTCTCAATAATTTTTGCAGTTCTGTTTTCTGTGATTCTGTCAACTCCGTGGTTATTCGTTAGAGGCATGTGCTTTCACACAGAGCAGTGAGAATGTGAGGCTGGCTGGACGGGGTCAGACTGTTTACCCAGTGCACCTTCCCAGTGGGAGCTGAAAGCAGATGTGCAGGGAATACTGTACAAATGAGGTGACTACACAGGATGATACTTTTTCTGTAGATGGTTTCTGTGTATTTAGTAGCTTTTGTTAGATTCCAGTTCCATTAATTTATCCAGTGCCCCTTGAACAAGTCTGAGCTATTGGTGTTCATGGTATTCCACAACCAGAAGTTCTTGCAGCTCAGTCATCTGTGTGAAAACCTTTCTCTTGGTTTTGAACCTGACCTCCTTTTAGCTTCATTTGGTGCTTCTTGGCTCTTTCTTTTAGACAGACATTAGAGACCCACCCTCTCCATTGCGGCTAAAGACTTTATAAACCTTTACCTTGTTCATTCTTAAACATTTCTGTGTCTAGACTCAAAAGTTCTAGCTTACTTAGCTATTTATTATATGGTAGATGACTCCTGGATTCTCCTTGTTGCCCTGTTTAGAACATTTTGAGCTCTGCATCCTTTCAGATGGAGGGAACAAAAGTAATTTAGAAGTTAAGATGCAGGTGCTGTATAGGTAGCAAAGAGATGTTCTTTGTTTTATTCTCAATTCCTTTTCAAATAAATGATTTTTTTCTTTTTGTGATGTTGTTGAGCATTAACCTTCTGTTTCCATAATCTGCTGTCCTAACCTCAAGGCCCCTCTTCCTTAGTAGTGCTGGTCAACTCATTGTATATTTGACATTTGGACAGCTTTGTTCTCCTGTCTATCTTTAAACATTTGTCTACAGCTAATTTCCTGTGCTGGATAATTGCTGAATTTCTAAGTCATGTAAGGTCTGTATGTGGCTCTTCATTGTAAACCCTCACCTTCAACACCCTAAATAATGAAGTGGCATCAGCAACTTTTGCCACCTTGTTACATCTCCTTTTCTGGCTTTCTTAACTCTTGTAGGTGATTTTATTCTATTTTTGAAAAATTCTTCATCTGTGCAAGGGCCTTCATTATTTTTTTCGTCTGTCCTTTGCTTCCTTAACCCTTCTGGAAATCCTGATAGATTGTATCATCTGGATTTCCACTGTCCATGTGCATTTGGGAATAAAAATAAGACAGTAGTAGCAAACAGTGTGGTTATCTTTGACATGAGAAACTATTCTCTTCACCAGATACAAATTTGCTGGTTTAGTCACACTGTCGCTTTCCACGTTCTGACACATGGCCTTTCTGTGCTTTTTAATGCTCAGAATACAGTGATTTCATCATTTCTGTCTTAATTTTTTTAGTACTGGCATTATAAATGCATGTATTTTACTGCTTGAAGAAAGATTCTGATGAAGAACATTGTTAACTGTGTGCTGTTGAGTATGTCATGTTGTACAATAAAAAATTTGCAAACCAATTTGAGTCTTTTCAGTACTAATCGTGCCTATTGAAACAAACGACATTTTTTTCTCAGTACTGTTTAGTGTTGTGTTATTGCTGAGATTGTTGACAAAAATAGGTGTATTGTCTTTTATATTTTCTAATTTGTAGTTGAATATAACTCAGCAAACTGAGTGAGGAAAAAGAATAAGCAGCATCAAGTCAGGGTTATGCTCTCCTGGTCATGTCCATTGCTCTGAATTTGGTAAAAAGGCTGAGTTTACTTTACTGTATTAGGTGGATATATACAGCCCTTTGCAAACAAGAAATGTTGCTGATTATGTCATTATATGAGCAAGCTAAGATCTCTGCCCCTTTAATGGAAAAGAGCCCATCATTAAAAATGTAATGCACATTTTCAGGTAATTAAAAATTATGTAGCTGAGTACTTTTCGAGGTTTTTCCCTTCCCCCAATTCCTTCCTTCCTCCAACACAGTTCTGGCATGGGAATGTGTTGTTTCCTGTGGCAAATACTGAGGGCTGATATGAACAGAAGATATTGTCTTGATCACCTTTCATCTTTTATGATTGAAAATATTATCTGCCTGTTTTTTTTGTTAAAAAAAAAAACAACAATAAACCTACAAATATTTAAATTCCTCTCTTAAAGTATTTAAAGGAATTTGTCAGCTAAAGATCTGAGAATGCATATAATTATACCTAATAATTTCACCACTGTCAGATTAGATTGATTTTTAGTCACTTTTGTGCAGATTAGATTCAACTCAGGTGCTCAAACTGAAAGGAGGTGCATTAATCTGCACTGACGTTCAGTCTCTCTCAATTAGTAAGTTCTAAGAGATGTTAGACAATGTGAGTTTGGTGATGTGAAGCATTTTTGTTCTGCCATGGATGTAGTAAATTTAAGGAGGTTTAGGCCTTCAAAGACAGCTATCAGCAACTTAAGTGTTGGGCCTAAAAAAAAAAAAAGAAAAATTAATGGAAATAGAGAATATTTCTGACAGATTTAAAGCCTGGAGACAAGTTATGGTGGTTGAGACTTTGAGGGAGACTTTAAAAAAAAAAAAAAAACCCAAACATTTCTGTAATGTAGGGCTGTAATGCACACATCTTTGTGCAATCCAAAGGTGTCTTAAAATTTTGGTTGGTGTATTGACTTTTATAATGTGCATAAGTTTACATAGTAGTTTCCCTAATGCTACATAACCTTGTTTTCTAGCATGTATGTGTTTCTGTGTAGTGTTGAAGGTCACACGTTAATTTCTGCAAACTGCATGTGGTCAGACCATAATATTAATTATTTGCAAAGCAATGGTACATTAGCATTACAAAAGAGAACAGTGAAGGACGAAGCACTGAAAAACGAAGTGCGAATAAATGACATTGCAATGTGTGCATGGCTTCTGATTTGCCAGAATTAATGCTGGCAAGGCTTTGCTGTAGCTCGAAGTATATGTGTATTGCTTAATTATCTCAGTTACTGAATATGCTTATTGCATAATCTGGGGTAGGAGTAATTGAGTCCATTACTGTACATAAACAATTGCCAATTTATAGTACTTCAGAAAAAATTCCTGACTGTAAACAGATGTTACAGAATCTAAAATATTGATGCTATCTTGTTTTTGCCGTGATGAAATCTTAAGTGATTTTCTAAATGTGTGCTCTGCCAATGCTTGTTGAAAATTGATGGTATTTTCTTTATGTTTCTTGGAGAAAAGTCTACTCCAATTATATTTTTTTTCCTTTCCACACTTCCTTAATTTTTGAATGAGCTATTAGTTTATTTTGATTTGTTTAATGTTGGTGTTAGCTAACACCAATAAGCTACTTCTTTTTACTAACTTAAGAAGACTGGCATTTGATTAAATGAGAGCAATATGGGATGTGATTTTAACTGATGAAGCGATGATGATTTTGTAGGCAGGTAGGCAGTTTTCAGTCTCCTGTTTAAAAAGATGTAAGTTCATTGTATTTCAGGAATGTTTGCATAAATCCCAAATTTTGTTCAAACAAAATACCCAACCTGATAGAAGCTCAATATGAATACCAGAAACTAGTTTGAACAGCCGGCAAGATGTAAGGGTTTTCCTGCAGATCGTAATCCCTTGTAATTTTAAGGTTTAAATTCTTATATTTTGCCAGAATGTTAACCTGCCTAGTCCCAAAGCAGTGGTCAATATTCACTTTCTCACTTTCATAAGACTCTAACTGATTGTTTAAAATTATACATGAGGTTGCAAAGAGGGAATTTTGCTGCATCTAAAACAATACAGAGAAGAAATAAGCTTCCTTGCGTGTGGTTTGGGTTTTGTGTTGTTTGGAGGTTTTTTTCCTTTACTGGTGGTCATGCAATATCTTCTGCTTTAAAATATGTAACTCCAGCATCAGCAGGGACACCACAGTCTTGTCTGAGTGATTTCTGTTTGGATGGAGCAAAGCCTGGTCTGTTTCCTCTCGGAAGCAGAGGAACACTCTCCCTTGCCCATAGCAGGAGCTAGAATTCCCACAGAAAGAGGAGGTACTTCGTGTAGTTAAGGAGATGGTATTTCTCTATAACTGCAAGTGGGACCTCTGATGTCTTATGAGAATGAAGTTGCAACCTGTATGAAAGAGTTTGTATCTAACTGCCCCCTTGCTTTGTCAGCTTGTGAATTCTTATTACACTATATGCCATACAGCAGTGATAGATTGGATTTGAATAAATATATCTATGAATATACAGAGACCTCAATATTATGTGACTGGAAGTCACATACCCAGACACAAATATATATAGATTTAAAAAAAAAAGTCTATATATACATATAAAGAGGTATAAGTGAGTATGTGTAGCAAGTCTTCAGAGGGCTCTCCTATTATCATTAAAGCTTTGCTATAGAGTACAGTAAGTGAGTACGTGCCTCCCGTTATGCATAATTATTCTCCCAGTCTCAAGGGGAAGTTTTGTATCTTACGTCTGCAATATGAAACTGATCTCACAAATACTCAGCCCAGAAGTGTTCATTTAATCTTGGAAGTAGTCCCACTGAATTTAATGAGCCCTTAGATGGTAAATTCTTTGGGGCTCTTATTTTCGTTTGTGCCTTATTCAATTGTAAGAACAATCTCCATTAGCTTTTACATTAGCTTCTACTGTTACTTACAGCAAAATGCTTTTAGGTTTTGGCTTGAAAATGTTAATTGAAACACATAGGCACAAAAACTCTGAGGCAAAACACAACAATTAAATTAGAATTATTCCAAAATTACATTTAAAGAATCTGAGTTGGCTTTCTGAAATTTCAAAAGCTGCATTTTTGAGTACTGCTCCAGGGATTGTCTCACTTTGCCTTCTTTGGGGTTTTTGAGAGAGGAAGGATTGTAGACCTTGGACAGTAAGATTCCAACCTACTGATGAACACTGATAGTCAAGGTAACTTTGGCTTCTGTGCAGCTGGGAGTAAGTGTAGAAGATCACAGCTTTTCTTTACTCTGATGCTGGCAGCCAAAGGTATCTGCTTTTACCCATCAGAGCCCTTTGAACTCCATTCCAGTTAACAACATTTTTCCAAGTGAGCGCACCAGCACTGGATGAGCCTTCTTTTCTTCATGCTTCCCAAATCACATGCATAAAATAAGTTTTCTGTGGGCTGGGGTGGCTCAGTAGAATTGCTGTGGTCTGCCTATATATTTATTAATAAGCTGTATGTAAAGCACAAGCTCATTCTAGATAATTGACACCTCATTTTTTTTTTCCTTCCCAGATGGTTTCAATCTTTCAGAGCAGGGGGTAATTTAACCTTGCCAGCAGAGAATTTCTAAACTTTGCAATTTTATAAACTTTGTAAGCTTTTTGATATAGTTAGAGCAGCATTTCTATTCTAGCAGTGTAAAACAATGTCCCACACTGACCAGAGCTCAGTTATGAGGCTGCAGTGCATGACGATACTCCTTTAGGACCATGCTTTGAAAGAATTCATGGGAAATTGTGCGTGGTTTCTTAGGTATTTTTATCTTGAGGGTTACTCTGCTAGCATCTGTTATCTTCTCTTTCGAGAAAAAAAGAGTGGGGTAGGAAATGGGAGGAAGAGGGAGCAGTAATAAATACAAATACAAGCAATAAAACCATTATGTTATGAGAAAATTAGGTGAGATGAGTTGGTTCGTGTATTGGTTTTTATAAATCTGTATTTGAAAGGCACATTATTTACTACATTGGTTTTCTTGTTAAAAAATGGTATCTGGCTCAGCAGTGCTGTCAAGAAGTACAATATGTCCCACCTCATTAAGTACTATATTTTTTCCTCTCCATCTGTCTAGAACAGCAGGAAAAGTTGTTTTCTAATAGAAAAATAATCAGTTTTGTCCATTTCCTTTCTTTACCTCTGTATCTGTGTATGTCCAAAACTTCATTTGCATTTGAATAGGGAAGTGCCTCTAGAACAGCAATCCTAATAAAGGCGCTATTCAGAACATTGGGGTGTGTTATTTGGTAGCAAGGTGATCAACTATGAGAGCCCAAACAAAAAAATAGAGAGTCACAGACTGTTTTGAGTTGGAAGGGACCTTAAAGACCAGCTAGTTCCAACTCATATGCTGTGGGCAGAGGCACCTTCCACTAGAGCAGGTTGCTTTTCACTGGACACATGAGGGAAGGCAAATCTGCCCACTTAATAGAAACAGAAACTCTGGTTGACTGACAGCACAGCTGAAAGAAATTTAGAAAGGGAGATATTTCCTGCTCTTTTTGAGTATGTGACCAGGAGTTCATCACTGTTTGGATATTAGAAGCAGCACAGCACTTGTGCCTAAAAAGCGTGTTTTACCTGGAAGTAAATACCTGTGCCATATGCAGAACTGCCCTGGTGGTTGTTTGATTCATTACAGACAGTACTGTTCAGATTCAGGGCTTGATCCACCATAACAGAAGGGCGATACTGGCCACTTGCTGATAGACAGCAGCAAACTGCAGGTGCTGGCTTTACTACTGGAACTAGGAGAAAAACAGCTCAAAAAGCCAGGAAGAAAAGGCAATAGCACAAACATCAAAACACTGCCTATGTTTTCAGGTAATTGCTTTCATCACCATTCAGTTTTTGGGAATTCCAGTGTTCCTCAGGTTAAAGTGATTTTCCTCGTGGGACTTCTGTCTGTGCCATCTCCTTATTCTCTGCAGCAGCCACTCACAGGTCCTGCAAGAAATCAATTTTAACCCTGTATTGTCTTTTTGTGTTTGAAGAATACTTCCAAAGACTGAGTGAGGGGCTCTGATTAAACCTTTTGCTTTCAGAGGCCTCAGATCATCCTGATAGTGTTCAACTAGTTGGAGTAGTGATAGTGAATGAATGAAATGGTGTTCACTTCCAAAGGTCACTCCTTTGCAAAGTCAGGGAGAGTGGCCATGGGCAGAAGTTGTCTGCAGATGAGGCTGAAGTCCTACATCAAAAGTTGGGTAGAAAATTGTATTTTGCATCTGAGGTAATACCAGAGGATGTGTAACTGTGTGAAAGAGTATTGTTTGTAATAAAAAAGTCTTTTATAAGAAGTAAATAAATACAGGTTTAGAAAAGAGCAAATAGGCTAGGATAATTTATTCTCTCCATCCTAAAATATTTACAACCTTAGTTCTATTGTAGACACAAAAGGTAAGAGACCCCAGTGAGTTAACAAAAGAAATAAGCATGCAAATCAATTTCAGGCAAGAGACATCAGTTACTAATTTGCCACTGGGTGATGTTTAACAATCTGAGAGTAATGAAAGGAATTTTCAGGGAGAATAATTTACTGTGTTCTGGGCTATGCATGTGCTGAGAATGATGTCATACCCTGGAAGAATAACTATGCAGACCATAAACAGTCTTTCGGCTAGAGATTTAACACTTACATTGCAAGATGGGAGTGTATTTTCGAAGAAAATGTTTTTCTCTTTATCCAAAGAAGGATGCTTAAAATAAAAAAGTAAGTTTTAGTGTTAAAACTCTGCTACACAGTGATACATTGTAATGAAGAGTGAGCTGCATGTAACAAAATAGAAGCATGACTTAATAATGCGGCCCAGGAATAGGAGGGGAAGTGAGACCTTGAGTCCTTTTGTCACTAGGTCATTGACTTGCTCTGCAGCCTGAGGCAAGACCCCAGTTGGCCTCCCGAGAAGCAGGGAGGGAGGTCACAGGGTTGCACCCTGCATTACAGGGTCACATGTAGTGTAGTTGGGATTCGGTGTGGTGTCTCCTGGCCTTGATGCAAGTGTAGCTGTCTGTCTAAAAGGAAGGGGACTGAGGCAGTTGCATCTGCAAAAGCTCAGAACACCCTCAGGCTGAGAACCTCAGGCTAAAACCATGGGGGATGTATATGTTTACTCACCTAACACTTGCACTAACCAGTGCCAATGCTCCCAATATTTAATAAAACTCAGATCTTGTGTACGTTCAGATGAGTAGCAAAAAGCTACACTTTGTTTAAATGCAAAGATGCTACTTTATAAATTGTAATGTGCTTACTCCTGACTGATGATTAGCCCCAGAATAAGTACAGGATAGCTGGAATGCAGTTAATAACCCTGAGCAGGTACTATTTTACCCTCCATGGCTACAGCCCATGCTGCATCATTCTGTTGACTGCATCAGGCTGATGAGTTCACACAAAGGCTTTGAAACAGTTCAAAAAGGAAAGATCATATTCCTGCACGGTCTTTGACTTTCTTCCATTGTCTCTTTTCCATAGCAAGCCTCACAATCCCACTGGGACTTGTGGTATTTGGGCATTGTATTAAGCACTTTATCTAAGCTCTCTGGAAATACCTACTTACTGAGCTGTACTCACACACATCTGCTGCTCACTTATTATACTGGAAAGCTCATAGACTTTTCCCTCTTGCATTATGGGAAGCTGTCTCAGAAATGGCACTCTGGAGAGTTAAACCTTTTTCTAGAAGACTGAGGAAAAGAAAGGTATGAAAATAGATTCATACGGAATTAAATACATTAATGCTGCTCTGTTGGTTCTAGACTCTATGCAATCTTTTTCTCATCTTTTCCAAAAAGTATAGCTCATTGCTTGCACAGTCTCCATGTTTGTTACATTTGAGGAAAGGATCTTTCTTACTGTCCACCTATGCTAGGATTTCTGATATATAATTGTAATGTATAAGAATATATAATTATTTCGTATATAATTTTGGAAAATAATGAGGTTTATTTTTAATTTAGCATAATAATTGGCTGGGGAATATAGGGGAGGCTTCTGTGGCTGTATTGTGTAATAGGCATGAAAACATAGTCTTTCTCTTGGATCCACAAGATTACTCTCCAGGTAGAATTATTTGCATCATGTAAAAGAAGAGCAAAAAAATTGCAGGCAAGCCACAAGGTGGGAAAAAGCACATCAGGCAAACCTTCCTTTTTTTGTCTGTGCCAAGCAGTACTGCTTTGGCTGTGGCAGCTGCTCTAGCTCTAGGGCTGAAACAGCAGCTGACAAGTACTGCCTCGAGGTGCTGGATTTTTTTTTCTCTAATCCCTCCACCCTGGGCTTGTGCTCAGCCACAGTGCACTCTGTTCCTGTACAGGATTTAAAAATTGGGCAGTAAGCATTAAAATAGCTCCAGGTGGAGGGATTTCCATCCACCTTGTCTAAAATCAGTGCAAGCCTGGAAGGGAGGCAGTGAATGTACTAAGATCAAAGATCATTGCTACACAGCAAGACAGAAGGAAACATGTTAGAATGCCCATATCACTTAAACATATCCTGAGCCAAATATTTTATACTTGTATATACTTTGATATTGTGGGGTAGAAGGATTTAATAATAAGAACAGAGCTGTAAAAATTTAGACATCTTCCTAATTCTAGAAAATTTTTAACAAAGAACTCTGAGTGATGGGTTCCTTGGTTATACAGAAAAACATCTTTATACTTTGGATAAATTATTTGACCCACATACACATCATCCACTGTTTCCAGAAATCAAACCCCTAGGGAAGGTATGTGAATTCCCATGGTCTAGGAATGATCGTAATGGAGAAACTGAATTAAGACATGGAGGTGATGTTTGCCTTTTGCTTTTGCCAGCAGCTTGCTTGTCTACAAAGCTCACCTGCAGCAATTGCATATTGTCAGTACATTTCAATTAGGCATGTACTTCAGGAGAGACCTAGCTAAGGATCATCTTCAGGGTTATTGCCTCCGCAGACTCCTACAAGTTGTAGAAAACAAGTGAAGTACAAATCACCTTTGTATTGAAAAGAGAAAGGAAACCCAAGTTCAGCTGGAAGCTGGGGAGGTGTCACCATGTGTTTGTAGTGGCCCTCGTAATCTTTTCCAGGGTACTCATTTTGTGAGATGTCAGAGAGAGGATATGAAGTTAGACACACCTTTGGTCTATCCCAAACCATCCATTGATGCAGGTATAGCACACTTGCAATGCCATTTAGGTAAGTGGTAAATATAATTAAATAATTGAATTGCTGTGGATGTTAATCATTTTAAAAACCCAGTTGGGAAATCAAACTGGAATCTAGATTAGGGGTGGAGTAATTTGACTGAAAGTAACATGTTGGAATGCTACTTAATGCACACTTTAGGAATACCAGAATTACCAGGTAAGGAAAACTTACCAAATACATCTTAAAGGCTTATCCTACCTGAAAAGTGAGTGGTAAGTAGTATATTTTTATCACATCAGTCTGGTTTCTTTATCTGCCAGTATTTCTTCTGATGCTTGTAACAAAAAAAAAAAGAAATGTTCCTGCTTTCATCTGCTGCTTGTGCTTAACAAGCCATATATATAACAAATAGTGTTTTTCTAACACAACTGTTTATTAAGTTCCAGTCGTTGCCTCCACTAGAAACCTGCTGAAGGCAAATGGACTATTTAGTTGTCACTGAAGGCATAATTTAATGATGCAGTGTATCTCTACACTGATGAATTCAGCCTTTTTATTCTGCTTAATCTATGATGTGTGAAGCAGACGGTAACTTCGCCGTGCAGACCTGTCGGTGGGAAGCCCATTTCCTCTCCTTTGCTCTTCTGTATGTGATAAACAGAGCCTATTTATTAAAGAAGCCATCGAAGTACAAAGTTGAAGCCTCGGGTGCTGCTTTTACAGTCCCTTTTCAGAAGGTACCTTCTCCTTCAAGCAATTGGTTTCCAAGTGGCCTCCAGCATCCCCTACAAAATTGCCTTGTTTCACTTTTGGCAAAAAATTATACTGCTGACCCACTGTGTGAACAGTGATGGTAAATAATGAAGGATAGATGGAAACATTTGGGTGAGAAATCTGTGACAGGCTTTTATGTGAAAACATTTAGTATCTGCTCTCGCTTTAATCGCTTATTATTTTTAAGTCAGTGACAAAAACATCCTGCTGAAATAGGAACACTGGGATCCCATCTGCAGGGAGAGCTGGTAGTGTTAGACAGACCTTACTATCCTGTAGACTTGACAGTGTATCAGGCAAACATATTAGTTGCTAGTTTTACTGTTGTTTTTTAAGGCTGCTCGTGAAAAGTTGCTTTACCCAGGCTTATGAACTTTCAAAGGGCTGCATAAAATTATGTCTTGTCTTTGTTTATCCATAGCGTAAAATTATTATGGTAAAAAATAAAATAGAGACTTCATCTTTTAGAAGCTTACTATACCTTTATGTTGCCCTCAGGCTGGCTCCATTTTTCTTGGGAGAAAGCACATTCATATTTCTTGCAGAATGGGACCACTTGGTAAAGGCTGGAGCTGTTTGTGATAAATCTTCAGTCCTTTTGGTCGCATGTATATTTGAATGAAATGTAATAGTTATTTTTCTTTTGTCTCTTGAACATTCACGTTTTGTAGCTGTGGATTAAGTGTTTTGTAATATATTGAAACATTGCTGTGACAGAAATGTCCTAGAAACACAGGATTTGACTTTTTTCATGTTACAGGACTTAGAAATAAGTATCAAAACAAATTATCACACATGGAATAACAACAGACTGTGTAAGAGTGATGAATATGTTCCAGGTTTAATGGAAGTACTTTCATACCTGCCAAAACCTTTTAACGTTTTGAAAACTGGTGTTCACATTCTTTGAAATGTTTATATCTAGGAACAACCTCCTACTTTGGCCAACTTGGTTTAAATCCTCTTGGACCTCTGACAACCAAATTGATGAATATACTGATATGCTCTGATGCTGTGTGAAAGCTTGTTTTCAGCACAGAATGGGTTTGGTTGGAAGGGATCCCAGTGAGTTGTCTCATCCGACCTCCCTGCTCAAGCAGGGTCATCCTAGATCACATGGCCCAGGATTGTGTCCAGATAGTTCCTGAATATCTCCAGTGAGGGAGACTCCACAACTGCTCTGGGCAACCTGTTCAATGGGAGAGTTAAAAAAAAAAAAAAATTAAGGACTGAGATTTGAGAAACTATCCCCCAATGGGGAGCTAAGTCTGAAGATGTTATTCTCTGGTGGTTTCCTCCAGTAGGCCCAATAGGAAAAGTATAGTATCAGTCAAGATGAATTTTAGGAATATTGGAAAAAAACTGGCAAGGTCACCTACAGCATGCTCTTTTATGAAAAGCTTTGCTTAATGATTCATGGTCTCCTGCAACTCCCAACCCTTCCGTGGTACAGTATTGCAGCATAGATGTCAGTAGCACCTTGTGGCTGCTATGCAGCTTGCACAGGATGCCAAGTAATTCGATAATTATTAGGCTGTCAAACCCACATGATATCTTTAGGGCTAGGCTTACACAGTCCAGTCTTGCAGGTCCAGTCTCACTGTTTTTCTGTCCTTAATTTTCTCCTCAGGTAAAGGACAGCATCCTAGTGCCAGTCCAATATAGGGGGAAGGGTGCTGTGAAGAAGACCTGTTCTCCCTTTAGTCCTTCCCAGCAAAGGAGCAAATCAGACAAGGGCTTTGCACTCATCGGCTCAGGGAGCATTCATGGGAAGTGAGAGTGCTGGGACCTTTGTACTCCTCACCTTGGGAGGTGAGATGGTGTTCTTACCATCCATCTGGGTATCAGCAGAAATCCCAGCTGTTCCCTCCTTCTATCCTTAAAAGTCGGGTGAGATCAGATCAGCTGGGAGGTAGGACTGGGTTCATGAAAGACAGACAAGTTCTTGTGGTGCTCTTTCTTTTTGCCATTTGCCCCAAAGGATGTTTTAATTGATATCAAGAAAAGTCCATTCAGTACAGCCACAGTTCTTTTGGAGCAAATCAAAGATCTGAGTGAGGAATAGAGTGATTACCTGCTCCTGTTGTTCTGTTTTGAGCAAAGGAGCTTTAACCCACCTTTATTCACTGCATGTCATGGAAACAAATGAAGGGCATAAAGCACTTTCTTCTTCCCAAGGTTCAAGGGGGAAAAAAAAAAAAAAAGAGGTTACATTGAAAAGACAGAAGCCTGGGATTCTAGAGTAGAAGCTGTGTCTGACTGCCTCTCAGATGGTGCTCCATTTCAGGAAAAGTGGTGAAAGGACATCTGTTGGCAAATTGCCTTTTTGGGTTATTGAAAGCAGCAAGTTGAAAAACAGAGGAGACGCGGATATGTGGGATCCCAACTGACCATAAGAAATCAGATTGCACTCTTTAAAAGACAACTGATTACCAGGCATATTAAAGTTTAATCTTATTTGCAGTTAGTAGCCCCGAAGAGAATGCTTTGTTGGAGACCTTCCAGGAACAGCTATTTCAGACAGCTTGTAAAGCAAAGACGATGTGATGGAAATAATGCAAATACAGTTCAACTTTTGCTGTAATAAAGTTAGTTTATGACACCCTTTGTACCAACCTCAACAATAAATGGCAATTTCCTCATTGGTAATTAGCTCTGGTTAGACGAACACTTCCCCAAATTTGATGTGCAGACAGTATTTACATATTTCTTCCTTTTGACAAAGCGGACTCTATCTGGCACATAAGTATACTTTTTATTTCTAAGACTTCTAAGTACCATCTAAATACTGAATGAGTGCAAAATGACCTCCACTAAGGTACTGCCCATTTGCAGTTCAAATGAGCTGTTGCCTCAGATGTAGCAAACTGCAAAACCCTGACACTGTGACCTCCTTCAGCTGGGGAGTATTTTAATCCCAGTTCTGTGGGGGTTCTTTGGCAAGGCTACTCCTGGCTGTTGTCCTCAGGATACTAAGACATGCTGCTGTTGTGAATTATAGTTACATGTACCTTGCCTGTGGGGTCTAGTCACTGATGCTTCCATTTATCTTGTAGGTAGCCTGAACTTCAGTTCCTCATCTGGCAGCTTTGGCATTTGTCATGGTCAATTCACCTCTCTGCAGCTGTAGGTTGGCTCCAGATGTAGGATGGAGACCTATGCAGGGAACTGTGCCCATTAGTGCCTGCTGTAGTACAAATTACAGAGGAGGTTCCCCTCTACTGTTTTCCTTAGACCTGGTATTTTGTGGGGTTCTGGGAAGAGGAGTGGTGCAGCTTGGGTAAACGCGTAACCAAAGTAAGAAAGATACTCGAAGTTTTTTCTTGCTTCCCTCTAGGCAATTCTGCAACATGTATGTTAGAGGAATTTGAGAGTCTCATGAAATCAAAAGATTAGCATTGACTATAATTACAAACCACACAAAGATTTTAAAAAGTATTTATTTGTTCTCGTGACTTAAAGATGCACATGTTGTAAAAGATCCCTCCAATAGTAATTTTACAAAGTTGACTTAGTAGTGCTCCACAATCCATAAACCTGAATCTCAGTATAATTCTCTAAATACAAATACCATAAAATCAGT
Organism: Aphelocoma coerulescens; assembly: GCF_041296385.1. Taxonomy (NCBI): domain Eukaryota; kingdom Metazoa; phylum Chordata; class Aves; order Passeriformes; family Corvidae; genus Aphelocoma; species Aphelocoma coerulescens. Next base: position 99,626,917 of record NC_091015.1, on the reverse strand, counting down.
CCTTAAATTATAAACTACATTTTTGAAAGTTCACTTACTCCTAAATTATATCTTTTTATTTACAGAGTTTAGTGAACTCATGTCATTTCTTAAAGTGTCTTTGGCTGTATCTAGACATCTCACACTGACGTTTTCTTTCCATGAAATTAATAACATTTTTGCTAAGTGAGTTTCCTGGACTTGGCTGCAATGCAATAGAATAGATAATTGAGGTGTCATAAAGACATTCCACCAGAGGGACTTGGGATACATCCTATGGCATCATCAATCATAACAGAAAAAGTGTTAAGCTGCTTGCATACAATAGATCACTTAAAAAAAATTTAGTGTAAATTTAAAACACACTTTTTTTTTTTTTTTTTTTTTTTTTTTGCATAGAAAAGCCTGATACTTCTTGTATTACCTGCCTGTGTATAAGCACACACATATTTAGAGCCCAGCCTATAAATGCTAAGTGAAGGCAGCTCGACAGCTCCTGTGTGCATTGCCTCTCACAGGGAAGCTACCTGTCACAGTGCACACTCCCTGGTGGATGTATCAGCTGAGCAATACAGCAAAGCTCAAACACTTGTTTAAGCACACAAGGAATCCTATTCAGCTCACTGAAGGTGAACATATGTGAGAGCCCTCCACTGGGCAAAGAATGCCCCCTTGTCCTACTGTTTATGCATTGGCTACCTTGGTATTTTCACAGGAATGTTTACTCTGTCACCTGACTACACCTTTAGGCATTTTCCAAAATATTTTTTTTAAATTCAAACTATTTCAGTCAATATTAGCCAAATCCCCTTTTAGTCTAATCCTCAGTGCACCCTGGCTAGATGTCTTCTCAGGAATCTATCCTGCACTTTTAACTCTTCATCAGTGAGGGGAGAACAGGCAGATGGATTTCAAGCACAACCACCATGCTGCTGCCTGCACTCGCCTGCTTAAAGAGGCTGGGCCTGAAATGGCTTCAAAATATGCATCAAAATATATGGATAAACAGGGTCCTGTATGCTACCTCGCAAACTAAGTACTCATCCTCAGTGGATCTGTGTGGGTACATGAGGGTTCTGAACTCGCTGGTTTTGTCTGAAGAAAAAGCATCCCAAATGAGTGGCTGGAAAACCTAAATGCCTTTTTAAAAGCCTAAGTTACTTTGGAGGGCAGCAAGAGCAAGTAGCACCTGCAGATGTTGCAAAGAAAATTTTTAAAAAATCGCTCTTAGGGTTAAATAAAATAAAAACACCATAGGGTAACTTCAAGTTCTGTTGTGGATAAAGGATAAAGGGCTAGAACCAGTCAGTGACTGAACAGAAAGATCTTTAAAGAGAGAAATAAATGGAAGCACCAGCAAAATTCCCCACAAAATTGTGGGGCATCAGTATGACACGTGTTCAGCATTCACCTAACTTTGCACACTTTTTTTCCTTTCCCTGTTTAAGTTCTATTTTGAATATAGGGTTTCTGCCAAGAAACCTGTTAAAAATGTTTATAATGAGCACAGCATGGTTTTTGGGTTCTGTAAACAAATACCTCTTTAAAGTTATACATCATTTCAGAGACTTAAGATTCACTCGTCAAGGAAACCCAACGTTTTCTCTCTGAAACTTTGCGAGTTAAGACTTTCTAAAGGGGACATACAAACTTTGATCTATAAACTTTAAAAAGCTGAATTTAAGATTAGGGAAAAGATAAAACACTTCACAGAATTCAGGTGTCAGAATATATCTTGGAGTGTGTGCGTGTGTGTGAAGTAATTTTCTAGTTGTACTGAATAATCTTAGTACACAAATGTGGTCCTAGGGGCACATACGTAACATTTTGACGCTTCCTTGCCCAGGGGCCACTGCTAAGAAGAGGCTTTTTTCAACCTCATGACCCAATGCAACATTTGTTTCAGCTGTACGTCCCAAAAGCGCTGCCGGCGCAGCACGTTGACGGCACACAAGCTATGCCAAAGCCAACGGTGGGCCCAGCAAGGAGCTGGGAGCTGCTGCTGACCCCCATCACAAAGCGTAGGAAGGACAAGACGGTGCCACGCGGTCCTCGCTCGTCCCCACCGACCAGACCTACTTTTAAAGCACACGTAAGCGCGGGTGCAGCAGGTGCCAGCGCATCAGGGATGACACAGGAAAACACCACACCTGCTCACCGGCTGCAAACCCTGCACACCACGGAGAGCCACGCACCCACAGCCCGCAGGGCCGCGCTCGAAGCACCGCGCGGCCCCCTCAGCCAGGGACCCCTGGGTCGTTACGTATTGCACTAGAACCCGCCAAAGCCGGCAGCCGCCCTCGCCCGGGGACCCGCGGGCACCCAGGGCAGCGGCGACCGCCGGCTTTGCTGCACCGGGGTGGGCGGCGGTTCCCGCGGCGGGCACCCGCACGCCCGAGACGGCGCCCCGTGCAGCGACATCCCCGCCACGGCGACCCCCGCACATCCGGGGCAGCGGCGGGGCGGAGCGGGGCCGCGAGGGGCGGTCACCGCCCCTTCCCTGATCCCGCCTCCCCGCGCCGCCGCCGCTGCCGCCGGCGATGGAGACGCGGCGCTGAGCGGGGCTCGGGCGGCAGCGGTGGTGCGCGGGAGAGCGGGCGGGGGCGCTGCCGCCGGCGGCAGCAGCGGGAGCGGCGGAGCGCGGGGCATGCGGAGCGGGCGCCGCCGGGGGGCTGCAGCTGCGGGCTCCGAGGCGCCAAGGGAGGCGGCGGCGGCGGCGGCGGCGGCGGCTGCTGCTCCGCGGGGCTCCGTGTGACCACGCCGCTGCGCCCGGAGCGCGGCTCCCGGCAGCCGCAAGAAGAGGGGGCCGAGGCGGCGGCGGTGCAGCGCTGCTTCCCCGGCCGCGGAGCGAGGCGGCGAGCGGAGGCGCCGGCTCCCCGTGGCTGTAGCGGCAGCCGCCGGCAGCGCAGCGGCAGCGGCGGCCGCGCCTCAACTTGGTGCGAGGCAGCGGCCGCCGCGACGAGCGGGTGGAGCGCGGCTCGTCCCCGCCGCCGCCCGGAGGATTTACCCTGCGGGACTCTCCTGCTCGGGCGCCCGGTGACAGGCGCGGTAGCGGCGGGGCTGGCGGCGCTCCTCGCCTCGCCCCGACGTCCGCTCGGCAGCGACGGAGAGGAGGGCCGAGGTGAGTGTGGGCTCCGGGCGCCTCGGGTTCCGCTTCCCCCCGCCCCGCTCCCAGCCGCGCTGGGGCTCGGGGGAAGGGAAGCGCCAAGTTCAGGCAGTGCCGGGCTTCTTCCCTCTCCGGCCGCTTGCTGAGGAGCCGCCGCTTCCTCCGAGCGGGGTGACCCCGCCGCGGTGCCCGCTCGGGGGCAGCCGGCGGGGCGGACGGGCACACACAGCCTGCGGCTGCCTTCCGGCCGCTTCCCGAGGTGCTCGTGCCGGGGAAGGGGTCGTGGGGCTGGGGACGTCCTGTTGCTGCTTCCAGGGGTCGGGAGCTGCTGTGTGTCAGCAGCCTCCGGCAGCGTGGCTCTGTGTGTGTGTGCAGGGGGGAGTACCAGGGCTGCATCCCCGGCTCTACCTCTTTACCGCTGTCACATCAAGTTCGTTCAGTTGATGTTTATTACGTAACATGTGACTAATATTCTAGAGTTTATTTTATCTGCTGGGCTCCGGATCAGCCTTATTTTATTGCATTTTAATTCATAAAGCTGAAGAGAGTCGGGGAAGCTCTCATTCTGAGTGGTTGCCTAATGGAACTTGGTTTTCCTGTGTCTTTAGCCGTGTTCACAGAGGGTTGCTACCTCCTTCCACTCTAGGAAAGCAGAAGTGCGTGTCTTCTGCCCCCTCCACCTCCGCCCCCCTTTTATTATTAAGCATGGGCAAGTTTCTTTAGGTCACACTTGTTTTTAGTAGATTCTGGAACCTGCCACTTCGTGAACTTACAGCGTGAGATACTGAAATAGAAACTGATTTTTGTGCAGCAGCTGCTGAGAGAAATAACTTTTATGGCGATGAACAGGAGTGAAACAGCCTCTTCTGTTTATATAAATGATGTTGGCACTACATGAACGGTAAACGAACATAGCCAACAGCTGTGCAAACCAAAACTATGTAACTAACCATGTATTATTATGCATTGCTGCTCTCAACTTCACTCGTTTGTAAAGATCATGCTACCCTGAACACTTGGAACACACAGAATTCGTTTTTCTTGTAAATACAAAGGATTACTTATCTGGAAGAAAGCACTTCACTTTCTAGTGCCAGCTTCATCGTTTTCTGTGACTTGGAATTGTGATGCTGGCCTTCTTTTTTTAGTGGTATTGCTAGCACTTTGAATTTGTTTGCTGCATTTTCTCAGGCTTACCTGTGAAACACGAATGTAAGCCTGAGACAATTATGGTCAGTAGGGAGATTGTGGCAGCATGGTCATCTTCAGAAAAATGCTACAGATGTTACTTGGCAAGGACACCACATACAAGCCACCCTTGAGATCAAGGTGATAAGGACAGCACTTGGAATATTACTGGATGATGTCTGGCTGTTCAGAATTGTAAGCTGCATTGAATGAGTATACCTTCTTCCTCAGGTACCTTGTTCTTATAGGACTAGGGCAATTCAAAGACACTAACGAAAGTCATGGAAAAGCTTTAAAAATACCATGTGACAGTCGTTTCATAGCCTAGTGGTGAGGTGGTACTGTTTCACTTTTATACAAAGATTTATTCCTCCCCACTCATCATTTCAGAGTGGATTTGTTCAAATGAGTTCAGGAATAAGTTATACAGAAAAAGAATGGAGGTAATTTGGAATAAATTTCAATGCCAAGTTGCTGCTGTAGGGAAATAGTATCCTGCTGTCCTTTCTTTCTTGCATATGTGTTGATAACCTATATGTTAGCTGTAAACTTGTTAAATATTTTTATTTTTTCTATCACAAAAAGTGTGTAATCTTTGTCTTTGGGCTCTGAACAAAAAGTAGCTCCAGAGACACTCATCTAAAAATACGTTACATCCAAATGCTTAGCTCCTTTGAATGCAATTTACATCATGTTTTGTTCAAGAGACTAGAGATTCTTGACAGATTTTGCATTTTCTATTTTTAGTGATTTTTTTTTTCATTTTAGTGCACATGGTATCAGACTGTCCATGTAGCACAAAAGTTTGATTCACAGGACCAAAATGGTCTTTGACTCTACAGTCTTCCCCAGCCTGTATCTTTAAGTGTCTTCTCATGGAAGTACAGGGACCATCTCTAGATTCAAGTTGAGCTCTATTGAGAGCTTTCTGGGCTTATAAAGAAAAGGAATAGCCTACAAATTCAAATAAAATTCTTTTTGTGTGTAAGGTGCATTAAAATACTTTTTAATAGTTGTAGTGGTGCTGTTTAAAATGGTGCTGTTTCATACTTAACCAATCACCTTATTAAGAATTTTGGAGTTCTTTTATCTGTCTTAAATTATAACCAAAATCTGGAAATATGTGGTGCTGTCCTTCAGGCCAAGTTTTAGTGGATCTTTTGCATTCCAGTGTTGCTCTTCAGGATCTTGATTTTTGAAGTTTGTTTGGAAGGAGGTGGTTTTGGTGCCCCTCTCCTCCTTTGAAGGGTCAACATGGCGATTTTAGTATTGAAATTTTGTGACGCTGGAGTTTATCTGGAGTTCATCTGGATGAATAGCTCATGACACATATAAGAAGTGTTAAAAAAGGCAAGTGTTGGATACTTCTGTTATGGTATGGGTCTTGCACCCAATGCTTAATAGAAGTAGGCTTGGATCATTACATGGGATGTTCTTCATCCCAGTCAATTTTTTCTGTCCTCCTTTGAATATTGACAGATTCTTTATTATAAAGTTGTGCTAGAGATAAGTGAATATTCAATTATGCATTGTATCAAAAAAGCGCATCTCTGGACTGTATACTTCCTACTTTCACTGAGCAGCATCTTCATTTTTGAGGTGTAAATTATTTCCCTTCTGTTAACGTTTAGTCTTCTTATAACTGTGTTTTTTCATGCTTTGTCCTCTGAACTTTTCTGTTTAATTTCTAATTCTTTACCTAATCTAATGCTGCCGCAGCCTTTTTCAGGTCATCATTAAGAATGAAGCACTAGTTTTATATGAAGGCAGTTGTGCTAGTGCTTGCCACTGCTGCTTTTGAATCTTGATACTTTTAATTATCAGCAGCAATGTTCTCATATTGAGCAGAGATCTTCCCCAAGTTCCACAGGGATGCTTGTAATCCTCTTGTTTGTACTAGGCCTACTTAACTTAGGAGGTTGCTGACTGGTTGTTTCAGTGAAACTTCTTCTGCATTTATTAACATTGACTTTTATCTGACAGTATATTATCTGTACATCATGGTTGATTAGCTTCCAGTTGGTTATATTTTGGTTTTCTGTACTTGACACACCTATAACTATTAACTTTTCTACTTTCTTTTTCAGCTCATTAATTAGTGCCTTTAAATGTTGCTAGCTTTATGGATCCTTGAAGCATCCTGCTGCTAACCTTTTGCTGTATTGAAATTTGATTACATATTCCTAGTTCAAACTTCCTGTTTCTTAGCTAGGAATAAAATATTTGAAGGAAAATATATTTTCAATATTTCAGTTATATCTGTCATGTTGAAATCATGGCTTTTACTCAACTGTTAGCACCAGGTCTGTTCCTGACAGAAGAACTCTAAATTTAGCATCTCCAAATAAAATGTTTTAACTGCATGTTTGTCATAAAAGCACTTTGACACCATCTTCCACTAACTCTGGCAAAGCATTTTTCCCCTTTACAGTCTTTCTAGAGAGCTTAATCCATTATGTGAAATCAGCCCATCGTAAAAATCAATGGAATTGATATACTTTTAGCTAATGTATTAAAGAGCAGGCTAACTGCTCTATTATTCACTTTTTGATTACTTAAATACGGTTTTGCACTATGAAATATGAAGGTTCTTTAGGGGCATTTACTTTTGGCTAAATTGGAAGCTTGTGACTTTGAGCACTGCATAAATGATCTCATGCATGTACTGTTGTAGTAATTCCCAACTCATGGAGGCATTCTTATCATTGGGTTCACATAAATGTCTTTTTATAACCCACAAAAGACAATTAGCTTGAATTCTAAAGCCCCAGATTGTGCATGTTACTGAGTGATGGTTTGTAGTTCCTTGTAGGAAAAGTGATTTTGATTCCTGCCTTCTTTGACCAATAGAACTGAACAGTCAACATGGAAAAGGTGTGTTTAGCTCATAACCTCAGTTGTCACTGAAAGCCAATGTGCTTGGAGACTTGGTTAGTTTAGAAAAGCTATCCTTGGCAAGCTAGTCTCTGTAGACTGTCTTTTGATACCAGTTACCAACCTTGCTTTTGTGATCCAAGGCTTTATTTTGAAATATTAAAAAACCTTGCCACAGCATTGCTTTTTTCTTCCTTCCTCCTTCCTTTAAGCAGTAGGTAACTGTGGTGTGGAGCTTGATTATTAATTGACTTCAAAACTTTTTTTTTCTTTTTCCCAAAGTATTTCATTTTCATATTGGAGCGGTCAGTTTCATTTCCTTGGAATTAAAAAGTTATCCTCAAGAGTAAGAGCTTCATAATGGTGCGTTTCCATTGGAATCAGTGTTTAATGACCACAGCAACTCTCATTGATAGTTTCAGCTTATGAGTTGCTGCTCTATTGGCTGACCAGCATTTAAGAGAAATATTCTGGTAGGGATTTGAGCACTGCTTGTGTTGTGTTGCTGTTCTGTGTAATCCGATGGTCCTCAAGATATTTGTGTTTGTTCTCCTGTGAGAAGGTACTGCTAGAGAAGAACAGTATAAAGCAGCAGCAGTTTGCTGCTGTGGTAGTTCAGACTCTGGGACAAGCTCATGTACAGCTGGTGTGAAATTCATTCTTAATTAAGGAGGGAAGTGTTCTCATACCTTTTTTTTTTTTCTTCTTGTGCCATGCTGGTATCAACTTCCAGAAACTTTACTCTGTTAGAAAACTTACCCAAAAGATAAGCCAGTTCAGTGTTTTGCTGTCTAGTTGATAGAACGTTAGCATCCTTTGGAGGCAGAACATGTGAACTGCTCTTTTGTTGCTTAATTCTCATCTTGCTTTATAAGACTTGGTCCTGTAAATTGCAAGCCAGTGTTATATTGTAAATTTTTTGGAAAAGTTTACTTTGTTTTCACTAGTACTAATATTGGTTAAGATGTGCCTGTGGTAGAATCTCTAGGAATTATATTTTTTTGATGAGATTTCGTACTGTAGATGAACTCTTAGCCTTTTTTTGTACAAATAATATTTATTTGTAATGGGATTGAGTACTATTTTCACGTTGAGTTCCAATATATCTTCCTGTAACAGAGTTCCTGAGGTGTAAGTGAAGTCATACGACAAAATTTGTCATCCTGGTTATGTGGAACAATTGAGTCAGGATGATATTCAGTATCTAAGTTGCTTGTGAAAACTTCTTACAGGCAAGAGAGAGGGTATGTCATGTTCTTTGACTTTTTATTTTTACAGTGCATTAGAATAGACTCCGGAGTTTCAGCTGGTGCTTCCTGTCAGCCACAGGAATGATGATAATAACAGCGCACATAAATATCTCACAATAAGTAGCTCGACAGGAGGCAGGAATACTGGTCTGATTTTACAGGCACCACATGACAAAGGCCAACAGAACCTGAAGAACTTGAATCCCAATCTATTTATTTTTCCATAGCCATGGGTCATTTTTATCTTCTCTCTTTTTCATGCCTTTTAAACCTGCACTCAGTATGCTGGCAGTGCTTTATTGCATATTGATAACCAGAATTATGGTGAAAACTAAAGGGAAAGTGATAATGCCAGGATTCTTCCAGGGAGAGGGAAGCAAGTTTTGGTGTTGGACTTTTGGTTTTGCTTTTTTTTCTAAAAAAGCTTTGATGTTTTGTTTTGTTTGTTTTGTTTTGGGGTTTTTTGTTTGTTTTTCAGATATCTGTGAGGAAGAAACCAGGGGATGGAAATACTGGTAACAGGTTGGAATCAATTGTCGGTATATATAGAGAGATTTGAGAGTGCTTATTACATACCTGCATGGTGAAGCTGACTGAAAAACAGAATGAAAAATTGATCAAATGACCATGGATGTCAATAAAGACAAAGAGGTATTTAGTATTGGTCTGAATCACAGAATATGCTGAATTGGAAGAGACCCACCAGGATCTTTGAGTCCAACTCCTGCCCCTGCACAGGACACCCCAAGAGCCACACCATGTGCCTGAGAGCAGTGTCCAAATGCTTCTGGAACTCTGTCAGGTTGGTGCTGTGACCACTCCCCTGGGGAGCCTGTACCAGTGCCCAGCCACCCTCTGGGTGAAAAACCTTCTTCCTGATATCCAACCTAAACCTCCCCTGGCACAGCTTCAGGCCATTCCCTCGGGTCCTGTCACTGGTCAGCGCAGAGAAGAGATCAGTGCCTGCCCCTCCTGTTCACCTCACGAGGAAGTTGTAACTGCAAGGAGGTCTCCCCCCAGCCTCCTCTTCTCCAGGCTGAACAGACCAAGTGACCTCAGCCACTCCTCATTCAGCTTCCCCTCAAGGCTCTTCACCATCTTTGTTGCCTTCCTTTGGATGCTCTCTAATAGTTCAATGTCTTTCCCATACTGTGGCATCCAAAACTGCACACAATGTTCAAGGTGAGGCTGCCCTGTGCAGAGAAGAGAGGGACAATCCCCTCCCTTGACCAGATGTCTCCACAACAGTGTTCAAAAATGACTTTAACTACCATGGCCAGGGTGGGCAAGGACTAAGATCAAGTATAAAGCTGTCTCTCACCCCAACCAAAAGTGGCTAACAAGTAGATGTAATTTCACGAGGTCAGTTCTTAACTTTTCTAGGTGTTACTTTTTAAAAATAAAGAAAACAAACCACATGTACAATAGGCTTCCAAATCTTCTGATGGTCCAAATGCATGTTAGTTGTGGATGAAAAAATAAGATTGATCAGAGTTGTCTTTTCACTCGGTGACATTCATCAGTTTGATTACCACTATGAATAATTTAGCATTAAGAACAGCCCAGGCTCTTATGTGCATATCCTGTTCATTATGTTTCTGCGCTAAATACATTCAGTTGAGAACATTCACTGATGGAGCACTTTTAAAGTATCTTTAAGGACTCATTTAGGTTAAAATTAAACTAATGGATTTATTTAATTTTCAGTTTCTTATGTACTCGGGGTAATTGGGATTGATACACTTTTCAAACGCAGAAGCTGAAACCTAATTTTAGGTGCAAAACCCAGCTTTGACTATTGTTTCCAGACAATACTTCTGTAAGGAATTACTTCAGTTTCGCCTGATTGGAATATTGCTTTGGATGTCCAGTTTGTGAGTTTGCCATAAAGAAGTTAAGTATGCATTTTCATGTAACTTGGTTTTTTTTTTTAGATCACTTTGTGGTTTTAAACTCTACTGTCTGTAGTGTCATGTGAATGAATCAAATGTCTGCTGTCTTTATCTCTGAAAAACAGTTGAAGACAGCACACCAGAGCAGTCCTGTCCCAAAGAGATACTTGAATAACAGCTCTATTTAGAATAGAAAAGAAAGCCCCTCCTCCTGCTGGCAGTGTGTAACTTTGTTCTTCTGTTTTCCAATATACTCTTGCATTTTTTTCTTCAGGACTTGCTGATCAGAGGTTTAAGAAAGATAGGTACTTAAATTAGTAATAGTTTAGTAAACTTGTTTTGTTTTCAGTTTTCAAATTCTGAAGATAGCGTGGACATGTACACATCATACAACAAATATTAAGCTTCCTAATGTGCAGCAGAGGCGCTATGATTAAATACATTTATTTGAAATGCATATTTCAAGAAAAAAGAACTCACCCCTTAAGGCCCTCTGCCTGCAAAGAATGGTTATAAAGTTGAAGAGCTTTTTCAGGCTGACATTTCTAAATATTTGATTTTGTGGTTTATTTTTGTGATCTGAAAGTCTCAGAAGCGGCATGAAAAATGTGAAGTTGTTCAATAACTTTAGGGAGTAGGGAAGCACATTACCACCTCCAGGAGCCTTAGTGCAGGTTAAAAATACACTCTTCGTACCTTCTTACAGTCTTTGAAAGGCCTTTAGATTCTTATCGGGACTTGTTCCTTGCTCCGGTGCTGTGTGTGTATAAGAAGGGTTACAAATGTGATAGGAAACGTACATTTGCTTGAGACTTAGCTTTAATCTGATTATCTGGCCTCTTAGAAGAACAGCCTGGTAACCTTTTGAAAATGTGGTCTGAGATAGCTGTGAAACAACAACTCCAAGCTGCTCGGTGGTCCCTTTCCTTCAGCTTCTGCTGTGGTTTATTTGGGCACTGAAGTGAACAGGGAGAATAATGTGACAGGAAGGGTGCTCAGGAATTCTTCATTCTTTGTCAAGTTCCCTGCTAATACAGAACAGAGTGGGGCAGCTGCTACTGTGTTAGATGGCATACTCAACAAAAATGTTTTAGTTGGTTGGGGCTTTTTTTTTCAGCATCAAATTGGTTTTACGTATGGTATCACAGGTTTTATGAACATTGGAATAAAACAATTCCAAATTATAGTGTATAGTATATATACTTTGAATATGTACTATACTATATATAGTATATATTCAAAGTATAGATCAACAGCATCCTTAAGGACAGCTTAGGCTACGCAGAGTTCCAGAAGTAAATGATAATCTAGCCTTCAAAACAACTAACGTGATGAGAGCTTAAAATTATTCTTAGTATAGCTTTAGAAAAAGTAGTGTTCAGCATAGGTTTTGTGTGCTCTAAAATTTGTATTTGGTGTTTGGCTGTGAATAGATTCATTGAATTGCTGGGAGCTGCATTAATATTTTACCAAGTCTGAAGTTGTGTGTTGGTAGTTAAAATACTACTTGGCTGTACAAAATGTTGAAGAAGAGAAAAGCATGGGTACTGTGACTGTCCAGTAACACTAACAGACTCCTGCAGAAAATATTAAGCAATCCATCAACTCTGTAAAAGTGCAGTTGGAAGATAGATACTTAAATATGGTACAGAAGAGCATCTGAAGAAAATCTTAACTTGGATATTTGAAGGGTGTGTGGTACAGCCTTTTTTTTTTGCTATTACAAATTCAAATGCTATTTCATAATATTATTCACATTATTCTGCTGTGGTGTCATGTCATCAAATGAAAAAGAGTGTTAAAAAACCATGAAGAATTCTAGGAGTCTAGTGAGCAACCAGAGCTGGTTAAACATTTTAAAGTAATGAATACGTTGTGTATGCAGACTCAGCACAAAACTTTTTTTCTCTAGCCAAATATACTTGTCAAATCCTATATCTAATTTTGCACTGCAGTTCTAAATCATAAAATCTTTATACCTGCAGTAGTTAATTTAAAAAAAATTAGGGTAACCAATGCCCACAGGAAACAAAGTAATCTTGTATATTGAATTTGTTAAATCTTTAAAAAAAGAAACCCTATAAAAACCATTAAACCAACCCCCTTGTTACTAGACATTATTTATTTTCTTTCCTTTCTTCCTCATGTTTCTTTCTTTTAGTTCCTTTTGGATCTTGCAGAGCTGTCAAATCACAGCTTTTATTCTGTCTTTCCATGTCCAGGAAAACAAATCACTCTTCTGCAAGCAGTTAATGCTTGAAATCTGCTGTGTGCAAGAAACCAATTGACCCAATCTCAGCTGGGATCTGATTCATGAAAGTACAACAATATGTCATTTTCTTGCTTTGGATCATATCAGAGCTTTCTTATGCAGTTTTAGACTATCATGACTATTCATTCTCCCCAAATTGTGCTTTCCCAAACACAGTAAGAACTTCTAAGAGCTTGAAACAATGGTTTCTCTATATTTTGCGGGTGTTATGTATATTTGAGAGGCATCTAAGGACTCCTTTTTTAATCATATTTTCCTCTGTATGGAAAACTTCATAAAACATCTTGGCTTCTGCCAGGAAAACAATGCCTTTTGTTTTTTTTTCAGCATACCCCATGTTATTTGCAGTATAGTTGAATAGCAGTTAGTTGTGGTCACTAATTCGCACTAATCTGCTAGTTTGGGTCACTAGCATTTTTGATCAAAGAATCCACAATGGAGTGGTTTTTAAGGTGAACAGACTTCCTTTATGACCTCTTCTGTGCAGAAGAGTTAATACCATGCACATCAGGCACTCATTTCCAAATCAAATGTTTGACCTTGCAATCTTCATAGCTACATTTTCAACTCTGTGGCTGTAAAAATATTTGAAACCAACTTTCTTACAACCAATCCATCTTTTATTGCAGAGGTGAATGAAGTTATGATTCACAACCGCTTCTGTTGGCAGGGAGGAGCTGTGTGGTATGTTTCTATGGAGCAAACCCGAGAAGAATTTCTCATTCTTCTAAGAGACTGCTTCTTTATCTGTCACTTGTCGAATGCTGGCTAATTGTTACTTTAAAACTCACATCAATTATTGTTGTAGCAAACCACCTTAAGTTTCCATGATTTGTGATTTCTCCATTTCTTCCATTTGTTTGGGTATGTAATGAGTGTTGGGTGTATCATTAATTTCATGCAGAAGAACATGGTAATGATTCAAGAATGAGAGCGGAGAAATGTATCTGAAGGAAGTCAAAATAATAGAAATTGCTAGTAATTTGGAGGTTTTGATACATGGTTTCATATGTCTTAGGGATCTGTCTGTTTGGAAGTGAAGCTCAGTGTTTTCCAAAAAATCATCACTTTTCATGTAACTCAAGTATTTAAATTTTTAAAAAAAGGAAATTACCTCAAAGTCAGCTGACTGAGAATGTTCATTTTACTGTACTGGTGCTTGGAGAGTATCCAGAAAAGATGTAAGGTCTTGAATTTTCTTTTGCGTGTGAGTTTTTGAGATAATTTACTAAAGATATTTCAGTGTAGTTTTGAATAACTTAATGAGCCTCTTTATGTTTTAGCAACTTATTAAACTGTTACATAAAAGGTAAACTAGGATATGTCAGGCGAGAGAGACAAGACTTCTTTAAGAGCAAAGTGAAGACTGGCATATTTGAAGTAAATTGAAATCTAATTATCATCAGGCTTCTTGAAGAGGAGATCATCACAATGGCCCAACTGACAAACACTGTGTTTAAAATTTCCATATCCCAATCTTAGGCTTTGAGGAAAGGAGTTTGGCTGTTTGGTGGTGGCTGGAACTGGAGAAGTTTAGCCAGTCTTCTGCATACTTGCTGAAGAATTACCTTCCTTTTCCAGAAGGGATTTGTTTCAGATGGAAGGGTAAAAAGCCAAAAAATATTTATAAAAACTTGAATGTTTATGAAGGAACATAACTGAAAACTCTCCAAGCTTATGAAGTCAACTGTGTGTAGGCTAGGGAAATTTTAAAACACTTCTGTGTTAAAACTGTGTATATGTCTGAAAATCTTTGTATCCACTGTAAATGAAGGCTTATGGAGGAAATACTGTTTTCTGTTCAACTTCAAAAAGAAAGCTTAAGATGTATAAATAAATTTTTTTTATTGCTCCTTCGGGAGAGAGGGAAGTTAAAGACAAAATTTTAATACACAAAAAGTGAACACACGAAACTTGAAATCTGTTGGCTTTGCCTGCGTATGGATGGATCGAATGTCCAGACTTAAGTGATGGGAGGGGCATTTCCCTGGGTGTACCACCACTGGCTGGGGTTCTGTTCCCTGCCCACAGTTTGTCTGTCTGGTTTCTGATCATATGTCAAATATGGTGACATCATGCCCTGTGATACTCCTTTTTGTAAAAGTTAATAGTGTTTTTCACTTGAAGCTTGCCCCGGTATGGCAGCAGAAATAATTTTGGCTGGAGAGGAAGAGTTGCCTTTTTGGGACACTTTGATCTCCTGCTGTGTTCACCCTCAGCCCTCCATCATTCTTACCCTGTGCTCCTACCACCCTCCTGCTCCAATTTGTAGATGGCTTTTAGTCATACTTGATGGGCAAAAATCCCCAAAATATTAAATTGGCACAATCTGGGAGAAAATTGAAGAAAGGTAACCCTACAGTTACCTGTTGTTTTCTAGCCTGCCAGTTCAGCAGTGAGCCTTACTTTTGACTGGCCAGATGGAATACCTAAACCTTGGAACAAACCCTAGCATCTGATACCTCTTGATGATTTGGTAATTAGGAGGCATAGGGAAGATGTCATAGTATTGTGAGGGGAATGAACATTTTGGAGGTGGAGGAATAAAGGAGAGCTTGTAAGGGGCAGCAGCAGCAAGGTGCTGAGGTTATTGCTGTCAGTGGGAGATAAACCCAAAAGTTCTTCTTTCCACAAGGCAGGATAAATTGTTTTAACAAGGGCTGTTTGCAGATAGACTGTAATTTATTTCTAAGCATCAACATTCCATCAGTCATTTTTTTTCAGTGTGCTGCGGCTGGTACTGCAGCTGGTCCTTTTAAATCATAAAAAAAGTATCCAGCTGCTGCTACTGGGGAGTTTTTTAGAAGAGCATAGTGGTAAAAGTTAAACCACTCTGCATTAATGAATGGTTGATCCTGTTTCTTCTCCCTGAAACAAAGTTTCCACAGTTTGCTTAGGAACTGTTTGGTCTGAATTTATGGAAAGAGTTAGTTTCATATTTTTTATTCTTAATGGGAATAGTTGAAAGCTGCTTGTAGAGAGGACAGTGAGCTGATAAAGTGGCTATTTTGTGTGACATCACCTGTTCCTCTGTTGGAAAACCAAAGAGGAGCACAGGAGAGCAGACTATAGACAAGGTGAGGAGAAGATTAATGTATTGTTCATGCATGTAAAGTATGTAAGCCGATGTAATTAGGAAGAGAGATAACCTAGGTTATTTGCTTTCTGAATTGCATGAGGAAAAGGAAGGAAAGAATCTGAATGTACTGTCTTTGTGCTAATATTTCCTGCACTAAAATTAAAGTGGATACCTTACTCTTACTGGGAAAATGGAGACTTCTTTCTTAACTGTGACAGCTACTTGCACAGAAGAGTGTAGGAGAATATTAATAAAGCAACTTTCTGCAGTTCAAAAATTTAATGAAGTAACTTTCAAATTCAGCTGTTGGATATTTAGTTATGACCTTGTTTCTTTGGTGGACATGTGTTCTACACTGTAGTGTCATAAACTATTAAGAAAGACTTCTTACATTGCAAATAAAAGTATAATATTCTCCACTTTTCTGAATGAATGCTACTAGCTGATATGATTTTAAAGACTTGACTGTTACTAAAGTGAAATGTTAATGTAAGAATGGACATATTTTTAACATTGTTGTCAGCTATACTTTCATTCCATTTTTTACCTGAATTATCTGCTTTTTATACACGTGATATATAGTATTATAACAACTTTCTTGGCATAAACCAGTGTAATCATGAAAAGAGTTGGTTACTTCATGCCTTGAAATTAATAAATCCTAAGAAAAAGTATAGGTTATCTTAGGATATAGTGTAACTATTTTTTCATCTGTTGGTATCTGAATTATATGTTTATGTTGATCTTTCTGACAGGGATTGCACTGCACATTAGCAAAAAAATTCCGAATTGCACATAATACAAAACATTCTGCTACACTCAAATTTCCTGTCATTCTGGTGATGTTCATGAGTCACTGACATACTTTTCAAAGCATTATAAGTAAATCAGTGGGTCACGATATTGAAATACTGTACTGTTGGCTCCTCAGCTTGGAATTATTTCAGTAAGTATGTAGCTTGAAAACAGTCAAAGGCTAGGCCTCTGCTTTAAAAAAATTGCCCAAAGTCTGATAATGAGACATTGCTTTGTGGAAAAACGATTGCAGAAGTAGATTACCTCAAAGAGCAAATATTTGAGATTGAGGAGAATTGAGATTGGATGGTGTGAGTGATGCTACCAAGCATCTTTTAGCAGATAAAAGTAGTTTGCATTGTGTCAGAATTAGAGGCTTTGGCAAGTGTTTGTTGTGAGCTCAAAATAAAGGCAGACAGGTACTGGGCAACATAAAACCTGTAGGAAAAGGAAACAGAAAAGTTGGCAAGAGAGAATAAAATGTAAATGTGTTGCTCTAGAAGATCACAAAAATATTAAAATGTCTAAATAGTATTTCCCTATTTCTTTTGTCAAATAGTGATGTTACAGAGGTAATAGCAAGGTAATTAGTAAAAGAGATGGCGAATCCGGAACTGTTAAGAAAATGTGGAAGTGTTGACTAGGGACAATTTACCTGTTGGCAAATAAAAGTTTTGACTAGCATGGTTTGCCTGTCTAGCCAATTTCAGACCTTCTTTCTTCCTGCCCCTCTTGAATGGCAAGGGTAAAATTTGCTCTTGACATAGGATTTAGTTTGCGGGAAAGTGCCAGTGGGATCTTTGCAAGATCTGGGATGGGTTTATATGCCCCAGTAAAATATAGAATAGGCACATCCTCTACTTTCATTTACAGCATAGGGCACAACAATATAGTCCTGGGGTGTGTTGGAATAGTGGTTGGGGGGTGGGAAAGACAGTTTATGTATTTGGATAAGACATGATGTCTCCTGAGCAAAAAGTTACTGGTATTCCAAACCATGGACCATATATAAGAAGTTAGATGTACATGTTCTTTAAATACTTGTAATTTTCTTTTACATTCATGTGCTGAAGATAACACTGAATTGTAAGTCTTTTACAAACTTTTTTTGCCATATTCGTTCTTGATGAATAAGCAGAATGTCATTACGGTTTGGAAAATCAAATTTAATTTCCCATTCAGTTTGTAATTTTCCCATTAATATGGAAGGTTGATAAGGCTTTTGCTGAAAGGATCATATTTAAGTAATCATATTTTTATTTAGAGTTTATTTAGAACTTGCTTTCTGGAAGTGTGCAACACTTTTTGCTACAAATCTAAGAGCAATGCTGACAAATCACTGGTTTGAGCATTCTTGGTCTGTACAACACTTCAGCTTGCAAAGCAAAAATACCCATTCTCAGCACTTGCTATTCTTTTGAAGCTGATGAAGTACTTGAGCTACTACTTCTAAGTTGGTTCTTCTTAATTTTATATCAAAGTATTTTGAACCTAAACGTTCATCTATCATCATGGAAATCCAGCTCAGGTATTTTGACAAATGGATGGTTTTCTGTTTTGGTGGGAGCCTCACAGGGAGGAAGTTGCAAGCCTGAGGTTTTCAGTTGCAGGGGAAGGTTTTAGAAATGCTGTTTGATCTGGCACTGCTTTCTCTAGTTTAGTTACTAGCGATGAGCTGAATTTGAGTCTTTAAAAAGCATAGTACATATAGCATATGTATATCTTTAAATAGCATATACAAAAAAGACAATTGATCCTTTCCACCTGAGCCAATGTTAAGGAGTCATTTGCAAAGCATATAACTTTGTCAAACAGTTGAGCTTAGAGCTGAATGAGTTGGGAGGCTTTGTTTTGGCCTGTCATGAGGTGGGCAGAAGTGTTGAGAGCTCCCTGCTTACTTTGCTGCATGACAAGTTAAACATTTTGGGGTAAGTGGTTTAAGACAGTATAGTACTTCCAAGGATTTTTCCCATGTGTCTAAAGGGATAAAAATAATTCAGTGTTGACTGAACAAAAGTAGTACAATATTTTTTTTATTGCGTTTCATTTAACTGTATTTTTAAAAGGTGCCTTCTTTAATTTTGATGCTTCCTGAAATGTTCTATAGCATAGCAGCCCCCACTTATCAAATAAAAAGTTCAGATTTTACTCTTCTGTAAGCCATAGTTCTCAATATCCTGGCCTTCCTTTCAGCATAGCAGGTGCCTAGCCTACTTGTTACACTATTTTATCTTTAGTAATTTTAGTTTTAGGGGCTGATTAGAAACTTAAACAGCTGCCTGGCTTTTGTTGTACACTAGGATGAGCTTCTATACAGAAGATTCCTGTTTCATCTCTTTCTGGAATATTCAAGCAAGAATTATTCCTCAACCCTGAATCAGTCAGGTGTTTAGGGAAACAACTCATGTCTTGCCAGTTATTGAAAATACTTAATGGTCAAATTCATATCTGAATAACTGATGGAGATTTCCAGTAGTGAAAGTTTCTCAGGCCCTGAAGCATTCTGCCAAGTATCAGATTAATAATCCTTTCCTTACAATATTATGATGTAATTAACAATGTTTGCAGCCCAGCTGCTAAAGAGCTGCTTAAATTGAAGTGGAAAACTCATACAGAATAACTGAAAAACACTGCAGAATTGGAGAAAATAGAAGATACAATTGCCACATAATAGCCACGTTGAGATTTAGTGTAAGAACAGTGGCAACTCTTAAATTTTAAGAGCTAGGTTTTTAGCTTCATGAGTCTACCCGTGCTGCTGAAGTAAAGTCTTTTCCTGGCCATTCTTTCCCTTGCTTAGGCAATTATTGTGAAATAGATTGCAGAAATTTCTCGATTGCAGTATATTTCTGTGTTGAATTAGCTCTACTCTGTACTCAACTGTGATGTTGTCAGAAAGGAGTGTGGGGATACAGCAAATGCTTAGGGACTAGGGGATGTTATTGTGCAGTCCTTGAGCTGCAGTGCTGATTTTCAGCATTCTTGACTTCTTTTTTTTCCACTTGTTTTAAGCATGGTGTATATGTAAACTGCATACCTTATTTCCTGCATCCTGAGGTATCTTTTGGCTTTGTGCTTGTAAAAAGAAAGATGCTGCAAACAGCTGACTGACTCAGCAATTAGTAAATTAAGTGAAATGGGATATTTCTAGGAAGAAACCTGAAGGTTTGCAGCATGATTTGGGAAACTGTGGGCAGGATTGCTGCATTGCCAAGGGCTGCATTAAAACAGCAGTGCTTTTTTTAGAAAAGCTAATTCATTGGGTTATTGTCGCAGTTTCCTCATCCTTGTTTTGACGGTGTTAATAGCTCAGGATTCTGTTTCAACAACCTGAAAGTAGTTACTGACTTTACAAAAAAGGGACAAGAAAAAAATTAGGATCTGTATTACTAACTGAATCCATTGTTTTGGAAACTTGATAACGTAATGTTTCCTGTGTTCCTCCATGGTAAACAAAACTTCCTGAATTAGGGACCATTATCTCACCTGAAACCAGGAAAAGTTTGCCTGCTTTATTTTACTTAGAAGAATGGAATATTTTGTTGCTGTTGTTGTTTAAAGTGATCTTCCTACTCTTGCAAGTGAGAAATGATAGTCATTTGTCAGCTCAGCCAAATTTCAGATACTGTTGCAAGCAGCAGAGCTTTGCCTGGAGGCAGATGCATATATCCGAAACTAGAATTTCTGTGGGAGGGTTAGTATTTGTGCATGAAGACATATGCTCAGCCAAGCAGTTTGTTGGTTTGGGTATATTTTCTCCTGCTGACACTGACAGACAGTCTTACTGAAGAGCTTTAAATCTGGCAGAAGGCAGGAAACCATTCCCTCCTCACTATTTATTTCCCTCACCACAAAATTTTGTTTTTAAATAGAGCATTAATATTTTTAAAGAATTGAGTCCCCAGGCCAGACTTTTTTTTTTTTTTTTTCCCCCTGGGGAGGTTCTATGTATTAGCTCTGTGCCCTAGGGTAACTTTTTTCTGAAGGTTTACTTTCGTGTACTGTGAACTTAACTGTTCCCTGAGTTAAAGTCCTCCTAATAGCCAATGTGTTATTTTGGACTTTGGAGTTATGATGTGCTTGTTCACCTCTTAAACTGCTGTCTCTAATAAGATTTCCATTACTTACTGGGGGCTAATGTTTTAATGTGTGATAATATAAGATTTAGTAAAAGCTTGTGGACAAGAATACAATTTTCTCATTTTCCTCTTTGATTAACAAGTGCTAATTACATAGTGCAAGAGACTACTTCCTGTTTGATTTGTGAGGGTTTTTATCATTTCATTTAGTTCCTAAGTCAGTAAATATATAAACAGCCTTTTTTAGCTCTGTATACAGCCACAAATGCTTTAGTTTAGAACTCTAATATTTATATTTCTTTTGTGATGAGGCTACAGAGCTGAATAGACAGTAGTCTGTCTCATGCCAGAGTGCTGCAAGAAATGATTTCTCAGTGTCTAAAGAGACATAATTGGATGTGTGGAGCGGTGGTTTTACTTGGGGGATTTTCTACCACTTAGGACTTTGTTTGTTATCTTTGTGAGAAAATATTAATATCATTGAGGTCCTTTGTAAATGTTGAGAAGCATTGTGTAAATGTGACATTTGCTTTTACAAATTTACTGGTTGATTTATTTCAAGTACTGCCTCTTGTGAATGGCAAGTCTTAGGATCTTGCTTAGTTACCTCCCCCTCCCATTTTTCTCACTCTAAGTAATGTGCTATCATTCCTGCTATAATACTCCATGTGTGTGAGCTCAAAAAATCTAAGCCTTTGACTAGAAAAATTCTGTAGTTCCCTTTCTCTGCATATAGGATGGAGTTGCTGTAACTTTACTATCCCACAGTTGTTAACACTTGCAAACTGATTTCTTGGCCCATGGAAGGCTGAGGTCGTGGTCTTTTAAGCAATATTAAAGCAGTATATCTGAATGTCTGTAATTTTGCATCCCTCTGATCATCTCTGAGGTAATGGGAGGTACTTGTAATTATTTCACTCTGTAGTTCCATTAGTAATTATCAGTGGAAATGAATAAAATGGGTATGGGAATAACTCATGTACATTTTTTTCCCCTAAACTCTGTTCTCCCATGCCATCCATACCTGTAAGATTTACTGCTATCTGGGTGTTTTGCATCAGATCAGTGAAAGGGAGGTTACAGATTATTCATTTGAATATTATACCTAGAAGAAAGCCAGCAGCTCTGCTGAAGCCCTCTGCATGCTGTTGAAGAAAGCATTGATCATAGGGCATGCAATTTTACAGAATGTAAAATTTATGAGGGCAGCTGTCATTGATTTTATTGTAGCTATGTATTTAGCTGTTTTGTATTCATTATTAAATAGGATAGGTTTTTACTCAGTAGGTCTGGAAACTTTTAGTCTTTTCTTATGGGTTAGGGAAGACTAGAAAATGTTAAAGCACCATCTTTCTCAGCTGAAGGGACCCTCATTGGTACGTTTGCCAGCATTAATATTATGTACACTTTTTCTAGCAAAGCACAGTACTCTGAAAATGGAAACTGAGCCACATTTATAAAAACCAAGTGAAGAAATTCACTTTGTGTACATGACTATGCACATGCACACACATATGTAGGTATCTGGGGTTACTACTGGTTTGTACCGTGGAGGGGCTGATGATTCTGCCTGTTTGCTGCTGCTCGGTCTAGGGCTGTTGCCATACTTGTGTTTTTTGAGGAAGATGACTACTTGATCTGATAGAGTAAGTGACAACCTTCTGATGTCTCCTGGGCTTCATGTGACTTGTGGTGAAGAGTTGCCGGTGAGGTCCAAAGTCACTGCTCTTTACACAGCAAATGTGTTGTCTGTAGTGTCAGGTATGTGCATCTGCTGCTGGTCCCACCTGAACTCATCCAAGCAAGGGGTGAAAGGACAAGACTGGAGTTGAAATTGGATAGGAAGTTGGAGTTTTTAAAGCAAAGTACAGCTCAGTCTTTATGTTTTCATAGCCTATTACAATAGAAGCATTACTGGCAGACGACACTACCCACTCTTTATAAACAAACAATGCAAACAAAAAACTTTAGTTGACGCAAAAATTAATTTTTTTTGGCTTCTGGGTTCCTTCATAGTGAATGTTTGTCAGTTGAGGGAGCTGAGAGGTGTCTAATGCATTTTGCACTGTGGCTCACATCCTCCACACACACCAGCGCTGGTTGCTTTGCATACTTGTGAAACAATGAGGGTAGTGTTTCCTGGTGGCTGAAGAGAAGGTGCAGAGGGTGTCTGCCAGCTCACAGCAGTCAACACACAACTCTTTGTTGATAGTCCCACTGGAGATGAGCATGCCTGGATTGATGCTCTGTGCTCCTACTTAAGGCTGATGTAAGTTAATGCTATCAAAATAAACTAGTTTTGCTGATTGCCTTACTAATGTTTTTGAGTCATAATAGTTAAGAAAGATTTCTGTCATCTTTACAAACCTGCAGTGCTTCTCCTTATTTTTTGTCTTTCTGGAGAGCAGTTGTGAGGTTATGAAAGATAGCTTTTTTTTTTTTTTTTTTTTTTTTTTGAGTTGAACAATTCTGTGTAGGTAGCTTGAATTAGGAAAAGCCATTTCTTACAGTCCAAAGAGATTTAGTAGTGATGCTGAATATGACAGTAGACACTTCACTGGTGAGAGCAGTAGACTGTCTTGTATTTTTTATTTTTTCCTGGTGCTTTCTAGCCATGTAGTACTCTCAAGTAACATGAAAATGAGCTTTTCAGTAGTCTTGATTTGGGGGTACAGGTTGGGGTGCACTTCTAAAAATCATATTTACTTCAAAATACCTTTATGGGTTCAATCACTCTTGGTCTCTTTCATACACTGCTTGTGTTGCTTTGGGTCCCTGTCCCCATGGGCAGCAGGAGGCCTGTAAGAGGAAGGTGCTCCTGCATTGTTTGCATGGCTGTGTGTGCCAGAGTCATTGCTTGGTTGGTGAACAACCTGTCAGTGAAGGCCAAGAAAAGTAATGACATATGCTTTAGATGTCAGTCTGATCAAAGCAAGTCTTACCTTGACAGATTTTTTCCTAAGTTTTGGGGAGATGATATGATAGCAGTGTGTACTTAACAGCTGTTAAACATAATACCTCTCCTTATGGTTTTGCTGATTCTATTATAAATGATGCCTATAAATCATTTTTTTTCTGACAAGTTGCATGCAGGGAAAAAAAAAATCTTTGGATTGTCTCCATTAAGAAAGATTGATTCAAATGATTTTTTTTTCCCTTGCTGCCTTTCTCTATAAGATAAAACCATGGAGACTTATGGAACCAAACTGTGGTTGTTTTGCTGTACACTCTGCATTTTTTATGTATTTTGGTCACTTCAAGAAAACAGGAAGATCATGTGGTTTTCACAGTGTTACAAATTTGTTTTCTCCAGAGTTTAATGGCAGCCTAATAATTTAATGCTTTTCTGTTCAGTCTCTTGCACTGATATTTCTGACCTTGTGCAGGGTCATACTGAGCTGGTAGAAAAGTAATTTGATGCAATGGAGTCGGCTTCATACTTTAGGGCATGATTTTGTGTGTGTGGGGAGGTGTTTCACTGAATACAAAAGAAATTGACTGCACAGACTAGAAAGGTAATGTGTGACTAAAAAGTCATACAATCAATCTGTGTTATATTTAGGAAGAGGTGAAAGTGGTAAGTGGGGTGTGACAAGTTGGGATAGATATTTCATTGGGCATAGATAGCTCTGCATGATTCTTGCTGGTTTTAATATTAAGTGTATCAGAAGGAAGTTCTCTGCATAATACAAATGCAAATATTGAGACTATTCAGTATAGAGAATAAGAACTTGCTTGAAAATGAGACAGTTGGATTTTGCAATCTACAAACACTGTGGCTGTGAATCTGGTCAGCATATTGGAGTGACTGACTAAAATTTGTTTAGGTTTAAATAAGTTTCAAATAATCCTTTCTTAATTTTTAAGTGGTTTGGCTGCGATAGAATTAGTTTTCTTCTTAGTAGCTGGTACAGAGCTGTGTTTTGGATTCAGTATGAGAATGATGTTGATAACATGCTGATGTTTTAGTTGTTGCTAAGTAGGACTTACTCCAAGTCAAGGAATTTTTAGTGCCTCATGCTCTTGACAGTGGGGGCGTGTGCAAAAAGCAGGGAGGGAGCATGGCCAGGACAGCTGACCCAAACTGACCAAAGGGATGTTCCATACCATAGGACATCGTGCCCAGTATATAAGCAGGAGGTGGAGGGATGGGGAATTGGCCTGGGGTACAAATACAGGTTGTGTGGGGAGTGGTTTTGTTGATGGATGAGAAGCTCAACATGACCCAGCACTGTGCACTCACAGCCCAGAGAGCCAAACATGTCCTGGGCTGCATCCAAAGCAGTGTGGCCAGCAGGGAGAGGGAGGGGATTCTGCCCCTCTCCTCCGGTGAGACCCCACTGGAGCTCTGCATCCAGCTCTGGGGTCCCCAGCAAGGAAAAAGTGCACCTGCTGGAGTGAGTCCAGAGGAGGGACACCAAGGTGGTCAGAAGGCTGGAGCACGTCTCCTGTGCAGACTGGCTGAGACATTTGGGGCTGTTCCACCTGGATAAGAGAGGGCTCTAGGGAGACCTTAGACCTTCCAGTACCTAAAGGGAGCAGCTAAAAGAGAGCTGGGGAGGGACTTTTTACAAGGACAGATAATTACAGGACAACAGGTAATGGCTTTAAACTGAAAGAGGTTAGATACAGATTAGATGTGAAAGGAACTTCACTGTGGGGGTGGTGAGGCACTAGAACAGGTTGTCCAGAGAAGTTATAGATACCCAGTCCCTGGAAGTATTCAATGCCAGATTGGATGGGGCTTTCAGTAACCTATTCTGGTGGAAGGTGTCCCTGCCCACAGTGCGGGGTTGGAACTGGATGGTCTTTCAGGTTGCTTCCAATCCAAACCATTCTATGATTCTGTGAAGATCAGAAATGCATAATCAAGCCAGTGTAACATCCTCTATAACAGGAAGCTTGCGGACTGGAGAAAGCCGCATGTGATATGGTTACAACGCAAACTAAGGAAATACGGCCCAGATAAAAAAAGCTATTTTAGGATGTGTGTAAACTCATTAGGTTAACAGTAGGCAGAGGTTTTTTCAGTAGCTCTCTTTCAGCAAGGAAAGCATATTGTATGGGATTTTGTATGGTTCTTTCAGCTAACTGTTCTTGTTCATACTGGCTAATTAGCATATGGTTATGAAATCTAAAGACAAAATGTGTTTGGGAATAAATGCACTTACACGAAAGTGGGATGGCAATTCAGAAAAGCTTTAAATGTTGGAAAGGTGGCCTGGGAGAATAGGATTTGATTTAGAAGAATAAGTGAAATGCTTTATATTTAGGTCAAAATAATGTAAAGTATGGAGGACATCTGTTAAGTTCCTCCTGCCACCCCATTCCTCACCATGGATTATAAAATGAAAGCCAGCACTGCAGTACTGTTGACAAAGGAGAGGTGTGTGTACGTTTTGGCATGACTAATTGGTAGTATAAACTGGAGGGTGAGGAATTCAACCTTGTGCTCTGTTCTATATTGTGAAATTCAAGTATTGTATCTGTTTTGGCCATTTTACTTCAAGAAAGATGTAGGCACACTTAAGTTGCCTCAGGACTGTAATGACTGATGATTTGGAAAAGCTGCTATGTGCAGAAGGAATAATTGAATTGGCATTTCTGTAACCCAAAGAAAAGATCAAGGGAAATAATAAGCTTTTAAGTGTGTGGAAGCTCACTACAAGTAAGTGAACAGCTGCCCTTGGTAGCTGTGTCTTGCTTACTAGTGGCAATGTGGGCCATAGCCTGTGTGTCCTCCTCTCACTGTTTACTTTTTGGGGTTGTGTTTTATAAGGACTATTTCTAGTCAGTGTCTGGACAGCACTGAACAAAGAGCCTGAATCTTAGGATCCTTTGAAGAAATATATAAATTAACAAAATCACTGTAGTAAGGATCTTCATGTAACCAGACAGATGTATAGAAAGATACTTCAGTTTAAACTTTAGAGCAGATAGAAGAAAATTTGCTCCCAGACTTGCCAGCCACTTGGCCAGTAACAGACCAATTTCCCCATCGGTAAAAAAGGATCGTGTTCTCCTCCTCTGTAAGCACCTGAGTTTTAGTGAAGAAAAGTGCTACACAAAAGGCTAATTTAACACAAGCAACACTCTTTTTTTGTGTGTGTGTGTAGTGCATGTTACAGTGCACTGTGTAGAGCCTAGTCAGATATATCATGGAAATCTGTTTAACCTCTTGAAGGCAAAAGCTAATTTGCTTTGATAAAGGAGGTTGGGTCTCTTCAGAATTATGTCATGAGCTCTTATGTTAACATGTTCAGAAAGGAAACAAACATGTTTATGTTAGGTTTCCTGCTGGATATTTTTCTGGCTCTTTGAAACCTCCCTGTTTTTTTTTCAGATTTGGTAAAAATTGGTATAATTTCTAGGAGATCTTTAGCCAGTTCTTTTAATAATCAGCCTTTAAGCCAAGACATTTTGGCCTTCTACTTTGGTATGCAAAAGATGGGAAACTGCCAAGTATTATGCTTATTTCACCTGCTTCAGTATAGGGGTAATAATTAATGATTAAGCAGTTGACAAACACCTTTTCTATCACTGCCAATCTTAGCCTTCCTTACCACATACTTCCTTCATGCTGTCATCTTACCAGAGTATCAGCATCTTTTCTTTTTTTTCTCCCTTGTGCAAAGGTGTTCGTCGGGACACATATGGGTGGTATAGAGGTAACAGTTTAAACAGAGCAAGAAACTTGAGTAACTTTGTAGGTTCAGATATAATGTGGCAAGTGCAAGATACAAGCTTGAGTAATATATGGCAAATATTACCTAAGTGTAGACAAATTACAATTGCATTAAAAATTGAACAAAACTCTCTTGAATGTTAAGACACATTCTTTACTTTTCAGCTGCTTAGAATTTCCTTCAGACATTGCTGTATTAACTGGGCAAAGGCAGAGATTTGAAGGAATTCATTCAATATTGCTAAAGTTTTAACGGGTAAGACTTGGAAAGGCTCAGGCATCATCTTTCAGGTGTCACATTTTTTCTAGAAGTGAAAAAACTTCGCTTCTTAAGCGTCAAGTCTGTGTTACTGTAATAACACCTTTTTTTTTACAAAAGCTGTCATTATAAATGCTAATGTTTAACTTGTGGGCGAGAGATGAAAGAATGTAAAAACCCCTACATCTATAAACTAGAATATGTATAGGAAGATTTAGTCCAAAAGAGTGATCATCTGGGGAGTTGCTCATGTGAATGTGTGCTGTTTTTTGAGGAGGCTGTTTTCTTGCCTTACTGAGAACAATTCATAGTTTGTTGTGCTAAGTATTCATGATTGGATAGAGGACGACATATATAGAACTCAAAAATAGATAACAGCTTATTTGGGAGGACAGGCAGTCCTCCCACTTAAATCATATCATCTGGAAGGCTAAAAAATGTTGATGACTTGTTCCACCTCTCCACTCTACCCTGCATATGTTGTTTTCCTCACAAGCTCAGTTCACTGCCTTCTTTTAGAAACAATCTTTGACTCCTTCTCCCTTGCATGGGATTTTAGATTTTGAAATCTTAAATGGGAAACTTTCCTCCCCTTCCACCTCAAGCTCTGCCAGTACTGAGCTAGGAACTTATCTGAATTTGTTTTTCTTCTAGGGCAGCCTTAAGACCTTGCTGGTGGAAGACCTCTTTTGCTTCTCCGTTCATGTCGGAATGGCCTAGGCCAGTCTGTTGCTCTATGGTTCCTGCCACAGGTGCTCTACAGCAATGTGTCGGGACTTTGCCAGCAGTGCTAGTGGGCCATCCCGATGGCTGTAAACCTGCAGAGGAGGTGAGTACAGAATGCGTTCCAGGAATTTTTGATGCTTTGGTCAGGTCTGGCAGCTTTGGGTGTGTGCCAGAGCAAAGGGAGCACTCAGTGACTGCCTGTGTGCCACTGCTTTGTCACTGCATTGCACTAGGTTTGCGTGGCAAGGTTTTGCTGGTGAGTTAGAGGCGTCTTCTCTGAGAAGCTGCTAGAAACTTCCCCTGTGCCCAGTGGAAGCAATGCCAGC
Source organism: Aphelocoma coerulescens (assembly GCF_041296385.1). NCBI lineage: Eukaryota > Metazoa > Chordata > Aves > Passeriformes > Corvidae > Aphelocoma > Aphelocoma coerulescens. The sequence continues at coordinate 99,598,407 of NC_091015.1, read as the reverse complement.
CATCTCCCAGAGGGACCTGCCACTGGCCAAGGCTGAGCCCATCACTTAGTGGTAGAGCATCTGGGGTACTGTACAGGAAACCCATGCTAGAGCAGTCTGTTCCTGAAGGACTGCACCCTATGGCAGGGACCCACACTGGAGCAGTTCATGAAGAACTGCAGCTTATGGGAAGGCCTCAAGTTGGAGAAGTTTGTCAAGGGCTGTTTCCTGTGGGAGCAGGGGAGAAGTGTGAGTAATCCTCCCTCTGTGAAGGAAGGAGAGGCAGAGCCGGGATGTGATGAGCTGACTGTAACCCCCATTCCCTGTTCCCCTGTGCTGCTGGGGGGAGGAGAAGGTAGAGAAAACTGGGAGTGAAGTTGAGCCCAGGAAGACGGGAGGGGTGGGAGGAAAGTTTTTTAAAATTTGTTTTTATTTCTCATCCTACTCTGATTTGATTGGTAATGAATTGATTTCCCCATCATGAGGCTGTTTTGCCTGTGGTGGTCCCTGGTGAGAGGTTTCTCCCTGCCCTTATCTTGACCCACAAACCCTTTGTTATATTTTCTCTCCCCTGTCCAGCTGAGGAGGGGAGGAACAGTGACTTTGGTGGGCACCTGGCATCCAGCCAGGGTCAATGCTCCACATGTGTATTCCATATTTTACTGTTCCTTCAGCATCCTGTTGGACCAGTTCAGTTTTCTGCAGCTATTGAACAAGTGTCCATAAGAAACCCTTTAGATATTAGCACAGACCTAATTAAACTGTTACTGTGGTTGTCTCTGAGTATTGGGAAGTATAGTATCCAAGTGGATAAAGGACCTCATTATTGGTTTTCCTAATTTTGCCTTTACCTTCTCAGTATATCTTGAAAAGAGTTATCTAGTCCAGTGAGCTGGAATTCAGATCAACTTTCCATCCCGATGACCTAAGAAAGCCTGAGTTTTGTTTTCTGTGTTTCTACAACAAACACAGTACCCTTAAAGCATCCTTGGCAGACCAAAGATTTATTAAACTACCACTGTGTAGTCACTGGCTGTGCAGTGAGGTGTTTAACAACTGAGTACTCATGAAGCCTCCTCTGTGTGTGCATCTCCCACGCTTTTTTAAAGCTTGATTGAAGCAAGATGGAGAACCAAAGTTTATTGGGATGGACAGGCAAAGATGTGGGATGACAAGTCCATTTCCTTTGGCAGAAAAGTTTAACCAGTGCAGTTGTATTTAGTATGTTAAATGCTGTCCTGCACTTGGAATCATCGGTATTGACATTTTGTGCTAGTTTTTCATCCTGATTTTTTTCTTTCCTGGAACTTGTTAGCAGTTTTCATAGATTTCTTTTCACAGGCTGAGTTCTGAAGGACTCTTTGGGCCCAATTCTGAAGTTCAGGTTCAGCAGGGTAAAGTGGGAAAAGCCTGTTTCATGTTTGAGTAGGTCCTTTTCCAGTCAATTTGAAAAGATCTAACTTGTACTCTTAAATTCAGTGCTTAAAAGGTATAAATGGAACATGTATCAGTTTAGAGGAGAGGAAAAATTATATCCAAAATTACTACCTAATATGCTTTAGTAGTAGAGGCTACTAAGAAAAAAATCTAGGGTAAAAAAAGGTAGAGCAAATTTTTTGCTTCTGGGTTTACTTCTTTTGGCTGCTCAAGTGGTATCTTCACTGATATTTCTTTCATGGTAGCCCAATCACCTCTTCTGTGGTTTTTGACTCTAATGTTGAGTTTAATGAGATAACAGATTTGAGTAGAAATAACTTCTGTTGGGGTGATTGGTCTGGGTCTGCACTGAGGGACTGATGTGGCTGAATAAACACAATTGTTCTTGGTTATTTTTCAGTTGTGTCAGTTCTCTGGTTAAGTTTGTTCCTTTCTGTGTAGATTTTTGCTGGCAGAGCAGAAGGCTGGCATGTTGGAGTAGCAGCTACTTACACAGTAATAGTGTGTTGATAAGTCTTTAACCGTGGTCTGGCTTCTCAGACATGTCTACTCTCTCTTCTTGTAAGGATTCTAATGCTTTCAGAGAACATGAAAATCTTTCAGAAAAGGTACTGAGAAGTAATTTTAAATGTCTTAGAGCACAGAATTTTAAAAGATGTTTTAAAAAGTGTCTGATCTCTCATCTGATTTAATTTAAATTTTAACAGTGATTTTTATTTCTCAAATTCCATGATTTTCAATTAATATATAGCTGAATTTCCAAAACAGTTCCATCATATTCCTTTCTTTAATGTTTTCTGACAGACTGACCTTTTTTATGGTGAGTCTGTCTCTTGGCTTCTAGTCAGGAATTAATTTTGAATTGTAAAAAAGCTCAAGTTGCTACAAGCTTTATACTTTCAAAAATCATGTGTCAAATTAAATACACTAGCTGTTTTTTTCATGAAGTGCCTGACAGTTTCTGGGAAAACAAAATGGCAAAGTAGTAAGCACCAAAGTATTTGAGGAAATGTAAGTAATTTAGTGAAGTCTGATGCATACCTGCCATACCAAATGTTCTGCTGATTGTTTTCTCTATGCAACTGTGCAGAAAATTGTTATCGTCACACTTATAGGTAACTGGGGAAACAAGTGAACTCTTCCACAAAATAATCTTTCTGCCTCAAATTGCCTATCACACTCTTCTGATTTCTCTGGACTGCTGTACAGCACAACAAATAAATTCTAAATTTTATTTTCTTTTTTACCTTACTGATGCATTTCCTATATCTTGCTATGGCTATTTTATTTAAATTTGTCAAACCTCTTTCATACTAGGATGAAAACTTATAAGTTAGGCCAGATGAAAAACATGTTTTAGAATCACTAGCTTGAAGAGTATAGTCTTGAAATTTAATGTCTGAGTGAATCTGCCATTTTTCTTCCACAGAAATAAATACTTAAGAAATAAAAAGAAATGTTTAAGAAATAAAATCCAGCTACATTTGAAAAGCATTTATTACAGAATAATGAAAATGTAGCATTTTCTTTTGAAAATGACTTTGTTTAAATAATTCCCATGGCCTAAATGAGAACTATTTTTTTAAAGTTTTATTAATTTTTGTTTTTCTAGCATTTTCTTTCACAAATGAACTCAAAGCATGATATGTTTGCCTTTTTTTAAGAAAAGTGCAGATTTTTGAAGCTGTTAACAAAATACGACTGCTGTTTCTATAGAACTCATCTTTTCCATAGTGCTGCTTTTGACCAAATGTGAACTTGAATGTAAATTTCTATATTTTTCAATGAAGTTGAAAATTAGGAAGAAGTATGGGCATGGCCAATTAAAATCTCTGTGATTTGGCCCATATTTGTCTACCTCTACAGTTACAGAAATATATTTAATCGGATGGGTGGATGCTGTGTGCACCATGCTTTTTGAATCATATGAGTTACTTTATATTTCTTAGATAGGTGGGTTCTTCTGCCACTTTCTCTTCCTCTTCTTCTACAGTCTTGAGTCCAGCAGTAGCAGATCATTTTCCATCCTGTCTCTACTTTACCTGTTATCTTAATTTTTGTTCGTATGGTAGCAAGCTAGGAGATGTAGATGTAAGAACAATGGGGTAGGAGGGGGCATCTGCTTGCAGAGACCTGAATTGGTGATAGCTGCTCCCTGGCAGAGTTAAGGATAGTTTGCTTGCTGAATAGCAAAGAGAAAAAGGCACTGAAAAGGAAAGGGAGAGTAGAACTGTGGTGAGAATGTCTCAGTGTGAAACCAGCCTTTGCAAGCCTTTGTTCACAATGGACAGTATTGATACCTCTGTAAGCTCTCTTGTAATGTCAGGCATTACAGGTCAGCATATAAACCTCTGTAGCTCACCTGAAGTCTGAATTCTAGAGCTGAAGTTCAGTTCCTGTGGAAATATCAGTACCAGTGCTGACGACCAAAATGCCACATGGACAAAGATCCGAGACTCTAGTCCCGAAGAAGAGCCATTGCTATATTGTTCTGCTTGCAAACTATTCTAGCAGCTTCTCCCTATCAGTTTCTTCTTGCCTTGTCCAGTCTTGGAAAATGTTCTCAAGTTCTACAGGATTTCCAGAACTCTGCATTTATTATTCTGCCTTTTTAGCTTTTTATCTGACGGTTCTTTTCTTCTCGTTCACCTCTTCAGTGTAGAACCTAAAATATGCCTACTTTAGAAATAAACTTTACATGGAAAAATTTATGAGTCTCATGGTTGAAAAAAATCTCATCGTTGTTCTTTTCATACCATGTGTACATTTGCATGGATTAACAATTGAAACCAAGGACTTAAAAGTGTGATATTTCTCAAACTTGTGTTGTCAGCTGTACTAGTTTGAAAGCAAACCAGTGAGAGACTCAAAATCAGAACTACAATTTAATAGGAAAATTAAAAATAAATGCAGTAGTACAGAAACACTGACAGGGTCAGGATGCAACCTGACACCCTGTCGGGCAGGGTGGTGGTAGCAGTCCAATTAAGTGGTGGCTGCAGTCTTCTTGAGGTGATAGATGTGGTTCTGTTGAAGCAGTGATCCTGTAGAAGGGTCTGGTCCTCCTCAGAAGGTCCAGTGGTGGTTATGTAGCCCTTGTCCTCTGGGAATCCAGTAGGTAAAGGCTGACTGTGCTGTTCCAAACCTCAGAGTATATCCAGGTAGGAATACTTGGTTCCTCCCCCTGGGCAGAGCACCTCACAATGGGACGATGTAATTTTATGAGTCGTGCAGTGAGGCTGGATGGCCCATTAACAGAAGATATCCCCCAGAGGGAGTTATCAGGGATGTGTCCTGGAAGAGATAAAGAGCCCTGCCCTACCCGGTTTTAACAGATGGTGATAGAACACATACTTTTGGTTACGTCTTACATTGTAACCTAAGACATCAGCGATCTCTGGAAAGACAGAATTAAGAAAAACTGCATCTAAACCAAGGAAGTCTAAGGGGGAAAGGGAAGGATGGATGTGAAGAATCTTCTCCTTAGTGCGATACTGTGTGTGTTAATTAAGTACAAAGCAGTTGTTAGCAGCAGAAGTTACCTGCTGAGCAGACAGCTTTATGAGAACAGGCTTATCTGAGAATGTATGCTTATAAACTGCATGGCCTTTCTGTATAAATACAGCCTTTTGCTCTCTAGGTAGACTTTTTATTTGCCTGTAGATATAAAGCGCAAGTTTTTGGGAGAAACATTGCAAAAATTTCATGAATGTGTTGCAAAATTTGATAATGCTTTTCTTTTTTTTCTCCATATCCGATCAGTCTTTTCTTTCTAGAGAAAGAGAAGCATGCATACTTTCTGATATTTTGTTGTTGTTGCTAGACTTTTCTGGATGGAGATCTGATGTTTTCTCTGTATTTCAAAAAGTGTTTAGCCCTGCAAAACTACTGATTTATTTTGGTTAGAATTTTGATGTTTCCCTAGACATGATGAGGTGTGGTGCTTTTCAATTTCTATTTTAAACTATCTGCAGTGCCACTTTTAAAGGAATGGGAAGTAAAACTTGTTAACTTGTTTGAATTCTTTGCCATTCTTCATTCTACTTGCAATATCATTCTTCATTTTACTTGCGATAGTAGAATTGCAATGTTAAATGTGTTAAATGATTGTCACCTTTATGTTTTCAAATTATATATCCCAATTCTTCAAGTCTTCACGATTAGTCATATGTGTTATCTTATCAGCAGTTTTTAACTTGATATCTGCCTATATTTGATTTGTCAGCAAGTTCTGGTGTTACTCTAGGCAGAATTCAGCCAGCTCCTCTGGGATAAACACCCTATAGCCCCAGCATGTATGATAATTTCTTATTTATCTGTGTTTTTTTCAAAGCTTTTCTTCTAAAACACTATTTTGAATATTTACCACATAGGCAGAGAAGGCAGAGAAAAAGCGTTCTTCAAAGTTATTTGGTATTTCTTCAATTTTCCCTTCTGGATTTTTAATCTACAGTAAAAAGTTTTCAGGATTAGAGGTTTCTGCAGTTACTCAGACAAGGATGATTGAATCTAGTGACTGGAAATCTCCTCTATAATATTTTTTTTCTCTAATTAGCTGACTCTGCTTTTCTTTAAATCAAATTCTTGCCCATTAGTGATTCACCCTTAATGATGGCTATTTGCCTATGTAATTTTCTGCCATCTTTTAAAGTGTTTGAAGAATTAATGAATAATTTTATTCTGCTCTAGCTTGTGGCTTTGATATATACCTAAAAAATAATCAGAAGCTTTATGGAGATTTGATATTTTAGAACATTTGAGACTTAGCTTGAAAGATTTAACAATTTCTTACAACATACAAGGAAGCTGTCAAGGATGTCTTGTATAAGATTTATTCACTTGATTGTTCAGAGCCTGCATAGGTATTTGTCTATGAAAAATGTGTAGCTAGCTTCGTGATGGTGAATTCACCTGACCTTCAAGTAATAAAAGACTTCTCCTTGAAGTTTGTAGTTCTTTCATTCTGACACCTGAGTTTCTAATTTTCTTCTCTTCTAACTTAATAGAAGAATAGAGAGTAAATTTGAAACCCTTTTGTCTGTGTTCATCACTGTTTTCAAGAAGAATTTGCTTATTTCCTCAAAATACTTCAAAAGCAAATGCTACCTGACATTTATGAGCATTGACATGTGCAGACTGAAGAAAGTATCGGCTGCAGAAAATTCTGTTATTTGACACATTTGTTTGAAGAACAACCTATTGATAAGGATAGTATCCATTTTAGTTCAGTCTCAGCTGGTAATTTCTGAGTTTGCTGTTAGACATTTAAATATAGAACTTTTAAAACATTTTGGAATACAATTTGGTTTTCTGAACCATGCAGAAACATTTTAAAGGAAGATGGAAAATATGAGCATTGAGACTATGAAACTACTTACTGTTCTTTTACTTCCACATAATCTAATCTCCTGCATATGATTTCTTAAAGAACCTTGCTCACAATACTAAATTTAATTTTTTCCAGAAGGAATTTTAACTTTAAAAGAAGTCCTATCAGCTAGCCTATTCTACTTACAGCTCATCTGGCACCTGCCAAGTTATTTAAAATAATCTTTGGAATGTATGACTTCTTGATTATTAGAAATTCTTGACTGCTTACATGCTTTGTTTCTTAGTGAACATATGCCTTGTAAGGCCAAGTGAGATGCTGCTTTTGGCTAGAAGCCTTCATGCTGTGTTACATCCTGTCACATGATCAAGTACCTAAACATATGGAGGTGTTTACAGCTTTTCCTTGCAGACAGCAAATAGGATCCTAATAGCCTAATCTCTACTACTGTGACACTATTCCACTTCAATATAAATTTTGGGTAGTTCAGCTTTTAATCTCTTAAAAGACCACTTAGCTCCAATAGGGAGCCTAAAATTACTTAATTTTAAACTGTTTCTTCTGAGTAATAGTAAACCTGCAGAGTCTGTCCCTCACATGACAAATTGTTTTTCTCGAGGAAATGGAGGTCCTCACCTAGAACACCTGTGTTGATATGACCTCGATTTTCCTCTAAAAGTCCTGCAGTGTTGAGGTTGAAAGACAGCTAACACAGCTCTTCAGGGATTTATTAAAGACTGGAGTCAGTTTATAGCTCTGGGATGCTGATCCGCAGGAGTGTTGCTGTGCTGAAAAAGCTAAGTGCTGGGTCACCATCTGTGAATCTTCCAAAAAGAAAAACTACTCAGTGGTTCTAGTCCACTTCAGCCTTCTAGGCTGCTGTGAAGGGTAGCAGAAGGCTCAAATAGGTCTTACTGATGCATCTTCAGCCATTAATTATTGCATGTCAAGGGTTTATGAGCTTAAATCATCTCTTGCTGCTGTTAACAACAAAAGCTTTTCACTCATGAATTGCTCATTGTCTTCGTGCTGCCTCTGATACTCAGTGATGAAAATACTGCCTGTGTTCTCTAGCTGGCTGTTACTCTTAGTCAAGCACCCTCAGTAGCCCTCCCAGAGTGTGCATGTGAAGTAGCTATGGCTTTGAAGAGGAATGTTTGCTCTCTGTCAGCATCTGAGGTGTCAGTAACCCAATTTAAGACTGCAGTTGTTTCAGGAAAAGAAATAACTGTCTTTTGGCTTATAAATCTGCTTTCCTAAAAGGATTGCCTATTCTGCACCTGTCAGGAGAGGCAATTCTGCTTTTCGGTCTAAGAGGGAAAAGGTTTGAATAGTAGTGGTTTGAACTTACCTGCCAGTACTGCAACACCCAATAACTTAATGCCCATGCAAACACCTCCTAGATGTTGTATATCTGTGTATTCATTTTGCTATGTGTTGCAGTTAACATGGGCTAATGATGTACTCAAAATATTTTAAGCAGTACTGTAAAAAGATGTGTAGTTGTTTTTTGATATAGGATTGGCAATATTAAGTAATATATTCTGATTTCTCACTGGACATAGTAGAAGTATATTTTAAATTTTAGAGCAGTTGAAAAAATGGAAATATGTGGAGAATCCCTGAATGAGATGTCTGGTTTTAGATAATTTTCATTCGACCTGTAGAACAACTGAGAAATGAAGTTGTTGCCTCAGACATTTGAAATCTACTTCAAAGTCATAGAACAGACATCTAGTGAATCTCAGCTGGTTATATGACAGCAGGAGTCCTTGTACTTTTATTGTATTCTTAATTTCCAAATTTTAGCTATCCCCTTGAGCTCTTGCAATATTTACAGTGATATTCTGATAGGGAATATTTCATCTCCCTCCTGGATCAATTTATTCCTTTTCTTGCATAGCAAAAATCGCTGTAAAAAAAGAATGTAAATCCAAAATCTGTGGATTGAATTCGTTTGAACTCTTATTATTTGATTAAGATATTGTTCATCTGGTCCTTTGAAACCTTTCCCATTGCAGTTTCTTCCTGCAAGCAAGACAAGGCTTTCTTAAAGTCAATCTAAAAAAGGTCTGACTATGACTGGGAAAAAGGGTAATTTAAGTGATTTCAAAGGTTTTCATTTGAGCAGTTGTGTAAATAATATTTTATTTCATTCTCAAAAATGCTCTATTGAGGGAATTTGGCATGCTTACAAACTCATTTGAGAAACCATTAAGAACTGATTTGCAAAATTATAAGCTGTTTTCAGAAGTTCAGTGACTACAGCTAAGAGGTTTCTGAAAACTATAGGTACCAAAGTAGCATTGTATTTTCAATTAACTTTCCTGAATTGACTGAAAGAACTTGTTTTAAAAGTCAAACTTTTTAAAAGCCAATTTTTTTTCAATTCAGAAATGTAATTTCCTTACTATGTAGAAGTACTTAGAAGTAATCATAAAAGTTTAGGGGTTAAGTAGAGACTACTTGGGTAAGAAGGCCCCTTCCAGCGTGAAGTAGTCTATGATTCTGTGATCCTAAACAGGGAGAATCAGAGGTTCAAGTACTCAGTCGCATGGTTCCCATACAGTTATAAACAGTTTGACAAAACTGTAGTTGTAGTGCATACCTGTTGTTCCATTTTGGGTATTGGTTTTCTATGTGATGAGAGATTTTAACCTCACAAGAGCTTCTACTTTTGTAAGTATAATGGTGCATTCTATTCATTTGTAGGAAAGGAGGTATGAACCAATAGCTTCTGCCTTTGGTATATGAAGTTCATCCTTGTTTTTCAACTGTAGTCAGCTACTTCTATGTTTGTGTTATTCTGTCTTTATTCCAAGGCCTACCAGTTTTAGAAACTTAATTGATATTTTTTTCAAATGGTCAATTAAAAAATTGACTTATGAATTAAAACATCACTTCTGATGAATTAAAAGTGCAGTCTTCCTACACAGAGGAAAAAGAATGGAAATTTATTTTACTGACCTACATTTCTCAGATTTTTCTGAAGAGCAGGTTTGCTTTTAATGATTTGTTTTCATACTGTTCAGACTGGTATGATCTGCTTTCTCTCATCACATCCTCAGAACTTACTTGCTGAATTGTACTCAACAGATGAATACTAAAACCTTTCAAAATCCCCCAATGAGCATAGCCCCATGAAACGTACTTCTCTTATATTAACTTCTGAGCAGAAGAGTACTGACACCCTCAAACTCTTTAGTATTATTTTTGCCTGTTGAAATTTACTGGGTGTATTTGTGTTTCTGTGAAAAAGATGAAGAATAACCCCTTTTCCACAGGTGATGGGCTGACCTTCTGGTTTAAACATTTTTTTACACTTGCTTTTATAGCATTGAAAGATAGTGCTTTGTTTATCCTCAAACTGACCTGTTTACTGATGTTCTGATGGTAATCAGCTCTCTGCAAACAAGCACTAAAACCAATTTAGGGCATAGGCCAGTAAAAAAAAAAAAAACAAACAAAAACAAAACAAAAATCAAAACACATCAGCACAGTAGCAAAAGTAGTTCTGAAACCTGATTGTAGTGTTGGCATCACTTCTGTCATTAAGTAGACTGAGAAGCTGAAAATTCAGCTTTGTGTAGGCTTTCAATCTTTCCTTAGATGCTGTTCAGTTAATCATTTGCCATTTAGTTTAAATTGATATTAGTAGCTTAAATATAGCAGATGTTGTGTCAGGATTTTGACGAGCCCTTACTTTGTGCCAGCTTCTGTTTATTCATATCTGAAAGTCTGGAAAACAAACTTTACCTCAGCTTTGTCTGGTTACGTGCTGCATCCAGTGTAGAATCCTGATTTGGCTGAATAATGGCAATGAAGTCCTTTGTCAAGTCTGCCACAAAGTCAAATTGAAGACTGATCACTAGTATAAACAGAGATAAAGTTGATCCAAAGATAAAACTGACTGAGTATTTGTATGCCATACTGAAAAAGAGCAAGTTTTCATGCCCATGCCAACTGTGTTTGTAAAAGAGGTGGTTATGTGAAACAATGCTCTTTATATGAGCAGTAATTTTAAGGATGACCTTTTCCTATAGTGTCAAATGTATCATGGATTTTGTCACAGGGAAGAAAAATTCACTTGACCTTCACAAGTAACAAGACTTGAATGTACCCATTTTTCCTCTTTTCTCTTTATTCTTGATAAAGTACAGCCTTTGTTTCTACCCTTTCCAAGGTGTTTTTAATACTCTTTTTTCTTCCATGGTGTAAGAGTTTTGTCATCTATCATACAGTATTTTGAAGAGATGAAAAATACTTGGTTTTGCAAAAATCTTCAGTTTTATTACATTACTCTGTAGGTAAATGCAGTTATTAAACCTATGCATTTGGGGATTATTCCTGTGGTTGCTGGACTAGTTTATAGATGCAGTTGACTTTCTTTGCCATAAGGACACGCTGCTTATTCATTTTAAATTTGCTATCAGGCTCCAAAGGTTTCTTCCTGCAGAGCAGCTTCCTAGCATGGTAATACCCAGCCTATATGGATGATAATCATAGAATCATAGAATAGTTTGAGTTGGAAGGGACTTCAAAGATCATTCTAGTTCCAACCCCTTGCCACAGGCAGGGATGCCACCAGCTAGATCACGTTGCTCAGGGCCCTATCCAACTTGGCCTTTAAGTACAGGAATTTGTACTTTTTACTTACTAAATTTTTGAGGTTTTAACCTGACTGTTTTTCTAACCTTTGGGTGTCCCTTGAATCAGACACCCAGATCCATTCCTGCATATTGTTTCAGGTATTGTCTGCATGTTCCACCCCAGTTGGGTGTCACCAGCAACCTTGCTGAGTATGCTTTCAGTCCCATCCCACAGCTTCTCAGTAAGGACACTAATGAGTATCAGCTCCAGTTCTGGCCTCAGACAGCTGCCACCAGTGATTGTCTGTCAGCTGGACTTTGTACTGCTGGTCAGAACACATAAAGCCTGGCTGTCCAGCTAGCTGTCTACCCCCCTGATAGCCCACTTCTTCAGATTAAATCTCATTAAGTTCTGAAAAAGTACTCTGGAAGACTGTCGCAGTCCCTGTTGAAGCTAACGCAAACACCATTCGCTGCTCTCCCTTTGTTCACCAAACCAGTGCTCTCCTTGAAGCAAGCTGCTGAGTTGTTCAAGTATGGTGTGGCCTTGGTGTATCCGTACTGCCTGTTCCCCTTTTGGTTTCTGTGTTGTGGTGATTTGTTTGGGGTTGGGTTTGTTTTGTTGTTTGTTGTTTGGTTTGGTTTTTTGTGTGTTTGTATGTAAGATTTCTTACATAATCTTTGCAAGGACTGAAGTGAGACTGACTAGCAGATGGTTCTCCAGATTCTCCTTTTCCTTCTTGATGACAGCTTTTTTCCTAATCTTGAGGCAACTCTGGATCACCATTTTAGACCTTTTACAGATGATAGAGAATGGCCCTGCAGTAAGATCCACCTGCTCCTTCAGCACCCTCAGATGCCACCTTTCTGATGCCGTGGAGCTGCACATGTCCAAGTGGTTTAAGAGATCCCTGACTCAGTCTGTGTGTCCTGCATGTAAAGTTTCACTCTCTCAGACTCTGCCACTAGGTTCTGGTATGGGGCACCCAATAACAAAGAAGCTGAAAAAGCCACTGAGTATCTTAGCCTTTGCCATGCTCAGCACTGGATCTGCTTTATTCTCAGACTTTTTTTTTAATATATATATCCTTAAGGTGCCTTTCTTGTTGCTACTCTTGTTTCGTTCTGACTTGTACTCCAGGATTATGTGAGAACCTCCTCACGTGCTCAGGAAATGTAATTCAGTCATATTCGTCAGACTTTCTTCGTACAGCATCCCAGCCAGTATAATTGTTCTGGAAGGGCACATCTGCAGGCTTTCCTTCTGTTGCCACAAGTCGCTAATTTCCTGGATTTGTCTCTCTCAGCCCCTGTCTTGGGAGTCTCCATCCACTTATACTTTGAGTGCAAGGCTTAGGTGCCTCTTCTTTTTTTGCATCATGGGGCTCCGACTTGTGGCACTTCAAGGTCTCTGTGGAAATACATCCACCTACAGTTAGTCCTTGCTCACTTTGCTCCATAGCCATAGAAGAAGCAACACCTCAGGCAGAGCGTCCCTCCCATGGTTGAGGCCACCACCAACTCTCCACTAACAGAGGGAGAAAACAAACGTACACTCAAGCCCTGGATGGTAGAGCCCTCTTCCCAGAGCTCTGGGGCAAGGTATGCTGAGAGCAGTTGCTTCATCAGAGTTTCTGGGCCCCTCTGCTTCACTGCTGTGCTGCCTGAATTTTGCTGGGAAGCAGAGAGGGAGAGTGCTGTCATAAAACCAGGGGTGAAAATACAGTGTAATTCATGAGATGGTAGGCTCCCCAAGGGAATGAGAGCCTTCATCTAAAGGCACAGGGAAGGGCCTTATCGATGGAAAACAGAGTATGTTGAGCTTTTGCATGGCTGTCTTTTCATCACTTGCCTGAACCTTCAGAGGATTCCAAGGGTTCGCAAAGTCTTTCTTTGACATTTCACTGAACTGACAAAGGAATTTTCTTGTGTTAGAGGCAGATATACCACCAGGCTATGCATTCTAAAATACTTGATATAGTTGGTATTTTTATGGACAGAAAGTCTAGATTATGGTTCTCCTGATGTCTTCCTAATTTGAGGACCCCAAAGCACTGTGCAGTGTGTGTTTTACACTACTTTATAGCCTAATATCACAGAAGTCTGAACTTCAAGAAATCTGAAATTATAAGAATTGATAGTTTTCTTTCAAAATGCGTTTTATTTTATTAGCATTTGTGTTCTTTAAGTACAAGCAGGGTGGTGGTATGACTTGACTCTTTGCCAAATCCTTTCTATGGTGTCCCAGTTTGGAGCAAAAGAAACCTATTGTGTGAAGAGTTTAAGTGCAGTCATGTACTGTGTCAGACAAATTTTGTCTGTGTACAGTGTTTGTTTCTGCCAGTGGTTGATATGCATATCTAGGGCAGAGAATAGGGGAAACTGGAATGATGCTTCCTGGCTGTACTCTCCTGGAATGCAGTGACTCCAAAGTTCACGGTCAGGGACTGCCTGAAGTAGGAGTGAGGACTTGGTATTTAATAGCTGATGAAGAGACGTGCAGCCCTGGCAGGGGATGGTGGCAGGCAGTTCCCCTGGATGACTACACATTGTGGGGAATACATTCTTTTTTTGGGTTTTAACCTCTTGCTGCTAAATTCACTTGATTTCTGCCAATACAAGAAGAAGGAGTAAAAGGCAACAGTTGATCTCTATTTACCATCTCTGTACAGCTTTTGATTTTATAGACCTGCCACTTGATTTAGGTTGCATCTTTTCCAGAGAGGAAAAATGCTACTTTCATCTTATAATGAAGCTGTTCTTTGTTGTATTCATCCTTTTGCACTTCTCACTTGTTCCTTCTAATCCTTCTATATCCTTTTTGAAATGACAAGACTGGATGTTCACACAGCACTCAAGATGGGAAAGCAGATACTGTGTAATGGCATAGTGATGGTTTGGTTTCTGTTTTCTACGTAGTAGTCTGTAACAAATTTATTTTTCTTTTGCTGCTGCTGATGGTTTTACAGAACTTTATAGTACAGCTCCCAAGATCCAGAGTTCAGGTCTACCCTCATGTCTATTTAAAAAAAAAATCGGAAAAAAACAACCAAAAAACCCCAAACGAACAACCCCTAGGATTTTTTCTCAACATACATCACCTAATGTTTCAATGTGGTAATTTCATCTGCTACTTTATCATCAAGTTGTTAGTTACAGATGCTTTTGCAGTTCTTAATTTCATACAGTCATCCCTGTAGACCAAAACTATATAGATACAAGCTGAGATCCCAAACAAAATTAATTCTTGGCATTTGATGTGCACCTATGCAGGAAGCAGAGGGGGCTGTACACCCTTCTAACCTTGTACAAGTGGAAGGCCACAGGCTTCTGTGTTGCTGTGCCATCCAAACCTGTATGACTTCAGTGTACAGGGATACAGGGAGATAGGAATGTGTCTGCTGCTGATAAGAAGAAATAAGCTGTATTTAGAAGAGGGAGGTCATGGTATTTTCCCTTAAGAAGGGTGGAGGTAGGCAGGGGTCAAATTATGACAGTAAAATACTGAAGGAAGGGCAGTCTTAACAATGCAGGCTTTTAATGAAGTTTTTGCATAGTTACAGCTGATGTTCTTTATGTCCAGCTGGCATCCAAGCCCCATGCAGCAGCCAGTCACTCACTCCCCACCACCCCGATGGGATGGAGGAGAGAATGGGAAGAATTAAAATGAAAAATGAATTGAGTTAAAGCAAAAGCTGCACAAACAAGCAAAGCAAAACAAGGAATTCATTCACTATTTCCCATAGACAAGCAGGTGCTCAGCCATCATCAGGAAAGCAAGGCTCCATCATGAGTAACAATGGCTTGGGAAGACAAAAGCCATCACTCCAAACATCCCCCCCTTTATTTTTTCTTCCCCCAGCTTTATATGCTGAGTTTTATATGATTCCATATGGTATGGAATATTGCCTGAGTCAGTTGAGGTTGGCTGTCCTGGCTGTGTCCTCTCCCAGCCTCTTGTGCACTCCCAGCCCCCTTGCTGGTGGAGTGGGGTGAAGAGCAGAAAAGGCCTCAACTCTGTGTAAGCACTGATCAGCAGTGACAAAAACATCCCTGAGTTATCAACACTGTTTCCAGCAAAAATCCAAAACGTGGCCCCTACTGATTGCAGTGAAGGAAATTAACTCTACCCCAGCCCAAACCAGCACAAAGGCTTGTGACTAAAGTTCCCCTTTTCAGTAAATTCTTCAGTTTTCACTGAAAGAATGTAAGAAGAACTTTGTGTATGTAATTTGTAGAATCTCCTAGTGTGTCTTTGAAGTCTCTTTATTTTATTCCCTTCATTTTCTGTGTTAAGAGTGTCTACAATTCTGGTTTTAAGTCATAAGCTGTTCCCACTGGTAAACATTTCAGAAGTACATTGAGTTGAAATATGTCAGTGGTGGTAAAAAAAAAAATTAAAACTTAAGCCCCTCCATATTTTAGTGTAAGGAAGCTCAAAGCTGTTCTTGATTCTGCCCTACCAGTCGTGGAAATATGCAGTCTTTGTAACAAAGTCTGTAATTGGAGTAAGGCAAAAGAGAATTTCAAAGGCTGGCATTCTAAAATTGTAATGTATACATGTTGAAAAGGTATAAAGGTTTGCTCTATAATCAAACATTAAGCTAATAAAGTCAGTTTAAGTATCAGAATCACTAACTTTAGCTTTGCATACCTAGTAAATGATCATGGTCGCTTATGGGTACATTGTTAACCTTGCCTACTGTTTAATTTTACCAAAAGGGATGTTTCTTTTTGGTTTGCTGAAAGTAAAGCATTTATCTTTGTGATGAATGTGTAATATGCAATTAGACCCTGTGTAAAATCCTGGCATTTGTAGGCCAGCATTCCTAGTGATGGACCCAGAATGTCAGTGTGTGCTTCATGGGAGAAGCATGAGAAATATTAGCTGTGGGATTCACACAGTAGAGACTGATACCCTACTTCCCAAGATGTTCCTGGTTTTCATTCATTGAAGTTGTTCTGGTTTCCAGAGTATCCAGAGAGTTTCTTCTCATGTCATTAGAGTGCCTACCTTCTTTTCCAGTGGCTCAGCCAAGGGCTCTGTTTTGGTCACTCATTTTAATGTTTCACGTGATGAATGTTAACATAATAAAGGACTGGAATAATGCTGCTATAACTGACCCTGCTCCCTTAATCTCATTGAAATGCATAGAGTGTTCATTTCATTACATACATCATTTGGTAATTAAATTGTTACATTTAAAATAGAGTTAAAATTTTCTGCTTTTAGCATCTGTCCTCAGGTAAATTTTGTGACATCTTTTTCTTTTTTTTTTTCCAGATATAGAACGTGGTCTCTCAAACTGGATTAAAAAAACCTGTTGATGTTTTTATTTATACTTTTTTATTTTTGTATTTGACTTAAAGTGCCATGAAAAAATTTGCATATTGCAAGGTGGTCCTTGCCACCTCTTTGGTTTGGGTCCTTCTGGATATGTTTCTATTGCTGTACTTCAGTGAATGCAATAAATGTGATGAGAAAAAGGAACGAGGCCTGCCAGCTGGAGATGGTAAGTTTTCTGCCTGAGTATTCTTTAAATTATGCTCCTTTAAAATTGCACTCTTTTTAAAGATATGGGATTTTTTTCCCCCCAACAATGTAGTATTGTGTCAGCATTTAAGTGTCACAGAATGTTCCATGGTTCTTTGAATGACTAGGAAATAACCATGTTTCCTGAGATGTGTGTTGCAGACTTAAAACTTTTAAGATGTAGAATTTTAAGCACTAATGTGTATGAAATAACCCCTAAAAAACTATGCAACAAGAAGCTCAGAAATGTAAGCCGTGTTAATGCAGTCTAAAGCATATTTTAAATTTCCATGAGTGAGAAAGCAAAGTCACTATTAACTTCACTAGACTTGCTAGTAAAGCAAACCAAGCCAACAGCCAAGCTCATTTGTCTGCCTGCCCCTGCAAAAAAAGATTTGAACCAACCAAACCAAAAGACACTTCCTGCCCCACAACCCACCTAAGCCAAAATTTGGACAATGGCTGTAGCAATAAGGCACAGTGAATATTGTAATGAAAAGGTTTATGATAACAGAATGGACTTGGATGTAAAAGTGACAAGTATGAGCACGTGCTTATGTACATAACTTGTAAGTGATAGCTGTGTTATTCACTACTAAAGGTCTTCAGATAAGTTTTCAGTTTTGTTATTGCCATCTTAGTTTTTGAGTACCAATTAGACAAGTGAAGTGTTGTTTTGTTTTGGGTTTTTTTGGCAGCACTACTATTGATGTTGCCAACTTTATTTTTAGGAAGTCAACATAGTTGATCACATGGGAGAAAGGAGTGGTACAGGGAGATTTCTCATCCCTGCAATGGCTCAGCATATGCATTTAGAACTGCAGGCAGCTGCTGCCTCCAGTTTCTTTGTGAAACATCTAATTTTGTAGTTTGGTGTCTCTCCCACCAAAAAGGCTACGTCTGTGTTTCACTGCTGATATTGGAAACCTATTCAGCGATGCTAATTGTTAAGTCCAGTCAGCCAATTGCACTCAAGGTTATTGCTTTCCATCACAAAAAACTTTTTCACCTGTTGACATCTGGTGTGAACCTTGACCTTCCTGGGAAATTTTTGGAAGTATTTTAAGAATTATGTTGCTCTGTTACAGAATAACACTAGGGAGGTATTTAGGAAATGTCAGATTTGGTTTACTTGTTTTCTTTCCCTGTGACGAAAACAAGCCAATAAATCTCCCCAGAGAACACTCTATAGAATGTAGAATTTCTGTGCTCAGCACCTCTGGACTGTTGTTTCCACAACTGCATACAAACATTTTAAAAAGGTTCTAATACACCTGAATTTTGCAGAAGTAACTTAAATTTTCCGTTGCTTGCATTTCATCTTTTGGGTTTCTTTTTCAGTAAGCGGAAAGTGATGAGAAAATTAAGTAGGCTCATGTAGAAAGTATGTCTTCTACAGGATCTCAGTCTTTTTTCTGTCCTCTTTTTTCTTTTTTTTTCAGAAGTTTGGTAATTCTTATGATGGTAAGACAATGACTGATGTGTTGTTATGTAGGAATAGATCCACTTTTTGGCTTCCCATAAAGCAGATAACTTATGCCAGCAAACAGCAGGTGAAGTCAATATCTCTCAACTTAGTGTGATATGTTGATTATGTTGAAATTTCAGATGACTTTACACATGAAGTCATTGGGGGAACCTTCAGGTGAGGGAAAGTCTTCTGTTTTGACAGATTAGTGTTATGACTTTCCCTGTGCAACACTAGTTTTACTTAGTTGAGTACAGTCTTCATTCTGACCTTTGCCCAAATCTCTGTGTGTTATAATTCTTGATATATTTTTAATATCTTATAGTTGGCTGGTAAACAAACAAATGAAAAACCACCCAAACAAAACCTTGTGTGTAGTTTTGTACATTTTCTTGGGTCGTTTTTTTTTTAAACAGCTGATCTATAGTAAGGCATGTGCAGAAATAGGCCTGCTAGAAACCTTGGCTGACCCTGTGACATTTCCTTTCAACCAAGCTGCATGCCTGATCATAAATATTTTTACTTGTTCCAGTAGTTTACTGACTTGGAAGCTGTAGTGGATTTGTTCCTGCTCAGAATGCCTGGAGTCTTCTCAGATAACATTGAGTCTATTTTGTCTGTTCAGCTTTTATCAAAATCTGCTTTTTCACTTCGCTTTTTCCTCTGCTTTTAATTCTCATAATTGAATTAGTTTTCTTGATTCAGCATAAATTATGCAAGTGTTCTGAATTTAATAGCCTCTTGTCCATGTTACTCTGGTATACAGCTTCTCTTTGCAATTCATGGAAGAATTCCATGGCATTTAATGAACCTACTCAACATGTAAGTAAGTTTTTCTGAAGAGTTTGTTTATTTTAAGTTGTGCTTTTCTAGTTGGAAAAATCAGTCTTTAGCTATTTCAGCAAGAGCAAAGGATTTTGAGGATAATTTTGGACAGTTTGGGCTTTCATGAAGTTAGAAGGATGCTTTCCATAGGTCTTTAACACAGAAAATGGAGGGATTTTCTTTTTTTAGAATTGGGCAAGAGCCATAGTCATAATTGTCTTTGAGAAGAATCTTTCTCCTTGGTATTGATGGCATAAGATACTACCATCTTAAATCAGGAACTTCAGCTTGTGTCTGTTATATTTTTTAAATTGGTCAAAATAAGGAATGGTAAAGGAATGTGCAACTGTAGAAAAATCAGTGTACATGATTATGGGGAACTGTAGGATGAGTGAGATAAAAGTCTTTGTGTCTGAGGGCTGGGAGTTGAAATGACACAAGTGTGGAATTGAGGGGACAAAAGGTGAGATATAAAAGAGACAGGCCACTAGCCAGGCAGGAAGACAGCTGAAGTGGAGATGCCTTGGGAAAAGGGAGCCTGGCATGGGGTCTGGTGAGTACAAACCTGGGGAACTAAGATTTTACCATAGGGAGGGATAGTTGGAGTCTAGTGACTGTAATTGTGTGGGATGATTTGGCTGTGACTCAAGCTTTTGCCCACCCCCTCCACCATGGCAGAAGACATCTGCAATAGCTTCAGGAGGTAACCTGAGGAACTGGGATCAGAACACCCATCATCAGTATTGTTTCCAGCAACAATCCATGGGAGCTGTGAGGGAGCCTGTGCTTGTCCTAACTGATATCGCTGCTCTTTCTTCTCACTGCCGTGACCACCCCAGAGAGGTTGGGAGTAGAAGCTGGGGGAAGCTCTCTCCCAGTGCTCAGCTCTGAGGTTGCCTCACCTACTCTGAGCCACCCAGATGATGTGGATGGTGCACACCCCGTACCTAAAACACCACACATATTCTTCCTATTGCCACATCTTCTGGGTGGTGGTTCCCTTTTTGTAATTCCCGATAATTACTCTGTAAAATTCACAAAGAGTAATTACTTGTTGTCTGTGGAAGGCTGTTGCTGTAAGTTTAAAGGTTGCTATGAATTGGAAAAAAAAAACCCCACTTAACCTTAATAAGCATTATCCATGTTATGCAGTATTTTTTTCCAAATCTGAAATTCATAGGATAGTTACTTGAGTATTATTGTTTTCACATGGGGATTGGCATTACACTTTAGATTTCACAGCCTGAAATAGAGCTGCTTAACAAATGTAAACAAGTTCCAGACTTAAAGAGAGTGTTCAAGCTGTTCTCTAACAGTCCAATTAGGGACCGTTCTTGTAAACAAAATATGCCTAGGTAGTACCACGGTTTTAGTAATAAAGTTATAAAGATTGCTTTTGTGTAGCTCTGTCTTAGGTAAGAACCCTGTATGTCATCTCTGAGGTATTGACTTAAATGAAGATGAAATGAGTCATTCTTTACCCCCAGTTATAGGCTTCTTAAAGGTATGGTTGCAAAAGAACTTCCAGCTTTGGCACTTGATGTGGTTTCTAACTAAACTTTCAAATTCATCCTTTTTCTCTTTTTTTTTCCTCCCTCAAGCTGCATTCCCCTTGTATAATGATTAGAAGCCCTGGGTGGTGGTGAATCTTTCAGAATTAGGACTGGTGTGTTGCAAGAGTCCTGTAATCTCAGCTCCTTGCTACTTCTGCGCTTTTCCTGGAGCAATGACAAAGTTAAACTAGGACCAGCCATTTTTGTCAATTGCCAATCAAGGCCTTGTGTTCTGAATTTAGAGCTCTGGTAAAGATGGAATCTCTAAATTATGTATTACTTCTGAATAATCTCATTTGCATGAAAAAATCCTAAGAAGAAAAGTGAGCAATTCAAGATACAATTTTTGAAAATGTGAACCATTCATCACAAATCAGTCTTGTTCTATTAAGGTTGAGGTGTGTGTAAGAGGCAGAACTTCTCTGAACTTTCACCTCTCCTAATAGCTTTCTTGTAATTATGGTGAAGCCTCCAAAGGTGGCTGGACTTTGCATTGGTCAGTTTACCTGGGCCCTAAAGACATCTCACCAGAAGAATCCAACCATTTTTCCTGTCTTTAGATAGTCTTAGATTTTGAAGTATCTGGTTTTCGTCAGGCATATTGCCTGGTAAAAAGAAATTTGTAGTCCACAGACATAAAGAGTTCCTGATTTTTTAATGAAGATCTGGAAGACATCAAGCCCTCTTTGAAACTAATCGTTTACTGATACAAACAAGAAATACCTGGAAATACATTACTAGATTTCTTACTTGATCAGGTGGTGATTCAGTCATTCATTTAGTTCTGAAACCTGTAGCTATAAATTAAATTTCTGTTTGTTAGAAGCATATCATCAGTATATGGAGTCCGTTTAAGGAAATTTTTTTTTTTTTATTTAACTGACAAAAGAGCCCTGTGGTTTGAATGCTTAACAATGTGTTTATTAGTCATTTTGGGAGAACGTTGTTGGTTTGTGTTTATCTGAAAACTACGTGCTTTTGTGGGAAAGCAGATAACCATAAAAAAGCCCCAGACAAGATGGTTCTCAGAAACTTGAGAGAAGATGGTTAACTTTTCTTGGAAAGTCATTGCCCTGCCTGTGCCCCAGTTTGACTGTCTGCATTTAGTGAGTTGCACAGAATATCTGGATCTAGTTAGTTGTTGCTGGATTTTTCTGCAAGGAGAATGGAGTACTGAGGTAAAATGTGTAATCAAGCAGTATGTATTTATTAATGAAATTTAAAAATTCAACTGATGAATTTGTGGAATTTGTACACCAGGATCCCAGTCACTGATGTGCTAAAGTCTCATCTTAACAGCAAGATCTGCAAATGTGAGAGATGTGAGAGGTTGTGGCTGATTTAGGTAATCAGTTTAGCTGGCTTAGTGTAACTTAAGAAAGAACTGGAAGTATAAATGAAACAGGAAATTTATTTTTTCTTCTAAATAGGTAATTTGGTAGGATAAGGCATTCACTCTTCAGAACTCTGAAAAACATGGTGCACATGACTATATTGTGATAGGGTTTTTTAATTGTTTTATGTATGTGGAACACCCATTGTCTAATCATTTTGTCTAAGTGAACCTATGTACTCATTGTTATACACTTAATAAGAATCTTTGTGATAGCCCACATATCGATACCAAGCTGAATATATAAAATTAAGCCCAAATAATTACTTTATTGTAGACCATAATTTTTAGTTACCCCCCAGAAGGCACAAATTGTAGTTTAGAAGGTTATGCAATTTCAAGTCAGCGAGTTTTGATGCAGGTTGCAACCATACCTTTTTAAGGGGCAAAAATGCAAAGCAAACTGCTTGCTCAGCTTAGCCCATGGCTGAAACGAGCACCTCAGCCCATCTGTTCAGGGCTTGCTTGAACATGCTGACTCCATCGATTTTCAGTGGGTGAGTGGCTGGCTGGCAGCTTCTAGGGTTTTATAGCTCAACTGGCAATCAGAGAGTTTGGTAAAAAGAAAGCACCCTTGTGATGGGAGGATTTCCTCTGCTAAATGCTACTGTGTGAATGCCACTAGTGCAGTAGCTTCGGGTTCTTGAAAGTTTCTCAAGGAGCACGCTGGGCTTGTTACCAATTGAAGCTAAATGCAGACCAGCAAAAAGCCTCATTTATTTGTAATGCATGTTTAAATCTTAGTGTTTCAGCAAGGATGAAAGGCTCAGGCTTTTTTTGTAATTTTTTTTTATTTTTTACGTGGCTATTTAATCTCTGCCTAAAGTTTAGTTACACTGTGCTATCCTAAATCCAAACTAAAGATAATTTGAAGTTAGTCTTAGTTCTCAGGGATTTGGTGCCTTTATTTTAAAATACTTTGTTCCTCTGTTTAGATCTTAAATTACTATTTTTTTAAATTAAAAATTTTGCTCAGTTTGTAAAGTAATAATACACCTCAAATTCAGCATTTAAGCATTTCTGTTTGGGAGAAGAATGAATGGTACTTGTAAAGAGTAGTGTAACTTTTTAAAAACTACTCTGGTTTTTTTTACTTATTTTGTTTAAAACCCTAATTAATTCAAGAGTCTGAATTCCTTTTCTCCCTTTCTTTCTCTTTAGTTTGATCAGGTATTTGATATTCAAGGTTTAAGATGTGTAGTATTATTGTTTTGAGTTAAACTCCAAAATATAATTTTGTTGCATAAAAATAACATTGGTGCAAACAAGAGAAATTGTTTCTAAACTGTTGCTGCCAATGTCATTCTGCAAAATAAAAATGTGGAAATAAATGTAAAGCTACGCTTTTACTTTAATTGACCCTTTACTGTTCTGGAACATCATTTATCGCAGAGTCACAGAATATGCTGGGTTGGAAGGGACCTATCAGAATCCTTGAGTCCAACTCCTGGCCCTGCATAGAACGCCCCAAGAGTCACACCCTCGTCACTGTGCTCGTCAGTGTTGTCCAAATGCTTCTTGAACTCGGTCAAGCTGGGGAGCTGTTCCAGTGCCCAACCACCCTCTGGGTGAAGAACCTTTTCCTAAAATCCAACCTAAACCTCCCCTGACACAGCTTCAGGCCATTCCCTCAGGTTCTGTCAATCATCAGGAAGAGATCAGTGCCTGCCCCTCCTCTTCCCCTCATGAGGAAGCTGTAGACTCTGATGAGGTCATTTATATCCCAGTTTTTTCTTGCACACACAGGTTTTCTTGGAAAAGTTGAATTTTCCTTTACAGGAACTTTACTAAACTCAATTATGATGTAATGGTGGATAGAAATAAATCCTTATTGGTTTTTTACATGAATTTTGGTGTCCAGGAATAGCACTTAACTATTTCTGTTAAACTCCCAAATGTGAAGACTGGTTTTCACTTTCAAAACCTGGTGGGTTTAGGACTGTTCTAAATGTAAGCACGCCTACATTGTGAATTAATGTATAAGCAAACAAAAACAAGCATAAAAGGAGTTAGTAACATTTTATTTATTCTAAGTTCCAGAACCCATACAAAAACCACATGAAGGACCTGGAGAGATGGGGAAGCCTGTGGTCATTCCAAAAGAGGAGCAAGAGAAAATGAAAGAAATGTTTAAAATAAATCAATTTAATTTAATGGCAAGTGAAATGATTGCACTCAACAGATCTTTACCTGATGTCAGGTTAGAAGGGTAAGTACTTCATGTTGTATTAAAAGTGTACTCTATTTAAATGAAGAATGTGCAAAGACTAATCCAAAACAACAGTTCAGTTCTGGAGGATATTACTCTTCAAGCAAACAGTTGGAGAATTTCCTGTATATAAGACACTTATTTGTAAAATAAGATGGACCAGCAGAAACTAGTTTTCTTCAGTGTTATTTAACTTTGAATCTGATTACAAGTATGAAGCCTGTTCAGGGAACAGAAATTATTTTGGTTGAAGGAAAGTTAACTTAAGCATTGGCATTTCAGGAAAAAAACACTTGTTTAAAAAATTCATGCACTGCTTGTAATGAGGCAGACTAAAATTTTGCTTTGTATAAAATAAAAGAGATTGGGTGATGAGAGAAATACTTCAAAAATTTTCTTACCTAATGAAATGTGCTAAGCCTCATTTAGATTGCATTATAATGTTTTCTAATATCCATCTGGTTTGTTTTTGATCTTGCCTCTGGAATATTGATCCTTTCAGAGCTATTTGAGTCATAAGTAATTAAAAAGAAAATTGTAGCCTTATTTTAACAAAAAATAAGATTGCTTTACTCTCCTGGGATTACTCTGGCAGAATAGCTGATGATTCCCCTCACCTCAACCCCCCTTCTTTATGAAAGGGACATTCAAGTTGAATAAAGCTTATGAAACAAAATTTTCCTAATTATCTACATTCTCTTGCAAGAATCAGATGCAATAGAAACCCCATTTCTTTAGAAGCTCTGCTATTGTATGCACAAGGCCTAGCTGCTGGAGGAATTTGTTTTCATCTCCTACCTCAGAAGATAATATTAGCAGAGTGAGATGATGCTCTTGCTGCTTTTCATTTTTAATGAGTGATAAAGATCTGGTTTGTAGGTGCCTTCATCCGTTGTGATGAAAGTGATTCTGTGTAGCAGCAAGTTCCTGGTAGTGCTAGTGTTCTTAATAATGGAGGCATATTTTTCAAAATATGATTTCACAAGTTTGAAATAATGTAGGTTTTCAATGGATTTTCAAATATGAAAACATACATTTGAGGATCTAAAAAGTTGACTCAATTGTTGAGGTCTAGACTTTGAATTAGCAAAAAATGGAGAGAGGAATTGTTATAAACTATTAAGAAATTATTACCTAGGCATCACTCAAGCTTGCAATCAAGTGAAATTGCAGTTTCAAAATCCAGTTTAGCTAGACAGAAATTTCTGTCTTTCACATTTGGCTATGCTCTGCAGCTATTGTGTTTCACAGTAAGACATGCTACAAGTTTTGTAATGTTGCATTTGCTTCTCTTCCATTTTTTCTGGATATACTGCTGTTGCTATACTCTGTGTGTGAAAGTGGAATCGTTGTATAAAATTTTAGGTATAGTTTCAGGACAGAGCTGGATTTTTCTGTTCTTGTAAATTCCTGCCAAAATTTAACATTTACATGTGTTTAGTAGTTTTTGAGAGAAAAATGCTTCCCCAAAACCTCTTCCATTTGTTATCTTTTCAGTGTGTACTTTATAAGGTTGTGCTAATTAAGAAGTCGTGGAGTATGTTAACATTTCTCTGGGAAATTTGAGAACAGTACTGTGTTTACAATGCAAGGGTATCTTAATCAGTATGTGTGGATCAGTATTACTCTTCCAGAACACTGTAACCATTTTCAGAATTGTGAAACCTATAAATATACTCTGGTGTTGTGTGTATGTCTTATGAAACTATTTATCTGATTAGCCAAAATACTCCAAAGTCAGAAACACTGTGCTGCATTAGTGGAATTACTTCTGTTATAATTTGTTCTATCTATGTCCCTGGTAATATGGAAATAGTTTGTGGAGAAGGAGAATGGGTAATTTTTAATCATTCCTTACCACATTTATGTGTCTACAGCACAGCTGCCAGTAGTACTTTCAATCAAGGTTTCGAAAAAGCAGGATGTGTTCAAAGGCACACTTAGCTATTCAACCATGTAATTATTTTCTTCACAAGTTTTGTGGGTTGCTTCCTTTAATGTGGTGTGGTGGAAAGAAGTGATTATTTCAAGTGTTCTAATTCTCCAGCATGTCAGTTTTTCTGAAGTGCAGAAGCCTGCAGAGGTTTTGCCTAGTGGTTAATCGTTGGAAAGCTGGTGGAATTAAGAGTGCCAGGACCAATTTGCCACATGTATTTAATGGGAATGGCATGACGTGTCAGCTGGAGAGCAGCTTTTGCAGTAAAGTGCATTATCCTTCAATTAATTTCTAGTTCTGCCAAACCCCTATCACCTGTGTAAAGACAAGTGTGTTGGTCCTGGAGTGCTCATAGGTTAATCTCTGCAGATGACCCACTCAGGGCATCCTGTTTATGTTGTGGCCAAGAAATTTTGTTCCCTTACTAGAAGAACAAAAATATGAGCTTCTTTAATAACTTCTAGGCACTTCTCCAGCTAAGGGAACTCCTCAGTACAAGACATCTACAGAAGCTGACATCTCTGTTCTGGCAAGTGTCTCCCAGTTGTATTTACAGGTTTACATTTATTTTTATTATTTGGCACAAAATTACCGAGGCACATGGACACCTATAAAATCATTGACATGTGCCTGAATTGCTGGTCACTTTGTGTCTGTTATCATTGTTCTACTTCTCTTTATCCCAGCTGAGTGTGATTTGCTCAACAGAAAAAGCTAAACCAGAAGTAATTTTTTTTAGCCTGGATACTTCCCAGAATCTGGACTGGGACATGTTAGTGTAACAAACTAGTATAATGGACAAGGCTACAACCTCTGGACGAAAGCTCTTGCAGGGGAATAAGCAGCTGTGCATACCAGATTGGCTTTAAGTTGTTAATAGAATAATTCTTGCAAGTATGTCTTATTCTAGTCTGTGAATCAATCATCAGAGTGGGAGTTGATTCACAGTTGCCAGGAAAATATGCAGCTGTGGGCTTGACATGACAGCAAAGAATAAAAGATGGATGATCAGGAGCACTAGAGTCTTGCCTTGATCTTGCTGAAGATGAGGGAGGCAATGAATAAAATAGGTGCCAGTGAGTAAAGTATGTGTTCAGCTGCTTCTGTGTGCCTTGGTGTTCGGGCTGGAAAGTAGGGGGGGTTGAAAGCATGAAATTTGCACGTGTTTTGTGACTTGGTTTGGCTCTCGGTGCAGTTGGAGGTGACTTCAGAAACTGCTTTGCAAAATGAAGAATGAGTATTGTGTTCTAAGACTGAGCTTTCCAGCCTGAACTCATTATTTAACAATTTGTGGAATATATAAAACTTTTAAGTGGACATTTGTTCCCTTTTGTGAGAGTTTAAACCAAATTCTGAGGTTTTTACGCTTGGAAAGAGCTGCTTAAAACACTCTTCTTTTTCAGGCACAAGGAATCAAGGCTTCAAACAATGGAGGCATAGCTGGGACAGAATGATTTTGTGTTTATGTAGGCTCTGGTCCCCACTGGATCTTGTGATGCAGTGCTAGCTGGGTGTCATATTTTGCAGGCTGAGATTTCTTGGAAAGGTGATGGGCTTCCCCAAGCAGATGTGCAGCAAGGAGGAGTATCCACGCTCCTTGCTGATCCCTCAGCAACCCTTTCTCCAAGTCTACAGGCTCCATACAATTTGGCATAAAAGGTCTTCCTTGTCATTTTTCCCTGGTTGGTATAATTTTGCCAGAATTAAGGGTATCAGACATCTTGTTATAACTCAGTTAGTTCTGCATAAAGTCTGGGATCTTTTAACTATCATTTTCTCAAACTGTCTGTACTCAGGAAGGTAGGTGTGGTGGCATTTTGAATGCTATAGTTCCTGTTAGGGTATAAGCAGAGTTTTTAGCCAGATGGCCTTACATATTTGAGTG
This sequence comes from Aphelocoma coerulescens, assembly GCF_041296385.1. Taxonomy (NCBI): domain Eukaryota; kingdom Metazoa; phylum Chordata; class Aves; order Passeriformes; family Corvidae; genus Aphelocoma; species Aphelocoma coerulescens. The sequence goes on along the minus strand of NC_091015.1, from coordinate 99,570,271 downwards.
AACTGTGTTTGAATCCATACAAACTATGACTTCAGCCACTTCTTGGAAAAAAGAAAGGTGCATATCTCTGAGACCTTCATGTTTAACTGGTACATTAATGTTGTCAGATTATTATTATTGAAGGGGTTTTTTTTCTGAATCAAGCTACCCTGCTCAGTTCCTGCTGCCAAGCTTCCTTTCACAACTGGGAGGAAGTAGACAATTTTCCAGGTTAAAAACCATTCTTCCAAGTTTAAGCTATACATGTATGTTGGGGAGTTTATGGCAATTATGCTGGGCTTCTTTCTGAGTAAATCTAGTAAAATAGTAATTCTGACTGATTCTGTCATATCTTTGATGAGTAAGAACAGAATTTGGATTTAGGCACTGTTAATTAGATGATACAATATAATGCTTTTCAGTTACCACAGTCTGTTTTTCATATCTATGCTTTAAAAATATTATGTTGATTTTAAGTATGAAATATGCATGTGAGAATACACTGGAATTTCAATTTTTTACCTGTAAAAGCAAATTTATTTGCTCTATGCTTTAGGATTCTACAGTTGAATCAAAATGTAACATATCCCTAAAATTAACACAATCTCAGTGTGAAGAAAATAGCTTGAGTAATACTATTTGTTGTAATACAAATGAAAGCACACATGCATGCTCTTGGAACTCAAATGTGGTATTTCATGGGTTTTTAAAAGGCAGCACTGAAGGGATTTGCTTCTATGTGAGGCTTGTGAAAGTGTGCTTTCTACTTATAGTTAGTTTAATTCAGGAGAATAGCTAAGGGCATAGTTTCATACTACATATAATTTGGTATAAACGTGGATTGCAGATGAAAGAAGTTTTCTCATCACTTCTGTTGATACTAATCTGATGATTGTGTGGCCTGGATGTTCACTGACTGGATGGACACCAAAAAGGGGGAAAAAAATATAGTTTGTTGATTCAGCAAACTGAAGCAACACACACAGCAACCAGATCTGGTTGAAAGAAGGGGATGGGACAAAAATGTAATGGTGAAAGGTGGGTTTATTGCTTTCGGCAGCAGCCCACAGTCACACTGGATTAGGTGGAATACGGTTGGGAAAAAAGCTTTCTCAGAACCTGAGTTTTGAAATCCCCATAAGACTGTAGGGATTTAAATAGCTCCATAAGTTGTGATGCAGTTTGTGAACATTAGGTATTCATTTAGCTCTGGTCATAGTAATGTAAACATTATAAAAAAAGAGCAAAGTTGTTAACATAAATGGTGGAAGACTCAGGAGCTTTTGACACAAGCTAGAAATCCAGGCTATTAATTAACCCGGCATCTATAAAGAAAATCTGCTGACCTCATCACCAGCAATGTAACTTTCAGCAATGTCATGGAAGTCTGAAAGCATGTGAGGTATTAAAGACTTTACTGTTCTTTCAAGCAGGAATGTTTTTTTGTCTGGCTTTCATGGTGCCTATAGCTTGTTACTGGCCCCATGTAGAGTCAGTGTTTGGAATTGTTCTTGTTCACATTGATTTAGTGAGTTAGCTGAAAGAAATTCCCTAGAAACCTTTTTCCTAGAGAAAGCTTAGTGGGGAAAAAAAAAACATTAAAAATCAGCTTACTTCCTGTAAACTTTTTTGGAGGGGGTTTACACTATACCCTCAGAGATACGTATATATATATATACACACACACACATGTATATGTGCACAAACACTTGACAATCCATTCTTGGTTGTAATCTTTTTATTCATGCTTATCCATTTTGGATGAGCTGCCATAATCTGAAATTTATTCAGATTGTTAAGTCAGGTATGGAAAATAATTGGTCTAGAGATCTTAAGGTTCAATTTCAGTCTCTGTGGACAGAATTGCTTTTGCTTCTGTCAAGAGATGCTTTTCTGTGATTGCTTTCAGGATAAGGAAAATAGTCAATTGCAGCTACTATTATTTTTATGAAGTTCTGCTTGAATTCTGTAACCACAATGGTTTTAAGAACCATTTTGGATTTTGTTTTCAGGGTTTAAAGAAGATTTCTACTTGACTCATGAGATAATGCGACCTTTCTTATATCCAAATCTTTGAGATCAGAAGAAAGGAAAATTTCATACTCTTGATGTCAGGTAAATTATGTAATACTATTGAAGGCAGATATTAAGCAGGCTGCGTTGAAATGTCTAGATAAGGATAAGGGATTTGCCTGCATTCAGGGCACCTCTTCACAAAGATTAATTGAAGTTGTGATATGAATTATAGAAAAGAAGGCCTCTTCCTAAAATGAATTGCTCTGATTTGATTGGAAGAAGCAGCTTCAGGGTAGTGTGAAGTTTTGTTGCAACCTTATCTGCAGTGCTTTCTCTTTGTTCAGTTGCAAGTTAAGCCATGGCTGTGTGCAAAGTCTGAGTGAAATGTGGTTTGGCATGTTACAACAGCCAGTGATCCCATCTTTCTCAGAAGAAGTGCTTTTAGTCTTTTCGGCTGTATTGCTTCTGTGTGAAAATCAGATCTTTATCCAGCTTGATTGTCTTCAATTTAGGAGCTTGGAGCATTCTTATAATTTATATAAAAAGCAGATTCACTAATACCTGCTCTTAAATATTATGAGGCTGCTCCTTATACTAGATGGTCCTTGTGGGTCCCTTCCAACTCAGCATATTCTGCGATTCTGTGATCCAGGAAAGACTAAGGCAGTGTCTACCAGAAAAACACCACGTGACTTGAGTCCTGGTGGTTCTTGTTGTGGTGTTTTGACAATTTCTCTGACACTCTGCCACAGGGTGTTCTCCCTTGATGGAAATGTAGGTCAGTCTCAGCAGCTTTGGGGTGACTCTTAACAGTCTTATTTCAAAACTTGTTTTCACCTGTGATTTAAGTAGAGAGGAGGTTTTTTGTTGGGCATAGCTGTGCCTCAGCTCTGTTACATTAACTTTATTGCAGCCTATAACTTAAGGCATATGAACAGGTAAGCAATGGAATGCTGACATTTTATAGCACTGCAGTGATATTCATCAGATATCAGTAATTAAACCTGAGGTTTCACGAGGGGAGTTCAGATTTTCCGATTTTGTTTTCTATCGATCTGGAATTAACTTTTGTAACCTCAAGCGAAAATAAATGTGTGTTTTCAAGTCAAAGGATACTGATGCTTGCTTTCCAGAGACACTCAATATATTTTGATACTGAGATGTGTGTTGTTTGTACTGCATCAGTAATATTAAACAAATTTATTACGGAGGGTGTGCTGTGTAGTATTTCCTCAATACTTCAGCTCTAACCTGATTTTCAGCAAGACTTGGATTATTCCAATGTGTCATTGTCAAATTTAAGTCCTGAGATGCAGTTTATTTATAACTGCAGTTTTTATTTATAACTGTTGTTTGTAGTATGCTAGATAAAAGATTGTACTAAATTTGTAAGATGACTAAATGTGCTTCCCTTCCTGCCCCAATCTGTTGCTAGTTCAGCTTTCAAAAATGCATTGCCACTGTGTTATCGTACTGCACGTACGAGCACAATCTGAGCTCCACTGGGACTTCCCAAGTGAGCTGCTCAGTGCACAGGAGACACTCTTACTTGTGCTCCTTCTCTGTCCTTTATCAGAGTGCTCTGGGCTGTGTGCACTGGGCTAGAAAACAAGGATTGCATACATGTTTTACTGCTGTTAATGTTTTTGAGCCACTGTAAATTATTGTTCATAACTTGTTCCTTTGAAAGGCTGGTGGAATATGGGAATAAAACTGGAAACAAGTAGAGCAAATCATGGCTCAGGTAGTGTCTGACTCTGTTAATTTTCATGATTAGGTAAGCATCACTGGCCTTGTTTTGAAAAATCCATTTAAAAAATAATGTTCCAATGTGTAACTTGTTCTCTCATTTCTCCTCTGTGGAGAATAACATGTTGGCAGCATCAGAAGAGGAGAAATTTGCCCTGTAGTACTTAGAAATTTAGCATTTATTTCTAATGCAGACTATAATTATGGCCTCATCTTTCTAGAAAATGACCTAAAATTTATTTCACGTTTTGCCTCAGTGAATGAGGTTTTCCTCATTGCGTCTCACTGCATAAGCATTATGGTAGTGTATAACTGATTTCCTACAAGACCTCTTCCTTGCTTGTAGCTTTGTTTGGGGTATGATTTTTTTTAGCCTATGAAAATGTATTTAAGAGCTATCCAAATGGTGATTCCTTGTTTGTCACTTTCAGAAATGATTTAGCATAAGTTTGAAGGGTGTGCAGACAGATCACTACCAACATTGTAAATAGATGTCTTTCAAGATTTGCCAACACTACACATGTAGCACTCAATCTTGGGTTTCAGAAATAATTCCTAAATTGATCCGTGAATGCAATTTCGTAACGTTGATAAATTGCCGAGTGCTATCCTGTAATAAGATGGCTGCACAGTTGGGGGTTTTTCTAAAGTAATAGTTGGAGTGTTTGTCAAAGACCCAGCAGTAAACTGAGAGAGGTGGCATGAGGACAGTGCAGGTGATGTCCCAAGTTTCTGGAGTCTCTGCATGCCTAGCTGTGGGTAGCTTTTTTATCTCTGGGTTGGAGATTGAGCAGATCAGATAGGTATCAGAAGAATTTCACCTTCTGATGAATTCAATTGAAGCATCTGGTATGATCACCTGGTAGATTTCTTCTGCCCCTGCAGCGGTGAAGTGCATTTGTTTCCTTATTGCCTCAGCAGTGTGAGAGAAGAGAGGCTTCCACTTCTGTCAGATGTGGAGAAGGATATTTAGTTGTGGTGTTGTAGAAAGTGCAAAATGAAAAGTTGTCTTCTTTCCCTGCAAGTTTGTGCTGAAGCTGCAATTAAACTCTGAGATTTAATGGCTTAATTTTATTTGGACATAATTGCCTTACTTGTTGTCTCTTCTGGTTATTTTTGTAATGTCTCCTGTGGACTATTTGTACTCTGGGCTGAAAGAGAATGCAGCAAAACAGTTTATTCAGAGGCTCTTCAGATGCATTTGAAGTAGCATCAGGTAGTTTCCAAGTGGTTATATTTAATCTATTGAATAAAATTCTCTGAGTTTTTTTTCCTGAACATCTCTGTGTGTAAAACCTGTAGAGCTTCTATGAAAGATTCAACTTTCACCTTCACAGAGAGTCACAATAATGGAGAAGCAAAACAAAACTCCGTTGCTTTTAGCCTTTCATTTTAAAAACTTTTGTAATGGATTTAGAACTTTTGAGTTCTGGCTACAGGGTGTAAGGGGCAACAATGTGTATTTATTTTGCTGTCATTGTTCTTCTTTAGCAGTGTTATATGCTAGGATCTGTCCAACTTTCTTTGCTTTTAGTCCATTAAACTTGATTTCCAGTTATAAAGTATTCTGATTTCTTACACTGCCCTGTGTTCTTGGGGAGATATGGACCTAGGACTAGCTATGTGGTTGTAGTGAACTGGGCCAAACTATTCTCACAGACCCATAGAATCGTGGAATGGTATGGTTTGGGTTGGAAGGGACCTTAAAAGATCACCTAGTTCTAATCCCCCTGCTGTGGACAGGGACACCTTCCACTAGACCAGGTTGCTGAAAGTCCCATCCAGCCTGGCTGTGAACACTTTCAGGGTCATCCACAAGCTGGGCAACCTGTTCCAGTTTCTCATCACCCTCACAGTAAAGTATTTATTTCTATTATCTAAACTGACCCTGTTTCAGTTTAAAGCCATTCTCCCTTGTCATGTCATTACAGGCCATTTTAGAAAGTTCCTCTCCAGCTCTTCTATACCCCCTTTAGGTCCTGGAAGGTGCTATAAATTCTCTTCAGAGCCTTCTCTTCTCCAGGCTGAACAACCCCAGCTCTCTCAGCCTGTCTGCATAGGAGAGATGCCCTCTGGTCATCCTTGTGGCTTTCCTCTGGACTTGCTCCAACAAGTGCATGTCCTTCTTATGTTGAAGGCCACAGACCGGAATGCAGTACTCAGTATTCTGAATATGTGATGCAAGATTTCAAAAAGATGAAATTCTGTGAAGAATATGTGTGAGCATCTTACAGAGGTCTGAGCAGAGTCGTGTCTTTATAGTTGTGTGTTTGTAAAACAGCTTTAAAAAGTCTAGGTACTAAACTTAATTATTTTTTCTCACATCTGATTTTGATGGGGCATTAAAATCTTTGATAATTTTCATTCTATTTCCTATGTAATTTTCCACTTTATTTCTGTTGTGGTTTGACCCCAGCTGGCAACTAAGCCCCATGCAGCCACTTGTTCACTGCCCCCCTACAGTGGGCTGGGGGAGAGAATCAGAAGGGTAGAAGTGAGAAAACTCGTGGGTTGAGGTAGACAGTTTAATCAGGAAAGCAAAAGCCACACAGGCAAGGAATTCATTCACCACTGCCCATGGCAGGCAGGTGTTCAGCCATCCCCAGGGCTCCATCACCTGGAACAGTGACTTGGGAAGACAAACACCATCACTCTGATTGTATTTTAACAATCTGGTCTATTTTTTTTCTGTGTCTTTAGGTAATAGGACAGAAGTCTCTGTTTGTATTTAAAGTATATGATGTTTTTGGGGAGTTCCACAATCTAAATAATATATGGAGTCACATTAGCTGAGAGTTTGCATAGTGAATTCCGTAGATGAAGGAAAGGATGATGCATTCCATGTGGAGTAGACATTCTCAGCTGCTGTTTGGAGTCTTCATTAAATTACTGGAGATGGTATGCCTTCCTAATATTATGCACTCAATTTTAAAGCTGTTTGAGGCATGATCCAACAAAAGGAACATAATGTATTAGTAGCTCATTAAAATTCAAATTATCCTTAATTCATAGGCTGTGTGTCATACCCCTCATGGTTTTATTCTGCTTCTAATGTTGCATAACTTGGTTGAAGCTAATGCTGTATTTTAAATTCTATAGTAGTCTTTTCTGGGGTAATTTGTTTTCAAATGAAAGACAAAAAGAATTCTTAATTTAAATGTTTGTTAATAGAATAAAACATGAAGTTTCCTTAGAAGGCTAATGTCTAATCATGGGCATCAAGTGTTCTCTTTTATTTGTCTTATATTCTGCGGTGATGTTTTCCTGGGGGGGAAGAAGTTACCAGTCTTTTCAAAATTAAAACCAGGAGGTTTTATTTGTAATGTATTCATAACAATTTGTACAGATATAGCTAAAAGGTATATGGAAAAGGGCAGGTAAAAGGAATACTAAAAAACAGGTCTCATACCATCAATTCTTTCAGTTGTCTTGTCTGCATCAATGAATCTTTCCAGAATAATTTCACACCAAACGCTTTATTAAGAATAGCATTCAAAAATGCCAAGCCAGTTTTGTTATGAAGCACCCTTGTGTTACAGCAGCCTTTCACGTGTTGGTAAACAAGTGTCACGGGTTAAACCCAGCCAGCGACCAAGTGCCAGTGCAGGGCCACTCCTAAATTGTTAGCCCAGGAAGAGCTGATCTCTGGGGGTGAGAATCGACACGTTTCATTATGGCAAAGTGGAGATTCACCTTCTGCAGGACAGAGCAGAAGGGATGCCTCGCAGTGGGGAGGGGCATCCCCAAAAAATTCCTGTAAGCCTTCCTGTTGGTGCTAAAAAGTTCCCCCTCAAAGACAGATCTCAAATGTTTTGATATATTTATACTTCAGACAGTGTAATGCTGTATAAACATTGTAGTCCCTGATCACCTGGCTGATGTTTTTACCAGTCCATTGACTTGAGCTCAGTAAAATAAAATCCTCTGGAAAACCATGATAAAAGGCAAGGCTGAAGATGAGAGATTTCGTACTACAATAGTAGATCCTGTGGCTATCCCAGCATGATATTCCTGGTGAATGACACATTGTTACTGTTTTTCACAGAGAACTGCTAACAGGCTTCTCTTGACTTTTTTACAAATATTCTTCCAAAAAGTAGAGGAGCAATGGTGGATTTGTATTACTATTGTAGCTGAATGTCTACAGTCAGAGACTTATTTTCTGGTCTAGAGAGCAGTGCAGCAGAAGGAATAAAACATTTTGGTTTTAAAGTAGCAAAGCAGACTGAACAAGTGGCAAACATGGGGATAAAATTACATGGTTTATGATTGAATTTTTCATCTGAAATTCATAGCATTTTTGTGAAAACCTATTTTATTTTTCAAGGGATACCAAAGAAGTAACTTTTTCAGTTGGCATGCTTTGCAAGATTTTTTTTTTACATGTGAAATGAATCAGGATAACATAGGGATATATGGAAACTTTCCATAAAGATTTTATTCATAAAGATTTATTAGTTCAGTGTGATGAATAATTAAATGGGGCATAGTTGTATAATAAGTAGGTATAATATTGAAGGCAGATAGTGCCTGATCCTACTGCTTCAGTTCTCAGAAATGGTTTCACAGAAGCTCTTCCAGGTATTTCTTCATTTGCACCTGGACTTACTGATCCTTTTTGAGATGTCTGTGCATGCTGGGCTTTTGTCACCACCTCAGAGCTGAAATGCCGGTTTGCTGTGAGAGCTGCTCTCTCTGAGAAGTGCTCTGGCTGAGTTATCCAGAAAATAAAATACTGATGTTGGGAGCCTGGTTCTGGCTGACATTCCTAGTGTCACTGTCTGGCATGCTGACACCATAATCCTGTTGTATTGGCAGGCTGTTCCTTAAGCATTGCTTCTGTATATTTAGGGTAGAGGATATGCACTCTGCCTCTCAAGCCCTTGGACAGTGCTGCTGTTAGGACGATAGTCATGAGTACTCGTTAATGTATTTTTGTAGCGCCTAGATCAGGTTACATTACAGTGAATTGACTCAACAATTTGGGATCTAATAAAAGCTTTTTTGTTGGAATGGAGCTCCATTTAATATAATTCCTTTTCCACCTCAGTGTGTTCCTTGTGTTTGAGATCTGCATATATCTCTTTAACTTTGATTCTTGGAGGATTAATACCATGAAATCTTACATAAGTAACCGTGTCATTTTTGAATGTGCAGGAGGAACAGATCTCTGCAGAGAACACTTAAATTTGTGTGGTTATTTTTTAGAGCAGAATTGGAGTTTTTTCAGAATTGTGACCAGTACTTTGTGTACAGTGTATTGATTTTTCTAGAAAATAATGAAAACGTCGATTGTTTTAGAATAGCATTGCAGAATGTAAAAATTTTGGCGGCATATGGGGTTACTTGAAGTGTATGTCATAGTTTATGTGAATCCCCTATATGTGCTGTTGGACAGCTAAACCTATGGTTTTCCATGCTAACTTTGGAATGTGAATATAATTCTCTTTTAATCTGGTGAACTTCTGAGCACTTTGAACATGTATCAAACGTGCACTGTGTGCTCCTTTGTCATGCTCTGCATGAAATTGATGTATCAGGAATGTCAGTATCAATACTCAAGAGATGAACCCCAGACTTTCAGCTCCAGCTGAAGGCCTGACCTTTACAAACACATGCTTTAATTTGGTTTATAGGTGTAAAACGAAGGTGTATGCAGACAACCTTCCCACGACCAGCGTTGTCATTGTGTTTCACAATGAGGCCTGGAGCACCCTGCTGCGGACCGTGCACAGCGTGATAAACCGCTCCCCGCGGCACATGCTGGAAGAGATCGTCCTCGTCGATGATGCCAGTGAAAGAGGTGAGGATCACATCGATGCTTTAGCTTGCTGCTCTTTATACTTCAAAAGCTGAAACTGACTTGATGTGGGCTTAGCCCTTCTTAGCAAAGCGCAGCACCCTGGGGCAGGGGAAGGCAGAGGGAGCAATGCCCATTTTGAAATACAGATGGATCATTCTGCACTGAAAGCTGGTGTAAGTTTGTCAGTCTGGTTACTCTTCTGTTGGCAGCATGGACTTTGTGTTTGCTAGTGGGTTTATTCTCTTACAGTTTTAGTGTTTTCCATTTAGAATTTTAGCATGTTCATACAGCTTGAGGGTGTTTAGTACTTGAATCATCTGGTGAATACTAGCAAAGGCAATTCTGCTTGTTGCACGCATTTGAATTTACTATCACTGCCACCATTAGGCTTGGGGTTCAGAGGGATCAGTTTTGATTATTCAGTTCATGGGAAGTTAAAATTCAATTTCTATGCTGCAGAAGGTTCCACTTCTTAATAAATAGTGCTCCAGACGAAAACTCCATGCTACAGAATGAAACTTGCCATGTGTAATAAGCAAAACTTGAAGATGATTTTTTTCTTAAAGTATAATATTATTTAGATTTTAAACTTCATGGTATTTTTAAATTACAGTATATTAGAAATAAAACTAATATTCTATATAATACTTAACATTTAATTTTGGTTAATAGGTGATATTTGGCTTGTTCTTTGCTTAATATTTCTTGTTGGTAGGGGTTATGAAGTACTTTTTTCCCCTGTGCTGGTAAATGGAGGTTAGAGGGTAGTACAGGTTTTTTCATCTAAAACATGGCTATATTTTTATATTGATCCACCTTTTTTTTCTATATTTCTATTTCAGAAGTTTTCTTCTAGAACTAATGGCTAGTAGGCCACCAGAGAAAAAAGTCTTGACAGTCACCACTTGTAGGCTGTTGCCTGTATCAGAAGGAATTCCCATGTGTCACACAGAGAAAGGTTTTACACACAGCATGCTTAGTGTTGCTCACACAGCTCAGCCTGTTGCTTCTGATTCCAGTGATGCAAAATTCATGTTTTGCTGCTTATGGTAATTCCAAATTCAGGGTAAGATGTCTGACTGTTGTCTAAACAGCAGGATCTGCCCCAGATCTGCATGTATGAAGAGAGACACTGGATTTGCTCTAAGTAGCACTATGATATGTGGGTTACAGTGGGTAACGGGAGGTTTTAGGATAGTTAGGAACCATCTACCATGGCTGACAGGAGCTTTTGTAGCTGGAGGAGCATTAGAAGTGGATTTTTGCACTAAGGTGGTAGAAAATATACTGAGTTGCTTCTTCAGCTTAGGGGTGTGTGTGTGTGTGATGCGTGGCGCGTTAGCTGGCCTGTTCCATGCTGGGTAGGTGTGGAGCACAGCTGCTGTGGAGCAGCCGAGGGAAGATCCCGTCAGCCAACTGCGCTCGCAGCGATCTGCTTTCCTGAGGAAGCACAGCTCACGCACTCGGGTTGTGTTTGCACTTGTCTCTGTTCCCTTCCTTTCTTGGGCACTCACTGGCTTTTGCTTTTCCTTTTTTACCTAACTCTAAATGATGCAGCTAATTCCAGTGCAATTTGGAAGAAAAGACAGAAGCATTAAATACAATTACATTCCGGCAGCCGAGGAGAAATGCCTATGCAAAGTGCCACATAAACGTGTTCCAGATTAAATGAGAGGGATGATCAACTTTTGCTTTTAGAACGGCACAACATCAAATCTTTGCTTTTTGCACTTGTGGGTAATATGTAATTATAGCCCTTGATTTGTTGCAGTTTTTTAGCCTTTATATAAAAATTCCACATTTTTTAAAATCAAAACAGTTCTTGGCACGAATTCAAATCAGTGCTAATTATTTTTTGTGACAGGTCAGCTGTCAGTATGACCTAGAAATGAAGAGCAAGCTAATATTAGAATGATGTAGACATCATATTACTTATGTTTTGCCTCTTCAATTTCTGTTTTAGAAAAAAATCAATTTCAACGTAGCAATAGAGATGTCCTCACTATAAATAATAGAATTATAGTCCACTTAAAAAAGCATGTGGCTTTCTCTAGATAAATTTTCTGTTTCTGGGTTTGGTAATATAAACAAATGAACTTAATTCCAGGCTGAAAAGTAGAGCATTTCATACTTTTTTTCGTGGTGTTACTGAACCTGTTCCAGTATTTCTTTTTGAAGTCTGTGAGCTTCATTTCAGATCACTTAGGCATCTTTTATTTGTTGTTATTCTCAACAATTACTGAGAGGTTTTTTTTTTTTGTTCTGTTTTCCAAGAACTTGTTACGGTTCCATCAAGTATGCTTTTACATTAAACAAAACAGAAGGGTATGATGACTGAAGATGTGAAGGGTTTGTGTTTGCTACTTAAGCATTCTGTTTGTGTTGAATTAAACCAGCATACTTTTCCAGAAAAAGACAATGTTCAGCCTGAGTATTGTATATTGAATTCTAACATCAGAGTCATTTTAACTGGAATAAAGTAAGCATTCATTCTGCCTGAAGCACACTTTGTACCTGCTAGTGTCATGCTCTTAGAAGAATGAATTTGCATAATATCATGCATTTATTTACACCCAAAAGAAAAGCGTTGGAGAGACAAGGCATATCTGTAACATTGTTCTCTAGTTACTGATCAGAATTGCACCTTTAGTTTTTAAGTACTGGTCTTTGGTAACTAATTCAAAACAGTTAATAGGGGAAATCAGGATTTGCTGGTACTCCAGGTCAGCACCCAATAGCCAGGTGTGGTAGGCAGATTACGTCAGGATAGATCACATCCACAGAACTTAGTTACAGAGATACAGGTCAAAGCAATGTGACCGCAAGACTTGTAAAAATGTTCATACCTCTTAAAAAACCATGTTTGCATGCTTATAAAAATGCTAAATCTGTGTTTTACTGTAGTTTAATTTAAAAAAAGGTTTGAAACTTAATTTTTCATTTATATTCATATCAATGTGACTCAGTAATAGAATCGGCAAGGTATTTTTCAACTAATGCACTTAATTGACTTGAACAGAATATATTTGCTCTTTTGGCTTCCTTAGTTCTGCTGCTTCCACAGAAGATGCTCAGTCCTAGGTAAAACTATGCAGAGTTTTGACAGAGAAAAGTCTTGAATGGAATATTCACCACAAAGAGTTATACCTATGAAACTACATGAATTAATATTGTTCCAAATTAGAAGTATTGTGGAGATGTTTGAGGTTTTTTTAAATGTTATCAAACCTCACTCTGAAGTAAATGAAGCAACGCTGAAAAATTAGTCAGCTCTAATCCTGGGTCACTTAAAAGCAGCTGACACTATAATGCATAAAACCTCCCATCTCAGTGTTCAATATAGAATTTTGTATAAATATGACCAACAGGTTTGTATAAAAAATCATCTTCACAGCTTGATCCTGGTGTTTCTTGTAGGCCAAAATGTATTACAGTCATTAAAAGATTATTCAAATATTTGCTTTTTTCTTTAAGGGAAAAAACCAAGGCTTACCTAATAAGAAACTATTACTAGTTTCTGGGTGCATGACTAATCAAAAAATCTAGATTCCTGCTACTTGAACAAAGGAAGCAATTTGTAAGGGATGTGTATTTGTAAGGGATGCTATTAGAGAGGGAAAATAGCTGCTTAGATTTGAGCATTTTACCCTAACTGCTGGTAGCAGAGGAACTTTGGAAATCTTGATGCCTGAATTATTTACTCTGCTTTTATAGGGATGAGACATCAAGCTTTATCTTTTCTGCTTATTTTGCTGAAGCTCTAATAATATTTTAAGAATATTACTAGAGGTAATAGAAGGTTTGTCACAATGTTTTGTTTCTGGTAGTAGTCCCTTCTGAAGTTTTGAACAAGGTGATCGTTCATAAGAATATTCTTATGGACATGGTTAAACATGGGAGAAGGACTCTTCTTAACCTTTTTCCCTCCACAGTGAAAACATTGCACACATCTACGATTCTTTCTTAGAGGAAAAAAAAGTTGAAAAGTACTTGATAAATTGAAATTTTAAATACTTTACAGAGAAAATGTAGGTAGGACTCAAGATTTTTATATGCAATGCATTGGGCATGACTTTCTGTAATGTAAGTTTGTGTTTTATGCTAGTTCTTGACTGGCTGCAGTTGTATTATTGCAATCTTTCTCTCTTCCCCCTGCCAGAATTTTACCGTTTCGTTAATGTAACTACATTCAAGAACCAATGTCACAGCCTATATTCATTCATTTAAGTTTAAAGTGGATGGAACTACTTTAAAAGCTTATCAGTACTACACCTGAAATGTGCAGAGAAACGTGGTGATTTGTGTGACTTGCTCGTAAGGTGGTGAGCATAGAGAGGAATGCTGCACATTCTATATATATATCATGGGAGCTGTATACATTAAAACTATAAACATTGCCATGATACTATTTCTTTTAAATTAGTGTCTTTGGAAAGCTACACTGTAAAGAGATAAGTCTATATTTGCTACAGACTCAGTCAAATGATCTCTGTCAAGACAAAGCCTTGCAAAATGTTCAGACACGTATACGCTTGGTTTGTACTAATAAATATTTATTAATTTGAGTTTCTGTTCATATGCAAAATAAGAATTAACTTGCTTTGAGTTTCTCTGGAAAAACAAATATTTAGATGTATCAAATTCTTATCTACTTTTAGCACAGTTTAGCTTTCAAGGCATGTCAGAACTTAGTTCTGTGGGTTTTAGTGGCAGTCCAACAATGCACAGAAAAAACTGTGAAGGCAATTAGAAGTCATTCATCCATAGAAGTGGTAAGGAATGGTAATCACCTTCAAGTCAGCCCTGCCTCTTGAGGTTTGCAAAAGACCCCCTAAGAGTTCGTGCTGAGCCTTTCCCATCCCCTCCAGTGTCACTCTTGTATGAGGTACTTACTACCTTATGTGAAATCCTGCTACAGGCTTTGCACTCTTGTACTACAACTTTCAGCTCCTGTGTCCTTTGAGTGTACAATGTAATATTCCATAGTGTGCAGTAAGACCATTTTGCCTTTTTTACACATTTAGAATCTGTGAGTTATTGCAGAAGTCTATTTCTGTGACTGTCCATTGCATTCTCCCTCACTTCTTTGTTCTTCCTTTGGCATCATTTATCACAACCCAGTAGCTCTTTGCAGTGCAGGTAACTTTGAGTCTCTAGGCATATGGTAACCAGCTGTTGTATTCTGAATAACTTGTTCTGCATAATTCTTGCAACATTGAGATTTGTTGGTGTTACAGATTTTCATTTGTGTATGGCTGATTACTTTTTTTTCTTTCGGTGTTATAGGGATAATTTAATAGGAAAAAATATTAGCCAGAAAACCCCAGAGAAGGCACAATGAAAAGTCAGTTTGTGTTTTAAACTTTTCACAAAGAAATTATCTGTAAGTTGCATTACTGTAGGAGGCAAATCATTATGGTCACCTAGTCAAACCATTTCTGTATTTCCTTGGTGGAGAAATGTTATGTCCAAGAGCACTTACACATGTTTTTGAAAGAAAGAATCACATCTTCTCTGCTGTAAAAACTTGCCTATCCCATCTGGGTTTTGTGTAAGCATTCTACCCTCTCTTCCTTTTTGTGTTTTCCATAACGAAGAAATAAAGAGGAGGAAGAACTTTCTGTGCTATCCAGTGAAACACTTGGGAGATGTGGGAAGGAGTATTGTGAAGTGAAGAATACGCAGTAGAGGAAACCAGCTAAGAAAGTAGAAAAAGGATAGGCAAGAAAAGAGGAAATGTGTCTTAATTCAAGTCTCTTCATTAAAAAGAAAAAAAAAGCTGAACTACATAACCAACAGTTTTCATTGTTTTGATATTCTTTACAGACTTCTTGAAAAGACCACTGGAGAGTTATGTGAAAAAATTAAAAGTACCTGTTCATGTGATTCGAATGGAGCAGCGTTCTGGATTGATTAGAGCAAGATTAAAGGGGGCTGCTGCTTCTAAAGGCCAGGTCATCACCTTCTTAGATGCTCATTGTGAATGTACAGTAGGCTGGCTTGAACCTCTGCTGGCAAGGATCAAAGCTGACAGGTAATTATCCATCTATTCACCCATGTTGGGTTTTTTCCAGTTATTAGGAAATTTTCCAAGTATTACAAAATAGCCTACAAGCAAATATTTACTTTCAGAAGTGCTGAATAAATTCTTATTCATGTAAGGATAAAAGGCTAATTCAGTTAAACTTTTAAAAGTAAAACTCCGTTTCACGTGGAGTCTATATTGGGATGCATGGAATAATGTGTTAAATAGCGGGAGCAATAAATGAAATTGAGGAATTAAGGGAATTTGAGGTCTTCAGTCTGCAGCCTGGCCTATTCCTTCATGAATTTGGGAAGATATTCTTGAGAAAGAAATGGAGCCCTGATCTCGCGTAGCACCAACATTGTAAGCAAGAACTGTGTCCAGGCTCTCATTGTGGTTTCTTTATTACATAATGGTTTTGGTTGTACTGTGTCTTGGTCTTCTGGGATGTATTTTCTAAAATTAGAATAATTACTGGAATGATGATGATCTACACTTACATCAGTGATGGAAATTGTATTGGGGATGAAAGTGAGAGAATTGTCCACTTTGTAAAGTATTCATACATCTGAATAGTAGCTGTAGTTGCGCACTAGTCTGTTAGTAGACAACATATTGAATAGAATAGGTATTAGGCATGGTGTTAAAGATCCCTAGTTTTTATTGTAATGGATAAAAATCACACTTAAAATTCAACGTTACAAAATATAGTGTTACATAAAGAATAAGCTACAAATAATGAAAAATCTTTTTTCAGCACTGTGCAAAAACAAAGTAAATTTTGTTGTCATTAATCAGGTTTTGTGAGACTACAATACATCCATTGTTACAATCTGTGCAAATGCCTCCACTTAAGTCCTTTGAATTCAGTTGCAAGCAACCTCTGAATCTTTTTAAAGAGCTTCCCATGAGAGGAAGCCTGCTTGAGCATGACACTTAAGTGTCTTTAAGATGATTAGAATTGGTTTCTGTGAATATATGTATTAATAACATCAGGACACTAGTCAACAAGGCCACCTTCTGTCAACTATGATGTAGTAGTTGTACTTCTCTAACAATGACTGTCATCACTTAGTCCCGAGGGTATATAAAAATATTTACCCAGAGTTAATGCCCAAGTGTTATTTTCAAAGCATGAAAGTTACTTTGACCACTCAACTAGAAACAAGAACCTCTTGTTTTCTATCTAACCACTGCATAACAATGAGAAAGTTGGGATTGTTATTTCTGTCTGCAGAGGGATGAATATTTATTACTGGTAATAATGCAAATATGATTTAAAAAAAGATGTGGCATTGCCAAAATTGTATCAGAATTACAATTAGCAAGGTAGAATTTGAGTGTTCCCAGTTAATAATTTATTGAATAGTGTTGTTAAGAGATGGCATTATAACAATTTCAACTGTATGTGTTAAAAACAATATTAAAAAAAAACCCAAACATCTTTTTTGACACTTTTGGTTAATAGATTTTGTTTCTTTCCTTTTCCTAGGAGGACAGTAGTGTGTCCCATCATTGATGTAATCAGTGATGACACCTTTGAATATATGGCAGGATCTGATATGACCTATGGTGGATTCAACTGGAAGCTGAATTTTCGTTGGTACCCTGTTCCTCAGAGAGAGATGGATCGACGGAAAGGAGACAGAACCCTCCCTGTTAGGTGATGAGAAATTACTAAATTGGTTAAAATCTTTGTCTGATGTTTGCTCATAACCTTTTTCTGTTGAACTTGAAAGTAAGTACTTAAGGTTGTTAAGTACTTAGTCAATCATTGTAGCATCTTTTTGTCTGATTGAAGGAATAACATTTATGTTTTTGCATGGATTGGTTGTCGGTAACTTTTGGTAGCAGTAAAGGAATCAATCAATTTGTCACTTTGGAAATACTTCAGTTCTATCTTAATTACTGCAGAATTGCTAGTTTTCAGATAGCACTTACAATGATGCACAAGTTTTTAACAAAGCTTATTTTTTCTTTTTTTATTGAACCTTATTTTTATCTTTTATTCTAACAAAGTAAACTGTATTTTGTAAAGATGCATTGATTTTTGGTGTGTGTGTGTACTTGTGTATGTGCATTCATATGCAAACTTTAAGTCTTAAAAGGGGGGATGGGAGGTGAATTTATACTTGGGTATCATGTAGGTTCACGAGAAAGGTAATAAGAAAGATAGCTTGAATGTAATATGTACCTTTTGACATACATATTCTGTCCTTACTTTTCTGGAAACTGGGCAATATTCACTTGCAGTAAAGCTCAGGATCTGACCTTTGCTGGGTTTTTTGTTTTTTTTTTGTCTTTAGTTTAAGAAATTAAGAGGTCTTCTCAGGTTATGGTTAATTGTATTTCTCCCTTCCCCCATTTCCTTTTTAGTGGGGAAAAGACATATAAATTTGTAGTTAGATTGTGACCTAGCTTGTATTTTATATGTCTTTCAGAAAAAGCCCAAAACATCTCAGGAAAATAGCTAGTGATATAAAACCATTTTTGCCAGAAGTGTAAATAATTGAACTACAAAGTTATGTCAGCAGCCTAACATATAATTTACTTATTGTATATTAATTGTCTCAAAGTTGAAATCTGGGAGATGTTTCTAAAGCTCTGAGAAGCTACTAGCAGAGTTTTGTTATTTTCTACCAATAAGGAGTCTGTAAGGAAAATCTGGATGTAACCCTGACTGTACAATTTTCTTGCATGAAGCAATAAAAGTGAAAGCAAGAAGGCTGCTTAATGGCCTCCCAAAACTGTTTCAAGAACAGTAGCCAGAAGTATAATTTTCCTGGGTGAAACTGGTTTCTTTTTTATCAGTTACCAGCATTGGAGGCAGAAGTCTTTCTCAGGAGTGACAGCAGCTTTCTAGGGACTGTTTCTTGATCCAGATGCCCGTTTGAAGTGAGAAAATAAGGAGAATTGCCACTACCTGATTCCAGCTCTGGAAAATTTTGAGCTAGCAAGTACACCAACAGTAGCAGAGTTTGAGTGGAAGCTTACTGAAAAGGAATATGTTAGGAACTTGGGAAATAAACAGCTATTTTGTCAGCATAAGTGTGAAATGTATCTAAGTATGCTTTTTTAGTGACTGATGTGCATTTTTTTTCCACCCCAGGACACCTACAATGGCAGGAGGCCTTTTTTCAATAGACAGAGATTACTTTCAGGAAATTGGAACATATGATGCTGGAATGGATATTTGGGGTGGAGAAAACTTAGAAATTTCCTTCAGGGTAGGTAAAACTCTGCAGTGTTTTATTAATCATTAATTTGTTAGGACAGTGCATCTTGAGTTCACAAGATCTGCTGCCTGCACCAGTGTGCTCTGCTCTTGCAGCTGGCACTTCCCATCCCCATTAAGTTCCTCAAGCAGAGATACACAAAGACTGTACCTGTCAGTGAAATGTGCATGGTGAATAGTTGGTGATTTTGAAACTTTGTGATTAAAAGATTAACCATCTCTGTGATTAAGATGACTGATTAAGATGATTATTCTGAAGAGTGAGTGTTTGTCTGTTAAAAGTAATTTGGTTAGAAAAGCTGGTGGGGGAGCATCAGTTAAGGGTGATGTTGTCAGTGTGCTGTTTAATGTGTCAGTGAAATGTGAGCACCTCTGTTACAAACCCTCTCTTCTTGCTCTTTACTAACTTCATGATCTCATGTGTTCATTTGGGTTTGGATCTAACCAGTGTTATTCTCATTTTTGTTCCTACCAAATAGCATAATTTCCTTTCATTGTACTTGTCAGCAGAAGGTACATAGGTGGGCTCTTCTGAAGTACTTCAGCTTTCTGAATCTGCCATTTTTCAAGGTCCAAAATAAAACTGAAAATATTTTCAGAGACTTGAGAAGTGTGTGGATTCTTCTACATGGAGATTCTGTTTCATAATGGACTATTTTAGCCACCTGTTAGTTCCTGTGATTCATGCGAGCCTTTTCCTTCCTTTGTGGTCAGCTTGCCCCGTTCTTTAAAGTAATCTCTGGCTGATGTGGTACTGCTCTGGGGGCTGAAGTACTTTCACATGCTGTCTTGCCTGGGCTTGTGAGCGTCTTTGCCTGTTGAGCAGGAAAAAACATGTAGTTCTCTTCCACGCAGTATGCATTTGTTCTAGACCTCAGCTGATGTTGTTTCCCCACCTTGAACAGAAGCAAGTGATTAATGTTTTGGAACTTCTTTTAACAACTTGTAACTGTGCAATAATTGTTCTATCACTTCCAGATCTGGCAGTGTGGTGGCACTTTGGAAATTGTAACTTGTTCTCATGTTGGGCATGTGTTCAGAAAAGCAACACCGTACACTTTCCCAGGAGGTACAGGGCAGATAATCAACAAAAATAACAGGCGGCTCGCAGAAGTCTGGATGGATGAATTCAAAAACTTTTTCTACATTATTTCCCCAGGTGAGCAGGTCTTTGGTTATGAGAAATACTTATTAACAATTAAAATGCTGCTACTACTGGGAAATAAAGTGGGTATTTATATAAGAATGTTATTGCTTTGAAGTTTGTTAAGACAGAACTCAATTAAGGTGTACAAAAAGTAAGGTCTTAATTGAAGAAGACTTTTGTTAGCCAGAGATGTGCCCTGAAGGGTTTTTTGTTTGTTTGTTTTTTAACATGAACGTGATTTATGAATGAGCTTCCTGTGCAATAGAATTGAAGCTCAGTGGAACATCAAAGAGCTCAGCTGTAGTGCTGAAAACTAAACATCTGAATTCGTATTGTAACGTGCTGAAATCTGGGCTCTGGCTTCTATGTCGTAGGCATTCCACATTGAATACATCAGAAGTGATTTAAATGAAACCCAGAAGTAGGAGTGGCAAAAGTGAATATCATCTGTCTTGATAGAATCTGTACTTCACTATCTAGAGTATAGGGGCAAGTTGCCAATACAATTGACTGTGATGGTATTTATTATGTTTCTTTATGTGGATGTTAACAAAACAAGAGGATGTAAAGTATGAGAGTAAATTTCCCATAAACTGACATTTGCTGGAAAAAAAAAATCAGGAGAAGAAAGGAAGCCTGTGAAATATTGAATTATTACTTTCAACTACAGGTTATTTTTATTTTATAAAAAAGACAAACTTTGGGTGGCAACAGGCAACCTTTCTAAATACTTGAGACATTAGACCTTATATACTAAGTGGTAGTTTTATATGCCACATCTGCTTTTCCAAGTAAATTTCCTTAAAACTAGTATTTCCTTATGACCTGCTTATTAAACCTGCATTACTATTGACATCTGAAAGCTGTAATACAATGTAATATGGGTCTGAACAGCATTAAATTTTAGATTATGGGTTTTAGGATGCTTGTGAGAGCAACTGACAGTGCAGATTTATGGTGGTTTTGTCATAAAAGAATGTTTTACTCAAATGAGACTGTGTAAGACTTTTAATTAAAAGAAAGTCTTGATATTATTCAAAGCCTTTTAGGTGAAATCAGAAGCTAACAACTTATTGTTGTTGCCCTGTAATTAATACAGCATTATGAATTCAATCATGAGCATGTATAAATATTCAGAAAAGTTATATATAAATGTAGTCTTTTTTCATTAAGATTGCTCTTGTGCATCCATGTCAAGCTAGATTTTAAAATGTACAAAGTTTCAGGAAGACCTAATTATAAAAAATAATCAAATCCTTTTCAAAATGTAAATTACTGATAAGCCATGATAAGGCCCTGTTATGTTATATGTAATCTCTATATTCCTTCAATTTGGTGTTGTAAGCATAAGCTACAAAAGGAGTTACACTCTTTGAATTTTGTAATATAGGGGTTTTTTGATAGGACTTTCATAGCATTGCAGTACTGTAGAATATGCATGCATTCTCCAAAGACAGCAAAAATTCTGAAATGGTGAAAGTAACTTAAGCAATTCTCTGTTACTGCACTGTATATTTTCTTTCCTTTCAAGAGATGCATGTCTGCATAATTTGTATGCTAATGGCCTGAGTGATTGTTGGATAGGGATGTGCTCTTGCCAAGCTCCTCTTAGAGCATCTGCACCTGCCGCCTGTCACACGCTCTCGTTTGTGTCCCCATGACCGTATTGACCGTGCACTGAAGTTCGATGCCAGAATTTTCAAGTGTCTCGAGAATAGGATCATATTGTATCTGAATAAGTTGGGTTATTCTGAAATTGATTTGTTGCCTGGGGCTATGAGGAGAATGCCCAGTACTGTGGGTCATTCCTTAGCTCTGCTGAAAACCTCTTGTTCAGAGAACGAACAGACAAATGTACTCCATGCTGCTCATGCCTCTCACCCCCCCAAACCCACGTAAATTGTGAGAGCCAGTAGATATTAACTAACAAGGATTACTGTTTTGGGAAGTTCACAAACACCTTGTTCTTATTATTCTGGTATCTCCAATCTTAGTGTTGCAGACTGTGATTTTACCCATTGGCAACAAATAGCATCAGTACAAGTTTCAGTAAGTCTGCTGTGGGTACTAGTTGTTTAGGAACTCAGTGAATCTCTGCTATCTTGGCTCGCTTAGCTTTTCCAGACATCCTTCTAATATAAAAATTTAAATGTATAGTTCTTACAGAATGCTGGTGTAGTAATCCTCAGACAGAGCACAGTATGCAGCCTGTGAAACTGCTTGCTAGTACAAATGTGTACTTTCAGTATTACTGTGAGAGTGTCACGAGTTCTTGCAAGGAGCGAGGTGAGGATTCTTAAGCTGATTGCAGGTTTGCAAGCCTTGGGTGCAGATGAGTGTGGAAAACAGGCAATCCTCTGTGCACCCAGAATTTTTCTCACTAGTTGATATGGGTGAAAAAATCGGATTTCGAAGGAGATAATATACTGACAAGCAACATTGAGCCTAGCTAAAAAGATACTTGTTTCCTCCTTTATATTTTCTTTTCTGTTCCCCTAGGATAGTGAATCACAGAGGGATTCATCCAGGAAAGCAAATGTAAGATTCTCAGGTAGCTTTCCCACTTCATGTAATCTGTGTTGTCTGGGAAAAAAAGGCTTGCTGCTTGAATGATAGGAACTCAAGAGACTTTCACTATTGATGTAATGCAGTTAAATGGAAAGCTGCCCTCTTGAAAAGTGAGCCTGTAATCCTTTTCTGCTTTTATAAGTATAGCCCAATAGAAAATGCTACTTGTCTGTTTTAAGCTTGTGTGCATTTTAGAAGCCTACTCTTCTGCTTAGGAGTGGTTAGGTACAGATGGAGGTTGGGCAGGAACTTGTTGCAGCTGCTGCTCAGCCAAAATCAAGCCTGTCTCTTTGCAGGCAGCAGCTCTTCTCGCCAGCAGCACAGGCATTGGCTGCAGGCCTTTCTCATTAGCTGGTAGCTTTTCTCGCTGTTGTGTGTTACACCAGGGCCCTGTTTCCCAGACTATTTTCTCTTCAGCTTTCAGAAAACAAATCCAGCATGTGAATAATCTGTTTCCTGGCTCCAGTCATTCTTTCTGTGGACTCTGCCACTTCTTTATTTCCAGTGCTGGTCTTTCATCACTTTCTCCAGGCTGAAATATTAAGACTGTATTGTCCAAGGTGAGGAGGCTTCACAAGGTAGTGATGCCAGTCTCACAGCTTGCTGTGAGGGGAGTGCCTTGCTTTTCATGGCAGGTGTGCTGGTATGGCAGGTAATAGGGCTTCACCTCCCCTCACTTACTGATCCTTCATCTGCATCAACTGCTTCTATGACTTGCTGGATTTCTCAGGATTATTTCTGCTGTGGGCTGGCTCCCCAGGGGTTAAGTTAGAACCTGTAGCAGCACAGGAGGTACAGCAGGAATGTGAAGCTCAGCAAGGGAAGCTGCCCCTTTGGCAGCAGCAGCTGCAAGACATTAGGCTGGTGAGCTGAAGACGTCCCCAAAAGCAGCTCCAGTGAGCTTGGTACAGCCTTATATAACTTATACGGAAATTAATTTCATTGGTGACCAAATGTATGCCCCAAAGGGTGTATTCTGGGATATACCCAGAAGATGTGTTGCCCTGGGACTAAGTGGGCACGCAGAAAGCCTGAAAAGACAGCACTGTGGAATTACCTAAGCAGGAGTCACCTAGACAGTGACAGGGGTGTGTTATCCTGAAAACTGGATCCGTAGGCCTCATGTCTAATCACTGCATGCACTGTTCTCTAGCCAGGTATGGTAAGTCAAGGTGCAGTATGTACAGACTGGAAATGGAAAACATTATTTATAGTTGATAGGGAGGACAGAGGAGGGACTGAGTCCACATCTTGCAGTGTAGCTAAGCCTGTGTTCAAAGTACATACTCAGTGTTTCCATGTGGTTTTGTATTCAACTACTATTCCCTAAATGCATTAATTGGGAATGCAAAGAATGTAGCTATTCAAATTGGTTTTAAATTATTATTGCTGATAGAGTTTCATAATACTAAATAAAAACAAGTTATATTATTTTTATCAGAAGACTAGATTTAGATGAAACAGTTTTCATACTCTGCTTTTGAAAATGACTGAGCAATTTATAATCATGATGATAAAAACATGCTATTTTTTTTCAAGGGAGTTTAGCATAAGTATATTGCCACACACTATTAAACTTGGGCAAGGAAACCTTTGGCTCTTGAAATTTTGAGGATGTCACAACTGTTGCAAAATGACTGATGGGAAGCTTAAATGTGCCAAAGAAAATTAAACTTAAAGGAGTATTCTACTGATAGACATCATTACATTTATGTTTTTGTAAAGGTATAAAGAAAGACCATTATATTTAATAATCAGAGTGATTTGGTTCTGCGTACCAAACTTCAAGAATAGTGATGGTACAAGCAAGTGCAGTCTTACATTTGCACAAAAGAACTGGTGCTGGATGACTTGGTGTTGATTTTTTTTTTGCATTACCAATATTTATATTTTGTTTGTCTTTAAGCATGTGTGTGAAAAAAAGCATGTGATTGTCCCACAGCAAACAGCAAGCTGCGTGACAAATAGAATCATCAGGGAGGCCCAAACTTTTAAATGTGATTAGGGTTGGGGGCAGGGAGGTTGAGGAAAAATATATTGTTATGGTCAAATAAAGACAACAGTAGCAAGGTTTCTTAAATACTATTTCTGATTTGTGTGATGTGGATGCCCCATCCCTGAAAGTGTTCAAGATCAGGTTAGATGCATCTTTGAGCAGCCTGGCGTAGAGGAGCGTGTCCCTGCCCGTGGCAGAGGGGTTGGAATGAGATGATCCTTAAGTCCCCTACAACCCAAACCATTCTACCATTCTGTGATTATATGATTTTTTTCCTTTTTTTTTTTTTTTTTAAATGAACCAAAGATTTGAGAATACATCAAGTGGGCATGGCTGTCTTCCTCACGGTGTGCATACCCTTAGAATCTGGCATAATTCTCTCCTGGGAGGAAATCTGAGCTAAGTCATGTTTTGCAGTTTGGTTTTTGTTTGGTTTTTTTAGCTGAGCCTTTGACAAAATGTACAAAACTCCTAGAAGGTCACCTCACTGTTGTAGATATACATATAAATTTTACTGGTCTGTGGAGGAAATAATGATTTAAACCTGTACTTAATATTTGGTAGGCTTTATACTTTGCTGCAGTTTCCCTTGTTTTCTTCAAGTCTTTTTTCCCCCCAAAAGAAATTCCTCATAAGTAACTGGCACTGCACTGGACAGAAATACTCAAGCTGGTTTAGAGTAGTATTGGTAATGTACCAGAAATCCTGGGAACAGAATAGTTCAGCCTTAGTAGAGGACACCCTCAAGGCAATTCTACCTGTTCTGCTCTTCAGTCCATCTGCTAACCTGATGCTAGCTGTAGTCTTTGTGTATGGTTTGGTGCAGACCTGACTTCAGAGAGGATTTTTTAAAAACCTTTCTGAATAAAAATGGTTTAATGGAATACCTTGTAACAGAGAAAAATCAGCTGGCACTTTTTTTGTGGTGACATTTAAAACTACTTTAAGAAACAGCTTGCTTGTATGCTATTAAGTCTCACTTTACAGTTAATTATTTATGGCTGTGACTTTAATTCTTATTGCCATTCAGTGATGTGACAAACCCTTAACAGTGTTGTTTTCTGGAGGTCAGTGTAGCAACCTGAGTAAGTTTTGAGTGTTGTATGGTTGTTGTGAGAGTGGCATGAAAACTGCTTCATCCATCAGCTGCTTTTACATCACTGAAAAATGAAGAATCAAGTACTTAGCTGTGGTTGGAACCTTTCTGTTCTTACATTAGCTTTTGAGAGAGTGTTGCTTTTCTTGTAGAGCAAATATTTGCTTTCGTGAAGATAGAGCAGCATTCTGTGGCTGATTTTTTTGTTCTTTTTTCTTTAATTTGTCTTGTGTTTTTTTGGTTTTGGGATTTCTTTTGTGACTTGAAAGCCCAGATTGAAATTTTTTGGGATTCTATAAAAACAAGCTTTCCTTTGCTTTCGTTCCCTTACCAGTATAGCTTTCCAATATATTTATTAAAATGAAGTCTTTAATTAAAAAAAAAAATAAATAAAAACCTGGCTAACATTTTTTCTTCCTGGAATATTGAAATTGTGTTTTTCATTGACATTTACAGACAGTTAGCTAAAGTTTGATCCAATTAGCTGTCTCAATTGAGTAGAAAGACACCATCTGCTGGCAAGTCGATTTAATACACAGTATGCCAGCTTAGAAATGTCTCAAACTGTCCCAGTTCAAGAATTTTAGAGGTTACTTGCAGTCCTCCAAGTGGAGAGATTTCTGAAAGATGTGTGCAGCTGGAGGTCTGTGTGCTGGCCAGTTGAGCCATATTAGTAGTCTCTTAGGGGAATTTAAATTGTCACAGCTAATTTTTGTTCTTGTTTGGGTTTTTTGGTACTGTATTGCATTTGACCTGTGTGATATGGAGTGTGGTGTGGGAAACAGAAAAAAGACATGATGCTTGAAAACTAGAAATTATCCTACTCTTATTAATTGTTATTATTGGAATATTGTATTGGATACAATAGTGCTGAATTCACGAAACAAAAATATCTACTGTTCATGCGCACCATCCTCAACCCATCTGCAGATGGGACTTGCACAAATTAATTTTCAGAAGGAATTAAAGCAACCATAAAGGAGTAGAAAGATGCAGGATAAAGGAGCACTTTGATAAATGAGGAGCAAAGGAATAAAAAGGCAAGCAAAATACCACCAGAAAATGATAACAGTCATAATGGTGAACATACTTCCTGCAAACGCTGCGGTTATCTTGAACAAATGCTGAATTATTTAAGGTTTAGTGCTCTGTATGAAGGCTGCTTTCTTCCTGCTTCTTTGTGCAGCTAGATAGATGAGGAAGAGTCCAGCAGGTGGTACCTGGCTTACAGAAATAAATTAAATTGGAATTCTCCTTGCTCCACAGAAGGAGACTGCTGTGTTATGCTGCATAGATACGCACTCCAGTTACCACTGGGGATAGAATGGCATTAGTGACTAAAAAGGTTTCAGCCTTTCTCCTCTGTTAACTTAGTAAGCAACTACATTCAAATTGTTCCACAAACCACAGGTAAGAAATTGTCATGCACAGCCCAGATGTAGTGATTCTATCTGCTGTGGAAAAAGAAGTCACAGGTTCAGACATGTTCTCTCTGAGTATAAACAGCATAATGCTCTATTAAACAAAAACCCCTTTGTATAGAGGTGACTTTTTAAAGAGAAAGCCTTTCCTGGAAGTAGTAAATTATACTGATGTGTTTTCTTATGAAGTGGAATTAAATGATATTTATTGGCAGCCATCGAAAACAACTTCCTTTGTTCCTACAGGAGTTACTAAAGTTGATTATGGGGACATATCTTCACGACTTGGGCTAAGGCGCAAGCTCCAGTGCAGGCCTTTCTCCTGGTACCTGGAGAATGTTTATCCTGATTCCCAAATTCCACGCCATTACTTTTCTCTGGGAGAGGTAAGATTTTATCTTTCATATTCATCTTCCCTATGTAAAGTACGTTGTGCAGTAAGTTGTGTTTTGAACTGAGTAGTGCAAGCAAGTTCCAGCAAAGTTCAAGTATCTTGCACCCTGTTTCTGTCACATGTGAAATGACAAATCTGGCTTCTCAGTGGGGCAGACACTGAACTTTGGTACACAGTACTGTAATTTGAATATTTTCCTTTCTCCTACTACAGTACAAAATGTCATATAAATGGCTTTGGAAATATTCCTTCAGAAATGTAGTTATGGATAACTTTCTGTATAATATTCTCTGCATAGAGTATGAGTGAAGTTTTGCTTGAAAGCTATATTAGGTCAAGCAAGGTCTTTGCCTAAAAGCTGTTCTGAACTTTACCCCAGAACCCTCATCAGTGACCAGAAAATTCTAGTGACCTCTAAGCCTTGCTGGGAATTCCTGGTTTTTCTTCAGCATTTTTAAGTGACTGTAGAAATAGTGCAGATGATGCTGTCCTAAATAAGTAGGCACCCTCTCCTCTATAAGTCATGTTGAACTAAATATCAGGTTTGCTGTAGAGTGATTTTGTACTGTTTGTTTTTAAAGAAACACTTTTAGCAAAATGGAGCAGGCATTTGTGCTTCTGCATGACTATCAGGAGACCTGATATTCCTGCCTGCTTACTGTACAGTGATACAGGGATTAATGCTTTTGAAAGTTTTGGGCTGGAGATTCCATTGTGTCCATTCTGTTGTAGCTGAGTCTTTGAGCAAAAAGTGCTCCCAAGGTGGAAGGATCCCCCAAAGAAAGCACAGAAACAATCATGGTTCTGTAACCTGGTAGCTTGAACATTTGCTTGGGAGTTTAAGTCTTGGACAGTGATGCCTCATTGCTAATGTGGGTCATTTATTTCACATAACCTCTGGTGTATAGAGATAAAAATATCAACCTTTGGTGATGTGCTCTTTTTCCCTCCTAGATAAGAAATGTGGAGACAAATCAATGTCTGGATAACATGGCGAGAAAAGAAAATGAGAAAGTTGGAATCTTTAACTGCCATGGAATGGGTGGCAATCAGGTGACAATTTTTAAAAAGGAATTTTCTTAATGTATTGAATCATTTGGGACACTACTGCTATTGGGAAAATTCTTGGGTGTTTTCAGTAGTTATCTTCAGAATATACTTAGGAAACCCTCATTAAAGGAAATGCCTTTAAGAGGAAATGCGTGAGAAGATTTGGTGGTGGTTTGTACTTGTATGTTTTTGAGGCCTGATTGCAATGCATTTTAGATCAACTTTAAAGTCAAAACCAAAATCATGGGAGGACAATACTGTTGTGAGCTAGACTTCACCTCCTGTTCTCTGGAAATGCATTCTGGTTTGAACTCCTGACTGTCATTGTTACTTTAAAAGAAAAAAAAACAAACAAACATGCCCATGCCTGAAATACTTTTTTTAATATGTGTTTTTCTGGGTGTCAGTTGTGGGATTTCTTTCTCATCTATTTTTTTGTTCTACTTTCTTAATGATTCTTGATGAATTGTTTTCATATAAACAGAGATTACCTGTGTTTGGGGATTCTCCTGTTCCTTCACAGCAAGCAATCTTCAATTCAAAAGAATTCTGTTTTGACTGAAGAGCTTGAGACAGTGTTTATATTTGTTCAAATAAAAAAAAATCTTTCTATGCCTCACTACTGTGAAGGGAACAGAAAACAAAAGAAAAAATTAGTGGGGATAAGTGAAGTAATGCACAAATGTTTCCCTTTCCCCTCACTCCAGGAATCTTTTGGTTGAAACAGTTGTTTTTCAGTTCCTCTCATTCTTTTTCTGTCTAGGTTTTCTCATATACTGCCAACAAAGAAATTCGAACAGATGATTTGTGTTTAGATGTATCCAAACTTAACGGCCCAGTAACAATGCTCAAGTGCCACCATCTAAAAGGAAATCAGCTTTGGGAATATGATCCAGTGGTAAGTCTTCTAATGACTTTTGACTGTAAAATGAGACAACTTGGGCTTTTACATGAGCCTACAGAGCAACATATTCCAGTGTGGGACCACTGTTGGACAGACAAAGCGGGAAACAAAGTCAGGATCATGTTCCCTCTGTTATTAATTCACTATGTAGTCACACAGTGGACATCTGTGTTGATTTAATTACCTGGTGAGTTTTGGGGGAGCTTTTGGAAGAACATTTTGAATGTGCTTTTGGACCCTCTGGAGAAATATAGCCAGAGAGCTTAATGTTGTGTTAGAGTTAGATCAAAAAATGGGAAGTATTCCAGGTGTCTTTTGGACCAATAAAAGATAAGAGTAATGATGTTTGACAAATTCAGCATTTGGTGTCTTCTCTTGCACAAAGTTATAAGGAAATGCTTGTCTAATTAAAAAATGAGCTTTCCAAACTAATAAAGATGATTGTACATTTCTAATCATGGTATGTCTGAGGTATAGGTGCTTAAAACACTTTTATTTAAATCAGGGTCTTTCTCGTACATAATGTTCAAATTTACTTTGAGGTTCGTATGCTGAACTGCCAGATCTAGAAATCATTGTCCATGGATCAATTCATCATTAATTTGATTTGCAAGCTCTAAAAATGATTTTGTGATTGAGTAATGCAGTCAAGAACTCTGACTTCATGGGTAGTTAAAAAAAAAGTAGTTCTCAAGCTTATTAATTTTAAATCAGTTATTACAAAAGACAGTTGTGAGACAATTTGTGGATGAAGAATCTTGCCAGTATATTTGAAATGACTGTTTTTAAAAAGAACTTTTAGATATTTAGCTACTAAAAAGTAATTTCACTAATTAAAAAGCAAGGTGGGGGTTGTTTCTGACTAGATATAGTTGTTACAGACTTCAGTAGCTGAGGTGTTAACAAAGCCTGCAGCCTTTTAGACTAAGAGCAAATATATAAGTATGATTTTCTGATTAGAATGGCAGTTAATGTGGAAGACAGTGGATCTCTACTAGGATTTCTGCACATTGCTGGCAACTGTTTATAGGACACTGAAGAAAGCTGAAGGCTTGCAGGATTAAATTGGTCTTGGGAACTGTTTGTTCTTGGTTTTAATGTAGTTAGTTTACCTGACTTAAGCAATAACATGAATAATATTACCACCTACAGTGATTTACCAAAGGGCAAGTGGTTTTCATTAGGTTTCTACCTTATCAGTGCTAAGAAAAAGGCATCTTTAGGCACCTAATTGTAATTGTGGCAATCACTGTAAGACAGACTGACTTCCCCTTTGTTGATCCTTAGCCATAAATTTGGTTATATGTGGTTTTTTGCTATATTCTGTAGTAGAAAATCTAGGCATAATCTTCAGAACATTACTTAAGGATGGCAAATAAAGCTCAAAAATAAGTTATAAGGTACTTAAAAGAACTCCTGCCTGCATAGTTGAGTGATTTTTTTTCTGTAGTTTTTTTTCTTTCTGCCTCTGTTCGACTCCTTCCTTCATTCTTCAGCACCTCTATGAGTGCAGGGGATTGATGTGCTCAGGCTTTTGAATTTGATTTTTTTTTATTATGCTTTGCTGCTTGTGCACATAAGGCCACGACTTTCCAGTCATTCCAGTGTCCAGGCTGAGCTGTTGAATGAGAGAAGAAACACTGATAATAATGCCTGTGGTACCATAGGCAGGTTGGTGCACTGAGGAGTATCCATAGTACAGTGACAGGAAATGCAGCTTCTGAAGAACTCTTCTCCATGAGGGTAGTGCTGAGGTGTAGATGGAATGGTTTACCAAAGATTGTATAAATGAGATTAGTAAGTATTGGAAAAGATGTATACTTATGTGAAATTGCACATACTTTTTATAAAAGAACATACTTTTAGAAAAGAGCCAAAGAAGTGCTAAAAGAACATAGTGTAAAGTCATTATTGTGTCCCCAGCTGAGGAAAAAAAATGTACTTTTGAAAACATATTCATTCTGATCTGATAAAAGCTACTATTCTAACTAATAATTGAAGTTGTATGTCTTACCAACCTGTAATTTCTAACTCTTCAAAGATCCCTAGCTGTATAGTCCTATTTAAAGAATGGCGGATGTTGCTTGATAAAGAACATCATTTACAAGTTCAGACTGTTTTGTTTTTCATAAAGCACTGCTTTTAGTATCTACAATGTCAAATAGCATATTTAAGTGTTTTTTAGGATTGGGATCTGGAGTCTGTAACCACAGGGTCTTGTCTAGTTCTTACTTACAGAAAAAGTTTTGATGCCAACTAGGAATTTTCTGGTTGCCTTATGCCTGGTGATTTTTATAAAGCTAATTTCTTTTTATTTTGTCTTCAAGAAATTAACCCTGTTGCATGTGAACAGTAACCAGTGCCTGGACAAAGCCACTGAAGAGGACAGCCAGGTACCCAGCATCAGAGACTGCACCGGCAGCCGCTCCCAGCAGTGGCTGCTCCGCAACGTCACCCTTCCAGAAATATTCTGAGGGGTTCTAAAGAAAAGCAAAGATTGACTGGGCTACCTCGGCTGATACTTTGGCTACACTGTTAAGTAGCAACAGAAGAAACTTCTGCTCAGCAGAATCCACAGTTCCTCAGCTGTTAGAACTCCTGCAGCTTCTCAGTATCTGTGAACCAGCCTTCCTGTATAAGGATGTGAAACTACCACACATAGCAGTGAAACTGTGCCCACTGATGTTTACAAGATTGAAAGAGTTTCTTCCAGCAAATAACTTAGAGATCCTTTGGACAGTGGAAACATAATCAATGAAATAGTCTCTCTGAAGAGCTACATATCGTTTTAGTTTGCTTGCACGTCAGTAACCTATGCTGAAAGTGCTGTTGTAATGAAGAAAGTTTCAAGAATTCTTTTTTTCCTGGTTAGCAGTGGTAACCAGACTGCTAAATATAGATCCACAAATAAATGAAAGAGAGAGCTGGAAACCAGATTCAGTATCATGACATAAGAATTCTGTGGTTTAAGAACAAAAAGTAAACAGGGTTTAATGAAACTAAATCAGAACTATGAAAAGTACAATTTGTTATAGTGAAGTATCAAATTTATATGTAGATTTTATACCTCAGTGGGGGAAAATAACCAAGTCAAAAGGCAATTGTTTCTCTTTTTCAATTGTGTGCTAGTCCATAAATACTTTCTGTTTTTCCTGGCGAGTCTAAAACTATTTTGGGCGCAAACAAAATGAGCATAAGAATAAACTGAGCTCTTGAATGTCAGATCAACTTTTTTTAAATTTTAATTTCTTGGCTGTTGGAATTGTATCTTTTTATTACTGTCTGAAAACTGGAGGTTAACATGCTGTCTAACTTTTTTTTTTTCCAGGCCTGCCATTTCAATTTATACTTGGGTCAGTCAGCTTATGGACTTTCATGGCCAAACAAAAGATTTAAGTACACTTTGAAATTAAGTTAACTTGAGTATGCTTTAGCGCCCAAGACTTGTACTACTCTACTACAGTTTTGTTTTCATAGCAATAAATCTTTTGTTCCTTGTTTGATTTCAGTCATCAGAAAGCCAGAAGAAAAGATACATGATTTGGGTAGCAGAAGATTGGCAAAACTGAAGGTTTTCTGGAATCCTTTTTCACTTCATATTCAGATGTGCTTCATTGTCAAGTGCATATTTAGATTAGACTCTGAATTGTAATGTTGATCTGCTGCTTTTTTCTAATAAAACCTAAAGAAAAATAGCGAAATTGGCATGGTTTTTAAAGTTAACATAGCCAAAAGCAATATGACTATGTCATTACATTGGTCTGCATTTTTTAACTGAATTGCTTTGTTTTGTTAAAAAAAATCTGTGTGGGCTGATCTTGAAAATGAGCCACTGCACACTCAGAGTATTCATTGAATTTTCTTTTGGAAAGAAAAATGAGATTTGCTTAATGGAGAGGATATTTTTATGATAAATGTCGTTGTTTGGCCAACTGTCCTGTAAAGCAAATTAAACCTAGACTCATGCAAAAGTTGTGTGGAATTATATTTGGCTGTTAAGGCCTTTTTAGATTTACTATCCCAGGTTGTTGTAGTCAGTGTTATCTCCATTATTTCTGCAGCAGTCCACAAGAGTTTTCATGCAGAAAGCAGGGGAAACAAATTGTACTATTACATTGCTACTTTAAAAATACATGGGGTGAGACAGTATGGGGTTAATATCAGATAAAACATCCAAATATCTAACTATCTTATATTGACCCCTTTGTTTGGATAGTCCTGCCAATTGTATGAGATTGAAGTGGATTTATGAAAGCAATTTAATAGAAATATATTGAAAAGTGCCAAGATGACTTAAAAAAGAAAAAAAGGAAAAAGTCCATCTTAATGGTTATGTGAGGAATGTGAGAAGACTTATTCCTTTCTTATGGTCAGTGAAGTGGATAAGGTGGGTGATAGTGTCATCTTTTTTTTTTTTTTTTTTTTTTTTTTAATCTTAGCAGACTAGCCGTGTGTGTGGTGCCTAAAAATGTGGTATCTTTTACTTCAGAAACAATTTCCCAAACACAAAACATCCTTTTAAAAACATTTCTAGCAAAGAGGCCCTAAATCAGAGTTGGGTAAGCTTTCATGGAATGAGAACCAGGAGCATCAGAAATGCAGTGCAAAACTCTTGTAAGTTTTCAAAATTTCTTAATTTCTTTCGGATTTCATATGCACACAGCACATCACTGAACACACAAAACACATTTTCACTTTGTATTTTCAACACTTATGATTCCTGCTGTGATATCCTGTTAACAAAACTGAAGTGCCATGGCTTGCAAGATAAACTCATAGGCAGGCCTCAAAGTTACTGTGATTTTACCCTTCTTATTTCAACAAGTCCTTTTATATGTCGGTCACATAAAACTGCAGTACAAATAATTGCACAACTTAAACTGCATGTATCAAGTTGTCAGCAAGCTGAAGGAGCAATCAGATTTCCAGCCTATACGTTACCAGTTCCTGCCTGCTGAGTATGGGGAGGGAAAGCAGCAGACCCAAGAGTGGCTGCAGCCCTGAGCTGTTTGGCTCCAAACCCCTCAGCTCAGCCAGTCCCATGGTGGGTAACTGGTGCTGGTTTTAGGGGCAGTGGGCTGTGCTTAGCCTGTCCATGTCTCTGTGACATGTGCCCAGCAGCTGTGCTGTGCTGGTGGACACCACAGGGCTTCTGCAAAAATTCCCTGCAGCAATGTGCATTTCAAGTACTCTGTCATAGTAAGCACTTTTCAAACATGGCCGCAGAACAGCTTCCCACACAGAGTTATCTTAGAGCTTCTCTTGACACAGAAGCTTGTGTCATCAGAGCTCCCTGCTGCAAGTGGTCCTTAGGACCCTGCTCAGTTGTGTCACCCAGCAGTGGGTGCTCCTCCACTTACAGGCAGAGTGTTTCTATATACCAGCTTTGAGTACGAATATTAGTTGGCTGTATCAGTTGCAGGCATACTTAATTCCTTTCTATCTAGTCTGTCTTCTTGTACTGAGGTCTTCAGATAGAATTTTAAGAATCTCTGTAGGAATTTTTTTTTAACCTGTTTCGAAAATACTAAAGCATTGCCTTTCCTTACTATGTAACACCCCCATGTTGTGAGACATATGAATAGTTTCTAGTAGAAATCCCACTCCAGTTCCTCAGCATTTATTGCTGTTCAGACATGGGGGGGGGGGGTGGGGGGGGAAGACCACTGCTGTCTTATTTGACCTTGATAGCAAATACATGCAGGGTAGTGAAAAAAAAATCAGTACCTATATTTTGAAGAGAATTGGTAAGTTCTCTTATTGTCGTTTGTCTGTCCTGTGCTCAATGTATTTAGCATAAATTTCCTATGCATGTTCTAAAGGCTGTGTTCCATTTTCCATCTCTTTTCATTGGCGTGTGCAATGACATTTATTGAGAAACACCAGTGCCTTTTAACTGAGTTGAAGTAAATTATACATTATGGTACAACTTTAGATAACTACATTGTGCCAGGTCTGATTGGGTCATCTTCAGTCTGTTCAGATACTGAAAGTCACAGAAGTTATCTGTGTGTATGTATGACTGTGACTGTTGTCTCAATCTGTCAGTTTGTTTTATCAGTATTAAATTAAGTTGTATTTTAGTAGCTTTATTTTTATGGTAGTTCCATTCAAAGGGGCTTAGCAGTCACTTTTCATTTTATCACAGCAATGGTCCTCATCTGAGGTATGTACTGTAAGCAAAAGAGAGAATCTGTGTTGCAAGTTAGAAACAAAATTAAGATAATCCTTTTAAATTCTTGCTTGTCTTTGTTCAAGTAATGTAGCACTTTCAGAGAGATGAGCAAAACCCTGGCAGATTTATTCTGCTATATTTCCCCTTCAAGGTAAGTGAGGAGATGCAAATGTGCTTCAGAAGATTAACTAAGAAATAGTAACTCAAATCTTTCCTTCACTACGTTAACTGTTCCTTCAAGCTTTCAAATAAAGAAATGTGGGAAAACATAAGTGCTGCAGAATAAATTTTGATGGCTTTAGGAGCCTTGTATCTGATTTGAATGAAATTGTAAACAGTAGAGATTTAGGACAAGACAGGAATGTGCAAAGTTTGAAACTTGCAGTGTGTCCCAGTGCTGTTTGCTCTCAGGTCTATTATAGCATTTCTTACAGTCATTTTAAAGCAAATAGTTCTCAGATTTGCATCTTACTCTGACCACTGATGATTGAGAATTGTTCAGCTAAGCATAGTTGTGATATGTGAAGGTGGTGAGCACAGTGTATGGTACTTTGAACAATAAATTAGTACTTTTCTATAGTAATAGAAATAGTAAGTTTCTAGTGTAGAAAACAAAACTGGCACATAACTAATGGGTTATCTAAAGACTAGAAATTATGGCATTGAGAAGAAAACTAATTCACGACATTGTTCACCTTCTTAATGAATCTTAGAGGGTGTTTTTGTAGCATTCTCCTTGCATTTCATGCAGTGTCAGGTGATCCTTACCTTGCCAGGCTTGGTGATACTGCTCCATAGCAGAATTGAATTGTGAGAAGAAAGCAAACTGCTACTTCTGACAACAAACAGAGTAATTGTCATAGCACTGGTTCGGGACATAGGTAGCAACCTGCCTCTGAAACAATCATGACTGGTTTCCTCACCCCTGGAGTAAATAGTAAGACACATAGAGCTTTCTTCAATTTTAAATGCATCTTATTTCTTTCTTTCACTTGATGGATGTCCTTAGGAGTTCTCATAACTTCGATGTCGTTCATCTTCGTATTCTTCAGAAAAGCCTTTTGGGATCATCTCTTGTGAAGTCCTGTCTCATTTTCATCACCTTTCTCTGTGTCTTCTTTTTTTTTTTTTTTAAATTTATTTTCAAGAATTGGATTGTGGTGTTTAGGATAATGATGAGAACATATATATTGCCTTAGAAATGTGCATTATTTGTGCTTTATTTTTTAGGCATTCCAATATTGCATTAAGTAAATGTTTTCAGGAAGTGATCCTCAGTGGCATTTTAGTCTTCGGAACATTTAGCTTATTATACAAGACTATAGAAGTAATTCTTTGTTCCATTTTGCATTAAGTCAAATTTATAGATTTTTGCTTTCTTTCCATGTATGCTGTTTAGTCACCTAGGGTTGGTTAATTTGCTGTCTTAAATAACTTGGGACTTCTTTCTCAGTACTTAATGATACTGGTTCAGTCGCATGTTTCAGACATTCCCACTTTTGCTTTTCTCTTGCGTTGGAACAGACCTCTGCAGGTCATCTGGTCCAAACCTTTGCAAAAGCAGGGCTGACTTCAAATTTAGATCAAACTGCTCAGGACCTCTCCCAGTCAGCTTCTCATTGTCTTGAAGGATACAACCTTCTGGCCAACCTGTTTGACACCTCTCATGGTGAAGAATCCCCTACTTCCCTGCCAGTACCTAATCAGAATTTCCTTTCCTGCAACTTTTCTGTGTCTTTCACTGTGCCTTTCAAAGTTAATCATAAATCTTTACTTTGCAGATACTGTCATTTTCCTGCTTCTGGGACTATTAGCAGTTGGCCATGTATAGTTCATATACTGAGAGTGAACTGCTAATAGAACAGAGGTTAAACCACTGTTTCAAGAGACTTCACCACTACTTCCTCTAAATTCTAGAAATATGCCTTTCCTACAAACTTAATGTTGGCAAAGAGAGGCACCTATCCTGTGAAATGGTCCAAGGAAAACTGTTGGGTCCATGTCCAGTCCACAAGAAGTGGGAAAGAAGCCCGGCTTTTATTGCTGTGGTGACTTCAGCATTGGAAATATTCAGACCAAAGAACTTGAGAGTAAGTTTTGTAGTTGCCTTGGCTGTGTGATGAGGAGGTCTGGATTGTTTCAGGGCAAAAACTTGTTTTAAGTTCAGTGAAAACAGGAAGAATTTTCTAGCTGCTGTTTTCTCTCCTGGTTTTGATGTTCATGAATTGATTCATCAGGGTATCTGAGTCTCTAATGGATCATTTTGGTCTGAAAATGTTTTCAGGTAGCTACCCAGATTAGCAAACTAGCATTTTCAGTCCATGCCAGTTAGATAGACACAGCTCAAATGACCAGTTCTGGTGGTAAGTATTCCAGGATCTCAGGATATAACAGCTGTCACTATAGATGATCTCTGTAATAGGGTAAGTGATGGCTTGTTGAATGCCAATGACCCTTTGCTTGTGCTTTCTCCTGTACTCTTTAGAGTCAGGGAACTGCTGGGAGTGGAAAGTGTCATTTCCATTACCCACAGTAAAGAACCTCTCCCTGTGTGAAATGATGAAAGAAATGTGTGCTTGAGGCAGTGAGATCAAGTTGCACATATAATTCCATTTAAATGTGGCTGTACTTACATAGTGGATGAACTGGAAACAAATCTCAAACCCCAAAATCCTCTCTCACATTCCCAGATGCTGAAAACCACAGGAACCAACTGTATTACCCATACTTAGGGCATGCTTGAATGAAGTAGCTCTCAGAATTACCCTTTGTAGTCAAAGCCAATCATTATTCTGATCTGGCCTGGTTTTTTGTGATCTTGAATGTGAATTACTGAATGAAAACAGAGAATTATTCAATTACAGATTGTGCATATGTGCATATTTACGTGAAGTAGTTCAGACAAAGCACATTAAACTGCTTCAATTAGGACTGAAGTTGAACCCGGCAGCAGAAGCATGTGCACCCAATCTATACTCAAGAGGCTGTTGTACAACTTTGTTAAATGTTGTAGGCATGCTTAGCCCTGCCTGTCTTGTTTGGTACAGAAACTGGCCAGTGCCACCTCAACCCTGCTCAGTCAGGTCCCTGGTGTGAGGAGACACTTCATTGTTCTGCTTCCTTTCCATGGCTCTGGGCTGCCAGGAGGAATCATGTGCCATTTCCACTTTTCTGCCTTGTACTTTTGCCTTGAAAAATGCATTTCAACCCTATGCCACAGTGCTGGAATGTGACTTGGAGGAAATTATATCTTCTTCTGAGTCATGGCTTTTGTAGAAACCAGATCCATAAGTTCTGGGCTTTTTCTGGCTATGGGCTTGCCAGGACTGGGTTTCCTGAATGTGCAGAGATCAGTCTCCTAAGATATACTTTGTTCCTGGACACCTCAGTCCAATTGGATCAATGATCTTCCAGCCGTATGCAAGCTTCAGAAACCATTTAAGTATAATCCATTAACTCTAGTGGTTCCTGAAGTCAGATTTGTGACAAATAAATCTGGAGTGATCCTAAATTATCACTGACATTGTTAAAAAGAAATTGTTTTCTTCGGGTTCCCAAAAATCCATCCCCACCCCTCAGCACATGGTCAGCATAGAAGGGATTTTTTGCCTTTGTCAGGCCAGTAACTGGAAATGACTCTTCAATGATGCTCAGGTGCTGGCATTTTAGAGCTCCTTGTTCACTGCAGTTCAGCACATCTGGTCTGCTCTGCAGTTGGTGTTGGAAGCCTGAGAGCACCTCTCTGCCTCTGGCTAGCATGGTGCCACCACTGTGCAACGTGGACATCGTGGACAGGTCAGATTACTCTGGACAGTAAACAGGCAATGCCTTTGGCATGGTACAGCTGACGGCACAACATAACCAGCTGGTGTAATATCCAAACACAGCAGGCCCTTGTGTTTTGGTGTAGGAGCAGTTGACCACTGCTGTCTTGATGCTCTGAGCCTCAGATTTGCTTCTGACTCATTTGCTGCATACTCTGAATATTCTGGTTCAAGTCACTGTATCTTGTGTGGGAAATATCAGAGGAATGTGTAATGGACTTTCTTCCAGACATGGGGCTATTTGAGTCTGCCCATTAATTGTGTGTTTGACTTGGACATCAGCAAGACACAATAATTGTTCTCATCCTGTCAGTGATGCATGGGAAATTAAAAAAGACTTCCATTAGATGTGATTCTGGCTGTAGGACTGGAAAGGCTGATGTACAAGGTTCCTTCATTTTTCAAAGAGATGACAGAACTAGAGTCATAGTAGAGATGGAAATGTGGTAATAATGCGGTTTGATGGGGACTCTGGTGATAGTGGGAATGGTTTTATTGCTCTCCCAAAGCTGTTCAGTGCTGTTGTTCCTTCTCCCAGACCTCAAGTTGGAGAACTGTGGAGCACTGTGCCAAAGAGTTCTCCTGTGCTTTATCTCAGGCATAGATGGGAGACAACTCTTGGGATCAAACATCTCTTCTGCCCTGCAAGATACTCTCTCAGCAGCAGAAACAATTGTACTGCCCATAGATATTTATGATTTTTAGTGGGTTGCTCTTACAGTCCTTAATATTGCTGGTTAGAGCAGCAGGAACTAGAGGAAGCTGTGGTTTGTCCTGTTTTGCAGACATCACTAATGTCAGGAGCTTTGATTTTGTTTTGTGGGTTTGGGTTTTTTTTGTATATTGTCACACTTTGCTGCATTCACATTCCATGATATTATAGCCCCATAAGGAAGTTACATGAGTCCTATGCATCCCCTGATGGAACTTGTCTGAAGACATCTGTAAGAAGGACAAATGTTACCAGACACACAAAGAAGATAATAGCACTTAGAGACAACAATCCCCCTGCCCTGCACCAATCTTTACCCCAGCTTTTTTTGAGATGTGCAGTGTGGTAGTTCATCATAAATTTCTTTCTGTAGTCAGATATCTGAGCTCCATCCACTCTAATTGCTCCATAAAGGTACCTGTTTATTTTCATTAAACCCTGCACCACAAAACCTGTGCCTCAAGGTATTACCACAGACAGTTTTGCTTTAGTTAATGGTGTGATGTTCTTTAGACAAGTCCACCTAATGCTGTCTGTAGTATTAGCTGTCAAAGCTAGGGAACAGCTACCTCAGCGTCCTCTTCCTTGGCAGAGTTCTTCACTGCAGTTCTATTTTCACTGGGGTGGGTTATACTGTGTTCTTCCTGAGATGCCTTAGGTTTTAACTTTTATATTTTTCAAATCCTGTACTGCTCAGTGTGTAACTCTGAAGTTTCTTGTAGCCTGTTAACTTCTGCTCTCTCGTGCTAGGTAGACATAACAAAGCCTCTCCGGCCCTGCTTTCCAAGGACACTCAGACCGTCCTAGGCCCAAAAGTATAAAACAAAGCCTCTAAAAGTGGGGGCAAGCATGGGGAAACTACATCATTAACTGAAGCTTTAATTGGAGAATGAACCCTGATATACAAATGAACCAAACCTATAAAAGGGTGAAGAACTCGTGACCTGTTGTCCATCTTGGGGTCCATCTTAGCAGTAGCCTCTGGCTCCCCAGAAGCCCTGTCAAATAAATACCTACCATTATTCCTTTTTTTTTTTTCTAGTCCCTGTGTTTAGGTGGCCTCTGCAGGCATCACTTGCTCCTTCTCAAGCAGGTGATGGAAGAACACAGGGCTGACATGCCAGTGAGGTGTTTGTGAGATGCAACCCCTGACAAGCAGCTAACGATGTGTTGAGCACTTCACGTTAGCCCTATAGGTGGTTCCATACATCTTTCTTTTGAAAATAGAGCACTTTTTTAAAACCCACAAATGGAATTAAAGGGTCTGTGCTCATTTTCCTCTCTCCCTTCCCATTCCATGAGAATCCTTACAATTTGTGGCTAAGAAGGAATTTAGATGGTGCTAGGCACAACTGTACCCCAAATATGAGGAGAGGAAGAATTACTTTTCCCATCATGGATACTAGAAATAAAGAATTGGGTATATGTACAACTAAGATGATAACTGTAGCTTGGAGAAGCCCAGTTAGAGATAATCTCACTGTATGCAAACTTTTGTTTGATTTTTTTTTTTTAAACTGATGAAGTGAGCTTCGACTTCTGACTGTCTTGATTATTCAGAGCATGAAGCTTATTGAAAGCTAAACTGTTGCAAAAGGCTAATGAAGTGATTGTTCCTGCATCCTGTGGATGCAGCTTGATGACTGTAAAGTTCAGCTCAATTTTTTTCGGACGTGCCTGGACTAGGAATGTTAACTAGCCAAAATAGATTTAATGCACTGTATATAATCAAGGAGAGAATAAGTAGAAGTTCATATTGTACCTGATAGTGTTCAGATTAAAAGGTAATGGGGTAAATGTGTCTTGGAACAGATTTGTTCCTTGCTGGTACATAAAAATGTAAAAAAAAAAACCTGACACAAGAAAGCATCAGCCCTGGTAGTTGCAATATTATGGTTTAGGTTTTGGCAGTTATGGGAATAGTGAAAAAAACTCAATGAACAATTGCTTCTCTGGTTTCCTGAAAGATTAATGTCTAATGCTTCTCTACTTACTGAAATCAGGAATTTTCTCTTATAAAGTCCAAGTTGCTGTATCTTCTTAACCAGTTTTTGCTGTCTCTGCAACCACTGCAAATGAGAAATGTTTTGGGTCAGCACAGGGGCAAGCTGTGCTTTCCCAGGAGTCATTCTGTTGGTTTAAGTAACTTACAATAGATACATATAGCTGAGTCTTAGGAAAAAACAAATTATTTTTCTTAAAGTTAGGAGAGCCAAAAAGTGTATCTGATAACTAGTGGAAAAAGACATGTCTTCACAAGTTTGAGCCAAACTTAAGCCATTATTTTACAATCCTTTCTCAGAAACAAGTGACTGGGCTCAAACACATGCTTCTTTACAGGCAGGTTACTAATGCCTGTCACCTCTATGCAGAACTACCAGCTCAGTGACAAAGGCCAGCTCTGCATGTTCTACAGCAGATGCACAAGGAGCTTTTGCTTTGGGCTGCAGAGCACAGCCCAGAGACTTGGACTCCCCAGTTTTGTGGTAGGCACAGAGACAGGTTATTAAGAGACAAGATAAGAGGTCTATTAAAATGTGATGACAACTGGAAATGAACGTGAAACACTGTGAACTGAAAAGACTCCCTCTGAAGATATTCTCATCCTGACTCCTTGTCACTCGCATGGCATCACTTGTGTCTGCTTCACAGGAGGGA
This sequence comes from Aphelocoma coerulescens, assembly GCF_041296385.1. Lineage (NCBI taxonomy): Eukaryota > Metazoa > Chordata > Aves > Passeriformes > Corvidae > Aphelocoma > Aphelocoma coerulescens. The sequence continues at coordinate 99,527,519 of NC_091015.1, read as the reverse complement.
TTTCTGGATATCCTGAAGGAGGTGAGCATGCTGAGGCTGGGGCAGTGTATTTCTAAGGGTCAAATCAGCACCATCTCCAGGACTGGCCTTTTGGTGACAGGGACCATCTCCGAAGCACAACAGTGCAGTTGCTCCATGCCCTGTTCAATTTTCGTTCACAAAAGGAATAGCCCACAAAAGCCATCCTTCTCATTGAAAAGATTGTACTCATCTTCATGGACCTTTTCCTGTGCATGTGTAGAACAGGGTTATTTTTAAAGAAGAGGAAGCTTTGCTTAGCATTCAGAGGATGTTGTCAGATTCCCTTTTCATGAAAAGGGAGGGTGCAGGTATGGGGGAGCAGAGAGTCTTAAGATAATGTGTTTAGACTTAAATGTCTCTGGTGAATTGTGTGGAAAGCCCTGCTAGTCAGGATTCTGCAACTGTCAGCATGAGTATCTAGTTCACAGGGGAAAAAAATAATACATAAAGCAATTTTTTAAAGAAAAAACCCAACAAACAAACCAACACTTCTAGTGTTGAGTTGGCTGAGTATTTTGAAATCTTTGCCCTTAAGGAAGAATGCATAACACACAATTTTGCAAAGAATTGGCAAGGTATTTTGATGATGACAGCTAAATGAGCTCACTTTTGCCTTTTTGGGGGATCTATTCTCCTTTTGCTAACACTGCACAGTGTATTTTCACTTTGTTTTTCCCCTTCCTCCTTGTCTTGAAGGCCAAAAATGTAACTCCATGGTTACGTCCGAGGTGTCACACTGGAGCAGAGCAGAAGGCAGGCAGGTATGGTGTCTTGCTGCCCTTGGGTTGCTCTGTGCTTTCCTGGGTTGTTATTATTCTTGCAGTTGTGCCTCACGCCATTTCCACTGTTGCAGTTACTTCATGTGGCTTTTCCCTCACCAAATCAGAGCAACCATCCACCCTTCCCTTTCTGAACCCAAACTGGGTACAAAAGGCTGCATCAAACTTCAGAACCTTCCCTACACAGAGTGTATCTCACTGACTGTATTTCCTCTCTGCTTTCCTTTCCTGTTGCAAAAGTATTTTGTATCTACAGTCAGAGCCCTGCTAAGAGGGACAATCCATAGCCATGGCCTCACTTGACTTCCTTTCTGACTGAATCACTGTGGCAGGCAAAGCTAAAGCGTGGGCTGCTGTGGCTGCCACTGGCCACTCAGCTCCTTGCCACCTCCCTCGAGTGACACACGTTGCCTCGGATCACTTGACTGCTCTTGGCGTGAATGGATTTTGTTGCACCTACCTGTAAGGCACAACCCTTTTCAAAGTGGCAGCTTAAAGCCATGGCAAAGACAAAATTGGTTGGTGCCAGGATTGGTTCCACGTGCCATATAAATTCCACATTGTTTTTTGATAATGTTTTAAAGGGGTAAAAACCAAAAACCCCAAGAGGTGCTTATTTGGTTTTGTGCAATGAAGGGTACCAGGGATCTGGCCAGAGGCTGTCAGCCTTAAGCAAGGCTTTTGTTTAGAGGTACCTATGAAAAGCTGACTTAAAATCAGGGAACACTGACCAGCCAAAGATATGTCTCTTTCGATAGCAACCTCCTCTCTTTTGAGCTGAATTTTGAGTTTCTCCCAAGATGTGAAGTCGTTTTTTTTTTCCTCTGTGTAATGAAAACCTTTCAGAAAACTTCTGGGCACTACTTTTGTGTAGCAGCAAGGGATTAAGTCTTAAAGAAAACCATTAAACAATTGTTTTAAACAGATTTGAAGTGTTTATATTGGACCACTTTTTGGCACTCTCTTTATTTCTTCTTAAAGACAGGAGCATCAGTTACTATGAGTACAACTGTGCAAGGCCACAGGCAGCTGTTAAATCATATGAAAGAAATGAAAACTTCTTTCCTGGGCCTAATAGTGCTGTAAATTGTGTGATCTGGAGTTTTAGGAACTTGTAGGGTTAGCAGTAATAACCAGCAGTCCTGTCAAACTTTGTCATAGCTGGCTTAAAATGCAGGGGGAAGCATGGAATTATACCTGCCCAAAGTAGTCTGCTTTGGGGCCTTTCCAGAAAGCTGAGGAATACAAAGAATGAGAAAGCAAATCTTTCAGGCTTATATCAAACATCTTTCTAGCTGTCACTGAAATATTTGCAGCTGCCCGTGTAAAACCAGCCTGTTATTGGCACCGCATTTTGATTCAGTGCACAAGGGTTAAAATTTTCACTACAGTTATGCATGATTTTTGTTTAGTTTGTAGACTTTGCTTTGACAGACAGCAAGTGCCCTAATTTAAAGAGCAGAGGTGGCTTCAGTTTTTAATTTGCACTGCTGATAAATGACCTCTCCTGTGCTTGACTGGGTAAGTAAATTGAAAGTATCTGTGATAATTTTTCTTTTTTTCCTTCTTTCCTTTTCCCTTTTTTTTTTTTTTTTTTTTTTTTCAGCTGGGGGTTAGGAATGCAAGAATTTCCCTGTGATTAAAAAAAACCTAATCTACTTCTTTGGTTTTCAGCTGAGCTATATAGGGCTGAACTTCAGTCCTAGAGATCAGGGTGAGTACAAGTATTGCGCTTTAACTCTCAGTCTAGTTTGTTTTAAAACCAAACAAGAAATGTGCAGAATCTTATGTGATTTCCACCCTGATTTTCAGGATGGAAATAATGGTGGTTCCTGGGAATTTTCCTTTCTGTGCTTATAGTTACTGTGCTTCAAAACTTGGCCTAGAATTGACTTGAACTTTAATATCACTCAGCTGAAGAAGGCAAGTGATTGTTCAGTTATTTCCAGTAAACTGAGAATGCTGAAAAGAGAGGAGAGGATTTTAATAAAATAGCATGGCCTGCTTTTAACTTAGAAATAATGGTGCTGCTCTGAACCTGTAAGTGAAGGTTAAAGAAAACCCTCAGAAAAGGACATTGGTTTTCTACTCTGACACAACAGGACTAATTTCCTGATGCACAGCTCTGCCAGAAAAGCTTCTCTGGGCTATAAATGCCATCCTCTGCAACTGTGCCATGTGCTGAAGACTTAAGGTGGAGAAACTGTTTCAGACAACAAGTTTGACTTTTTTTAAACTTAGATCAGGAATTTGCAGGAAGTTCCTGAGCTGAGTTTGGATCACAGCAGAGTTCAAAACAGGAAAGCGAGGAGGAAGGCGCTGAGCATGTGGCTGTGCCGTCAGCCTCTAGTGCATTCAGGGCCACGACAAGTAGCACAAGTGTTTCTTCTTCATGCTTCCACTTTCTTAACTGTGAATTTAGTGTGTTAGCTACAGTTTAAGTAGGTTGTTTAAGATAATTACATTTCAGAGACCATTACTCAGTATTTTTTACTCTTGTTTGTGTCACACAATGGTCATCATGTGTTTGAAATTGAGGGTTCATATGGAAATAATCCAGTGCGCAATGGCTGTGTTCTTATTCAGATGGGTTTCTGTTATTTTTCTATACATCGAGTTCTGTCTAAAAGGAAAAAGAGATTACAGTGGTATTTGGGGTATTTCATTGTCATGAGCCACCCACAGCATAGCTGACTTCCCAGTGAAAGCCTGACCACCAGCTACCAAATAAACTTGTGTTATTGTTCCTCTGTTTAAGCAGCACTTCCAGTGGACTTTTCCTTCATTTATCTGCATTGTGCTGATACCAGTAATTTGCTCCCTGTGAGCCTCCTGAGCTCTGTCAGGCAATGTTTCCATCACACTGCAGATGGTTTTGCATGAGGGGTTTGGCAAGGCAGTCTGTCAGTGTTCTCTCCAAGTAGGCAGCATGTATTAGCTGGCTCTTTTCTCCCTCCTGGCCCTATCTCCTGTCTTTTCTTACAATGAAGAGCACATTGCACAATATAAAGGTAAAGTGTAAACTAATTTGTTGTCTTGGGGCTTTGAAGGATGGGTAGGTAGGCTCCTGAGCATGGTGGTCCCCACAACATGTCCATCTTTCCCAGCTAAACCCAGCTTTGCCAACTGCTGCGATACAACACGAGCTCCCAAGATTGCACCTGGTTTTACTATTGGTGTTCACATAATTTGCAAGTTGCTTCAGGTGGCTGCCTGGGCTTGCAGCTGAAACGTCCTTATCTGTTTATTATAGCACTCTCAAGGCACTCATTTAATCTGCTTTGGTTGTTGCCGGAGGCCTTTTGAGGGAGCAGGAGTTCTGTCCTCATCCTCTCTTGGCATCTTCCTGCCCTGGAACTGAGGGTGGCTATTATCTCCCAGTGCACACTCCTCTGAGTGGCAAACGGGTGGGATGACTGCTGTCTGAAGTCCCTGGTGTACCCAGCGGATGCAGGCTTGCATTGCAGAAAGTGGAGGTGGGACCTAGAACCAAAAATTGCTGAGTTTCTATGAAGATTATCTGTCTCTTATATATCCATAAAAAGCCAACTGCTCTGATACCAGCTTTCAACATCACAGCCACACCCCCTTCTTGACATTATAACATCTTTTTTACCAGAAATCTGTTATATTGTAGATCTGCTCTAAATTTAGATCTGTCCTAGACACACTCTAGCCTAACATCCATTATCAGTTGCTGCTTCATTATTTAATACAGCTCCCATGTTATGAAACTCATCTTGGTTTGTGTTTGCTCTGGCTTTTTCCTCTTTTTTTGTGCTTTCTTATATTTTAACCAAATGATGTGTTCATTCTAAAAGGAAAATATTTGGAAAGTAAAGCTTTGTAAGGTGTAATTTTGTATTGTTGTAACTAGGTCCTCAGGGTTTATATATTTAAACAGTTGGAATTTTTCTTCCATGCTGCAGCAATGAGCAAGTATTCCCATCCTTTACCCCGTAAAGGTAAGGCACTGTTTTCCTGAGCACTGGTACAAATATTCCCTTCTTCATTAATACTGGTGGTGGTTCAATCATCAGCATCAAGTTTCCTTTCTCCTAGTACAGGACAAACTCTTCACAATAAACCCTGACTGCCTGACAAATTTGCAGAGCTTGGAACTTCTTTTTCCATTTAATACTCTTGTTTCTGGCAACTGACTTGTAACTGTGTAATGGTGTCCAGTTGAAAGTTAATAATCTCATCTGCTTTTCAGAGTACTTTGCAGCAGGCTCTAGACAGATTGTCAGTTCCCCTTAGCTAGCAGTGCTTGAGGTGATCATTTCTGTCCACTGTGTGTTTGCCAAAAATGAAGCAGTCCATCGCATGCCTTTTTTCCCCCTCTGTGTAGTAATATTATCTTGATCTGTGGAGCTTAGCACAGCTTGCTTGACTGGTCTTAAGCTCAACATGGCTTCCTGCTGCAGGATTTTAGAGACAGACAGTTCTGTCTGCAGCATCAGAGTCTGAGCTCCAGGTTGTGTGCAATCTTCAGAAATTGAATAGATTTATCCAGGGATAAGTTCAGGTCTCCTAGTAGTTTCCCTAGGGCTGCCGCTTTGGGCTCCCACTGCAGTCTGATTCCTTTTCAGGCACTGACAGTGTCAGGGAGCCGGGTCAAGATCATCCCTGGATCTGTCACAACCTCAAAACTGCACTGTACTTCTCATCTCATCCCAGACCCTTCTTATTCCCTCCTCTGCCTGACTCATCTGGCAGTTGCTAAGGGTACCAGGTACATCACTTTGCCAAGTGACTGAGATCCTCTTCATTGCTGCGAGCAAGTTTTCCCCTCATTTGCTGCTTAAATATTTCCATTCCAGTGGGTCTCTATGTACTCAATACCATAATATTCAACAACTTCTGTCTTCCAGGTGTGTGTAAACCCAAACTATTCTTTCCATCAGTTCTTCTTGGGGTCTGATGTTTGAGAACTGTGCAGGGCAGAAAGTGCTTGGACCCACGCCTTCCGTGTCTGGCGAGCTGGTCCCAGGGCACACAAGGGGCTGAAAATGCACTTCTGCCTGATGGACCCCCTTGCTCAAATCAGGCTTCTGGCAGCCAAACCACCTGCTTGTGGACTCACCCCTGCCTTCTGGCCACTATACATGCATGGATTCAGCTGCTATCCTCTGAGAGGAATATGGTGGGGACAGTATTTATTTTGCAAGCTCCAAAACCATTTTTGTGTGCAATAAAGTGTAACAAGTAGTTACAGTGGAAAATAGCTGGAGAACCCTTTTTTAGTATAAGCTTCTGTATGCATATTAAGTATGCCTATATGCATGTAAAAATAGTGAAAATACATTAATATGTGTCTACATGGCATTCTTGGTGGGGTATCTTATCAGAGGGATTATGGTCCGTGGGCCATATTTTACACTTAGAAAAAGACAATTAAGTCCATATTTATTGATGAGAATTGTATGCTGGTAAGTGAAGTTATTTTAAGGGTATTGATAAACAGCCTGCAAAATGAGGTATATCCAAACAGGCAAACTGCTGTGTATGGGTGTGTTTATGTGCAGTCTTTGTTAGTCCACTTGTATATGTTGGTGTCATTAAATGGGCACCTTTGTGCTCATTTGCTGCTGCACACACATGCACAGAAGCAGATTGAGTATAATCTCTTTGTCATTTACTTTGCTAATTTGCTGTTAATCAGCGCTCTGTGTGTATTTGGTTCATCTGTGGAGTTTAGCAATGACATTTTATGTGTTTGGCAAAGTGAGGTGCATTGTTTTGAAGAGCCAGCTGTCCTCTGTGGCTTTCTGGCCCAGCTGTGACCAGTACTGGGTGCTGCAGGGTCCAGCTAGGCACCAAGGCAGCAGCCAGGACAGGCAGAAAGCAACCCCTGTCTGGGGGCTGGGATCTTTTCCTGGTCAACCTCTGTCTTTCAGCAGCTGAAACTCACCCGTCACAGACCTTTTTCTCTAGGACTGTATTTACCCACCAAGCTTGATAGGATTTTTTTGTCTGTCCAGGCAGATCTGAGGTTTTTCAAGAAGATAAGAGATTAATAAATTTTGGATTATCGTATCTGAGAAATACAAAGCAGGAGCTTAATTCCTCAAAGTTTGGGTTAGGACAGTGTTGATATCAGTGGGGAGCTGTGGAAGATCATCACTCTTTGGAGAGGAAAGATGGTCCTGTATTTTGCATAGAGACACTGAGGGGGAAAAAAGATGAATGAACTTCTTGGGTTCTCTGGGGACTAGCAACAATAAAGGACTTTCTAGATGAACAGACTTATTTGCAGCACTGAAGCCCTGTTTGTGCACCCTGAGCCTCACTGCAGGTTGTGTGCAACTTGCAGTAAAGGCATTGCCTTACCAAGGGATAAATATGATCTCTTGGCAGTCTCTCTAGGTAATCTCTATCAGTAAAGGGTTCAAGGCACCTCTGTGCTCCATTACCCTTCATTCTGCTTTGCTCTCCTTCTCCACTCTGTGGCATTTACAGCTGCTACCATGTAACTGCTTTGTTGGTGGGATAGTCAGAAAGTGGGACTACCCTGACGTGACGGCAGAGGGATGGCCAACAGGCTTAACGCTTTGCTTGTCTTGGACCTCAGAACACTTTCTGTTTTCTCTGTTTCTGTACAAAAAATGCCAAGTCAGGAATGGTGTTATATCTTTCTCTGGATTATAAATGGTTCTTAAAAAATCAGAAAAAAAAAATCCTGGCTTAAATCAGGTTTGTTTTAATATTAGTTTCTCAGTGTTTGTTCTCTTTTTCTACATGTTTAAATTCAGATGTTTACTGGTTTGAACTGAAATCACACCTTCCCTTTGCTGCCTTTCTTGACTGATTACATCAGCATCACAACCTCAGAAGACTTTCTGTCTCCTGGAGGTAGGCGCTGGTCCTGAATGGTGTTGTCCTCCTTATTGTGCCCTGAAGCCCTGGAGCTGCAGTTCCTTCTGGTTACATGCCAGAGGCAAGTGCACATGTCATGCACCACACTGCTCTGATCCAGGGGTTGTTGCCAGGGCTCAGCAGAAAGCCTTCCAGCTGAAGGAGCAGTTACTGAAACCTACCGGGGACAAAATGTAAATGAGGAAATCACCTGGTGTCTTCAATACTGTGTGATTGCAGGGATGTGTAAAGAGGAAGGATCCTTAATTAAAAACTTTCAGAAGTCTTAATGAAATCAGGTGTCTAATCCTGGAGGTAGAGCTGCTTTTGACTAGATAAGGCATACTGGCCTCACATGAAGAGAAGGAGCTCAGTTGAAAATCAGCTCTGGTTTCACATTGAATGAAAGTCTCCAGAGATGGAAAGGGGTTTGAATAATAACACTCAAAGTTAGCCATAGTGTTTTGGTAGTGCAGTTGAATTATTAAAGCACAATTTGAATTATATTGCCTCTATCAAGGCAAGGTCCAGATGCAGGAGTCAAAACCTGTCAACATTCATCAGCAGATGAAGCAGGGGGTTGTCTCAAATGCACGTTGTCTGCTTCATGCAAATTTGGATGGATGGATGGATGGATGGATGGATGGATGTGCCCATCAGTGCACATTTCTGTTTAGCTACTGTGCAGCCCCCACATTTTCTCTCCTTTCCTCCTCCGCAAACAACCTTCACAAATCTAATTTTTGTTCTTCAAATGTTGGCAACAGTAAGTTATAGGGGGAAAAACAAAGAAGTAATTTCTTTGTCCATTTTTCTTGATGTTCTCTCTCAGGCCTTAATCTGGAGTTTGCAAATTCTTCACCCTGCCTGGGTGTTCCTTCGCTTGGCTCGAAGTGCACGTTCATGTAACCTGCCAAGTATTAGCACAAGTCCTTCAGAGGGCAAGAGGCATAAAAGGGGAAAGGAAGCTTAACAAACTGGGAAAGAGTGCCTGCAGGAATAGAAAAAGAAGGTAGACATATCAGGAGCAGGTATAGTGCTGTTCTTTTAGTCCAGTTTTGTTTAAACCAGCCAGATTTTGAGTTTGTGTCTTCTGAACCAGTAATGTGCAGCACACTGGAAGTAATATAATATCCATGTACCACACGGATATCTGCAGCAGCCGATATTGCACTCATGTTGATGGATAAAAGTGACAGTTGTCATATATAGGTGGAATGACTGTATGCTGGCTTTTTTTTGCTTTTTTGTAGTTCAGAACTTAGTTTGGAACAATCCCATTTCTCCAGCAGTTGTGGGTGGTGGCAGAGCACAGGAGATCACAGAGAAGGAGTGACACACTGTGCATCCTTCATGTCTGTATTCTACTGAGTAGCTGTTGTTAAAAACAAACCAAAACAAAAAAAGCTCCAGAGAACAGGAGCAGTGTTGACTTGTGTGTGTACAAATCTCCTGCTTCCTTCCTTCATCTATTTGTGGATCAGAGGAACAGCCTCCCTCTTTCTCCATTTATGCCCCTATCTTTTAAGTGGTGTCTAATGAGGTCTCCTCAACTTTGGAAACACAGTTATCAGGAAGAGATAATACCCTGAGCTCATGTGGTCAGAATTGCATTAAGAGGATGTCTTACATCTAACTACCCTGGTGTGGTGCGATGGAGAGACAGAAAGTTTCATAAAGTTTGAAGTTTGCTCAGTTTCATGGTGGTAGAAGGAGATGGGTTCCAGAGCTTCAGCTGGGCACCTCCAAGAGCATGAGGAGCATATGAGATCTCTTCTCTGATCAAGAAAGGAGAAAAGGTTAGAAGCCAGCACCAGACATGAGCTCATATTTTTGTAGTTGAAGTGGAGAATAACCAAAAAATCTGGAAGGAGCTGGTATTACAGCACAGGCTTCTAAAAGTAGTTGTTAATCAGAGCTAATCTGTTTAAGGAAGTAAAATGATGAAAATACCCTTGGCTTGTGGATGGAAAATGTCTGTTACCACAGATGTAACTCTCTTTTCTAATTTAGCAATTCACAGACTTTCATCCCCATCCCTCACCCCCAATAAAATCCATGGATCAAAGGAGTAGAAAGTTGTGGCTCAGCCTCACTGCTGCTGAGGCTTTGAAACAGCAAGTGAGCTGTCAGGATGTTGCAGCACACAACCACATCAAAAAGCAGTGATGATATTAACATATCCTTTCTATCTAGGTTTCTAGGTGAGTGTTTTCCAGGGTTTATCCAGGATGGCACTGGGCACTAGCCTGTTTTGACCCGTTCCTCCATTCATCTCCTAAGAAATTCCTCAGAAAGTATCTTGGCTGTGGAGTAAAGGGGAGTTTGTGTAATGTGAACCTTAAAGGGAAATAATGATATTTCTCCCACATAAAATGCATTATTGTGGTAAGGAGGTGCAGTGGGTTTTAGGTAATCATTAACTTATGAAAAAAATTATTGTTGGAATGAAGCAAACAGGCTTGGTGGGGATTTGTTTGTTTGTTTGTGGGGGTTTTTGGCTGGTTTTGTGTCTCCCCTTCTCTCCCCCAAAGTCACAAGTTTATATGGAGTAAAAGGTGTCTGTGTGCCTTGGTAAAAGGCTGTTGCTTCTGGAACTATTAGTACAATTTTATGTGTAAGCAGTACCTGTGATTACTGTTTCAGGTGGCTGAGATGTTGCCATCTCTGACTCTCTAAATGGAAGTTAATCTATAGGAATCTAAACAGACCTGAAGGTGCTAGACCTTAACTGGGATGCACCAGTCAATTTAACAGAATCACAGGAGTGATTGCTTATGCTGCAATGAGTCCCAGGCTTTGTAAATGGATTATGTGTGTAATTTTAGCTCTGACTCTTGAGATTTAATGCTCATGTGCTTTCTTCCCAGCCTCCCCTCAAAATTCCTTACTGATATATGTTGGTAGCAAATAGTAGGTTGGTATACATAAATGACACCTAGGAAATTTCTGCAACCCTCACAGTCTCTGGGACAGCAAAACCAAAGTCAGTAGCTTCCAGTTCACCTGCCTGAATTATAGAAGACTTAGTTGCATACCAGGTGTCTGAGACTGAGACACCTTAGTGAGCAGAGAGTAATAAAGCATGATCCTTAGATATGGAGTTACCCAGAAGCTCTCGAAGATTTTACCAGCAGTGTTAGTGACTTCTCACTGCCAGACATACCTTTTTCCATCAGCAACCTGGGACTTCTGCCTTCCAGTATTTGGAAGGGTCAAGGTTTCCCCAGTGTGTTGTCTTTGACCTTATCAGCTGATATACAGGGAATGGTTTAGGTTCTTTAGTGTGACTAGAATTACCCTTCCCGTTGCGAAGTGGCATGGGAGAGATTCAATAAACCATTGCAAACAGCCCCTTCCTTCAGTTTTGTTCATTCTCTGTTACAGATTCAATGCAAACCAGATGAATAAGTTACCACGTGGTTTTGGCATTTTGCTGGAAGAGTTGAATATGCAGGGTTTTTATTGTAGTCTGGATTTCTTGCTGTTTAAAAATATGTGATATAAAGGCAGGGAGCTTAGAAAATATTTTGCAGATACTTATAAGAGGGAACATTGCTCTTGAGAGTGTCTCTATCCTGCCCTTCCAAACAGTTCGCTAAATCAAGAAAACAAAAAGCTCAGATAAACCTTCACGTGGCCCAATGAATTGAATCCCAGTTTGTTGATGGCTCTTTCCAAATGATGTGTTGATTTGCTTGTCTCTGTCCTAAAATGCTTGACCTAAAGGTCAAGATGCTGTATCTTTAGGATGTTGACAGAAATAAGTGTGGCTCCACATTATTCAATTAGGATGAAATGTGCTGTGGAGGATTAACAACATATTCTTTGTACTTTGGCAAACAGTATGGGGTGGTGTTTGGATTCAGATTTTTCTTAAGATCTAATGATTTCCACTCTGTGCCATGTGTGATGAAACTGGATTACCCAGTCAAAATTGCAGAAGTTCTCTGAAGTCTCTTAGGCCTGAGAGAGAACCTCCTTACCAAGCAGATTTTAATCCATTACAGCCTTTAGCTGCTGCGTTACCAACAAGCCCCATTCATGATGTGTGGGAGTTATGGGGGTTCTGTGGTAGAGTGGCCTCATTTGAAGATGATTGCAAAACTCATGGATTTTAATGGCAACAGGAGGGGCTGTTTAAGGAGATTATGTAAGCCCTTCCTCTGCTGTTGGTCCATGTCCTTTGTAGTTCTCCATTATGCAAAATCTCCATCGTAAAAATTATTCAGAGCACAGCTTTGCCCAGTCTTTTCAGAAATTGTTTAGATATTGTCTGTGAATTTGTTTAACTACTTTTTTAGCCGGCTGATACTATTAACATCCACAATCTCCTGTGGCAGCAAGTCAAAGAAGCTCCTTACCTTCTGTGTAAGGAATAATCGTTCAGCTTTTTAAAGCTGGTTTCTAGACACTTTCCTTGAGTGTCATCTTGTTCCTGCAATTTGGGTTTGGTGAAAAACAGCTTGTCAGTCAGCATGGCCACCAGCTGTCAAATTATGTCATTGATATTGATATTAATATTGCACTGTATGATATCCCCCAGCTTTTCCCTTTGCAAGTTGAAGAGTCCCAGTCTCTTACAATCTCTACTTTTTTGGGCAACTGCATTGTCCCCTTAATCACTTTAGTTACCCTTCTTCATCCTTTCTTTAATTTCACTATGTCCTTCTTGAAATGCAGAGACCCAAGCCACACACAATTTTCAGGATATAGGCTGACAACTTCTTATGTGGTGGTAAAATGTTCCTTTCTGTGCTGTCCTTTTTACCCTGACTGATGATGCCCAACATGTTGTTTTCCTTCTTTCTCATCCTGTATGCTGAGTTGGAACCTGAGAACTGTCAATGATCACCCCAAGATCTCTTTTCTCAGTTGTAACTGCCTTTTCCAAACTTCACATTGTGTGGGCACAAGTAGGCTATTTCCTTTAGGTTTATTTCCTTGCCTGACTTGACACCAAATCTGACCTGCCATCTTTCTGCCTGCTCAGCTCTCCTGAGCTGGTAAAGTTCAGAATGGCATGTGGACCACAGTCTGTAAACAGGAGAAACTGCTGCTGATGAAGTCTGTAGATAAAGAAATTGCAAAATATTAGTTCTGGGTGTTGACAAACATGCCACTTGTGTCTGTGCATCAGCTGTGCTTGAGAAACAAGTGGCTTGTAAAGGATGCCAGCCCTGATGGCTGGGTACCACACCTGGGTTTGTCACAGAGGTCAAGCATAAATAACCCTGTCCAGTAGATAGGGAGAGCTGGAATCCAGAGCCAAGATGTACAAGAGGTCCCAAGCCACATCTAGCTGCCAGCCATAAGATTAACTGTCTTCATAATGTACCTTCTGGAAATTAAAATGATTTTCTAAATAATTGACCTAAATGCACTTGCAGTAAATCTGCAAATCTACCTGCTTCTTAAGCTTGGGATGTTATGGCTGCACCATTAATTTCAGAGCTAGCAGTAAACTAATGAGGTAAATTACCCAGCTGGTCTCATGTGACTGCAGCGACCACCCTGACACAGCAGCCAGCTTGCTTTCTTTCCCTAGTGTCTGTACAATAGCAGAGCTGAAAGTCTGGCTTCAGTATCTCTGCACTGCACACAGTCTGCAGTGTGAGGCTGTGTGTATTAATGTGTCCTCAGAAAGCTGGTTGGGCTAAATCAAACAAAATCTAGCTATTGCAAATATGTTAGAAAACATTTACTGTTTAAAAAAAAATGTTTGTTTGATATTGTGGACCAATACTGGTGATTTTGGAGATGTACATGCTGTCTGTGTGCATTCTACTTCCAGGTGCTACAATGTGCTGGAGTATGAGATTCCCTTTAAGTTGTGTCTTAATAAACAGCAGGTGATTAGGCAAGATATGTTATATGTAAAGAAGAATCAAGCTTTTGTTTGCAGTTGCTGTAATGCTGAGAACCACAGGCTTGGCTGTGGTTAAAGGAACATACAGACCGAAATGAGATTTGCATTGCCAAAACTTAAAACCAGTATCACAGCAAATAAAGAGCTCATTTCTTTAAAGGCATGTTAAAATCCCCAGTTGCAAAATCCCTTTCTAAATGAAGCTTTAGAGGGTATCCTACGAACCACAGGGCAGTGAGTCTGACTCCCAGCAGCAGCAAGATGATAGAGTTGATAGTGAGGCATACAAGCCCTGGGCAGGTAGATATAAACACAGCCAGTGGGAAGCAGCACGGCTGTTTTAAAGGGAAACCCTACCAGTGTAGCCTCCTGGGTCCTATTGTCACCTCCTAGTGGTGGTGTCGCCAAGTGTGTCCATAAGTAGGGCCCAGGAGGGGGTTGAACGTAGATTTTCAAACAGCATGAAGCAAGGGTTGACACCAGAGGTTAGTAAAAAAGTAAGTTGCTGTGGGACTGGAGGAAATACTTGTTTAACTTTTTTTTAATAGACAAAAAGCTCTTTAGAGGATGAGATGCTCTCCATTCAAATTTCAGATGCTTTGAAAATGAAGCAGAGTGTAGTTCAAGGCCACAATGAAAATTCACATTTTAGCTTCCCTGTGAGACAAAACACTTAATGAACATTGTGTGGAACAGGCTTTTGGGTGAACAACCACTGTGTTCAACGTCATCAACGATGAGTCTGTGGTCTGTTCATTCCAGGACTTTAAGGGCACATGTAGTCAGAAGGAAATTGATGGCTCACTGACATGCAGAATCCAAACACATAAAATGAATGGGTTTGGGCTGTTGGCCCCTCACAGCTGATGCTGATCATACTGCCCATTCCATCTGTGAAACAGAGGGATGAGACACTGCAACTGAGCTATCAGTTAAAAAGACATAAGGAGAACACAATTTCCTTTCTTTTATTTCTCCTTCCATTATATCCTAAAAGAAACTCCTGGCTGGCCATTATTCAGACTCTCATTCCTCCAAATAGCATTAATAAAAATATTTCTGAGGTAGGAGAAGGTGTGTGTGAAACTTCAGCCCTGAGGAAAGATGTTACATGCAAGCGGAAATTACTTTTCGAATTGGAAAATGTTTGTTCAGCCTTAATGGTATTCACCAATCCCACGAAACAAAGCAGGGAGAAAGAGCAAAGCTGAGTGAATCCAATGCAAGTTTTGCCTATAGGGTCTTTTTTCCCCCTCTTTTATTCAGAGTTGAATTTGATCCATTTTCTTTTATTTGCTGCAGAATAACAATGATCCTCTGCTCCCCCAACAGTAAACATTGCAGCCTGTGAACATCAGGGTTCAGCAAGCAAACTTTGAAAAATCCCTTTGCAGGGTAAATGTCAGGCTGTTGTTCAATTAATTATTTTTTAAAGTGAATTCACATGCAGCAGTGACCTTTAGCTGTGCTCCACACACACCGCTGCTTTTCATGATCTCATTTGGTGTTTCATGTCTTGGGCTAATATGAGGGACTGGTAGTCTGCATAGCAGCAGAAGAGATGCCTGCAGTGCTGGGGTGGGGAGAGAGATGCTTCCTGCACCCTGCTGGTTTGGGGCATGGGGAAGGGGATCAGTGAGACCTCCAAATTTCAGAAGGGAATCTATTCTCCCTCACCAGATTTGTTGGGATCACCTCAGTCTTGGTCAGAGTCATCTGGGCTTGGGGAGGGTGTGAAATGACTGATCCCACCTGGTATCTTGCCCCCTTCTCACTGATGGTGTCTTCTGTCACCAGCAAATGATTCACAGCTGGGGCTCGTATGCCGAAAGAGACAAAAAGCTGATGGGGTTTGGAGTCCTGTAAATGAGACTGGGCTGTCTTGACCTCTCCATCTGGCACGGTTTGTTGTCTCACCTGGTGTCACTTCAACATTCAAATGAGAAAATAACAATTCTTCTTCACAGGTGCATTGAGAATGGCTTTCTTGACAGGAGGCATACATGTGCATCCCAAGGGAGCAAGCAACCAGCTGGGAGCGAGTGCTGTGGTTTTGTGAGGTCTTTCACAAAGGTCTGGATTTGCCAGTCCTGAGAAAATGTACCCAGAAGCAATAAGAACATTCGCCTGAAAAAAAATCTGCTTGAATGAAATTAATGGGAAACACCAGTGATGGGGTCCAAAGTAATTCCAGAGAGGTTTAAGGCTCTTGCTTGCTCTGCAAGAAAATAATCAATCATCCTCACCTTGCACTACAGCTGCTCTCCTGGACTCAGAAGCTTAAAGAAAATCATACCTCATTGGAAGTGGAAAAATAATTTCTTTTTTTTTTTTTAACTCCTGAGGCTACTTCAGCAGGTGATAACATTAAAAACGTTTAGCAGGTGATAACATTAAAAACCAACCATCGTGAGAAAAAGAGTGATGGCAGGAACCTGGAGTGCCCTGTTACACAGGTGGGAAAGTGCTGGAGCTCCAAGCTGCTGCTGTGCACTGGCTGGAGACCCAGCAGTCATGTGTTTCCTTAAGTCCATTTGAGTTTTACCCAACCGACATCCTTACCTGGCTCTTTGAATTTCCCAGATTCTACCACCTTCATATTTTGGTTCTCTTTTGCTATGAGGCAGAGATTTTTTTTATCTAAGTACCACACTTCAGCAAATAGTGTTTAATGCTATGGAAACCCTCTACTTTTTGTTTTCTGAAACATTATTATGTTTTCTAAGACAAGCTTGAATGTGAGGTTTTATATCAAACAATTTCTGTTTGTCTTTCCCACTTTGCACTCCATCATTCTCATGCTCTATATTGTTCATATTATGGACACAGATCCTAGTATTTACAGTGCAAGCAAAAAACAGAGGAAGAACATCCAGATGCATATGTGCTCTTTGATCTTATTTAGCCCTAGTGCTCAGCTGTTCCTTGCTTGTGGCATGTATATTCTGATATTCCTTGCTCCACTTAAAAAACTCCAACCAAAATAGTGTAAATACTCAAAAATGTAATTACCCTATTTCTTGCCGTTTGCGCTGAAGAGAGAAAGGAAAACCAAACGCTAGTGGAAAAAAAGCAAAACCTACAGAAGAGATGGAAATGGTCTTCCTGTTGATGATGAGCTAGACATTGTATGTATGCTCACATATATTCCAGATACAGTAACTCTATTTGTGATTTTTGAAGGACCCTAAGTATAGAATCATTCAATGTTCATTTGTAATTTATTCTCTTTTAAGACTGGGGTAATTTGATTCAGATTCAGACCTGTTATTATGTTTAATGACAGGCTAAAAAGGCAATTTTTTAATTTAGACTTGTGCCTAAATTTGCGTGTGATGGCTCAGGACTTGGCTGCTGTCCTGTGAAGAG
The DNA here is from genome assembly GCF_041296385.1 of Aphelocoma coerulescens. Taxonomy (NCBI): domain Eukaryota; kingdom Metazoa; phylum Chordata; class Aves; order Passeriformes; family Corvidae; genus Aphelocoma; species Aphelocoma coerulescens. Next base: position 99,510,623 of record NC_091015.1, on the reverse strand, counting down.
GAGACCTGTATATATTAGTGGCATGATCATAATTTTGGCTCCCAAGTTCAGTTCCCTTTACTAAAACTACTGCTGGTTTTCTGGCAGGTGAATGTCATGGAAGTACCAGGGCAGCTGGGGGTGGATGGGAGCTAAGGGCCTCAAATCAGATGGCTGTGAGAAAACTTCTACCTCGTGTGCACAGTCCTTTCTGACTTACTGAGCCTGATGACAGCATCCACTCTCCCACTGCTTTTATGGTCGTGCAACATCATCAAGGGGTCAAAGTAACAGTTTTACCAGCTATTAAGGATGATGGTGGGAAAGGTTCGTGACCAATACTTCCTTTGAATATTATTTAATTGAAGAGCAGAGAAGATACTTGCAGTAAGGGATACTTAGTATGCAGAGCATCAGTGCCTGGGTCCATTTCCTTTCATTAGCCTTCCTGGAAGCACTTTCCATGACTAATGTGACCCTTTTATACAGAGTAGGGTCATGCAGTTTGTACCCCCTGGCAGCACCTGGATTCTGAAGCAGAGCCACAGCAGCTGTTGCTGGCAGGATGAAGAGGGGCTGAGGTGGCGAGGCTGAAGGAACTGGGGCTCATCTCCCCAGGGGTCTGGCAGGAGGGGGAAAAAAAGAAAGCAGCTCATAGGTAACAACAACAAGCTGATTAGCTTAGGGAAAATGTCCAGCTTATGTCCATCTTTGTGGAAACAGGGCCCATTTCTTAGAAGATGGTACATGGTACCAAGAGGAAGCCAAAACATCTCCGCTTCAAAGGCAAGATCTGGCTCTCCCCATCCCATCCCTGCAGATGTGTTCCTAGCAAGTGCACTAGCAAGAAAAAACAAGCTCCTATTGTCTGCCACAAATTTAACCTAGAGATCAATACAATACCTTGGTTTTCTGTGCCCTCAATGTGACATTCAGAACTTACATTGCCCTCAGAAGAGCATGCAAACCCTGAGCTAGAGCTCCAATGTGTCTTTTCCTGGTGTTTTGTAGAGCCTCAAACATATAGGACAGTGAATCCCCAGCCTGAGTTTTCTCCTGAATTGGACTGGTCCTTGGTCTCCCTTCTGAAATGTCATTAAGGCAACTCATTTAAATGCAAAGAGACCATTCTCCCTTTTTGCTTGTTGAAGCTAACAGAAAAGCCTGGCTCTGCTGTTAATACTTAGGCTTGAAAGGCAAAGGTCTTGTCTCTGGGTTGCTCCTCTTGGTTGCTACAGGTGCAGTGCTGGAGTGCTGCTGGAGTGAAGTCTTTCCATCAGTGCCAGGAATAGCACTTTTCTTCAGGTCAGAACACATTTTAAAACTAAAATTCAGCCTCATTAGTTGGTCACTGGGGTTGTGCTTATGCACAAAGACTAACTACTGATGTGAATATGGAAAGAAAAGAGCCTCTGAACTGATCAAAGCTGGCTGTAGAGAAAAAAAATGAATGCCAAAGACAGTGATTTCCTTGTCCTGTGATGTTTTTCTTAAAAACCATCCTCAGCAAAGAGGATCTGAGAGTGTCCACTCAGTCTGGAAGCAGGGAGTGATACGGGTCTAGGTCAACCATGCAGACTTGGAAAAGACAGACAAGAAGCCAGACATGACATCATGATAAACTGAATGTAACAAGGGTTTCCAGTGGTATTAATATTAGATGATAATGTTGGAGCGCAGCTGGTAATTAGACAGGACAGCTGCCAAGGCCAGTCATTAGTAATGTTGATCTACTCACTTGAAAACCAAAAAAAAGGTATTGCAGATGTTTCTCTGTCACTTTTGTTTTGGCTGTAATGGACACGATAGCTCATTGCAGGTAAAAAGTTCACCTTCCTGCATAACAGTCTTGGATTGTTTGAGTTGCCACAGGATGTTCTCATTTCTTACTTGTTGTGTTTGGCCCAGAACTGTAAATCACAAACACCAGGCTGTGTAATTCTGACTTTTATTACGTTAATGTATTTTAAGAGCAGGAAATCTATAGACTCTTGGCTCAGTGCAGCAGAAGCAGAGCATGGTGGGTACTCTGTGGTCAGGAATGTTCTCAGAAATATGCCTCTTGCTGAAAAGGTGACCTCAAGATAATCTTTTCTTGGCTTCTGGGCTGGGGAAGGAAGGACATCTCAACCTCTCGGCACAGGTGTGAGCTGGGAATGGGTTCTGTGTGGAGGAGGAATTTGTTCCCTAAGCATAAGGAGGGAGGAAAGGAAGGTGGAAAAAAAATGGTGTTAACTTCAGTGCTGAGACCAGCCTGTGGATGCAGGATTCTCATTGCACAGGGTCATTGCAATACTCTTCATTGCATAATATCAACAGTGAAGCTGAGACAGCAGTGGAAAGCTCCCTGGTGCCTTTTCTGCTGAGCCCTGGCAGCAGCTTAAGATCTACCTGCAACCTCTTCAGGGGAAAAAAATAAATCCCCCAAGTGCATGTTGGCAGCCTGCACTGAAGCATTTCCTCTGTCTCTTTCTAGGCACTAGGCCATTTTAAATAAACCTCACGTGTTTTGGGAAGCTCCACTCTAGCCCCACTAAGTGTCCATGGCGTCGCAGCATGCAAAAGTGATCACGTGTTGTCAGAGACTGGGAAAGGTGATCTGTTTCAAGACATCTTGGGGGCTTGGAATGTGGGGTGGGGGTGGGCCAGGCCGTGCCCTGGTGAAGTGATACCCTGCCCCCACACCCCCCAGCCCCACAGTGTCTGTCAATCAGAGCACACTGGAGGCAGCCCCAGTGTCACCTACCCCAGTCCCCAAGAGGATGAGAGACCAAAAGTCCTTCCTGGGAAGAAAGCCCAGGATGGCCCAAGACTTTAAAAAGCCTTACCATGAGGCAAGAACATTGTCTTTTAACCCTACCTTCATCTTGGATTTTTACATCACTGTAAATTAAATCACTCACCCAGGAGTTGGTAGCTATGTCTGCTTTTCTGTATCCTTCCTGTCTTTCCGGTTTTCTCTCTTTCTTCTTTTAACTCTCTTCTCATGAAATGTAACATCAAATGGCTTTAAAGGTTTTCTGCGTTCAATGGGCTAAGTTTATGCTGTGATAAGTGATGTTATGTTGTGTTTACTCTTTTGCCAATGTTCCTTAATTTTCTATAGCTTGCCAGTAACATTTTTTTGTGTTTTTGCCTCTTGAGAATATTTGGTTGGAATTTTCTCCTTTGTGTTTACCCAGAGCAAAAAACCTTGGTTTAGCCCCAGGTTTAGGTGGCCAGGGTGTAGCACATGTGCAGCAGAAAATCCTTCAGACTTGTGTCTGGCTACCACCAAAGTCTGTGCTCAGTTGTTGTAATTTTGGGTGAACTCACTAAGGATCATGATCTTCTCCCTGACCATGTCATTTTCCACTCTGCTTTTGCACAGCTATTTTAATTTGGAGAGAGGGAGATGAGGGAAACCAGATTGCAAAGCACTTGGTCTGCAGGCCTAGGACTGCGCTATCCATTTAGGATGGCCTCTGGGCCAGACTTTATACTGCTGTGCCTGGAGAAAATAGTCTTGCCCATGTGAATAGTCTAACCTGAGAGAGCCCTGTCAGTGGTGTTCAATGGGCTGTGTTATATCTGTGAAGTTGCCAGTGAGTACAAATATTTGCAGGAGACAGGTTTAACAAGCATCCATCCTTTCAAAGGCATAGAAAATTGATTGCTCCTTTATTTTATTGCTTCTGAATACCCTACCCTGAGTGTACAGCTCTCCTTCAACTGTGAAAGTGTGCTGGAGAGTCTTGAACATGAGAGTCATGTTACAGCTCTTGATCCTTCTCATCCGTGAGTTTCCTCCCTGCTCAGGAATGCCTCAGGTAAGTAGTGCCGAGCTGCTGGGGCAATTATATCACTGGGATACCTTTTAACCTTTCTTTTAGCTATCATACACTGGGAGAATTACACTAAACCAGGTCATAATAGAAATGTTGTGAAATGGAGGTCGAGATAAGAGAGATGTGCTTCAGTGAAAGTGGAGAGAGAGTGATCCAAGGGGGAGATTTGAACCGCATCTCCAGGCTCAGCCTCTGAAGAGGAGAGGTAGTAGAAGCTAATGCAGTGAAATGAGCTGTAACAAAGCCACACCAGGAGTTATTCAGCTGTTCACAAGAATTTTAGAAGAACTGTAATTGGGAAATGATGTGAATATCAAACAAAATGTCACTTGACTGGAAGCCTTGAAAAGAGGGGGAAATAAAATAAAATGAAGAAAAAAACCATCGTTACATGTCGCCCCCTTAGACACACTCTGAAAGAGTTCCCTGCTCTCCACTCAGACCTTTTGGCACACTATTGTATAGCATTGTGTATTTCTGTGTGGGGTGCTTCTCCTTTAAAGAAATTAAAATGATGGGAAAGCTGGCATGTCACGTTAAATAACATCACATATTTTTCTGTTGGGGAGGAAAAAAAGGAAGAAGTACTATGCTGAGTTCCAAGAACATAACTACTGAGGAAATGAGTGCAGCAACCAGATCAGATCCTGTCCCTGGAAAACAGAAGCCATGCCAGCACAGGGAAACATGCCCTGTATCCTGGCAGGGTTCATAAGTAGGCTTGAATTTCTTCTGCATGCTGTTTGCTGGTAACCCGCAGACCAGCTTGTCCACATCTCTGATCTCTCCAGCTGTCCATAATGATTTTTGAGTTCTAAAGTTAGAGGGTTTTTTCTAAAATTTGAAATGTGTGTAAAATTATCAGTATTGTTGACCATCATTTCTGCTTATGTTTACTAATATTCACTTTTGTCCTTCTAAGTTCCCTGTCTGCCATTCTTCTCTGGGAATAAGTCATCTTGAAAGCACTTTGGCCCTTTCTCCTTCCTCATCATTATCCTTCACAGGCAGAGAGCACCCCTGGTTTGGGTCCTCTGGGCCCCTTGATGTTCCCCTCAGCACTTGCAGAAGAATTGTCCTTCGGACAACCTGCAGCTCCTCTCTCTTCAATTTAGTGTAAGCTTTTGTCTGGAAACACCAAGAAACCACCTGCTGCATGTACAAACATAAGGACCCTGTGGGCCATTGAGCCCACTGCATGCCCGGGGAGGGGAGGAGATCTAGGACAAGGTTTGCTTTGAGGTTTACCCAACTGGAAAAATCTTCTTTCCTCCTGAAAGAAGAAGATGACAGAGCTGTGGAGAAATTACCCATCAAGAAGACAAGAAGAGCACTCCGATTTTGATTAGATAGGATTTCTCAGTGGCCTCACTGTGCTCCTCCTCATCTCAGATCTTCTGCAACCAGGAGCTCTAAAAAGAGGCCAATTTGGGTTTTGCATGCTTTACTTGCTGGGGCTGTATGGAAAAAGGGGTGATACAAGACTCTGCAGTAAGACAGCTGTCAGACAATAGATACAGTATAATATTATGCACATAGTATTATATACATTAAATGCACTAGTAATAGATATAAAGTTTTTAGTAATAGTGTTATGCATCTGTTGTGATTTGATAGGAAACTCTCCAGGCAAACATTCTTACAGGCCTGATGAAACACATATGCTGATTTCTATCTGTAAACTGTTGTGATTTTGATGGAAATTTCCCTTCTTGTTTTTTAAAATAATGCTTCATGTACAGTAAGCATAAGAAAAATCCTGCCTTGGAGCATCACAGGAAAACAACAAAACACTAATCCCTGTTGCATTTTTTCCTCCCCTTCATGTCTTCACTATAGAGCTGGGAGACACTTGCCAGCTTTAAAAGAAGGAAAAAATGTAAATTCACTCTTTTGCTGTGAATATCAGAAAATGAGGTCTGATAGTAAGATTTTAGGGTTTCTGGCCAATATCTTCTTATTCTGTCTTTGAATGTATATTTGGGGTTTTTGAAGTTTGCTTGGGGTTTTGGATGCTTTTTTGTTTGGTGCTGTTTCTAGTCAGTGAACCATCATCTCTAAAGCCATTCCCCCATCAGGCTGTGCTGGGGAAGAGGTAGAATAAAATACACATGCAAGCACAGGTCCACAGGCAAGTGAGGCTTTGCTCTCAGCTGCTGGTGCTAGTTTCTGTAGCAGCCACTGTGCCTGTACAGCCTTGAGGCAAGGCTGGTGGAGAGCACTTGGCTGAGCCCGAGCAGTCATTACCAGCTGCCATGTCGGAGGGTGGCTGGGCCCCTACACCCCACCATGTGCCCCTCAAGCACAGAGGGAGGGTGGAGAGATGACAGGAGGTTATTTGGGCTGTCATCACTGAGGGCACTTTACTCCCAAACAAAGAAGCCCACTCAAATGGTGCTGAGCAACAAACTCAGGTTTAAAAGACCCAAAGCCATAATTTACTCGGGAAGCCGGTACTGCAAAAAAAAAGCAATAGGGTCCGTCAGCACTAACAGCCTCATGCAGCCTCTCAGCAGAAGGTTTTGGTATTTGCATACATTTCTCCCTGTTTTCTTTCCCATTCAGAAGGATACATGAAGCAATGAAGATGATTTGTGGCCTATTCTTATTCCTGCTACAGAGAAAAAGTGTTGCTTTCAAGTCTGAGCAGGAGCAGGTCTTGTATCTCCCTCAGCTGTACAGCTCTCCATTGTTTTTCTCCCCTCACTTAAGGATCTCACAGAGGCAGACCTCAGGTGTACTTGTGCTTTTATCTTTGGTCTCTGTTAGTAACAGGTCTAATAGCTAACATTCTTTTGGATGAGACCTTATTAATCAAAGACTGTCTGCTCTAGTAAATGTCTAATGGTATTTTAAAGCTCTTCTTCCAAGGACAGAGCTTTGCTGTGAATCGTTAACCAAAGTTTCCCTAGAGGCTCTCTAGTGTGTTGTCAAGCACTGTCCCTTCCCCTTGCAGGGATGGCTGCTTTTTGGTGGATCTGAGATGCAAAGGGCAAAATCAAACTAAAATATCAGCTCTGCGTTTAAGTTAAATAACAGTGCTGCTGCTATTCTGAATTCTGTAACATTCCCTGAAATAATTTCCTGGGAATGGGTTTGGCAGACTTTACTTTCCGACTCATACAAATATGAGCTGTTCTTGCTGCTTTGGAGTGACTGAATGGAGGAGGTTTGCACGCTGCGGTGTGCTTTTGATTTCCTTTTTTCACTTTATTCCTGCTTTTTTTTTTCCCATTTAAAAAAAGCATTATAAAACACTACGAATTCACTTGAAAAGCACTGTGGGTTTTTTTTCTCTGTTATGCCATACAAAGTTATACCATCAAATATTACCCTTCTGTGGGACTCTTTTTTAGCTGGCTGCATGGCAATGCAATTGAGGGCTTGGCAAATACCAGCAAGTAACTCTTGATGTTACCGCAATGTTCTGAAAAGCTTGTATCAGGATAAAGTGGTTTTCAGCTACGTTTAACTGCAATGCAAAGTGAAAAAGAAAAATTGGAGTGTGATCAAACAGTTCCTGATGGTTTTGTTCTTGTGCATCGTATGTGCTGGGGGCAGAAACTGTTCGGTTTTCAGTGCTATGGTAATGGCTCCCTCTAGTAATGCACTGAATGTTATCACAAATTGAATGGCAGCACTTGCACTCGTGAATTGAAGCTTTGCACAGCCCTGGTAGCAAGTTCAGCTACTTCATATTCTTGTTGAGAAGCCTGATGTGGTGGTGGGGGAGCCCAGGTCAGCCGATTTCACCTGCAGAGGGGGGCAAGAAGCCTGGTTTTGGGAAAGCAGGGGGGGTGGTCTGGGCTCTGGGCTGGCAGCAAGGGACTGATGGTGAATGCAGACTTTTGGCATCTCGGTGGCTTCAATCAGCTGGCATCTTGGAGAAGGAAGCCTGAAAATGGGGGGGGGGGGGGGGGGGGGGGGGCGTGGGGGGGGCGTGGGGTGAATCTTGTAGCAGCTTGTTTCCTATCCCCTGCAGCAGGGCCCTTAGAAGGAGAGAAATGGGCCTGTAGTTATCTTATGGTGACTCCTCCTGCCCCCAGCTCTTTCTGGCAACCTGAAAAGCTGCCACTTCCTAGACCGGTGAAGTTGGACACCGCTCGGCATTCCACTGGGCATCTTGCTGTAGGAGACAAAGACTTGCCTTTGAATGCCCATAGAGAGACACTGAAAATAGCTGGAAGCATCCCAGGACAAACAGATGAAATGAGTGTGCAGACATGGGGGAAATATTATAAGAGGATTGACCGTATTTATCCAAGGTATGAAAAGCGCTATTATTCCCAAACAAAGAGGTAACCCGAGGAAGCTGCAGCTAACGAGGAGAAGCAAATCAAATAGGTGCTCCTCTTCTTTATGCCATGGCAAAATGTGCCAGGGGCTTTGTGAGCAAATAGAAGGTAATGCCCTGGGGCAATGCAGCTAACGCTTTAAGGCTAGACCAAACAGTGTGTGTTTGCAGGTAGCAGTCTGCAGGTTAGGGAGAGGGGAGAGGAGATTAGAGAGGAGATAATCTGCACTCCCTAAGGGATAGCACACAGGCTAGCCAGATCAGATGCTTCAGCTATGACAATAAATCCGTTTTCTGTCTGTCTGGATTACTATGTGGGCTTTTGGGATGGGTACTGCCTTTGCTGCTGGAGCAGCCTGACCCTCGAACACCCATGCTTACAATGTGCTTGGAGGTGAGGCAACTCTGTGTGTTTCTCTCAGCTTCCTGATGAGAAAATACTGTAGACCCTGACCCTGAGGGAGCCTGGAGCACTGCAGAAAACTTTAAGGTCTCAGCCCTGAGTCTCTGATCTAGAAATGCTTCCTATCACCCTATTTTTGGAATAACATTTGCATGTTTTTAAAATTACTTTTGACTGCAGTGTTTGATCTTGTAGCTGAGACCAGTCTTCTCGTGGCTTTTGCTAGGGTCTCAAGTCACCTTTGAAACTGGGTCATTCAGGCAGATCACAGGTAGAACAATGTTGTCTGTGTTCAGCTAACCTGGTGTAATGAAACGAGCTCTAACCTGTAATGGATGTTCAATATCCTGCAGCCCAGAGATTTTTATGCTGGTGCAGTTGAATCAATAAACTTGGTAAGTTAGCCTGGTACAGATATTTTTAATTGCACTCCCTACAGACAGTCTCACAGTTCCAATGTCTAATCAGAACTACAAACTATTCAGAGGAGTTTTCTTTGCAAATAGGGTTATGAGTAATCAATAGCTCAGTGTATGTGTGTGTGCACAAATACTCCTTTAGTAATTCTGGCCTGTGAACACATTCATTAACCTGACTGCCTGATGTTACCCCAGCCTCCCTCCCCTCTTCACAGACAGGAAAAAGGAATGCATTCATTGATTACACTGCTTTAATTTATTTGCCTAGTTCTAATCTCTGCACAAGATAAGATTGCTGGGAATTGGCAAATTGCATGCTCTGGAGAATTGAAAAGGCCGTTTCCTCTCTATTTCCTACATTATGTGATAATCCAAGATCCATGGTAATATTTTTCCTCTCCACGCAAAGAATCGGTTAATGGATGTACTTTTTAGTGTCACTGCTCTGTGCTAGTATGCCCCATCATTTATGCACAGAGAAATTAAATAAAAGCTTAATACCGGTGGAACACAACTGAACTTTGAGTAAACAAACAGAATTAGCTACCTCCCAACCCTTCTCTTTGGGAAAGGCTGGTCCCAGTTTAATAAAAAGACTGGTCCAGTTTGATGTATGTCATTTTGATTATGTCATTTTGATGTTGAAGGTTTATTTAATTACAGTGGTTTTAATTCTGTCTCCTGTGAGTTATTGCTGTATTCCTCCTCCCACACCCCTTAGTCCAATGTTGCCTCTCAATGATAGATTGTTCTCTGCTTGATGTGTCTGTTGCTTACTCATGAGAGTAAGAAAACCTGTGCAGTAAAACTGCCCTTCATTGGGTTTTGGAGGTGGTCTTTGTTATCAATCCTACAGGAACTGTTGGTCAAGCAGCTGCTGGCTTTCACATGAAGCAGGTTTTGTTTTTATTTCACCAGTGGGGAAGGGAGCCAACACTGTCAGTGCTGCAGGTGCAGAGCTGTAGGCAAGTGTGGATCTAATAACTTGCTGGGCTTCTGTGCTGGAGCGTGGCAGGATGCCTTCTCCAGGAATAACGACACTGACAGGCCAGCCTAAGACTTACACTGAAGAGGATAAATTACAGGGAAAGAGACAAGTTGCAAGAGGGAAAGAGAAATGTGAGCAAAGAGAAGGAGATGAAGTGGTGGGAATGTGTGGGCAGAGAGAGGAAAGGGGCAGCAGCTAAGGCAGCAAGTAGGGAAGGAGTAGCCTTCCATGACCTCAATACTCCCAACAACATGGAGTACCCTGGGGCCCCAACCTTGGCATCCACACGGCTCCAGGCACCTGGAGATGAAGGTGTGGAGGCAGCGTTGTTCTGTGTCCATCTTGGAGGATGATTTGGCATTCATTTCACCATGGGGAGCATTTGGCTGTGGCTGTAGAGCTTCCCCCTTCCACTCTGTCTGCACCATGTTACTGCTACAAATTGTCCATGAGAGCACTGATGTTGTGCCTTGGCTTATTCTTGCAAAAACCTTTTCCTGACTTGGCCATGAATAGGCTCTATTCCTAACCTTCCCTGATGCAGGCGTTTCCCTAAGGCTCAAGGGGTCCTAGTCTGGGTCAGAGGGAAGGGGAGTGGGACTTAATGCATAATGGGGTTATAACAGTGTCCCCCAGCTTGCTTTTCTGTCTCCTCATTGTAGGTGCCTCTCACCATTCCCCTTGTTTTTTTCCCACATGGATCTAAAATGCAGTTGTGTTTCCTCTCTGGAAATGATGGGGGCTGGCTGTTTCTGAAGTGGTGGAGCAGCGCTGCTGCACGTGGTGCTGGTGGGACCTGGGAGCCTTTCATCAGGTTGGGTCCATCTGGAGAGTTAATGGGAGGTCCTGCTTAACCTTACACCCCAGGGAAAAGACTTTCTGCACTGAACTGATGAGGAAAGGCCAGGAAGCTGAAGTACCCACAGGACCTTTTGCCTTATCCCCCAGGTGATGAACTGCACAGGGCTCAGACAAGTAGTGGGGCTTCATTTCTGGTTGACTTCAATGCTTGGATAAGAGTACCTGTATGCAGAGAGGTGCTACACTATTGTGATTTGGGAGATTTATTTTTCAAAAGTGTCCTGGGTATTTCTCATGGACTCTAAAATCACATTAACAGCCCTAAATTTATTTGTGGGTTTTGTTTTTTCCTAAGTGGGCGTAAGATAAAAATCAAAGCAGAAATAATGTCTCCCTGCCAACACCTGCTGTGGTCAGCCCAGGTGCATGATTTTGAATGTACTGATGGCTATGGTATGTGACAATCTGTTATATCCTCAGAATGGCTGTGTGCTCTGGGGAAACACAGCTTCCTCCTGAAGGCCATCAGAATGGGAAAGGGAAAGAGAGGGGGAGTGTTGCAAACACCATTTACATATCTGAAAGATGAGCTCATCCTCTTCTGTGCAAATGGGAATTGAGAAGATCCATGAAAAAAATAAATTCAATTAGTCTTTTCTGAAAGGTAAAGAGAGCACTGCTTTCCTCTGGTAATGGCCTTAGAGGAGGAGGAAGCTGAATTGCTAATGTGCTGCAAGTGTGTAAACACTTCTCTGGTTTGTAAATGCTATTTTTCTTTAAAGCAAAACCACAAAATTCCCATATTTCTGAGTTTCTAGCCTCCTGACCAAGGTGTGACTTCTGCTCATCAGTTTCCACCAGCTGCTGCATGATAGATACACCCCACGTTTGGGAACATGCACCACCCACCACCAGCTAGACACTACCCTAAGGAAGGAAATTGTTTAGTCTATGAAGTAGCTCCTCTTTTCCCTCTAACTGCAGCAACTCTATTTTGGACAGATGGCCAGGTCTCTGCATCATGTCAAGGAAGTTCTGCTTATTTGTCTGTACACCAAACTTTATTACAGCACTTCCAGACACATTTATTTTAAGTTAACTTCGACCACTCTGGTGCTGCATCAGAATAAGACACATCTTCCCAGCAGCACCTCCTGCTTACTCGCCCTGTCTGTAAAATCCTTCCTGCTGCTCCTCAAGCAGACTTTGCTTGATGTTTTACTCCCATCTAGTGCTTTTTATTAAAACTGCTGGTGCTGTGTTTCTGACATGGGACTAGTCTGAGCTGATCAAACATCACCTTATTTCTAACCTAGGTGCTCACCAAATTTCTTTCCATCTGGCTATGAAACTCCACAGCTCTTTGATCCTGCCTGATGTAGTGGAGGTGCAGGAAGGAGGGAGATCCCTGCAGATTTTTGCTTCTGTAAAAGTCTTTTGTGTCTTTCATGTACAAGACACTTCTTTCATGACTGTTTTCTTGTCAGGGGGATCTTGAGCTTATGTTTGTTTGAAGCAGGTTTCTTAAATACATTCTTGTTGATATTGATGGGAATGGGAAGGCTCCTGTACAAAATATGAGTGGTGTCCTTCAGTGGTCCATGTTGGGACCAGTGTTATTTAATATCTTCATTAGTGACATAGAGGGAACAAGTGCACTCTCAGCAAATTTGCAGATCACACCAAGCTGAGTGGTGCAGTTGTCCCTCCTGAAGTATAGGATGGCATCCAGAGAGACCTAGACAGGCACAAGAGGGACCTAGACAGGCACAAGAAGTGGGCCCATGAGAATCTCAGGAGGTTTAATAAGACCGAGTTCAAGGTGCTGCACCTGGGTCAGGGCAACCCCCGGTACCAGCACAGGCTGGGGATGAACAGATGGAGAGCAGCCCTGTAGAGAAGGACGTGGGGGTGCTGGTGGAGGAGAGGCTGGACACGACCCAGCACTGTGCACTCACAGCCCAGAGAGCCAAACTTGTCCTGCATCAAAACCAGCGTGGCCAGCAAGTGAGGAAGGTGACAGATATCCCATGTACCTGCACCACTACGGGCAGTGGGAGAGCCCCAGGCTGAATGGGCTGCTGGGCCCAGGGGAAGCTGGTCTGTCTGTCTGTGCATTCAGTGTGGGACTTATATAAATAAAAAACCCTGAACTCTTCCAGGGAGTAGCTGATGACCAAAGATGGGTCACCCTCTTCAGGTCAGTGCATCAGGGTTTTTTCTGTTGGTAGCACACTGTGCCAACAATGGTAGCACGCCCATGTGGGAGGAAGGTGAACATCCAGGGCAGTGAGGAGCTGGCATGGTCCCAGCTGTGTGTCATTTGTGTGCTATTTGGTCCTTACTGTAACTGTGGCTTGTTCTTGACACAATGGTTAGCACGTTAATTAAAAGAACATTAGAGGAGGGGATCATGTGGTGGGGAAACTGGCAATAAAGCCAGACTCCTCAGGTGGAGGGTGCTGTGTTTTGAAGCAAAGCAGCTTCCTGTGGGTCAGTGCTGGCCCAGCAGGGATCCTGCACAAATCCTGTCTTGGCCGTGCTGCCCTAGTACTGACATCTTTCCAGCCTGGATTCCTCTCTACTCTGTTCTCTCCCACTGTTTGTTTTCTTCCCCATTGGGGCTTCACGTGGCAGGCTGAACATGGCCTAACCTGACGTCTCCATATTTCTCTGACACCTCCACTTGTGGCTGCTGCTAAATCTGCTGGTCTTTTTGTTGCTGAGCTTTCAGTCGTGTCAAAAATAAATGATTCCTCATTTTGCACCCATTGCTGAACTGCGCTGAGATATTTTGCTTTTTCTACCAAGTTTCTACTGTTTGTCACTTGCTCTCTGTCCCTTGTGCTGCTTACACCGCCAGTTGTTCCAGCTTGGATTGATCCAACCTCTGTTTTTTTGCTTAGCTGGCAGCTGTTTTTGCTCATTGCTTTGTTCCCCTCATGCACCTTCAAAGACCCCTTCTGCTACCAAAACCTGAAGCTCACCTCCACCTCTGGGCGCTGCCACTGCACTGACCCTAATTTTTCTCCTCATCTTTCTTTTCCTGCTGCTTCCTGAGTAAATACCATTTTCCTAAATGCTCCATTTTTTTTCCTTCTCCGCATTCCTGTTTCATTTGTCTTCCAGCAGGATGCACCCTACTCTGTTTTTATTCCCCTCTTCTTCCAGTGAATATCTAGACAGTGCTGCTTTGCTCTCTATGTAGTATGATGTGGTATGCTCTCTTTTTCTTTCACCCTTCCTTCCCTCTCTTCATGGTCAGTTAAACCACACCAATGAAACTTCAACTTTATTCTGTCTAGGAGCAGAGACCATATTGCTTAAAGCTATAAAGCTCTGTGTTTACTTGGCATAGCAAAGATAATTTTTGCAAATAGGTGATGAGACTGCAGAATAAGAGTACTTCCAACAGGAGAAAATGCAAAAAGGCAGGAAAAATATTAAGGAATGTTTATAGGCACATAAATATCAAATACAATTCACTGATTAATATTCCAGTGGGATGGATTTTGATAAACTGGCATACCATTCTGCAGGTTTTATTTTTAACAGATGGGAGAGAAAAACAACATTTGGTCTAGAGCCTCTGTCTGTCTGAGTGAGGTTTTGCTCATTTTGGGGGCTGCAGCTATTCTAAACATGGCAACTTGATTTAATTAGCTGACTAGGATCCTGCTTTGTCAGTGGTTTTTTGTTACTGTTGCTTTGTTGATTTTTTCTTGTTGATTTTTATTTTTTGCCTAAATGAACTCTTGCAAAACTGACAGTACCCAGAGCTCCCAGACTTCTCTGGCCAAATTTCTGTCTGCAATGTGCAAACAGAATAGCTGATGAATTAATGACATGTCCATGCTGGAAACCTCTCTCTTCCCTTTTTTAGGGAAAATTGAATATCTATTGATTCATCGTTTCTACCAGATGGGGAGCACAGCAGTAATTCCTCTGTGTTTTTGAAAGCAATATCTTTCACAGAGTTTGCTTTGGTTGACAAGTTATTTTCCCTCTGATCTGAATCTCCCTTTAATGTGTTCTGTTGGGGTATTGACTACACGAACAGACAAGCTCTGATTATGGCTATTGCATGGCTGCCAAGGTCCTGCAATGAGCAGGGATACTGATTTAGTCTGTTCCCCTTGAAAGCTCAAGACTTCCTAAGGATGGAATAAAAACAGGAGGTCCATTAAGCAGAGAAGTGGATTGTGATGCCTAGGAGAGATGCAAAGGCAGTCAGGCTAGACAACAATGCTATGTCCTTTGTGCATATTTAAGTGTGGTACCATAAAAGGGCTCGTGCCAAGTCCATCTGAAATGTTTGAGGACGGCCTTACTGAAAGAGATCTGTTGACTTAAATATGAGTTTCAATTGCAGAACAAATCCAGCATCATGGGTCTTCTTTTTCAAGCATGTTGTGCTGAGCTAAGCTTATGGGGGAGAAGAGAGGGGAAACAGCCTGGGTTTACTAATTTTATATTACATTAATGATGCAATATCAAGTTGCAATATCAGCATCTCCTCAACTATGCCATGTAGTTCAACACTCCACCCACAAGGAGTGTTGAACCAAAGGAATGGTTTTGGGAACCCATCCCGCCAGTTGTCCCAAACTTTGTGTGATACACATCCCTGAGTGTCTGTCCTTTCTGTTGGCTTGTTTCAGCCTCATTTGAAAGGGACTTCAAAGTCCCCAGACAGCAGAGTCCCTGCTGACGGTCTGGGACCAGCCAATGAAAAGAGTCAAGAAGGTTTCAGCAGTGCCTCAGTGTGTGTGATTGCTGGCCAACAGGTATTTTCAAATTGGCTGCCACAGATGTTTCCCTCTCTTGGCACTATCAAAGGCAAATGAGAGTAGGCAGAAGCAGCTACTGCTCATAGAAGCAAAAGAAACTTTATGGGATATGTC
This sequence comes from Aphelocoma coerulescens, assembly GCF_041296385.1. Classification (NCBI taxonomy): domain Eukaryota; kingdom Metazoa; phylum Chordata; class Aves; order Passeriformes; family Corvidae; genus Aphelocoma; species Aphelocoma coerulescens. The sequence goes on along the minus strand of NC_091015.1, from coordinate 99,495,008 downwards.
ACAAATCCATGGGAAAGAAAGTTTCACGATTTCTGCTGTTCACAGAACAGTTAGGGTATTTGGTTGCTTTTTTCTTTTGCAAAAATTCTGAATCGTTCTGTTTGTTTTTTAGTTTTCTGCTTAATTTATTTAAGGTTAACAGTTGTTAGAAAAGTCAAGCAAAGTAGAACTTTTTCCTGCAGTTTCCCCCTCTGCATATTCCAGAAAGCACTCTTCTTCTGTAAAGTGTTCCCAATATAGAAACCAAGCCAAGAGGTTCCTGGCTGAAGAGCAGGTTTTCTGCAGGGATTGGAGCCATGTGTGTGAACAGTGAGAGTTACAACAGTGCTGAACCTGGGGAGAAGGTCACAGCAGTCCCACAGCTATATATTGCTCATTTAGTAGCTTCAGACACAGCCATCCTGCCTACACTGCAGTTTTTAATGCACTTGAAAACCGTCATTGCATATATTTGCATATATTTACACATGTATGCAAACATATGGCTTGTTTTCTGAACACAGGGACACTTATTGCCTGGACTCATGTGCTTGATGGTAAAAACATCTGAAACCCCCTGCCAGCATCTGGATGGTACCAGGAACACCAGGTACTCACTGTCAAGTGTGGGAAGTGCCCCTGTAGCTCTGGCACAAAACCCTTTCTGTTCAGAGCAGCTTTGTGCAGGCAGAGGGGTCAAGCATGTGCCAATTCTTTTCTTCATATCCACACTCCCGGTGACTCTTTTTAAAAACCTGAGGATCTCCTCTTACCTGTGCAAAAATGAAGATGGGAAGAATATTTTGGACTCAAATGCTAACTCCTGAGAGTTAGGTCAGAGAAATATAACGTAACTGTAACTTTGCCCTTTGTACAGGCTGTAATTAGACTTTAATTAAAATATCACGTTCTGTTATTTTTTCTGCAGACAGCTGCCTCAGTAGGTGCCCAAGAGAAGAGCAGAAGAAACTAATGAAATGGAGCAGGACTGTGTAGTGAAAGCACTTTTTGTTTGGAGAACTCTGGCTTTGCTTGCTGGAGAAGGCTGCAAATGCATAATGAATGAGGCAGGATGCTGCAGAGAAACATAAAATGGTCTCAGAGGGGATGCTTGACGCCTTTGTGGAGAACTAGGTTCTACAGCTTGCTCAGCCACAAACTTTTTCTCTCTCCCTTAAAGAGGAAAATTGACCACAAAGTGCATGATTGTCATTTTCTCTATGTCCAAGGTAAGGTATATAGGAGTTTTGGGGTTTTTTAAGAAGAGGTAACTGCAGAGGCAGTTGGTGGGAGCTTTGTCTGGATTCAGAGCTGTAAGAAAGCTCAGTACTCTGGAAAATGGGAGTCTCGGCCTCATTATTCAAAATTTGCAGCTGCTTTTGTTTGGCCTATACTCGAATTTTGCCATCTCTTAGTCCCCTGTTGGTAAACCAAGTAAAGTAATTCTTAGATATCCTAAACAAACTACAAGGAATTCTTAGTATTTGTGGAGGACAAGATGCTGCAGAGGAAATAATCAGAAGGAAAGCACAAATTTTTTTCTGAGTCAGGATTCAGATGATGTAAAGTAAATAAAGATAAGGGATGTGTATTATAGTAGCAGAGTAGAAATAAATAGAAATATTTAGCCACTCACTGAGGAAGACGGGGCTTTGTATAAAAATATGGTCTACAATCACATAATTAAAGGCTGTATTTTAACTTGAAGCTGAAGTAAGGAAGCTGTGTGGGTGGTTTTAGCTCTGATATTTCTTAGTCACTGAGTTTCTGCTTTAATAGGTGGCTTTTCAGATGGAGTTGTGTTTGTAATGGCATGGTAATAACTTCCATAACATAAGCTTTACATCACATTAAAAGCACACATCTTACTTTATGCAGCTCAGTGAAAAAAATAATCCACTTCTCTTTCTGACACTCATCTCCTTTCTACATCCATCTCTCTGGTTGTCACCCCTGTGCTCTCTGGGACAGGACACGAGAGCCAGTGTCACAGGTTTGCTGCAGGTTCATCCAACACCAGTTTATCCAACTGCCACTTGAGGCTCCCCTCACTGCCTTCTGACCTGCACAGCCTTTCAAAACAAATGTCAGCTGGTAGTTTCAGAGCTGGTGCTTCAGTTGCCAGCCCTGCTCTCTCCCAGCTTTTGAAGCCTCCATAGTATCCAAGGGTTGCACTGGCATATCTTTGTTGAACTTGAAATCCATCAAGTCAGTACTGAGTAATGGCATTGATTATTTTATTATTTTATTTTCGCTTTGCATCAAGTGCTCCTGAATTCTCCCATCTAATCCCACTTGATTAGAGTTTGTGTTTATTTTGTGTCATTTTCTTGGCATGCATTGCCTTTGTGCAGCTGTGGTTTGTTACAGTGATACACAATTTCTCTTTATTTCCCTTGCAGGGAATAAGAGGTGATGAGGAAACAATGCTGGCCACTCACCACCATCCCACTATTGTACTTTTCAAGGCCACGGAGTTGTGTGCACCTGCAGAAGGGAGTGGTGCTAAATGCAGGAAACCTGAAGCCAGGATATGTTTTACAGCATGGCACTTAAAATGCAGGATCGTAAGAAATGTTTGCATTTTAAAGTGTTTTATCTTATGTTTAAAGGACAGTGTTTCTGGCAGGGGAAAAAATATATAAGGTCATTAAATTGCTTTCTTTGCAGGCAATTAAACAATGATGCCAGTCTGAGGCATTTAAATAATTGTAACAGATGTTTATTGCCTAGTGCAGTTTATTGCATCCTATTATTCCCTTTACATACAGGAGAGAAGAACACATGACAAACTATACCGTAAAAGAAATTCTTTACTGCTTTGTGAGCAATATGGCTGTTTCTCTGACTTCTTAATTGAATCACCTTGGGAACGAGCTGGTAATAAATAGTATTTGGAGAGCAGGCAAGTGACTAACTGCCTGAAGGAGCAGCAGCAACTGGTGTGCAGAGACCTGGGGCTGGCGGTAAATACCTCTGAGTAAACAAACTGCAGTGGGATTGCTCCAAGAGGGATGCTTGGCTCACTCCATTAAGGAGTTCAGTGCCTCCGAGGCTGTGTGTTTCTGGAGACTCTCCTTGACTGAAATCCATTTTGTGTGCTCCATTGAGAGAAGAAAGATAAGATTCTAGGTCTTTGGATGGACTTTTCGTAATCCCAGGTTACCACAGATCTCCTGTGTGGCCTAATTTCTCACACCCCATCTCAGTGATGCAGGGAAACATTTCTTTTCTATCGGCCCAAGATGTCACATCCAGTGTAGGGATGGATGTCCTTGGCTGGGCAAGGGTGCCCAGAGACCCACTGCTTGTGATGACCTCTGGCAATAGCTTCTGGGGGATGACTAGGAAATGGTGAAGGACAAGTGTGTGTGTGTGTTATTTACCACAAATACTCTCCAAATATTTATTTTGTATAGTCAGCTATGTTTTCTATGTGTTTAATACTGTGTTTATTAGACCAGGTAATTAGTCTGTGTATTTATCAGTGATTTTTTTCATCCATTCTTCCCTTGAATTCCTGCAGACATTTAGTGCTCAGAGCAGTCTCTGTAAGGCTTTAGGATAGTAAATGCTCTAGAAGAACCATAAGCTTCCTCAACTAGCTAAAAAAAAAAAGGCTCTACCTTCTCAAAACAAAGGAAAAACCTTCATCAGCTCCCCTCCCAATACCAAATCCCCAGACAAAGTCCTGTAGACTTTTTAACTCTTGCCTAGTACCCCTCCTCTTGTCTTATCCCTGGATTTGACTAAAATTTGAGAGGTTTTTCACTGAGTGTTTATTTTCAACTTTGTCTCAGTTCAGCCAAAGCTGCTTTGTGATTTCAGGTCATTTGGCAAAATTTGAGAATTTTCAAGAGTCTAAAGGTGTTTATATTTGGGTTTTTTTCAGGAAAATTTCAATGTTTTTAGCTTACATAGTATTTGGACACCAAGTTTTCGTGTTGTAAATCATAAAAGAAAGAAAAGCTTTGTTTGCCCAGTGCCCTTTGTGGGGTGAAAAGTGGTGCTGACAGTTTCTTCCTCACTCCTTTTTCCTTCCTTTTTTCTCCCCCTACCACATTTGATTTGTCATTTTGACTCTAACACTCTTTTAGACCTTGCTCGTTTCTCATTGTCTGCAGCTCCATGTTGAGTTAAAATTTTCTATATATGTTGCCTTTTATGTATGTTAGACACCGTGTCTTGTTCTCTTCCTTACATCTAGAATGAGTTTTCTCCAGCTCCAGGTCTTCACTTCTTTAACCAGCTATTGGTGAGTTGTTTATATAGCTGTGGGATCTCCAGGCCCAGTCTGTGTCCCTTGTGTCACCACCCCATGCCAGCACTCCTCTATACCCCCCTAGTGTCTACCCCTCTCAAGGCCTCTGTCCTCGCTAGTGCATCTTTACTTTAGAGTAAATAACTCATTCTTTATAGAAAAAGTTCTTGTTGATGTGATCTACCTAAAATTGCTCTTGTATCATGCCAAGGTAAACAGAAGTAGAGCAAATCAGCATGAGAGAAACCTCCATTACAGACGACCTGAGCTTTGGTGATGTTTCCGAATCGCTGTGGTCTGCTGATAGCTGCCCTTTCCTGGCACAGCATTCCATCCTCAGGCAAGCTGCTGTTCCACGTGTGACCTTCACAGGGGTCTGCAGCGGAGACACGGCTGGGTGCAACGCGGGCAGGGAAAGGAGGAGGGGGAGCAGAACAGAATCAGCTCCAGCTGTAGGATGTGGATCAGTGCCTCTGCTTCTCAGGGTAATCAGGAGCTTTTATGAAAAGTCCTGTCAGTTTGTCAGAAACCCTTCAGCAGGTTTTGATCTACAGCTTGTCCTGGCAATGTAAGTGGGTAGCAGATGATAGCTGAACTGGGAGTGCTTAAAATTTCTTTCCTCTCTCTCGATCATTCAAAGAGGCCTTCACTGGAAAAGCTGAATCGATTCCCAGATGCATCTGGAAAGACCGTATTCTTTTCTTAAGGCTAAAGAAATCCCAGTGTAATTCCTCAGCTCCAATTTGGGGTCACTCCTGAGTGAGCCACTGGGTTTTCTTCAGAAACAGAAACCACCCCACGTGAATAGAGATGACAGAAAAAGAACTGATGGAGACAGAATAATTTAGAGAGGACTCCTCTATTTAAGGATGAGGACAAGCTGAAAGGCCTCCATTTGGAGGTTGCCTACAGCTGCCTGTGCAGCTCTGAAGGGGATTCTCTTCATTGGAGAGTCTCGCCCATAGCTTCTTTGGGTACATCAACCAAGAGCTTTACCTGCCTCTGTACCTCTGGGTCATCCCCACAAGCAGCATGACACCTCAGGGAGAGGTGAGTGGTGTGTGCAGGTTTCAGCTATGCTGAGATCAGAGCAAACCTTTGGAACCTGGAGTCTTGTTCAGAACAATTAGGTCAGCCCTGGTCTCACCTTGTCTGACCAAGCCCAGCGGTGGCACTTGGGGACCAAAATGTGAAAGAGTCATCTTAATACTTAGGTTTCCCATAACTTGCTAAAACCAGCTTTCTGTCATTTCTGTCCTAAGTGAGATGCTTAGCAACAACCTTTTGGTATGTTAGAAAGCAATCATCAAATCAGTCTGCCTTCTCGCTGAAGCAGAACAAATCCATGGCTGTGTTCCCAGCTGTAAACAAAGGTAAACAGATGTGGGACTGTGGACATCTCCTTCCCAGCAGGAGGGATTATCAGAAAAACTCCATAAATAATGAAAATGTAAATGGGGCATAAGATTCATTTTTAGACAAAACTGGAAGCCCTTTGTATACCCCATATCTAGTTTAGGTAGAGAACAATCCCTGCTTCACCTTATAAAATTAATTTTCTTCTTGGTGAATATTTTAAAATTTTCAACCCTCAAGAATTCCCCTGTCATATTTGATTGTTTGTTTTCCCCTTGTTTTGTTTGCTGGCTACTTAAAATGAAGAGGTTTTCTTCCTAGTGATTACCTTTTTCCTTTTCCTTTTTTTTTTTTATTTTTTTTTTCCTATTTAGAATGCTTCTTACTCTGCCAGATCTCTCAGCTGCACACTATCCCCTTTCCCAGATTGTATCCCAACCTTTTGGGCATCAACTCATGCTTGGATTTGTGTTTTCACAAGCAGTATCAGAGTAGCAGCCAAGAGGGAAACAGAAGATAAAATAAATTTGAGGCCAATGCAGCTGTATTCTCAGTTCATGTCCCATCACTGGCCATAGAAAATGGTATGTATTATTTTTTCCTATGTACATTGTTATAATCATTGCCATTTGCAGATTATTTTAGAGAATGAAGCTGTCTTCAGGGAATAAAGAACCAACAAAGCAGAACAATCCACCCTCCAGCTATACCTCCAGTCCTGACACAAAATCTGTTGTGGTGGATTTTATATTGAAATCATGACTGCCTTGAAAATCAAGGAGGGGCTGTGCTGTGGCTGAAGTGCTGCTGGGTGCTGAAAGCCTCTGTGGAGTCTCTGCAGAGCCTGTCTGTAAACTGCAGGTCCCCTGTGGAGTCAGGTGGTCTGGGAGCTAACTGGGTTTCCCTCCCCTGCACAAATACACTGCCTCTTGTTTGGGGTGGGAAGACTGCCTGAGCACTATTCCTGAGCTCTAGACGAAAATCATGTCAAATTGGACATGTTTCTGCCACATGTCAACATAGTAGTGGAGTTTTGTTTTTTAACTGAAAATGGTGTCAGGAACTCCTGGTGACTGAAGGCAGACTCCAGAAGATCTCAGGCTAGCCTTCAGGAGGAACCTCTGCTGGAAGCCAAGGACTGGGCAAGCACTTTATGTGCTTTAAAAAGCAAGCCCTTGAAAACCATTTAGGTTGCATTCAGCGTTGTCATAGCATGAGGTCCAAGCTGTTTGTGCAAGGAGAAAGTATAACTGCACAGAAAAGGTTGGTAAAGGTGTCTAGAGCCGAGGCTGCTGTTGTGAACTTATTGCAATTTGTTGGGGGATGGGGAAATAGCACCCAAAAGATCACCCTGTCATACGGCTCCTTTTTAAAATAAGCCTTAGAGTGAGGCTTCCTCTTTCCCATGAGCGATGTGGGTTTCCACTTGCTTGGGAGGGTCAGCAGTGGGGATTGCTGCTCTCAGTGTCGCTCCTGTGGGCACAGGAAGCTGCCCGAGCCCCTGGGACAGAAGGCAGCACGGGAGCTCCCAGGTGTGCTTTGTGTCTGCCCACAGGCGCATCCTCCTTGGCACGGCCACACATCTGCGCCTGCACGGTGCTCTGCCGTGCCCACAAACTTCATTTCTGGCCATTAATCTGCCCCAAGAGCATTCCCTACAGCTCCAGCAGTTAGAATGTGCCATAATCCACAAGATGAGAAGCATTACTGCCACATTTCTACTGCAGCATTATGGATTATAACAATCCTATCCCTTAGGAAATAGTTCCAAATTTATTTTCTTTCAAAATGGACAGAAAAGTAGAAAATTGTGACTATTTCTGCAGCATGCAAATTAAAGAAAAAGCAGTTTGGAAATACCCATGAGTTTTGATAATATCATGTTTTTCATTTTTTTTCCCTTTTTTGCTCATGTCCAAATACTAAACGACATAACATTTTATAAAATGGGTATGCACAATTTTTAAATATGACAGCAGGCAGAATGTAACCCAATAATCTGATGAATCCAAAATTATATATTTAAATATTACCAAAACAAACTGTGGCACTTGAAACTGCACCCCAGCCCCCATCCAAGTGTCGTCTTTCTCAAACTTATTTGAAGGTAATGTTCCTGTGAAAATATCTTCTTTAAAATAATAAAAGAATCTGTCTACTTTTTTGAAACTCTTGTCTGGTTTGCTTAAGAATCCATAGTACACTGTGTATTTTATGTTGCATCTTTGCAAAAACTGGTGAGGATGCTGCCTCTGTAGAAATCATTCCCTTCTTCCATTAAAGAGTGCATAGGGAAACTTTTTCCTTTGGAATGGGGAGAAAATAAAAACCAGTTTGATCCAGTCCAGAATGACAATGTTCTATTTTACTCCTGATGAAGTGAGAACCATTGATTGCAGCTTGGAACAAAAGAAGTGCTCTTTCAAATAATTTAATTTTATTTCTATTCTGAGCATCCCTTGGCAAAAATAAGACAAATGCAGCAAATGTTTGGTTTAGACACATCTTGCAAGTTGTTGTGGGTTATGGTTGGCTCTTCACCCATATGGTTCAATGTGAAGTCACCTCTTCTGCTGCTTGGAGCACATGGAGAATCCCTCATGAGTTTAACCTCATCTTTCATGGGAGAATTTGCACACGCAGGTCCCTGGAGACTCCCCTAGAAAACGCCATGAATAAGTCAGTATCCTGGGATGGAGAAACGCTATCTCTCCAGCTAATGGTTTCCAGTATCTGTAAAGCAGTTTAATGTTTATTGGAACAAAGTCTGGAACATAAGGGTTTCTCCTCTGAGCCGAGTGCCCTCACCAGATGACAACTGATCTGGCTCATTTAATGTTTTAGTCTTTGTGGAAATTATATCAATTCCAGCAGGAGCACAAAATGAAGAAAATTTACCCCTTAGTGCCCAGAGCTGTGCTGGTAATGTTGCTCTCCTGAAAAACTCTGGTCCAGGTCCCCTCTTCTACTCTGGCTGACCTGAAACCATGTTTGGGGTTATCCAGTTATTCAATTTCACTTTTTAGGATTCATAGAGGCAGTATGGGAGGGATGAAAAGGACTCCCCGATGTTTTTAAGAGAGAAGCAGGAGATTTAAAATATAGCAATGCTGCCAAGTATTTGGTCTACATGCAGTGGTTTCTCCTTGGAGGCAGAGACACAGTGCAACTCCCAGCATGATGTGCCAGTCCTAGACCCTTTCCTTCTACATTTCTGCATAGGCTGATGCCTGGATAAGCCAATCTCTGCAGTCTCTTTAAGTGACAGGATGAAGAGGATGATAAAATAAGGTTTGGTGCCAGAGAGAAAAACAGTGACATGCTGATTTAATGTCCCAGCCCCTCTCATTTTGAGTCACAGGAAGAGAAAGTGGAGAGGAGAGCTGCATCCCAGGGATGAGGAGTCATGGTGCTGGTGCTGGAGGGGAGTGGCTCACTGGAGCGAGACTAATGGCTAATGACTGGCATAAGGGGCTGAATAGATCAGACAGTGGTTCTCAGTACACACTGATAAAATTCTAGAGAGCTGACCTGCATTGTCCTGTGCCATTTCTTTAGTTTGTGTCTTAGGAGATCTGTAGTAGAGGAAAAAATTATTTATTTGTGTTAATAAAAGCTTATTATAGTACTGTGGATTTACACAGTGCTTTGCAAACTTAGCTGTGTTCCTTACCCTCTAAGTCTTTCATAGAAAATCCATTGAATAAACTCAATTAATTATTTGGAGTGGAACAGTGGTGAGATGGGAATCATCTAACCCTGTCCTTAGAAGTGATTTTACAGCTACATCTGTAGGTGAATTTGAAGCATTATGCTTATTTGCTTGTGTGCCTAAAAAGCTGACTTTTTTGTTTGCTTTCTTACCTTTGTCCTGATTGTTTTTTGTGCCAGAAACTGTGCTGTTGCTGAGAACTGACCCCTTCTCTGACCAGTACAGCAAGGAATTCATTTCTTTGCTGCTCATAGAAATGCCTTTTCTTGTCTGCATGCTTCTTGTTAGAACCTCATCTGAGAGAAACATCTGCTGCTTGCTCAGTTTCCCTCTTGGACTTGGACCTCCGTCTTATTCTGACTCAGATTAAGAGGAACATCTCCAACGCCTCTGTGTGCCCAGCCCCTGGATGTTGCCTGCCTGTGGATTTGAAGGTGGTGAAGATCAGGGATGAGAGGTGGGCCTCAAGTTTTCCCTGTGGCAGTCCTGGATGTGCATTCCCTGGGATGCAAAAGCTGCCGGATGGGAAATTTGGCACATAGGAGCTTATCCAGCCTCCAGCCCTCATTCCTGGCCCTCCCACCTGCTGTTCTGCTGTGTGTCCTTGCCTCCCAGCTGTAAGAAAGGGCTGACCATCTTCTCTCCTCCCTGCTTGCCAGCAGTGTTGGGGTGAAAGTTGTGGTTAAGCACCATGACAAACCTTTGCTGGGGCCAAGCAGGGAGGAGAGGACCTAGCAGATGTACTCTACAGGACTCAATTTTGCCATCCTCAAGGACACAGAAGAACAAAGAGCTGTATCTGTGACTGAATTTTAAGCAGTATTTTTTTCTGCCTTTGTAAGCCTATTGCCCTAGGCTCCCTCCTGCTTGGATGATGCCGAGGAAGGGTCTCCCTTTACTGTTCAGAGACCGAGCAAGGCCCCCAGATCTGACTGCAGAGCAGTCATGCTGTAATGAACCTGGACTTGGCTTCCCTGCTTACAAAAGGCCTTTCCTGCCCCTTAAATAGAGAGGAAGGGATTTCTGTCTACTTAGGGGAATGGCATACCGGCTTGGGCCCACCTTTGTAACAAGCTGCTCCCAAATTTGGGTCACATTCTGATCCAGCAGCCAACTTTGTGTGTGGAGCCTACCTGTAGCACTAATGGAAGTGTTTCATTTAAAACAGCACGGAACTGGCTAGCAATGCTTGTGAGAAATATCTTGTGCTGTTAGCAGGCACTGGTCCTGCTGGGAAGGGATTAATTCTGCTGGCTCTGGGAGGCAGGGAGCTCATTGCCTATCTGAAATAGGGAAGTAACAGGGGAGGTGAGTTGACAGGCAGACAGAGACAAAAGTCTTGTATAGGGACTCCTAGATCCTCTTGGGTTAGTGGTGTGGATGCAGGGATGGTAGGGTTGGGGTAGATGCTGGCTGGGGCTGGGCACAAACAGGAATTCAGAGCCACCACCACCTACAGCCAGCATTTGAGCTACGTGTCCAGAGCTGATGCTCCAAAGACAGCTGGAGTCCAGTGTCTGCCCAGTTAGCAGAAATAGTAGTCCAGGTGTGGGTGAGCTCTGTGGGACCCTGGGCTGGCCATGTGCCTGCCCACCAGATGCACTGTGTTACCAGGCTTGCTGGTCCTGATGCTGGTGTGAGCTGAGACACGGTGCTACGAGCAGCAGCAGCAAAAGTTCCATTCTTGCCTTCTCCTTCTGGTGTGGTGGCCCTTGACTTGAGTTCAAACCAAAACTTCTGTAAAGACACTGACTTTCTTTGTAAATTCTTTCACTCTGAAAGATTTTATATGGCTGTGATTTATATAAATTGGGAGGTATATCTTCCTGATGTTCTTTCTTTTCTGTCTTTAGGGCTTTTAGAGCTACATTACAGAAAAAAAGAAAGAAAAGGAGAGACAGACATTAATTCACAGGAAAAAGAGATCACCAGAAACCTGACAGTGGGTCTACCAGGTGCCTTTTCTATGCCCAGGGAATCTCTGCAACAAACAGAATGACTAAAGCAAATTCACCCTTAATTGCTGCTTGTTTGCTTGTAAAACCAGCAGCCAACTCAGAACAACAAGAGCTCCAAAATGCATTTTCTTGGAGTGGGGTCTCTCCCTAGGTATGTGCCATTCAGTGAGTTTTCACTCCTGATTTCAGGACACATCAGCTCCAAACCCTGCAGAGGTCAGTCTAAAAGCTGCCCCATGTGCGAGGGGGGCTGATGGACCAAACAGTGCCTGAGTGCTGGGTGTGAAATCTGCTGAGACAGTTGTGTCTGTCACAAGCCTTGTTCCTAACCTCTTTGAGTTCAAATCCTTGAATGTGTGAGAGCAAAGAGAGACTGTGCTTCCAAAATTACTGAAGAGGCTCCCCACAGTCTAATGCTGGACTTTCTGTCTCTCTCGTTGGCAAAGAGGTTACACTTGCTATGCAGTCAAAAATTGATCCAGAGGGAAGCATTTACCCCCCTTTGACTGTTCAGTATTTGGTCCCTAGATTATCTGATTGATATACAGTGAGCTGTATATTTTATTAGGTTAAAAAGTACCCACTGAGGCATAGCATCATTTCCAAGGGTGACCTTGTGACAGCGGGTGGCAGCAGTGCACATAAAAATGATAAAAGCCTGGCTAAAGTCCCTGGCTGCATAGGTTGAAGAGGTGGCTCAGGAACTGTTGATAGATGGGTTAGATTAACCCATATGCCTTGGCTCAGAGGTTCACTTTTTTTAAAAAATAAGGCAAATCAGGGAGAGAAATGAATGCAGATGAGCCCACAGAAAATCAAGAGAAAGGCAAATGCAGCGGAGAGAGAAGGAATAGTGGAGAAAGGTTGGGGGTTTTTTTAAATAGAGCATTTTTCATGAAGAAACATGGCCAGACTGAGGTGGCATGTTGCTTTGTGCTGCAGAGGGAAACAGGAGTGTAGACTGTACTAAATTGCACATGAGTTTCTTTGTGACTATTAAGTTCCTTCTCTCTGTTTCACTTGGTTATTTGTGGTGTGTGTTTGTAGTGAGTTTTCAGGCAGTGCAGATAAATTATCACATTGATTTTTCTTTCTCACTTTTTTTTTTTTTAGTGGGGGGTGGCCAGAGGGGGCAATGGGAAAGATTTCTGTGTATTATACAGAAAGCAGAGTGCCTGTTAACAACCTGCTGGGTTTAGTGTCCACTGTACAGAAGAGGCACCTGAACCAGAACTTGGAAACCAAACACTTTAAACTGCAGGGCAGCTGAGGGTCTGCATCCGAATTTGCCATTCAGGACCATTTCTACTACCCAATACAGGAATAAAAAATTGAATACTAGCTTCCCAGGACTGTATATATCACAGCTCAAGACAAGGAATATCATAACTTGATATATTCAGTGATTGATGTGATCATGGTCAATGTAACAGAACTGATTGTTTTTGCAGCTATCATTGCAGTGGGAGTATAGAAGTAACATTTTCTGTTCAGCACCGCTTTGGTTTTCATGCCCTGCTCTGCCAAGACAGAGATATTAAAGGTGAAGAGCAGAGAAAAGGTTTTTAAGCAGTCAAGGGAAGAGAGAAGAGATTAATATTTCTGCCCAGAAGCTGGAGATGAAAAGGGAGAGTTGGGCCCATGACAAACATTACCTTGAGTCACTCACCATTGACAAATGGGTTTGTGGACCAGAAAGTGCCATTTCTCTCTGGGGAAGCGTGGCTTAGATGGGAGACTGGTGGCAAGGAGTTTAAGTGGATTTGCCTTAGATAACTTTCAAGACAGTAGGATCTGCTAGCGGGTCAGGAAACACAGAAACCTAACCTTTCATTCTGCAGACTGTAAAATGTCCCTTAGAGGGTGCAGAAAGTAGTGGAAAAGAAGTGATCTTCACTGGAAGTGGTTATTTATTGTCAGTATTTGGCAAACTTCCGCATCTAATAATTCTCTCTGAGTTTGCTGCTGGCAATGATGTGACTCCTATGCAATCTTTGTTGCCTTATCATTCCCAAGTGCACCCTGAGAAACAAAAGTGCTGTCCATAGCCAAAGTGCTCATCCAAAAAGTAGTCTCAGTGCATTGTCAGTTACATTGGAGCTGTGCCACGTTGGTTCATCGCGGTTTTGGTGGCTTCAGCTTGCATTGCACTCCTGTATCTATTTGTGTTTTCACTTCTCTGCTCTGGGGTGTTTGCTATCCATATTCATCATCTTTCTAACTTGGGGTTATGCATGCCAGTGTTTGGGGTCAACCTTTATAGTGTCCTTTGCCACCATGAAGCGTGTGAGCTGAGACCACTCTGGGGATAAGCCATCCTTGCCAGATTTTGTGAGCAGTAAAATGATGATGCAAAGGGGTAGAAGTGGGAAAGGTGGAAGGAATGTAACATCAAGCAGAGGGCTTGCTGCTGGGGAAGTTCATGCCTCCAGCCCTGCCAGCCAGGAGGCAAAGTGGCACATGTGGGACCTATAGCTAAGGCCAGTTCTGTTCTTGAGAGCTCCGGTGTGCTGCTGGCTCTAAGGCAGGTGTGCTGGAGAGTGAAGGTGGGATTTCAGGGTGCTGGAAGGGAAATGTCTGGGGGTGGCATGGCAGCAAGCATGGCTGTCAGGTTAGCTAGAGTAATGACGTGATCCTATGAATATTTACTTTCAACTATTTATAGGGCCATGTGTAAGATGTTCTTTATGGTTATTTTAGTAGAATTAATGCTTAGGGGATATTCTCAATGAAAAATATTTCCCGTGAGTGAGTCAAATCAAATAATAAATTTGCTGCTTGCCATAAAATAGCAAAGGTACACTTAATTTTCCTGCTAGGATGGCATCATTTTTGTGGAGATGCTAGCAAAATATTTCTAGTGCACACAGTACTTTGAAATGAAAATAAGTAGAAGGTATTTTGAGTGCAATGAAAAAAACTACTGTGAAGGCTGAAAAGAAATGTGCCTTTTGACTTTGAATTCTATTTCAGTTTTGGAATTGTCTGGATTATATACAGCCACCTCTCTCAAAAGTGGTGCAGAGTAATTAACATTTCTATGTACATATGCCAAGGAGGTTGAGGACAATAAGAATTCAGATTCTGAAATGAAAGCCATCCCTTAAGAAAACACAGGTTCATTACTTGGTACAACTGGCACTACTGCAGAAAAGAAAATGAACTGTTAAATGAATATTCATTATGAATAAGAGAAGGTGCTTTGTCATACATTTGGGAGTCACAGTGAGAATGAAATTCTGTTTTGAAAGTAGCTAATGAAAATGCTAGAGAGACATTGCTAACAGTGAGCATCTTAAAATTTACATGACCAAATAAATTTCACCCAGGAGTTCAGAAAACATTTATTCAAGAAGATCACACATTGTTTGTGAGCAAACTGTGAAGAGCACGTCAGAGAAGGGTGTGCAGAGACATGAACTTGACTGCATAATATTGTACCAATTTTTCAAAAAGATACTTTGAAACCAGAGGTGAATAAAGTTTGGTTTGCCTAGCAATAAATATGGTCTAAAAAGAAAAGGATAGAATTAGAGAAGAGAAACAGGAAGACTATTGATGCCTTTCAATACTGTTTTTGTGGAAAACATGTCTTGTGGAACTTAGCTTTTTGATGTGACTATAACTTCATTTATGATGCCCACATGATGTGCTCCTCATCATGTGTCAGGCATCAGAATTAGTGTCACAGAAGAGTCTAATTAAAGGTTAGCGGTGGATAAACTAAAAGTAGCACATTTTAAATGGATAAAGCCATCTCACCAATAAATCTCAAGTATTAATCCCCAAGTGTTCCCCAGGGGTCACTTTTTGGCTCAGTTCCTTTTGTATTCCCCCAGCTATTTGTAAGAATTGCTAATAAAGTTTGTGGATGACATAAAAGTGAAAAATAAGGCCAGTCTAGTTCTATGGACTGAACTGAATTACTTGATAAGGCTGGACTTTGCTGAGCTAAATCCTTTTCAGTACATCCAGATTCAAGGTCATGCATCCAGAACTGGAGCATTTAGATTACGCTGACAGGATTAGGGGCTGCTTCCTCATAGATAGCAAGTGTGAAGAAGACACATGGTAGATAACCCACCAGCACCTGTTGGGATCCTCTTGCTGAAAGTTGCTTTGACTGAGAAAATTAAGAGACTTATTCCCTATTTATAGTGTCATGTGCAGGACCAGAAAGACAGTTGGTGGAACTCTGTGAACAATTCCTGGAAAATTCTGGTGAAGCAGGAGTGATTTATAAATAAAAGTACAAGGACTGGCTTAAAACTTGAATTATACTCAGTTATTGTTTTTCTTTTGTTAGTTCATATTTTTTCTCTGCTTATTTAATGTAGCTGTTGGGCAGAGGAGAGGAGGAAATTAATCTCAGGTTTAACATTGCTAGCTTCTTTGTTGTTCAGCAATGGATAAATACAATTCCTATATCTAATTCTAAGTAAGCCTCCATGACTGTACACACAATTATTCTTTTTATCTCCAGCCTTCCTCTGTAATACCTACTTTCCCCTCTTTTCTAAGACTGATATCTCTGTCTGCTATAGAGTAGCTGAAAGTCCCAACCCTCCGAACTAACCAGCAGGCGTTTTGACGCCTGTCATAGCCTGCTGAGGAGTTTTGCTTCACAAAGTCTCTACTGGATCATAAGAACTAGAGACAGGACAAAAAGAGAAAGGATGCAACATCCAGCTGAGTTGCAGAGACCTCCACAGGTGTAGCTACCTTCTGAACGTTGTGACAGCGCAGGGGAAACTACACAATTATTGTCACTTCAGGGCTTTTGTTATATATGGCCTGAACCCAGAGTAGTCTAGGAATAAGCAAGAAAAATCAGAGGTGCAGCTAGACCTGAGTGCCCTTATAACCCACTGGTGACTTTTGATGCTGTCTGGATGAGGAGAGGTCTGGTACAGCAGCAGTGCACCCAGGATAGCACCAGTATAGCTGGAACGCCAAGTCCCAGAGGAGTTTGGTCCGTACATTATGTTCAGGTCCGGAGCAAGAGAAGGAACGGCTGCTGTGGTCATTTAAAGGCATGCAGGAAGTGGCACAAATGGGACAGCATCTCTATGTCCCTGAGCAAGAAGATAATAAAAATGGTTTTCATTAAGAGTAATGAAGAATAAAAATTATATAATGAAGAATAGCCCAGATATAAGACAGGATAGCACTTCTATTTTCCCTGTTTCATGAAGTGAGAATGATAAGACTAAGGAAGTGGAATTCAGTACTGAAAAAAAGAAATACTTTCTCTGCCTGCTTATAACTGAAATATAGAGCAGATTGCCATAGTATGAATATGGAAATACTTTATTAAAACTTTAGTTTGAATTATTATGCTAATTACTGTAAGTTGTGCCACATTCTCTTGATATCCTTATGTCTGCCTATCAAGAACACCCAGAACAATCATAATGACCATTGTTAAAAACACTGAAGGGTGGACAGATCTCTTAAGCCTCCTAGTCTTCAGCTACCAGGTGTGGGACAGAACATTGCACGCAGGAAAACTGTGGTGGGATAAAGCACGGGCCATGGATAGAGCCAAGGTATGGGACCATTTCATCTTGATTCTGATTTAGTACTTCAGTTCTTAGTTTTGGACTTGCCTTGCTGATTTTTGATCCCTCACGTGGTGTAAAGTGGCACAGGGCTTTTGATTTCAGCAGCATGTTGCACTGACACTATGTTTTGCCTAGACATAAATGCATCAATATAGTAATTATCCCTGCTGCATCAGTCAAGCATACAAACCTTTTCCTGATACTCTGAGACAGTTTGCACTTGGGGGCATCTCTCATTTTTTTCTATCTGAAAAGAAAATAAAATCTTCCACCTGAGGTCTATGAAAAAGGTGTTTCTTTCTAGTTGGGTTTCTCTTTTTCAGCTGAAATTGAATAGGCATCCTGTGAGCAACCAGGCAGAGAATTTTGGTCCTGCTGTGCAATTCTTGCTCTTCAGGTGCTCACTTGCAATTTGCAAGCACTTCTGAATATCTTCTGGCATGTGAGCTCTCTCTTCTCTGGATGAGGTTTTTTTGAATCCTTGTATTGTGCAAATGTTCTCACAGGTGGCAGGCATGCTGCAGATAAAACTTTTGATCCTTCAGAATCACCAACCTCTTGTAGTCGTGTTTTCCAGCTTTGTAAATGTTACCCCCAACACATACAGCATCTTGTTACTCTCAGATCTTTGCTCTTACTTCTTCATTTCAAACAGCATCATCGTCCCTGTCTCTCAATGTGCCGCATCACATTTCCCCAAGAAAAAGTGAGTCTTCTTGAAATGATCACTAGATGGCTACACTACCGCACAGGATTTCACAGCTCTGCTTTTCCAGACCTTCAAACCATTTCTCTCAGCCCTCTAGTTCACAATATCTTTGGTCTGAATTGCATTTCAGCCACAAAATGCAATTTCCATATCTTCAATTTTCTTCTCAGCAGGTTGCAATATAACTCCACACTGTTCAAATTTATTGTACAAAGAAGTCGCTGGGGCTTAAACGGCATCTAACCTCTGAAGCATCTGGTATTGTCCAGCATTGGAAACAGGATCCTGGACTGCATGCCCCTTTAGTTTGATCCAATAGAGCAACTCCAGTCTTTCTGGAGTCTGTGCAGAAAGCCTTCGGAGTCAATTTGGCACAACCCAGCGTGTCTATTGACCTGGCTACGGCTGAGCAGTTTCAAAAGCCCAGAGATTTGGGATGAGCATCAGTCCATGACTCAAGCGTTCACCAGTCACCACTACGGTTTCACAGGGATTGAAGGGAGTTTTGGAAGGAGGGAAAAAAATGTGCTTATTTTCCTGTTGTAAGCACGAGCAGACTCTAGGAACAAGAAGTCACAAATACTAGAGAAGTGTTTGCCTTCCTCACTGCCTTTTTTCTGTCTTTCATTTAAATCAAAGACTAATGCAAATGTTAAACTTTCCAACAAAAACAATTTCTTGCAATAGTTGCCAGGAGGGACCTAAAAAAGACAGAATAGTATTAATTTTTTTGTCATATATATTTGTGTTCAGTTTCATGCAGAATAGAAATGTGTTCCTCCTCTGCTAAAATCCCCTGTTTGTGCTTTTACACAAATCCTCCCACGTTCTTGTGAGTGGTTACACTAATGACATTTATGTAATATCACTGGGTGTTTACAGCTGCGTAGTCTGAACATGAGTCTGGATATAAATAATGTGATCATCGTCTCCTGCGAGCTAGAGAAATGCTATCTGTGTTTTACAGATGGGGGAATTGAGGTAAATGGGGGGAAGTGAAGTGAATAACTGCTCTTGCCTGCAAGTTGTGGCACCCTGCTACATTTGTGAGGGATGCAGGATGCGGACAGACAGCCAGACAGCCCTGGGGTGCCAGCAGGGGCTCGATGGTGCCAGCAGCTGTGCTGTTGTGGGGGCAGGAAAACAGGGCAGGGGAGCATTTTGCAGAGAGGGAGTCTGGTGAAAAGACCTGTTTTGAGAGAACCAAAACACCTGGCTGAGGAATAAGTTGTGTGGTGTGCAGTGGAAGCACCCCAAGGGCCCAGAAGGGTCAGAAGGGACTAGAATTTTTTACGTTTGTTTTGTGCTGGCTGCTCTGGAAGCTCAATATGAAGAGCAGGGCTACAGATAAATTTATCTTGGCATATTTTCAATGGGAGTCCACAAAGGAGGAAAAGCATCAGAAGAGAGCTAGCAGAGCTCAGGCTGGGCTCCCCTGCCACATGGCCATTTGGAGGAGCTCAGGGAGGGTGGCCTGTCCTCCCTTGCCTATCTGCTCTGGCTGGGTCCTGTGGAGGTGATTGCTGCTCACCAGTACTCCTAGAGGCACCTAGCAGCAAAAGGAGTAAAGTAGACCTGGATGGTTTGCCTGTGAGTTTCCCATGGAAAATAAAACTCCTCATTTGGCAATCATTCAGCCTGTTGTAAAAGGTAAATTGAAAACACAAAACCCCTTCACAGGTGCAGATGAGCTCTAAACTGTATATTCAAAAATGAGCATCTCAGCTGTTTTCTCTGAGTAGGCTGGAGACAGCAGTGCCATTCCTTTGGCTCTAAAAGGTGTCTCAGCCATTTCAGAGGTGAGACAATTTGCAAGATGAACTTCAAGTTGGCATGGGCTGATTTGCTCCCAAATTTTCAGAAAAATGTTAAAAACCACTATGGCTGGTGAAATTACCAGATATACAAATGTGTGTATGAGGGTTCCTGGGAAGCATTGTGAGTTTGTAGGCAAAAGTCAGTATTAATTTCAGATAGTAATCCATAGTGACAACAGTCTGTTTTCAGAGAGCTGCTTTGCAGTCTGTGCTATTGAAATTTAGAGGCAAAGGAAGGTATTGATGGGAACCAATATCTCCAATGTGGCCATCTCAGCAAAATTCCAGATATGGCGATCAACATTGCAGCAATCATTTTATTTTATCAGCACAAAGCTGTGAATCAACAGTGGCTAATGAGACACCAGTTAATAACAGGACTGTGGCAGAACTGTATGGACTGCTTTAGACAGCAGCACGTAATTTTGGAAATGGAGCTGGCACTTGTTTGAAGGGAAAGGTTTTAAAGGCAAAGTGGGTCCTTCTGAATCCTCTACTTAGATGTTGTAAAAATACTGATGTGTTGGCAGCAAGGACAGTTGCTTGGCTTTCACTTTTTCTATAAGTATCTGCTCTGACCCCGCATCACCTGCCAGGATGCCCAGTGAATAGGTAAAACCCTACACACCATTTTGCAAGTAACCAGAATCCCTAGTGACTTGATGGGCACTTTGTGGTTTTTCTAAGAGACTGATGGCTACAAAGGATCCCCCTTCTTGCCTCAAGGAAATGGCAAACACAAGCATTTCATGACATTGCTAAGGCAGCTTATGCAGCACTGTTCTCTGCTCCACAGCTTTTCTTAGGGACTTCTTTTCCACAATAAGACGAATAGTTTTGGCTTTCCTTTATGCAAGAGCAGAGGGGAAAATAATCTGGGCTAGGAGCATGGCCCAAGGCTCTAATAACCCCTTGTTGCCTCTGGGGCTGCTCTGCATTGCAATTTTCCCAGCAACTCTGCCCTTTCACAATTCACAGGATACGCCCCAGCTCACAAACCATTCTGCTGAGAGGTTGAGGCCAGCTCTGGACCACAAAAGTTGTGGGCAATCATCTATGCAAGAATGTGCTCGTCCCTGAAGCCCTAAAACTGACCTTCCCTCCTGGCAGCTCCAAGGAGGAGGATGTGTACCCGTGCCCCTGCAGTGTGACAAACCCTATCCCAGCACAGGGACTGGGCAATACTCCAAATATCTCACGGAACAAAAATTGAATTTTTAGTCTCTATTCCACCCCAGAGCCTCCTGTGGATTTCTTACAGCAGCAACTTGGCCTCAAAAACTGCCAATGCGTAACACAGCGTTTCATGTACTGCACACTAGACAATTACTATGGGAAGGCTGCTTTGTATAAGCAGAGTTGCAGAAATGTTACCACAGCAGTCAGCTTTCTAGCCAGAAACAGCTCCTTCCTTGTCCTGTGTTAGACTTTTCCATCCAAATCTCAGGCACTTCTTTCACTGGGGTTTAACTTGATTCAGCCTCCATTTTGAGATTCATAAGAAAGTTAATGACACAATTAAATAATTTTCCTTCAGTTTTTTTTACTCCCCAAACTCAAAGATAAAAGAGGCACTGAATGAATTCAGTGGTCACAAACATATGATGCAGCCTTT
The DNA here is from genome assembly GCF_041296385.1 of Aphelocoma coerulescens. Lineage (NCBI taxonomy): Eukaryota > Metazoa > Chordata > Aves > Passeriformes > Corvidae > Aphelocoma > Aphelocoma coerulescens. The sequence continues at coordinate 99,474,037 of NC_091015.1, read as the reverse complement.
CCAAAGATTGTGCTTAAACCCCACTTGAAAGAGAGACTTTTGGAACCATAAAATACTTTTATCTGTAGGATTGAAATTGGGTTAGCAATTTCCTCAAAGAACAGAAGAAAACTGACTGCTCTGGGTCATGCAGTGTGCTTGCATGCCTTTGAAGTAGTCTTTTTAAAATTAATGTCCCAATGCACAGTTAAACTTGCTGCTATTTTTTTTTCCTTTTCTGACACTAGGAGGTCATTGGAGTCAATAAGGTTATTTTTCATCTTGTTGGATAACCAGAGGATGGTGATGGAAGCTGGGAAGTGCACAGGTCCCCATCAGCACCAGACAGTGAGTTTCAGAGGAACAATCCCACGCGCTCATTCAGACTTTGGTTATGTGCGAGCTGTTCCTGATCCTGGCCACAGTCACTGTCACTGCCCCAGATTTATGTTGTTGTGCTTTCTCTGCTCATTACAATTTTCCAGGGGAAAAAGGCATTCATCAGCTCTGACATCAGACAAAATCTAATGAGGCTTGTTACCCAAGTCTGTTCAGCAATGAGAGCCCAAAGAAAAGTGTCACAACTCACTCTGCCCACATGGGCCATGGAAACGTGTAAAGAAGCATGAGGCCTGAAGTAATTACAAGCAGGAAGTAATTAGCTAGCTCCAGCCTCCACGGGACAATGTGGTCTAATGACTTAACTCTGAACTGGTGGGCAGGACTCCTAGATCAGAGCTTGGTCCTGATAATAGCTGTGGGCAAGTGATTTAAATCTGTATTTTGATGTCTTTGAGAAGGGCATGTAACAGTTGTGGTTTTTGGAGTGAATGGGTAGTGGGCTCTGATCTCCCTCCCTTATTGGAGGGGTACACTAGTGAAAGACAGCAGAAGATGAGCCTTTGAGTATTGCAAACAGTTTCTGAGGGAACCTAAAACTGAAAAATACTAAAAATTAAATGCATTCAGCAATACTTGGAGATAATGACTTTTAGCAGACATATACCATCTCGACCTAAATAACTTCTTTTTTATGTTCACCTGTTGTTTGTTCACCTCTAATCTTTGTATTTCAAACTCTCTGTGTCAAAGTCAGCTCGTGTTATGCCCATGTGCAGCACCTGCTACTGTGTATTGAGCTTGTACTGTACTGTAATGTACTCAGAAATTGGTTTTCCTTTCCATGCTCTGGCAGATGACTCTGGACTGCCTGGTCTTATTTGGGCTGCCACTACTCTGATATGGCATTCCTTTGCTTTTTCTCATTTTCACCTGCACCGCAGTCCAAGTACACTGTTACGTATAACTGAGATAGGGCAGCAGTTACCATTGTCTTCCTCTGAATACACAGATGCATTCTGACACCTCCTAATTCTCAAGGCCAGGATGGCAATAAAAATTGGAAACACTGTGGCATCATTATGTCTCACCTTCAATATAATCCTAACACAGAGCCTGTGGCCTTGGGTACATGGTAGAGGAGTTTTTATGACTGTGTTCAGTGGCTTTATAATGGTATATGATGATTGTGCTGTCAATACCTAGCTATAACCTCTGCCTGCTGTACAGATTGTTCTGTTCCCTTAACTGCTGCTCTCCAGCCCTGAGCCCTAAATTTTAAATCTGTGTGAGAAATAATGTGCGTTTGCAAAATTAAGTCTTATATTCCTCTCATTATTAATCATCCCTTCCCTGGCAGCTCCTGATTGTGGCTTCATGTGGCATTAGCATAAATGCAGTGCTTGAGATCCACCCCCACCTCATCCTTTTCTTTCTCTGATTCCTTTTCTAACTTGTAGGCTAAGAAGGGCCATTCAGTCAGAAGGTGTCAGGTGTGAAGTGGTGGAGTTTAACAGGAAAAAAAAAACAGAAAAGACTCCACGAACAATGCGTTTATTAGACTGTTTCATGTTAAGAGGGAAGGAAGGGGCTTTCGGAGAATGGAGAAGAAAAATTACAGAGCTGCATGACTGGAGCTGAATTCAGATCAAGGTTAGGTAACTTCACAGTGTTTCTTGGGTGTTCCGGTTTTTTTCTTCCCTGACTCAGGATAGCACTCGAAGAAAAGTCAATAGATAAGAGAGAAATAGGCCTAAACCTAGATCCTGGTCTTAATTAACTGAAACCCTGGGGAGTCCAGATCTTGCTCCATGCCCAAACTTTGCATTTCCATGGCCAGAGAAGAAACCGTTTGGATTTTTCCCCCCAGTTTCCTCCAGCAAAAACAGCCAAAGGGAACATGATGAGTTACAGTAATTAGCTGAGTGACAACATCATTTCACCATCTCAGGTGGGGGCACTATGTAGTTCATGGTGGCCACAGGCAGCCTTGCTGTGAGGGGACACCTCCAGCATCCTGGGGACTCCAGTTCAGGTCAGGGCATCCCATCCAAAACTGCCCTACATCAGTCTCTCTCTGCGGGCAGCTTGTCTCCAACCTGGTCTAGGACCTTTTCTCCTGGATGGATCTTGGACACAGTGCTGTAGGGTCCAACTCCAGCCCTACCTCCAGCCCTGCTGCTCCTAGTTGGACCTGGACCAGATCTTGTATCACTGTTTCACAAACAAACAACACAAAGAAAGGGGGAATTATGATGAAAAGGAAACTGGTTTGGGTTGGGAAAAGAAAGGGAGAGCATAACTGCTACTATTGTTTTGCTGTATATTTTCGAAAGAAAAAAAAATCTGAAAAACAGCCAAACCCTACATCTGCCCAGAAAAGAATATATATTGCTTTAAAATGTACATTTGGCAAAAGCTTTAATTTTTATCAGCTTCTTTATTGAGAGATGGACTCTGCTGGTATAAGCCTATTTTCTGGTATGATAGGCTTGAAATAGGGATGGAAAGTCATATTACCATTTGATAAATTAAAATCTTAGAGATGGTATAATGATGTACATGTAGAAGTCATGAGGGTCTTAGAAAATATGAAGAGTTTAGCTATTCTAGCCTGCAGCCTGAAAACAGTTTTTGTTAGTCCAAAGCTGGGAATAAAAATGCTTTTTTCAAGGGTGGTTTGTTTGCTGTATGCTTGATGGCTAGTTCTGTCTTTTTGGCTTATTAGACTTTATGGAGTCTATTGGAATTTTTTCAGGCTTTCATTTTCTTTGGAATCTTTCTTCCTTTTATTTCTGTTAGCAATAGGTACATTATCTTTAGTGTGATGTAGTGGGCTTTTATTAGATAGCCATATTATCCTTTGTATGGCAATGTTGTTTGCATGGCATTGGCTGCTATAAGACTTACATCTGATGTCTCCTAGCTCAGCTCCTGCAAGTGTGAACACATAAAGGATGGGCTGGGCTCTGGGGACAGCCAGCCCAGGCCTCTGTGCTGAGACAAGAACACTTCACTGCTGTATGGGAACAGTCCATATGTCTTCAAGGGCTTGTGGAGGGTTTAACTAAACTATCCAAGCCCTGAGAAGGTAAAAATGACATTCTATCAAGGATTATCAGCTAAACTCTCAGTGGCTTCTTGCTCATCACTTTGTTATTTTCAGAGATGAGGTCAAGAGGAACGATGAAGTGTGATGAGAGAATAATCCATTTGCTTCTACTAAAATATGCCTAACAGAGCAGAAGGGAAATGGGCTATTCTAAAGATAGGGAAATAACCTAGCAAAAGAAAGATGGTTTCATAAATACTATTGCTGAGGAAGCAGAAACTGTATTATTAAAAGAATTATTCTTTTGACCTCTAAATAATTCCAAGTCTATAAAAGACAGAATTTTGTCAATAAATGAGTGTCATTAAGACAGATCCATACAGAAAAAAAGATCATAAATCAAAAGGAGGAGGGCTGCTGTATTACAGCACAGCTACAAATTGCTGTTCTGCTCGTTTCTGCATTGTTAGCAACCTGATGATAAATATGAAATGCGCACAAAATGTCTGTAGCTATTTCATCAGCAAAATGGCTCAGCTTTTGAAAATAGATGGAGCAGGTGGCATTAGCTCAACACAGCCCTGGAAGAAAAGACAGTTTAGGCCTCATCTTTGATGAGGGTCCCCATAGAACACTGAATTATTTCCATTGAACTTATCTTCATTGCACCTTGCTTCTAGGAGCACTCCAGTGAGGGCTCATCAGAGCGAAGTGGCAAAGCATGCTGGTGGTGATATCCTTTAAATGTTGTGCCTGACTAATTCCAGGATTTCCACGGACAACCTGGGTGCTTAGGGGCAGAACTAGAATGTTTGGGGGTGATAAGCCACCAAGTGGGAAAAAAGGAAAGAGACTAAACCTCAGTACACACATTGTTTCAAGCCTCTTGAGTATCTTCCAGAGTTTAAAAAACAAGGCGGGAGGTGCGAAGCTACTCGAGTTAACACTCTCAAACTGCTACTCCTATCTTATTTAACATCTTTTGAACAATATATAACATAACATGCCATCTCAGTGGGTAAAAGAAAATCATTTTGCTAAGGGAAAGTGGGAGACGAAGCAGGAAAATGGCATGCAAAGCTCACAGAATAGGAAGGAAGGAGGGAGACTAGAAAACCTCTGATATGTGACTGAATTCCAGTGTCCAGCCTAGGCTCAGAGACACACTGAGGGCACATGTGCTTACAGCAGGCATTTTTCCACAGCTGGCAGGGACAGAGGGACAGACGCAGTGTGCCCGGTTCTCTCTGGAACTCAAACCCAAGTAACACTGCAGTTAAATCAACAAGGCAGTAGCTAGTGCTGGATGATGTCCTGGGCCTCCTGCCATGAACATCCTGACCTCTACCCTGTCCCAGTTCTCCTGCTGGCCTTGTGTGGAGGAGGTGGCCCAATTACGCTTGCATGGGACAGAGGGGAAGAGGACCCAGCCAGCGGCAGGGTGCTGGGGGAGGAGTTACTGCCATGTTCATGGGCAGAGAGTAAGAGAAGAGGTGAGGTTGAGGGCAGAAAGGGACATGTGATGCAAAGCCTGGGGGTCATAGTGGGGATTGAGTGGTTGAGAGGTTCTGAAGTGGCAGGGAATGGGGACAGACAAAAAATGTGCCCTAAGGAGAACTAATGTACTTTGTTTTGCAAAGAGCTTGGCCTAGAGAAAAGTATGGCTTTCTCCCAGCCTGCCAGCATGCCAGATAACATTTGTCCAATGATTTGGGACCAGAACACAGCAGCAAGATAAAGATGATATCATCTTCCATTATTAAATCCTGATGGAGGGTTTCTTAAATGCAGTCGTTTCAGACGAATGTGTTATTTTTTTCTCTTGACGTGTGAGATAGTGAAAAAGTAGGACTTTCTCTTCCGAGTTTAGATTGTGGTTTGTCACTGATTAGAGGAAACAGAACTTCTCTGCACTCGGTGGCTCTGAGCCATCTTCATGAAGCTGGTGCAGTAAACACACTCTGACAGTAGGAATTAATGTTATAATCATATCAGGACTGTGAACCATAACTTGTTGATGAAGTTGTGAGAAGTGCACTTACCAGATATAGAATGTATGCAGAGCATTTGATGCATTAAATGTCAGATCCCCACAGCCTACATTCCAGAAATAAAAAAGGATAATTAATTTCCATACATCTTGGCACACTCCATTAGAACAGTGACAGCAGAAGCAAATGCTTTTACAAGTAGTTGCTGAAAAACTCTATTGAATTTTGGGAATAAGAACAGCAATTCAGGGTCAGTCTAAAAGTTCATCTCCCTCAGGATTTTCTCTCTATAATGGCTAGTGGCAGAGATTTAAGGAAAACAAGAGAAATGAGGGAGCACAGGGTGATTTTTCCTTGGTCTTGTCCTATCTTCTAGCAGTCTGCGGTTCATGGACTTCATGTATTTTCATCACATATTTAAGAGCCCGTGTTGAACCTATTTTTTTATTTGTCTAACCATTTTATTTTTAACCTAGTTTTATTTTTGGTGTCAGCAATGTCTCAGATCAGTGAGTTTCACACTTATGTATACATGTGTGAAAGAGCAATTCCTTGTGTCTCTTTTTAAACCTGCCACCTGATAATTTCTCCAGTTCCCTCCTACTCCTTCCATGGTGTTATATTATGAAATTGAATAACAGTCCCTTGTTCACCTTCTCCAGACTGCTCGTTAAGACCCTGAGCTAGTTTGTTTCCAAGTTGAAATGCTGTACTTCATGTACCATGTCCTCTCCTCTATCTCATCACAACATGGTCTTTTAGTACTTCCTAGATAAGCAAGGAAGAGCTGAACTTCAAACCCATTTCTTCCCAGAACTGCTTCCATCTGATGGATAGCAGCCATTCCCACTTGCACCAGTGGTTCCCTTCCCACAACCCCGCCTGAAGATGGTTGTCTGGGTCTTACCTGACAGCACATCTACCTTTCAGGACAAGCCTTTTCACTTAGGAACTCCTTATTCTTCTTGAGTTGTTTTGAAGCAGAGGAGGTTTCCCCTCATTTTAGAGACTCCTGGAAACTCTTCTTTGGAACATGAACAAACCCAGAGCAGTATTGGGTAAGCAAGGCACTTATTCTTTCTCATTTCAGCCTCTTGATGGTGAATGAAGTCAGCCAGCACAGCTGTGCTAACATGCCTCAGGAAAGGACTTCTCTTTTCTTTAGAGAAGAGTGAGGAATGCCAAAAAGACACAGAGATATTGGTAAGATGCAATAAACATCTAAAAATCTAGAAATGTGCCTGGCTCAGGAAATTCCGGAACCAAGTATAGTGCATGGGAGAGTGCTCAGGGAAAGTTTTGGGCCCAGTTCCTAAACTCTTCTCTAGATGAAAACTTTGGCCAGAGTTGGAGATAAAATACTAGGCTAAATGGACTTCTGATCCCACCTACTACAGCTGCTTTTACTCTTAAGACATGGCTAGGTCATCTAAGTCATGTTGAACAGATGGGCCATTGCACTGGGGTGGATGCAGCCCTGCTGGGTAGAGATGGGCGATAGGGTTAGGGAGGGAGTGAGGGTGTTGAGGCCTTTCCCTCCTCTAGGGAAGCTGTATTAGCATGGTAAAACACCTGTCTGAGTATGAGATGTTCCCTGCTGAGATGTTCACTGAGATGGTTTTTAGCCTCAGTGGTTCCCAGCACTGATTGGATTCCTCCCTTTGAGGCTTGAGCACTTTCTTCTGCTGCATTTGTGCACCACCTAAGTGAGAGGGGGACTGGCTGAACCTCAGGGTGGTGCTGCAGGACTCGCTGCTGATCTGCTCCTGAAGAGACTTGCCCCACTTTCCTTCTCTTCTTGCTTATAAGTGTGGCCAAGGCTGCTTGAGCTGGAAAACCTGAAGAACTTATACTAAGGTGCATGAAACCTGTTTTCTGTCCTGTAATCAGTTTCAAAAACCTCTATTCTTAAAGAAAATGGCAATGCCCAAACTATGGTAAATGATTCTTCTGGAACTTAGTTGAAGACAGGTTTTCTGGAACGTAGAAACATTCCTTGGTAGCTTATCCTGGTGTACTGACTGGTGTCAGTACAGTTGAGCTGGAAATGAGTATGATGCATTATATTCCTTTCTATAAGTGATGGAGCAAGAGTTTACTCCAGATGTGCTTCAGTGATGGAGCAAATATCTCAACTGTGCTCTGCTGTTGCTGCGTGTTGCCCTTGCTGCGGTGGGAAGGGGATGGTGCTCACACCCAGGGCCTTGGCTCTGCACTGTGCAGAACTGTCACACAGTGCTCACTGTGTGGGTCTCCATAGCATTTGCCTGAAGCCAGGGTTATTTGCCATTTGCATCTTTCTAGCTCACAGAAGGTGCCTTGCAACCATTCTTGTGCAGCTGAGGCTGGTGCCAGGAGAGAGCCATTCAGGTTGATTTCTTCTTAAATGAACTATTGTGCACGCTTACCTTGGTAGCAGCTCATGTCAATAGTGGATTTGAGCAGTGGATTAGAGGGCACAGGGCACATAAAGACTCTCTCTCTCAAATGCCTTCTCAGCAGATGATTGATGAAGTATGAGGGACTGATTGGAAAGCCTGTAAACTGGTTTTTTCCATTAGTCCTTGCCTACCTCCCTCTGCTGCCAGCAGTGTTTTCATGCCTTTCTTACTGAAAAACTACTTATTCATGACCTGCAGCCTTAAGGTTTTTCAGAAACATTTGGCAGAAAGATGAACACCCATAAGGAGCAGCTGTGGGACAAACTCAACCATCAGGAAAGGAGCATTGAGAGGACTGCTGCAGGATTTTTCTTTTTTTCCTTTTCTTATATTTTTTCTCCTCCCAGTGTGTTTGTGCAATGGCTTTCTACATCTAAGGCATCACAAGTTAAATTCTGCTTGATGTTTTCCTAACACACATATAGGACACTGGAACAAGGCCATTTATTGCTCCAAGGTGCTGAATAACTCGGTCTAATTTCTGTTTTCTGGCCGCTGACGGAAACTGCCCTCCATCCACATTCTCATCTGTGAGTTTATAGGTGCATGGCCACATACTATTCCATGTTTACATGGAGATAAAATTTTCTGAACACTTCAGTTTTTGGTCTGAGAGAGTCAATATGTATAGCCTGATATTAAAACATGTCTAATAATTTTTCGCATGGGCACCTGCAGAAAAATATTGAACATCTATACTCCAAAAATTTATCTTTTAAATATTTAAGGCAAAGAACAGCTGTACTACAAATTAGGAGACTGTGAAAAATGGGTGCCTCAGCTGGACTCTGCATAGGTCCTGCACCTGGGTCAGGGCAATCCCAGGTAAAAAATTCAGGCTGGGCAGAGAATGGACTGAGACCAGGCCTGAGGAGAAAGACTTGGAGGTGTCAGTAGATGAGCTCTGTAGAGCACCTGACAATGTGCATTCACAGCCCAGAGAGCCAAACATGTCCTGGGCTGCATCCAAAGCAGTGTGGCCAGCAGGGCAAGGGAGGGGATTCTGCCCCTCTGCTCTGCTCTGGTGAGACCCCACTGGAGCTCTGCATCCAGCTCTGGGGTCCCCAGCACAGGAAGGACATGGACCTGTTGCAGCAAGTCCAGATGAGGCCACAAAGACTATCAGAGGGATGGAGCATCTCTCTTATGAAGCCGAACTGAAAGAGTTGGGATTTTTCAGCCTGGGGAAGAGCAGACTGCCTCTGGAGAGACTTTACAGCAGCCTTCCAGTACCTAAAGGAGGCCTGCAAGAAATCTGGAGAGGGACTTTTCACAAGGGCATGTAGTGATACGATGGGGGGAATGGCTTTAAATTGAAAGAGGGAAGGTTTGGACTTGATATTAGGAAGAAACTCCTTACTGTGAGGGCGGTAAAACACTGAAACAGATTGTCCAGAGAAGTTGTGGATATCCCATCCCTGGAACTATCAGGTTGGATGGGGCTTTTGATTCACTGGTCTAGTGAATGTTGTCCCTGCTCGTAGTGAGGGGGTTGGAGCTAGATCATCTTTAAGATCCCTTCCAACCCAAACCATTTTATGGTTCTATTAAACATTGACTTACTTTTGGAAAATCTGAGAAGGGACAGCAAATTTTGTCTCTCCCTCCAGAGCAAGCCCCTCTTGCAGATCATGACCCCAATTCCTCTAGCCAGAAGATGGTGTCTGTATCAGAAGTGCTCCAGAACTTCTTTTTGTGAGAGCCACATTACAAGTAATAAAGCACCTGACTGTCACTGGACACCACTACAAACAGGGAGAGTGGCCGACTGGCAGAAGAATTTGGCTCTCCCCCCCCCCCCCCCCCCCTTCAGTACACAACATACATTTGCATTTACATTTGCTTTGGACAGAGTTTGTTTATCCATTCAGGAAACAGAAATCATTACTCTGTTGTAGATACCCCTTCACCAGGCTATTTTCCCTGTTTTCTGGAAAATGGAGGGCTGGCTGAGCTCGTGGGAATCCAGGTATCACACCAGCACTGGCTTCTACCTTGGGGTACTCAGCTTGTTGATGCTCTTCATGTTTTGATCCATGTGTATGATCTACATGATCAACTGCACAGTTAGGGGGATTTTTTTTACTAATTAACTCATTTACAGTCCAAGTAGTCCCAAGCCTACAGTGAAGACATTTTGCCATTAGAATATTTCTAAAAACACTTTTTCAATTATTAGGGATATTTAACTTTATTTGAACAGCTCTAGTACTGACATGACTGGGGTTCAAAAGTGTGTGTTTGGCATAAAGTCATCCTTCCTTTAATTGCAAATTAGTGTAAATCTAGCCTTCATAAAGCCACGAAGCAAGAAGATGTCAAAGACTATTACACTGTGGTGTGTTAGATTGGTGCATGAAACATTCGGTAAAGGCTCATCTCAATTACAGCAGGGCAATAGACAGCTTGTGGTTTTTTTGAAATGGCTGGAAGGGGAGTAGGGAATGGCAATTAATACCCTATTCCCTGTCTTCCTATAGCATGGTCCAAATATCTCATCTCACTGATGGAAAATATATGTGCTTGTTTGCTCTGATTCAAACAACTGAAACAAAGCCATAGAGTGGCTTAAAAAGTAAATGAAACAGAGTGGGGGATAAATACAGACAAACAAGTGAACTTGTGTCTTCATTTATATGTTTCCCATGTCCCCTTTGTGTTACTACTGCCCTAAAAGAAATATCATAGTGCTTTACAAACATGAGAAGAGCTATCTAGCTATGTCATTATTTTTATCTGGAAATACTTTGCCACAATACTGAGTTTAAATAAGGCCAACTAGATGTTTACCACCTTTAAAAACCTGGTGGAGGTGAGATGGATGAAAAAAGGACGAGGGCTGGAGGCCATGTAGTGTTAAAAATGTAATTAACTTAAAGATGTGGCAGCTATTTCAGATAACTTTCCCCCCTCTGATTTGACAAAGCTGTGTATTTGGTCTTTCAGAACATGCTTGCTTTTTTTTTTTTCTCAAGAAAGCTTACACAGCTTGGAGTTACAAAAGAGTGCATCCCTTTTCCTTATTAAATATGATCTTTTGTATAACATTTTTACATAAGCTTGAGAATTTTTCAGCCTCTTCCATACCTGGTTGAAGGTGGTGTGCTTATTTAAAGAATTAATGTCCTCCTTTTGTCTATGTGATGTGGAAATTTAATTGAAAATTATAAGTCTGAATGCTTCTAATTCTTACATTCATAATCAGCTTGCGGGTCTCCATGTTAACTTGCCTGACTAAAATTACTTTTTCCAAGTAGTTAAATGTAGGCCTGCTTGAATTTTTTTTAAACTTTTCCTAGATATGTTTTCTTTTGAAACAAGATGGAAATTTCTCAAGACTGAAACTTTCCCCAGTTTTTGATTAACCTCCCCTCAAAAATTGCAAATTTCAACAAAAACGCCCTGTCTGCACCCCATTTCAAAAGTTAATTTTGAATTTTTCTGTACAAAAGCATGGTTTTTATTTGCAAGTCAGCTTTACTTCAAAGGCTGTAGGAAAACATCTCAGAAGCCATGGTTCTGTGTGTGTTGGTCAGCAGATTTGCATAACAGGGAGTTTTCTCCCCTGAGGGGGAAGATTTCTCTTCTTTAGACCTATGGAACACATTACATACTCAGGTTTTTTTTTTTCCCTAAAAAGTCTGTGTATGTCTAAGTGTGAGAGAAAAATACCAGTTGAATGTCAGAGTCTGGTTCAGGCTATGTTTGTTCTAGTCTTGCAATGTGAAGTCTGAAAATTACACCCCTAAAGGGCAGAAAGATGTGAAGGATGGAAGGCAGCAGCTGTGCCAAAGGGAAGCACGTAGCTGTGTCCCACCTGCATTTGCCCCTCGGTGGCTCCACAAGGGAAGAGCTCTTCTACACCTTCCTTCAGCTTGTTACCTTAGCTCCCATTTCTGGACACGGTGTCCTCAGAGTGATGTGGAACCAGAGAGGAAAATGGCAGGAACACTTAATGCTTCTCAATTACCTTCACTACTGTATTGTTAACTTGACAATGAAATGAGTTTGGAACAGATCCTGGGGTTTTTAATTGCTTGAGGCAATCACTTTGGTTATTAAGTCACTGGGGACGACTCAGCTGAGGGAATTGTACAGCAATGAGGGCATGCAAATCCATCACTGGTAGGTGGGGAATAATTCTTGTGTATAAAACATTCATTACTTTCCTTTGGGTGCTACTATCAAAGTCATCACCATAAACTCCATGGACACAAGGTAATCTTTCTGATGTGTTGCTCCTTGTTATAAGGAGGTGAAGGAGGGCCAAGAAACTCTCAACACGATAGAGGATATGCCCTTAAGGATTGGCACTACATGCAGGAGGAAGGGAAATTAGCAACTGATTAATGAACTGACAGGGTACTTCTCAATAAGGGAAACAAGACCCAGGTGTCTACATCCACTATATGATCCCATTTCTGAAAGTATGAAAAATTTTACCAGTACCTGTGTAAGATAGAGTCTGCTGTCTTGTGTTACGGAGCTTGTACAGCTGTAGAGCACATTTAGAGCAAAATACCTCTGCAAGAGGGAGACAAGACATTTCAAGGACTGCCTTAGACAGAGGACAATGCTAGATACATAGTCTGAGAGGTATTACATAAGCCATAAAAATAAATGGATAAATACATTTACAGAGAGACATCCTAAGCATTATCATTTTTAGGTGTCTGCCACTTGGCAAGCTATTGATCTCTATTTTCTTTTCCTTTTGTGAAAAGCATGGAAACTCAGTTTTCACTTGCTATAAACGGGAGTTGTTCTGTGAAAGCCAGAGGGTCTCAAGCAATTTACAACAGCTGAGGAACTGTGTTTTAAGTAAGAAGACAACCTCAGAGTACCTCTTCGGGCAAGAATAAAAACTGTCAGCAGTCTCTACCTCTTCTTGTAAGGGCTGTGACTTTGTGGAATACACCGAAGCATTGGTGACCCTGACCCACACCTGTTTTGGCTAGTCACAAGGTGAGCTGGATGAGGTATTCCAGCTTTTCCACTTCTCTAATGCCCCAGGCATTTTACAAGAGACATCTTGGTAAATGAGATTATCCCAAGGCAATAGTGCAACCAGGTGAGCCCTGCCCTGTGTGGTCTGTCTGAACCAGTGTACCAGGCAAACTTCACATGAAAGCCAGTCACAAAGTAGTTGTAGTTGAGAATCATAAGGACATTGCCAAGACATGCAGAGATGCAGTTAGAAAAGCAAAAGCTCTTCTTCACTTGAAATTGGCCAGAGGTGTTAAAACCTACAAGAATGCGTTCTTAAGGTATGTAAACAATAAGGAGAAACAGAAGAAAAATATTGGCCTGCTGTCAAACAAGAGAGGTCAATTAGTTCCCAACAATGCTGAAAAGGTAGGTTCTCAACACATCCTCCATCTCTGGCTTTACCATCACTGTTGTTTTGATAACAAAAATCCAGGTTGATGCAAATACAGATGTACCATCAGTGAAAGAGTCGGTGTGTGGACAGGAGCTTGATGGGCCCTGACGTTATCCATCCAAGACTGTTATCCATCCAGAGAGCTGCTTGACATCATTGTGTGGCCCCTCTCCATAATCATTGAGAAATCTGGAGACTGGGGGATATCCCAGAAGACTGGAAGAAGGCTGATATCACCCCCATCTACAAGTAAAGGAGGATCCAGGCATTTATAGGTCCATCAGTCTTACTTAAGTCCCTGGGAAAGTTATGGAATGACTCACAAAATCACAGAATCCTTAGGGTTGGAAGGGACCTCTGGACGTCATCTGGTCCAACGCCCTGTTACGATCTGGTTTAGACCCAGGAAAGCAAAGCAAGCTAAGTCTCTGAGCATAAACCAGAAAGAACTTAGAAGGTTCAAAATATTCCCAGAAACAAGATTAAAACCAAACGAGGTTAGATGTTGTTGCCAAAAAATGGATGTATTTTATTTAATAGTAGAGAGGCAAAGAGAAGGGAAGAGAAAAGAAAGAGAGAAAGAAATGGAAAAAAGAAGTGTGCGTGGGGGGGGTGAGGGAACAGGGAGAGGTGACAGGGGTTAGGTGGAAGCAATCACCCATCTGAGGGTGCCAACGACGTCTCATTGCTCCCCTCCATCTGGTCTGATGGTGGTGAGGGTCCCCCGCTGCTGTGGCCACACTGCCACATGCCATGCCACGCCACCACACCACACGCCAAAGAGTGCAGAATCCCGTGGATTAATGTACACTTTGGGCCAGGTGGGAACGCCCATGTGCCTCTCTTGCAGGACCTGGCTTGACACACTGTCCCTTGCAGCACTGAGGGTCTCTTGCATCATCTCTGGGGCTCTGGTGCAGGGTCTGGGGGCCCCTGTGATGGGCCATGTCACCCCCTCCTGCTGTGGATAAGCCCCCCCGGCAAGGACCCCTCAGCTGGGCTCTGCACATTTGGAGGCTGGGCAGTCACTGCACCTCTGACCAGAGGCTTTTCCAAGATACCCAGAGCCTCTTTTCCCCCCGCCCTTTGGTGGAGGGTCTATTCGAGCCTGGGAGCTGATAGCCCTGGGGCTGTGGTCTCCACCTTGGAGGTGTTAAGCCTGTGCTCAGTGAATGTCCCCAGCCCTGAGTTGTTACTTTATCTTATCTTCATCAGTGAGCATTGTCAGGCCTCAGGGCCCCATTCAGGGTATGGTAGTCTTCTCTGCAGCTTTTGTAATACAGTTTTAAAAGTCCTTCATGAAAATGTTTAAGTCATAAAATATAATACTTCAGTGCCTGACAACCCCTCACCGTGGCAGGGTCACCTAGAGCAGGTTACACAGGAATGTGTCCAGGTGGGTTTGGAATGGCTCCAGAGAGGAAGATTCCACAACCTCCTTGGGCAGCCTGTTCCAGTTCTCTGCCACCCCGAACATAAAGTTTTAGTTTATGGCCATTGCTCTTCATCCTGTCACTGGGTGCCACTGAAAAGAGTCTGGCACTATCCTCTTGACACCCACCTTTGAGATGTAATATGCATTGATGAAATCCCCTCCCAGTCTTCTCTTGCCTAGACTAAACATCCCCAGCTCTTGCAGTCTCACTTCATTAAAGAGATGCTTCACACCTCTCATCATCTTTGTGGCCTCCACAGGACTCTCTCCAGTAGCTCCTCATCTTCCTTGTACAGAGGAGCCCAGAACGGGACGCAGCTCTCCAGATGTGGCCTCACTAGGGCTGAATAGAGGGGAAGGATCACCTCCCTCCACCTGCTGGCCCCACTGTTCCCTGTGTATCCCAGCATCCCACTGGCCCCCCTGGCCACAAGGGCCCTGCTGGCTCATTGTCAGCCTGTCATCCACCAAGACTCCAGGTGCTTCTCTGCAGAGCTGTTCTTCCAGTAGGTCAGACCCCAGCCTGTGCTGGTACTTGGGGTTATTCCTCCCCAGGCGCAGGACCCTGCACTGGCCCTTGCAGAACCTCATTGGGTTTCTCTCTGCCCAACTCTCCAGCCTAAAAATGGCAGCACAGCCTTCAAGTGTATCAGCCACTCCCCCCCAGTTTTGTATCATCAGCAAATGTGCTGAGGGTACATTCTATCCCTTTGTCCAGGTGGTTGATAAAAACGACGAATAAGGCTGGCCCCAGGATTGATCCCTGGAGAATGCCACTGACTTCAGGCCTCCAAATGGATTCTGCTTTGCTGATCATGACCCTCTGACCTCTGCCATTCTGCCATTCTTGATCCACCCCACTGTCCATTCATGTAACAGACATTTCCGGAGCTTACCTACAGGGATGTTATAGGAGACAGCGTCAAAAGCCTTGATGAAGCTGAGGTAGATAATATCCTATGCTCTCCCCTCATCAACCCTTCCTGCCCTTCCAATCTGATAGAGGGCTATCAGACTGTTCAAGCATGATTTCCCTGTGTTGAATCCATGATGACCACTTCTGATGACCTTCTTTTACGTGCTCATGGGATGTCATGGGACAACCTCCAGAATGATGTGTTCCATCACCTTTCTAGGGGTGGAGGTGAGTCTGCCTGGCCAGTAGTTTCCTGGGTCATCCTTCTCACCCTTTTTTAAGATGTGAGTAACACCAGTTTTCCTCAAGTCCCTCCTATTCTCCATGATTTTTCAAAGATGATGGAGAGTGGCTTAGCAACAACATCTCCCTCAGCATCCATGGGTGTATCCCATCAGGGCCCATGGACTTATGAGTGCTAACTCTGTCTAGCCAATCTCTAACCCTCTGCAACCAAGGAGAAGTCTTCCTTTCTCCCATCTTCTTTCCTCCAAAGGTCTGTGATTCTTGACAGCCAACACCATTAGTAAAGACTGATGAAAAGAAGGCATTAGGTAATTCTGCCTTCTCTGTGTCTTCCACCACCAGGATGCCCATTTGATCCATCACCGGCCCCATATTTTCCCTAAAAATATTTTCTTCTTCCTCTTGCTGTTCATACACTTGTAAAAGCCGTTCTTGTTGTCCTTGATATCCCTTGCCAAGCCCAATTCCAAGTGGGCTTTGGCCTTCCTCCTCCCATCCCTGCATACACTAGTGATGTTCCTATAGTCCTCCCATGTGGGTTGTCCCTTTTTCCGCATTCCATAAACTTATTTCTTCTGTTTGAGATTTACTAGAAGCTTCCTATTCATCTCTTGCCCCCTTCGCTTGGTTTCTTAATCATGGGGATACACTGGTCTTGAACTCAGTGAAAGCAATGCTTGAATATTGACCATATCTCTTGGACCCTCTTTTCTAGAGCCCTAACCCATGGGATTCCTATAAGCAGTTCTTTGAAAACGTCAAAGTTGGCTGTCTGAAAGTTCAGGGTTCTAGTTCTGCTTACTGCTTGGCTTCTGCCGTGCAGGATGCTGAGTTCCATCATCTCACGGTCACTACAGCCAAGGCTGCCCCCAACCTTCACATCTTCACCCAGATGCTCCTGATTTTGTAGTACAAGGTCCAACAACACACCTTTCTTTGTTGGCTCCTCCAGCACTTGCATCAAAAATTTTTCATCAGTGATCTGCAGGAACTTCCTGGACTGTTTGTGCCGGGCCATTTTGTCTCCCAATGAATATCAGGGTGGTTGAAGTCCCCCAGGAGAACCAGGGCCTGTGACCCTGAGGATACTTCCAGCTGTCCATAGAAAGCCTCATCAGCTTCTTTCTCCTGATCAGATGACTTACAGTAAACATCTACAGCAGCATCACCCATATTAGCCTGTCTCTTAATTCTTACCTATAAACTCTCAGCTCATTTGTCGGGCCCTGGGTAGAGCTCAGTACATTCCTGTTGCTCTCTCACATAAAGAGCAACTCCACCACCTCCCTTCACTGACCTGTCCTTTCTACAAAATACATTGCCATCCATGACAGCATTCAGTAACGTGAGCTGTCCCACCCTGTCTCTGTAATGGCAATTAGATCATGGCCCTGCGACCACACACAGATTTTTAGTTCTGTTTATTCTTCATGCTGTGTGTGTTTGTGTACACGCACTTCAGAGCCGTGATCAAGCAACTGGGTTCCCTAGAAGGGGTGTAAGAGGAAAGGTCACAGACATGATCCAAATAAAGGAGAGCCTGACATATGGGGAAAGGCTGAGAGAACTGAGTTTGTTCAGCCTTGAGAAAGGAAGGCTTAAGGAGACCTTTGTCACCCTGTTTCAGCATATAAAGGCTACAAAGAAGACAGAGAATCTCTTTTCACAGGGAGTCATACAGAAAAGATGAGGGGTAATGGATATAAGTAACTTCTGGGGATGTTGTGATTAGACACACGAGGAATATTTTTCACAATGAAAACAATCAGCCAGTGGAATAACCTCCTTGGGAAGTGGTGGATTCCCCAGCATTGGATACTTTTAAGATTTGGCTGGATAGGATGCTGAGTTATCTTATCTAGATTGTGCTGCTATCATCATTTTGCCAAGAAAGGTTGGACCAGATAATCCTTGAGGTCCCCTTTCAACCTGGTTTTCTATGAATAACAGCAATTTATTTTTAGAAAATTAAGTGCGTGCTCCAGGCAGCAGTCCTGGTATCCTCAGGAGTTAGCTTCCAATTTAATGTGAATAGTCCCAGCTGGAGAGCCCTTGCTTAGAAAAGTCCCTTCTCTGTAGGCAACTTGACATACACAGGCAACTTTTTGTACCTTTTTTAGGGCAAGTGACTTATAAAATGCAATATGCATGAGAAAGGGAGAGAGATGAAAGCTGAATTATAAAGAAGGAGGAGGTCCTCAAGGCCCCTGTGGTGACGTAGGGGGGAATTTACAAGGTCATTTTGAACCTACTTTAGAATGTGCTGATGTAGAGGGGATGATGGGAACTCTTGGAGCCAACTGGGAATTGACTCACTTGTCCCTGCCTGCTGCTGCCTCCGCCTGTGAGTAATATTTGCAGCTCACCTTTTTCTTCTTTAGGCAGCTGGAACGCCTGATGCTGACTCAACTCCAGGGGATGGAAATGTAAGCCAGATTGAAGCCAGAGGTGATCTTGTTTCCATGCATGGGGTTTTATTTTTCATTGTTTGATTAGGATCGCAGCCACATCAAAAGAATTGGAGAAAAAAGAAGGCATGGTATTTGCCCTTCGTGAAAGGCCTTTGGGAATTTTAGTTCTACCTGTGGCAGGGGGGAGGTGGTAAAGTTTACAACTGGATGAGCCAATTCATTTCTTTCCCCCTCAGCTCCCCCCTTGCCATTCCCTCACTTGTCTGAGCTCTTTTTGTAAGGAAAAGATAGGGGAAGGTGACTGCGACAGATGAAAGTGATGTTAGTTATGTCAGTTGCTGTTGGAAATGGAGCTGAGGAACCCGCCTACTAAGAAATACAGCCAGAAAATAATCTGTCCCAAAGAGTTACTGCAGTCTCTGCATAGGGCACCTGAAGAAGCTTTTGAAGGACGTCTTTTTTCTTATTACAGTAATATTTTTCAGGTTCACAAGGTGAGCGCTGTATATGGGATGCAGCTGGCTACAGTGATTAATGGCTCTTTCTGCTAAGAGTTCCTCTGCAGATCCTTTGGCATTTCATGTATTCAGCAAAGCTTATTTCCACTTAACTGCAGTCTCTCTTCGTGGCTCAACATCCATTTGGACCCTTATAAAGTTTATCTGCATGCTAGTTAATCTCTGCTGTTGGCAAAAGGTCTGCCTATGCAGCATGCTGCTGCTGCTTCCTCTTCCCTTGCCCCGGGCTTAAGATGATATCTTCTTACTAACATGGTCTAGCTACATCAGCCTATAAAATCTGCTTTTGAAAATTATATATTGAAAGCCATTTCCTCTGAAGCACTTGTTTGTTTTCATCTTAAAAAGGAAGTGGCATTTGCCAATTTGATACCATGTTCTTTAGATTCCTTAAAGAGATATATTTTCCTCCCACAGATGCCAAACATGCTTTGCACAAGGCAGTGAAGTTACATGATTTAATATAATAGTATCCTAAATGTGATCCATTGTGCAGCAACATCAGTTTGTAAAGAGGAGAAAGACAAGCAAGTGCAAGAATCTGCTTTGGAGGCAGAGCCTGCTGCCAAGCAAGAGATGGGGAGAGTTTCTCTGCCATGTGAATTTTTCTGGCAGTGATTGTTAGAAACCTGCAGAACTTGATGGGAGAGGCTTTAAAAGCACAAAGGATGTCCTTTATCTGTTTTGCCTCTCTTGAATGCCCCTCTTGTAGTGCTTTTTGTCCCTGCTGCTCTCACTGCAGTTCACAGTGTGAGACCTGTGGAAGAGGGGCTGTTCAGGACATTAGACTCAAGGTGCCTTTTAAAGAAGAAACAGTTGCTGGAACTGTGGGCACAGGAAAATATCTTGTTGCTGAAAAAGAGGATGATCCTCTCTGGCAGTAGGTAGGTGGTGGAGATGGCAGCTTGGGCCACTGGGTCAGTACCTTGAGTCAGTACAGAGAGTGTCTGTAGCACCACAGTGGTCAAGAGGTAGCCAAAAAAGTCAGTCATCCTTTGTACTTACACACCATTGTTATCCCCACCCTATCATGGGTTTTTGCTTGCTTAGTGGCACAGGCACCAAAAATCAGTTACAGATTTCCTTCCTTTTCTGGATGCAACTCTGCCACTCCATCTCATAGGAATTATTTCCAAGAGTTATTCTTCTCTGACTGTCCCTGAAGCCTGCTCTGCAGATACTGAAATATGTGCCAAATGCTGCTGTTTGCCATTTTTTGCCATTTTTGCCCATGTTATTTCAAGGCATGATCACACTTTTCCATGCTGAGTTCCCTGCTAATTTGGAATTGACCACAACAGCACTGCCCACTCAGGCTGTGCTTTACTTATAAGTTACTCTCCTTTTCAAAATTCTCTGTAGGTTGCTCCAGGCTAACTTGTCTGTCTTGCTCTGCTTCTGACCTGCCATACAGCTAAATTTGGCTGGTGACAGAATTGTCTTCTCTCAAATCTGTGCCAGCCTGTGTCATGTGCATTCAAACCTCAGCTGAAATATTTCCTCACTTCTGCTTCCTAATTCGCCACTTCTTCCTTTGGTTGTTATTATTTGGGTGACTAATATATTGCATCTGTTTCTTCCATCTCTGCTGTCTTCCCAGCTTCACTCTATAAGTAATTCAAGTAGAGGTGAGTAATGCAGAGGCAGTGAACATGGTGGCTACTTGGAGATGGAAGATGGTGTACTCCAGAAGCATTAGTACTTGCTAAACACAGGACTGATGTCCTAAAGTACAGCTCTGAACACTTGCAGGCTTTAAGGATGGCTAAGGGTTGAGTTGCATCAGACAACCAGGACGAAGAAGATGCTTAATGCTCAGAATGAGATACAAGTTCACCCCAGATGCAGACAACTTTGATCTAGGGTATAATTCATAGTAGTTGTTGGGGCATTGGTGATACTTTAGAGATCTCTCCTGGAAATGACCTTTGCCACCATTTGCACTGGTGTGTGTGTCTTTTGCACAAACAGCAGAAGTGCTCCTGTGTTGGTTATCTGTGTTACGGGGAGCCAGAGGAAGGTAACAGAGCTGTCAGATCTGACAAAATTTGTGGCAGAATAGGCAAGTCCAACACATCCTTCAAATCACACCTTACAGACTGCAGTGCCTTTGTGTATGTTGCTGCTGAGAGTGGCATAGACAGAGAGATGAAGTGGGGAAGAAGGTTTCCTCCCACTACTTTCACTTCTGTACAGAGAAGGCCTAGAGAGAACCAGACAAAAATGAGATGTGTTTGCAAACACTTGGCAGACTTTGAAACCAGAGAGTGCCTTTTTTTATGTGCATGCACCTTTTCAGACATGCTTGTTGTGTGAAGGGGAGGCATTGCTCATTCAAACCAGGATGGAAATTTCAGTCCAATGGCTGGAATTCACATAACTGTCAAACTAAACAAGTCTGGAGCACAAGCAAAGGGGACTTCAGAAGGTTAAATCTGGAAGGAAACACCACTACGTGCTCCAGGCTTTAAATTGTGAGTCATGAATGTTAAAGACTTGAAGGTATCAGCATAGCATGCTATTTATCACAAAACAAACAACTTAACTCACTGAGCACATTTATGGAGGTCTTGTTCTTCTCCCACGCTTGGCTTCCAGGCAGATGCAGAACTACTTGTGTAAGGAAGAACTCCTTTCCTACAGGACAGAGAGACACAAAATGGCTAACACTGAAAGCAGATATTATTGTGGAGGTGCTCTATAATGAATCCACAATTATTCTCCACAGTCATCTCTCGAGAGTGCCTTTACTCCCACAGTGTATCTGAGAGCCAAGTAAAGAAAGGTGTATTAAGGTGAAAAGGAGCCCCACTGTGCATACAGCAGGGCACCTCCATGCATGTTGTCTTCTGCAGCACAGAACAAGGATGAGACGAGCAGAAACTGGTCCCAGCACACCTGTGCCTCCACACATTTCCCAAAATCTCGTACCATAAGGTCCCCACGGCTTCCAAGCATGAGGCATGGCTTGCAGATTCATCTACTTGTATATATTCTGAGGTAGTCATTCTGTAATTGGGTTAAGCGTTTTCCAGCTGACCCTCTCCAGCTTACCACAAAGCAAGGCTGTATTACATCCAGAACTCTGGGGAGTAATGTTAAAAATAGCAGGAATGGCAAACACTGGGCTGGGTTAGCTCCTAGGTTGCAAAGATTGCACTTGGGGGTTCTGCTGGAGTCTCCCAAGATTTTCTGCTTTTGGGATGGGGGGAACTGTGCCATTGTTGGAGTGTGGTAGAAGCCAGGAGGAGCTGTGGGAAATCTGAGATCACTGGGGCTCAGGGAGAAGCACTGTCAGTCCTCCCACTGCAGGGGCTGTGCTAGTTGTCAGTCCTGTGGGAGACACCTGGATCCCCCCACAGCTCCTGGAGGTTGACATTAGACACCCGTTCAGGTCCCTGTCTTCTCTACAGCATCCCTTGTGTTGTGATTTGAAAGTCAGCTCCAAAGATAAGGCTGTGTGATTAGTGTGTCTTTTAAACCAAAGTGTATCTTAATCAGTCTGATTTACTACCTGATTCAGCACATTAGCTGCAGCTTCCTGAGCTCCGTGGTGTAATGAATATGCATACATTCAACAGTTGCAATTAGCAGGCAGCCACTGCTGGGGAAAACAAACTACCCAGGGCCTAATTCCACCCTTCCCATAGTGACTTCAGTGGGACATTAGCTTAAACGCAAGCCCCTGGATCCATCCTACAAAGCAATGGTTAATAGGCCCCCATGTTTCAAAAACCTATTTAAATAGCAAGGTTTGTGTCAGTTCTAATTTTACCCGAATGAGTTTGCCTATTCCTCGGTGACCCAGGCAGGCAAATTGAAAGTACAGAGCACGTACAGTACAGTACAGTACATACGTCAGTGTTTGTTTCGGGACTGGTCATTTGGGTAAGCTGCCTCCTCTCGCTGAAAGACATAGAATTAATTAGCAAACTTCAAGAAAATAAAAGGGTTAAGCCTTTCCTTTGGAATTCCCAGCAGATAAGCTCAGCATTATGCAATTGTCATGAGAATTTATGAGGCACAAGCTACTGGAATAACTAGGAAAAATATGCACAATTAAAATTATATTTCTGTTCTTGTCCTTCAGCTTAACCCCTTGGTGGACCATAAGCTGAAAGGTTTGTGAGTTTGTTTTTTATTTCCCAGAGGCTTTTCAGACAGCCTAACACAAAATTGAAGCTATGATTGGTACATTTAAGCCCTGGGTTTAAGTTCTGCTCACAGCCGACACAGTGATTTGCAAAGAAACACTTTCACACAGTTATTTCATAAAAACCATTTATATTTAATATAAATCTGTCAAACATTCAAAACCATATGTGAAGTAATTTAAAATGCTTACAGAGTCGTAGAACATTGTGCTTTATTGCATTCAGAAGCAGAAAACAAGGACAAGACCTGCAGCAATAGAAATCTGAGCTCAGGCTTATCCAAAGCTAAAAGAGATAAAGAGATCCTGTTGCTCTGTACACACAGGAGAGGGAACTGAGTAGCACCCCTCCATGGGTCTGCTTCCCCTCTGCATGTGGCTTTCCCTCTCCTGTTCCACCCACACCAACCTCATCCTCTGAAGCTGTGTGTGGATTTGGGCTGTTGAGATTTGGAGAGGCTGCTGACCTCTTGACTAATGAATGCCTGTCCCTGCATCAAAATGTTTCTGTTTCATCTGGTGCTTGTCCCGAACAGAAACTGCTAAGGATGGGCCAAGTAATAAGCTCTTTGCAGAGCATGGGACCAGCTTCTTTTCCTTTCCTTGGGAGAGGTACTAGGTGTTCCAGGAAAAAAGGAAAATGATGGTTTTTCACAGCATGCTAATGCATCTGAAGATGGACAAGGAAAAGAGAGGAAGTAGTGCAAGTGCTGCCTCACATAAATATCTTTTCCTCTTTACCTCCAAACTTTCCACCAATATTGCACATCAAAGCTAGCCTGTGAAAATTCAAGAAGACAGGTTTAACTTCTGGAAAGCTAAATAGTGAAAGGGAGACAAGATTAAGCTTATAATGACAGGATATTTTATACATAACTGTGGTGATATTAGATTCCTTCCATATGTGCTGACTCTGCAGAGTCACTACTTGCATTTATTTTTTTTAATAAAAGGCAGAAGCTACATCTGTTTACAAATTAATAAAAATTTGTTGTATTCATAGAATCTTTTGGGTTGGAAGGGGCTTTTAAAAGTCATCTAGTACAACCTCCCTGCAATGAGCAGCGAAATCTTCAACTAGAACTGGTTGCTCAGAGCCCCGTCCAACCTGACCTTGAATGTTTCCAAGGATGGGGCATCTACCATGTCTCTGAGGTACCTGTACCAGTGTCTCACAACCCTCACTGCTGTAATCTAAATCAACCCTCTTTTAGTTTAAAACCATTACTCCTTGTCCTATCATAAGTTTGGTCCCATCTTTCTTGCAGGCCCCCTTTGGCTCTATGGTCTCCCCAGAGCCTTCTCTTCTCCAGACTGGATAAACCCAACCCTCTCAGACTTTCTTCATAGAAGAGGTATTCCATCCCTCCAATTTTGTGTCATATTTCTGATGCACAAATAGCATTGGTGGGAATTTGCCTGTGTGTCATTTGGAATTAAGAATCAGACAGGAAATTCAGGGCCAATCCTGATGCCTGCTGTAGTGCATTGGTGCTCTTTCTGTGGGGATACACAAGGGTTGAGGAGCAACCAGCTCGCTCTCTGTTGGGTTAGCCCTTTAGTAATGTGTGTAGGACCTTGCTGTATCACAGGTAAATTCACCTTGTCATGAGCTCGGGTCATGTCCAACACCACAAAACAAGAGATGGAAAATTGGCCAGTGGAAAAAAACAGGGTCAAAATGGACTGACAAGCTAGGTTGGAAGAAGAAGGAATAGAGAAGACTGCACGCTAAAATTCTGACCTGGCACTCCACTAGTTAGGGTACTTGGATCTCTATTCACACACAACACTGTGTATTCGGGCTACTTGTGCCTGGATGTTGGTAGGACAGTTGAAGGAGGAATTTCTTTTCCCTGGTTCAAGATATTGGCTTACTTTTAGATTAAAGAAATGTGGTTTGTGGAAAGGAATATATTGTAAGGAATACACTGAATTAATTCCTGAAGGGCAGAGGGAGAGAAGGAAAAGAGATGGATGGCTAATACAGCTTAAGAAGGAGATTTATTTGGCAGATGCAGATTCCTGGTCAATTTGTGCTCTCAAGTAGATGCTGAGATGTCAGCTAGAGGGGAGAGAGAGAAAGGAAGGGAATTTAGCTTCATGATTGTGCATAAAAATAACATTAAAGCTGTCCTATAACCCTCTCCTATCCATCTCCTCCAAAATGTAAGTCTGAGTGGTTTGCAAAATCCTTTCAAATGAGCCTACCCTGGTTCAGACACTGGGAAGTGCATTGTGACAGGCTCTTAACAGCAGTAGGCACCATATGTAACTGTTGCTGCTCTTTGTGTATGTGCTGTGCATACATATGCTCAGCAATGAAACATGTGTATGGTGAGTGAATGAAAAGCAGTCCATGAACTCTCTCCTTTTCTGTTTGCTCTGTGTGAGGCAAGTGGATTTATGCGTATCATGTGCACATACATCATGAGTGTGAGAAACAATCAGCTGGAGCATTTGAAGGCTGTTTTGTGGATTGCCTGCCCAATTCCCTGAGGTGTGCCTTGCTAATTCTGTTCTTCTTTTAAAAAGAATAATTTTCTTTTTTTATTTGTTTTAGTTGCTCAAAAAAAAAGAAGAAAACCCAGCACATACGAAATGCATTTTTTCTAAAAAGCACAGATGCAAATGTAATGCAGGGAGGAGGGGGAACGAACCTCAAAATTAATTTTTTCCAATTCTGATACTGTTTTTGAATGTGGAGAGGACTGTCTGTGTCTCAAAGGTCTTCCTTACAGCTGCAGAATAGTTCATCCCAGGGTGCCATGTGGTTGTGGAGCCAACCTCTGTACAGGACCAGGAGAGGCATGGTCCTGGGCAACTACAGGAGAGGTCAGACTCAGCAGGAGTCTTGAGTAGATATTGATGGCTTGCTCTGTCTTCCAGTCTTTGCAAAAACCCTCCTGGGAATTAACACCACTCTTACTCCCCCTTCCTACCAACCCTGCACAGTGAGTCACTCACTTGTGCTAGCAAGGAGTTTCCCCACCATCCTCTGCCGAGACACATTATCCTCATTTTATGGTCAGCAGCAGCAGCAGCAGTACTGCCACTCTTTCCTGGTACAGAACAAGTGACTCCCCTGGGAAAGTCAGTCAGTCTAATCAATTTCATCCTTGAGGAAAATGGGACTCCAGAGGCGGAGTGTGATTTGCCCAGGTTGGTGTGGCAAATCCTTAGTGGCACTTGGAGCCTGCGAAAGCTGAGCTGGTGTTTGTTTCTTCTCGGCACCAGTTTGTGCATCGATCAGCAGGGCCCGACTCACCTCACCAGAGTAATTGTCACCTAAGCCTGTATGGCTGGATGCTCTCTGTGCTCCTGCATGCTCCCTGTGCATACACATTGCCTGATGAATGCACACCCTGTTGAGTGTTATTGCTTTCTTAATGCGCTGCAATTTTCCCCCCAATATTCTAACCAAGAATGACTGTTGCTGTAGAACATCCTCCCTCCAGTTGCTGCAACCCATGTTTATTTACAAGAGCACATTTTACATCAGCTGTCGCTGGGGTCTTACTGAAATAGAAGTTTCAAGTTCACAGAACAATATAATATATAAATTACCTACTATAATTAACTGAACAGCATGAGTGAGCTTTCAAACACCAGACTTTGTTATGCCCTAATTATACACTGTGCACACACCAGACCTTAAGCACCTCTGCCCGTCTGTCTGTGCTGGGGACTGGGCACTGCTTCCACCCTGATTTCAGCCCAGCAGGCAGCGCTTTGTGCCACAATCCCAGCTGGTGCCAGCTTATGCACGCATGTGAGAGCTTGCACACGCTATCTGTCTTTTATTGCCATTCTGCAACACCCTCACAGGACCCCATGGGCAGGACTAGGAGGGGAGGAGAAGGAGAGGGAAATGTCATTTTCATTCAAAGCAGTGTTATTTTCCAGTCTGTACAGATTTGTAGAGAAATCCTGAGGTTTGTCTGCTAGCCCTCTCTATACAGTTCAAGTTGCTGAGAGACCTTGTTCTTCTGGAGGGAATGGGACAATTTTCTGCTGGAGTCCCTCTCAACCTCCCACCTGGAGCTGTGTCACACATCCACTTCAGGTATTTGCCCACACTGTGTTCAGCATCCAGAGTCTGGTTGTGGGCATCACCCATTACTGCCCTTTAGAGGCTCCTGCAAGCCTCATTTCTCCATGTCTACGTGATGTGCTGGTTTGAAGGAGCTGAGCTGGGCCTCCACGGGTCAGGGGCAGTGTTTAACCTCCTGGCAAGCCACTGGTGTGCATGAAGTTAGTTCAGCCCTTCGTCATTTTGACAGGAGGTGATTCCACATGCACAGACCCCAGAGGAGAGAACGTTGCTCATTTTTAGGTGAGGGCAGTCAATAAGCCTTTGGAAGGAGACTTAAAGCTTATGTCTTGCTCAAGTTATAGGCTGGAGAAAGTCAGAGACAGGAGGTTTGATTGACTGCAGCCGAGGAAACGTTTATGTGCACAGTCACCATATATTTCCACATCAGGAGCATCCTCAGGAAAGGTCACTGTGCTTAGGAGCTGAATTCTTGCAGTGAGGCTTTACAGGTGTTCAGGCTGCTTGTTAACAGCAGGAAACACAGAGAGTGTGAGCCCTTTTGTGGCTCATTAAAAGCCCAGGTGGATTTGTAAACTTGGGTCTGTGCTCTTTCTGACACCTGATTTTGGTCTTTAAAATATGTGATCAGTATTTAAATCTGTGTAATGTGAATCTTTCTTTATTTCTACTTGAACACTTGATTTTTCGCTATAAGATAGTGTCATGGTAATGGACCCACAACTAAGAGCTCCATGTCTAGATGTCAGGTAGCCCTTACAGAAACAAGACATTTGACTGTTCCTATGCCTATCCAGCCAAGCCAACACAATATTCTAGGGTGTTGAACACTGTGCCTTTGAGGAGGTTTCTTGATAAAGCTTCATAATTAAATTTAGAAATTATAACTTGTGAATTATGATTCACATTGAGTAGGGGTTTCTTGCCATAGAGCATGGACATGGAAAGAGAGCATGAACTTTTGGAACAGTTCAGAAAGGTCAGGAGAGAGTTCAGTCTGTCCAAATCTTTCACAGAACAGCTATCATTTTTGATAATTTTTTAAATTGGGAAAAATCTGTTTTTTGAAATCTATGGCACATTTATTACACTTCTGGGGTATATGATATTGCATTATATTATTGTTTTATATTAGTGCTTTATTCTTTAATGTTTTGACATTATTAAAACAAATTATTATTTTCTTGCTGGAGAAAACAACTAGCGAAACAAAATGTTCTGAGAGCTCCAAAATAATTTTTTATTCAGTTTTGCCATTGCATGGAAAATCTGAGAGTGCATCTTTTGAAAAGAAAAAAAAATCACACTTCATCTATTGGAATTCCTGACCAGAGCTACTGTAACACTGTACTATATTAACCCTCAAAAGATTAACAAGCATTTAAATCAAAGCTGACTGAATAAATTGTAATGAATAATTTATTCAATTAATTTCTCTTCTGTTTTCTCTTTACCAGTTTGTCTATTAATACATTGTAGCTAATTTAGTTGTTCTTTGAAATATTTTACCAATAATTTCTTTAAATTATCTGATCAGGAAAAAAAATATTAAACTTAACAGAATGTGTTATTATAAATAGAGAATTTGAAAGGGAATTTTATAGTACCATAGGATGTAGATATTCTTGGACTGCTTATTGCAAAAAGAAGAATATTATCTGAAACCCACAGGTGCTTGAAATAATTTCTATTTTGACATTTCCTGGTTTCATTTCTATTTTTATGTATAAGAAAAATAATATGTAAGAGAGTCTCAAGCTGTCGGTGGGTGTTCAAAAACAAGTCATGGGATGCATTTGAGATTCAAATTTTTTTGAATTTGCATTTGTAAGATACATAGCCCCTGTTTATTCTCTGATTGGATGATCTCAACCTTCCAGATTATTTTCTTATGTGACTACTAAATTACATTTTAAATCCCAGTGTCCAAGAACATCTTACAATATTTCAAGGAAAGTTTCTGTCTTAAAGCCACTCACAGGTGTTTTTGCTGTCAGTAAATATGGATGGAGAAAGGGTGGGGTTTTTTAACATCTCAGGTCTGGAAAGATTTCCTATTTCGTTTTTCTAGTCGTAATTGCTAAATGAGTCAAGGATATTTTTTCTGGGAAGACACACAGTAGTATTTTTCAATGTTTAAACTGACTTTACCCAAGCCAGTTTCTGCACATCTGTCCACTAGGCTCTCTGTTTTGCTTTGAAGCATGGGGTGGTTCTTTGGACAGATGTCCCCACTCACTTCCTTCATTGCACTGGAAAACCTCCTTCCAACTTGTCCCTGTCCCTCACAGCAGTGGAGAAGTCACCCACAGCAGTGGGAGCCTGGCTGTGGCACGAGCCATGATGGTAAGGAACATTCCCAGTCTTCATTCTCCAGTTCCCCCAGCACTACTGGGATATATTCCACTGAGGTGGGAGGTGCATGGTAAATTAAAACATGTATATATATATATATATATAGGCAGGAAGAAGAAAGAAAACTTGCTTCCTCTGTGCCTCAGTGGTGAATTGGTGGTGTGGCACTTGGCTTGCTGGGGCTTGTGGGGGGTTAGCAGGCAGTGGGAGGGTGACAGTGAAGGCAGCAGCAGTGAGGAATGTGCTTTCTGCGTGGTGGTCATCAGCATCTGGTGAACATGAAGGTTTCTCAGGTTTTATCATGCTTCCTTGCTTCCATTTGGTTGCATGAAACAAGACTGTATTTTTATTGTCTACACAGATTTTTAATTAATTAATAACCCAGCATTACTTTAAAATCTAATTTTAATTGGAACTTTTCTAGAAGCTAAAATAATTTTTCTCCCATCTTTCCCCATCTTTCCTCACTGATGTGAGTAGAAACTCCTCTGTATAATGCTGTACCCTATTCCCACACAGCTGAAAATGGTAGCATGACTCACTGGTGAACAGGGATAATCTGCAATGTCCTCCCTGAGGGTCACTGCACTCCTCCTATGCCTAGAATACTTTTGTATCACTTGGTATCCTCCCTCTGTTGCAGCTTGACTCCACTCTCTGAAACAAAAATGTTTTCCCTACTAAGACAACTTGTTCAGTTTGCAGTCAAAGTTTAACTGCAACAGTGATGGGACTGTGTCCAGAGAAGACTCTTCCTCTCAGGCAGGTCAGGGACAAGGGCCAGAGCCAGCATAAGGCCAGGAACAAGCCTTCACAGAGCATCCTAACTACAAAGCGTGAGGTGCTCACCTGTGCAACTGCTGCGGCAATACCATTTCTTCCTCGGGAATGCTGAGATTTTCAAACATAAAATAAAACTTCATGACACTGTGCCTAAGAAGCAGCTTTGCATCTGACCCACAGAGCTCAAGTCCTGGGGAAACTCAGCTATGTATTAATAATGCCTTTAAGGGCAAAATATTTGCCTTGGGAAAGGCTCTCTTGTTTCCATCATGTTTGAGAGAGGATAAATATAGCTTCCAGCTGTAGCTTTCTTGAGCAAAAGACCATCCTGAACACACTGATGCCTGTGCAGGTGCTTCAATTGATTTTGAAGGGGCCAAGGCTTCTCCTCTTTCCCTGTTTAATTTTCCTAGGCAGGACTCCATGCACTCTTGGCACTAATTCAATGAGAAAGAGCAGTGTGCTTTAGTAAAAAGAGACTTTAGGATGGTGTTGTCAATGCCAATGTGAAGGCAATTTAAGCAATTTTGACTTAAGAAATGGCTAACAACCTTTTCACATATCAGTAGGACAGTTCAGGAAAAATTAGCAGTTTCAGAGTGATTAATAAACACTCACCTCTCATTTGGATCTTAATTAATTCTTCTGTTACAGGAGCTACAGCTTTTGCTGTTAGCTGAAAGTGGTCTGACCTTCAAATAAAATGGCATGTACTTTAGAAGGAGAAATATTCCAGGGCCTATTGGTATCATGGCACCATCTCTATGTGCTTTTCAGGCATTTGCACATTTCTCTACTGCCAGTTCTGATAAAGACCTTATTCTGAGCAAAATCCGGTCCTTAACAGCTCTGGGTTATTCAGCAGTTGTCTTGTGCTGTATGAATGATGAAACCCATAACAGTGAACATTGACTCTACTCTGGTCATTTTAAATTATATTTTTTTTTGCAAAGAGTTTAGGCTTACTCCTGATAATCTTTTCCAGTTTGGGATTGAAAGGCATTTCTCCAAAGCTTTTCAGTTCCCTAGAATTCTTTAGGTTGTTAATGTAACATAAGAAATAAAGAAAACCAGGACATTCCTTCTAACACCATCAAAGCATTTAATAAGAAATGAAAGAGGATTTCTTTTGTTCCTACAATTATGACTGTTGAAGCAAGCTGTGGTAGTGAACATTATCTGGTTTTTGATAATTTTGTTATTCGAGAGAAGCTTAGACTACTGTGCATACAGTTACAACCCTTTATCACAGGAGAACATAAGGCAGTGAATGCCACATGAGCAGCAGTCTCATGCAGGCAGGGAGAAAACAGTGATTTTTGTGGGGAAAGCATTCAATTAGGACATTAAAAATATCTGGCTTATGTATGTCCCTCAGCTATATGCTTTTTGTGGGTCCTTGGAGGTGTTGTTTAGGGGCAAATCTTCAAATACATTTAGGCATACAGCTCTCATGGGATTAAAAGGGACTTCACTGACTTTGTGGGCTTTGTCTTTCTGGGTCTGGTTTCCACCAGGTGTTGATGCTTATTTCATATCCTGTGTATTGCAATTGCAAGCTTTGGACAAAAGGCACTGTCTCTCAGCATGTGTCATTTCATCAATTTCCAAAATGGACCCAGAGACCAAATTTATGGAGACCAAGCAAGGATTGTACCGTACTGCACAGGTTTGTGTGTGTGTGCATGTATTCATGTGCACACTGTCTCTCTAGTAACCTTTTCTGTCCCTTTCTAGCTTTGTTAGTGTCAAGGTAAAAATGTTTTGCTATCTTCCCTGTCTTCTTAAATGGCTTTCCTGACTTCCCGTTCTTCGTTTTTCATCTGATTTGAATCTAAGCTATGAAGGAAGATGAACATCTGACTTGCTGGAGAGCATCACTCCTGTGAATAAGATCTATGTTTAAAGATGTTTCAATTATCCACAGAAACAAGTGCTTTTAAAGGTGTTAGATCTATTTCCTTATGGATTTGACTTCTCATTTTGCATTATATTGCACTGTATAATGTGCAAAACATACAAAGGGCAAATTGGAGTGCTATGAATATGTTCTGACTATGTGCAATCTTCTATATTATACAACATGAAATTCGTTAAAAAGTTAAGACAAAAAATTATTTCAAAACAGGATGACAGAATGACGGAAATGTCATATGACTATATGGAAAGGCTATGTCTGCATATCTTCATCATAGCTTTTCCCCAGCTTGCTTTTAAAAGGAAATTCTGGCAAATTTTAGGCAATTCCACACAACCCTTTGGTTTTGCTAGAACCACATGAACAGAATCTGGTTCCATAAATCTTTTCTCAATGAAGTTCTTCTAAAACCTTAATTAAAACACGCTGTCTCTACCAGTGCTACAGGAAATCAGATAAAGCAATGGCACCCAGTATGCTCCTCTAGATGACACAATTTCCTATTTCATTTACAGTCTTAACGAACGCTTCACTTTCTCTTCATTAAGTCCATATGCATCTCTCTTTGTCCTGGAGATAATATAACTGCTGGCACTGCAGGCTGTGCTTATGCAATCGTTATTTTTAAGACCATAAAGCACATGACACAGTGTTATAGGAGCTGCCCTAATGAAATCAACGGCTCTGTCACTGTGCTCATGATCATTTACACCACAGACTGATCCAACTGCTGGCACCGAGTAACATCTGTTTTGAAATTCAGAGAGGCCATCAAATTCTTCCAGAATTTCCCATCATTAAAGAAGCCAGTTGCCCCCATTATTTTCTTTCTTCTGTACATGATATTGGTCTGAGTGTTTTAATTACCAGAGGAAGGAGAAAGTATGTCCAGCTCACCTAACATCTAAGCAGCCAGTGTACCATGGGAAAAAGAAAATGAAAGAAAATCCAGCCAAAGTTCATCAATCTGAAATATTGACAGTGTTATTTCTCTTTGTGTCCTGATCCTGTTTGCACTCAATGTGTTCATATGAGTGAAAAGGAGATTTCAATCAACAGTTTATGCAGTATGTCCAGTTTTCATGCATTCATGTGTGACCTTTTCTTACCCTGCAGGTACAATTGGTTTCTCAGTGACATATACCTTATTAACTTTTTCATGCTGGGATTGCACTGAAGTGATGCTGCTTTTACCCCCAGGAGTCACATCAGGTGACAGGCTTTCAAATCACAATTTACAGAAATGGTCTCTTGCAGATGTCCTGAGGAGGATAAGGATCCCTTAGAGAGTGGAGAAACTGTCCCTACCACTCAGAGAGGTGGTGTCTCATGGTTCATGAGCAGTATCAATCTCGTGGGCCCTTTAAAGAAATTTCCATTCTTACACATTCCTCACCACTCTCATCTTTATTGTACTTTTCAGTGGCTCTGCAGGGCTGTGAAGACCCAGGGATGGCTTTCTCAGTAGCAGCCATTCAGCTTCACTGCTCCTCTGTAAAACTTTGTCTCTTCTCCTGGGAGTCAGCAAAAGGAGCATAGAGCAACCAGGAAAAGCAGCAAGGAAAATGGAGAGGTGAAGTAAAAGGCAGAATGACCTGTCAAGACAAGGAGCCAGGGTTTTTCTCCAGGCCAGTCAGAGGGCCTGCTCTGAGATGAGCAAGAAAGGCCGAGGTCGATCAACCTACAGTGAAAAACAGCTAAGCAGTAGCAACACCATTTTCCTTAACTGGGGATCTGATCAAAAGCCTGCTTAGTTCAGTGGAAAAAGGCTTCCACTGAGATCAGTAGATTTTAGATCTGTCCTCCAAACATGTCCTATCTTTGGTAATTAAAACTGCTTTTGCTGCTTCCCGTTCATCTTAGCATCACAGATCCCACGATTCTGCTATGGAAGAAGTGGACTTGCTCATGACTAACGAGTGGAATGCTGGCAAGGAAGTTTCTATTCCAGAATCTGGCCTGTAAAACTTATATTGCTAGTAAAGATGTGAGGGGAGGAAAATGTATAGAGTGGTTCTCAGTCTCGTGGTGAGCTTCCAGAACAGCATGAAGCAGCAAATCCCCAGCTTAGTGGCTGCAAAAGAAGTGCTGTTCACTTGGAAACACCATGAAACAGAAGCCCAGACATTTGTTACTGCCACTCTGGAAGTCCAAATGGCAAAATGAACTGCTGGCTTTCATCATCACTCCACCAATGAGTTCCTGCAAGAGCCTTTGTAAAGGAAACGGGAATTTGCCATCCAAGTTCCCTTCTGAGATCTCATGAAATATTGTGGGCATTAAGAAAAAGGATTGCAGAACTGTAGCTATTCACTGCTGTTTCTTTGGTCCAAACATCACTAGGAATATTATTTTAAGAGGGGCAATTTGAGACATGAGGTCTAGATCTGACTCTAGGCTTCAGTGAGTAGGACCCAGAGACACCATTCATCAAAGCCCAGACCTGAGTCTCTTCACTGGCTGTTGCAGTGTCCCAGACCATGCTCACCCAGGGCTCGAGCTGTGCTCTTGAGTCTCGCCCGCCAACATCCAGCACATTTTGAATGCCTCTGTGATTCTGAGCAGTAACAATGCTCCCAATTGCTAACAACAAAAGAAAGGGCCAAGAGTGCTTATTTTGGTGCCCTGTCCCCATCTTTTGTGTATCCAGAGTTTTAATGTAGGTATTTGTAGAGAGCCAAAGGAAACCCACAGCTCTTTTTATACAAAGTGGGCAATTACAGAGAATAAGTATGGGGAGTACATAAAAAGAGCATAAAACAGAACAATACCCTACTACCAACAAAATACTGTCCATCCTTGTCCTAACCATAGAGAAGCAAAGCAAATCTGTCTCTTTTCTTCCAGCCATAGATGTTTTGATCATGATCCACAGCTAACACTTTGCAATGCTCAAAGATATGGCTGGGCAAGGAACATCTGGAGAAGCCAAGTGAGACACCAGGACTGCACTGCCAAATCCCTGCAGGAGATTCCTATTGCATAAAATATTCCAGTGATCAAGCAGTGATTGCCCACTTGTCAGCCTGAGGGAGAGCTCTGTGAGTGAAAAGCAAGTATACTCTCCTGGAAGGAAAGCTGCAGCTCACTTGCAGGTAAACATTGCTGAGCTGCCACCTGTGGCATTGCTGGGCTTGGTGTCATGCTGAACACAATGAGGCTTTTTAGCTATTAATGGGCAATTTTATCCATATTTTACATGTTTTTTCCTCTGTTCCCCTACTTGTCTAGCCCTCCCTCACAGTAAACCACTGCTGCTTGGTGTATGCCAGAGGGAGCAGTCTGTTTCAATTACTGTGGCAACACTACACCTCTGCTGATAACAAATAGCCATTGTGCTCCTGGCCCCAGGAAAAGGCACTGTAGGGAATTATGCCTCTGGTTTGCAGGCAATAGTTCAATTTCCTAATTTATTTTCAATATTCAAAATTTCACCCATGCCCTCTCAGTTTTCTCTGCCATCTACAGTCCCAAAGAAGAAGGGATTGATCCTACTTATTTAAGGATCCCAGGTTTTCAGGGGGTACAACGAGACTCCACATGTTCCTACATGAATAAGAGCACCAAAATTTAGCCCACCTTCATGTTAGTCAAACATGCTAACTGTTCACACAAAGATCATCTTCAGTGCAAGATGAGTGAAGCCTCACCATGACCTAGGAAGGAGAGAGATCCTCTTACTCCTCTGTATACAGTCAGGACAGCAAGAGGTGAGGTGGCCTGCTCAGGGCAGGGGGCAACAGGGCCAGAAATTGAAAGCCACCTCCTGACCTCCAGGCCCACAGCTTTCTGCATGTAGGTCTTCGTTTTGTCTTCTCAGATTAAATGGTTGAGCACAACAGGCCAGCATGAGCAGAGGTATAAAACAACACAAGCAAATGTCTGTGTTAGGTTTACTGATGTGTGCTCAAAGTCATACTTACCAGATATCCTGTGTTAGGATTTCCCTGGATCACTGGCCATAATTCTCTATGTGCCAGCCTGTAATTTCTGAAAACACTACTTTTGCTTCTATTTTTAAGTCCCCTTTCCTATCATTTTCTCCACGGTTATCAGGGCTGGGTAGTTCTGTAAGAGCTCAGTCAGAGTGAGGGAAAACAGCAGTATGGGAGAAAAACGGCAGTGATGGCAAACTTCAAAAGGTTTGGAGGTTCAGACAGAGGTGTAAGCTTATCTGAACCTCTTTGGTGTGGAAATTGATACAGAATTTCATGAAAAACCTCGACTTTCTTGTAAGACATCTGGCAGATCAGAGCTTCAGCTGGTTTTGAAGTAACTTGAGAGTGACCTTTCCTGCACTGTTTCCATATTTTGTCTTCCTGTCCACAGCAAATGAGAACTGGCAGAAGCACACGATGGGTTTTGTTGTGTGGGGGCAGGCTCCCTGTTTCCCTGTCCTCTGTCCTTTGTCATCAACAGGCTTAAGGGCCCAGCCTGCTAACAACAAAATGCCCAGCCAACCAAAGTGCCCTTTTTAAGCTTTACAAGAATGTTTTTGGAGGTTGGGAGAGGAAGTATGAAGAGGTGAATAATTATTTCATGTGAGCAGGCTGATTTTTATGGGGGCCAGCAGATCAACTGGAAGCCTCACAATGCAGAGTTGATATCAGGATAAAAACTAATGTGAAACTGTGCAGGACAAATTTCCCCTGACATACATCCCATGTCACTTCAGAGAAATTGATGGCTTGCATGGATTGTAAAAAGACTACAGATTTTGGGCTTTTGTTTTTACACAAGACTACAAATTCCTGACACTGTGATTGTTGCCCTTGATATGAAAGTTGCATGTTATGATTCAATGGTTTTAGCTCTCCTTAAAAAGCTCATTAATCACTGATTTTACATGTGTATAATTATTCTGCTGGAAATCTCAATCAATTTTTTTAATGTGATAGTCAATAGTTAGAGGGCTGTCAAATCTATTCATTATAAAATACTTTTGTCAAGAGTATATAACCAGGCTGTAAACACTTGTTCTAATCTAAAAAAATTGCACAGAAAGAGTCTGATAAAGAAGGTAAGATTTAAGAAAGGGAAAGAAACAAAAGGAAGAGAAAAATCCATACAGTTGTTTTTAGTTACATGTCCTTTACTGAAGGTAGTGTGAGGCACCCAGCTCTGCAGGCTTGGGATGAGCACAAAGCTACAGTGCTCCTCTCCTTTCTGCCAGCAGAGGGAAAGAAAAGGCTGCTATTATTCCCTCCTCCTTCAGATACTGCAGATGGTTTTCTGTCCCAGGCAAACAGCAGAGCAGCTCCCGATGCCAAAGTCAGTGCTCCAGGCAGAGGTTTCTGTGCCACAAATGCCTGTCTAGCAGGTGTCTTTAATCAAATCCAGGTCTACTCTGTATTTTGTACAAAAGGTGTAATTTTGATACGAGAGGTTCCATTAAACAATGTCATGGCTCCTTTTGCTCTGAAACTTTGCAGTAAAGCAGTCCAAACCAAGCACTCTACCAGGTTCTGGCAGGGAGACAGCTACAGCAGAAAATGACATGAATTTGTGCCAGAGCTGGCACTGGAGCCTCCCTTGCTCTCGCCCCATTTCTTGTGGATGGGTTTGGTTGGAGGAGTATGGTGTATTTCCCAGCTCACTGTCCTGGGCTGTCTGGGCAGGCAGCCTGTGACTTCAAGCACAGATAAATTAGGAGCATGAGCTTGGATGGGGAGAGCACCCATTAAAAACATGCTGGTATATTCATGGGTCTGCTTACAATCTGGGGCAATTTTTGAAGTCCTCAAAACTGTCTCCACAGCTCTGGGACTTAACATTCATTTTATAGCAGAGGGCTGTGTGTTGCTATGTGGAGAAACTTGGATGGAAAAGGAGGCCAGGATGACAAAACATTTGAGTCCCATCCAGCAGTGGGAATATGGAAGAGCTCAGTCCCTAAGCCCTGAACACCTCCACCTCCACTGCCTAGTATGGCAGAGAGTAGTCATGCTGAAAATAACTTTCCCAATTTAGACAGAGAAGTCTCTGGTGTGTCCCCTTACTCCCAGAAAGTAGGCGCAAGAGGAACAAGTCAGCTGAGGGGAAATCTCTGGCTTCTCAGCATGTCGTTTCTGACAGGTGTGGGGCTGCATGTGTCTGCTTAGTAACCACAAAAATGGTTTTGTGCAAATGATTAGACATTTCAATACAGAGTTGTTATGGCTGGAGAAGCCCCTTTTGCAGAACTGGATCACTGCAACTGCATAAGCAGTTGATAAGAGTATTTTTAAATGGCCAGTGATTCCAAACAGAGCAATAAGGCACATCAACAAATACTTAGGGAAACAGCCGTATTTATGAGCCCCAGCTAACGCCCCAGCTGCATATCCCTGTGGCACGCTGTGCCTCCAGGAGCTGTGAAAATGGAAATCAGGACAAAGCAGCCTTCTGTAGTGAGGCACTGGATTAAAAACTCCCTGAAAGTTTCCTGTTTCTTTCTGTGGGTGTTTCTGCTTTACAAAACAGAAGGTGAGAATCAAAGTAATTCAGACTCATCCAGGATATCTAAAGGATGGCCTTGAATGCAGTGTTAGTGCACTAGGGAATTAACTCCGTGGGCTATAGGAAGGTTCTAGAGCTTGAAGGCAGTGTTTCTTGAAACCTGCAGGTGTGCAGCTAAAGAGGAGGCCTTCAATGCCCCCCCCCAAGTCCTTGAGCTCCACCAAGACAACTGGTGTATATAGTCACCACAGGCTGTGGCCACAATGTTGATCAATTAGCAGTGTGCAGTGCCTGGGGGAGCTGCAGAACCACACAGTCTGGAGGGAAGGGCTTTAGGGAGAGCTTACCTCCAAGCAGAGCCTGCTGAAGTCAGACCTGGCTTCTCTGGGCCTTATCCAGTCAGGCACTGGAAACCTTCAAGGATGGAGCCTGCACAACCTTTTTGGATAATCTGCACCAAAGTCTGCCTGTCTCTGTGGTGGAAAGGTTTCTCCTTATATCCTGTCTGGACACACCCTTATTCATTTTATGGCCACTGTCCTGTTCTATGATCACACATCTCAGTGAAGAGCCTGCTTCCATCTTCTCAATAACCTCTTTGGCAGGCTGCTGATAGGTTGCTTTTTCCTTTGGGGTGAACGAGCCTTGTTTCCTCAGCCTTATCTCACATAGCAAGAAGGATCGTGGTGGCCCTCTGCTTAGTTCACTCTGTTGGTCAACATCCCTGTATCTGGGAACACAAAACTGGACAGAATAATTGCCATGTAGCCTGACCAGTGCCAAATAAAGAGGAATGAAATTGAACTGTTATTCACCATTCTAAATTTAAAGAGAATCTAGTAGGAAATATTTTTAGTCCTTTGTGATTTAACATTTAGCGCAACCCTAAAATCAGAGTGAAGCCCAAAAGAATCCATGAACTACTTTTTTTTTTAAATGTTCCTCAAAGCAATGCTAATAAAAAATTG
Source organism: Aphelocoma coerulescens (assembly GCF_041296385.1). Classification (NCBI taxonomy): domain Eukaryota; kingdom Metazoa; phylum Chordata; class Aves; order Passeriformes; family Corvidae; genus Aphelocoma; species Aphelocoma coerulescens. The sequence continues at coordinate 99,434,657 of NC_091015.1, read as the reverse complement.
CTGAAGATGTAAAAAGGATTCAAAACCACAGTAGTTCATCGACTGCAATTAAAAAATTCTTATCTTTCATTTCAGCACTGCTGGTTCATTTGTGCATCAGAGACCATGGGGCTGAGCAAGCATCGCAGGTAAAGATGTCAGCTCTGAGCTATTTTGGGGAGCAGGCATTCTTGCCTCAGGACATCTGAGGGAAGGGAGCAGCCAGCTCAGAAAGGCATGAAGAAATAGGATGGCCTAGGGATTTCCAGACTGGGACTCTGAAGGTGTTCCTGAGTGCTATATTGCTAACAGAATTGTACCTTTCCAAGGGGGATATTAAACACAGTGCTGCTAGGCTGCTAATTCACCTTGGTGAGTTGGAAGGCTTCTTTGTGTAGCTGCTGAAGCCTGTCACTGGCACCTGAGACTGCTTCCCTAGGAATGAGAGACTGTGGCAGAGTCAGTAATACCTCACAGACCAGTAGAAATATTAATATATTTTAATATACATGTATTTGAAAAACGCCACTGGTGAATGGCCAAAGGTGAAAGACTCTGAGTTTATTACCCAGATTTTCAGCGAGGTTTTTTTCTTTTAATCCTCCAGGCAATAATTCCCCCATCTCTTTGCTCCTAAAATCAGATTTCATTTTAATTTTTTTGAGAATAAATTGCTGTAAATCTTTGGAGAGTCCTCAGAAATGTGATGGCTGCTGTGTCAGGTATTTTGGTTGAAGAAATTCTGCAGCTGAGTTGATGGAAAATAACCTATTGCTTGCTTTTATTAACCATTGCCTGATTATTTTTTTCCCTAAGAGGCCGGAACTATAACTGGTCACAAGCTAGTGTTTCATCTACACAGAGATTAAGCCAAAAAAGTGTCAAAAGTAAATAGGTAACCCACAGGGATAATATTACCTTAATACTGTTGAAGGATTTGAATATATTTTGTGAGATGGCATTTTTTTTATTTCTTCACATTCTCTCTGCTTTGTTTTGAATGCAGATAGGTTATATGAGCATTGTTTTAACTGACAAAAGCTTTCTGAATCGAAAGTGAAGCATTTCAAAATTTAAAAAAGGCAAAGTCAGAAAGACTGAGACAGCAAGCAGCCCTCTCAGGGAATGCTGTTTGGAAGTGGTATTATTAGAGGTGCTGGAGCTGAGAGAGGAGAGCATGTGCACAAAATTCCCTGCGTCACTAAATATGACTTTCAAAACCTCATAATATCTTCTGTAAAAGCTACCATCCTGTCAAACATTTTTGCAGTTGATCTCTCTGTGGCTGAAACCATAAAGAAAGCTCAAATAAAGTCACAACTATTTTTGCTATTAAAAAAGCCACATCCTTTTCCTTTTGTCTCCTTGTTCTAAAGCCCTGGCTGTACAGCATTTGATCAAGCCTTCAAAAAGACAAAACAAAATTTTCCCTCAGGCATAGAGCAGTCTTGGGAAGTTTTGGCTCAAGATAGAGATACTTCTGTGAAAATGAAAATAAGATCTCGGAAACAAAATCCTACAGCAGCCATAACTGGGCATGGCTATGGTGGTTTTAATTCTATCTAGAAAAGCTGGGGGATTGCTATTATTACTGGAAGACTGAAGTGGGGCTGGTAGTTGTGATAAGGACAGGGGACCCTGAAGAAGTACAGCTGCTTTTTCACCTCTATGTCAGGATACAGCCATGCAGCAGCAGGCAAGCAAAAGGAGGCGCTTATGTGTCTTTTGTAGCATCCCTGGTAAATCCTCTTCCAAAGGGAAATGCCAGAGAGTGAATGCAGCTAGAGTGCTCTTTCTCAACATCATTCAGGCGCAGCTCTCAGTCCTGAATTCTGAGCTGATGTTTAGCCATCAGAAGGATATTTTATACCTGTCTTGACCTGTTTAGCTGTAGGTAATCAGACAGCCTGCTGCTCTGTGCATGTGTATGTGAGCCCACACCTCTGTCGGGCAGTTACCTGCTAATAATCAGACCTGAGCTGACAGCACAAGGTCATTATTGGTTATTAAGTTTTTTGTCAACTCTGACCTGTGTCTGATTTAAATCAGGGGTTTAGAAATGATAGCTGAGCACCTACATGACCTTCTGCCAAGAAGTTATAGCAGTATTTAATATGTCAGATTTTTCCAGCCATATATGTTCCTTCATTTCTGTGTTTTCTGTTACAGTGTGGATACTGTAACACATGTATCAGACAATGAGGCCCGTGGAAAAGAAATATATGTGGATGGATTCTTTCTAGATGTTTCAGAGATGTTTATTTCTCCAGCCGCATGGCCGGGGCTCTGCTCAGGAACTGCTCAATCACGGACCCGAGGGTCCTTGGCCACGCAGGGGAACACAAAACAACCAATGGGGAACGAGGCTGACCAGGGTCAGGAAAACCCCGTGCCTCCCCTCAGGGCCCCTCTCCCAGGACCACATGGCAGGGGGGAAGGGCTCCAACATTATTCTGACACTATTTTCTCACTATTGTCTACCTATAATTTTCTTCAATAAACTGGCAAAATTACTATGTCATTCTTTTTCAAGCCTTGAGTATACATTCTTCAAATAGATGCTAAGCATTAAAAATAGCAAGGAACAATGATAAATAATTGGAATGACCTGAGTGAGAGATGGCAAGAAATAAAGGAAATCATTTAAGGGGAAAAATTCTATTACCATCAGTAAGAAAAAGTAAAGTGAGAAAATAATTGCAGAAGCTGAACTTAGTATTCTTGAGGGACCCCAACCCTGAACCCTGATACCAGGGATATGTCTGACATGCAGTTAACATCTATCTCAAGTAAGGCTGTGGAGATTATATCATCCATAGGGCAATCTCAAAGGTAGCTTTGTCTTATGTATATAAAATGTTGGAGTCATTCAGGTTTAGAAGCAGGAATGCATGGCTTATATCTGTGTCACTCCTCTTTTCTCTAAGCTGTGAAGTCTGATCTTTGCTTTTGCAAGGAGCGCAACAAAACCTTACTCTTGTCCTTTCCATTTTGTGTGGAGGTATTTGGGCTGTAGTAAACTCATAATTTTTGTTTCTGTGCCAGAAATGGAGCTACAGGCATCAGGAAAAGTGATTGTATGTGACCAGCTCCCAAAGACCGTTCTTCAATTTTCTCCATGGAGGACATGCAGTGGATGGCATGATTGAAGTCTTATAACACAGCAAAGCTGTAAAATGAAACTTTAATGCCATAGTCTCTCCTCAAATGCCATACCTTGACACCTTAATCATTTTTGCCTTTTTTTCTTTGGACCCTCTCCAGTATTTTTAATTGGGTTGTCTGATACCTAATGAGGGTTCTCAGTGTGGGTTCCCCTGCTCCAGCATGGAGCAGGTGAGAAAGTCCATCACCCCTCTTCACTATGATCTACTGGCTTTATCCATAATTTACAAGCAGTGAACAATTTGCTGTCCAGTTTTGTTCTTCCTGAGTGCCTGACATTGTTTATTTGGGGTTTCTCTTTCTTGAAACACTTTGCTTTGGATTGTGTTAGTAGGAGTTAGTGCAGGTTTTGTTTTACATTGAATTTCCTTTTGTTACTTCTCACTTTAATTCTCTAGATACATATGTATTGCTGTATTTCTGCCCTTTCTCTTCTGTTCCTGAGTGTGCACTTTGCAACATCTTTTGCATTTCTAATGAAGGTATGACTCAGAGTCAAAACTGAAAGGAACCCTGCGAACATCTTGCTCCTGCAACCTCATCAGTCTCTCTGCTGCGGTTTTGTGCAGGGCTCCTTATCACTCTCCCTTCTGCCGTTGCTCTTCCTGTAGGTCTTTATTAAGCAAATTGTTTATGCTTGTTGGTGAACTTTGTGAATGCAAACAAGCCTGTTCTTTCATGCAGTGGTTGCTCAAACCTGACTTGGAAAGATTTAAGCATGCGCTTAAGTGTTGCTGAAGGGAGGCTTCTGTTCCGATTTAATTACCTTTATCCCTTACCTTTTGATTCTAGTCTTCTATGTATAAAACATCAATAACTCCCTCTAGAATGGATTCTTTCTTTATCCCACGTCACTTGTTGCTCATGTTTCCAATGCCCTCTTGAAGTTTTCTAATAGCTCTTTTTGTACTGCTGGGTCGATTATTTTACTGGAGATTGAAGATAAAAGTGCTGGGCAGTAATTGTCAAGATCATTCTTCCTTCTGTGTAAATCAATACTATATTTGCTTTATTTCCAGCCTTTGGGACCTCCATAGTTCTCTATGACTTTCAAAAATAATTGCCAATGGTTCAGTAAATTAACTGGCTAATTCCCTCATCACCTGAGGATGAGTGCAACCAGACCAGCTGATCTGTATGGTGGATATTCAAAGCTTCCAGCTCTTCCTGTAACCTGCACTACAATAATGGCTATTTGGATAGGATTTTCATTATTTGACAATTGTTACACCCATTTTTAAAATTTTATTTGGGAAAAAAATAGGGGGTGATTTGGCCTTGGAAGAAATACTGTTTTTTCCATCTTCCTCTCACTTATTAATGAAACTGCTTTCTGGCTGGCTTTCCTTTCCCCTACAGGACATTTGTGAAAGCCATTCTTATTCCCCAGTACTGCTTGGGTTAGCATAAATTCAGCTAGGTTTCTCCTGTCCTTGTAATTTCTCTTTTCTCCTTTTTCTCCAATTTCTTTTCTATTTGCTGCTTCTCATTTCTGGGTTCTGTTTCCTCTGAGCAAAGCAGCTTGCACTGCTGTTACTGACCTATTCCTACAAATAATTGGAAACATAGCTGGGCCAGAAGGATCCAATCCATTACCAAATTGTCTCCCATTTCTCCCTCACTGACCTGGTGTCCTCTCATACCTGGACTTTTTCACTGTCCTTTATTTATCAGCAATGGAAAACGAATAGCTTTAGGGGGATATTTGTGACTGTCTTTCCACGATACTTCTCTTTTCCCAACAGAGACATAATAGGCAGGTGCCAAGATTAAGCAAGCCCTGTGTTTCTGGCTCCCCTGAGGTCACAGCAGAGACCCTCCCTGGAGGTGGCTGGCCATTTTTTCTGTAATTTGTTACTGCAACCTCAGCCAAGTGTGTGACATTCAAGCCCAGAGCACTTTTGTTGTTATCTCTCTCTCTCTCTCTCGTGCGCTTGTAAGGGCACTGACTCACATGACCTAGCAGGACTTTTCCATCTTTAACTTTTTTGAAACAGTTTACCTCTTACAGCAGTGCTTTCTGACTCTTTCATTTCTTGGTAGTTTCTTTTTCCCACAGGCTCAGTTTTATACCTCCCAGGTCTCAAAATGCCCTCACTTTAATAAATCATGGCAGTTTACAAGCTGTGATTTGGATGCTGTACTTGTTGTGCTTGGAGTATTTCTGAATTGATAATTGTCAAAAACTCTTACCAGATTTAGGGCAGATTTTTTCCTGTCATTGTGGTAACAGCTCTCAAACTCATCTCTGCAGCTTTTAGAGTGGGTCATCATGTTGTGCTTGGAGTAATGTAATGTAATGCAGTGTGTCAGGCAGCTCACACAACCTATTTCTCATTTGAAGCTGCTGCTACCCTAAAACGATGATTTTAAGAAGGAAAATTGTTTATTCTCTTCTTTGATGTTGTTTCATGCTCATATGCCTCTATTTTGCCCATTTTCCTCATGGTGGAGACTGCCTTATTTGCTCCAGTGACTGGATGCTTGGACATGAAAACATTACCACCTATTTTCTTAGAGAGAGTGCAGGAAATAGGTCTGGGGGAGAACACCATTATTTTCTTTCTTAGCTTTTCTACCACAGGCATTTATTATCATATTCCTGGCTTCCCACTGATTGTCTATGATACGGTCTTCTGAAAACATATGGATAAGACTCTAGAAACATATTACAGGAAATATTAAAAGTACTATCTTGTTACTAAATTCATAATTATCCTTCTTTTAAGAGTATCTTATGAAGAACAACCATGATACCACAGATGGTGTAGTTGGAAACAAGGTGGTTCATTTAAAAAAAAAAACAAAAAAGGAAAAGAACCCCTCACTATTTAATTTGTACACTGTCTTGATTTTTCTGTGTAACCACTATGACCCTGTTCCTCCAGGAGCCTCGTGCCTTCCTCACCATATTTCTGCATAACTCAGGTTGTGCGTCTTGCTCTGACAGAAGTAGTTCATGTCCCCAGCTAAACCTTTCCATGCTCACAGATGTTTCATCTCACGTTGTTTAAATTTCATCATTACTTGAAAGAGGAAGCTGAGCATTTCAGGACCCTGATAAAGGGATTGCAGTGACTGTGCCCAGTCATACTGCCCAGTCTCTGCTCTATGGTTGTTTAGTGAGCTGGGCTCTATCCACATTAGGTGGGCATCTGTGTTGCCCTGAAAAAAAGTGGATGAAGTTGGCCTCTTCTTCCTTGCATGACTGAAAATATTTTTATATGTGGAGGAAATTCACGCTAAACCCTTAAAAAACTAATGAAGGTCCAGCTTGTTAACACAGTAGGTGACTTGCTGTTGTCAGTGGCAGCATCTTTTTCTTCCAGGCAATTTGCTCGCTATGACTTTGTTCTTTATTCCCTGCTGTCTTGTAGCGTCAAGAATAGAGTCCCAATTAATATTTGCCATGTTGCCTCACATTCAGCCATCAGTTAGGCTTGAAAACTGCCCATTCTTTAGGCACTCCCACTTGAAATGTATGAGATGTTGTGGAGGACGGCCAAGGGAAAGGAAGGTCCTCAAAAGCTAATGGCAAACAGAGAACACGAAAACACTAAAAAACACTCCTGGCATTTGTTTCTAGTTCTAGTGTCTTTCATGTTGAAAGAACAACAAAAAGATGCAAAGAAATTTTAAAAACTAACCAAAAAAGAGGACAATATGAATATAAAAGACATCACCCTCCAAGATTTCAGTTATCCAAAAGAAGTTTTTGAACATGTTGCCTTAACAATTATTTGAGGAGAAGGCTGATAGCAGAGGACTCTTAAATTCAGCACACAGAACTGTTAAGCAGTCCCCTCAGACATGGGAAGTGTGTGACTGAAGCTCGTGTCAGTCTTAGCTAGACTGATGGCTTCACAGGAAGGTTGCGAAGCCCCCAGGAGACTGCTCCTGGTAACACTGCACCTGACAGGCAGATGTGCACCCTCCTGTAGGTCATGGCAGCGGAGGAGGTGGATGTGTTTTGCCAACACCAAGCTGGTTATTTCGTTTTCCCTTTAGACATTGCCATCCATTTGAGAGTAACTTCACAGCCAATCAAATCTGCAGCTCAGGGGGGATGCATTCATTCAACATTTACTCACTGGTGCTGGGTCCGTTTGCCTCGCAGTCTATAACACACAGAAGTGTGTCATATTTAATTTTGTCACACCTATGCCCACATTCCCAAGTCTTGTAGCTATGGGCTGCCTGAAGGATAACAACTCCACACTGATGTAGGTGTTTTGCCAAGACTAATGATGAGACAAAGTGTATAAAATTTAAGAAAGGCAGTCAAGCCCTGGTGGTTCAGACTTTGCTCTAGTCCTGTTATTTAATGATAAGGTTCCTCTTTATCTGATTGAAAATTGCTTTCTGCTGCAACACTGTTCAGAAAATAATTTCTTATACTTTCTGTCTCGCAGCAGGTTATATGGCTGCATTTGTTTTCAGTCTCGGTCTGATTGCAAATCTAAAATATGGTTCTTGCTTCTTTTCAAACAAAGCAAAAATCCCTCTGAGCAGAATTTGAAGAAGGTGGTCTGTCTTCTTTTAAAGATGGTTTTGAAAAGGTTTTGCAGGTTTTGAACTGTATAGGAAAACATTAACCAGAAAGTTCCTTTTGTACTGGCTCTAGAACCTTGGCAGGAGCTTGGGGCTCCTATCAGTCTAGGTAATGAGCACTAATAATAGTGATAATGACACTTTTGAATGTTTAAAATAGATTCTGTGACAATGTGCTGGCCAAATGTGATATAATCAAGTCTAATACAGTTTTAATTTTCAAGCTATATAAAAATCCAGTTTTGAGATGACATGCCATTCTGAGATAATCTTCCCTGCATAATGAGTTAAGAAATTTAGGCTTTTCCAAATGCCAGTTACTGAATTTATAATTTTGTCTTAGAGTTTAGACACATCAGAAGAGTAACAAGTAAGAGTGTTACCAAGAGCATGGGACCTGCTAGCATGTAAATTTAGGTGCTTAAAACACCAGATATTAGAGACACAGCTTCCCATAGTTGAGATTTAATATTTTCTAATTTATCAAAATCAGATATTTGGGATCCTACTTAAACAACCAAAACATGTAGACCTCAGCAGAAATCCAGTCTTCCAGGCCTGGGACAAGTTGTGTCTTTTTGTTTAAACAACATGACAACTTCTAGCATGCAGTTGCCAAAACACCCAATGCATAAGAAGTCCCAGTTACTTTATTTGGCCTAGCAGTTTCAGATATGCCCAGCAGAGAGCTCTTTGTCTCTCAATCTCTCTATTTCTAAGGAATGTGCCCCAGAAAACTTTAGCATGGAGAAAGCTCACATGAGATAGGAAAGGCAAACTATGATATAGCAATGTCCCAGGTCAGGCTTAAGCCAGCAAAAAAGAATCTCACTGAGTTAGCATGCTCTCACATTTGATCTAGTCTCCATTCCTGTAGCAATTAGAAATTTAGATAAACAGGGGCCACTGAACACTAGAGGTTCAAGGATAATAAAGTGTATTAACTAAAGTCAGCTGAAAGCTGAAAGTGTGTCTAATAAATTCTTTATTACTAAAATTTCCTTTTCTTTTTATTTTTTTTAAGACCACCTCGGGACTCAGGTCTTGGTAATTCACACTTATAAGTAATTCTCATTTTATTTACAGGAACACATTCTGAGGAATATCTTGGAAGTTTGCTGCAGAGATTCTCTGCTGGCTGCCAATACAAAGCTGCAGGTAATTAAAATTTTCTAGCCAAACTTTTTATAAAAATGAAATGAAAGAAAAATGTTCAAGTTCTGGAACTTCATATGTAAAGTACAACTCTAATCTTAAATATTTCCCCTAATCTTTCCATAATTCCTGGACTTAATTTGCTTAGCTTGCAAAAAAATGATTAGATATTTCCCTACAAGTAATGATGAATTATTCACTTGTCTTCTTGCTTATGAGTTGTTCACAGACCTATATTTATGAAGTAATTTGTAGTCTCTAGCAATCTTTAGTCTCTCCTTGCTGGGAAGCCCAAGCCAATATTCCTCAGCAGATTTTCTGCAGACTTCATTGATCCACTCTTCATGCTGAGCAGGCACTGCTCACCTAAGTTTCAATGTGTGGTCTCAGACTGCTGAATGGGTAATGGCTGGTTTTGATAGTGTGATAAAGGACAACTCTGTAAGGAAAGGTGTTTCCCATGTGTAAGTGTTCTGGCTCCTACACAAATGTAGGAATTGCAAAAAACAACTCAAACGTCTCTTAGCATCCATATTCCAAAGCTCAGTCATTGAGGGGCTACTGTAGAGTAGACAGAAAGCTGCAGGAAGTTGAAGAATTCACTGAGTTCACTCCCGTCGTGCTCTAGTCCCGTTCTCCGCTTCTGATCAAGGAAGAAACCCAGGAGAGAAAATGGAGGCTCAGTCTCTTTCTGCTGCCTTGCTCTAGAGCTAGTTGGGAAGATTCAGCTGAATGCTGCCATGACAATACTCATTATCAACTTTACACAGTACACTAGCAAGTTAGTTTTCTTATGGAAAACCTTACTTCACCGCTTTTTATCCCTCTCACCCACGGTCTCCGCCTGAAGGCTGTGATTCTCTCTGAAACATACCAGTTTGGTTCCCTGGCCAACTGTGAAAGTTAATTAGCTGTTTTCTCCTTTTCTGTGCTTATGCCTTTCTCTGTGACAGAGAGTGAACAAATCTGCAGCCAGAATTCAGATGCCTAAGTGGTAACATGAGCATCACTGTGCAGCCAGCCATCCCTGCTACAGTGCTTCTCCACACATAAGCAGGTTGCCTACTGAAACTAAATCTTTGTCATCTTCCTTCCTTGATCCCACCCAAACCTTTAAAAGCTGCAGAAGACCCTGCAAAACTGTTCACTGTTCAGGGTAATGCAGAGCTCCCTGGGCACATCCCTGCCAATAGCCAGTGTTGAGGCACTCGCACTCCCAGCCTGGGTGTGCACGGGGATTGCCCCATATTCCAGGAATGCTGCAGACAGGAAAGCTGAGGAGAAGGATAAGTGGAGAGCAGGTGAGAACAGGAAGGGACTACTAGTGTGATGTGATGGTTCTGTACTCTACTTAGGAGGAGTATGACGCACACGTATTTACCACAGCTGCAGAATTCTGGCAAGTTCCAGTGAATTTGTGAAGTTACTGTGAAAAAACATTACTTAGCAAAGACCCAAATGGTTTTTCAAGCTTCTAAATTTGCTCAGAATCTGAATTTGATCCCTGCCAAAAAAGATAAAATCTACCTGGTTTTAGTATGGGATGCCATTAATATCTGAGGAGAGTTTAATAACACCAGAACATATTAATAAACTGATCTTTAGTGATTTGTGCAGGCATATCTCTACCTACCTAACATATCCTTCTGCCTTTCCATTCTAGGCAGACTCTTCCTCTGCAATTTGTGAACACATCTTGCAGAAAGCCAACAGCCCCCTTTTTCAGCAGCACTGAGCAGTCGTGGTACCCAGAAGGAAAAACTACACTTGAAAAGGTTTGTATTCCAATTCCTGATTTCATAGATTATTCTGAAAGTTGTATTATCTATTTTGTCTTAGTGGCAGCTGTTTATAAGCCTTGAGGGAGAAATGTTAAATATCACTTTCATAAGAAAGAGGATCTTAATTATCCGATCTGGGTTTTATTCTGTGCTTTTTATACGTCCTAAAGCATCAAACATAACTTCAGTGCTCCAGAAGTGTTCTGCCCTGTGCCTTTGAATCAGCCCACCCTGCCAGGCTTGCCACATGTCTGACATTTCAATAGCATTTTGTTCTTACATGGTAATTGTAACAGAACATGGCCCAACTTCATCCCCTGTAAAAATGATTGACATTCCCAGTGATACTCTAGCTACTCTCCACAACATTCCTGTAGGATATGTAGTATTCCCATGGAGCAGGTCAGAAAAGATAAGATTTAAAGCACAAAGATTCAAAATGTTTTCATATCGTGCTTTCAAGCTGACCTCAGTTTTTCAGTTTCAAAGCTGTTGCATGTGTTCTCTCCATTTTTCTCAAACACATGACTGAAAATGAAAGAGCATGTCATCACCAATTTGTTCACAGTCATGAACTTACTTGGTTAAGACTCACATTGAAAACAATCTCCCAGAGAAGAACATAGGCCATAAGGAAGCTGAAAGAAAAAAAAGGGGTTGATCTGTGTTTTAAATGTGGGCCACTTGGATGACTGTCCTTGCTGTTCAAACACATTTGGTTTATTCTGGTTCCTGGTCCTGCCATCAGCTGAGAGAAGTAGCAGTAAGAGATGTCAGCAAGCCCCAGGCTACCCAGCAGATCAATATCTGAGTCGAGGTGAGAATGCAGCTCTTACCTCCTGGGGCTGTGGCTGGACACAACTGCCTCTTCTGTGTTATCAGAAAAGTTCATTAAGAGCAACTCATTTATACCAGGACACACAGATTTAATTCCTTCTTTCTTTTAAGTATTTTCTAGTTCTCTGTCACCAAGCATTGATTTAAAAATGGACATTTATCTTCCTTGGGCAGAGCACTTTCAGGTATTTGCAATCCTCTGAGCTTGCTGTCTAACACTGGAAAACAATAATGGCAGTGAATTGAAGCCAGTGATAGACTTTTTAATAGGCAAATACTACCACCAGATTTACCTGCTGACAGTGGAGTTGATGTTAATGGCAAATGGTATGAACTAGGAGAACTTTGGGGTCTTTTAATGCTAAAAGCCTGAAGCATGTAGGTTTTTAATTTACTAGCTCCACTTACCATCTACTTATCGGGAGCCTGAGGCTTGCAAATGGGGAAAAATGGATAAAGCAGTTAAAGAGGTGCTGAAGTATTATTAGGTGTGAAGCTCTGAGTGCAAATGCTGTGTGCAATTGCCGAACTGGCTGGGCACAGAGGCACAGGCAGTCAGTGCCAGCTGGTGACAATGTGCCTAGTGGGAGACCCACACCTACTTGAGCGTGTATTATTGGGGAATAGAGGATGGCAGCCTCAGGATTAGATGCCAGGAGAACCCGGCAGCAATCAGGAAGCCGTTCTTAATGAGATTGGGCTTATGTATATTTTACATTTTGTCACTGGTTCCTCTCCGGAAGGCAAACTCAGTGCAGACACACTGGAAATACTGCTGGGCTGCACGGGGTGGCTGGAGCCTTCAGTTGCTTTCAGTGCTGTGAAATTTTAGGTGGGAGAAACTGTGCTCCCCTGCTTCTGCCTGCAAACAGGAAAAGTCACAGTGTCTCTCACTGGGGTTTGGCACAATGTGCAATGAGGGGCAGATCCGTGTGCCAGGTAAAGCATGTTTTGTTGTTCTCTGGTTTTGATTTTCCGAGGAGACGTGAAAGAAAAGGGGAGATGATGGTATGTGTTTAATTTAACAGAAACTATTTGGCTTCTCACATGAAGGGCACTTTTGAAAACAGGAACATCAGTGCAGCGGGGGAGGCAACTTGACAAGAGGGGAGCACTTAAGTAATGTGATTGCTTCACAGTGAACCATGAGGTCAGGCTTATGAAGCAGTCCAAACTGTGTCAGAGCTCCTCATTTCAAACTAATGAACCCCTTGATGACAGGAGCTGGAGTTCCTTGACAAAGGGGATGGACTGTTTGCAGCAAAGTGGTGATGTCAGTGTCAGTAGTAGGACCAAGAGGTTAAAGACAGCGATTTAATTCACATGGGCAAGTGGGTGTCACCTTTCTGGTCAGGAGGGTCTACACAAATTCCTCTTCTAGGTTCAAGTTCAACATTATCTTGAAACTATCAAGGTCAAACAGAGTTCAGTTTTACATGCTCACGTAGAAGTTCACCTTTTATTCACCAGAAACATCTTGTTTCATGGCTCATAAATATTAAACTAATATAAATGTAACCTCTGTGCTCTCAGGGCTGATCACGAGTGAATGAATTTAAGAACTAAAATTTCCAAGCGGCAGTATCTTTTCCTGTTGTTAGCACTCTCTGACAGATGCTGAACAAAACCACCAGCAACTGTGGTCGGCTCAAATACAGAAAGGACTCTTGCCTTCATTCCCACCTCTCCCCACCCTGACCACGCACTTGTAGAAACTCAACAACCACAAACACTCCAGCCTGACTTCATGAGCTTTGAAAAAACAGAACACAAATGTTTCCAATGCCCCATTCACAAAAGCCATGTCCCATACATGGGTGGGTATGTTGGCTTCTGTGGCATTGTGGTCATATCAGTGCTGCCAGGTCCTTCTTCAGTTATTTGTTGTTGCGCCAGCACAGTCTAGAAGTCACCAGTAACAGAAATATCCAAGCGATTTTGTGCTGTTACTTCTGAGATGAAAAACTTGGCTGGGAAAAAAACAGAAGTCATAAGTCTATTTGCCTCACCTACTTACTGTGTGATTATCTGGAACAGCTTATGAAATTATTTGGAAACCTAACATATTTAGCAGATAGGGACCAAGACTCTCTGTGAGCTCGCCAAAAGCAAACTTTAATTCACAGTCTGGATATCAGGGGAGAGCTATTCTTCAAGTGGTCTGATGTAAGGCTTTTCTGACATTTATATGGTGAAATACAGCTCCGTCCAATATTTAAAGGAAGAAAAAAGGAGTCAGAACAAGAAAATCTCTCAGGAAAGCTTCAAGGTCAATGGGTAAAATTTAAAAGTTACCCTGATCACCCTCATTTCTCCTTTGGGTCTTTGAGAAAGGTTCTTGGATTGTGCAAAGAAAGAAACATATATATATATATATATATATATATATATATATATATATATATATATGTATGTATGTATGTAGTTGACTTTGAATCTCAAAAGATCAAATATTTCCAGATGCTCAATGCCCTCAGCTCCTGCTGTTCCTGTCTGACATTACACAGCACCTAAGAAATGGTAGATGTGCTTCTGAGTATTTCTGACACCAAGTATTCCAGCTAGAATAGCTGTGTTACTCATACTCCTCTTGCTTCCTTCTTGCCTTGCCTCTCGTGCTGAGTACCTTCCTCAGTCTTGCCTGCTCTTTGCAGAGACAGGACACAGTGACTGCTGCTGCTTCAGGTTTCAGATAGGATGCTCATCTCATGCTCAGAGAAGGCCAAAAAGATGGTCTGAGTAGATGAGCAGAGTGATAGAAAGTGAAATTAGCAATAAAAAAATGATTTAAAAGTCAATTCTGTAAATCTGTAGTGGCAAAAAAAAAATCCCTGCAGGGATTGATGATGTCCTTTGCTGGAAATGGTGCCAGGGGCATTATTATGCTCTCATGCTGATGATGACAGATGTACAAACCAGAAAGTGATGGGAGTATGAGGCAGCTTTGCTCCGTCCTCCAGCCAAGCCACTGAACTTCTCCAGCTGGAAAAGACCTTGTGCTGTAGTCGTGACTCACAGAGGGTGTTATCTCCTCCCAGAGAAGGCAAGTGGGGTTGAGTATCTTTCTGAAGCAGGTCAGCTGCTGTGGGTGGCACAGAAATGGGCTCAAAAGGAAAAGCAGGTGCCCCAGAAAAGGCATAGGTGAATATCTTGCTACATGAGTCACAGGTGACTCAATCTTCACACAGGGAGTAATCCTGAAGTCTATGTGGAGTGCTCAGGCTGTCAAAAGAAGATTAGAGCCTCTACTTGTGCTGTCCTGATGGCCTTTCAGCCTCCTGGATGAGCATGGTACCAGGAGGCTGACATGGCTGGAGGGTCTATTTTTCTGATAAAGCAGAAGATGAACTCCTGTCTGCCTGTATTTATTCAAGAGCCAATGGCACTTTCTGCACAGAGAGAGCAGAGGACTCTTGCCCTGTGTGAACACATACTGTCCCACTTCAGTTTCCATGGTATTTTGCTGCTCTTGACCCAAATAATTGTTCAGTTCTTGTACTGAATAGCAAATGGTTCCAGCTCAGACACAGTGGTATGACAAGACCTGTGACAAAACTTAACTTAGTGCTGACTTAACAAAGTACTTGTGTCTGTGAGGAGCCATTGTGGCTGTGGTTTGTATTCAAAGCCTCACAGTATGCTGAGAAAAGCTCCATTGGGCTAGCTCTGAAAAGGTACTGGTGTATCTGAAAGTCAGAGGTTGCAAAACACGATGATGAGATGAGCAATCCAGAACCTAAAGCCCTGCCTTGGGCACCTGTGTGCCCAGGAAGTCCCATGCTTCTCACAGGGGCTTCCAGGCCAGCATGTCCTGAGCATGTGGCCAATGCTAACCAGAGGAGTAACCTGGCCCAGGGATGTGTTTGTGGGGTAGTAGGATGGTACTTTCATCCTTCAGGAATGTCAGTGTTCTTTGGCCAGAAGCTGCTTTGTGTTTTCCCTGAAAAACTATGAGCAGAGGTCCTGGAGGCAATGGCTAGAGCTGCTTCCCCAAGAGGCAAGAAGGCAAGATTTCATTCCCTCATTTTTCTGGAAAGAACCAAATCCACACAAATTAGGAGGTGTAGACTAGAAGTGAGATGTGGTATGTGTGGGCCTGCCTCCCTCTCAGCTGAGGTCTCCTGCCTCCCAGGGCAGTGCTGAAGGGAAGATGGGCTTTGGCCACCTGCTATTGTAAGTCCCTGTCTTCCTCTCATGACTTGGTTTGAAGAGGGAGTGATGTCAGAGGATGTGGCACCTCTCACATCAGCCATCTTGTGGGTCACAGCTAAATGTCCAGTTTCCATGACCCAGCAGTGGGCACTGGCAGCCCAGAAGGCCAGCCATGTCTTGGGCTGTATCCAAAGCAGTGTGGACAGCAGGGAGAGGGAGGGGATTCTGCCCCTCTGCTCTGCTCTGCTCTGGTGAGACCCCACCTGCAGTGCTGCATCCAGCTCTGGGGTCCCCTGCACAGGAAGGACATGGACCTGTTGGAGAGAGTCCAGAGGAGACCACCAAAATTATTAGAGGGATGGAGCACGTCTCCTGTGAGGAAAGGCTGAGAGAATTGGGATTGTTCAGCCAGGAAAAGAGAAGGCTTCAGGGTGACCTAATTCTGGCCTTCCAGTACTTGAAGGGAGCCTGCAAGAGAGATAGAGAGAACTATTTGTAGGAGCATCTAGTGACAGGACAAAGGGGAAAGGAGTTAAACTAAGAGAGGAGGTTTAGATTAGATACTAGGAAAAAAATTCTTTACTGTGAGGGTGGCAAGGCACATCCCATCCCTGGAAGTGTTCAAGGCCAGGCTGAATGGAGCATTGAGAAACCTGGCCTGGTGGAAGATGTCCCTGCCCATGGCAGGGGGTTGGAACAAGATGATCTTTCAGGTTCCTTCCAATCTAAACCATTCTATGATTCTACGATCATAGTTGGACACAGACCAAGAGTTAAGCTCAAGGAAGGAGTACTTGCAAAAACTCCACTCTAGACATCTGAGGCACCTGAGTGAGCAAGAAATCACCCTGTAAGTCAGCAGTCTGGGTGCCCCCACCCCAGTGAGGATTTCTCTAATGGCACTTTCAAATGCAGTGCCATGCAGAGAACTAGTGCTTATCCAGACTTGCAGGATTACCTTGGTATGAAGCTTTCTGGTGTCTTTTGAAGCATTTGCCTTTTCTTTATCACAGAAAGTGATGTTTGATGAAAGTAATAGTCCACATGATCCTTTCAACCAAAGCAGCACGCCTTACTGTTTAACGAAGCTTGTGACTTGAGGTTCTATAAAATATGCTAAGAGCCTGCATTACAAGATCCAGTAATAGAGGAATTAGCTTATAGTGTACACAGGAGAACAGCTTTGCTCTGAGACAATTTACAGAGGTTCTGGAAAAGGATTGGCTATAATTTTGCTCTGAAACAATGCTGCTGCTTTTATAGCAATTTTTATTGGCAAGTTCATCCTCAAATGTGTTGTTTTATCATTACTTTTCTATTATTCACACTGAAAAAATATCACCACAAAAATATTACTTGCTCCAGTACAAAACTCGGTTACTAAGGTTACTAGATGAGATCTGTTTGGAATGATTTACAGCTCCTAAACACACTTTCCTCCCCCAATGAGCTGACTGAGAAGAAGAATCTGCCCTAATAAATTAACCATGGTAAATGCAGACTGACCTACAAATTAAGAAATACAAGGTTAAATACAAACATCGATCAAAGGCAACAACTATAAATAGATAATGAAGTGAAGAAACAATGCCTGCAAAGCAAAAGGCTCCTGGAGTTTCTATGTTGGCTGGCAAATGCTACTTAAGTACCCTGCTCAGCAGAAGAGGAGGATACTGCTTACATGTATTCAGAGGAAGTGTTGTGCAGCAGGAAACATCATCACATCTACCTAGAATAATTCAAGAAAAAATGAAAACCATCCTCCATGAAACTTCTCCAGGGCTGAGGCTGTCACCTGACACAGAGTATCACTGCCTTTACACAGATGAGAAATTGTTGCTTAGATTGTGCATTTTCTATAACTTGCTTTGCAGTTGGTGAAGTCCAAAGCTGTATTTTACAGAGGGGCTACCTCTTATATTTAATCTTGTTGGTAGAACTGAAATCTGTAAAAGCAGGTACAGTCACTGACAACGGAACATAAATTATACAGGCAAACAGGCACATCCCTGCGTGTCATCACAGGTCTATTGCCTTCAGGGCAGTCGCACTGACATTCAGCGAGTGAGGATTCAGACTCATAGGAATGGGGCTCTTCCAGGCATGCATTTTGTTTTTGCACTGTTAGCATCTCTCTTTTGAAAGGCAGCCCCTAAAACTCTCACCTGAAGTGGGATTCTTTCTCCGGAGCCCTATAATCCACCATCTAAGGTTTTGGGAACAGCCTGTTTCATTGAAAACATGATCCTTGCTGGAGGTCCCTGAGCCTTCATGGGGGTAAATAATGGATAGACAGATGCCCTTAGAGATGCAGGACAGGCCCTAGGGAGGTGAGGAGACTAGGAAAATGTTCTCTGCTAATTAAAGTCCCATTTTCATGTAGCTGCCTCTGGCAATAGGGAATATTGTATGTAGCACTGGAAGGGATGTAGGAGCAGATTTAGAGCTAGAATGGGACTACTCAGATGAGAACATTGTCTTTGATAACCATGGAGGAAAAAAATCCAAGATGGAAAGGATATGGTTTAATTAGGCCACCAGTGTAATAACTCAGCTGGGACTGCCACTTGGAAGTATGCTGTAGCAAACAAGCATCCTTTTTTACCCTTAAGCTTCTCTCCTTTGCAGGGCTCTGACAGCTTTCCCACTGCTAAGGCCCTGAGGAAACAGGAGCATGGATGAGGTTGGAAGAAGCCCCTGGAGATCATCTAGTTCAACCCCCCCATGCTCAGTGCAGCGTCTGCTAGACAGGTTGCCCAGGATCAGGACTGTTAGCAGACTGCTCAAGACTCCGTCCAGTCATACCTCCCAGAACACAGACTTCACAATGTCTTTGGGCAACTTGTCCCAATGTTTGACCAACCTAACAGTAAAAATGTTTTTATTTCTTATGTTTAAATTGATTTTTTTTTAATTGCAGTTAGTGAGAATTGCTTCTTGTACTATCACCAGGCACCACTAAGAGCCTGTCTCCTTTTTCTTTACTGCCTCTCATCAGGTACCTATACACAGTGACAAGATCTCCCTGGGCCATCTCTTCTCCAAGCTGAACAGTCCCTGCTCTCTCAGCCTCTCCTCAGGTCCCACATGGGCTTGCCCCAGATTTTATTTTCAATTCCTGGCAACTGAATGTACTTATGAAAGAACAGATTTTGCCCTAGAGGTTTCCCGCAAGGTGATGCTGCTAGTTAAATCTATTTCTCCTCCACCCCACCTCTCAGACAGAGATCTTAGAGACTTCATTTCTTCACTGTTATCAACTAAAGGCACATCTGCTTTCTGATTCACTTAGGATGATTTTTAAATCAAGCTGGTGCTGCACTTCACTCTTTCTAATTGGCACAGTCTGACTTACCACCTTGGAGAAGTCCTAGCCATGCCCTAGAACCTGACAATTAAGTCAGCCTCTTAATAATATCCCAGATTGTTTCTGTGCAGATGTACAATAATAATTTTATGAGGCAGTTTCTTGGCTGTAGATAGGTGTAGGAGAGATGTGAGCCTGACTCAGAGCATATTGCTCTTTTTGATGCCAACCAAGAACCATCTTGTCATTGAGGCATTACTGTATGTAGTCTGCCTTCCTATCCCCCCTCTGCCAGCTGCTAAAATATCTTTCTTCTTATCACTCCATTCTAGCCAGGTTAGTGACCTTCCTCAGGAAATCAGTTGTCTGGCTGTGCCCTGGGCACACCATGTTATGCTTGTGCACCTGGGCACTGCTCCCTTGGCTCATTCACAGCATCTTGAAGTGGGATTTGGAAAATCACTGAACCTGCTGTTCCACAGTTCCCATGTATATATGGAGGCAGTGGCATCTCATCTCTCCTTGACCTGACACTGTTCTGGATGGCAGAACTTAGAAGGAAGGGTTTTTCCTTTTTATCAGGGGAACACAGTGAGCTCTGTTTTGCATGCTGCCACAAGAGAGTTCATCTCTGAGATAATGCTCTGACGTGTGAGGAGAGGCTGGTGACCAGATCAGTCATGAGAAATGTCTCAGTGTGGCATTGTCCATCCAATGCTTCTATTTTCTGTGATCCATGACTCCAGCATGGAACTTTCTATCAGCTGGGAGGGGTGCAGAGGAAGGGGGCAAAGGGACAGGCAAAGATATTCTCCCTGCTCTTTGGTCTTCCTGTTGTGAATCCTGTGGGCCAAGGTTCCATGTAAACCGCTTCCTGCTGAGCCCAACCCAGAACCTGAGGAACTACCTGCCACAGCCTAAAGGTCCAGCTCTTGTACGTTGGGACAGCTCTTCTTGAGGAGCAGCTGGAATGATCACAGAGAAACAGCAATACACCATGACCCAGCAGGGAAAACAGTAGTCCCACATACTGGGAACCTAAATGTTGTTAAATGTTCCTCCTCTTCTAGTCCCTGTCCCTAAATGGCAGTTTAGTGGGAGCAAATTGAAGACTACACATGATAAATGCCCATACACGCACACAGACAGCTGAGCTTGGGGCTGGCTGTCGGGACGTGCTCGTTGCTGGCTTGCAGCCTAGGAAAACAGCAACAGCTAACAGGAAGGAGTGCTTTCAGATCAGGCAATTTGGGTGCTGCTGTGGTGCCCTCTCACAAAGGCTTTACTTTCTGCTAATGAAAGATGTTCTGAAGGGGGTAAATCCCTTTCTTAATCCACTCCTACACCCTCATAAATTCACGACAGCTGATGGGCATCATTTGTTCTAATTACTTTGGTCCTTAGATGACTTCTTTACCCACGTGCCCTCTGAATTTAAACTACATTAACCAGCAGTGTTACTTACCTGCATATCAGTCTTATGTGTTTTAGCTAAGGAATAGCACAGTTGAGTTCATATATTTGTTAAGTGATTTATGAAATTTATGAAAATGTGTTCAGATAACCTTAATTAATTGTATTACCACATCACTAATAATTCAGAGCTTTGACTGAAAGCAAAGAGACAGTTCCTCCAGGCACGATCAACCTAATTCCTCTTTGGCCATGGGACAGGCTGCAGCAACCTGCTCAGGCCTCACCTTGAGGAGGGAAAGGAAACCATGGTTGGGCAGGTGTGTAACCCTTGTGTGGAAACACATGCCCAGATCTCGGTTTGGCTCTGCTGGCAATGGCTTTCTCATCAGCCTACATCTAGGTAAGGGGTCAGCTAAAGTATATCTACTTACTTCCACCTCTCTGTTTCACTTAGAAAGTGTTTTTTTTTGTGCAGAGTTGCTATTTTCTGGTCAACAACCATTCATCAGCAAAGAGAAGGTCATGTCCCTCTGACAGTACTGCCTTGCATCAGTAGAGCAGTACCCAGCCTTGTTTCTCATTAAGGGCAAGGTCAGCACAATGCTTTGCACTGTCAGGAGTCCTGGACTGGGTTCACTTCCATATCTGGTTCCTTTCTCCTGCCTCATCATGGCACAAACATGGTCATAACATCTGATCTTTGATAAAAACATTTCAAAATGAGCAGGTGGGAAGATGTCCACCTTTATTTTCAGGGTGAATCTAAAATGCTCTAAGAGTAACAAATACAATGCCGAGGGGATATTTAAAGCATAAATGTTCTGAAGCAAAATAAAGTTTGGGTCCTGACCAGATATGGTAGAAGCAGCACAAGAAGACTCTGTATTAAAAGCAAACCCTTTTTAGCTGAATGATCAGAGAGTACTTATCTTCGGTAGTCTATAAAAGTAAATTTATATACAGGGAAAGCCTCTACAAAGTATAAACAAGATCAAAATGCAACCTCATTACCGGTTACCCTGGTAAGTTCTGTGCAGCACAGAGCTCTACAGGAGAGAGCTTCTGAGGAGAAGAAATGAGCCAGCCAAAATATATCTTCTAGGCTCATAGCCCACTGCTTCCTGTCAGTCACTAGATAAATTCTTCCTCAGGATGATTTTCTTTGCCAAAGGGAGCACAGTGCTGCTGTCTGCGATACACAGGCTCAAAAACACAGGTTTCTGTTTATCAGCTCAAGCTGTACTTGGGCTTCTGTCCCTTCACTTGGGTTATCGTGTCTAGTTGCTGGCTTACAGCTGCAAATCAGGTGCCAGAGGAGAGTCAAATTCGATTTGATGCTGTAATTAATTCTGTAGGAATAAAAATGCTTGCAGGAATATGACAGCTCCCTCCGTCTGCAAGCAGTGATGTTAGGCTCCAGCAAGGCTAAAAATACATCATATTTACTCAAATGTAAAGCATTGGATTAATTTTCAAGCATGTTTGTTAACAGCCAAAAGTCTCTGCCTATCACAGAGGAAAAACACAGCCTATATCTGAATGCCTAGGTCCTGCTGAATTCCTTCAAGCCCTGTGAAGCAGCATCAAAAGAGGAAATTGGCAGCAATGATTTGGGGTTTTGTATCCTGCCTGCAGCTAATGCAGAGGTTCTTTTATCAATGAGCCTACAGGAAACCAGTAGGACTTGCATTCTCATGATGTGCTGAAGGATCAAGGCATGAAGTCAGGGTGCAGTGTATTTGTAAAATGGGAAACATTAGATGAGAATGTCATAGGAAGGGTTGTACAGGATGATGTGGAAAGAGGAAAAAGAAGGCCTAGAAGTGGCATATATACAAATTATGGCCTATTATTGTAGCTCATGAATTGATCTATGTTGAATAATGAACAAAAAGTGTTAACCTTACCCAAATTTTAGGTAAGCTGTCTTTGTAAGTAGAATGTATGGCTAAGAAGCAGAAATTTGTGCTGTTCCCAATGATGGACAGGTTATGGGATTCTGTTTCTTCAGTTGCTCTTCCAATCATAAGCCACGGACTAAGGACTGCTTGTCCCTTACACATACAATGTCACCACATAGGATCTGCTCAACTGTTGACTTCACTGTTCACAAGAGTTAAACAAAGCTGATATGGAGCAAGGCACAGAGAGTTTCTTTGTGGACCTGCCCTAAATCCTGTGTTTCCATTCCCAGTGAAACTGGGCTCGTTCATGCACTTGAAATAAGTTCAATACCAAGGAGAGTTCCCTTTCTGCCCCAACCCTCAGCTGCCCAAAGTCTGCAGGCCACCCTGCTGAGCCTTGAAAGCAGCAGAGATCCTACAGGCACACTGATGTGGCTGTGATATGTGCCATCCACCGAGGGTGAGGAATGCACTGCTCTCCACATGAAGTTTTTTTAAAGGTGAAATGCTTAGCGTAGATAAGTAAAATAAATAGCAACTGTGGTTATCTCAGTCACACACTGTGTGGAGAATTGCTTGTGATGGTGTCCCATCACTCCACCACTCAGCTTTACCATGCTTTTTAAGACAACCTTGTTTGTAAAAAGCTAAAAATACTTCTCCTTTAATCTAGTTTTTTTTTGTCTACAGTGTAATGTAATCCATGGGTGACTGTATTAGCTTTGACATGAAAAATTCGGGGCTGCAATGCCTTCCTCAAGAAAGAGGATAATGTAGGCATTTGTCACTGGGAAGGTACTAACATACTAATGGTTTTGATTTAAAATGGTGATATTTCAAACACCTCATGTTTTTGAAACAGAAGAGAACCAGTGTGGGAAGGAAGCTGCCCTTCATGAAGAATTGGATGCTTTATAGGAAAGACTCCTTTGACTTTAGCAGCTTCAGTGCTAACAACAGCTAAAATTTAGACATGTGCAACCTAATTATTTTTCCTGGGGGTTAGGACTTAGTGACATGCTTATGATTTGAAGAAAAACAGTAGAGGGAAAAAAGCACCCATTTTGTTGAGCCATCCCATAATAAAGATGTGCTAAAAATTCAAGTTTATTTTCTTACCAGCTGCATGTAGACTCTATTGCCCTTTCAAATTGGAAAGTAGAGTCATTAAACATCACCTTGTTCCATTTTTCTTTTTCACCCCACTGTTTTGGCTTATCTCACTTGTAACTGTTATGTGTTGTTTTCACTGCTTTTCCATTTCTCTGCATCCCTTCTATTCTATAGATTTTGTCTCTACTCCTGAAGTGCTCCTCATAAAACTGAAAGTTCAGCATGGACTTATTCAGGTTACTCATTCAACTTGTATTCCTCTACAACTTCTTGCCCATTTCCCCCCAGCATGTCATGATAAAGACAACAGCTGTACGGCAAAGGCATGTTAGTTGGTTTCCTTCTGTCCCAGTCCTATACCCTACCCCTGACCTCCTCTGTACACCAGTTCTGCTCCTCCCTGACATTTCAGTGCTCCCTTTCAGGCTGATCCTTGTGGGGATCTAACACCCAGTGACACAGCTTCTTCTGACTGTGGGACAGGGCAGTTCATCTGCTTTCAAGGAGCAGAGATCCCTGCCTCCTCTCCCCATCTGGGCTTTGCCTTCCTGGGATGCTGTTAGTGTCATGTCCTTCCCACTGTGGTGGTTGCTTCACACAGTGCCTTCCCTCTTTGGAAGGGAGTTTTAGAGGTCAAAACCACTATGGTTTTCATGCCTCTGCAGCTCACCAGTGGCAAAGCTCAGCTAACCTCACTCTGCCAAGGACCTGCGCCAGAGAGGACCTGGGAAGGGCTGGAGTGGGGATTCCCTTTTCTTGTAATCTCACCTTTGATAAGAAGTGTCTTTGGTTGAGACTAGACTTTGCCTAGTGAGATAGGGACTGTAAATAACAGCACTCATTGGTGATTTTCCTTGACACACTCAGGTGCGAGGGCCGCCTGGAAGACCAGCACAGAGGCAGCTTTACTGGGGCTGTTAGTGCCCAGCAGCAGGGAGACTCAGATTTCTCTGGGACATGCTCCTGTTATGTTTTAGCAAAATTGTGTTTGGCACTCATGTTGGGCTATTTTTCAAGAAAAGTGTAAAAAAATACATTGGTGTATTTTCCTGTGAAGTGCTTCTACCCTGCACAGAACTGAATGTCTTCCTTTCACTAGGATGTACCTGGTAACCCCTCCTAGTCAGGGTGTTGTAATGTCAGTGTGGAACAGGAGAAAACAGCAGTAATGTTTTAGTTTAGTCAGAGGACTCTACAAGCTGCTGCCACTGCATGGTCCTACCCTCAACCTGCCTCATTCTGAGTGCTCCCGGGGTCACACTCCTGGAGCTTGTACCCAGCCTTACGTCTTTCTGCTCCCTGCATCCATATTATTCTTGAACAGGAGAAGTATATTCTCTCCAGGCACCTTGTCTTTGTGTGCTGTCTTACCTCTCTTCTCCTACAATAACTTCAGATCTTCCCACACTCTCCTCCTCCTCTGTGCTATTTATCTACATCCGTCGATACCCTTGTCCCCTGCTGCATTGTTCCTCTTTATGTTATAATTAGGATGTCCAGCACAGCTTTAGTTCATTTAATTTAATAATATTTTATCTTATTCTTCATTCCTGTTTCTCAGAACTTCACTTCTTGCTGTATTAAGTTAATTCTTCTTGTTGGTTATTCAACTGTTAACAAAATGAGATACAATGACCATATATCAAGATCCATTTTCCATTTACCCATGAAAGTCTTATGATTGCTTTTGATTAAAATATGAATGGGCCTGAATGGATCTAAGGAATAATTAAAATGAAAGAAAACTCACCTCAGGGCTTGTTTAAAACTTCATCTGATTCCAAATCTGTAGTTCTGTAACTTCAGCCAAAGTCTACATTCTGTGCTTTCTTATAATACACAATCTCTTTGGTATTAGGAATTCACAGGCCATTTTTCTTACATTACCTGTAGTGCTAGCATAAAGCTGAACTATGTAAGCCTCAATTTACCTCCCTAGAACTGAAAATTAGTCATCTGTAAGCAGTAAATCGTGCTGATTACAGTGATCACTAAACCAGCTGCATCCTCATTTTACATGCTCTGTTTTAGGACTGGAAATGGTTGAATCAACTTCATTTCTGCTACATGCTCTCGCTCTCTGTCTCTCTGCCTTTTTTCCTTCTAACTCACATTTGTTTTGAAGTGAAAATGAAGCATCACAGATTATCTATAAAATACAGCTACTAAATATAAGGTACAGCCCTTAGAGAAACAACAGCCTGGCTGAACACAGGCTGTTTCTCCTCTCTGTTAGAGTACCCAAATCAAAGAGATTCATTATAACTCCTTGACTAAAAGGTTTGTATCGTCCTCCTTGTGCTCATTTTACTTCCCATTATTCCCCCCTCCCCCCCCCCCCCATGCAATACAATCCATCCATTGCATCCTGGGCAGATCATCATGTTTTAAGGATGACTTCTTTACCACACTTAGTGACAGGTGGAGTCATTTCCTTGCATCTCTTATTCCTCCACATCTGAGAGGCAGAGGAATAAGAGAGATTGGACTGAGGGCTCCAAACTGCAGGGGTTTCTCTTTTATGTCAGACATCGTAAATATGTGGCACACTCACTGACTCCCAACATTAGTGCCAGCATTGATTCCCTTTGGAAATTTCATATTAAATTGCTTTTCAAAGGCATAATGGAGAGCTGGTAACTGCTTCTGAAAGGGCAAGGTTTCTTTTTTCTGCCTGCTCTGCCCTGTAGCATCCATTTGTAATACCATTACAAATTCCCTTCCTCTAAACTCTGAACAAGAAGAAGCCAGACGTGTTTAACACATACTTCCTTCTTTTGCTCTCAATTTTCAGACCAAAAATATATCTTCTCCCTTATTTAAACTGCAGCTGCAAGTGCATATCAGATCACTGGAACCAAGGGACCCATGATTCCAGTATTCCCATGTCCCCATGTGCTTCTGGCTGTCAAAGCTGCTAAGCATGAATGATACTGATCTGTCCAGGTTTGCAGGTAAAGTTCGCCTCTGGCTTTCTTCACTTGAGACTCTGCAAACCCTCTCTCTCTGCTTCAAGAGCTGTGCTGTGAGGAGTCTGATTTCTATTATCTGCTCAAAAGGAAATAATTTTTTTTCTTTCCTACACAGCTTTATGTAGAATAGTTCCTCAAAAATCACATTCCCCTCTAAGTATTTTTCCCTGTTTTATACCTAGCTATTAATTGATTGTTCCCTACAAATCAGCTGACTGTGATGACAGAAACACTGGGTAATAGGGAGTGTGTGCTGCTGATCACTGGCAATTGTGGCACCTTTTCTGTGTCTGTAGGTTCATGGAGGTTGTCTCTGTCTCCCCAGTGCATCTGGCTGATAATATTTATCAGGTGGTTTGTGGATATACTTGACAGGTAATGCCTGAGCTCAGAGGTCTGGATGCTACAACTCATTCCCAAAGAACATGACTGCTGTAGGCTATAGAGAAACTTTTGTTAGGAGGTGCTGCAGTCTGGGAGTAGAAGAAAGACTTGGGAACTGTAAAATGAAGGATTGGATGTCTGAGCCCTGCTCTGATGTTTGTGGCACAAATCTGACCAGACACAGACATGAAGCACAGGTCTCTCTCACTCGACTCCCACAGCACACAAAGAACAGAGAGGGTGTCTGCACGGAGGGAGGACAGAGGGTTGGCCAAAAGCTTGCCACAGGAGCCATTCTGCCCTTGGTCTGCTCCAGCATGCAGGCAAGGTGTGTGCAGGCAGCCCAGCTGCATCCATGTCAGAGGTCACTGACGGTCCTGGCAGTGTGTGGCACCTTCTCCTGCAGGTGTCCTGCAGGGAGCAGCGCTGCAGCTGGCCTGGCAGGCAGCCCTTGCCCTGCTCTGCAGGAGCAGGACAGGTTTCCAGCAGCTGGCTGGCTGAGCCGATGTCTGTCCCAGCTTCCCTCTATCACTGACCTCATCACGGTGCAGGGGAGGGAAGAGTGAATTGGAGGTACCAGCTCTGCTGCTGGGGAATGTAATTCCCTGGTTCTTTCTGTACTTATCAGGGCACAGATTATTTCTGCCTGCAGCTTTAATGAAGAAACCATGTCAAGAGACAGCAGTAGCAAACCCAATTTAGCGTCATCACCTTGCAGGTATGAGCTAAACCAGCTGTGCTGCCATGCCACTAAGCAGGGTCCATTCAGAATGAATGCAGTGTGACTGAGCAGCAAGTTCACCATTTAAAGTGAAAATCAACACTTCCCAGCAGTGAGGTAGATCATTAAACATTTTGTTGCATGAGCCCGCATCACTTTTCTAAAAAAAGTGTCAGGGTGTTCAGCCAATTGAGCAATTCAGTTGGCTTAACTTTCATGACCACTTTCTAATTTGTTTTTAATGAAGATATAATTAAGAGGTAATGTCAGTAGAGCAGAACATTGTCACAATAATGGTCTCCTGCTGCTGCATAAATGGTAAATGCAGTAAATACAGAAGGGGAGCCAGGATGTTTATCTTCAAAGCAGGAGGCATTGATCCTGGGACACTCTTCTGTTTTGATACATTTATTTCCATTTTGTCAGAAAAATGAGGGGCAGCAGATTTAATCCCTTTTGGCCTGCAGTCACTTCACAGGAGTAGGAGGACAACTTTCAAGGTGGCTCTGCTGCAGTTGGGACGTGCTGCTGCTAATGGTGGCTCATGGGTGAGACTTAAAATTCCTCACTTTAACCTGATTGTCCTGTGGTATTCGTGCTGCCAATTGAGAGCCTCAGTCAGCCAGCACTGCGGAATAACTTGGCCATTACAGTGCTGTTTATGAAAGAAAACCACCTTTAGAAACCAGTCTTCCTATTTTTTGACTGGCTGGAGCTTATGATCTTTGTCTTTTCTGG
Source organism: Aphelocoma coerulescens (assembly GCF_041296385.1). Taxonomy (NCBI): domain Eukaryota; kingdom Metazoa; phylum Chordata; class Aves; order Passeriformes; family Corvidae; genus Aphelocoma; species Aphelocoma coerulescens. Next base: position 99,406,482 of record NC_091015.1, on the reverse strand, counting down.
TGAATAACGTCTGCCTTCCAGCATTGCAATAGCAGAAATAAGGATTTTATGTTCTAGCCATACCATTCACCTCCACTGCAATTCAGGCTGCAAAACTATTTCCATTCTGAACTTCAGTTCCCATTTTTCTTTTAAGTTTTTGCTCAACTTCTTTGGGGAGAAATTCTCTTCCAAGGCATTTAAGCCTAGTAATAGCTTTAACAGTTTTTGCATTATGAAGGCTGACAAGATATACTATCTCCTAAAGCTAAGACTGTTTTTTCAAGCAGAAAACTGCATGAAATAACTGCAAATGAGACTTATGCTAAAATATGGATAAATCTTGGAAGTTAAAACTTCCTGTGAAATTAGTACTTGCTGAAGATCACTGCCTTTGTTCTGTCTGAAATATTTGGTGTTTTGAATATGCAAACTAACGACAATTTTAGAGCATGTGGAGTAAATCTTAAATCTTCCAGGGCACTTGAGAAATACCTCTTATATAGTGTTCTTCATTGATAACTCTCAAAGCATTTCATGCTGATCAGAATAAGGGCTAACCAGATATGGGTTCATTAAAAAAAATCCAGGGTTTTTCTGTTCTGAAGTAGGAGCAAATCCAGCCTTTCAAAAATGCTAATAAAAACCAGGAGACTGTTAGCACACCATATGCTAAGCACATCCAAGCTGAGGGGGATTTGCCTTCAAGCCCAGAGTAGGTCTTGCATTTAAATGTGCCCTAACTACTGTGTTGCTTGCAGTCATTTTGCTCCTGTGGTGGGAGATGTTCACACTGAGGGGGAGGAGCCAGGCTCCATGGGTTTGTGACTGAGCAGTTGGCTGGAAAGATGGAAACAGCACTTCCAAATCCCCCTCTTGGTTCATGCAGGCTTGGTTTGGGCCTGCCATCTTCTGCAAGAGGATGTGCTGCCCCTTCATCTGTTCCACTGACGTGGTGGAGGGCAGAAGCTCTTCACCTATTTCTCCTTTGTGAATTACAACTTGTACCAACTCCCTGTCGCTTTACATGGAGCACTAAGAAGCTGTTTTCCGTTTACTCCTCCACAGCTGAGGTGGAACACTCTCTCTGATGAAATGGGACATCTCCCCCCGGACCAGAGAAACTTCCCTGCCACATGGAAATTGTCAGGACAGATATATTCCTAGGAAAGACTTGTTTTGTCATATCACAGTTTTACAGCCAGAAAAAATTATTTTACTGACCTGCCAACCCCCAAGTCAGCATCGTAGCATCATCTTCTCTGAGAGGAAAGACAAGATATCATAAGCATGAAACCTGTGGCAGAGCTGGCTTTAAGACATAAGCTTCCAGTGTTCTGCACATTCAGCACATTGCCTTAGACTTGGCTGTGGAGAACAATTGCAGTATTAACAGCAGTGAGTGTTTTCAGATCCAGTGCTGTGAGTCTGGATGACTACATGAATTTAAGTATCAGGAGGCTGCAATTACAACAGGGTAACCCAGTCAGAGTTTGGTTAGCATTGTGTGGAGTAATTTTGTGTCTCTGCAGGCTGTGGCCAAATCACATGCAGGAGTTGTGTTTAGATAAAGTAATACTTTTGTAGGCAAAGCAAATATTAGAAAGTGAGAGATCCAGCGTAACGGGATCGCTTGTTCTGAGCCTGCTCCTGCTGAGGCTTGGGAGAGGGTCAGCTTCCCCACACCAAGCCACTCCTATACCAGCTCAGTTTAAGTCTCCTGGGGACAGCAAGAAGCTATTGTCCAGCTGGAAGAATCTAGTGGGCCACCTATCTTCTTCCAAGAAAATGGCTTTTACAGCTTACCTATGGTGTCAGGAGCTGAAGGAAATAATGTAGGACTTCCCTAAGCTTTCATGCCTTTTATGCTGTTTGTACTCTTTGGTGAGGAAGTCACCCTTCTTCCCAAAGCATTGCCTCTGTCAGCACTGCAGAGGGCACAGGGAGCTCTGGGACACCTGTTCAGAAGGACATGTGCATCCTTGCCCAGCTGAGAGAGGAGGGTGGTGGATCCAAAGGGAGAAATCTCTGCCTGAAGCACAGTGCAACCAGCAGGAGGAAGTCAGTGGCTGCAATGCAAAGGGCACCTGAGGCTCCTCTCCCACTTTTAGTCAGACCCGAGCAGAGAGGTGACCATGGCATACTGGTGGCAGGCAGGGGGCAGCTGCAATGCCCTGGTGCTGTGTGCCCCCCAAGAGATCCAGCAGCTCAGAGAGGTGAGGAGCTGGCCAGAGCGGCTGCCTGGGCTGTTCTCAGCCACCTGGGAAAACCTTGAGGCTGTAGCAGGTACAGCAGGGACTCCCTGAACAGCAAGGAGTAAGATCTGCCTATCCCTAAACCACTGTGGCTTAAGAATATGCTCTCTGGTTCCCTACACCACCAAAGGGCTGTCACCAAAACAGATTCACATGGCTGGCTGCAGGAAATAAATCTGGGGAGAGAAGAGCAAGGAGCACCTTGAATAAGAAGTCTCAGGATTTCCCCTCAACCTGTGGGAGCATTTCACTTTCCAGTAAGCAGCACTATAAATTTCACCTAGTGGTAGAAGTAAAAATGTTTTATGGTTGTCCAGATTGAGCTATGATTGACTTAAAGTCTAACAAATCATTCCTTTAACGTCTAACAAATCAATCTCCTCCCACCGTCCCTTTAACCACGCTACACAGGGTGCCAGCTTTTCCTTTAAAGATAACGGGGGAGGGAGGGAACAGCAGTCACCAGCACCTAATGAATGAATGAATTTTGAGCCGTCCAATAATTTCCCTCTGCTCGGCTATAAGAACAGGAGGAAAAAAAGCAGAGCAGCAATCCTCTGGCAAGAAGCAGTCTGAGCTCCTGAGCACCACATCACACCTGTGCTGTTAGGAGCAGACAATCCCTGGGAAGCTCTGAAGCAGCTGTTTCCTCAGTAAGGTGTGGGGTGCTAAGGGAAGGATGAGGAGTCAGTGGGAACCTCGCCACAAAGGGCTTTTTGTTGAAAGATGCTACACAGCACTGCACATTGTGGTGGAGGGGACAAGGTGGAGTATTTCTAGTGGGAGATGGTGCATTTGTACAAATCAGAATGCATGTTATTTTCTCTGTTGGAATATTGTCCTTGTCCTTTATTACATTAAAGGGGAACATCTTTATCTCATGGTGATTTGGGTGCAATATGACATTGCCTAATGTAAAGGGGGACTGTAATATCAAGGAGACAACCGTGAAATAACACATTACACACTGAATTGAACAGCAGGCTCATTTACATTCCTTTAATTTGGAAATATGAACATTCAGAAAATCTCTTCTCCACTTGCATTCCCTTATTTTGGAAACATGTAAATTACATTTATGATAATTTAGTATTTAACCGGTACAAGCATTGCGAATTCCAGAAGCAAACATTTTAAAATAGGCGGGAGCTGTGCCAGCCTCCTTTGGAAATGCGTGTGGTAAAAGCCACCTCTGCGGATGACTTTGAACACAGCGTCTCCAGCTTCTGGACCTGCACTTGCAAATGCTTGGAAAGCAGATGGGACAGCGATGGTAAGGCTTGCTGGGCTGGACCTTTTGTCCCAATCATAGTCTAGCCTTATCACATATGGCAGATGGATTTAATTAATAAAGCTCTTCTGTTGTGTGTGGAGGCATTTTTTTGCAGCCCGTGAGATCTCGGAATTGCAAATGAAAATGACAGCAGAGGAGCTTTTAGATCAGCCGTGCTCAGATGATGCTGAGAGGCCTCTTCTACGGCAATTCCTCTGCTACATTTTCCAGTCTCGCCTTGGAAACCTTCTACCAATAGTGAGTCATGTTCAGCTGCTCATCAGCCAGCTTATTCTATTGCATGCCTAATAGCCCTTATTACGAAGTCATTTCTCTTGTATCTAAATGGGATTGTTCCACTTTTAATTCGAGACCCTTCTACCACCTCTGCTGCAGGGAAGGTCCATCCTGACAGCACACAAATACAAGCACTTGTCCCAGGACTACCTGGGGCTCCCTCCTGCCCTGTGCTTTCTTTCACAACCCCCACCTGCAGTTCCCTTCACTATTCCTGCTTCCCATCCTTAGGTTCTCTGTCACTTTTCACTGACCTTTCTAGAAAGTGAGGCTTAAAAACTTGTGCTGTGTTTCAGCCTTAGCCAGAGTGCATAATGCTGTACCCATCAGTCCCTTTTTGTCACATGGCAGATTTCTCTTTTTACTGGCTGGGGCAGTGATTGCTTCCCTCACAATGGCAACTCTTTTCATTACCTGCTATAACCCCAAGGTATTTTCCTATATTAATGTTTTCTAAATATTTGTGTTGATTATTGTTATTTCTCTCCAGGTGCAACACTGTCACATTCATCAGTATTAAGTAAATTTTATTTTGTTGAGATCTTCCCATGGCTCAGAAGATGCCAGGTAATTCTGCAGTTGGGATTTGCTATCCCTTTTCACCTATTCATTCCATATTTTATTGCTTTCAGTGCTAGTAAGGTTAAACACAGCATTGCCTCTTTTAAATCAAATGATCTGAGTACAGAGGGGAATAAAAATATTTGGATAAATAATTGGAAGCTGAAATAGGATTTTTTAAAAAACAAGAAAATACACTCTTTTCTCATAAAATATAACCATTGGATTTTAAATTTTTCCCCTTGCCCAAACCTGAATAAAAAGGTAGAAGATGAAGAACAAAACAAAAAAAACCCCAAACCCCTAATACTTTCTTTTAATAAAAATGTTGAAAATGTTAGCCAGACCTAAACTTTTATGTTAACATTTTCATTTGAGCTATGCATCCATTGGGAGCAAAGATGTTCTGAGTAATTCTGACAGAGGCTGTGAGAATGCAATGCATGCTTTTTTTCCTGCCTGTTTCAGAGAAGGGACAGCACAGAAATCATTGCTCTGAATAACAGTTCGTCCCCTTTCAGGAGAGCTCTGGAATGTTTGCCACTGCAGTTAGTCAGGGGCCATGGCTCAATGGGCTCCATATGTCTTTGCTGTGTGGAGCAGGGTCTGAAGCAAGAATGTGCTGCAGAACCTCAGCCAACAGCAGTCCCTTGAGCAAAACTTTATTCAAACAAACAAAGAAGATCACCATAACAAAAAAAACCAAAGCCACCCAAAATGTCTGAAACCCAGATGTGTTCACATACTCATTTCTTGACATTGTCCATAGCCTTTTATACATTCATGAGCAATTTCCTACAGAAACTTGCAAAGATCAAGGAGAAAGGACAAGTTGGAGGGAATCCCATGTATAATAAGAAAGGCACAGCTAAACAGAGGTGTAGTTAATGACAAAATACATCTTTTCCCAGAGACCCAAGTCAATGGACTGAGCTCCGATGAGCAAGTGAGAGTCTGACGCCCATTCCTCAGGAATATGCACTTTACAAATCAGCTCTTATGCACTGTGCACTGAAGCCTTGTCAGAACAGGTACCTGCTATTGCATGAAGGCATAAGAAGTTCTGGGCATGTGTTGTCCAGGAGGGGCTGCTGGTGCTTCTGAAAATGGCATCAGGTTATGTCTGCTGTTTGGCACTAAAATATCCCTGATTCTTTTAATGGTGAAACAAGGAGAGCACCATCTGACATGGCCTGTGAATGGCTGACTCCCAGATGCCATTACCTGCTTGTGGCCAATGCTTTAAAGTTTCATCAACCTTCTTAGTAAGTCTACCTTGTACCTGTGTTGCTTATTCCCATCAGGTCTGAGGAACACTGGTTTAGGTTATCCCTAAAGCAAAGAAGGGTACAGGAGGGGAGCCCAATCAGAATTCCTTGATTACCTAGATTTGCTCTGACAGATTCATTTTCAGTAATTGTGCCTGCACACCTGATTTAGGGCTCCTCAGCAGACAGCAGTGGAAGCTGATTTCTTTGAAGGTAAATACCCAGCAGCCAAGACTGTAACAGACGTTACAGATGGGACCCGTAATTCACTTAACTCTGTCTCAAAACCCCTCTTTTCTATACATTTCACCTCAATATTCTCCTGGGCAATCACTAGGCCTGCTAAATTTGTGGTTCTCATTTAATTCCCTGACATGTTCTTTTTTAAGGCTTTATTTTCAGCTATTGAAGTACAAGAAGTTGCCTGGAGCCTTGCTTTCCACAAAAGCAACAACAGACTTCACTCTTGGTAACTAAAATGGAATGATTTCCATTTTGGTGTGAACATCTCTAAGGGTTTTTCTGAGCCCACCTGCACTTTTCCACAATAGTCTGTGTTTCCAATGGCTGCAAATCTTTTCCTGCTCTGCCAGTGGAGGGCACAGCACCCAGACCAAGCCCTGTCCATAAAGTAACTTACTTTGAGATTAATGTCGTGGAATTAGGAAAAGTGAACACATCCCCTCCGCCCTTGGGTTTCTTAATTCATCTTACATCAGGAGCTCCCCTGGGCAGGGGCATCAAGCTGCAGGGAGTCAGGGTCAGGGACAGCCCTAGCAGGAGTCACCCAGCAGACACCAGTGCATCCCCTTTGGAAAGGGGCCCAGGTCATTCAGGTGGTCACACAGCCATGGTCACACAGCCGTGACATCGCTCAGGTTGAGAGGCAAGCACTGCCTATGGCACCTCACTGAGGCAGAATGTAGATGCACACAAGGGTGCCATGCACAGGTAGTCGTTCTTTTCATGGATTGCATCAGAAATGTTACCGAAATCACTACAAATTATGTCTGCTGTGTAATCTTTCTTCTTTTACCTAGTCTATAATTACAGCACCTACAAACAAAAAAAAACACCAAACGGTATTGGATTTTTCTGTCATGATCTGTGTTTAGGGTTTGGCAGGATTCAATTTTAATTTCAACTTCAGTGATAACACTCTATTAGCTGTGTTTTTTATTTATGGTTACACACTGCTCATTTATACAGATGTAAATATTTTTCTACTTGTATTCAGGAAAGTGCTACTATCATTGGTTGAAAGAAAAGCAGCTTCTCTCTTTTGAGTAGCTGCGGTGATTTCAAAGAGATAGGGTCTACAAATTCATCTACCATCAAAAATTTAGCCCTAATCTATACAGAAAAGAAATGACAAATACATTACAAAACCCTTCCTGACAGAGCCTGTCCATGCTCTATTTTCTAAGAATATAGCACAAGGTGATAACATGAATCACAAATAACATTCAACATGAGTTTGAGCAAGCTAAAAAATGTTCTTTTTTTCTTTAGAGGAGGTAGAAATAAATTTTGTTATTAAAAACAGAGATGAGCTGAGAAAAAAAAATATTGTTTTAAGTATTTTGCGCATTTAGATAACCCAAGAAGATCCCATATGGAATATGAGCAAGTGTTAACAGAAAGATCATTAATCAAGTACTACGCCTACTGGAAACAAATCCCACAACAGCTTAGGGAAAAAGCAGACAAAAAGTTATCCTGTGGTTAGATAAGTAAATGGATGTCAGTGTGGGAGCATGAAGGCAGAGAGGAAGCAGCATGAGACTGTGAGAAGCTAAGGGTTAGGCATTTCATCATCTGACTCTCCAGTACCCCAGGAGTCCTGTACCAATCAACTGATATCCAACCAGTGGAAAAAGTTTCCTGAATCGAGGCTGCTTGCTAGAGAGCATGACAATGTTCTCCAGGAGGAAATCTCTGCTTTATCCAGGAGAATTGATCCCCAAGACTGCAGTGTGACCTGTGTGGGCACACACATGAGGTTTCCTCTGACTCCAGTCAAGATGAAGGAAGGCTGTGGGATGGTGGGCACGTCATCTGCATTGTCCCATCCAGAGTGGTTACCTCCTGTCCAAGGTATCCAGGCAGGAAGCTCCTCCCCACCTTCTTCCCCCCACACGCAGGGCAGTCCAAAACAGTGCTACTGGGAACTCCAGTGGTTGCTCAGTAATGCTGAAAGCTGAGAAACATTATGCCAAAATTTTCATGCACAAAGGGAAAGGCTTAATTTTGAAAGAATTCATCATGGCGTGGAATAATTGGTCCCTACACACAGGAAAGATGGGAGTTCTTGATTCAGGGCTGCAGAGTGGGGGAATGGGAGATGACTGCTACCATCTTGATGCTGGTATTTTTTGCTGAGTGATTTGGCAGAGCAAACCAAAACAAGCCAAGGCTGTAACTGTTTTCTCTCCTCACCCTAATAATCCTTAGTGCTTTGAAGAAATTACCACTAAGCATTTTGCACAAAGTATTTGTGGAACAGACATTAAGAATTATTGTTAGTAAGAAAATAACAGATATTAATGAGCATCTTCCCCCAGCTAGTGTACCAGTGGAAAATTTGTGAGTCCTAATGTGCACCAAATTTGAAAAGTAAGATTTTAATTCCATCCTGAAGGGTATTTAAATCTGAAAGAAAATTATCAGCTAACTAACTAGGGGATCTGAAAAACAATTGTCAGAGCTGAAACGTCCTTACTTCCCCCCACAAAAGCAACCAAGTCCATCAGTCTCAAAGTTTTTATTCAATACTGCACTGCCAGGAAATGTTTTCAAATTCAGATGAAGGGAACAAAAATAATAAGAATTCTAAATATATCATTAAAAGCTTTATGTGGCAAATAACACAGACGTTAGGTCACCAGGACCTTAAGAGTCCTTGACTGATGCCAGAGATGTGGCCATGCAGCAGCACGAGAGAGAGGAGTGCCCCAGGACTTGTGTAACAAGATGTTCTCTTTTTCCACGTGCAATGAACAGCTCTATACAAAGTCAGAGGAGAAAGCAATGCTCCAAAGCCTCCTCACTTTACAGGTTGGGCAGAGATGCTTTTGTGATGAAGTTTAGTTCTTGATAGGTCCAAATTCATAGCATTTTTTGGTCTACCCTGAAATTTGATGCAGCTCACAGAGGGAGGGAGGTTGAAGTTGTGGACTGAGGGAAGCAGACAGGATGCACCAGTTTCCGGAGATGGCTCTCCTGATAACAGGTGCTCTTTTAGCTGTGCGTGCACGCATGAATAAGTACAGATGTGTGTGAAGACTGGGGGAAGCAAACCATGGCTTCTGAACAAGCTCAGTCTCTCAGCACATACTCTGCTGTGTCTTGACACCAGTTCACCTTTGATGACACAATACTGGCAGCAAACCTCAGGAAGCATCTGTTTGCCTTGGTAGGTAAATGAGTAGCAGCTGGGAAAAAACAGAGTTCATGTGGGGACAGAGGCATTGAAGGGCTTTCTCAGCTATTGATTTTTACGTGTTCTCAAGGGAGCAGAATAGGGAAACAGATTTTGTGTCAGGCCTGGTTACCCAGAAATTTCTATATTTTGCCATCCAGCCCAATTTACAGATTGATTGAACCTGGTTAACACTGCTTAATAACCATCACAAATTATCATTGAAGCAAATTATTAAATGCTTTAGAAAAATCCGTTCTAAATCCTTGCTAAAGGATTTGTGTATCTTAAGTTGCTACACAAAACATTTTGTGTGAATCACAGAATATCCTTAGCTGGAAAGGAACCCCCTAGGATCATCAAGTCCAACTCCTGGCCCTGCACAGGACATCCCAAGAATCACACCATGTGCTCAAGAGCATTGTCCAAACTCTTCTTGAACTGTCAGGCTGGTGCTGTGACCACTCCCCTGGGGAGCCTGTTCCAGTGCCCAACCACACTCTGGGTGGAGAACCTTCTTCCTGATATCCAACCTAAACCTCCCCTGACACAGCTTCAGGCCATTCCCTCGGGTCCTGTCACAGGTCACCACAGAGAAGAGATCAGTGCCTGCCCCTCCTCTTCCCCTCATGAGGAAGTTGTAACTGCAATGAGGCCTCCCCTCAGTCTCTTCTTCTCCAGGCTGAACAGACCAAGTGACCTCAACCTCTCCTCATTCAGCTTCCCCTCCCGGCCCTTCACCATCTTCACTGCCCTCCTTTGGATGCTCTCTAATACTTTAATGTCTTTCTCATATTGTGGCACCCAAAACTGCCCCCAGCACTCGAGGTGAGGCTGCCCCAGTGCAGAGCAGAGCGGGACAATCCCCTCCCTTGCCCGGCTGGTGATGCTGTGCCTGATGCCCCCCAGGACACACTTGGCTCTCCTGGCCACCAGGGCACTGCTGATTCATGGTCACCTTTCCACTGACCAGGACTCCCAGGTCCCTTTCCATGGCACTGGTACCAGTCTGTATGTTCATCTGGGGTTGCTCCATCCCAGGTGCAGAATCCAGCACTGACCTTTGTTGAACTTCATACAGATGGTGATTGCCCAGCTCTCTGATTTGTTGAGGTCTCTCTGCAGGGCCTCCCTGCCTCTGAGGTACTCAACAGCTCCTCTCAATTTACTTTCATCAGCAAACATATTTGGTATGCCTCCAAGTCCTGTGTCCAAGTTTATGGAGATGTTGAATAGACATGTTAAAGAGAATACTGAGCTCTATCACAGGAGAAAACCAGTGGTGACTATCAGCTGGGATGGCAATTGCCACCCACATGGCCCAGCTATCCCTTTCTACAGGTGGGTATTGCATATCAACAGGGTGTTGGGGTTGTTCTTGTCCAGTTTCCCACTCTGCCCTCTGCACAGACAAACCTCAGGCATCCTGAGCAATTCAGGTACTGGGTGGACAGAGGACACAGATCACAGCATCTCTTCCCCCGTACCCCACAGGCTTTTTGCTCCTGTCCAACCTCATCCTGCTCATAAAGGCATTGCAATTACTACAATTTTGCAAGAATACCCAAGATATTAAGATGTAGTTCCAACTCCCTGTATTCCTTGGATTCCTTATATCTGTCCTTGCACCACGTGGTGGTGTGCTCACTCCCCTGCTGACACTTCTGAACCAAAGGTCCCCTCAAAATACTTCATATGGAGGTGGGGTGTGCAGGATGGCATCTAGTAGCCATTTGCACACAACTCTTTGAGAAATATCTGCAAGGGCCAACTCAAAACACAGCTCTGCCTTTCCATGTATCCCTCTCCCTCAGCTGCTCACTCAGCTCTAATCATTAGGACCCAATTGCTTCAGCAAAGGTGAATGCATTGACAGGGTCTTTTGCATACTGTTGTTCATGAATCCTTGTTCCTGTCACACAGTAACCATAACTACTGCTTTTCTAGACCTTTGGCTGATGGTCTCAGCAGAAGAAAAAAATAAAAAGAACCAGCAGAAAAGGGAGGGTGCAAAATCAGACATCTTGGAAATAAAAACAACCTCTTGCCTCTTGCTATTAAAGTTGTTCCCTTTAGGTCAGAGCCCATATGCACGCACATGTGCACACATTGCTTCCTCTACTCCACAGTGCCTGGGGTAGTTTGTCTAGTTTTAAATTGGCCAAAGTAGATGAAGGGTGGCAGAAGGTTATTTTTAATCTGTTAATGTGTTATGGGAGACTGTTACAGCAAGGAACCGTAGAAGATGGGGAAAGGCAGAGGGAAAATGTGAAATAAGTTTGTTTGAACTAAGGGAACACATGATGTGAGAATTTCAACGCTCCTTGTACCAGACTTTTATAGTAGCAAAAAAAGAACATATTTTTCCCCCTTTTCTTACTCCCTGAGAGGACATGTCCCTATGTAGAACATGGGAGTCTTGGCTTGACTGAGTCTGTGGTAAAGGGATAAGGGACCACCTCACAACTGGACTTCTCCAGAAAGCTCCTGGCTGATTACATAGCTCAGCATAACAAGAAATGTCACCACTAATACACCCAGGAGCTCTGGATTTTGCACCACACTGTTAGCCTGCCTGACCCCGGGAGATGGTGGGACCTGACCAGACAGGCAATCAAAGGACATCCTTTTCCCTCAGCAGCTGTCAGGTCCCTGCTATTCCCACTCCTTCCCCTACGAAATATCAATTTATTCCTGCTTCTCATGCTTATTCTGTGTTTTTCTCCCTTTTTTCCTTCACTTTATATAAGAGAATTCTTAGCAATTTCAGACAGGTCCAGCTGTGGTTAATTTGTCATGGAGAAAATAATATCAAATGGAGCAGTGCTGAGGAAACAAACAGCCCAGTGCAAAGCCTTCCCCTAATTGATTGATGAAAAGAAAATTAGGGTTGCCTCCAGAAACAATTTCCATAGCAATGGGAATAGAAAGGAAGCTGTGCTGCAGATTGTGGGTGACCTGCTGCGGCTCTTTGGCCTCTGAATTGTGCCAGCCAGTGTGCCTGGAGCTCCCACCCACAGCCAGTGTGCATGCACCAGGCTAGCATGGGACCACTCTGCCACTGATGGACCCCCAGGGCATGAAACAGCACAGGCTGTGTCCGTGGCCAAGCCCAGTCTGGGGGCTGTGAGCACAATGCCATACTGAGAGATGGAATTGAGCTGCCTCCTCCCACTCCGATCCTCCTCAAAAGAAACAGATGCCATGTTTTGTGGGCTTTTCTCTTCCCTTTGTATTTCTTTCAGGAAAAAAAAGATTCTGCCTCAGCTTGAGTACTGATTGCTACCACTTCAAAAGGACTGACTTTCTTTTATTTTCCCTGTAACAAAATCATCCAGGAGACTTCCCAGCAGGAGTTTTTCCCCTTCAGAAAAAGTTCTGCATGTGCCCATGGCAACTGGGGCACAGTGGCAATTATTGGGACCATGTTCTTCGTTTTTGATGGTTAAGGTGGCTTGCATTAAAACTGACTAATGATATGGGGGATATCTTTTATTTGCTTGACTGGAGATATCTTAAGGAAGGCCCAGTTTCAGGGAAGGAAGTTCACTGCAGGAGTCTCAGGGTGGGGAAACACAGTCGCCCACGTTGCCAGCTGCTTTTGAAAACCTTGGTCATGCAAGATTGTGTGTGCCTTTTGTTTGCCAGGCAGGCCACAAAAAGCAAAATCAAGTTCCTGGCAGCTAAATCATGAACAAATGTTACTCTTAATTTGGTGTAGTACAAAATTAACAGTTTACAAATTTTAATAGACCTTGGAGAAAAAAAACAGCTCAAAGAGAAAAACAAAAAACCAACCCTAATTCTGGACTTGGAGCTTTAAAAAATAAATTAATCCATTTTCATAGTTGTCCATTGGGCACACCTCTCTCAAGTCTTACATTTACCCATGCATAATTCCTGCTCTGTAATGGCTCAGTCCTGAGGGGAATTCAGCACCTAGATAGGAGGAGCCATTTCTCACAGCACAGGTGCTATCACTGGCTTCACTTCTATGTTTTAAAGCCATGTCCCCCTCAAAGCCAGAATGCACACTGCTGCATTTGGCAACGTTTTGATTACTGGTTATGACCAAGACAGCCTCAGAAGAAAAGAAAGGCAAGGCCAATGTGATTTTCTCTGTGCTGCCTTTGTAGGGCTCACCTTTTTCAACAGCCATTCCTGAAAGAAATGGAAGGGCTGTCACTAAACAGCCTCTCTCCTAATGAGCATCCTCTTCGTTATTGTCATCAGTGCCTGCAGTGTGGAGAACATGTAGGAGAAACTGTGAAAGGAAACAACCTGAAGACAGAGAGAGAAACAAAGCTCTTTCCCGACATAAACAATTCTACAATTCTACTATTCTATGATTCTATGACATGTAATGCACCAATTGACCTGAAGATGGATTTCTCTTGAAGCAACATGACATATTCTTATCTACCTGAATTTATAGAAATAAATTTTACTGCACTGCTTTTTGGGCAGACAAAAGTTAGCAGGCTCGGAGGAGCATCCATATTTCATTAATTTGTAAAAATTTAAAAAGTCATTGTATCAAAGACATGACTTAAGGTGCAACAGAGGGAAAAGGAGCAAGTGGAAACAGGCCAGTGCTGAGAATGAAGTTGTGCATTGGCAAAAATTTCTACTATTTTGCTAAATACCCTTTGAACAGCATCGTCTTTCTGGGGAAAACTGGAGGTTTGTATCGAAAAGCTATTGAAGTAATGCTATGTTTGGAGCATTTTCTGATGTTTAGCTTTCTAGTCTTGTAATTAAAATTTAGGAAGAACATGCTCTGTTGTTGTTGCTGTTGTCAATTTTTAGTAAGAAATCTCTCCTTCCCTACCTTCACTAGGGAATGAAAAGCTTGCACTTGATGCAGAGCTAGAACGAAAGACACACAAGGAGAATGACAAAATTAGACAAGTCAAAGCACCATGATTTTTTTTTCTTCTTCTTCTACTCTTTGGTACTTTCTCTTCTTAGTTTTTTGTCACTTTTTTTCTACTTGTCAGGCCTCTTCTTTTAGACTATCAGCTTTTTCCACAGGGATTGCTACTGAGTTTTCACACAGGTTAGCATGTTGTGGTCTTGACTGGCAGAGGGTTAAGGGTTACAGCATATGCCAGTCACTGCAGACAGACAGCTAGGTGGAAAGGTCATTTGAACAGCCCTTTGCTATAGTAAACACTAGAGGAACCCAAACAAGAAGGTTGAAGTATTCAATCAAAAAAAAAAAAAAAAAAAAGAAGAAGAGAGTAGAGCCCTTGTTCTTAGGTTAACAACCAGCAGAGAATCATCACAACCAGAGCACTCCTGCTGTTTGAGCATTTGTCAGTCCCTGGAGACTGTTGTTGCTGAAGGCTGGTAGTTTTGCTATGTGCTGTATTTAGCTCCAGCTTACAGTCTTACATGCCATCAGCCCCAAGGCAAGACCACATATTTGCTAGCTGTACTTGAGCCATCCTCCTCAGCTTGAACTTAAGCACTTGCTTTATGACCTTACTAGGTCTGAGTTGGCAAGGCCCTGGTGCTTGTTCACATGTATTTACAGGGGAAGCTTGATGCTCAGATGGAAGTGGCAAGAAACAATTGTTTCTGGAGAAAACAATCAGGACCGATAGGGTAAGGACAGACATGACATTGTCAGCAAGGGATGGGAGCTGATACCACTAGGGTGGTGTTTTAAATATACTCTTACACGGTTTATTTGCAAAGAACGAACATAATGCTCCTAGAGATGAAGAACTCCACCTGCTCTAGAGATGTAGCTATAGCAACCTCCACATGATTACATTGCTAATCTGCAGGTGTTGAAGAGGCATAGATAGATGCTGTTGAGTAATTCAGCTTCAAATAGATACTTTGATCTGCATAACAGCTTGCATTCATGTCCCAAATATGGATCATTTCCAGTTCTGCAATTCTTCCTTATAAAAGCAACATTCTTATCCTTTCTTTTGTAAGAGAAGTCTTAAAACTTGCCCATGTTATCTAACGAGATAATCAGCTCCCTTACTTTAGGGTGGGGCAGGAGCAAGGGGAAAAGAAACCTTTTCACTGCCTAAAATGCCCAAATTTTTTGTTGCATGTTTTGTCTGAGTGACTCTCCAATGGGAACAAAACTGAACAAAAGACAAAACTTGTTCTACTTTCCTGTATACAAGATGTGCTGATGAATTAATTCCATCTTCGCATTAAAGACGGTCTATTCCACTGCAGACTCTGGCAGCAGTGTCTGAACATGTACCAGATCAGGTCATGCTTCATTAGCAGCCATAACACTGTTAAGAACATCAAGCTAAAGTCTGTCCTGCTTTACTCTCCACAAGGTGCCATTGAACTTGGTGGGTTGCCTGGGATGGAAGTCAAGGCAGAATATGGCTCACCATCAAACAGCTCCAAAGGAACCTGGACCTTTGATAGGCGAAATCTGCAATTCACTGATTCAATAAAAGAAAGGAATTAAAGAGCTCCAAGAGAAAAATGACCCTTCATTGTATTCCCCACCAATCTGCCAGAGCACTCCTTTGAAAGGCTAGTTCAGCCACACACCCATCATTTCATGAAAGCTGGTTAAGGGCATTTGATGAAGCCTCTAAAGTCTATATCACATGCCCCTTTCCTTCTTTTCCTTTTTTTATTTTTTTGTCAACTGAACATCCCACAGCCCAGTTGCTGCCCTCACTTCCTGAAGCACCTACACTGCCCTGCTTCCTGCCCCCATTTCATTTTTGGCTTCACAGGTTTCTGCACAATCACCTTATTTATTTACCTGAATGACTCTTCTGTGTTAAAGAACAACAAATTAAAACAGAAAAGCCATTTGAGATTCACTGGTCAATGTTGAAATCTTGCCTTTCATATGAAGACCATGCATGTGACAGTGGACCACGGCACAAGACCTGACTGTTCTGTCCATGGGAGCCTTTCTCATCTCTTGCCTAGGACACAGATCTTTCAGAAAATTGTTGATAAATTCAGACTTTCTTCATTCCTTCCCACAGCTCCCACTGCCTTTCTTCTGCCTTTACTCCTGCCTCACTGACTCCCTGTCCCTATCTCTGTGTCCTGCACTTTGTTATAGCCCCAGCCCTCTTGCACCCTCTGCCCTGGCCATCTGGGCCAGCAGAAGCCTGCCACCAGGAGCCACCAGGCTCCTCCACCTTCCACTCTGGAAGATGCTTCAGACTCTGTCCCTGGCTCCTGCGGCTTTTCCTCAGTGCCACCCATCACTGTGTGACCCTGGCAGTGGGGGTTACTCATCCCTTGCAGGGTTAGGGGACAGCTGGAGAGGGGAATCACAGAATCCATCTTGGATGGAAGGAAGCTGCACATTGGCTTTTGTTGTGCTGGTCCTGGGTCTCCTGCACGCTCAAGCCTTGTGCACTGAAGAGATTGGTCCTGCCTGGTTATGCTCTAGTAACCACACTTGCCACCTCAGGGGGTCAGGCTGAAATCACAAACTCCCTCTCAGTATGGCCATGTTAATTATACGCCTCTCTTCTCACTACGTATTAATTAAATTTTCCATTAATTTGTCCAATACTCTGCCTGATATTGATATCAAGTAAACTGGGCTATATTTACCTACATGGTTTCATTTATCTCTGAATTTTTACACAGTATTGACACTGAACTATGAGAATGTCCTCATTATTAAAAATATTAATATTAAAAATTTACATACACAAGCTAAAAATACCCTTCTTTGACTCTTGTGGGCCATTTTTCTGGACCTTCCAACTTAAAAAATGAGTTAACCCTAGTGAAAATTGTTCAATATCTTTCTTAATTAGTAATATGTCAGAAAATACATTATTTCAAATAGCAGAAATAATTGTTGAACAGTTTGGGGGTTTTTTTCATTGTTATTAATGACTGGGCTGTCTTAGCTAGTAATGAGTCTGTGGCATTGATAGTTTTTCTGCTATTATTTATATGTTTTCAAGAAAATCCTTCTTTTTCAACAAAGTCTGACCAGCCATGAAGTTTTTTCCTGATGTCTTTAGTATCCTTTATCAATTTTCTACACCTCATAAACTCTTATTTATATGGATTTTTATTACCTCCCCCTTTTTGCCGTATGTTGCATATTGCTTTTTAATTCATTATTCCTGCCTTCATTCTTCTGATGCAAGAGAATATGCTTTTCACCAATATTATTCAGCTCCTTTACTGTGAAATAATGGCTTTTTGGCCATTTAATATGTGCTTCTACCTAACAATTTTTTACACTCGGTTTCACTTGTAACTTTTCCAGTTTGGGAAACTAGTGTCTTTAACTATTGAAGGTGTGTGACACTTGGAGTTACACAGCTCGTCAGGGCAGTGATGGCAGCCTGTTCTTCCTGCTTTGCACAGTTTTCCTTGCTGAAGGAGGACACCAATCTGCACTAGGACTGGGGCTGCAAAGGATCTCCCCTCTCTGAACGACACTGTTTTGGTTTCATAGGTGTGTGCAGTTTACAAAGCCATTCCCTGACACAGAGGCAGAGCAGGTTTGGTGCCTCTGATGTGCTGTGCCCACCATCCCCAAACCAGCAATGATGGGGAACGTGCCACCTTCCCTCTTACAGCCTGTGCCCTGCCCAGGCAGGCTTTACCCAGCACTTTTAACATTGCCATCATACAGAGCTTCCCACCTCCTGAAAGGTGGTTTCAGGGGGCCACTTATATTGGATTTCTTCCCATCAGGGATTACTTTCATTTCCTCCTGCTTGTTTCCCAAACTTTTCTTATTTGTCTATAAATGCATGGAAAACAAGGACTCTGATGCCAGAGAAGATGGGAAGCATCTCTGGTCAAATAGGAACCCCTGACCCACAGAGACCCATGGGAATGGGAAGCTTGGAGAGAGAAAGAGGCTGGCTCAGAGGTCAGGACAGGGCTGAACTGAACACTCCTTTTTAATCCTCCACCTCAACTGCGAGACTTATCCTTCCTGCCGAATTGCTTTTGAGTTGTATTGCTCCCAGATGTGCAGAAGTGTTTTTTGTGAGCCCAAATAGCCTCTCAGTTATCTAGCTGAGAGGGAAATGTCATATATTGCTGGAGGAAAATCTTAATTTTCTCTCTGTATGTGCATGTTAGTCCATAGCAGAAATAGTTCCATCTACAAAAACATTATTTTGGGAATCAAAATCAGCACTTTTTTTTGTTTGAATGTGCTATTTTTCACTTTGCTTGGCACTTCAAGAGGAAGGTCATGTGGCAAATCATTACACGAGCAATGTTTATCTCTGAAGAACTCTGTCAAGAATTGCTTTGAAAAATGTTTGGGTAGTGCCTTTTTTGAACTTGTCAACAGCTCCATTATTCAAAGCCAATTTATGCAAAATCATTTGTTGCACAGGTATTTTCATTTTAATTGTAGAAAGAAGCCTGGGGAGGGGAGGGGGAGGGGAAAGAAAAATGCCAATATTTTTGAAGCAGGAATAGTCTTTTTTAAAATTTTAATGTTATATTGTGTCACGTGTACACCCATGGATTCTATCGGACATTCAGGGAATTGTTGTTTAGAGATCACTTGGGCAGGCCTGATTGGTGCAGCTGAGGCAGCATCAACCCAGGTCAGTCCAGCCTGTGCACTCACACACCACAAGCACAAGTACACATCTCTGTGTGCATGCACATACACACCAAATGACAACTTTTATTGGCCTTCACTATTTTTAGTAGTCTTTAAAGCCTTACACAGGTTGCCATATCTTAGACAGACAGCTTTTAACACCAGCTGGTTTGAGTCTGCTAAGTGTTTTATCTAGCAGATTAGATTACACACCCTAGGGAAGAGAGCCATTTAACCACGTTGTGCAGCAGGTAAAGTGCTTTGGGGTCTGTGTTGTGTCATTAAGACCAATATGAGGAAGCAGCAAGACTTATCTTAATCTTGCTGATTGCCTCAATTAACACGGTCCCTGTAGTGTCCTCCTTGATATCTAATCCCCACAGTTTCTTGTTCTGTGTCTTGCTTTGACACTGTTATCAGATCATTACTACGGGTATAAAAGTACATATTAAGTCAGCGAGGATGTGGTAGTTATTTAGAGAAGTCACGTACTTAATTAGTATGGAAATCAAGCAATGGACTACTAAGTCTTTCACATAAGGCAAGAAATGAACTAGATACGGGCCCTAAAAATAAATTTTTTTTCATAAATAAATAAATAAATGGGAAAATACACAGAAAAGAAGGGTAATTATAAGCAGAATTCAAAAGCTATGCCATTCATAACAACCTATCTACTCCTGGCAATCACTTTCATCATTTGGAAATAACTCATACACAGCAACATGAGCAAGCAGCAAAAAGAGGGGGTTTGTCCTCCCACATCTCACACATCCAAGATGTAGTGAAATTATCTCTTACACTCATGGGACTTTTCCTCATTCCTGAGGGTAGCCTCTACTTCCAGAGCAGCTCTGAGTGCATTTCTCCGTCATGCAAAGACAAATAAACAAGAAGATTCAGATCTAGCGAACTTGATGGAATGATAATCTATATCTTTGCAGCCAATTCTGCAGATGATGCCTAGCATAAAGATTGCTGTGTTAAAGAAAAAAAAAGCCAACAACAACCCTAGCTGAGAATAAAAGTCAGTTTGGGAGGCTGACAACCTTGAACTGGCAATGAGTGCTGCTACCAGAAGCAATCACATGGCTGAAATTGCTTTCTGCTCTCTGATGTGCCATCTGATGCTCTGGATGGCTTTCAACAAGTGTCCCAGGGCCAGGATGCTGCGGTGAGTGAGCACAACCATCACAGCGAGAGCACCTGCGGGCCCTTCCCCAGGGCAGCAGGGAGGCAGGCAGCAGTCCTGCTCCCTGTGGGCACCCTGCACAGAAACCTCATCTTGAGGATTATGTCCCCATCAGTATGAACTCTCTTTCCTCTGAAAGGAAAGGTCTCAAAATGAGACCCCCCCACTTAAGAGATTTTCCTTCTTTTTCCTTTTTTCCCCATGCCATCTTACCCACAGTGTGCAATACATGGGATCATGTTTTGGAGAAGAATGGTGGAGAGTGAAACGTTCATTTCAAACCCTGCATATTTAATCATGTCAATCCCTAAATATTTTATCTGGATCAATCTTTTATATCAGTTCAGCACTCACTGGCTCGCTGGGCAACTGCCACAAAAGAGCGCAGCAGAGGCTCTGATGGTGAACAACTGCTGCAAAGACTTTTTCCTCCCTTCTTTCCTCTGCCAAAATTTTAAGCAAGCTACACCTGTTTCTGAGCCAGAAAACCCACACTGTCTTTTGTATTGCCTTTCCTAAGTGACTTCCTGACTGCATGTTACAGAGAGATGACAGGGCAGGACCAAAAAGAAATATTTCTGGAAGAGCAACAGATCTCCGCTAGTGTAAGAATATTCCTATCCTTGCTGCTCACAATGCAAACAACACTTCATTTGCATTTCTGTGGTTTAAATGTAAATGGTCTAAGATAAGTCATTGTCAGACTCCTGTAAATATTGATGACTGCTCCGGGACCTGGTTTGTAACCATTTCTTTCTCTTCTGTCACAGTCTGAGTGTGACATATTAGCAGAGATGTGGATGGAGCTTCTGGGGGGGAAAAGAATAGTTTTGCTTAGTGGGTGACAGCAAAAGAAAAGTAGGAACTTAGGGAGGAAAATTTCCAGATGAATAATGAATTGAGCCAGGTTGGAGACTGGTGAATGTTAATTAGAAATCTGACATATCATCGGCCTCCCGCCTTAGTGCTCGCTGCACTCAAAGGGACGCTCAGTACCAGCCGCACGCCCTTGTGTTCCCCACCTCTTGGGGACTGTAATGCCAGTGAGGGAGCCTGTTGTGGGACCAGGAGACGTGCAGCACCCAGGCTGGGGACAACACTACTGCTTTTCTCATGCAGATGAAAGGACAGAAGAAAGTGCCAGCAAAAATGATGGGAACAGTTGACTCAGTGGCCACCCCACCTCCCTCCAGAGAATATCAGCAGGTCTGATGAATTGTATTCAATTTGTCTATTGTGAATAGATCCTGACACTTATTCCTTCTGCTTTTATTTTTTTTTCCTAATGACAGTTTCAATACTCCTATCTGAGATGTCTTGGTGAAGTGCCTGAAGTTACAAAGGAGGGAGAGAGAACATCAATCTGCATCTGCTCTCTCCTGCAGAGAGTTGTCATCAGTCATCTTGTCTGGACTAGCAGGTGAGGGATAGTATGACCCAAAGGGCAGCCCTGGGACAAGGAGGCAGGTGAGGTTCTCCCAGACTGTGCTATGAGAAGGTCACATCCTTGGGCCTCAGTTTCTCCAACTCTAAAATGAGAAAAACACTTATTGTTCCAATTTATTTCATGTCTTAGAGGAAAAGTACTCAGTAAGTGCTATGGTTTATTATTCTAATGTGACTGTAAAATCATGATGTCTTTATTGCAAAATGATCTTTAAAACATGAAGCATTAGGATGGTGACTGAAATCATTAGTATCAGATTGTTCTGCTTTTGCCCTGTCACATTGATACTTCAAAGTAAAATTGTCCTGTGGGCGTTCATAAGATTTTATAAGGATAACTTGTCTTTTCAAACCTTGTTCAGGAGGGCAAAAAAGCCTCCAGATGTTTTCTTAATGAAAAAGGACTAAGGTTTCTGTCTGCTTAATTCTGAAGCTGTCCTTTAATATTTAAATTACAAACCCACTAACAATCAATGTGATGAACAATCACCAGGATGAAAATGAGTCTCCAGTTGTTCAGAAGTGGTGCAGGCAAATGTCCCCATACCTTGGTCCCATCCAAGGCTTGTTGAGCTCACTGAGACATCGAAGGCAGGAATGCCGTGGTTCCCTATCCCTCCCTCCCTCTGCCAGCAGAAAGGGAGTGAAGGTGTCTCTGCTCTCTGGTGTGAGTGTCTGCCGGCAGGGGCCACGTTTCTCTGCTCCTTTGGGATGCCTGACACTGAGCACAGGGAAGCCACCCCCATGCCACAGCTCTCTTGGGTACAACCACTGCAGAAATACAGTACAAACAAGATGGCACCATGCACTGTGCAGCTGCTGGGCTTGTAAAGTGTCTGGTTCTCCAGAACTGCCCTATCTTCTCTGTCTCAGGCTGTATTACCACCAGGTTGAGCAGGGCGTGGCTCCTTGTCCTGCCCCTCCATCCTCTTTCAGGCTGGACTGCATTGCAAAATTATGTTCCCTCTTCTGACAGAAAGTCCAAAGCCATTTCAGCTGTCTCAGTGAGTGCACTCTGCTATGAGGGAACACACCAGGAACAGCTTTTTTCCATCAACAGCTCCACTGGAGCAACTTTCTCACTCCCCTTCAACTCGTCATTCCTGGATCTTTCTTTTCCTTGCATACACATTTTGCAGATCATGAACATGCTTGTGGTTGCCTGTGGTTGCCCTGTTTTGACCCAACCCACAAGTGCCAGGAGGGAAGCTTTCTTCCCTTTTTTTTTTCCCAGCCTAGCTATTTAGCAAAAACTGCTACTGGCAAATGTGTTTATTTGCTTTTTCACTCCTTTTTTTCCCCGCCAGTTCTCCCAAATGACCTTGGGATTTGCTAGGCAGTTTCCAAACAATTTTGATCAAATGAAAGTGGCTTCAAATGCTACAAATATAACAATGAATTAAATATGTCTGGAGTTGTTCCCTGGCACAGAACAGTTCTTTCTTGCCCATGTGATTCAACAACTTTTTCCCAACATTGTGTACTTGGAATGGTCCTGAGCTTCACTCTTACATCTTGTCCAGGAATTGATGGATAGGTGCTGGTCAGCACAGGCCAGACTGGGGTAAGGGGTCACAACCATTGTGTGCTGCATACATGACAGTGTGTCCATAGCCACATCTTAGTTTTCTCAGATGGATGTATCCAGTGAATATGCCTGAAAATCAAACAGAGATGAAAGCCAGATAGCAGAGAGCCAGGAATCTACACCAAGTCATCTCCTGACACTGGAGAGCCTGGACACAGGACAGCCTCACAACAAACTTGATTTCATCAGCTCAGGAATGAGTTGGTAGTGATTGTGAATGGAGATGCTCCAGGTCTGTGTGGATGGCCTGAGCCAGGGCCATTAGCTTGTACAGCACTGCCCATGATTGCTTCAGAAAATGTGTGGGAAAGTGCTGTTCCCAGGCCCTCACATCAAAACTTTAACAAGGTCACTGGTTGTGTGCCAGGCAAAGGAGCCATCTCACTGTCCCCTCTATCACATGGTCTTGGACTGAGCCCTAGATGGTGTGATAGAGGTCACAGAATGTGCTTTTCACAAGCAATGATGCAGCCAGTCCTGATTTAAATGGAAAGAGCCTCTAATGGGCTGTAATCCCACCACCATCTGAAGTGGGAAGTATTTGTGGCCCCCAAAGAAGTGCAACCCAAAGGGACTGCAAAAGGCTGGCAGAGGGTTTTGAAGTGTCTGAAATATATAGAGGACATCCCACAGGCAAAGCTGGTGCCCACAGCAAGTCACCAGGTACTGGGCAGGAAGGAGACAAGTGCTTCTGCCTTTAACTCTTCCTCAGGAATCCACAAGTTCATGTCTGGCTCAACAATTAGATTTTCAAAGTCCACATGAGCAATTTCAGGTTTTGAGGAGGTGCTTTCCGCAGGGTTTCAGGGAACCCCCTGTTTTGCATAGGTCTGTGATATACAGCAACATCTCTAAATTTAATGTCACAAGTGAAGTCCAGTGAAGGAGACACCAATACTGTGGCTCTGAAGCATCTATTGAGTATGACTAATGCCTAGTTTTATGGCAAACAAGTCCATTAGCATTTAAATTGATTCTTAAATATTTTTGTAGAAATTCACAGCAATATAAGCCTTAAATCCAGGACTGGTAATATTGTGATTTTTATGTCTAATTTTAGATTTAGTTTTTAGTCCGATAGATTGCAATTATAAGGCCATGAAATTTCAGAGAGCTGCTTTAAAATGCACAGATTTGTGTTTTGCCTTTAATGAGTAAAAGAAAAAAGAAAAAAAAAAAAAGGAAGTAGGCATTATCCCATGTCCCTACGCAAAACTGATGCCAAATCCTGATACTCTTGGACATAAACCCCTCATACGTTCTAGTTACACGGCAACAGTCTTTGCCTGTCTCAGCTGTGTACTTCAGACCATCAGTTTCCCTGATAAATATCTCCACCCACTCTGGAAGCATTAAAAAAAATGTTTCATATGGGTACAAAAAGGCAAAAAGGCAAAACTCAGCATAAGCCAAACCTGTGTGGCTTTTCAGTGACCTTTGTGATTGGGAGTATGTTTTCGCTACATTTATTTGATCCTGGTAGTTAATGTCACCCCATGTAAATCCTTAAGAGTTTTGTTATTTTGAGAGGTGGGATTTCTCCAGATGTGGTTTCCATGGCTGAGAACTCTGCTGCCACTTACATCGGTCACGACTGAAACGTGAGAATCTTCAGAGACCAACAAGTTAACGAACGGACACTTAGCTATATTGCTCCTCTGCTTGAATCTGTATTTAATTAGCCTAAGGAAGACATAAAGGCTGCTTTTTCAGGTGTGAGTTGCTACAAGACCCTAGGGGAAAAGAAAGAAACTATTTAAGGGAAGGAAGCTCTTGTGCTATTACAGCCACAGAAGGCTGACTTCACTCAGTCCTGCCCTGTTGACAAGTCCTGATAATGTTGTACATGAAACACCCCTTCTCAGGCTTCTTCAGGAGTTCTAATGTGGAAACCATCCTAGATGATGAAGTACCACAACACTGGCAATCCCACGTCTTCAGTATTGCATTAAAAATGGGGAAAAAAAAGCTTGAAAAATATCCTGGTTGACTATTACTGAACACATCTGGTTTTGGTGTGAAAAAGGCTAAGCCAAGCTCTACATGTTTTTTATCCATGTAACAAGCATTGCTGCAGGGAATTTAAGGGTAGAGAGAAATTACTGTCACAGAATTTTATTTTACTGAGCTAAATCCTCAATACAAAGTGTATGTTTCTCTTTACCAATAAAAGGTTGACTAAGAAGTGAATGTCAACAGTTCAGCAGAGTGCATTTCAGTAAGTGCTACATTCACTCCCTTGCCAAGAACATGTATCTGTTGATTAAAACATCGGGCTACTTACACTGTGTTTCATACTGTGTCAAAGGGGACACTGCACAGCCGAGACATGCACATTCCCTCTCCCACGCTCCTTTTACAAAGCATACTGTACTTGTGAAAATCACAGTTAAAAACCTCAGAAAGTTATGTGAAGAACCAAGGTTAAATCAAAAACTTACAATCAATTCATCTTGATGTGATTTAAACTTACCCAGGTGTTCCAGGCCATTCAATGTAATCCATAACTCTGAACCTTTGAAAAGGAGCTGATCCAAATGGGACTGTGAACTGTGCATCTTTGACTACCTACATAATTTATTATAAAGTATAATCCATTTATTTCCATGAACCTAATCCAAACTCCAAGACAGTCAAGAGAAACCTCAACACCGAATTTAAAACCAAAGCCTATTGCATTACCCAAAAAAAAGAAAAAAAGCCAAACAAAACAAACAAAACAAAAACAATCAAATGAATGATGGATTGTTCTGTCTCCACAGAGCACAAAGTGGCTTCAGTTTGAAAGCTCACACTTTGACTTTACCTCCAAAATCTGTCTGTTTTGTGCATGTTGTGGAATGTCATATTTATTAAACCATTTTTCATAGGTGTGCCAGGGCAATAATGTGAAAAGAAAACCAAGTGTAGGTTTGTGCATAACTGACACCACAATTCTGGTTCTGTGCTCAGGGTTTCATGCAGACAGGGGCAGGGAGCAAGACAAGTGTTCCCTGATTTTAACCAGGGTTAGATTAGGCCCTTCACTTTGAGTATGCTTTTGTCAAACAGTTCCTAAAATCAGACAGCTGAGCTCTTTCAGTGCTAACATTTCCCTCATCCAGAGACATCTGACTCTGGCTGAACAATGCTTCCCTCACAGCCCCGTGAGAGGGCTGGGAAACAACTAAATGTGTCAGAAGGAAAACTTGTGGAGGTGCTTGCACACCCCAAACTAAGATGAAGCAGTCGCCTTGCTAAATGTAGCCAGAGGGATTTGACCATAAAAGAGCTGCTACTATCTACCTAAATGGTCTTGCTAGTATCTCTTTCTTTCAGTGACTACATCCTTTTATATCTTATATAGCTGGTGAACCAAACGCATAAACCTTTTCTCCTGATAGCCCATTAGGTATGCTTTTGAGGTACAACCTCAGTAATTACTTCCTTCCAATGTAATTGTATTTTAATTACACATTTAAGGCCAAATTCCTTCCTCATCCATCCCAACTAGAACTCTCTGAAACCTTATTAATTTTAATTAAGTGGGAGTTGATGCAAAATTTCCAAGTGCTCAATTTTGAATTAAAAGTTTCAAATTCATTTAAATGTGGATTTAATTTCCACAAGCACTTCAGTTGGTAGTGTGCTCCCTCGTTTAGTCTCTCAGAGCAATAACATGAAATATAAGAAACATAAAGTCCTTTCCAAAAGATGATATTAGGACATATCTCACCTTTAAATATTTCCTCATTTGCTGCAGCTACCTGAGGGATGTTTGCTACAGGCTCTAACAGGACTTCTCTCTTATTATCATCAGTAGCAGTGTTACTCCAAAGGGATGAACTGCAGCTGGAGATAAACTGTCCCTTTCTGAGAGGTGGGACAGAGCTTATGTCATCAGCCAGTGCAGTAGACACAGAAAGACAGCCTGGAAATGAAGCAGGCAAACTGCCAGAAGGGACTTGGCTCTGAAAGAGAGTGAGAAAACACTGAAGTAAAACTTTTCACTGTCTCACTGAGCAAAAAGGACAAGAAGTAACTCCAGAGAGTTACTTATTATTTTCAAATAACACTTGGAACAATTGAACCATCAAGAAAGTTATTTGAAGACTTGACCTGAACAGAATAAGGCTGTAGAGGGACTCAGAAATTGTGCTCAAAATCAAAAATAAAAATATGGGGCAATTGAGCCTTATGTTTCAGATGTAAGATCTCTGACACTATGCATATCTTTGGAGACATTATGGAGCCCATAATTAAAAACAAGAGCTGCTTGTGAGATTCCAGAGTGCAAGTGAAATTATTGAGAGAAACAGATCCAGCCCTTGAGAGATCAGCCAGCATCACAAAGAGGTCACTGCTGAGTGCTCAGACAAGTATGACACATGTCACCGGGCCCCCAAAGCTCTCCGGTGAGGAGAGGGTAGTGCCCAGCAATGCCTCTGGAATACAGCGAGCTGGGCATGCTGCAGAGAGCACCACACAGAAGGGCTGTTTGCAAAACCTTTACAGCCCAGCAGGGAGGCTCTGGCAATCAGTGTAACTTACTGCCCACCGCGGGCACTGCAGGATGTGCCTGTGCTGACTCCCAGCATTTCTCTTAAGCAGCCACCCAGTAGTTCCAGCAAAGGTCTGGCATTGTTTATACAACATACGTTGAACATGTGGGAGACAGGCTTGCCTGAGCAGAGCCATGGAGCATATCCTCTGGCCAAGCATGACTGCCCACAGCAAACACTGTCAGACAGGGAAAACAGTGAGCTGGCAGGGACATAGCCCAGCCAAATCCCTGGGAGGAAAAAAAATCAAACAGCCTGGACAGGTCTGTTTGCTTTCAATAACAGGAACGTGTACAGCCACCCCAGCTCATTGCCCAGCTCCACAGAGACCAGCTTCCTCAGAGCAGCTTTCTAGGCTTTTGGGAGCCCTAAGTGCAAAGGGGGTGAGGTTACAGGCTTTGATGTGGAGCAAAACAGTGGTGAAATGTGATTTGAGTTTGAATAATGGAAGAAAAACTCTGCCTAAGAGAAATTCCTGGGAGAGAAGTTAAAAAAAGCAGGAGACAGAGCTGGATGTAAGACAGAAGATATTACAGTCATGCTGGACATGATATGTTGCACAGAACAGTTCAGAAGCTTGGTGTGAGTTTCAGGGCTACATCTGTAATAGCCAGTTGTGCACACAGTCCCATGACACAGAAGAAAGTGGGAACATACAGATGTGTGTCTGACCCTTCGTAGCCTCTCCATTTTCCATTTAAATGCAGAGAGAATGTGGCACTCCCTGGCCTAGAGGGTCAGGGCAGCCTCTTACAGGCCTCTGCACCAGCTTCACATGAATCCTCAATGTCAAAATCACTAGGATTGTCATTTCTAAAGCATGATGGACAGATACAGGGCGCTGGAAGCCTGAGAGATTAGAGATTGAACTCAGAGAAATCCCTGGAGATGTTGGTTGTAAGTGGTGTCATTTACTGTTATAACCCATGGCATTGGCCAGATGTTACAAACCCTGCAGTGTGAAAGAGCCCCAGCACCTGACACTCCTCTCAAGCCCAGGAGGAGCTTACAAAGGCATTCAGCTTGGAAGGTCTTAGACAGACAGGAGACTGCTAATTGAGACCTCCTATCTGAGACTGTACAGCACCTACCACACCAGATCACCACAGCCTCAAAAAATCATCTCTTTTCCTCAGGAAGGGGCAGCCAGTTGCAGTCACACCAGGAGAGAACAGCACCAGATGCTAGTGCCAGGGCAAAGCCAAAACTGAAAGATCTCCCAACGTGAAACAGCAGAGCTGTAGATGAGTCAGGAGAGAACTGGAGGTCAAAACAGTGCAAGGTGACTCAGGGGCTCTCCTGACAGCAGACTGTGAACAGGTAAAAAGGTACATTTAATTATTGCTTGTTTCACATAAATGTTTGTTGTTCGTGTGTGTTGTTTGGGCAATGAAGGTATAAAGAAAGGCAAGACAACTGGATCTGTCCCTGTTATACATCTTACCTACTGACACTGCTGAAAGCTGGTCCCTGGCAGGCAGTCTGCCTGATGGCTGAGAAGCATGGCTTACAGCATCATCTGCAGCTGTAATACCTCTGAGAAGGGCTTTTTTCCAATAAGGAACTTGCTTCATCTTTACAAGCAATGAAGGGCTTTTTGGCTCTTGCTCAGCATGTGTTACCTGACATGCCAGGCATTCCCAGCAGCCATGAGGAGAGTCAGGCAGTGAGGAACTGCTCTGTGTACTGAGCTGAACTTGCTTTCTCATTTTTCCAAGTCTTGGCAGACAGGTAAATTTTTTAAAGGTACTTGTTTCTAAATACAACATGTAACTTGTTTTGCTGCAGTCTATCCATCTAGTGTGCTGTGCTGGTGGGTACAAAGTTACCAGTACCAGTTACCGGGACTGAGAATTAAAAAGGAAATACATGTTTTTCTGTCAGAGACAGAATGGTTGAAGTTGAAAGATTTCAAGGTATTCTGCAGTTTTGAAGGTCCCTGTTCTTTGTCTGCTTAAATAAAGAGAAGTGGAGCTAAATGATACATTTCTACATAATTGAAAATGCACAAACACAGGGAGAGAGACAAAAAGAGAGAAAGCTAACTGGAAGCAGTTTCCCAATATGTGCAAGTTACTTGATCTTGGCCAACAGAGCCTAGAGTTTCAAGCCATTTAGGCACTCTGGAAAATTTGCTCTGGATATGAAACACATTTACTGGGCAGCTGCAGTGCTGGTCAATTCTGTGCTGCAGCCAGCCCTGGGGAAAGAGAGGTCTCTTGGTGGCTGCAGCCAGCACTCTGGGCAGCTTCCAGTCCTCCTCTCCTGCCAACAGTAAATAAAAGCACAATGAAATAAGAACAGCTAATGCTAACGCCCAAAAGCTGATGTTGGAACGAGGAGCGTGAGACCAGAGAAATCCAAGTAGCCTCTCCTCTCTGCTGCAAAGTACTTGCAGCTCAGACACATCCCGAGCCAGGCTGATTTTCTGTGTATTCAGTAGCTCCCAGAGGGCTTTCCCTTCCATGAATTCATTCAGCCTTCTCTCAGTCTGCACTACTGATCAATGTTTTCTACACAGGCAGCCACACCGAGGAAAAGGAGAATCAATACTCACTTTGGTCATGGCCTCTCCAGTCCTCAGCCATTCCCTCATGTGTCCTTGTGTTAACAACCACATGGAAGGGATAGGAACGAGACAGCAGCTGCCAGCAGGGCCCTGTGCCATAGAAATTTCCAAATAATGTTTTTTCTCTGTCTCTTAGGGACACAGAATGCAGCTGACACTCCTGTCCTGTTTTTACACCTTTTTCTGTGTATACAATGCATCTAGCAAATACACATTGATGTAAATGTAAAAAAAAATTAAAAATAAAATCTTGTAAATGAAACCAAAAAACCAACTCAGACTGAAAACTGTGTTGCTGGAGTTTTGTTTCATGCACATATGTATATGTTAGCATTTAGTAATATGCCGAAATTTCAGTTGTGACTTAAGCCTTCTAAGATTTTTTGTTAGTTTTTTCCTTTGCAAAATAAAATTCTCAGTGCAGGAAGCATGGCATGAAAGAACTAAGAATTCTGATGATGAGATGGTCAGTATTATTGACATTTTTCCTTTCATATTTTAATTTGACAGAACTAGGTAAACACCTTTCCCAAAAGAATGAACCCAAATTTAATTCAGCTGAGTTACTGAGTGAAAGAATGAATTATTTTCTTAATTTCCCTTAGGAAAGAAAGGTCTCTGCATTACTCGTACATGCCATCAAATTAAAATGTGTGAAGAAGTACAAGTTAGTCAGCAATGAAATGTTGTGGAGTAAATGGGAGGCAAACATTTAAAATCCTCCTCTGAGCAGCCAAGAAGAAAATTCCTTCGTGATACATGTAGGTGACATAATCCTGGGACAGCCTTTCCGTAGGAGTGGGCCTTCTTTGCATGTTCCCCAGGAGAAATCTGGACATCATTTGCCAAAATGGCTGTAGATTTATGTCTCTATTTTCTTAGAAATATGAATCTTTGTCTATTCATTGATTTTCAGTCTAGAATTGGACATTACAATCACGTCGCACATCAGTCCTTATAGGCTTGTCACGGACTTTCAAGCTCTTTCCTTAAGTTCCTATTTTCTAGCTGAATTGAAGCATGTCTTCTGCAATTAAAAAAAAAAGAAAAAGGTAAAAATCAAGCATTGATTTAAAGACATCAGGTGTTAGAAAACTGTCAGACAGAATCCAATTCCTGGTCTGAGTTGTCTCGTGGTTTTTCTTGTGTGGTTCATCAGTCCCTGGGCATCTGTGAACTCTCTCTAATGTGATCATGAAATGTGATTGAGGAAATGAAGTTCTTGCTCTCTACATAGCAATTGACCTGTGTAAAATGTCCTTGAAAACCTATATTTCCATTGAAAGAAGTTGAGGAATCTATAAATTTAAAAAATTACTTACCTAGTATCTAAAAGTGCCAGGACTAGACCCTTCAGAGAACGGTGCAAGCAGTTTCATATTCTGCAATTATAAAGCAATGTGTCAGAAGGGGATATTGTTCCTACCCCAACCTTTCATGAAGCTTTTTTATGCCCTGGAACACAAGTTTATGTCACTTACTTTTTGAGACAACTTCTATTACTTGCTGTAAATCAGGGTGGCTTAATGGAAAATGCTAGATTAGTAGTCAGTTTTCTAAACTCCAGCACAGTATCTGACATCCCTTTCTTCAGAATTATCCTTCAATAAACTGCTAGTTCCAGCCCATAGTCATGTATAATAAATCATGTAAAATATTACATAAATATATGGTATCATAGATACAACAAAGTTTCTCTATGGCAAAAGAAGTCAATATTTGCCCAATTCTCATACTGATATCCCAGCCTTACCTGGTGAGTCAAAGATGGGATGTGTCATGCTGGAAGCTGCCTCCACAGGCACTGGGGAGAAGAAGCTGAGTTGTGACACAGTTTCAAATCCACCTTGGTGGAACTGTTATCAGACACCTGTGTGGAGACCTCAACAACTTCCCTACTCCTCCTTTGTCTGAGGTCCAGTCACTTCTGGTTTTGATCCCTGTACCGGCATGGTTTCACTGCTGGGTGCTGGGAACCTCATCCTCCTCCTCATGTCCTTAGTCCTGATGACATTATTAGGCATGCTGGTGAGGCCCAGGCCCAGCCTTTGAGAGGGAAACAAAAATTAGAAGTGAAATAGATTTCGAAGTACGAAGCACATTTCCCATGTTGAAGAGTCATAACAGTTCCAAAATGAGAAGGCATATTTTTAGTGATTAGCTGCAGTTAATCCTAAGAATGCTTTAGGCTTTGTAATAAGTCAAACACGATATCTTCTCCTCCATGGAGAAGTGAGACCTGGGGTTTCAGAGTGGAAGAACAAAAGGATTACAAATGAGGTATTTGCAATAATTCCTCCACAGCGGTGATACACGCTACATAATATTTCCCCCTAAACCAGAAATCTGACTCGAATAAAAGGAAGGAAATGACATTAGGAGAAAGAAGTCATATCTACAAACTGCATGTAAATCAGAAGTTCATTAGGGGAGTATGCAGAGAAGCTTTTGGAATGTAATTTTGCTACCAACTAGTTTTCACAAGAATGAAGTAAGGCTTTCAAAAGCATCATTGCTCTAAGTAATTCAAATTACCTACTCTACCTGATACTATCTCTTCCCACAGAGATTACAAAGCACTTAAATTTTTACCCACTTTGTTACAGAAGTCCCCAAGGAAGATTTCAATCAATTTGCAAGCACAGCTGTGAGGAGAAAAGCTACCAGAAGTTTTCAAAATGACCTCCAGCACATCTAGAGTTAAAATCTTCTTACAAGTATTGTCTCTGTGTCATAAAGTTCTTTGTTCAGAAATTTACCACTGGGTCACAAAAAAAAAAAAACAAACAAAACATTCTGGGCCAAAAGTTAGTCTAAAAGAGCTCAGCTAGGAAACAACAGTTCCTGGCCCTTTGTCCCCTTCTTTTTTCTAGCACTGAAATAGAAAAAGTTCCTATGTGTTCTACTGTTTCCAAGCATAAATGTACTCCTATTGCTCAGAAAACTACTTTCATTTTAGAATGAAAAGGTGCGGGCTTATAGCTGAGATTGCTGACGATGTTTGAAGCGTCAGGTGAGCTCCGCCACGCTGCTGGCCATGGATGCCTCAGCCGTCATTCAGAGGCATGCACAGTCTCCTAGGACATCTCCCATTTCGTAGCAGTCCAAAGCCTTGCTTTTGTTTAGGCAAACCTCCCTCTGGCAGCCACAGGGGTGTGTTACAGCACGGGTCATTAGGGAAGGTATCACACGGTTTCTGTCCCTCCCCATAGCAAGCGAGACCCACACTTTGCAGTGTGTCCACGTACTCTGTAGGGACACAAAAGCCCTGGGACATCTCATCCGTCTCCCTGCCCGCAGCAGAACTTAGGAGTGTGGCTGAGTTTTATTCTGGCTTGCCACGGAGCCACACCAGACTCAGCTGCTTGCAGTGTTCTCCAGCAAGGCCACTCCTCAGGGGAGCTGGAAGGGTTATGGATTGGGGCAGGTGAGACCTGGCCTGGCTTTGATCAAAACCATTTCTAGCAAGGGTTTTGTGCTGACATACAAGGGGTCCACTACGTTCTGCTTGGTGTGCTGAAGTTTGAGCAACTCCAAACAAAACAAAGGAAGAAGATTTTTTAAAAAGAAGATACAGAGGAGGAATACTGTGGAATAAAAAGGCCGAAGAATGAAACTTCCCATAAGCTCCCTTACAAGGGCTACTACCTGCTGTGCATTGAAACCCATAGGTGAAAATCCAGGCATTCTGTGAATCAGGAGAGCTCTGCCTTCAGCTTTGGTGTACCTAGGCTTCCAGGTAAGGTCACTACTTTGCTGTCTTTACAGGTCCTGCAGGTTGACATGCCTGCAAAGGTCCTGCAAGTCACAGGAGCTGCATGAGGAGCACATGCCATCCTGAACAGAGCAGGAGGGAAGGGGCAGCAGAGAAGCTGCCAGAAAATGGTCTAGTGGAAGGTGTCCCACCCATGGAACCAGATGATGTTCCTGGTTGTTGGAACCAGATAAGGTCCCTTCCAACCCCAGCCATTCTACCATTCTATAAAAAGGCACCACTGTGGTGAAATGTCTGTATTGTTGTGTCTGGCTGCTTCCTGTCCTAGCTGCACCTTGCTGCCTGCGTGAATACACAGCTAAATGGAGACTAACTATGCAACTGACCAACAGCAGAGCAGCAGAAAAGGTGATGTAATCGCCGTCTCCTGGTGGCTCACGGTCATCTGAGAGGGAAACTTGCCCACCAGCTTCTCTGGGCCTGGTGCACGACAGAGTGTCTCTCCCCAAAACATGGCCTCAAGAAAGACCTGGAGCTTCTGAAAATGGCTGTGTTGTATTAATAACTGAGGCAGTTGCAGAACTAGAGGGACAAATACACAAATGCCTTAAGATACGGCATCCAAAAAAAAGAAAAAGAAAGCCAAACATTGCCTCTTGCATTTACTCCAGCACGCTATATTTGGTATGGATGTTTCTGTAGGAGAGCTGCACTCTGACAAGTCCTCACGTAGAAGCAGCAAACTGCCAGGGAGTTTAAGGCAGCTTTTATTTAGACCCACGCTTTGTTATGATACCAAGTTTAGCCTCAGCTGTGCTGCTTACTGAAATCCCGGTGCCTGTGGCTGCTCACAAGCCAAGGGTCCACATTTCTTTGGTTTTACTGATTTCACAGCATCACTGCCCATGCAAAACTCTGCTCCTGTTAATCCAAATCTTCAACTGTAGGTCAGATGTCTGGCAATGGACAGAGAGGGTGGTGGCAAAGACATGCAATGTACACTGATGGGGACAGGAACACTGTGTAGTTGTCAGCACAAAGAAAGGGAGGCTCATCTTGCAGCAGCGATATTTGGGACAGAAGGCTGGAAGATCAATTTAACTCCTTTGATGTGTCATATCTTGCTGGTAAAGGTTTAAATGCTGTTTCTGTCTGCCACATTGATTTTCATTATCATGGATCTTCTTCCTGAGGTGAAGAATTTCTCTCAGAGAAATTTTCTAAACTTTTTTAGCTTGTGGTGATGTTGTGTTTTAAATTACAGTGCAAATATCTGCACACATATATGCACCAGCTCGTATTATTCGTAGGAAATCTGTGTATGGTACTGTGTAATTTTAGTTTTCCATGACAGGAGCATTTAAATTATGGATTGTCTTCAAAGAAAAGAAAAAAGAAAACAAATCATAGCTCATCCAAATTGCAAGTACAACACCCTGTCCCATTTGCTTCTCTTCCATTAATCTGGAGGTTGGGAGGCATTAAGTGATGCAAGGCCTTTGAATCTGCCCCCTCAGAAACTCTGACAGCTCAGAACATTGTATGTTCTCTGTTATTGTTCCAAAATATCAGCTTGCACACTCCAAAACTATTTAAGAAATACTGATTTAATCATATGCTCCCCCACATTTTTGCAACTGCCATCTTTTACTGTGAGTGTTAATATGCTGAGTGGGACAATGGTGATGTTTTGCTGCTCTAAAGAAAAATTTTTCCTCATAAATTCCAGGAATGGCTTCTTTCTGCTGTTTTAGCTATTTCATATAACAAATAATCTTTGCAATAGGAGAATTTGGCTCATCATGCAGATTTGTGTTCTTTATAAGTGGAAAATAATAGCAGACAGTCTTCCCCCTGTGTCAGTGCTTTTATTCCAGTCAAGGTTGATAAAATACTTCTTGAAGAGAAACACACAAATCAGCTTGTGCCAGAAACCTGATGACAATCAGGTTTGGGGGCGACATTCTGGTGTACTGCAGTCCCTTCCCTGTGGCACTTGAGATTTGGCTGGTGGGGCTTGATAGGAGACCAATGAAAGTTCTTAAGGCTGAGATGAAAACCATGCATGGTGTTACTTACTGCTGGAAGAGTGGTTTGGAGGAGCCTGAGTGTTTCCAGAATAGTACAGTTTCTCTAACATAGCTACAAGCAACACATCAAGCTCCACAGAGATTCTTTTTTTAGGCTTGGATCTGAGGAGGTGGAGGGGGGGAACAAGCAGTGGAAGGCTGACAATGACAAGCAGGCATTCATTTGAAGGAAAGTAGTACATCTACTAAACTCTTAAAGACTTACAGCATAAAGTCTTGGCAATCCCATCACTTTCCCCAAATATAAAAATGTCAGGATTTTGATGTTGTTACAAAAAAAAGAAACAGCACAATGCTTATGACTACAACATGGCATTTTTGCAGCATAATAATAATAAATACAACCTGATCTGGAAATAAATGAAATAAGTGCAGGATAAATAAATAAATGAAATAGTCACAGGATTTAATGGCCCTGGGCTGCATTTTTGAAGGGATTATTTAGGTGTTTATGTTTTTCACTGCTCCTTGAAGAGTTCAACTTCCGGAGCAGTCTGGTGAATGCAGTTCAGCATGTCTCAGCTCCTCCATGGAAAGAAAGGAAAGATCTTGTGGTTAGACTCAGACATTTAGTTTTCTTGGGCAATAGGTACTTCCTTACCCTCTAGACAGCTTTCTTCTCTGGCTTACAGCTCTGTGTTTCCCTGCTGTCTTGGTCATGTGCAGAAAATACAATCCAATTACTTCTTCCATGTGGAGAAGATGCAGAGAGTCAGCAGTGATAGATAGATCCCTGCAGGGCAGAAAGACCCATCCTCTGAAAAATAATGAACCCTGTAGCAAAAGAAAAAGAAAAAGAAGAAAAAAAAAGCTTGGAAAAACACAGCTTACAACTAAAGACCCGAGTGAACTGAAGTTGAAAGTTCATGTACTTTTGAATCATTGCTCAAGGCTCTCTTTAGAGTCAAAGGGATCTCAGTTCATACACTGGTTGTACATTTAGTCCTGCTTTAGTGGCTGCAATCAAGTCAAAAGTTTTTACTGTTTGGGAGGGTTTTGAGTGTAAGCTGATACCACGTGTGGCGAGAGAGAATTTTCTTCAATTCCACAGACCTGAAATAATCAGTACCACAGTGTGAGATCCACTTCATTCAGATGCAGCGTAGGCCAAAACTCCTTCCCTAGTCCTGGATATTCTTCACAGAGGTGAGAGCCTGGACATTTCTGAAGCAAACACTGACATTATCAATCACAGCAGCACCTGAGCAAGTGATCTGATTTTAAAAGTGATGAAATGGAAACGGTTGGTGCTTTTTCACCTCTGAACATCAGACACTGTGTTCACAGCTTTCTCTGGATGGAGGCATTTGATATTAGCCACTGTTTTGCAGTCTTTTCTCTCTTCCTATGTGTTACGAATGTGGGTGCAAAAACCTGGGTACCATTATTGTTTGCAATAAGAAACATTGAATATCCACTCATCACTGCTTCACATTAAGCACAATTAATGATCACATTAATTATAAACACAGGTAATAGGCTGTCTTTGATGTCATTGCATTCATTATTATGATTTCTTCGCCCACTGTGGAAATCAGGATATTTGAGAATCTTCTTAATGGAAGCAGTTCCATTTGGATATGTATAAAATTGTTGATCTTGCAAAACAATATCTGACTATAGGTTTTTGAACTCCCTCCTCCCCAAACCACATTTTGTGAGTTATGGGTCTGTGAAATAAAACATCATTCATCATGTGGCAGAGCACAGCTTGGAAAACCTTCCCAATGATTTTTGCCCAACTTGCAGATGTGGTGATGTTCACTTTCTCTGCTTACACAGAAGCCTGAACAGATACTATAAATTCAAGCACCCTCTCCACATCGCACGTGTGCTGGCGTAATTCATGAGCAGCAGCACACGCTGTGCCCTCAGGAAAGCCTGGGCTGGGTGATGGCAGCCTTGCCCCTACAGAGGAGCATCTGCATCTGCACATGGTTTTAGAGAAACCAGAAGGTGCCAGAAGAATAAGACTCTGAGACTGTAGCCACCTTTTCCCAGGTGACCTGCACATCATGTTTTTTTTCTGGAGAAGTTGGTAAATGCATTTGAAGTACACACAGGGATATTTTTCATCCAGTTTAAGCCACGGAGGGGAAGTTTTGTGGGCTACAGAATAGGTGAGTGCAGTTTCAAAAATCTCAACCCTCTTTTTGTAGTCTGATACCTAATGGTGATGAGTTTATTAGTCTTTCCATAAGGCTCATAAGCAATAGCTTATTAGGCATAAGCATCTGTTTCTATCCATGGTGGACAAACTGAATTGCCTCCAAGACTGCTGACCCTCCCCTCTTAAAAGTCATTGGCAGCAGCTGAGCAGGAACAGGCTATGGTGTGGGGTTTGTGGAAAGAGAAACCTGCCACACACACATCCTCGCCCAGACAAGTTGCATTGCATAGATCTCATTTCTTTAGGAATTCAGATGCTAAAAATATTTTATTTTTGCCTTCTTTATTCTATGCATTTCATTCAGCTGTGCTTCAATCACTCTCTGCCAGCCTTTCTCGCTCTTGTGAGGCTGCAGAAGTCATAAATATGGCAGGTCCCTTTGAGCGTTAATGCTGGATGCTGTCCATGACTGCTGAGCTGCAACATGTGAGCCAGCGATACCACAAAGAGAGAGTTTATATTCCTTCCCTATTACATATTTTAGTGTGTAAATCCACAGGGAAGAAGAAATTTATAGCCAAGTGAGTGGTCATGGGGAAAGTAATCTCCATATAAAGCAGTGGCAGATACCTCTTTCTGTCTGGGACTCCTTCTATTGGGAAGTTTCCCACCAGGCTGAATGAAACCTTCAACGACTGGTGTTCTTTTTTTGTGCCTCAGTTAAGGACAGGGGGGTCACTGACATTGTTTATCCATTATTCATTTAGCACTGCCTCTGGGAAGCAACTTAATGCCATGTATTTTTCACTTACGTGAATTGCGATAAACTGGTTTCTTCTTCAAGCCTGCCTTCACTGGGAAAATTTTCTAAGTTGTTTTACAGCCAGCATAGCTTAAACTGTTTGGAGGCTGCAGCAAGGACCTGGTTATAGACAGCATGAGTGATCGGTTTTTACCAATGTGGCTTTAGACTACAGCACTAGCTGCACTTACTAAAACATGAACTATTAAGGCTACATAACCCAGAAATACTTTGGCTTTGTTGAAATACACAGTATCTGTCTCCCTTGGACTGAAAAGGCTTCTATCCCACAAATTGCTCATTCTCCCTTGAAAGGACTGGCTTTCAGTGGGAGATTTGAGTTTTTCTTGCTTTGCATCCCTAGCCTTCTTTAAAGCAGGGTATTTTAAGTCAATATATCACTAACAAGCCCAGATGAGATTTCAGGCAGCCTTTACTGCCCAAATCAAAATTACATGAAGTACTGCATTTTGAGGCAGTGATATGTGTGCAGTCAGGAGGAGGTAGATTCTGATCTGGCCGGGTGAGATGCTCCCAGTTAAATCCCTGTAGCGGGTTCAGTTCGTAAACCAGGCAGAAACACCAATTAGAGTGTAGTGGTTTGGTCCAAAATACTCATTACTTACCTATTTACATTCTGTGAGATAAGAATTAGGAGAAAGCAAAGCAGGCAAAAAACTTAAAAGAATATAAAGAAGTTTATTAACAGACCTAAAAGAAAGGAAAAAAATTCAGACCAAACCTTCAGAACACTTCTCCTCCCCCCACCTTTCTCTCTTCTCCCACAATGTAAAAAGACAACCCTTGAGATTTTTCAGTCAGTTTACCACCTCTTTCAGTTCACTTAGGGAGAGGAGTCTCTCTTGCTCATGCTATGGAGACATCTCCACAAAAAACAGTTCTCTCATGGCTTCAATGTCACAGCAAGACAGCCGCCTGAGATGGTTCTCTGCTC
The DNA here is from genome assembly GCF_041296385.1 of Aphelocoma coerulescens. NCBI lineage: Eukaryota > Metazoa > Chordata > Aves > Passeriformes > Corvidae > Aphelocoma > Aphelocoma coerulescens. The sequence goes on along the minus strand of NC_091015.1, from coordinate 99,366,864 downwards.
ACATGTGAAAGTCCCTTCCCCCCCACTTACAGCTTTGCCCACAACTGCTTTCAAGGGTCCAATCTTGAGCTAATGGGGTACCATTTTAAGGATGAGCTGTTCAGAAACAAAGGCTCTCTTCACCCATCTCTCGGAGCATCTTTGTCTCTAGGAGCAGAGGTCTTCTGATTTGGAGCAAGAGTCCTCATCATTTCCATCTCTCCCTGTTCACTCCCTGTTCAAACTTCTCATCAAATTACAGCTGCTTCAGCATTTGCTTACTTCAGCACAGGTGCTTTTGCTCACAATTGCAGTTTGAACGCTCCACCCCCCATGCTTTCATGAAATTACAACGAGTACTCTGATGTATCATAGTCCATCACCACCATAGCTTTACAACAGAATTTCAGCTTTAAGCATCTCCTCTTTCTCCTGCCTCAGGGTTTCAGCTCTTCCTTATTTACTTAATGTCTGCAGGCTTCATCTGTTCTGGAGGAAACTTACAGCACTAAAAAAAGGGTGAATCTCACCTGGGCCCTGCAGCTGGAATTCGCTTATTGCTGGTGGCCACCTGATCTTTGCCGGGCAGTGGGGCAGCAGTCTCAGACGATTCCCAGCCACACCAGGGGCTGCCGGCACAGAGCAGGGCTGTGGGGCGAGGGGAGGGGCCGCAGATGGAACAGGGCCGCGCCACGGCTGACCCGGCCGCACGGGCCCCCCCCAGTTCCCTGTCCCAAGGCCGGAAGCAAGAGAGAGCTTTCCCAGGGTTTGTTCATTCTTAAATGTGGACCACAGAGGTGTATCAAGCTCTTTAAGTGGCTTAAAAAGTTGCCAATATTCAAACTAGCCAGTTGATAGGTTCAGTCAGGTCATAGAGGAAGCTGTAAGCACCTCTTCGCAAGAGAATCACTTCCGTAGCTATCCTAACCCATGACAATCCCATCATGTGCTAGCCTCTGTGTAACCAACACACTTGTGCACTAATAAAACCAAGGGGCTGGAAGAGAAAAAACTTCTGTCTGGGTCTAATAGGAAGGATATGAATAAATCACAGCTGAAAACATGGAGCAGAAGTGTGGTGGATACCCAAGAGACAGAGATGATAGATCCTTTATTGAAGGGAGGCAGCTAAGGAGAAAGAGGAGGTGCTAGACAGAAGGGAACACCCATGTCTGTCCTCAAGACCTCCTGGTCTTGACATGAGCAGTATATGGGTCATTGGATGTGGTGGATTAAAAATTATCCTGTAGGCACAAAGATACATTTCCTGAAGAAGTGAAATTTGCTGAATTTCATCTGGAGTCAGATGCACATGCTTCACTCCTTTAGACAGTCTCCAAAGATAGTAGAAGCACATTGGGTTGTTAAAGCATGAGCACAAGTCCTTGTGCGAAAACACTTCCCTTGGCATGGGAGGAATTTCTACCTCAGGATAAGGCATGGCCGGGTAAGGGTAGCGGAGACCATGCCCAGGGGGCCAAGATCAATCAGATGTGCTCAGCCTGTCCTGGGAGCACCAGAAGCCCCTGCTTTTCCTGCAGCTCCTGTATCCCCTCCATACTGGGCTTCCGGCATGAGGAGGCAGGGCCTGTGTTTGCAATGTGCCAGGAATGAGGACACAGGGAAGAGGAGAAGGAAGACAGGGAAAACTAGTTGGTTGTCAGCCTTTACCAAGCCATTTTCCTCCTGAGAAGTGATCCAGGGCTCCCTGTGAAATCAGAAAGCATGTGGTCATGTGAAGAGGCACTAGGACCATCCCAAAGGAGGCAGAGAGCCTCCTCCAAAGAAGAAATCATCTGTATCTCCCTTTGGTGCTCCCATATCTCCTCAAATGGACTATGCTCTCTTCTCAGGCTACCCCTGGAGTGGGTTTGGCTTCCAGGGTTCCCACAGCTTTGGAGGACAGTAAAAGGCAACTGGAACTGTTCTCTGACCTCTGCAAAGGGGCTGCTTGGTCACTTTTTCCTACACCTTTTCTTTCCAGGGCCAGTCATAAACGACATTCAGTAGTCTGTTGGCAAGGCTGCAAACCCAGGTTTAATTCAGCTCATGAGGACCTCTCCATGCACTGAGAGGAACCAGCTTGTTCACACCTCCACGTCCTTTACTTGACCAGGAGAATGCCCGATTCCCAAGCCGGAATTTCTGCCTATCCAAGTGGCCCAACACAGGAGCCTGACCTGTCTGCTGTGGAACATCCCTGGAAGGAAGTTCCTGTCTCTCTTCTCTGCTCCCCTGTCCCACAGCCAAAGCAGCCTCACACCTCAGGGTCAAAGCGTGGTGCTCAAAGTCAGGGTGCCATTCACAGGTCTCCCTTGAGCTCTGCACTGAGTGCAAAGGATGCCTGAGGGTACATGTCACCCTTCCATCATCCCAGAATTAGTTTCTGTGCAAAACAGTTCTGTACTTGCAGACACTTGAGGGTGTCATGTCCCTCCTTTGCCTTGCCTCCCAGAAGCTAAAATTCTCACATAAAATTCAAATGAAGATAGTTTTGGTGGGATACTCAGTAAAAAAGCATGCTGAATGGTGAGACAATATATCCTTTCTGTCTCTGAGAAACAACTGTATGTGGTCCTTAGTGCTAGACTGCCCAGACTGTCTGCTATCTAATGAACCCCCTATCTTGCCTCTACCAAACATTTGACTATAATCAAGGCTTTACACATTTGCTTTATTCTATTCCTACTCCAGTTGACAGTGTGCCGAGAACTGCCTTACTAGTTCTCTTGAGGCATTCCTGGTGGCTCTCCAAGTTGCCAAATCATCCTCCATGTAGATACTCTCAGATCTTGTGGCTTAAACACAACTTCCATGCCCTCCCTCAGCTGAATTGAGGGATGGGGAATAGGGGGATACTCTGACAGCTGTGACAAAGGCAGCAGGCCCCTCTCATCCTTGCACAGCCAGTGCTCAGCTTCAGGTTTGCAGTGAGTTCAGCTCTCCCTATGCAGTCATGAAGCTTATGGGTAGCACAATACAGATCATGAACTGTCAGAAAACTTCCCTACATTTTCTCCAGGGCAGACAGATGTGTAGGTGGGTTTTTTTTGGTCTCAGAAGCCTGCAGCTTGATGATTCACCAGCACAAGCTTTGATGACTCCTACCCTCCAGTGCTGTTTCCTGCTCTACAGTTACACTGGCTGGTTGTGGTGCCCAGCTGGTAGGATGAGGGGAAACCTGCAAGTAGAGGGTGTGTGAGCCAAAGGACACTTGCAGTGAACAGAGAAGGCTGTGGCTGCTGTGTATACTGCATGTTAGACAGCATACTCCTGTGGCCCACAGAAATATGGGAGTGTGAAACCCTTTTGAGGCTCTGATGGAAGCTGCTTTCAGTGTCTTCCCATCCTGGCCACAGGGATCATAGTTCCAGGTGAAATCAAAGATCAAGTTTTTTCCCACCATCTGGATGGTGCTACCCCAGCCTCCTGCTGTGTCCTAACTGGAGGTACAACTCCAGCCATGACCCTATGAGAAGGGGGTTGCAGGTGATCCTGCTCTGCCACAGGCAGGCATCCATACAGCCAAAGCAGGGCATAGCAGCACCAGTGTTAGCCCCCTCAAAAAAGGGTAGGTCCTCCCCAGAGGGAAAGTAGGCTGCAATGAGCCGTGAGTGGGCATTTGAAGCACCCACATTATATCCACATAATAATCATGGATAACATAACATCAGCTGTGGACTGCTGAAGAGCAAACAGCAACATTCCTTCCCACAGATGCAAGGTTAATACTTTTTATCCAATTTATTGGCTATGCTTAATTTACATTCTTTTTCATTTGGATGTGAAAATACTCACATAAGTGTGAATTGCAAACTCCATTTAAATACCTGCATTTATTTTCATTCTTCCCCTTTCAGTGAAATTTTTGGAGGCAGACAAACTTCTGATGGACAGTTTGCATACACATCTGTGGGGTTTTTTTGATCTGTTATAAATATAAATTACTTCATGGCCCGATCTTGCCTTAATTGTTTACATACCAACTGGGGACAGATAATGTGTAGCCTAGGATTTATTTAGCAACTTAAACTAAAATGTTACTGCGTGGTTGGTAGACATAATATTACATTGTAAGGGGTTTTTTTTCCCCCTTGCCTTGTAATATTTTACTTTGATTAAAGCTATACTGAGGTAAAATTGCACATCTCACGCAAAAAGCAATTTACCTCGGCTCTTATTGAAGTTAACCGTACTTACTTGTCCTAGCATAATGTATTTTTCTAGCTGCATTCTAACTGCAGTGCTTTATCATATGAACCAAGCTAGATTTAATCAAATTCAGTTTGTGTTGTGAATTTTAAGACATTTGTTCAATTAGTTGGAATAAAAGCAAAACATTTGGAAGAAAGATTAAAGTTGAAAAATGCTCTTGCTGAGATGGGCAGTGTTCCTTCTGCACCTTTCTCATCCCCAAATACTTCTCATGCTTGAAAAAGCTACCCAATCTTCTGGTTTTTCTCCTTCTGTTTCTCAGATTGCTGGTGATGCTCATGGGATGGGGAAGAGAAGAGTTATTTTATCAGGTTTTAACAACCAAGGGTAAGACCTGACAATTTTTCCTCCTGTTGTGTCTGTCATGAGCTTTTTCTGGGCTCTGATGGATGGGACCACAATCAAGCTTGGGCTTTCTTAATGTATTGGAGTCCACCAGGAAGCCACAGTGCTGCTACCCAGTTCCTCTCTAGGCTTCCCAGTACCCCTCGACTGCTTTCCTATTACTCTCCTTGTTGCCACCTGGTGGAAAAATTGCCATAAATCACTCATGTTGGCTCTTCAGACCTGGGTGTGCAGCACAGGAGCTGAGGGACATCGGGGAGGAAGGTCAGACCCGAACACCCCTTTCCAGCAAGCAAATCACTTTCTCCTCTCACCTCTCTACTGTTTCCCCTAAAATGGCTTGTTTGCACACATGCAAGGTATTTTGGGCTATCAGAATGTTTTCACTGTGTTGTCCTGCCTACAAAATACAACATCCATTAATTATTATCATATTACTTTTATTAAGAAAATTTTTATGCTTGTTATTACTACGTCATATTTTCCTCATTCAGGAATTCTTACCTAACTTGGCTTAGGCTCTCCAGCCTGAGTGATTTGAAAAGGCCATGGTAAAAAAATTGGGAGAAATAAAAATGTCTTAATGAAGTCAGAGTCCACTCTCTCAACTGAGAAGCACAGTGTTTTTATATTTGAGACAGTTTCTCAGACAGCCAGACAAGGTGACATTAAACAAATCACACTAATTACAACACAATTTATGTGGAGAGATTTTACTGGCCGGCTAATGCTTGGCAGGGGCTGTCAAGTACTAATGTTTCAAAAAAGAGCATTTCCAGCATTCACTTTTTTTGGTGCTTAGGGAAATGATGGAGCCTGTTGTGCTCCCTTGTTTGTGCCAAGGGAAGCAGAGCCCAGCCCAAGTGCAGAGGCTCAGGGACCAGAGTTCAGGCCACAGCTTTCAGACAGAGTCACACAGACTGCGCTGGGGCCCCAGGCAGATCGCTCCTGAACGCACCCCATGCCAAACAAAATCAGCACGAATCCCTGTGATCCCTGGACGCTTTGCACCTCTCTGGCTTCACAGGTGTCCTGCTGTGTGTGTGTCATGCCCAGAGGTGCAGACAAGAGGTGCTGCCATTCTGGGCTGGACACATTTTATGTGGTTGATGGCACATTATATGGCTGAGGAAAACATCATGCATTAGCTGCCTTATTAACAGAACAGGGATTAAACATTTACCTATAAAACTCACCAACAGCACCATGAAATTTGTTTCTCAGGAGCCTGTAAAGTGCTTTAAGCTTAAACCTGAGAGATATGTAGGGCTTTGCTTCCAATTCCCTTAAAGACTGTGTTCATGTAAGACGGTGTCACCTCCCATCCAACCCCTGCTAGTGGTTACCTTCACCTCCACGGAACCAACACAAGAGTATGGGGCACCCACTCCTCACCCACGGTGGTGCTTACGCCATAGCTTAAACACTACAGTTTACAAGAAGCCACCCTGGCCCTGAGACGTGCTCAGGTGCATTGTGCTGATTTTGCTGCAGGGACAACAGCAGCCTGGTAATAGCAAATGGCTTTGGGAGCAGGGCCAGGAGGAGAAAGTAGGAGGGGGAAAAGGCTGGTAATGGCCTCTCTCTGTGAGGGTTTTCTGCATGAGTCTCTGGCATCCCTGTCTGGACAGGGCTCCGCTCCATGTAGAGGCCACTGATCACACACAGACATGGGACACAGAATCACAGAATGCTCTGAGCTGGAAGGGACCCACAAGGATCATCGAGTCCAACTCTTACATGAATGGCCAGTGCGTGGGAATGCAAAGCTCTGGGTTGGACCTTTAACTCAAGGGAGAGTGAGGTGCCATGGGGAAGCATCCTTGAAACCCTGCTCCTTAGAGCTAAATGAGCCCAGACCCTTGCCCTGCTTCTCTGGGACAGCTGGAAATAGAAGCCGGTTAGATAACCATCTCACTCTCTGGAAAAGGAGAAATGCTCTGGCATTTCTCGTTTGCTCAGAGGAAGACAGTATGAATCAATGTGAGTTGGAGGCTCTCAAATAGGCTGGGGGGTGAGATGTCTCGCTCTGGAGGTGGGTTCAGATCCTTCTCCAAAGCAAACTCTCTGAATTGGTAGCTGGATGCAGGGCTCCCCACACTCAGCCAAGTTGCTCTCATTCTCCCACAGTCATTCATGTAGCCTGTGCCTGGTTTTGGTATCGTTTGGAAATGTCTGTAAGCATGGGCACGTCTCTGCAGAGCTTGGGCATCCTCTTTCTGGGCTTCTTACATTTGGCTCTGAGCTAGATTTGCAAGCAACTCTGCATCTGTGTTTCCAAGGCTTCATGCTGCCCGTGGGAATTTATCTCTGGTGAGTCCTGGATACTTGTGGAAATTGCTCAGGAGGTAAGCTGTATTTTTGAGAGGGTCATAAGGACTCTAAAGGATATATTTAGCATCAGCTGGAGACAGGAAGACCTTAAGGGGCCTTGGTGGAGGTGGCACTTTTTGCATGCATCAAGGAAATGTGAACTCCTGCCAACCATAATAGCACCATTAAGTCCTGCAGTGCTTGCACAGCCAGCGAGCATTTGCAAAAGTTACAAAGAAGAGGTTTGAGGGGCAAGGGCAGGGTACTACATGGGGCAAAGCCTCCATGGGGAATGAGGCCTCCTGGTCTCACCAGCAAATGCAGTTCCTGGGAATTGAAGATGATCAGCACCTTGTCTCAGCACCCTCTGAGACTTACACCTGAGTACAAGCAGACACTCTCCTGCAGTGGCGACACACAGAGCTCATTTTCCTGTGCAGCTGTACCCGGTGGCACACGTGACTGTCACTTGCTACGTACGGGCCCATTTTCACACTTGACTCACAGTTAGTGCAGTGCCACAAGCCAACATTGCCTGTGGTTACACGAAAATTCAGTAGGACTGAGAATGTGTATAGCAAGGGAGAGAAATGGGCCACAAGAATTATTTCAAGCAGATGCTGGTGAAAGATGTTGGTAGTAACACTAAGTTATCAAAAGGAAACACACATATATATCTTTTCAGAATAAAAACCAAGCATCTGCACTTGAACAGGCTTTAGTGATTGCTAAATGGCTCCATCGGCAAGTGTAAAGCTTTAGGAACAGAAGAGTTTGCATGAAGCAGTTGTTGTTTCCACCTGAAACTGGTGTACAAATAAAGCCATCATTCTTTACTGCCAATTCTCCTCTGCTCTGAGCCAGAGCAGCCTGCGGAGCTGCATGACAGCCCTCCCTGCAATTGTTCCTCGCAGGTGTAGCTTTTATATGTGTTTGCTAATGGTTGTCCAGGTCAACTCACACACTGAGCCCCATTTAATTCAACAAAGCAATGTGTTAAGAAAAGCAGGGAAGGCATCATTCAGAAACGGGAACTTTGGCCTTGGACAGAAAAAGGAGAGCGTGGAGTTAATTTTCTGCTTTGAATTGCCCTGCAGAGGAGTTTAGCTTTTTCCAGTGAGTGTCAGGGGAGCCCAGGGACATAGGACACCACAGACAGAAGCTTCCTTGTGCAGTTGCCTTCTTTGCCTTCCCTACCACAGGCAGTAATCACAGCCCCATAGACTAAACTTCAACTGGATAAAAACAAAGCCTAAATTGTAAAACACTAAAACTAGTCTGAAATCCAACCTTTTTCTCTCTCCCCTTTTCTGTTCCTTTTATACAACCACCATCATTTGTTTCTCCTGTATCTTTCTCCTTGCCAAGGTAGGTCACATGAGGTGCCTTCACCTTGAGAAGATCAATCTTGGGAGTTGTGACTCTCTGGTACTTCTTGCTGCAGCTACACACATCCTGCAGTGGAAAACCTCAGCTGCTACAGAAGTGCTAGGAAGCCCTATGAACCTCAGCAGCAAAACTGTCCTCTGCCAGGTGTAGAAGGAGGCAGCAAGCTCTGGGCAACTGTGTCCCTTCAAGGCACCATTGATGAAGGGGACATGAGAATAGGATCAAGGGACTAAGGCCCTTCTGGTGCTCCCTGGGTGCTTGCATGACTGGGAGAAGCCCAGGAAGGTGGTGAGAAGGGAGGAAAGACTGAGAAAGGCAATAAAGAGGTGAAATGGGGGCTGGAGTAACCCCAGGGAGAAGGAAATGGAGAAGCAGAAAGGATTAGCAAAGTGAAGATGTACTGATGGCAGTAGAAGCATGGTTATACTGTGCTGCATAATTGTAAACACAGTGCTGTCACAGCTATGCTTCAAAAACCCCACAAGTTGGATCACAGAGAAACTAAAATGTACTGCTTAAAACAATAAGTTTGGCCTTTTTTCTTTTCACTTCTCAATGACAAAGGAGGACTTTGGTCATGTCTTCAGGCCTTTTATCCAGAAATGAAGATTTAAGAAAACAATTCTCACCAAGCTGTGTGACTCAAAGAACTGGGGCACTGGGGAAAACATCAGCTATCACAGACCTTACCACTGAAGGGCAAGCACTAACAAATGGGGGATTAGGTTTTCCCTGGACCTGCCCCTTTAAGTTCCTGGTAGCTTTGATGTAGCAGCAGAGAACTGATGTGGGAGGACAGATCACATATTCCCTCCTGGATACTTTCCTTTTGTAGTTGCATGTGATGCTGTCATTTAATCTTGACTAGAAATGGGAACTGATGGTTTCTCTTTTTGTGGGGAGCATGGATAGGTCCTATGCAGGCATTCTCAGCCATCCACAGATTTGCAGAGGCAGTGGGAAACAGGGTCCAGCCCCAGCTATCGTGGCTTCAGGAGACAGTTTCCAAACAGAGGTTATACTAGGGCTCACTGCAGCCTAAGCACACATGGAGCAAAAAGTCAAGGCACAGATCCATATCCCACCTGTGAAACACCACAAGGTACAGTGTTGCCCCCCTGGAAAGCTTTGTTTAGCACTCAGAAACTCCTGATGAACAAAGTCTTCAAACTGTGTGTGGGCAAAGTTTCCAAATGGACAAAGAGCATATATCTTAGAGAAATGCAGGCTGTATCCAAAGCCAAAAAAATCCAGTTTCCCATTCAGACACCAAGTGAGTCAGCTCCAGCCTTCGGATTCACAAATGCAAGCCCAGATCTCTGCATCCCTTTAGACAGTGTGAAAACTAATCTGGGCATTTAAAGATAATCCAGATAAAATCAAGCTCATCTTAATCGCTCATCCAATGAGACATTTGATGTAGATGTATATGAAAGTTTATATCATCTTTTAAAATCACCTGTGGCTCACTTTTAAAGCCTGAAATCATCACACATAATAAATCTCTTCATGGAAGTTCAGTTTCTCGAAATTAAATTAGAATAGGAAGTGTCTGTATAGCCAGATACACAAAATAAAGCAGGCTGGCTGGCTTACAGTGATGTATGCTGTCTGTAAGGAAATACATCAGTGGCTCCCCATATAAAAAACACCTTTCTACAACTGTTGCATGCATTAAATGACACTTTTAATGTGCTTTTTCTACTCCAGCAAGAAAAAGTGATTTGCCTGGATATCTCACTTGCCTGAGCCAAAGTCCAGGGTGTGTAGTGTCATCTGTGTCACTGTAAATATTTCTGTTAGATCTCTTTCTGAGGATTCTTCCTCCAAACTGACATAATCAAAAGCAACAGATACAACATGTAAGTTCACTTCCTTGCTTACAAGTTTTCTGTCTCCTGGAACATGTCTTACAAGCATGATGAGTATGATCTGGAAGATACCATGTTTTAATTCATAAAGAAATGCATGTATAGATTAGTCCTATGCTAGATTATATCTTTCCATTAAAGGTAAACCATTCACTTTTGCATTTTACATTATACAATACAGTATATCTTCTGAGCTTTTATAGATCACCCAAAGCCACAGATACTCACACCAACTCTCAAACAAGTCTTCATCATTCCTTGGAATTCTACTTTTTCCCAAGACAAAAACCAAACCAGTAGATTTTGCCTACTATGTTCAACTATGTTTAAACTATTGATTACCCAAGAGGTTTACACAGTTAAGACTCCACTAGATATGAAGCAGCTCCTGATGACACCAGCTACCACTGTCTAGAGTCATGCTGGCTCTGTTCACCTTTTTCACCCCAGGAAGACAAAATAATCCCCTCCAAGAGACACTGCTACTCAGCTGGAAATATTTCTATCAGACACAGTTAGCAGAAATTTGGCAGAGGTCCTTGTTGGTACAGTCCCCTGTTCAGGAGCTCTCTTGGGCTTGTGTTGAGGCCCTTTGGGCCCCTGTCTCACACCTCCCCGTCACCGAGGGCTCCCTTCCCCTCTGCTCCAGCTCCACTGGGTGACACTGTTTATCCTCTGTCTTCTCTTGCCCTCTGCCAGAGCTCCACTGGGGAACAGTTTGTTCACTGTCTTCTTCCACCTAGGCTTGTATCCAGCATCTGAGAACTTTCTGCTGACTGAGTTTCATCTGCACATCGACAGGGGATTTATGGCTGCTTCTGCATGGCTTACTGGCTGTACCAGCTCTGCTTTCCCACTCAGTGTCTTCTTCTGCTTGACCGTGGATGGCAAGAGAAGCCAGTCAGCAAGCCCTTTCCCTTTTCAGCTGTTTCCCAGCAAAAGAAGCATTACACGTCACACTGCCAGACAACACACCACAGAGATTCTCCCACATATTGCTTCTTTCTTTTTTCACGTCAAGAGCTAAAGAGGTGGGTGGCAGATTTCCAATGGAGGAGGGGGGAAATTATGCTGAGCACTGCTATTGTGACCTCTCTGTCTTTTACACTTGAGCGGGAAGGGGCCCTGCAGTGAGGCACTAAAACCAACAGCCTATCCACAAAGCCCCCAGCTAATAAGTCATTAAAAAATAAAATTTAAAAAAAAAAGAAAAAGAATTGCAATCTGCCAAGAGAGGAGAGAGGGCTTTAAAAGGATATACCTTTATAGCCATAAATCGCTAAAGAAGAATAATTACAGGATGATGTACAAAGGGTCAATGCAATAAAAGGAGTGAAAGAGACACCTGAGTTTCCTTGAAGTCACCAGGGAGGCAGCTGTGCTCAGTGTGCTTGCTGCACATACATGTAGCTGGATAATTGCTTGGTTAGGAACTGAAATAGCAGCATGTGGGCATCATCCAAAGGACCAAGTAGACACACAGAAAAAAAAAATCACCAGTCCAGCCCTGGGCAAAGTTTCGCTGCATGCAGAGTAGATCAACAATTTATTTCTGAAATTTACCCTTTGTAAAGCATAAATAAGCAGGGAGGATCAACGTGTACCCCAGCAATGTACATACCCTCTGACTCATACTGTGTTTGGCTCTATCTAATGAGAGCAGCCCCAGAAACGAGACTACAGACCTGCAGGAGCTCTGTGCTCTCACGTTGCTTTTTTTAAACATGCAGCTTGATTAATCTGATGATTAACTTAATTAAGTAAAGCTCACCACCTTATCAGGCTCTTCTAGGTTTTAACACCACGCCAGGTACTCTGAGACCATTCATTAGGCCTTACAATGTGCCTCTCAGCTACCTAAATATGTGCTAATTGCATTTCACAGAAGGGTTCAGACAAAGGCAGAACAGTTAAACCCAAAATTTTGGACGACTGGCCTTAGAAGTTGTGTAGGGACCCAAGGGAAATTCTGGGTCAGGAGAATGAATTCCACAGCACCCGTGGGACCGTGGGAGTTGGACAAAGGAGGACAAGGTGACCAGAAATGACTTCTCACATGAAACACCTATTTGTGCCAAGCTTTTGGTGCACTCCCAAGGCTCTTGGGGCTGGGGCTGGCTGCCGAGGAAGCACATCCACCCTGCCCTGCAGCTGGGAGGCCCCAGGGAGCGAAGGGCCCTGGGATACTGTGATAATAAGGATCTTTTGGATCGTTTCTGATCCAGTTTAAGGTCCTGCTTTCCTCTTATTAAAAAAAGGAGAGCTCACACCCATCAGCATGTGTCAGCTCTGGCAGGGGGCCCAGGGTGCAAAGCCCCATGGAAACCTTATGTGCAAACACATCCCCTGTCACCTGCCTGCAATGAGGAAACCAAGTGACAACAGGCCTGTGCCTCTCCAGCACACCAATATGTTGGTGGCAGTGCAACATGGAGCCCAGGGCAGGGGTGCACGCGTGTGAACACTGGAGACTGGGGGGAACTGTCTCTTGTTCTTACGTGATGAAGAAGGGAGTTTGTACTGGTGTCCTGCAGTCACATATACTGCAGCAAAAGAAACCTAAAAGAACTGGACAAGGTCACCAAAAAAGAAAAACAAATCTGGAGGGTTTTCAAGGCATCCTGCGTTGAATCCATGTCCCAGTTACAGTCTTCCTTACTGTCTGCACATTCCTTACCTCCATTTTTCTTTCCCTACAAAAGACAAATGTAATGTTTATTGTTACAAGGAGTGCAGTGCCATAATCAGGTTAAGAAAACAATTGACTGAATGCTGATGTATATTACTGAAAACTTAATTCTAAAAAGCTTCATTTGCTCATTGGGGACACTTGTCTTGTTTACAATGTCACTTCTGTTACAAGTGTTTTTAAGGACAGATACTTCTGGGAGAGAGGAGCTTGACAGTCTTATGAATTTGGCATGCAAAATTGCCAGGCAGATTCAGCCTTTGTTCCCCTCCCTATTGGTGCTAATTAAAAGAATGTGCATTGGCCTTGTTTGAAGAAAGAAAGAGAAAGAAACAAGAAAAAGAGAAACACGGAGAGAGGAAGGAGGATGGGTGGAAACGTGGACCTAGAGCAGCATGAGGAGGTAGCAGCAGAGGTCAGAAGAGCTGTTTGTACATCACTAGTACACTGTCTCTGTTAGCATTACTCCAGTTCTGCATCTGTCTTGAAAATACTTTCCTTGGTGCTGCTTAATTACTGCAGTTGCTGAAGTTTCAGAGACAAATGCATCTCCCAATAACCCTATCTTCATCTTTCCTCAACATTTTCAAAAATGCACCACCTCCCACCCCAGCCAAACCAGTCATATTAACCTTTTTCCAGTTTACTTCAGAGCTTCCTCAGGAATTTTTATACCTATTTACATGAATCAAAGTGGTTGGTTTCAAAGCTGATTTTTCCCATATGCTGCTGCTTTGGAGGTAACCTCAGGAGCTGGTTAGGATTTTCCCTATCACATACTAGAACTGAATCCATGTTTTAAGGACACATTTCTCTCATCTTCATGTTCATATTTACCTAATTTTAAACAAGAAAACATTTCTTCTGAAAAAAAAAAAAAAAGAAATTTGTGTTAGCCCCAACCTCCCCAAATTTGTCCTAGAGGAACAGCTACATGCACTCTGACACAGGAGGTCAGCAGCCAATAATTGTGGAAGTGAAAGTTTCTCTTCACTGCTAACCTGGAGAGGTCTTGGGCACACATGGATTTGCAGCTTTAAGGAGACTCTTAAATCTTAGCCATTTTTGAGGGACTTTAGATGATCTTCATTTCAATATCTTTGCCCTCAAATCAAATCACGTGTGTTGAGCAGAGCTCTTCATGGTGTGCTGACCCTTTTTCTAAACCTGGAGCCTTTGGCATGTGAGGCGTCATTCAGCCAACATTCAACAACATAGCAGAAGTAAATGTGCCCTCTCTAAAACAAGAAGAACCCATTTTATTGGCAAATCACCAGCAGCAAGAGATTAAGGCTGCAAATAATGAAAGCATGACAAAAGCGTGTGTTTTCCCCCCTTGATCCCTTTACTGTGCTTCTTGGTATAAAGAACTATAACCTGCCTCCTTCCAGCATTATCCTTATTTACAGAAGAGCTAGAGTTCTCCCCTGAGTTTTGAGAGGCTGACTTTGCAGTAAAGAGCCACAGGGGTTGAGGAAGACCTCTCCTGGCTCACTGGGGAAGTCAGGAGGAGAAGTCTGCATAAACCCATGTGGCTCAGGGTGGTGTGCCAGCAAGCTGGAGTTGAGAACTACATGCTGAGGTAGTTCTGTAAACAATCCTGTAAAGCAAAACAGAACAGGAGCAGAGCTGGAGTCACTTTGTTGAAAGAAGTGTAAGTGGAAATATTTGCCAAGCAGTGCAGGACTGCCAAACCCACAAGTGATTTGAGACTACCTCCCACTTCAGGGCTTGGAAAATGTATTCTATGTTAAGAGCTACACATGCTCCTAAGAGCCCATAGTTTAGCCTAAAAGTCAGTCTGATTAATTCATAGGCAGTCTAGGTGGGAGCAACAGAATAGAGATGGGGGAAAAAAGAAACTAATTAAGGCAAAATACACTTGGGAGTTCTGTGGTGGTGGAGATACTGGGTGCTATTAACAGCCAGTGGGATTGATGCTGGAGCACCTTTAGAAAAGTCAGCAGATAATAAGAAACAGCATTAAGAACAAATTGAGGTGGATAAAATTTACTGCTGTCTCCACTGAGACTGTAAATGGAAAACTTGGAGGGAGCTGGTGAAAATACTAAAAGAGGCCAAACAAACAAATTCCACTAGAACCAGCAGAGTGGTTTTAAATCATGTCCTTTAATAATCTACCATTCGCATTACCATAACATGTCATTGCATTATTCAGGTCTGCAAACAATTGTTGAGTTCCCAACTTCTGCTGCTGGAAAAAATGATGACCTGGGGGAAGGAATTTTTGTAGTAAATACCTCAGCATGAATAATAAGATGAGGTTATTTAAGTGACAGCTCCTTGAAAAATTAGCCTAACTTCCTAATAACTGTACTAGCTTAAAGAAATCTAATTTTATCTCTGCCTCCCACACAGTAAATCTCCCTATCACATTCTTTCCTTGCTTCATTGCTATTTCTTTGCTTAATAATCACCTACTTAAAAGATCAGGGATAATATTAATAATGGGAAAAATAGATACACAGAAAAACAATATTTTCTGTGTTTTCAGAGATACCCAGCATGACTGTCATTAAACCAAAACCAAGGCTTGAGGAGGGAGCACAGAATCCTAGGCAGGCTGCAGTGGAACCGGGCAAGGACTCTGGCTAACTTAGTGTTGAGCAGACAACATTAGTCAGCGTTGCAATGCTGGAATACTTAACAACGGGAGAGGCTCTCCCCTTCAGCATTTTCCTCCTATAAACTAATTAAGCTGTAATATTATGAGCACTTCTTTTGAGGCTAGGCTTTCCTCTTAGCATGACTCTTGGCAGGCTGGGCAAAGCTGGGTTATCGCTGTGATGAAAAAACTGGCACTACATTTTGCCTCAGTCTCCTTTATTATTTTTTTCAAAGTTCTATACAAAGCCACTCACATGCCCAATGGCTCAATCTCACTTCCAATTAAGTCAATGATAAAACTCACATTGACTTAAATGGGAGCAGGTTTGCATCCCAAAGGCTAACAGTCAAGGCTTTTAACAGTCAGACTACTAATGGGGAAAGTAGAAAGAGTTAGAAAATGTCACCATCTTCTCTTTTCTTAGGAGCAGTAATTCAAAGTGAATAGAGTAGGCCTGTTCAATTCGAAATTATTTTCAGGGAAAAGAAATACGTAGTGAGTCTATTTATAATGCGGTGATTCAGCTCTTCTTATAATACGTGTGGATGGTTCTGTTGCAGAGAAGAAGGCAGCGCATAAGAATTATTGACTCTCCCTTTACATAGTTTGCAAGGACTTTCTTAGCCCTTACTATATTCAGCCCTTACTATATCACCTAGCCTGTGCACTGGTAATAAAAGGTTTTGGCCAATTAACTTGGTTATATTTGAATCCACTGCTGAAAAAAGAGCAAAAGACCTGGAGCGCCCCAGATGCTTCCTCAGCACTGGCCTCTGCTATGGACAGAGACCATATGAGGCCATGAAAAAAGAGAATTCTGTTCTTCTTTTTACAACATTGGCAAAATTAAGCAAAAGGAAGAGATTAGATTAACAATGGCAGCATTAATGTTAATTTTTCTTGCGTGAACGAACATACTTTTGGAGGAGGAGGGGTAATCCATAAGCAAAAAAGCCTTTGAAGACAGCTTGGCAGAGATGCCCAGCATTTAAATTTCCCATGAACTTTTCAAAAGCAGATAATTCCACTCAACCTCCCCATCCTCAGTGTGACACAGAGGGTGCAGGCACCCACACAGAAGTGCAGCCCTCTGGGCGCAGTGGTTTAGGTGGTGATACCAATTTATCATCCTTTCTCCCCTCTCCCCTACCCCACAGCAGCAGAGGAAGAGGGATACAGGTTGAAGAGTGACTAAGCAGCAGTCCCCAGCACACAGGGGCTTCTGCTGGCAGGGAGTGACAAGGGAGGACATTGCCACCACCGACTGGGCCTTGAAATCTGCTCCCTTGCAGGTCAGTGTGCTGCATTGAGTCAGTCCCTGGTGGAGACTCAGCTCGATTCCAGCATGCATGCAGCTGGAGAGCTGCCATGGGAACCCTGCAGCTCCCTGCCTGGCACTGCCCCAGTACACACAAGGGAGGCCTTCTGCAGAGGATGACACCACGGAAAGGTTGGAACCTTCTGCCAGCTGGATTTGGTGTATCTTTAGGATGCCCATGACAGCCACAGCTGTAACTGCACTGGAGTTGTAACTCCACTGTGTGTGGGAACAGGGAAGCCTGGCCTGCCCTGCCACAGTGTTGAAAGTATTTTCTCGCTAGTCTGGGTATTGTTTGCTCATCAGCTGGTGGATGCATTCCACCTGTAGTTATGTCGTTCATCTCAGTGCCTTTTCTACTCCTTGCTTTTCTTGCTAGCAGAGTAGAAGGAAATGTGTTTGCCTTTTGCAATATTTATTAAAAAATTCAAACAGAAAATGCTGGACTGTAGCATTGCCTCAGTAACCTGGTGTGATACACCCATGCCAGGGGAGAGATGTAGAGAACGGCTTTTGTGAATGACATTCAGGTTCAGCTTGCAGGTTTGCAACTCTTCTGAAAAACTGAAATGGCTCCTGCAGCAAAGACTGTGAGCAAAGTTTCATGTCCCATTACTTTAAAGGGAAGGCAGGTGGCTCAGCAGAATTTGATGGAGTTGCTCTGGAGGAACACAAGGGAAACAGGTGTCTCTAACATTGGCTCCCAAACATTTGCACCTCTTCTCTCCTCAGCCCATGAGTACACCTGCACACACCCACACATGCTCTGTTTTTGTCTCCTTTTCTGCACCACTCTCCGTTCCAAACCTTTTTTCATTGTCATGGCTTCAAAATTCAAAATAGTCCCAGCCTCCTTCTGCAAATAAAGCAGAGATTATGGCTTTGCATTTCTGTGTGGAGTGCTGAGGGCCAATGGCATTCCAAACATCCATAAAGCTGAACTAGTAGGTCAGTACAAGTACACACTGCAAAATCCCCTGGAAGAGGAGGCAGTGCAGTCCTACAGGATGTGAGTCTGGATCACCTTTATCTCTCTCTCCCTCAGCCCCTGACTCTTTCTCCCTCCCTCCCAGCCCCCTTAGAGCAGAATGTCTGATGCTGGCAGCCTTTGCCCACTCACATGCTGCCCTTATGGGATACCCTAATCCCAGTCTGATTCCCTCCTGCTCCAGCTACACCACATAACCAAGAGACCTCCTCTGGGTCCGTATAGCTCAGAGGTCTTCCCAGCACAGTGATGGTGAGGAAAACGTACCAATGGCACTGCATAGAAAATCCCACTGATCTCTCTTCCGCTGCTGGCTCCACCTCATCTTTGGAGAGCAGAAACAAGGGAGAAAAGTGCAGTAGGGCCAGACTGGAACCTGTGCTTGAGGTGAGAGCACCCAGCAATTGGCGCAGCCTGGTATCATGTGCATGAAGATCAGCAGTGCTGCCAGCATCATTGTGTCAGCCAGGAGCAGGATGCAGGAGGGTTCAGGACAGGGCTTGTACTGCCACAGAAGCCACTCAACCTTTAAAGAAGTAGACAACTTTGAAAAATGTCCTCTCACAGCTAACTGGCTTTGCAGGACAGTGTGAAGAGGGAAAAAAAACCCTTCTCATTGTCCTGCTGCCACAGGCACCGATCACTCACCTCATCACTCCCACTGGGATTCTGTGTCGACCCTCTGTCGGATTTACAGGATTGCTCTGCCAGATCCTGCCTTGCTCCCTTCCTTTGCCCACAGGGAGGAGGCATGTCCCCACAAGTGGCCTACCTTGCCCAGCCTGGCCCTAATCAAGGAGCATTGTGGGGACCCACATGATTGCCATGCCTCTTTGGTGAGGCTTAGTTTACAGGGACAATCTCTTTTCTGACTACTGCAAGTTCACTCAAGACTCTTAATGGATGTTTCCCCTGAATCATGACTACTGATAAACATTCTTCATTAAAGTACTAAATTAATCTCCGCTGAATACATGCGATGCAGCCTACAGCCCACCTCAATCTCCATTAGCTGCACTGTTCTTGCAGCCAAGAGAAATAAGATTTATTTTAGTCAGTAAAGTGAACAAACACCACCTGTGATCTACTCAGGAAGCTGACCTGAGCTAGAAGGTGACATTTTTACTGTTCCTTTTTGACTATAACCACTAATGGTGCATGGATTATTATGTTTCCAGCAAAGCTGCCTTTTCAGTTGAAAATGGGGTTTTTGTCAATTAAATACTCAGTGAATCAAGGACATGTAGACTATACATATGATAATTCAATTTAAAAATACTGAAAGAAGCTTTAAAGAATGGCACTGTATATGACAGATAAGTTTTTTTTGTGGTTTGAGTGAATTGCCACCTTTGTTCTCATGCTGTATACAGTGATCACAGACTGATTTAGCCTGCAAATATAAACAGCTCCTTTGCTTTCCAGGAAACTCACTGGCTAAAGTAACATATAGTGCCACTGTTTTACGGATCAACAGGCTAAGTCAGTTCCTTATCCCATCAGTATGGAGCTCTGACAATCACTAAATTCCATGCTTTGAAAACAGATGGAGAAACTTTCAGTGAACTGCATGGGACTTTCAAAGCGCAAGTAGAGCTCAAATGAGGACAAGGGTGGCTCTTTATTACATCACTTTTTCACAGTAAATGCAACCCCTGGAAAGTTCTAAGCCCGTAAGAGTGCAGGCCTTTTCCATATATGTTGCAAAGCGGTTTTCTGCCAGCAAAGTCAAACAGTATGTGTCAAGGAGACAATGCCTTCCCAGTTTGTCCTTCAAGATGTACTGTGCTGTATTTCCTGCACATGGATGACAGTTAAAGATACAGTCAAGAATTATGTACTAGAGCTTGCATTCTGCTATGTCCTCTGTCCTGGGACTGTCTGAGGATGTCTGAGCCTTAATAGAGCTTAATGACTTTAGTGCTCATTAAATCAGAGAGGGCTGAGAGTATTCAGAGAAGGGGGAGGAGGAGAACAGGAAGCAGAGAAGAGATGAAATCACAAAAGGTTCAGGCATGGATAGGATAGCATAAACATTTAGGTTTTATGTCCCACACTCGGTTTCCTTCTCTCTCGCTGCCTGAGAACACTGGATGAAATCAGAGCCCATGGGGAGAACTGGGATGATTGTGTCGACTTGTGCTGATCTGTGCAAGAAGTCAGACCAGATGGGAATCACATGCAGTGATTCAGAACCCAAAGGATGGATAAACCTCATGAGAGAGAAAAGGAGAAAATGATGGATAAAACTCATGGGAGAGGAGAGGAGAGGAGAGGAGAGGAGAGGAGAGGAGAGGAGAGGAGAGGAGAGGAGAGGAGAGGAGAGGAGAGGAGAGGAGAGGAGAGGAGAGGAGAGGAGAGGAGAGGAGAGGAGAGGAGAGGAGAGGAGAGGAGAGGAGAGGAGAGGAGAGGAGAGGAGAGGAGAGGAGAGGAGAGGAGAGGAGAGGAGAGGAGAGGAGAGGAGAGGAGAGGAGAGGAGAGGAGAGGAGAGGAGAGGAGAGGAGAGGAGAGGAGAGGAGAGGAGAGGAGAGGAGAGGAGAGGAGAGGAGAGGAGAGGCTTTTGGGGATACTTTAGGTCTGTTCAGGACTGAGCTTTGCTTCATTATTTGAAGCAAATCTTGTGAAGCTGATCAATTATAGACAGTAAGACTAATGCTGTAGTGATTATTACTGTCAAAGGCACCTAACTCCTTCAGATTCCCTGGAAAATCCCTGTACTGCTGCATGTTGCACTGATGGAACTGAGTACAGGCTCTGACTAGTATGGGAAGAAATAGCTCCCACCATTTTCATGCTTCATCCATGGTTTCAATAGCAGATTTGGCAACATCTAAAAGCTTCCTTAGCCCTATACCTATTATCAGTTACGTTATGTTACAGTGCTGCATTTTAATTGCTGGGTTTTCTGAGACAGAGGGAGCTGAATCTAAATATATCTCAAGCGCCAGCAGTGATATTTAGCACAGCTACTGTAATTAAGCATTCAGCCATTGCCAACAAATAAAACTTCTCACTTGAGAAAATAGGTTCTCTGAAAAACACCTGAATGTTTGACAAAATTTCTTTTTCTGATATTTTAAGATCATTAGGAGACCTCAGCTTTCTTGATTGGCAGGGCGTGCATCTAAACTGCCAAGAAATTACCCGTTTTCGATCACAGCTCTTTTCCTTTTCTGAATGCAGACACTGACAGCTCTAACAAAGATGCTCAGCTAGGAAGCTTTTTCTCCAGTAAGAGAAATGAAATATTCCTGAGTTAAAACCACTAATTACAGTTTATAATAACAATACTTCCTGGGGGAAAAAAATTAAACTATACTTAACTGCTGGGGTTTTTTCTTTAAACTAGGGGTTTGGCTACAGTCTGATGGCTAGCTACTTGCAAAACTCTACTGAACTGGTACAGTCTAGCCAATAGATTCCAGAGCAAAAAACTACACCTCTCCCACAGCATAGGCATATTTTTCTGTCAAACCATTTGCTTTGTAATTCAAGTGCAAAACTTAATGTATGCAATAGGAAGCAAAGTATTTGAATAAAGATCACTGAAAAAACCCTGAAGTACATCTACATCCTTCATTTTGAGTATTTTAGGAAGCTCTTGGAATTTTTGCAAGCCCATATGGGATATTTTAGAAAGGGAAAAATCACTAGGTAATAGTAAACTTTGCAATTACAGAAATTTATACCCAGAGCTCTGTTCTTCTATCCAAGTGCATGAGTTCCTGTTTTCTCCTGAAGTGTTGAAACCTCCAAGGCCTTCCACTGGGATGGGAAATTTTATCTCACTCCCTTTCCCCTCAGAAGACATCCGAACACGATTTGCATTCGAGAATACTGAGAGATGGAGCTCCTCTATCAAAATTTTTCAGATTATCAGGTTTTATCCTTCAGGACTGAAAAAAGCGTTGGAGGAGGAGACATGCACACACAGAGATGCAAGAACTGGGCTTTTCAACCCAGTGGGAATAAATGAGGTAATAGATGGCATTGGACTATTGGTCTCTCATGGGTTATTTTGCTATTTCATTCTGCTGACTTGCAGCAAAGCTCAGGAGATCAAACAGAAGAGTATAAATGGCATTGAAAAGTCAGCCAGTGACCCAGGAGGCCACTTTCTTAATGAAAGCACCTTCTTTCATTTAAATGATAACTACACAAACTGTGCAGGAAACATCGAGCCTGATCACAGAAGTGAAGGTGAGAATATTTATTTACATTTCTTAAAAGTACCTTTTTATTTTTCCCCTGGGAAATAGTAATCGCAAATAGACTACAAAAATAGAGTATTTGTCTGGAAAGGCAATCTTCAAAAACTCTGTCTTGTGATGACCCAAGGTTTAGCTCCTGTTATTCTTAATCCCTTGATCAGAACTCTGTTTTGTGTGTGTTGCCACTGAAATCAATCAATAGAGAATGGGGCAAAATCTGTTGAGATCAAAGATGGTCTGGAAACATATTCTAAATTATTCAGCTCTTACACCAAAATCTAAACATGTCTATTGACAGATGAGGAGACATGTCTTTGTAGCTTCCTAAAAGATGTCAAAATGGAAGGACTGGAACATGAATATTTTTAATCACCCTTATTATGTTATTTTAATAACTCAAAATATAAGTCCATAATCCTCTTCTGAGTATTTCAGTATTTCAGTATATTTTTAATCCATATATTTAAAACATTATATCCCAGTGTATCCCATATAATGCAGCATTTCAAAGGAACATTTCAGTTGAGTACACCTTATTGGATGGGACAAAAAGGCATGCAATATTTTAAACAAGTGGAAAAGTTAATCCAAAACAAAGAAATTGTGTTGCAGCTCCTACCCAAGATGAGGCACACCCTGAAGTCAGCTGCTGAAAAAAGTGAAAAATTTGTCCCAGTGAGAAACAAAAAATTCAGTGCTAATCATAGGCATTCCCTCTGCTTAAAACATTGAGGATACTTGTTCTATTTCTATGGATAGCTCATACCTACAACTGCTGAAGTACAGATACAAAACAGTTGAGTTTCAGAAGGACAGATCATGAGATAATTGCAAACTGCTTTGTGTTTAATTCAGCGATCCTAGTCAAATTTGCAGAAAAAAAAAAAAAATAAAAGTAGCAGTGCCAGTGGCATTGCAAGTACAGTAACTTTTACTACCTGATTCAGAACTTTGAATCTGCATTCAAGAGCAGGCAGAAATCTGACATCTCCTCTGGATCTAGGAAAAAGCTTCAAAGGCTAATGCCAACGGTCACATTCCTGAGTCTGCTTCTTTAGATGTTCATTGAAGTCCCATGCCTGTACCCGTCTCTCACTTTGTCTTTACATCTCTTTCACGTTGGTTTCTTCTATTTATCTCAGAGTCTGTTGAAAAGATGTGCCCCTCTGGCTGCAACACAAGACACGAGGGTTCAGAAAAGCTCCCATGTCCTGTGTTGTAGCCGGAGGTCTCACAATAGTTTAGAGTAAACCCTCTGGTGTGCAGGTTCCTTTCGCAGGCAAAGCTCTTTCCCTGCACTTTTGAATTCAACCTATGTGTCAATCTGCGAAAGAGAAGTGAAGAATGGAAATCAGGTGCAGAGATAACACTGTGTGCTATTGGTACTGTCAACACAGCAAATGGAAAAAGCACCCGAGTAGCTGCCGACCTGGGGCAGAAAAGCCAAGTTCTGACCTGGAATCTAAAGCTGCCATTCAGCTGACCTCAGCAAAGACACGCCAGCTCACAGCAGTTGGAATCAGCCCTACTGACTTTCCAGCATGATCCCCAGATCCTGATGCCTGAAAGCATTTCTTTGGCAACTTTGCCAGCACCTGTTCTTTCAACAGTAGATAAAGCTAAGCAAATACTTAGCAGCTAATCATGTAAAAACAAATGCTGCCTTTTGTTTCTTGTTTGAAAATTGCCCTTACATGGATCACAACATTTCCAAATTTGTTCTGCAGAATTATTTATGAATGCCTTCATAATTAATAATTCCAGGTCTGCAGATCACTCATGAGGAGTTGTGAACATTTGCAAATCACACTGCATTTCTTAATTATATAAGCCATGTAAAACTTTTTCCTGATGAGGTTAGTTGTCTAATTAACTAACTGGCACTGTGGATATGCAGCTCAAGAAATCACTTTTTGTGAACATCCAAACTTATGAATTTAAAAGGGGCATTATTAAGAGCAGTTTCTGCTAATAAAGCTCTGTATCAAATATCCACAGAAAACAACCCCTTGAAATGGTTCAAAGAGTTAAACTGAAATCCACTTGTGAATCCAAGAGGATATTCACAGGACAGCATGTTTTTTTACTGTTTGCTCAACTCAAGTAATAAATTAATGCTAACGAAAATAATTCAGAGCTGTTGTTGAATTTCTTATGAGCACAGTATTTACTTCTATGCGTTCTTTTCCCTGTGGACTTACATTTCCTTCCCAACTGAAATGGTTTGAGAAACAGAGCTGGAAAATCCCTTCATGTATTTATATATATATGTGTCAAGTCAGTACAATATATTGCTATGCATTATAATAAAGATCAGCACTTTGAAGCCAGGTACACAAGACAAGATTATTGCTATCTCTGTTCAAAAAATCTTTGGTAGATTTATTGGTTTTTTTGCCTCTGAGTCCCCACATATTACTTTTATACTGCCGCTACTTTGTTTGGTACTTTTGCTTCTCCAAACACACTCAAAGAAGCAGGCGAGGAAATGAAGTGTACTTAGCTGCTATTTTCGTGAGGATGACTGACTGAATGCCTGTTCAGGCACTCTGTTGATAAGTACTCACATTAACAGAATTTAGCAAATTACATAACCTGTTTGCTCTAAAATGTCAGACTTCTGTTCAAAAGATTTTAATTTTTTTAAGCTTTCCTATCTACTTCAAATAAAAGTCACAGCTTGTTCATTTCCAGATTTATCTCGCTTGGAATAAAGTACAGTTCAACTGGTCAGACCTCAGATTAGGCAAAGGACAAAGCTATGAATTAAAAGGTCTTTCCCTATGAGGACATCAAAAGGAATGCCATCATTATTTTTGACAGTAACGTGGCTCTTAAGGTTGCCTAATGATGAGTGCAACAACAGCTTTTAGCTATTAGTCTGCCACTTGAAGAATCCCCAAATATTTTTATGTGTGTATTCTAAGATTTTTGCTACGAGTTACATAGTTTATCTAGAAATTAGTTATTTCCAGCCACCTGCCTTTCATATCTCAGCTGCATAGTAAAAAAATACCCAACCACTTTTATATTCAGTGTGAAAAAAAAATCATGCTAACCAAGCTCCATCTGTCTTACCAATTCCCTAAACTGTGCCTATATAGGCACTAAAAGGAAATCAAAACACAGAGTACTAGGAACTTGGGACCCGGAATTAATCTGCTTTTTACAGAAAAATTATGTTCAGATAAAACTAAATGATTCACTCCATCCATTTCTACAGCAAGGAAATTCAAGGTTAGAGCTGAAATTACATCCTTAAAGATTTGCTGATGCCCTGTGGAAAAAGCATGAAAATAATTTGAGTTAGACAAGATTCTGCTTAATTATTCTGCACTTGCTCCTTTTGTGTCTCCTCGTTTTTGTTCACTGGAGGCATTTCTGAGAGAAGTCAGTCTGAGCCCACAAGGCTCTGTGGAAGGGTCTCATTGTCTGCTCTGTGCGACACCTCAGATAGTAAGCAGGATGTATTAGCACAGCAACCTGCTGCATACAGAGCATCCTTTTACCTGTTTTATACCACCAACAAGGATAAGTTGATTTATGGATAAATAGAAAACCTGCTCATTACTCAGGATTCATTTCCCTAGTCTGACAGTGCCATCATCTTTCACTCCACAGCTATAAACTTTGAGTCATGATGAATCCTGATGGAATGTAGGCAGAGATTTGCAAATCACCTCTTGCCTCGTGTTTCACTCCCCTCATCCCCAGTGTGAGTGGAAGTTGGAAGCTGCAGTGAATGATCATTGAAGTCTGGCCTCTCAGCTAAGCTGGCCGGTGTAGTCCTCACAGTGAGTCATTCAAGAACAATCACTGGCAGATATCATTAGCCAGACAGTCATTACTTCTGCGGTTTGCATAAGGAGCAAGAACACAATGCTTTCCTATGACATCAGAGGTGTCCAAGGGGTTCTTTCTCCGGGATGAGAAGATGCCATTCCAGACCTGGTCATCAAATCAAACCTCTAAACTAGAGGTCTGAGAGGAATTCTGACTTCCACCACCAAGCCCACACATAAAATTCAGTGGTGTGGCTGGACCCAAAATGAGAAGAGAATTATTTTCCAGTTTCAGAAACACATTACAGGAATATTGAAGCCACAGAATATGAATTTGAACTCAAGCCAGGGTGATTTTTCCTCATCTTCAAGCCATTAAACGTAAACTAGCGCTTTCCTTTGGATCTGGATACTGTCTTCTCTGCCCATTACTATCATTAGTTAAGGGAGAAATTTCTTGCCACTGTTGGAATCAATTTTTTTCCCAGCTTGCAAGCTTTGTAACAATTTTTGAGTTTGTGACAAATACCCTTTAGTTCTAATTAAATTTCACATCTCTTCCACACCAGTTCACCCCTTTCTTTGGGGAGCACAGTTTTGCTGGGTGGGGCACACTAAAAATTTCAGTCATTTTATAGAAAAATAGATGTGAGTTCCAATTTACCTAACCACTGTGAATTAATTTGCTGTTTAAAGTGACACTGTACTAATTACAGTCCACACATTAATGTAGCTGCAGGCTGTAATCATTTCTCTTTGAATGAACAGTACACGCTTCCAGCAAAGTCCTCAAGAACTGTTTTGGAATTCAAGAAAGCAATAATCAATTGTATTATGCTGCTACTTCAATAGAAAGAAAAGAACTGGCTAACTTTGTTTTTAAGTTGATCAATCTCTATTTATTAGTAGTAAAACAGTTTTGACAAACTCTGCCCTTGCATGGACACAAACCATTGTGGTACTCAATAGAGACACATCACCTCAGGCAGAATTTGGCCCTCAGTGACCTTAAGTGCTCCATGAGCCTCATCTTCTTCTGGTCTGTATCCACAGGGGGTTTTCCCTCACTCCAGACTCCAAAGTCTATAACCACATAGCTTGGGACAAGGCCTCTGTGGGTCATGTAGCAGTTCTGCTTTGACATGGTCATACAGAAGCATTTATCAGTGATGACTGTTAAACTTTAACTAGCATAATTTGAGAGAGAAAAAGAAAGGAATTTACTTTTGAGCATGGAAAGCTTTATATGATATTTTCTGAATTAAAGACCTCGATTTAAAATAATCTTGTAAATTGAAAATCTATATCTGATGCAGCTGAAGAGGGACTTCTAAACCTAACTGTCTTAAATATAGATTTTAAATCAATGTGAGTAGTTTTGGAGCATTACCGTTCAAGGATTTTGTGCCAGTGCTGTTAAAGTATTATTAATTCATGCTCTTATCTTTTTCATTTCATAAAGTGTACCAGGTTTTTTTTTCTCTAAGTCTATTAATGTAGGAACTATAATCCATCTTTTTCTATTTCGCCTTGGTATTGTCTCCCCAGATCAAAGTTAGATTATAACACAGAGTGAATTTCATAAATTATTTCAAATTATTTTAGAGAAAAAAAAGGAGAAAAAAAGGCAGGTTAAAGTCAGAAACACATCACATATCCCACAATTTACCAAGAAGCAGCCAAGGCTGCTTGAGATAATCTGCTAAAACTCAGCAATAAAAAGTTTGTTTAACTTCTAAAGATGGCAGGTGTCATAAAAAAAAAGAGGCTGATGCAAAAATAAAGCCTCCAGAGTCTGGCAGTTCTGTTTGGATGTCAATAAAAGATAATGTAACCTGTCAAATTTGCAAGCATGTTGTACCCAACCATCGTATTCTACCTTCACCACTCAAGCATTACTTTCCAAGAAACATCCGCATCTGCCTGATTATCCTGAAGCAATTCTGATGAAGAGAGCAGGTTGCAAATTAAAAGTGTCTTCCTCTTACTAGTTTTCTCTATCTCCCCCCTCCCCACTTTTTAATCCTTCATTTTTTACAGTTCAGCTAATTTTTTTCTTGAAAGGTTAAGGAGTTAGCAATTATTTCAATGGCTCTTGCAGCTTTAGGCTAAGTGTCTCATCTGGCCTTTATTTTAAGGAGCTTCACTTCGTTCTTCATACTCAGTGTCTCTCACTGATCATTGAGATTACTCCAGAGCTGTGTAACTTGGAGCAACTGTGCCTGTTCCTAGCAGAACATACAAACCATGGTATGGAGATGGCCCGCAGATGCCATGGATGAGTTGTCATGCTTCACACTCCATTGAGCTGGGGTTGCACCACCAGACAAAAGTCTAAAGGCTAGTTCTTGTTTTATGCTGATTTAGACATAGTCTCTCTTGGGAAATATTTTTCTATCCCTATATCCACCAGGAATTGTCCAAACATTTTAATTTGTCTTCTAATAGTCAGCATTCACTTTCTTTTACCATCAGTTCATACATTGTGACTTTGCAAAGTTTTGGAGGTTGCTTAACTTTTTCCATTATATATGTTCAGTTCTGGAAGGAGGCCCAAAAAAGCACACAATCTCAACAAATTGAGCATTTATTTTGAGGCTTCTGCTGCCAGTCCTCATCACTGAACTGAGAAAGCTTATATCATATCCCCATCATATCACCTCATCTTGTTATGCTTGATAGATTCAATCACCCTGGCCACTGTGTTTCTGGAGAATCTGTCCAAATTCTGCATCAATCTCCAAGGAAAAGCTCTGTTGCTTGTTTTCCAGCTGTACAGCAAACATGCATAAAATGTATGAATCAACAAAGATCACAGCTATTTCAGGAGCTCAGAAGGATGGAGCACTGGGTCAAGGTGAAAATGTTTGTGCCATGATTCTCTGGCATCAGTTCTTAGCAACAAGCCCCTGTGTAAGCATTCGTTCCTTAGGCAGAGCTAGTTTATGACATGAGGTGGCTGCAGTTCATTATCTAGAAGCTTGGGTAGCACAGACAAAACCCATCTCCACAGACAAAACCAAAACTGAGTCAGGTATTAATTCCTAAAAGTGTGTTTTTCCTAAATCAAGGAAAAGAGAGTGGAATCTGGCCCAGCACTTCCCCTCAGCACAGAAAACAACCCACTTTCACCACAGAACTGGCATCAGTTTGGGAGAAAGGCCATTGGCACAAGTTCTGTCCTGTCAGGCAGTGTTGTCCTCTCACTGCCTGCACAACCATGCTCTCCTTGCTGGATGGCCACTGGCACGTGCCTGCACATCCTGCAGCAGGGATGCTGCAGCTTGCACAGCTCGGGCTCCTTTGCCTCCCTGTTCTTGCGCAGTAGGATGCACAAGGAGACTCTCTTTGTTATTATGACAGGCCATAATTTTTTCCCACTTTTTATTCAGCTGGGAGTTGAGCTGTCCTTTTCCCATAGAAATGTGCTTGTGTAACAGCATTCGTGTCCTGCTGGTGTGCACTTAACACCATCTTTTCACTGCTTTTTGGGTACCAATTTACAAAGCAGAGTTAGGCAGTTATTAAACCGACCTAATTAATTAAATGAAACAGCACTAAGGGCAGGCATGTGGCTATACACATGGACTGATATACAAGTTTCATCTAGTGGTACCCTTCACAGATACAGTGATCCTCAGACCAGTGTCTGCACGGCTGGAGACAATGCCACTGAATGTTGCTTCCTGAAGAACTGAGCAGCTATTGCAGGTATTTTACATCTGGGAGCCCTGCCACCCCCTAGCTTATCTACAGTTACATGGAAAGTGTGGGCCAGAATTAACAGTGAAAATAAGATTTTAAAGGTGGAACTGAACAGGCATCTGCTGATGTATGTAAAAATCCTTGGCAGGTTTAGAGCTGGTGTCCAGAGGGCACCAGAAAATAGGGGCGGACACAGCGTGACTGGTGTGTCACACTGACACAGAAACGAGACTGCCAGATACCGTCAGGCACGTGCAGCACTTGCCATGTAGCTCCTCCCGGCCAGCCTATGGAAAGCCTGTAACTTCAGCTTTGCAGAAACTGATTTCTATATTTACTGTTAAGCTGCTGTCTGTGTTGTCTGTGGTATGTAACTGAAATATGCCAAAGAATGGAGCTGATGATGGATTTAGAGATGCTCTAAATTTGCCAGTCTGTAGGTGGTTTTGTCCACTGTTACTTCCTTCCAGTACTAAGAACTGACTATTGCTTCCAGAATTAAACACTCTATGTGAAAAAAAAAATTCCCACAGCACAACTGACAGAAACTGAAAATGAAATAATAATAATGTACAGTCCATTTGCTGTCTAATGTATGTGTGGGATTGAATAGTACTTTGCAATAAATTCCCTTCTTGCTGAATTACTCTAACTTCAAACTGAATTAAAGTACTTAGTTGTCACTACATCATTGAATTTTGATAGCTGGATGCATTCCAAAAGTTGGGACTGCAGTTGCTTTTCTTGCAGAAATTCACAAATAAGGGGAAAAGAGAAGATTTATTAAAAAAAAAAAAAAAAGAAAAAAGAAAAAAGAAAAAAGAAAAAAAAACATTCCATTTTCTAAGCTCTGCTTCATTCACCAGTCTGGAAAGTACAATTAGGATGTGAAGCATGTGGTGGAAACACCCCACCCCGGTGGGGGTCTGCTGAGGATGTGTTCCCAGTCTCTTTCCCTGCAGTGGTACAGCTACAGCTCTGCCTGAAGCTGTGTGTTTAGTCATGCACCAATCGATACACTCAAAAACAACATCCCCACTGGTACTTTTGCAAAACCATGTGGATACCAGCTACTACCCTCTGTGCAACAGAGCACCATTAGCTGGTGTCCCTCTGTCTTCCATTAGTACCAGCTATGCTGAATTGTGTGGGAACACACCAAATTATGAAGCATAAAAAATTATACTAAATTATTGCACTACACAAATGTTGTATGTAGAATCCTACCTCCAGGGCACTTGTTAGCACTAGCTTAGTTGCTGCTTAGGCAGCTTAGGCTGTAGCTGTGACTGTACTGAGTCATGCACACAGGCACAGCCATTTACTAAAGCATCCACACTACAGTATTTGCTTTTTAATGAGTCCCACTGTACCATGTTGGTGAAGGAGCAAAGTCAGTAAGAAACTGTACTTGCCATGTCTGGTGTCTATCTGCACAGCACAGACCTCCTGCTCTTGTTGCATCTGCTTGGTAGTGAAGGTGGTAGGAAGATAGAGCCTGATGAAACCGGCTGCCAGGGAACCATCCTGCTGTGTTCTCTGTGTCTTCAATTACTCTTTAATTCAGGGAAGATTTTGTGCAGAGTCCTTCTGACTCTGAACAAGCATATGTATGTCCATTCCAGTTCTTCAGAACATGAAAGAACATAAAAGACTATGTTAGCACACTGTCCACAGATGCCCTTCTGTTACCCAGCCCCCACAGAGAACAAATGCTTTCACTTAAGGAAGGAATAACATGCAAGGCATTTTTTGAAGTTCAGACTATTGAAGTACATTTTTTGAGCACTTCATATACTTCAATGACTATTCTTGCAGCTAACTGCAAAAGAAAAAGGACAGAAGCACAAAAATAGTAAGTAACTAGTCTGAGGTCACACAAAACGTGGCTACAGTGTCTGGCAAGGGTAGGATCAAAGCTTAAATATTCTCAAAACTAAACATGTCTGCTGTACAGGGGTGAGCCTGAAAGCACACTAGCTGGTCGAGCTGAGGAACACCCTCCAGAGCATGTGGCCTCGCAAGAGCAGCACATCAGTGCACAGCTTTCACAGCCTGCTCACACACATCATCCACTGCCTGTCTCCACGGCAGCCGCCTCAAGGATGTGAGGAGGAGGCAAAGCACATCACCCTTGCACCTACTCTGAAGACAACCCCTTCAAAAGGTTCTACACATATCCAAGACACTGGACTTGAATACTATTTAATGCTTTCCCCACTTCTCCAGGGGCAAAGGTGCTTAGGAAAACTGCAAATTTTGGGCAACTTCAGGGGCATCATGTTCAACACTGGAAATGAAATTAAGAGATAACAGAGCAGAAGGTTCCCAAAGATAGCTGAGGGAGTGAAAATGGGAAGAAGGAAACAGAAAACAAAAGAATCAAGCATCTATACACTCCTTACAGGAATCATTTGGTAGTATAGCCTTTGGTTGCTCCAGATACGATTAGCACTTCTGCAATATTGTTCATAAAAAGCAGCACACAAAAAGTACTTTGGCTGGACTTTGTATTTAATTAAAATGGCATAGATTGATCAGTAAAATGCATTTACACAGAGTGCATGTGCCATCTGGGTAAAGTGTCTCTAAGTAAACCTAGATTAGAGTTTGTGGTCTGATTTTAATTCAAGTGAATTGTCTATAAATTGATTTAAATACAGTAAACAGTGACCAGAGCATGCTAAGGATGCTAAGTCCAATGTGGGCTTAACTTCAGAGTAGAGACTGTCCAGTGACAGCAAACACAGTTGAGTTGAATGCCAATGGACAGCAGAGAAGTTCTGGGTGGGACACAACATAAACTTGGAGTTCTAAATAGTTTCTAAAGTCATGCACATTGGAGGATGTCAGTGATGTCTTGAGCCATCTCTTGGAGAGCTGTTGTTTCAATCAGAAGCAGGTAAAGCAGGTCCTAGTGCACCTTTTACAAAGAATTTTGTGAAAAACATGAGAGGACAGAGCTGGAGAAGGTTTAAAGGTAGGCACATATGATAGACAGTGAGAGTCACTAGTAGTTTTCAGTGAGATGTTTGCAGCAGTCTGGACTCTCTGTATGTGGGAAGCAGCACAAGAGGACCAGTGCATGTTGTGCTATGTATGGCACAGGAGGGGAATGTGGTGCTGAGAGCTGATTTTTGTGATGAAGCTGGTCACTAGCTACATTTTTGCCAGCACTCCAGTGCTGAAATCCACCAAGCACCAACCTCCTGTAAGCTTCAGCAAAAGAATATGTGCTTAAATTGTCTTTGAGGATTTGTGTATCAAATGGTATTAGTGCTGCTGTCATCTGTCAATCCACCCAGAGAATTCTTCATCTCCAACTTGGGAAATACTGATTAACAGAGGTGGGAGAAGGTGGAGGTCTGGGAAATTTGTAAAAGAATATATTTGTATATGCAACAAAAAAGTAAAAATAAAGGGATAGCATTCAGTAAATGAATTTTCTGAGATTCTTAAGGAGAAATATTTCTCCTTAAGAGGCCACAGACAGGTAAAATTAGCCCCTGTAGATGTTTTAGTATTCAGACAGACAGATTACCTTTGTAGTCCTGCATAAAAGAATGCAGGTGAAGGAGAAATTAGCTATTGAATCAAAACCTTTTCTGGTGTTCAAATGTTCAAAAAGTTTTTCCTCCTGTAAATACTGTTTTTGTAGCACAAATCTAGGTCAAAAAAAAAAAAAAAGAAAGAAAAGCAATCTCCATCACTCCAAATTATGCTCATTTACAAAGCATATACAGAGAACATGCTCTACAACAAATCTCTGTGTCTTGTTTTAAGAAAGGAGGCATCAAAATCCATAGTAACAGCATTTATAAGAGAAAGATCAATATGGCATCCAGTATTTCAAAGGCAGAAAATGATTCTATTAAATTTATACTGGTAGAAAATGCACTAACAAAATATCTAAAACCCATGGTAGGTTTTAGCCTCTCACACTGTGCCACTGGATAAATCACAGGGAAACCATCACAAAATTCTTTGTAGAAGATGCACTAGGGACCTGCTTTACCTGCTTCTGATTGAAACAACAGCTCTCCAAGAGATGGCTCAAGACATCACTGACATCCTCCAACATGCATCTTATCAGAGCATTTCTGTTGTTACTGGGATGTGGGGGTAAAGCTTAAGATTTGGGGGTTTTTGCCTTAGGTGCCACTGTTCTAATATTGTCTATGTGTGTGTTTGTAACTAATTCAGTTGTGCTGCTGGAAAAACAATAAAAATAGTAACAAAGAGTGAAATACTCTGATTTTGGTTCCCATTTTAGACACATAAAAGCAAAACCTAAGAATGACTACAGGGGGTTAGACCAAAGGTCTAACCAGCAGAGCACCCTGTTTTTACAGAATTAAGAAATCTCTGAGCACAGTTTTTCCTCCTGGGACTGTTGACAATCTCTAATTCTGGTGTTTCAATTAAAAAAACTCCACAAAGTATGGCCATAAGTGGATGGTTATTGAATCATAAGAACAGGACAACCATACATGAAACTTGCTAATAATCTCTCTGCCTTTAATGATTTTAGCTCAGAACCTTATTTCTCTGAATGTGGGCTTCAAGTATTTTGCAATGCTCAGTGGATTTATCTTCAAGAGCTTCAGTCATCCCTTGTAAATTTTTAGAATCTACCATATCCTTTGGTGGGAAATTTCACAAGTGATCTACTTGTCATGGGAGGAAGGCAATGAGACAGCCCTAGCCGGTGGGAAGTTACAGTGTCAGCCCACTGGCTGCCAGTGTTGTCATGTACTCTGTTGGGAACTCATAAATGGATCTACAGAGCAAAATAGTTTTGAAGTATGATGATGAAGTAGCTGTTGATGGATATTTGCAGAGGGCAGTCCCTCAGCATGAGACACATCAGAGGAGAAAGCATGAAAGTGGCTACTTAGGTGGCCTGTAGGAAGGACCAGCCTAATGGGTTACCTGGAGAGAGAGGGTACTCACGGCAGCCTCAGACCTTCCCAGAATGGGTGGTTCTGTGAATACAGCACTGAAGAAGAGCCCCAAAGAGCAATATAGAGTCAGACTCTATTTAAAATACAAGACAAGACAGATACCACTAGGCCAGGAAGAGATATGGAAAGTTGTATCTTTGTTCCTTAACCTTTATATAAGCGATCAACCATACAGTTCTTTCTTCTTCAGGTGCAATGACTGTGCATTCAGAGAGGAGGCTAGACTAAAGCATCTGCTGCCCTTTTCCCCCTGGAACCTGCATGAAGGCCCATTTTGCTGCAATCAACTGACCCTGTTTTACAGTCAGATACAAATACAACTATTCACGAGACCTGTAAATAGTTTCATCTTAGAGTAATGCTCAGCGCTGAAGACAGTGACCTTAAATCAAGCTAGAGACTGGATTTTTAGATGTGTCTGAGACAAAAGCATAGCAACCGGTACAGGGCCTTAGGAATCTGTACATTGGAAGTAATTAATACAGTCATTAACCTGGGAGCTGCAAGGGCTGATGGTGTCTGAAGGCCTCCAGTGGTTGCTAATAAATCCAGAATTTTGTAAAAGGAACAGCAGTTATGGATAAAAGCAGTAGGATGGATGTGACAACCAGCAATTTTAACTTATCATCTTGTAGCTTTATTTTTGAAAGCTTTTACTTCCCACTGATTGCAGGCTTCCAATTTTGTGTTGTCATGCAATAAATTACAAAAATTATCTTTTTTTTTTTTTTTTTTGGCACAGTTCTTCATAGACAAAGTGTCAAAAAAGCTTCTTTTTTTAATGAAATGAGTTAAGTATTGCTGCCATGGTGATTATAAGAAGAAATCAGCACCAAAAAGTGGCCTAGACATCAAGATACAAATTCAAAATTCTCAGAAGCCAGGGTATTTCAGTTGAATGCATTCTAGCAGGAGGATTTTGCATGGAAGACTGGAGCAGAGGTCATTTTGAAAAGCAGATCTTTAACCCTTTTCCTGAAAGCGGAGGACTGTCTAACTTAATGATATGTCTGAAGGAGATCTGAAGGATATCATAGCAAGGAGATGAACATCCTCCTCTCATCAGGGGTGTGAAGTAGAAGGCATGATCATCCTGAGGTAGCTGTAAGGGTGGCACCAGTGTGCTGATCATTTAAAAGCTGTCCCGTTTGCTCAGGAACTGCTCTATTTAGCACTAAGGTAGTCTTGACTCTAGCATTTATTAACATTCACTGCCACATTTACTGCTCACTGAATTCATATTCTAAATAAGTATTCTAGACCAAAAGGTCTACTTGTCTTCTTTGCTGACAGTGCATATGCCTTGATGATAACCATCATAAAATGTCAGTAACGGATGCAAAAAGAAATTGTGGAGCTAGTAAATATGTTTTTAATATTTAAGTAATTATTGCCTATGCATTACCCACAACAAGAGGACAAAGGTGTTGTGGGTTAGTTAGAGACCCAAAACCACAAAGACATAAAAAAAAAGCCTTACTCAAACCTGCAACTTTTCTAGAGCAGACATAAAACCAGAAATAGGCTGGTAAGTACCTGACTAAAAGGCAAAGTCTTTGCATCAGAAAAAGGTACTGGGATCAAAGATTCAAAGCTTTTGCCATTAATGTCCCCCTGTGGCTGGCTTGAGAAGGGAGTCCAGGGACTGACAGCTCAACAGATCTCTTCCAGGGACACAGAGCTGGTCAATTCAAACTGCTCTGTTCCCTATCATGTGTGGCATTTGGGATAGGTCACATTTTATAGTCAGTGACATGACAGTCAGTGACATTAAACTACTTCATAGTGGTCTATGTGCTAAAAGTTATAATATATTACTTAGACTATTTTAATCACCTAAAGTTCAGGGACCTCAATGCACATATTAATTAATGCTTATTTTAATTAGATCTGCCTCAGAGAGAGGAAGAAGACAAAACTGTGCAGCCTTATTAGCACTACACTCCGGATCTGTAATTAAACCCAGAACACACAATATAATAAGCATCAGGACTTAAAGCAGTGGAATATTGGTCACCACCACGGCAGCCTCCCACTCTTATAACTTCCTTTTTCCTTAACATCATACTTCTTTCTTCCAGATTCTACAAGGGAAAAGGCAAAAGATTTCTGCTCCTCATGGGCCAAACTCAGCTCTGTTCTTGCAGTACAACATCATCTTTTGTGGAGTTATTCTATATTCCATTGTACTCAGAAGAATAAACTATTATTTTGAGGAAAAATCTTTTTGTGCAAGTATCTTCACAAGCAACTTTTTCCTCTGTTTGGCTACCAGCCACTGTGCATCTGTCTGCAGGACAGAAACTTCTGTGTCGCTGCCTTCAAGCGTTTTGCCTCTTTCCCTGTCTGAGAATCGCTGAAGATGCTTTATTTTAAATTTCACAGCTGCTGGATTCTGAACAGAAAAAAATGGGTTCCTCTTATTTTCTGGCTCTTCACAATAAATTATATGTGGGCTGAATGGTGTGCAAAGGTCATCCAGCCAGTCAGTGGAAAAGCATCAATACAACACCCAGTAGTACCAATCTCTAACATCCTACCCTTGTCTGACAAATGACCAAGTTAGGAAATTCCAATCACTACTATTCAAGCATCTTCTTATGTATGTTAAAGGCACTAAAGACAAACAAAACTCCAATAAACTGAGATTCCAAATCCCTGAAAGTCAGAAATGGTTTTTCTGTTGACTCCAAGTTTTTTAGCATAAGATCTTCAGAGCTTAATAACAATACTGGAAAAAAATTATCTAGTTCTGCACTGGTACTATCATATAGCATTTGTTTTCAACCTTGTTTCACTTGCAGCTCCCTAAAATTTACTCAATAGACTTGATTTTCTTAGCAAAGTTCTACAGACACCTTAAGAGTGGTTCTCACAGTCTCAGATAGGTATGGGTCATGAATTGGAAATATCTGCTAAGGGGAAGGAAATGATATTCATGTAAAAAAAAACCCAAAACCTTACCAGTAACTAAATACAGGAAAGTTTTGATTTTTCTTTATTATTTCATACTAATTAACAATTTTTTTCAACTTTAAATTGCAATAAATTCCCTCAATTTCACTCCTCCTGCTCCATTCCATGGAATTTCTCCAAATAAATAATGAAGTTGAATAGTTATGTTTGCAGAAATTGCTATTACTCTATCAATGCCTGAGCCAACAAAAGAATTTTTCATGCACTTGCATAAAAGAGAAGGAACTGAACAGCTTCCAAGAAATGTGTTATATTTCAATATGTCCTGGTGACATGAGGAAGTATATCTACAATTCTGAAAGGAGTAGAGATGGAAGAACGGGTAGAGAGAGAAATTTCTCTCAAATTCGTGTTTGTTTGTAATGAATTCACCAATATTAGAACAAACAGTGCTGCCTTGCTCCAGAAACAATTCTTGGCTAATAAATTTTGCAACAAATCCTAAAACATCATTTTACTAATTTCTAAAATGCAAACCAATGTTAATGTTTCAGTATCTTTTACACTTAAATGTAATATTTCGCTTTATTATTTCCTTACTTGCATGTGCTCTTATTTTGTTTGAATGTATTCTATTTTATTTTGCAATTTTAACCAATTTTGGGATACATTCAAAGTGTTTTATTAAGTCTGATAGTTTTGTTAACACGAGAAGGCAGCATATTTAGTGGATTGTAGCAGGCTTCTGTCTACTCCTCAGCATCAAGCGACTGTAGAGACATCAATGTATGCCCAAATTAGACCAAAGCAGCAAGTGAGTTTAGACTGGTTTAACCTTCCCCAAAGTTTTAGAGGAGCTCATTAATGTTGCTCTGCACAGCATCCATAGTCTTATAATGAAGACATTACACGATGTTGTTTTGATACTTTGTTGCCAAGCTCCCAACACCTTGCAAGCAATTGACTTTTTATGCCCTGTTATTCTTACATAATTATCAGGTTTTTTCATCACAATTCTTAACTTTGACTCCTCCTGTAAAGCAAAGGTTCCTGAAGTCCTCCTTATATTTTGCAGGTTTATTAGAAGGACCAAGAAGAAAGGGGGAAAACAGAAGGCCAGGCTGTCACTACCCTTATTCATATCTATGAATAATGCTTTGCTCCATAAATAATGCACTGAACTCACAGCATATGGTACAGGTGGTAGTTTGCCAGAGTTTAGCCTCATATGGATATAAACAATATATTCATGAATATTTGGGGATTGGGAGAAGACTTACTTGTCATTTGAAGTTGAAAATAACAAAATTCAATGAAAATTTTATTAAAACTGTTTACAATGAAAAAATACACAGTTAATTAGTGCTTCAGTAGCTGAACTCCAGCCCCAGGACTCAGCTTGAGACAAAATCCTGTCTCAGAATGTCTTAAATTTGGACAAATGCAAAACTTAACAGGTTCCTGGAGGCATCTTCATATAGAACACAACAGAGTGTTCCATTTACTGGGGGCAAATGTTACAGATAAACTTCATTGAAAACCTACCTCATTTTTTCGGCAAGCTTCTGCTTTCTTGTTAATGCATATCAATGGATAAATTCTAAAAGCCTAACGAAGATTTTAAAGAGAAAATCAAAGAGAAAACAAAACAAAACAAACAGGTCCAATTCCCTCTGCAGAGCATTTGCAGAAACTATTGGATATCAGACTAGATACTTTAAAGTTAGAGAAGAGCAGGTGAGTGGACACAGACACTGACTTTCCACCGAAAGATGACAGTCATTTTGGAAATACAGAAAAAAGTAATTATTTTTCCTCTCCACCCCCAGCTTCTTTCTTCTTTTTAACCCTCAAGGAACTAATTTTTTTTTAACCATGAACCCAAGTGCATTGGGGTAACTTAACGTAAATAAATTAAACAACATCTGTTCTTTTTAGAGTTCCAGTTCTAAAAAATTCATTAATTAACTATTAAACATTTCATCATTAAATACACTTCCTGAATGTGTGCCTGCTAGAATGCAAAATGCTGGACACACTTTTTTGGCTTTCTACATTCAGGTGGCAGATCCAGAAGTGGAAAGCAGATGGAACATGGCAGATGGGTATTCTGCTGCTGCAAAGAAGTCTCTGGAGCTGTAAAAGGTAATGCAGTCCAGCTTTTGTAAACTACACTTCAGGCAAGATGACTAATAGGAATAATCACAAAATCAGCAATATAAAGGAAAAATATAACTTCCTGCAATATAATGAGAAAGACATTCAAAGATAGAGACAAACTGGGAGGTTGATTTTGCAACGCCTTTTGGTAAGGAGCGGTTATCAAGATTACAAAGAAGAGATTCATGCCTGCTTCTTTCAAGTATAGCAGTTGATCTAATAAAAGACAGTATTGCCTCTAAAACCTTGCCTCTCTTAGATTTTTAGTAAATTATGATTAGAAAAAATAGTGCTATTTCATTTTTCATTGGAGATTTTAAAGAGCTTCACAAAGAGGTTTACAGGTATGACTGGGATCCTTGATGCATGAAGTCCGATGGACTACATCCTCAGAGATACTCCTTGGCGCTTTACAGTCCACATCCTGACTTAGACCCTGATGTGCCATTAGATGGGGAAGTCAGGTGCCTCAGCACAGAACATCTGGAAGGCCGATCTGATTAAGCTGGTTGAGTGATGCTGCTGCATGGAGATGGAGGTGCCCTTCTCTTCTCCCCCTCCTTCCCAGCACAGGTGCTATTCTGAGCTGGGACTTCCACAATTCATCATTATGTACCATTTCCTGAAGATGGATATTTAATCCATCCCTTACTCACAAAATACAGACAACATCCTCTCCAACCTTTTTGGAGCTCTCACTTGGAATATTAAATTACAGCTTCAAGTGCTTTAAATATCTGAAAATGTTTGGCCCCTTCTCTTCTATCTCTTGGCACAGTTCTTTCATTCTCCTCCTGCTCTCCCCCAGTCCAATGAACATTTATTCACTTTATAGAAATTGGAATAGCTTGAAACAAGGGAAGGACAGTCTTAACTCCCTGTCCCACCACCGTTTTTCAAAGCTTCCTCTGAGCCTGTTGTTTACAGTGCTTCCCCAGAGAGGCAGAAAATGCAAATTCATATCTACTTAGGCAGAGGTGGGATTTGAAGTGGGATCTCCCAACTGCCGGATGAATTAATCTAGACCAGACTGGGTGTGTCAACGCCATAACATTGAATCTTGCATCCATTTCTAAGTTTGAAATCCTGACAGGTCTGAGGTACAAGACATGCTGAAGTGCTCAGCAGTCTCCAGGCTGGAGACACATTGGGCATGTCGACGAGCAGGATATAAGGAACATTAGGAACATCTTAATATTAGATGCTTAGATTACACCTGATATCCAGAGACAAGTGTTCTGCCCATATGTGATTGCAAGACCTATATATTTTCTAATCTTGGAAATAAATACGTTCACATTTTCGGAATGTCCAAGCACCACCACCTTCCAAATCTAGAACACAGAGCAGCAGACTATGAACAGAAGAGACATCTACGGTGCATTAATTCCAGGGTTTTAAATTAATAGCTGATCTGCTCAGTAAGATCCTAGATACTGTAGAAAGAGAGAGAAACCTGGTGATGGCATGAAGGTGTGCTAGGACAAGGAAAGTGCAGATGAAGCTCTGCATACCTGGGGTCAAACTTTCCAAGCTGTCTCAGCTAAGTTCTGTTGTTATCATATGGCAGTTTCACATGTACACATTACCTGTGCAGCTGACCACAGCTGGGCATGACTTCATTTGAATCCATTCCCATTCAAACTGCAGGCACCAACCCTGTGAAGACCATGAATTCTACCCTGGGCTTTGCACAAATCTCTTTATATGAGTAATTTATGTAATTCATACAAAAGGAGGCTTTTAATATCCTTTGCCAGACAGCTACCAAAATTTCATGGGTGTATGAGATGAACACATTTCATGACCCTTTAACTAATTATTGTGCCATTACTACCCTTGGTGCTTTCTACATTTCCTGGCCTCAGACTAAACTTAAATACCTCTCTTTGCATGGTTTCAGACTGAGTATGACTTTCCTCTCATATCCATTTTCATTTAACTCTGATCTGTCCCTTTTTTGAAACTCTGAGCTGGCTTTCATAGAAATCTTATCTACAATCAAAGCTCTGTTTCTCTGTAATGCTTTGGGATAAGGCCTTATCTCATGCCATTATTAAAAATGGAAAACTCTTTTATACACGTAT
This sequence comes from Aphelocoma coerulescens, assembly GCF_041296385.1. Taxonomy (NCBI): domain Eukaryota; kingdom Metazoa; phylum Chordata; class Aves; order Passeriformes; family Corvidae; genus Aphelocoma; species Aphelocoma coerulescens. Next base: position 99,325,303 of record NC_091015.1, on the reverse strand, counting down.
ATTTTTGACCTCTGCTCTTCTCTATTTGGAACAAAACCTGCAGCAGAATGGCCAAGAATAGAAGCAGCATCATTCAGTTCCCAATTCTATACTTTAACTGCTAGATGATGCTTCCTGTGAGTATATAAAATTTCATTTAAATGCAAAATCTCATTATGCTTGCTTACACTAACGATGTGTTAATATTATTTTTTATTTCCTGCCTTTCCTCGACCTCTCTTGTCCTCCAGGGCTTAGCAGATTTTCAAGGTCCATTACAACAGTGCAAGAAGGTTTATGTGACTACTTGTCACTCAGCCTGTATGTGAAAGGTTCCCATAAAACAGCTGGGGACATTTATTACACCATAGTCAGCACTGTTTGAACAAAGCACTCCATGACTCTGTGTGAACAAAACTTCTGACAATGCAGATATTTTAGGAAACAAGCAGAAACATTTTGAGAATATTACCACCAGCCAGGCACTTGTATTATCCAAGAGTTCAGCACTTTTAGTATGTGATGAAATGTCCAAAAGTACTTTTTTTTGCAACCACATGTATAGAATGGGATGCATTCCACTTAAACAGAGGACACTATATTTGTATAAAATAGTGCAAAGACAGCCTCAATCCCAGCCCATCATTGTTCCAGTAAATGAAAAACAACATGTGGTTCTGTAGATAAAGGTACCAGGTACGTGGATAAAGAGTTGTTGATAGTATATAGTGCTCTGCCAAGAAATTATGACTAACAAGAAATTAAGAAATAAGTAGAATTTAATAAAAGGCTCAATAAAAGTGGCACATATATATATATATAGCACATCAATCTATTGTAAAAGCTTTTAATAGTAAAACTATGACTTATTTGTGACTCTGGCTTATTATGTAGGTCGTGAAGTTGTTTTATGAGTGCAGAAGAAAGGTAGAAGAAACATTCTATGTTCTGCAAAAGCTTGGGCTCTATTTAAAAATTTTGTCAACCAGAAATGGAGTATCTGAGGAAGAGCAACTGTAACAAGACTCATTATCTTCTGAAAAACCAAGGCATCACAGACAATGTATTTGTCCAGCAATATGATCACATTTGTCCTCTTTTGATCAGCAGTAACATTAGCCAGCTAAGCTCCAAATTTGAATAACACGTTAGTACCCAGCTTTTCACTAAGTTGGCAAACATTCTCAGTGAATGAAGTACTCACTGCACTGAGAGATGGTCAAAATTGAAATTTCTGTTCTGCAGGAAACTCTGACCCTTCAAAAGTTGATTATACTCTAAATCAGAAAGAATGTCTCTGCTTCTAAATTTCCCATTAAACAAATGGTTTGAAGAAAAGAGATTCAGGAATCTAAACCAAAAGAATTTTGGTAATGACAAAACAATTTATTTTGATATTATTAATGGTTTTAGTTTGATATGGTAAGAAGCTTTGCATCAATTGTATCTAAATGCTGCCTAAACCATTTTAGATTATATCTGGCATCATCATAGTAATATGGTTAACATTAATCTATGATGTAAAAGGACAAAATAAAGAACTGGAATTACTAAACCAGAAGATTTTTACGAAACTGAAATAATTATTTCTGACAGTTCTCCATGGGTATCTGCACTGTATCTGTTATAAAAACTTAACATATGAATACCCTTCATTCATTGGTAATAAACAGAACAATTCTCCCTTTTCTCGACCCAAAACAACTTGATTGAAAAATGTGATTAGGTCTGGCCTTTCTGAAGTGAGTGGGAGTTATGGCACTGACATCAATTAAGTCAGAACTTTTTTTACTGATTTCAGGACTACTTGTGTACTTAAAAACATGCAAACATAAATCCTGTATTGATCTGGAACTTTAACAACAAAACTTCAAAGGAAATGATCCCATCTAAATCCCAGCTGAGAGCATAGACCAAAACTCTTAAACACAGTGCACAGACTCTCAAAAAAGCAAAAGCATTGTCTAGCCAGATTCTGAGACCATTTTCCATTAATTTACATCATCTGGAACAACAGCAAAAATAGATTATTTCAAAATCAGTATGACCAGTCCACCAATTTTAAAGTGTCTCCAACCACAGGAAAAGAGTGACACTATTTTTATCATACACTTAGAAAAAAATCATTACTGTTACTGCATTATTAAAATCTGCATAGTTTTAAATAGTGATTTCTGACATGAAGGAGATACTGTTCTCAACAGTCAATATAATAAAACTAAACCATGTAGTAAGACAAAAAAGAAGAGAATTCACCAAATGTGGGCAAATATGCCTAAGGCACCATCTATTATGTGCACATCTGCCCACAGAACAGATTGCTATCATCTAGTGTTATCAAAAGGCTCTATGTATTTCTCAGGAAACAAGCACGAATGCTCTCAATAAATCATGGTGCTAAATATATGTTCCTCTGTCAGTAAGACATTGTCTTCCATCTTGGTTATGCCTGAGAGCAAATGTTTCTTTCTTTTTTTTTTTGTGAATTCAGATAAAAAAAAGAGTAGATTCTCTTCTTCCCTCCTGCCTAATCCCTTGAGCATGGTGCTTTACTGCAGACTTGAAAAGCCTTGTGGGGCCTTTTGTCATGGTACAGGCAGGGCCTCATTGCCAAGCCCATCTACACTGCCTGCCACTATTCTGATGGTGCCTAGGAGACAAATTCCTTTGGATGTCCACTGGCCTGGATATAATAAACATGAAGCTAAAGATTCTTACATCATTTTCAGCCAATATAGTCTAAGGGACATCCCCACTGCTGCAGCTGATGAAAGACGAACAACCATCTTCACCTACCTTCAAAACTATCAGCCGGTGCAAAGTAAAAAGTGTCTTAATTTCCAACAACAGAGAAGCATATTTAAGAGAAAGTAGATAATAATATTTCAAGCACGAATCATGCAACACAAATTATTGCAAAATGACATTGAAATTTTCAGAATGATCACTTAAAAGCCTCTTTGTTTTCTTTAAATGAATGTTTACTTTTGGTACATTAACTCAGTATTTTTGGTATCAGGAGGCGGAATGCATACTTTAATCTAAACTTTGCAAGAGTATTAGCCAGAGCTTTACAACTGCTTTCATCCAAACAGATGACTGTATTTGACACTGCAGTATAACCTTGCTTAGTTTCCAAAATAAATTTGCAAAGGGAGTGGATTGCTCTGAGGATAATTAATGTGCTAGGGAGGGGTTTTTTAATCGCAATGTCATTATTTGAAAGTGACTAAATTAAATTTGTTATGTTAAGTAACCTGGGGCACCAAATGGAATTTGAACCCTACTTCCCAGGTACAGCAATATAGTAGGAAACAAAACTGTGTCACAAAGCAGACTACCCAAAGAAAGTAGTTCTGCCAACCCTATTAAGACCAGCCAGAGTGACGGAGCTGTGTTCCCACAGCAAATACACCACAGAGATGGAAAACGAACAGTGATCTCCCAAGAACCAAGGCCTTTAGTACAAGTCCCAACCATTACTATGGAAAAACCTGCATGGATCCCACTGGATCTCTATTAGAACTATGGCAGCCAGAAACAAGACAAAGTGGAGATGGGGAGCAAGTGGGCATCCACTGAAATGCAAGGCTAAGGACCATCTCTCTGTGGTGACAGATGCGATGTACGCTTTAGACAATGCAATTCCACTGAGGTTCTCTAATTCCCGTTTAAGTATTGTTGGATATTGTTAGTGAATTTTCCACATGTACTAAATGTACAAGGAATGATTAAGCACCTTGCCTTATCAATGCAAATTTTTACCTATGTTTATTAATTATGTCTATCGAGAGCAAAAGCACATAAGGTGTTTAACAGTGATGAGAATTAATGGCCTGGTAGAACGTGCAAAAGGTTCAATAGAAACTCGTGGCTAATGGCCAGAAGTCAACACTACCACAAGCATAAAACTAGAGGAACTGCAAGGATTATTCCAGACCAATTAAGGTTCCGTAAGCATTCAGCATCTGGGGGTTCCTTATGGTTTTTATTAAGCCAGAATGAGAGGCTTATACACATAATTCTATACCACTTTTTCCTTTATGCTTAAAATAAGAAGTGTCTCCCTAAAGGTCTCCCCAGGTCTGAATCTTTCACCACATTTAATCACTTTTGGTGTCTTTCCTTCTTCTTTTCAGCAATTTTGCCTGAGCTCTCCTGGGACTGGTGTTACATTACAGATTCATCAATGATTTGCTGCTTACTCTACATTATCCCACAAGTGCTGAGGCAAACAGTTCTTTGCCAGGATCAAATGATGCTCTATATTTGCCTGCAGTTTAAAATCTTGTTAATGTTGACACTTCTGATGAAAGCTCCACATTGAAACCGGAATGTGTGAAACCTGCAGGCTTTGGTGACTGCCACATAAACAGGTACCCAGGGCACAAAGTTTTTTCTAGGTGCTCTATTTGCCTGCAGGGACATAATCAACTTAGGCAACATCTTTACCAGAAACAACGTGAATTAGAACAGCTAACACAGCCTGTCTGGAGGTGATGTTGCTGATGGATGGCAGAGAGACTGCTTGCTATCCTATGTTGCTAAACCAGCGTGTCTGAGGATTTCGCTCTAAAGTCAATTAACTTTAATGGAAAGACTCCAAATTACTTCAGTGATCTTTGGACCAAGCTCAATAAGAACTAATTAGGTCTCCATTCCAAAGGCTAGTTGTCAGATTTATTAAGGGATTTTTGTTTGTTTGTTTTTAATATTGGACAAGAGGGTTTTTTAAAATTATTTAGAGGAACTGACATAATTTGTAAAGTCATAAGTAGCAAATACAGGTGCCAGTATTAAAAAAATTAATTCCAGGTAAACAGACAAGTAAAAAAAATTTACATACTGTGCAAATGTGGTCCACTTCATGGGGAAAAAGGAAACACAAACAAGAGTTAGTGACACCTATAATTTAGTTCTATGGTATTTACTACACTCCACAGCCTTACCAAACCTTACACATGTTCTACATGAGTACAACTAGGTTTACTGACTATACCTTCCAGTTCTGACAACAAAATCTAGGACCAGGGCTGGACTTTTCAGAACTCATCTCACTCCCTCTGCTTTAAATTCTTGACACAGAAGAAGATTATATGTTTGAAAAACTTACCACAGGAGAGAACACACTTGAAGAAAGATGGTGATGAAGGTTCCTCATGTGGGAGTGATACCACAGCAAATGCCCGAGCAGTCTATAATTTATTTATTCTGTCAGATCATCACCTGCAAATCAAATTAAGAAATGCTCAAAATCTGAAAGTCACAAATTAGACCAAAGTCATTTATGTCATGATTTTCCTCCTACTTTTCCTTCCTTTCTTTTCCTGGAAACTGCAGGAAATACTTGAAGTTCAAAGTACAATAAATATAATTGAATCAAATTGCATTTGTAGCATAAAAGACAGGAAACAGAGATGTAGTTCTTCACTATGAATTGGTCAGAAAACAAAATGATTTAACTTGAAATGTAGTGTTCAAAAAAAGACCTACATTCAGACTTTGGATACTAGAGTCCAATTCTCTCTGGCACTAACAAAATGTCATGTCATTTTCTGGAAGAACAAGGTCTGCACTTTTGTTGCTGAGCTCTGAAAACCTAGTTATAGGAGGAGAGGAGAGTCTGTCTTGGTGGTATAGTGGAGGGGATGAGAGCAAAGTCATAGTTCATATCCTCATGTGGTGCATACAAAGGCAGAGACCCAAAAACTCTTCCTGTGGACAGGGACTGCCCTTCTTTCTCCCTGATAGGGACTAACCCCCTTGAAATATGAGAGAGTAAAGGAGGAAGGTTGCTCCCCTCTCCTCCATCTCCTGTCCACCTTGTAGCCACCAAAGTGACAAGTTCTAATGAATTTTGGCACAGAAGTTTTCCACAGGCTGCCCCACCTGCCCTTTTGCCAGAGGCCTTGTCAGCTGAAACGTGTGCCTGCTCTGTAGCTGCTCCAAGTCAAGGTCAGTCACTGTCTTAAAGCAGATGAGACACCAGGATACAATTATGATGTGCTGAACGTTACCTGATGGAAGACAGGGTGGGCACAGGAATATGCACACTCATCACTTGTTCTGTGTTTGGACACAAACCCTTGGCAACCAGTTTGGTCTGAAGTGTTGGGCTGAGGGCTGGGCTGCAGTCCACAGTCTCTTGCAGATATTTAGGTTGACTGTGCAGCTCTGGTGTTTAGAAGCAGTGACACTTGACTTGAGCTGAAGACAATGAAGACATGAGCAAACAGCCTTTCTGAAAATCAGTTTCTCAACAGTCACAGAATCATAGAACCATAGAATGGTTTGGCTTGGAAGGGACCTTAAAAATCATCATGTTCCAACCCCTCTGACACAGGCAGAGACATCTTCCACTAGACCAGGTTGCTCTAAGCCCCATCTAACCTGGCTTTGAACATTTCCAGGGATGGGGCATTCAAAACTTCTCTGGGCAAGGTCTTGGAATAGCACTGAGCAACAGTGGCTCAGATTTCTAATTAACAGACAGACAATAAAAATATTCTGGATTAATATGAAGGAAAATTGGAAGAGCTTAGATGCAGTAAATCCCTGTGCCAACCCCAGCCTAAAGTCTCAATTACAATGTATAAGCATCTTTGCAACTTGTGTTAAAAATAATAACAGATCTGGCATTAAACTATGCCCAGTCAATCAGAATGATCCATAATGTGGAAGTTTTTAACAAGCTGCTGCCCAGCATTTTTGACATGTTTTAAAACAAGTCATCCTGATTAGCCCTGTAGAGGCTAGTGCTTCTAAACTTAATGACTCTCCAAAGAGGAGAAGGCATAAAGATTTAGCGACTCAGTAGACATGACTGCACAGACCTCTGCTGCCAGCTTGGAAATGACAAATGATTTGTTAATAGAGAAGCTTTCTTTTTGTATTATTTTTTGCCAATGAAGTGAAAACAGAGCATTGATTAAGCAATCCAAGCTGAGAAAATTCCATCCAAATTGGATGAGAGCTTTCAGACCAGCAGCTTCATAGCAGGTTTCAAGGGTTTGAAATACAACTTCTGCTTGTTGCTTGATGCTTAAAGATACCTATCCTGGAGCCACAGACAGTAATTGATGTCAAGCTGACACTGTAGCTCACAGACGAATTTCAGTCGTGTGGGCCATACCACATGCACAACACTTGTGTGAAAAAATGCTTTCTGTCTCAAATGCTACTGACTGAGAGAAAGAATTAATAGAGACATCAACAAAAAAGTTCTCTGCACAAATAGAGTATGGCTGAAGAATACCAATAGCCCAAATGCTCCTGACTCAAAATCACCCTTCTCTTCCACCTGTCAGATGAAATCATTTGTACAAAAATTCAGACAGAGCCTTTCACTCACAATATTAGGTTTCTGCACAGCTAAAATTCTAAACTCATATCCTGTGGAATAATTTTACAGAAGTCACCCTAGGTATTCAACAGTAAATAAAAACTAGGTGTCTAGAGGTAATTAAAAATATTTGCAGGTTTTTTTCCTCTTGCAGAAAAGAATTAAATTTTCCAGGGGAGCTTTAAACACAAGCTTTTGGCACTTGCAGATATTAAAGTTTGAGTGACTCATATTCTCATTCCCTTGTGTAGCTACATTACTTGACTGTATTTCCCTCAATTCATCAGAGAAGAGGCTACGTCCACAGCCATAACGCAGAGAGAGTGGCATGTCATGGAAGACTAGGTCCAAACAGGAAAACAGGCCCCTAAGTAGAACAGGAGCAAGAAGCATCTAAATTGTAATACTCAGAAGGCATTATGGAGCCTTATTTAAATTTAAAAATGTATGAATTTTAAAGTTGAATATCTGGGGTCTGAGGTGTGGGGCTTTTATTAAAATAAACTTGCAAAAAACATGTCCTTTTCACTACAAATATCCTAACACACCAGTAGAAAACTGCTGCAATGAAAAATTTTCACCTTAATCAGGTCAGTTTGTCTGGATGACTGCTGAGTGAATGGCTATGCCATTCTATTTGTATTGCAGCTCTTGCTCCAGAACTAAGAAAAATCAACATAGACATATAACCCAAGTCAAAAATGGGCTCTATTTTTAACAGATAAGCATTAAAAGAAATGGTACATTTTTTTTCAACTAGCTATCTGTACATTTTACACATCCAAAAATTAAACCAGTTATTTTTCTGTCCCTTTAAATCAACACCCATCGTTTTGCAGCCTGTGAACAAATGGATTGTCCTTGATGCAGCAGAATTGTTTTCCGGAAAAGTTCATGCAGGACTATAAATCCTAAGGCTAAGATTCTGTTTTCTGAAAATCTCACTCAGAAAACCAGCATAGATGGGAAGGGACAGATTTCCCTTACCATGATTTATCAGCCCTATTTAACTTATTATCTCCACATTCTTGATTGAAAAGTTTCTAATTGTTTGAATACCTCCTTCTTCCATGAAAAAAAAATCCTCCAAAACAATCACAATAAAAGAACAAAGATTTGTGTTGACTGTTTTAGAAAAGAAACTGGGGAAAAAACATTATCGGTGATAAAATTACCTGGATTTTTTTGTTGCTGTTGAAATGAATTACTGAACACAAGATTTGTTGGGTGAGTAACTGCAACATTGGTGCCAGGGGAGACCTTCTTTTCAACAACACTGTGCTGGTACCTGAAATTCTATTCATAGTCTGAGTACCATCTGACCAGATTTTCTTGGAAATTCCTTAATATAACATTATGCAAGCACTTCTACAAGATTTGTTGTTCTTCTTTTTGTAAAACATAGAATCATAGAATGAATCATAGAATGGTTTGTGTTGGAAGGGATCTTAAAGATCATCTAGTCCCAACCCGCCCTGCCCTGGAGAGGGACACCTCCCACTAGAGAAGGTTGCTGAAGGCCTTAAACACTGCCAGGTTTGTACCTCCTTGGACAACCTGTTCCAGTGTCTCACTACCCTGACAGTAAGGAATTTTTTCATAATTACAGTTATACTAAGAACTACTTCTTTTTAAATACCGTGCATAGTTTCCCTGCCTGAGAGAGAAGTAATAGTTTTGTACATACATGAAATGACACACTTCAAAACAGAATTTTGCTTCCGTTTCTTTCCTATGACCCAGGATCCTGCCTCGATGTGAAGATGACATAGCAGGTAAGTACTGAAACACACAGAGATTCCTCTCTAACCTCTCCTGACTCTTTCTGACACACACAGAAGTGACATTCCAGCTGACTTTTATCAGCCAAACTAGATTCACTGATACTGCTGAAGTAAATGGATGCAGTTACACATGAAAGAGATTAGAAGAGGGATTTTTTTCATTCTCACAGCAAAATGTTACACTATTAAAAGTAGTTGTGTCCATTAGAAAAAAAAAATCTTTTTTTCATTAACTCATTACTTTAAATGTGTTTCATAATTTATTTGTAGTGGAAAAAGTATTTATAAGTATATAAGTACAGAAGAGTCATAATTCAGGTCACATTTGTGCAGCTCACCAGCTAATCCGAAAATCTAAATCTACTGAGACTTTCTGATATCTTCTCAGAGTCGTGTGTCATATTACTTATGAATAGACTCAATTCAAAAGAAAGAATTTTAAACACCAAAAAATATTTTCCGCATTGTCATCTACTTCTGTGTTCAGTCTGTTCATCTCTTCTGCTCAAAATTTGTAAATTAGCAGACAAATTGGGTTTTGACCCATCCATGGCCTCCTCCCTGTAACAGATTAATGGCTGATCCTACCGGATTGGCTATAAAATGCAATGGCTACAGTAGAGAATATACCACGCTTTCTCCTGTTACCAATTTCTTTGTGTATGGTGACAGATTATTAAAGTGAAACAGCAGGAAGATAAATGAAATTTTGTCTCCTTTCATTCTCAGCATCCTACTGAAATTTCCTAGTCCTACTAATGACTGTAGTGGATGAAAATAGGAAAAACCTTCCTGCAACAGAGAGAGAGAGAGAAGTCAAAGGGACTGGGTGCAGCTACTGATCATGCTCTAGATGAGTGACACTGGCTTATTTCCCACATTTCACAGTAACCATGAAAAGGATTTTTGCTTCCTTTGGCACTGGATGCACTTTACATATTTCAATTGCAAGCTCTTTGGGGCCCAGTTAGCTGCTAAATATGCTTTTCCAGTGTTAGTGCAACACAGCCATGACACATCTTGAGACCTAACAAAAATCCAAGTAATAAGTAGTTACCAAGGAACTTTTTCCATGCAACAGTTTAGTTCTGTGAAAGACCATTTTCCCAAGCACTCAGTACAGTACTTGTACATTTGCAAATCACCAGGGTGCCAAAAGAAAATCTAATAATACTTAAAAGACAGAAATAAAACATGGGTTGATTGGCAAAAAAGCTATTAGAGAAATACTGGGCACCTGAACAAATCCCTGCATTCTTCGGTTTCCAAGAAGTTTCATCTTCCAAAATATTTTGCATTTCTTTTGATACTCCATGTGTATCTCTTAAGCAGCTTTTACAGCACAGCTAAAAGAGCTATGAAAAAACGCTACACCTGGGGAAAGTACTTCAAGGAGTGCAGACCCTAATCTGCAACCCTTTTCTCACACACATAATCTTCATAGCTTTGATTCTGACATGAGTAGGATTATTCATATAAGAGAGAAGAAAGATAGGCATGGGAACTTAAGAATTATTCTAACATAGTAAAGCATTGTAGAATGACAATAAAAATGGCATTTAAACTCTCTCGAGTTATGCCTATTCTTTAGTACAGAAAAAGGGCAGTAAATTGAACAAGTAGCTCTTATGAAGCTGCAGCCAGCAACCAAGCAGGACCTTGTAAAATGAAGGTACTGGAAACAAGCAGAGTGCACACAGAATGCCAAAAGTACTGTCCACAAGCTAGAAACATCTGAGAAGTCAGGAAGTACAAAGATAAGGTTTGAACTCCCATGAACTTAACTGACTTCTGTCCTGCAAAGAATATGAAAGCATACAGTAAAAGGGTCTTTGGTAGTATAAACAGAAAAAAAAAAAAAAAACCACAAGGAAAAATGGTGAGCCACTGTGGAGGAAGGGTGCAAAAGAGATTAAAGACAACACAAGGAAGGCCTTAACTAAGGATTTTCCCACGGTTTTCAATCAGAAGTTTTTAGGTTACATTTAGAAACAAAGATAGGGTGAATGATGAGAATGTTGGTATGCAAATAGAAACTAACACAGCTAGCAAAAAGCTCGAGCCAAAAAGTTAAATGCTTGAAGTCTGATTAATCACCATCTCATACTTCTAAAAATTTCTCTCACGTGTAATGCTGGTCCAGTGACAAATATTTTTAATACACCACCTAGCTGGGAGTGAAGCTGAAAATTAGAAGATATGGTTTCTTTACTTACAAAAAATCTGTGAAGAAAAATAAGAGGAGATGGCATCTGGGAAATTACAAGCTATTTCATTGGACCTCATTAGTATGAAAGGCTTTAAAATACATTTTGAGAGAGACAATATATAGAGACACAGAGGTAAATGAAAAATGGGATAAAGTGCAACAGCAATTTAGCAAGAGGACACCATACAAATCATCCATATAGTTTTCTTAGATGAGGTAGAAGATTTTGGGAACAGATGAAGTGTAATAGATTTCATCTTTCAGGACTTTAGCAATGCATTTGACATCATGTTATATGCTATTAAGGAATCTGAGGACTAAGACTTTTTGCGTGGTTAAAAAACAGCTAAAGGAGAAGTAATAGCAAGTAAGTGCCTTTAAGAAGGTATGCATCGAATCAATTAAGACCAGCAGTGGATCTTCAGCATCCATTCTGGGGCTTCTGTTGTCCTTCTGTAGCTCTTGACCACTGTGACCGAGGTAGAAGAGTACCTGCACACTCTAATGTCAGTAGAGTAGTGAAACTGTACAAATGGAGCGGCTTGAAGACGTGAGCCAAAGAAATGGGGTAAGCAGCAAGGCCCAGGGCACAAAATGAAAATACCTGGGATATGACCCAGGAGTGACTAATGAAGACTATAGGTTTCAACGAGAGAGTGACTAAACAGGTACATGATGAAAAGGGCAAGTGAGGCCGTAGGACACATGAGGACAGGGATTTCCAGTAGGACCTGGGAGACAAGGAAATTCCCCATCCAAAGATACTAACAGAGATGAGTTGTTTAGCCCAGCAAAAGAAGAGCAAACAAAGCATATAACAGCTGCCTAGAAACGCCTTGAGGAAGATGCCTCCAGGTAGAAGAAGTATTACCTAATTCAAGGAGCAAGAAGAGCATGGTGGGAGAAGAGAGTGTACATGCCACACATTCATCAAGGCTGTACGGAAGGGAAACAGCTATAAGCCTATGAGTTCCTCAAATAGTCTCCCAGGTAGAACAGTAAGGGCAAAATTACAGCCTTGGAGTTGGAGGTTGATACACAGTTGGAAGCATCACATGCTGTAACATCCCTTACAACTGCTGGGACCCATTGCTCGCATCCACTGGTCACAGAGTGTCCTTTAGCTCTTCCATTACTAGTGTGGTACTGGTATTATTACTGCTTTGATGTTACTGGTTTCGTTTTTGGGGACATATCCAACACACCATTCCATTTTTCACATACACTTTTCATTACAAAATCCATGTAAAACTAATTACACAGATAAAGGCTTTTGCGATAATGCAAACTACTTGCAAGTAAAAATAAATAGAAAAAATGTAGAGCCCAAGATCATTTGAACACCTAGGGCTCACACAAATACAACATTAATAATAATAAAGTATTCTGTGAAGTAATTAATTAATAATAATTATTTTGTGAAATAATCCAGGTAAAACTGCAGACTTGTTTTTAAATTGTTATTAGCTGCTTAGAATTTTGTCAGACAGGTGCTCCAAAGAGAAATTTAACAGAAACTGTATTTTCAGAACTTCTGGAGAGATCCATTTCTCCTGAAGAGAGTGGAGATTTGGCACTTCATATGAGCAGAGATGATCTGGCCCAAACATTCTTGTTTGCAGATGATGACTACTATATTATTCACTTTGTCTTGGCACAGTCAATCAACAGAGGGAGTGCAGCAGAATAACAAAGCCTTTTCTCTATTTGCTGACAACATTTTTAGCACATCTAAGGAGAAATCTGAAGAACCATAGTAATTTCTACACCCCAGAAAATGTGTTAAGCAGAGAGAAAAGAACAGAGAGGATGTCAATAGCTGCAAAATACAAAACAAAACACATTAAAATGTCTCCAAAATGGGAATGTGAAGTAATAATCCTTAAAATACATTGTAAGAAAGTATTTGAAAGAACCTTTCCAGGAAATAGTGCCTATTTACACCCATTAAGTTTACACTCATTTGAAAACAAATCAGCGGATACTTATACTAGGGATGAATCTAATCCTTGTATCCAAAATAATAAATTCAAGGGATTAGCCAGGACAACAGCATTTTTATCAAACAGAATTCATTTGTATCCATCCTCACATTGTCAGAAAAGTAGCTCTCTCCTAATTAGCAGATCTCGAACATTAACCTTTTGTCTTGACTGCAATCACTTCGATTAGTGGTAATGTTCAGCCTCCTCAAAACTTCTTCTTTCATAAATTGACTATTCCCATGGTAACAGCTGCCACTTTCATTCTACAAACACCAAGAAAATGTGATTTCCTTTATATCAGTGGGCCAGGCTGGGGGTGCAACTTTGGCCTTTGTCAATGCTTTTTTCAGACAAAACTGTTTATTCCAGAAGAAGAGGAAACAGGTGCAAGCACAATTCAGGAAACAGTTGTTGACTAATCCACGAAGCAGGTTTGGCACCGCTTTGAAAGGAAGCTGTCAGACAGCCTACCTGCAAAGCCAATATATTCTGTGGCTGCATGAGGGAAGGACAAGCATATTCAACAGCAGCCACCAAAGTTAAATCAATATTTTCTGTGGGTTGTTTGGATGGCTTTTTTTTCCCCTTTTTGGTTGTTTCTTCAGTGGCTCAACAAACAGTTGCAAGACATCAGCTTAATACCCGCACAAGAATAGTTGAGAAATGTAAATCAAGGGTTTTCATTCAAAGAATATTGAACTTTAGCCAAAAAGAACATCAATTCATTGCTGAGACGCTGACACAGCTTTAATGATCAATGTCTTCATCTTCAATGCTCACACTGGTCTATAAACAAAGTCCTAATCTCAGTTGAAGTGAATTCCCAAAGTAGCACCCACTTTGGTGGGACCAGCAAACATTCACAACAAAGGCACTTCTTCTCCAGCAAGTCATGTGAAATTTTTCTGAAAGTTTATCAAACTGAGGCTTTTTCCAGAAAACCCATCTGTTGCATATGAACTCATCTGATACTTTCACCTTCTTTGAAACTGAAGGTTTCCAAGTCAATCTGTCAGGGTGAGAATGGATAAAGTGAGATTCACATCTACTTCTCCAGTAATACACTGAAATAATCAAGTTTTCCCTTAGTCACAAATATAAGATTCTGTCAGAAAACAGAGCTGCAGTTTTCCAAAGTTAGCATTGCACGTTCGGTTTCTTAAATTGGTCTTCAAAATACATTTTTAATTTTTTAATTAAATTTTTAGCATTCACAAAAAGGACTGGCAGACAGCAAAGAGACTGAAAAATTAAACACAACTCTAGAAGCCTTTATTTTTTTCTTCTCCTTAATTCCTCATTAACCCTTTCAGCACCAGACCAGGTGAGATTGCTTTTCTTGCCTTACATACATTTCACTCCAGACATACCAATCCCTGTTATTGATTAGATGTTTTGAACCCCATTTGGCATTAGGCCTACTGTTTTCAGTCAAAACTATCAAGTGTTTGAGAACAGAAAAATCATGGATCTGCTTTTATGAAAGTGAACAGTCAATGGCTGCAGCTGTGCAACCTACATAAACTATGTCTCTGCTCATTCCAGCAGATGTTAAGATTGCTCAGAAATGGACTAATTTCTGACCTTCATGTCTGAGCATTCATCATGCTTCTGTATCTGCAGGTTTTGTTGCCATAAGAAGATACCAAACCCAATTCTAACAGTAAAGCCCATGGCTTCTCCCACTGTAGCCGAAAAGGAGAATGCCACTAGTTAGAAATGAATAGGAGGCTGTAAATATATTGCAAGCACTAAGATGGTGTATTTATACTTACATGAGTATCACAGACACTGCATGCCATTCAGACTCAAAACCTCACTCTGACACGGGATCAGAATCCAAAAGGGGCCAAATTAAATCTCTCAGCTCTGGGCTCACATTGGGAAAGTCTGGGTTTGAGTTTGTGCCCAGCATTGCAAGCTCATGTTTATTTTCACTCCAGCTCCAAAAAAAAAAATTGGAGAATAATCCAGAACTGCTCATCCAGGAAAGATTCCAAAGGCTTGCCAAGTTCCAGACTACAGTCCATGGAAAAAAACTAGTGCACAGATTTGCTGGAAAGAGATGCCTCTATCCATGCTCAATTTGCACGTGTTTTAGGGTGGTTCTCAAAAACAGAACAACCTTGGGAAAAGAAGGATGAAGGAATTAATTGAACCCTACCTGTGAATGCCATGAATACCCTTTAATGCAAAGGAATGCCAAAAAACCATTCAAAGTAAGCAAAGTAACCAAAAGTATTCAAAGTAACCAAAAAAGTAATCAAAAAATTACTGCAGATCAATGAAAAGGAGGAAATGGTTGGCAGGAAGGGTTGCCTGTAGGACTGGCAGTATCATGGTAACAAAATCATTTTACAGGACAACTCGTGTTCTGATGCCACAGCCCAGTTTTGTAATCGTGCTACAGGCACCAGGATCATTAAGGTATTGCTCCCACACCCCACAGTACTAGCCCACAGCCCATTTGGTGCCCCCTTTTGCAGCCTGGCCCATCTTCCACCTGGGAGAGGGGTGTGACTCTACCTGCATTGGCCCTGGTGTCAGGAGAGGCAGAGGAAGCAAGCAGTGCTCATTTTCCCCTTTCCTCCAGTTTGTTCTTTCTCTGCAGTAAAATACCAGAGCAGAGCAGCTGTACCTGTATGTTTTACAGGGATTTGTGGATCCTAGTGAGTTCAAGGACTGGACAGAGCCAAGCTGGAAAGTCCCATACTGCAGCATGATAGATAGAGAGGAGAGGATCCCAATTACAATGCCTTCCAAATTAAATCCTTAGAGGGTAGTCCTGGCTTCTCTCCCACCACCCCTGCAGCACCATTAGCTCAGATCTTACAGGAAACAGGCTAAGGAGGAGACTACTGTCCTGACCCACAAATCCTGTAAATCTCACTCACTCTTTGGCTCAGGAATATTAACAGGATTGCCATATTTAGTGTCTTTACTATATCTAAAAAAAAAAAAAAAAAATCAGTAATATGGGGGATTCAGTATGGGGTGTTGGTTTGTCTTCACACTTCTTGTAAGCGTCTCCAACTCCTGCAAAGCAGCACAGGCCCTTCCTGCCTCATGCCAGGGAGACATAAACAGCGTCCCTGCATCGCTCCTTGAGTTTTGAGGTTTTTTGCGTGCTTTCACCACATATTAATGGAACTTGTCCCACACCAATTGGTGAGCTAATTGCTGTCAAAGCAGGTGGTAAGACACACCTGAAAAAAATATTTGGTATCTTCATCTCATGTGAGGGGAATATAAGAGGAAAAGGATGTCTTTTCCATTTTCCGAGGCCTGAAACAAAAGTTAAAGCCAGCTTTTACGATCAGCAGAGTTTGAGAAACAATTACCCAGCTCCAGTGGATGCATACTTTGCACCTATCTCCATCTAATTCCCTTCTCCGTGGTTTATTTCCCTCTTGGGCATGCCACGTGCCAGGGGCTCATCGACTGACAGCATGCTGTCAGTCTGCTCCAGGCACCGAGCTCAGAGGCAATTCAAGATACCAAAACCAGGAGCAAACTCATAAAGTACTCATGATAAAGAGGTAACATTTTTTTCTACATTCCCCGCAGTTATCTTGTAGGGACGCTGGCACAGTAACACCCTCAGTGGGAACCTACTGCTCAGTGCTAACTTCCCAGGGTTGGCCACCTAACAGATTCAAATAGAGACATAAATAGCACAGCTTTATAAAAATTAACAACGGCACCAGAGGTCTGTGTGAGGATCAGACCTCAAAACGTGACACTGCGGAAGAGATGCTGCACTGGAGCTACTCAGGCAGAAGGCTCCGCATTTGGAGAAGGAAGAAGCGCTTGCCAATTGGCATTCCAGCAGTCAGTTGCTGGCCAAGATTTTCAAGGTTGAACTTTATCCCCGTAGCTTCACAAAGGTCACACTTAGCAAACTGTTGGGGTTTAACAGACCAAGGATGCATTTGGCTCTTATTCCAAGGCTCTTTCCTTGATGTTAATATTGATGACACTGGAACAAACATCTCAATAGCTGCACAGAAAGGCCAATGCACAAATGTGCTATACTCAACATATGGAAGAAGTCTGAAGCCTTTCAAACCACTTAATGAGAAAGCTGTGGATATCAACAGCAGAAGGAAAAATCTAAAATGGGAGGAAGAAGCTTATAGCCTGCCATGCTGATTTATATTGTTAGAGGGGAAAGTACACAGCAATGTTAGCTATGCTGAGGATTTTCAAAAGTTGCTTTTATTTTTGGTTTTCTTTCAAAAATAGTGTTTCAATGAATATGCATCATGCTGGGTTTGTGGCACCGGTAGTGTGTTGATCACCATGGTACCTGAGCACTCAAGCCAATGATTAACCAGCAGAGCAAATGAAACAGAAGCTGAGAGCCAAAAGGCACTGTGACAAGCACTCCACAGAACTTATGTATGCCACTGCATCTCTGTCTGGACTTTTACTCCTTCAGGCTTTCCACTGTCTATCTTCCCTGCTCTTAGAATAACTAGATCTTTTTATCCAAACAGTGCTTAGGGATACACAGATCTCAGACTGGCCTAGGAGAAAGGAGGCGATAAAAAAACCGCAACAAACTAACTCAAAAAACCAATACACAAATATTTTCATGAGGAAAACATTGCTTAAGCACGCAGTAAGGAAAAAAATAATTTTCATTTCCATAAATTGATTATGAGTTGACAAACTTTGTTATGTCTGCCCTGCCATCAACCTAGCCCTTAAAATTACTTTTCTGAAGAAGGGAAACAAGTCTTTGCTCGCTAAGGAAATGACCTTTCAAGGGAATGATACAGACCATACTTGAACACCACTGTATTTTTATCTAATAATAATGAAAATAATACATAAAAACACATGGCTATGTGCCTTCTTGAAAAAGATCAGAGATTGCATCAGCCCCTCTTCACACTGCAAATTAGCAACAAGTTAACACAACTCTGATTATGTTTGTTTAACATATGTGCATATAAACTAGTGTGAGCTTTTTCTGCCTTGTGATGCTTAAGCAGAGGCCTCTGGATTATAGAAAAAGAACTCTTCTGTTGAATCATCTACCCCTTGCAGTTTTGTTTTCTGTACAAAGACTCTGAGGGGCACAGGAAAGCAGAGGGCCTTGCATGCAGGCCAACTTGACAAAGGTTAGATCCTTTCAGTACTGGGGAATTGTGCAACTATAATACAACCCTCACTGAAGAAGTTTCCTGTTTTCCATCACTAATCAAGGCAATGATAATGCATTCTAATTAAATTGGTGTCACGTGGAGTTTTTCCTCTTTACTTTTAGTTGCTTCACACTTAGGAGGTAGTTACATCCAGTTTATTCTTTTAAAGAGGAGTAGGTTTTGGGGACAAGGCCCTACTACCAACAATGAAAATGCAAGTGCTCACTTCCTAGCACAGGTACAATATGTTGTGCTACCACTGTGCCTCAGCAGCAGCAGTTTTGAAGTAGGTAAGAAGCACTGCACCACCCACCTATATTTGACTGTGAAACTCTGGATTAAAGCTCACTCTAAGCATCAGCCTGATTCTGTTACTTCTCCTGTGTCTAAATTATATCCATCACTGTCATATGTAAAGATTCAGATCCTTTGTGCACTTCATCAGGCATTATAATCGAAGCTAATGAAAGACATGTTTGTTTAGCTGTTGTAAATAGCTTTGAAGATCTCGGTTTCAGCCAGGGTGATGAATTAAGGATGTCAGCTGGGCAAACAGTTTAATTTGGACTGAATTTAGCTAAAATGGATTACTGAGAAAGCAATATGGATTTTTCAAATTCATATTATTTCACAGATTTTAGCAGTAAATATTTCACCCCTTCTTACCATCTGAGTCACCAGGCATAGAACTGGAAGAATCAGCAGTGACACCAGCTTCTCAAACACAATACCAACTTAGGATACTATAAACAGGTGTGAAAAGCCACTTTTCAACTGCAGCAGGGAGTACAGCCCTCAAACAGTTATCATTCAGCTGAGTGCATTTCTGCCCAATAGCAATTCTGTAAAGCAGCCCGAACATGGTAATCAAAGCATTTTATGACAAAACTCAGACACCAACAACTGCAAAGAACTATTCCATAACACCAGTTATTTATTAGAAGTACCTGGCTTTTATTCTCCCTGGTGCATTTTCAAATGAATTAAAATAATACCTTAAAGGAAAAGAAAATTATCTTTAAATAGTGCTGTTGTTTTGGGTTTGTTTTTTTTTTTTTTTTCTATCGCAGGTAATTTGGAGTCAGGAAGAATCCAAAATAACAGCACGACTGTTGAAAATTACAGGGTAAGGTTGGAAACCTCTAGAGGCCATCTAGTCTGGCCTCACTCATGCTCAAACCAGTGCCACCTTAGAACAGATCATTCAGAATTAAAGGGGAAAGAAAATAAAGCAAAAAGAAATACAAAAATTAAGTCTTCCTCGAGCCCCTTTTGCACCAGAAGGAAAAAAATGCAAGGAAATATTTTCTTGAAACATATAGCTCTTCTGTGTTGTTTGTAAGCAAATATGACCAACATGGAAAATAGATTAAAACTGCCACCTTTCCTTGACCTAGTTCCCTTTCTGCCTTGATGCGGGTAACGTTTAGCACAACGTGTGGCAAACTCCGACTCAGTTGCCAGCACTCCTGTGCCACACTGCAGGCCAGAAAAGGCTAGGAATGTTGCATGTTCGGCTCCAGTGACAGGGAAAACGCTCCATATCACTCATTAGCAGCCTGCTCCAAGTTAATTAAGGAACGGAGCCGACAGCTGCTGAAGCAGGTTCCACCCCATCTTTCCCTGGGAAATCAAGGCCTCCAGGGCAGGGCCTGGACTCTACAGCAAAGAAGAATAGGGTGGGGGAACCTTGCAAGATCTCAGTGAAACCCAGATGACTCATCAGAAAGTAAAACGTTTCTATTTTGGCAAGAGGCTGAAATAGCAGCCCTGGGTTGTGCCGCAGCACAGCAATAAATGACCCTAAGTGCCTGGGACAAACTCCTGCACGCACTGATATTCCTAACAGCAGGGGCTATTTCACATCTCATTAAGCAAAGGGGTTTACATGACAATTAACACATTAATTAGCAGCATCTTTTTCACAGGTGAAATTTAGGCTTGAGATTTCAAGATTTTTAGACAACAGTTCTGTGAGGGAAAATTAAGGAATAGTTTATTATGACTCAAAGTGACAAAGATTTACAGGCAGAACTGGCATAGGAGTATGTTTGTGCACTGAAGGACCCTGCAACCTGGCGATGGCCTTTCCCATAACTTCCACGGAAGGAGCACCTCCTCGTACAATCTGCACTCTGCCATTCAAAGCCCAGCCCTTGGCATGGGCGAGCTGCCAGGCGGGCCCCTTCATGAGCTGACCATAAACAAGGCTAATGTACCACAAAGTCACACAGGGACAAAGCGAGGGCTGGACTTCAACGAGCAGTAGATCCCATTCCTCAGCCCCAGCCGCTGACGTGTGTGGCTCCCCACTACAAAAATCTCTTTGACTGTATTTACAGAGATATAACACTAAAAAGCAACTCTGCTAATTTCACTGAAAATAGCTATCAGCTATAAGAGAATGTTTACTGCCCTAGAGCTTCACATCTTAGATACAGAGTTAATAATTTCTACCAGAGACCGCTTTAAAGAAGAGTTGGCACTATTAAACTGCATGAATATTTCTCGCTGAGGTTTTTGTTCAATACCATCTTTAATTTCTATTATCTTGTGAGAGAATGGATTTACAAGTATACAAGAAGATGTAGAATACTGGAAACTGAATGAAAGGAAGAAAAAATTGGAAATTGGAACTTGTAGCTTTCAAGATCAGGTGGATTCTGATATTCATTGGGTCCATTCCCTATCAGATGGATGGTGCCAACCCATGGGAAATAGTGAAATGCTTTGTATATGTTATCTTTCACCTCCCTCAGGGACATACTGCAAGGAAGCTCTGTTCTAAACAGTGTATAAACTAACAAAATACACACTAATCTTTTACATGTTTTGGCACTCAAGGCACAGATGAATCACTATGTCATAGCCTTACCAATCATACCACTCACAAAATAAATCCAGGCTCAGGAGGAACACCAGGTAACTTGTCCTTTAACCAGCTTTTAAATGCTGATGTGTTGTTTCAGAATATGATTTATTTCTTTTATTTATCAGCCTGCCTTGTTTCAAATGGGTACTGTCTGACTGACCTCTAGATACCCTTGCATTTGCTCTGTGATATCCCCAGAATGTCAATGCTTTGATTCTTCATCTTTCATTTCCCAGACATTTCTTACTGGTCACTTCTGGTAGTGGTGGCAGCTGAAGTGAAGTTTATCCTCTGATAATCTGAACTGCTTTAATGGTTCCCGGCATCCCGAGGATATTTTCCAAGTGTTATGGTGACACCAGCTGAGATCTTGGCAATAGAAAAGTGTTTCATGTGTTTATTTTCTAACTTAGTCTCTTGTGGCTTTTTTTGTTTTCCCAAGCCTCTGCCACCCCCTTGATTTCCATGGCTTAATGCCTTTTGTTATTACTATATTCTTTGTTATCACTTCTTAATATCTTTCTGATTACAAAGCTTTTGAAAAACCTGAGGGCATTCCTACTATGCATCCAAAAATCTCTTAATAAATTTCTCCAAACCTCTGAGCCACATTTGTCCAAAAGCTGAGCAAAAATCCCCTATAAAAGGAACAACAATAGTCACATCTTATTTATATATTTCTCTGTAAACTAGAGTCAAGGAACTATAGCACATAAACCTTGTAAAATGATGAGCATGTTTCAAACAGTTCTAATACAAAATATGACACATAAAACAGGTCACCGGTTTTAGCATGTCTCCAAAATAACATATGCTTGGCAATGCTTATCCTTGTAGCATCACTATCCTCTTTTTTCCATGAGAAAATGAATCTTGCACAAGCACGCCTGAAAAAGCAAAATTCTCATATAATTTCAATCGCTCACTCAGTTTGTTCATGACTTTTATACAGCTGACTGAACATTTATTATCTCACGTGAAAGACAAACCCTGAGTTTGCTCACCTTGGTCACCTGCAGGATCTTTGAAATGCCTCCTCTTCTGTTTCTTCCGAAGAGTACGTTTCCGCATCTCCCAGTCCATTCCCGAGTCCACTGAACATGCAGACATCAATAAGTTCTGGCTAAGTTATCCTACGTAACTCCGAAGAAAAAAAGGAGAGACCTGCAGAGGCTGCAGAAGGTCTTCTTTACTCTCTTTGAAAATTTTGTTTTCTTGGTGGTCTGTCACAGCCGGGTCTCCGGTAGTAAACTGAACAACCTATCCTCCTGGCTCTTCTTTTCTTCTTTTTCTTTTCTGTAAACACATAATCAGGGCTTCAAATCCTTTAGGCATCACAAACTGTATTTCTCTATTGCCCTCTACTGACTGCTGGCTCTCGCCGCCTTCCCGGAGAAGTGGCGAGCAACAGATCCGCGGTACGCGCTCCCCGCCGCCCGCCCCCGGATCGATAATGATACACGATGACCAAAAGTCAACACAAATCATTCTATTTTTTCCTTTGTTACAAAACACCAGGCAAGATTTACAGCCTGTTGGCCAGCCGTGGTAGCTACAAAACACTAAACAACAGAAGCAGGAAGCAGTTCGTAACATGGCTCTGCTAACGTGGGCTTTTTTTTGGTGAACAAAAGCCAGGAAAAAGTAGAGACGAATGCGTTCTGCCTTGAAATGCGGATGAATTCATCCCACTGATGCCATAAATACTGTGCCGGGGATCTGAGGGTTGTCTGGTTTTAAGGGTTTGGTCCTGCCAGCACTGGATGCACAGAAATACTGCCTTTTGATGGGAGTTGTGCAGGAAGGGGCTGGTGGGGAGCCATGAATTTGAGGCCATGGGTTTTGGCCATTCCCCCTTTGACTCTAGAGCTTTGTTTAGCACATTCAGCACCACACCTATCATGGGAAAGCCTCATGTGATGGGACCCGGGACGAGACACATCACCCTGTGTGTGGATGGCACTGGGAGTGGCTGTTAGCCCTGCTTTTCGGACAAAGATGATCTATAACGCAAAGAGAATCCAGCAAACTAAGGAAAGGAATGGCCCAGTATTGTCTCAGGAGCAGGAGAAAAAGAGTGTACAACCATTTCAGCCAGACTGGAAGAGACTGAGGGAGAAAAAGGCAGGGATAAAAAGAGTGTAAGAGTGAAGGTGGAGGGGGGGGTAATAGAAATTAATCCTTTGCATTGTGTTAGTCACTGCTTGGTAAGTACAGCACATGCCTGTTAATCAGGTCACTCAGGCATTTCTTCTCACAAGAAAAAGTTAATCCACGGTGCTGGTGCAGATGCTCAGGCCCACCTGCACCAGTCCAGGGGCAGGGAGCAGTCAGAAGAAATCCCTAGCACATTTCTCTTTAGCTAGGCAAAAGCTGGGAAAAAAACATGGCACTATCTTGCCTCACCATTCTTCCTCTGCAACCAACTTCCCTAGGGAACAAATGTGCTTAAAAAATTATAAAAACAGACCCACCCCTCAATAAAGTGTTGGAATTATTTTTGCTTACTTGTGTTCAAAAAGTACTTTCATTTTCTCCCTCCATTATTAATAAATGGGAATATTTCACTTGCCAAAAAATCTGTTGACTGATGAACACTGGTTGTGTTTTGAACAGGTATTATGTGACATCCCTGCTCTTCCAGTCAGAAAAGGTAGGAGTTCACTTAAAAATTAGGATGAAAAAAGCCAGCAACACGGCAACAAAAATGTAATACTGAAAGGTTCATTGAAAAAATTAGTTTCAATTAAAAAATAGAGTCAGCAGAGGCCCTAATTGTAGCTATTATGAACATTTCATTAACAAGTCCGGATTTATTGACTGTGCTGTAAAGCTCTCTTAAAGGAAGTCTTGAAATTCCTTTTTCTCCCTTGCTTTTCTGCTTCTGAAGTCCTCGGCTACCCCATGTCAGAAAATAAGAAATAATTATATTTATTCAAATTCCTTGATAGAATATTGAAGCCTGATCAGCTGAATACCTCTCCTAAATGAACACCATTACCAATAGATCAAAGGATAAAAACGTCTAGCAAATGAACAGGGCCGAGGGAATTAATAAAACACAGATCAAACGGTGAAAAGCTGAAGGTTTTGTTTTGGGGCTTTTGGGGGGGGGGGGGTGAGGGGGAGGAGGGAGGTTGTTTCTTCTTTTCTTTTCTTTTCTTTTCTTTTCTTTTCTTTTCTTTTCTTTTCTTTTCTTTTCTTTTCTTTTCTTTTCTTTTCTTTTCTTTTTTCTTTTTTTTTTAATGGAAACATATTTGCAGAGTGATAAAGTATGCAGTCACCAAAATTCACAGGAAAGGCACCTCAAACAGAGAGGGTGACAGATGAAGTTCAGCACTGCTGATTTCTGGAGATGCTGCAGCAGATCTTTCACCTGACAACCCCTCACAGAGAAATCTGTGGGGTTTTTTTTGTTTGTTTTTTTCCCCACAGAATCACAGAACTGGTAGGGTTGGAAGGGACCTCTGGAGATCATCCAGTCCAACCCCCCTGCCAAGGCAGGGTCCCCTGGAGCAGGTGACACAGGAACGCATCCGGGTGGATTTGGAATGTCCCCAGAGAAGGAGATTCCATGACCTCTCCGGGCCAGCCTGTTCCAGTGCTCTGCCACCCTCAACGTAAAGCGGTTCTTCCTCATGTTTTTTCCCTAAGGTAAACGTTTCCTTCCCTACGGGAAAAACTTTTCACACTGCTGAGGACACAAGCGGCTCCCCAGGGCGGCTACCGCGCTGCGAGCGGGCGAGGGGCGAGCTCGGCTCCCCCCGGCCCCCCGGCCGCGGCCGCCAGCCCCGGGCCCACAGGCGGGGCCCCGCCGCCCTCCAGCGCCAGCCCCGGCCGGCCCCGGCCCTGCCCCTCGCCCGGGGCCCGCCCCAGCCCGGTACCCTGGTGCTGCGGCCGCGGTGCCGCCGGGGCTCGGCCAAGCGCTGCACATCGCCCGCCTTCCCTTCCCTTCCCTTCCGGCGGGGCGGGCGCTCGGCGCCATGGGGCGGCGGCGGCTGCTGGCGGCGGCGGAGCGGCTGGCGGGGGTCTGCCCGGGACAGGCGCGATTCCTGCTGTAAGGAAGCGCGGCGGGGCGGGGACGGGCGGTGGGAGAGCCCGGCGGTGACGCGTGGGGCGTCCCCGCCCGGTGCCCGCGGCCGCGCCGTGACGCTTTCCCTCTCTCCCGCGCAGGTGGATGCTCCGCAACTCCCGAGGCGAGTGAGGGGCCCCGGGCGCAGGCGGTGGTACCGGGGCCGGAGGAGAGGGGCTCCGGAGCAGTGCGCCCCGTGAGCCCGGCGCGCTCCGGCGGAGGCTCCTGCAGTGGGAGAGCAGCGCCTGGAGGCTGCGGAAGGACCGGAGCGTGGGAATGCCGACTCGCCCTCGTCCTCCGCTCTCCCCTTCCCCCTGCGCTGCCCCTGCAGGGCAGCGCTGCGGGGCTCCCGGCAGGAATGGCGAGCTCGCCAGGGAGCTGGGCCAGGTGTTCCTCGGGGGATTAGGGAGAGGCGCCCGAGTCCAGGTCTGGCAGCAAGAGCTAATGAGGCAGATGCAGGAGCGAGCTTCTTATTAGGTCTGAAATTTGTCTCAAAGCGTTTCTTCATCCCGGCCTGAGGTCCTGTCATCTTCTCAGACTTAAAATGGGCACGGAGCTTTACAAGGCTTTGGTGTCCCTGATCTGGTAGAAGATTGTGCTCACATGGAGCTCCTTGCAGAATTGTGAACCTCCATTGTGAAAGATTTTTAGCAAGGGATTGCATTTTTTCAGGAAAATCTACAATTACATATTGTGTACATTTGTGCCATGCATAAACTTAGCCTGAATTGTACTTGGCTGACCACATTCTGGTGCTCAGCTTCCTCTTGTGTTCTAGTGTTATCTTAAAACAGAGAACATGTATAGGTAATGTTAAAATCGAAACACATCATTTTCAAGTTTGCTTATAGTTATTTCATCCGTTTGCCTTTATTTATCTGTAGCTAATGAACGTGGATTAGAAAGAATATGTCCTTACTGCTTCCAGTTCCTGGTTCCTGACAGCTACCGGGTACGCCTCAAACCAAAGATGAAAGTGACTCCACAGATAGAGAAAGTTCTTAAACGAGAGGCAAAGAACCATAAACTTAACATGAAACAGACGAAGCTTTTGAGAAAGTACAGGGAGTCAAGAAGCATTCTGGTAAGGACATTTATTTGGAACTGACAAGTACATGATATTTCTGTAAATTTCATGTCCCTATTTCAGTGGCATAAAAAAGAAGATACAGAAGCCTTTCTCTTAGAAGAGGAGCCCACACATTTCTTTTTCACAAGCTTAAGACTGTTCCTTTCTTTTTGGAATAACTTCTGTTCATAAATTACATTTTTAAAATCTCCCTTCCACAATAGATAGATCATGAACACAATGACAAGACCAGTAAGCTTTTCTCTCCAAAAAAAACCTCATGACCCCGTGTTAGAGAAGCTACACAAACATCTAATTTACTGCCTTTGTTTCAGTTTTATCAGTTGTTGAGCAGATACATTTTGACACAAGCTTTACTTCATGTATTTCACCAGACTCTCACAGATACATCCGATTATTGTTACCATCTGTATTAGTAGAATTTTTTACATTTGTCTGAATATTACTGTTTATAGGGAGTCTTTCAAAACTAAACCACAGAGGTAATTTCAACAAGTTGATGTTTTTCTTGAGACTTCAGTTATTTTTCCTAAAAGTACTCAGGAATGTGACATTTAATTACTATTGGAAGAATAATAGTATACATTTAATCTAGTGTTGCCAAGGTATGTACTATTTTTACAACAGGTTATATGAATGGTTGTTGGAATAAATGAGACAGCACCCTATTGTGCCCAGCAGTTGCTGGCACACTTGGCATTTTCTTGGATGAGACTCTTGTGGTTTCAGGAGTAAATTTTGTGAAACCAAAAATTATTAAAGAGTCAATAAAAAAAAATTTAAACTGAGGAAATATCACCAAGGTTCTTCGGCGTCAGAGCAAAATAAGATGCTTCATAAAGGCACTCTCCCCAGATTGTAGATCACAGTAGAGCTTCAGAATGGACATCTGAAAAGGTTCTTCACCCATAGGGTGGCTGGGCACTGGTACAGGCTCCCCAGGGGAGTGGTCACAGCACCAACCTGACAGAGTTCAAGAAGCATTGGGACAACACTCTCAGGCACAAGGTGTGATTCTTGGCATGCCCTGTGCCAGGCCAGGAGTTGGAATTTGATGATGCTTGTGGGTCCCTTCCAACTCAAGACATTCTGTGATTCTGCAAGCTGAAATCTTTGGTTTACTTTTCTGGTATCACAAATGTTGAGAGTACATTAAGAACTGTCTCTTTAAGCAACTGATGAACAGAGCAGTGTCCTATGAAATGATGATGGGCTCTTAGACTTACTGTGTAGCTGGAGAGTGTTTGTAGGGACACACTGTGCATTCATATGAGTAGTTTAAAATTCAGTTTAAATAGGCCCAGTTTAAACTCTGGTATGTAATTATAGTTTGCTGTACTTGTGTTCCGTTCAGTTTGAATTTGTCCTGTGGATTATGATTTAAGTGTTTCTTGTCTTAAGTCTTTAAAATGCTGTCAGCAACTGGCAGCTTTCAAAATTAGCAATGTAGATCCTGGTAATCTAATACCTGAGACGTGTGAAAGTGAAAATTCCAGTGTGGTTGGAAATTAAAGCAAGCAACAATATGGCAGGTTTTACCTCTGAGACTTTTCTTAGCAAGTAGAACTTGATTTTAGATTGCTTCTGCCATAAAAAGACATATAAACATAGGGACTGTTTCAGGGCTTTAAAAATTTTTGGAGTTAACTGCTGATCCATTTCAGGGAATGGAAATTAGCTGCGAAGTGCTATGATTAATCCAGTAATTCCTGCATTGTAAAGTGGTCACCTCCATTTATATTCCACACAGTGCTAAGTCACCATGAGATGCTGAGTTTCTTTCCCACCTGAATTTCATTTAGAAGAACTAAAAATACATCAATACCTGAGCACTAAAAGTTAATGCTGTTTTTTTTTTTTTGGTTCGTTAGGCTGACAAAATAATGTGTAGAGGAAGTCAAAACACTTAACTAAAAATGTTTCAGCATCTCTAAATGTAAGTTTTACTAAACAGTCTGCATTTAGTTAAATTTACACACTTTGAAATGAAGAATGATTTGGTGTAGATGTTTTCAAAACTGCTTAGACATTTTTGTGACAGTCTTTTGAGTATGTTTTTTTAACCAGAAGCATCACGCAACTGTCTTTCTGTCAGTCTGTTTGGTGCCTCAGAAAGCTGTCTGGCTGTGTTACTCTCATATCTCTTACTATGAGTAGTTGCCATGGCAGTAAGGGATATCACTAATGTCTGACAGTCTCTGTGACTGTGTGACATGATCTGTTCTGATGCACCTCTCAGCTTACGGTGCTGCTGAAGTTCCCTGCAGCCTAGAGGTACAGAGAGGAGAGAAGAGAAAGTGCCCTTTGTTTAGAACATTCTCCTTGTTGTAGTAAGTACTTTTGCCCTAATACAAAGCCTTGTCTTTGTTCACTGAGGCTTGCTGGTTTTAGTTAAATGGATGACTGGGTTTGAGAGTAGTTTAAATATTTTATCCCAAGACTCCCTGAAAAGTGTGCAGTGTAACTTCATTGGGGGTAGAATATGCTAATGACTTTAGATGACCCAGAATGTCACGTTTTTTAGCCAAATACCCAATGTATAGGAGTACTCTTGTATACGCAGCGAATCTTGTACACTCAAAATGTGATTTGCCCAGTTCAGATGCTGTTTCATCTGTCTTGACAGGGTTGTTCTCTGTATTTCACTGTACAATATTACATTCAGAGGTATGAGTCTCCTGAAATTAGTTGGTAGGGAATTGGAGTAATTTCTAGATAAACCCAAAGGATGTGTTTGGCTTAAGAAGCCTGGATTAAAATACTAGTTATAAAGTGTATGTTACTTTTTAGTATCTCATATTTTACTTAAGCAAATATTTAATTTGTGTCATAATATTTATAGAACAGCTTGGATAATTCTTCTAATGGCTTTATAACAAAGGTGGAAAGACTGAAAGGCAGCTTGGTATTTCCTTTCTTCTCTCCATAGCTGGTTACTTGCAAATCTTGCAACAAAACAACAAGACATTATGGTAAAAGCAGAGATTTTCTGGCAACGAAAACACAAAATTGTGGCACTCCAGGTATCAAATCTAGCTTGAAGACACCAGATGTAAGAATTCAGTCTGCAAAGAAAATGACACCTGTAAGCTGCAGTAGGTTGGGATCTAAAGGGAACAGTCCCTCATCACTTTCCAGGTACCTGTTTCTTTCCTGTTTAAGCATCACTTTGCCAAGTAGAGTGTATTACATCTTGTTGATTTTAGATCAGTCATTTAATAAAGTTTTAATTAGTAACTAAGTGTATTTCTCAGTTGGTATGGTTGACGAGATCAATTTTAACTTTCCAACCTTTAAAATCAAAGATTCTCATGAAAAGCCACTGTGTGGAAAGAATGCCTGTTTGTGTCATTAATGCAAAATATCTGTCTTTAAATTTGCATAACAAAGTTATACTTCTGACTGCTCACTTGCACATGAAAGTACACTATTTCTCTTGAATATTATTCACTCAAATTATATATGCGTGCTTTTACAGTTAATGTTAATTCTGATTTCTCCCCTTGAAGACATTTGAGCCTTCTGTTTTTCAGGAGACGTGAATCTGGACAGGCAACAACCAACTCTGCTTCCAAGACTCCCCGAAACTCCAAATTTCACTTCTCTAAGCTAAAACGGATGCTCGACCTAGAAGAAAAAGAGAAAAGCCAGAATGCAGATTTCAAAACCTTCTTGACTTTACTTTAGTTATATATTATTTCAAAGTAATAAAGACGACAGCAATAAACATTGCTCCAGTTTTAGTAAATCAACAAAGTGATTTCTTTAAAACTCAAGCTCACAACCTGTACTTTGTGAAAGCATAGACCATATTTTTTAGAAGGAAGCTCTGTTTCCAAGGGGAGTGATTGTCTGCCAGAGGGAGATGAGAAGATAGCCAGTTTAATGTGCTTGGGAATCTTGAACATGTTTTGCAGTTTCTGATGCCCCAAGAATTAAAAGCCAGGATTTATCAGCTTCCTGCTGATGATGGTCCCACTAGGACCATTTAATTGTCGAGATTAAAGATTTTCAATTTAATTTTGGCACAGAGATGAGAGAGGACAGTATAAAGTCACCGTTCAGGACTGAGGTTATAGACTGTCCTGCTTACAATCTGCAATGATGGTTCTGCAAATGGTGTGTCACACTTCCCCTCTGAAAAAGAGAGCCAGTTAGTTAAAAGCATTTACTTTCTTGGATTTCAATGTCTGTATTTTTCTTTTGTTTTTGCTAGTTTAATAAATAGTTTAAGTGCCTTCAGACTCAGAGAACACTGCTTAATAAATAGGACCAGCCGCTAACTTGGTGGACTGCGAAGCAGTCCAGGGCAATGAAGAATAGTTTGTTAACTGTTAACTGTACTTAGAGTCTCAGAGATTGGCATGTAACCTTTTTATATCCCCTGTACACTTGCACAGGAACTGAAGGGTTCACTGCTCTTTGTCTCTTAAGTTCGTGTAGGATAAAATGAACTGCCATTCTCTAATCAAAATACAAACCTTAGTGTTGCCTTTTCCGGTGTAGAACTTGGTATTAATTCACCTGTTCCTGTACTCACAATCCAGTCCTCTGGAAAAATACTTCATTTTGTTGATGGAAAATGTGTGTTGCACAGAAGTGTTTGGAAAAAAAAAATGCAATAAATTTTCCTATTAAAAGTACTCACATTAGGTACTGCTGTGCTTCCCATGAGGCTTATGTGAACCCAGCACAGGCATCTGCTGTGTTTTAAGGTGCCCCAACATTATCGTGTTTGTTAGATCAAAGCGCATTTCCCTGTTGTCTCTGTTTACAGTGCTTCTTACACAACACCTTGTGGTCTCAAGAGTGCATTCCTTTTGGATAAAACTACAGATAAGGGATAAAAGACATAAAGGGGGGAACACAGCCAGTGTGCTGGGAAAGCTAATGGGTAGTCTATCCACAGGATCACAGGAGAGCTTGTCTAAACTCCGCATCTCCAAGTGTTTTGTGGGTGGTAGGCACCGAGCTGCAGGCGCTCTGCACACCAAGTGTTACCATTGCAGCACACTATTTGTTAACAGAGATGGAGCCTTGTCATGCTCCAAACAACATCTTTTTTTCTTTGGAATTACCAGAGTTGTCAGATATGTCCAGATGCATTGTTAAAAAAGATTGTTATTGTGAGCTATTAGACTTTATTCTGGGAACAAAAGGGAAAAAGTCATTCAGTATGTGCCTTTCCTTGTTTTGCCAGCTTCAAAATGCTGGGTAGAAACAATCTCCAGTGCTCTTATATTATTCCTAAGCCTTTAATGGAGTCTGTTTTTCCTGTTAACTGGAGTTTCACAGAATTGGTGTATTGAAAAACAGACACGCATATGTATAAACTTATCTCTATACATTTTATGTATATAGGTACCTACACACCCACACATCAGAGGCTTCTATGTAGACATATATTACACACATTTATGCGTGTCATGCATTCTTCCCTTTGGGACACGTTACCATCCTGTACCTGACTGAACACTGAAGGCTAACTGTTGGCTGTGAAAGACTTGCTGAGCTCCCCTCCAGGCCATGTTAGTGGCTTGTGTTTGAAGAGCTGGAAGGACAACTCGAGAGAGGAAAAGCCCTCACTGATTTCAGAGAGGGCAGAACTTCAGCCAGACTTTGTGAAGCAAGAGACGAAGGTCTCTTTCAAGCATACAGCCCTGCAAAGAGGCATTTGATTAGAGAGTGAGAGTTATTTCCCAGCTCACACAAATTCTACTGGGCAATGGCATGTGTATCACTGGCAGTACTTGTGTCATACCACACTGAAAATGTTACAAAGTGTGTTTTAAAGTAACCAGCTCAACTAAATTTACAGTTCTAGAGATAGGACCTCAGACCCTTGAATGCACTGCCTCCTCACTGAAAACTGTCACACAAAATACAGAGAGTAATAAACCTCAAAATTAGTATCAATCATTTCCTCAGCATCTTCACCATGAGATCTTGGTTGATTCCTGAGTATAAGGAGCAGTTTACATGAAAGCCATTTCCCACCATGAGATTGAGTAGGCAAGCAATGAACATTATCAAAGATGTTTTTACAACAATGTTTTATTAAATATGAAAGAGCGTACATACAGGTGTTATTCTGAGGACATAAATTACACAAGGATTACAGGTTCTGTCAGAAAAGCACAATAATGAAACATCTTTACATTTCAAACTTTTCTTGTTAGCTTTTAACAAATGAGTCTATTTCTGTTGCAAACAAGTAATGAGTGCTATTGAACTTTAGCAAATTCCCACAAAAACATCATGCTTAGTAGGATACTTTAACTATTGTAAATATGAAATCAGAGTTAGATTCCTAAATAACACGATGGAAGAGATTTACTACTTAATCAAGATAAATGACACACTGAAATAGGAGCCGAGACAAAATTGGTCATTCATTAGAAAAAAATTCCACTTCAGACACTATGTTTGAGTCTGCTTTCTCTACTTGCAGGAATAGTCACTGTGATTATATGTAATGAGCAGAACTGGCCTAAGTATTTGTAAATGTCACCATCAAATTTTAGACGTGCTGGTTTTCACTGATTTTCCCACTGAAAAAACCCACAGATCTATTTCCTTACATTTCAAAAGGCTCTTCTGCAGAGGGCCAACCAAGCCTATGTATGATTTCCATATCCTCCATGGTCATCTGCACTGCCGGCTACTGTATCCTACAAATGTATTTTGGGTCATCATCGAAGTACCAGACTGAGTTACCACTGATTTGTGAGAGCAGCATTAGTCTGTGCAAGTCCTAGCACAATGTCTTTCTAAACTTCAGGTAAACAGGAATGTAATTTCATCATCATGAAAGCTCTCAGTTTGACATTCGGAAGACTACTCGGATAAAATACATGATAAGCCTGTAGTTTGGGTTGTGTTGCTAGGGATTAACAGAGGCGTTTTAATGTATTAATACAAACATTAACAAAGTGAATCAGACAAGCTAATATTACTGCAGGCTGTAGTCTAATTTCCAAAAGAAGCAATGAAACAAAATTTCTAAGAATGGTAATTTTTGTAACTAAGGACTTCACATTTATTTTTAAAACCACAGAAGTGGGGTAGTATTCCTGATATCTTTCAAAACATTCTGCAAAAAACACAGCTTGAGCCTGCAAACACTAGAATATACAAGCAGTCCCAGTGACCTCCAAGGTAAGCATTCTCATATGGCAAAGTGTTGCAGGAATCTCTTTGCTTTTTTCAGAGAACGCTCAATAAAAGTGCAATATAGTGAAGCAAATAATCTAATTATTATGCTTTTATTATTAGATGAAAAATGTTCAGATATTTTACAATTGTGCCTTTTGTAGGGCAGGCATTCTGGTTTGCCTAGAATCAGACCACATCAGAAGAGGTAGGCAGGGTATATATACCCACACATTTTCTTTCCTGGGGTGGCAACACCCCAAAGCAGTTCTGTGGTGCAATCCCACCTACAGATAAAACATCGTGCTGCCCAGCCTCACAGTTATTTCTGTTTTGACAGAAGCTGACATGTGGTTTGCTTTACCTTTCCACCCAGGCATGTTCTCCTCTTTGTCTCCTCAGCTCCCTACCCTTCCCCGCCCAGCCTCTTTTCTTCCTGAGATGTCAGAAGTACGTACATTAAGCTTTGGAACCTGAGAATTTGGAGGTATTTTTTGACACTACAGGGCTGCATTTGTACCGTACCATGCTATCTCCTGCTATGCTATTACAGTTACAATATAAATCTCCTAACTACTTGATACCTGATGCCTTTCCCATATAAATAAAAAAACCCCAACATACCATTCAGCCATTAATATATGACACTTGCTATAAGAGTGACCTTTGCCTTTAACAAGTCCTCTTTTCCAAATATTGTGGGATAATTTCCAAAACCCCAGCTGTGAAAAACTCCTTGCAGTAAACAATTTCACAGTAAAATAAAGAAAAATATATCCAGAAAATAACACTCTCTCAAAATTAAAACTTATATACATCAAGAAAAAGTTGAGGTTTCTTCCTCATTCTTTTATCAGTTCTACATTAACTGTAGATAAGCAATCACTAGGAGTTATGAATAGGAAAACCAAATCCAGTGAAATAAGTGTCATGTCTTTTTTAAAACCTTTGAGAGATCAAGAAAATTCAGCATTCAATTTTATTATTATAACTATTCTCAGTTCAGGCAGCAAAAGATTGTTTAAGCTTAGTTCCCTATGATTCTGAGTATCCAAGACAGATCTTTCAGCGCAGTCAAATAAGCCTTGTCAATGCACTAATAATCACCTCTGGGCATAAATTAAGTTTTCAAGGGATGGAATTCAACCGTGAACACACTATTTATACTTCTTGTTTTATGATTTGTTTTGTAATTTTTAATAGATTAAACTGGTTTAATATTTATCACAAATTTGGTGCTATTCTTTAGCAAAACTGAGCTTTAACTGCAACTGCAATGCACATACGCGTGTGTAAGAATTTATGGGATGAGTTTAACGTATTAGAACAGATATATTTAAAACATTAAAATTGTATCAGAACATTTTCTTATCAAGAATCTACACTGAAAAGATGCCAGTAAGTGTTACGTTTTTTGCATATTACACTTAAACAAAAGGAACTAAATCCTCTGGATTCAATATAGTCAGCTCTTTTTTTTCCTATGGAGTGGAAAACAGCCACTTGAAACTTAGAAATCTTTGGGCAGCTAGTGAGCTCCGATGAACTATTTTGAGCACTCCTACTTGTCAGTCAGAATTTTTTTTTAGGAAATCAGTATTCTACACTGCATGCTATGGACTGCTATGTCAACAGCTTGTATTTTTATCTTTTCAGGTTTTTTCCCTACTTAACTGAGGTCTAATTCATGGCGACTTCCACAAGAAGAGATAAGTGGACTGAGATGCTTATGTCCAAGTGTATCTATTTTAAAAAGAATGATTATTCTCCATTCACATCCTACACGTACTCTAATGATTAGCCCTGTAGAAGCCAGTAACAAGTAACAGATAATGATCTTCAACAATTTTACTCCAGGACGATTTTGAATTTTGAAAAGAAAGAACAGCTTTTTGTAAAAAAATTTGCTTTCATGTGAGGTCTATAAACTTGTAAACTGTGAACTTAACTGGTACAAGATAATGCCTGACAAGCTCAAAACCATGAACAAAATGCAGTCATGAAATACTCCTATGATATAGTCAACTCAAAACACTTGCAGCCCAGGTTTTTAAGGTCATCTGAATGCCAAACGTACAGGTAGGCATTTTTAAAATCACTCAACGATTACATGGCTCATTCCAATGGATTGAAAAGCCTAAACTTTCTGCCAATGTGCTAAATGCCTGTCTGCACCTTTAACTTTTTAAGTGAACTTAAAAGCTGATGCACAGTATGGAAAACAAGGATTCTTCACAAATTCAGCTGTTTCCAGACAAATACCACATTTATGCCATGCAACAGTTTTTAACTGGGCAATAATTTTCTGCTGTTTGACTTATACACAGGTCTGAACTGTATCCTCCTGTTGTGTGAGAAAAAAGACAATCGAGATCTAGAAATATTTGCTGGAGCAGGTGAAGGTGGGGAGGTGGTAGCCCATGCTGGCCTCCAGGGTTTCTCAGTGGAAGAGGATGTGCAGTACAGCTAAACCATCATCTTGCTGCATGTATGGATGGTACATTATCAAACTTTAATAATGGGCACTTAGCAATTGAGACAGTTTAGAGAATGACCTTTCAATTTAATTAAAACTGTAAAATGGCTTCACATTTCTGGGATTAACCTTTTTAGATGGAAACAGATGTTCCAGAAAGGGATTAGATTACAAATGAATGGTCCCTCGATTTAGAAACTAAGCAGCTGTAAAAAGCTACAATTTCAAAACATAATTAAACTGGTCAATTGTACACTTTCTACATGCTGACTTCTAAAGTGTAAAAAAATATTGCAGTATTTTGAGTCATTTGAAGATCTGCTCAGTGTAACGTGATTTATATTTTCCAATAGAACATGGGTTATTAGGATTTACTTAAAAAAACCCCACATTGTTTTGGGAGTGGGTAATTTAAATGTCATGGACAGTAAGATCACTTTTAACTTTGCATTAAATTGCATCGACCTTCTCGCAAACATAAGCCTGTGATTTCCACATTTCACCTCCTCACTAGCAACGGAAATGTCTCAAGTTAGAATTATGTTTTGATTATATGTTGATCTATATTAAATACAGGGTACATAAGAAAAATCTTAGTATGTTTTTTACAGGGCACCCAACTAAAATCTTTACAAAAGATAATTATTCATTCTTCAATGTAACAGACACAGATGCCACTTTTATAAATGTACCCTTATGTTCACTCGCCAATAAAATAGTAAACAAATCAACTTTTTAAACGATTTTTTATAAATTATTAAAGTATTTTTACTGACACTCTGCAACAATATACAAAAATAATACTACAAGAGTACTGATCGGTCTGGCCTACCCCTCATTTCACAGAAAAGCAGAGGTTATGGGGGATGTTCTGCTAATCAATCATCGCTGTAGATGTCTCCTGCAAACGGTAGGTGTACGTGGCTGCCCGTGACGTTGGGAAGTCGAGAGAGATCAGGCAGGTTCTGGATCCGTGACCTGAGTTCTTTCCGTACTTGGGACACTCTGGCTAACTTGCGTTTGTACTCCTGTAATGCAGAAGAATTCACTATGAGGTTCTTTTACTACTACCATCCCTACTATTCACTGCACTTGACATTTCCCAAATGAAGTATTCCTTCTGCAAGTTAGATCTTGCCTTTAACAGGTGAGAACCCAGAGATCTGGGTATTTGGAGGCAGAGGTATCAGCTCTAGCATTTTCCCAGCAACAAACTTCAAAAGCATAGCCATGGGATTATTTTGCTTTGAATTCCAAGAACATAAATGCTAAACAAGGAAGACAATCCCAGCTAACACAACCACAGGCTTTTCTCCATGTAACTAGCAGAACGGGATTATTCTTAAAACTTAATTAAGGCTGGTTGATACACATATTCTACTATCAATAACAGAGGCTGGGAGGAAAAACTGACTGACGTCAAAGAAGTTACTTTCATCTCATACTGCTGAAATAATAAAAACCAACCAAATACCAACAACCAGGCCTAACAGGCCCCACCAAGCTGACCAATGAGATGTATTTTGTATTAAATTTTATAATAAAAAAACATATTTCCTTGGTACATTTATGGATTTAACCCTGGGTTTTCAGAAACTTTTTGAATTGGGAACTTAAGATTTCATATTGTGTTGGAATACAGGTCAAACCACTCACAATTTCATATTTAATGGTTATGAGGCACTTTTCACTTGAAACAACATCATCTGAATAAAGTTTAACATTGTAAATCAGTGTACTAGAATATAGTTAGTGGTCACCTATTAAGAACACAAGACATAATGGAGAAGAATACCAGCTTTTATAAAATGAAAACAGTTATTCCAAAATATAATAAGATTATGGTATAATTCACAGGAATATTTAAATTTCAAATACTTGGAAACTGTGGAAAGCAGAAGAAACTAAGCACTAGCAGGCAAAGCAGTGCTTCCTGAAAAAATACCACAATTCACAACACATCAAATGTAGATGCTTTTCTAGTGTGGCTGCAGGTTTTGCTGCAGCCTGGGAATGGCTGGAAGTAACAACACACAGGTAATCTACAGCTTGGATAATTAGCCCATGGATAACCAAGATCTCATGACTATAACAACTTTTAAATAACAGTGGGGGAAAATTCTACATCATCCTGCAACAGTGACAAATATAAACACTTTTATATTTGTTCCAGCAAGTATGAAAACACTGTGCAAAGCACTTTGTGTCTATAAAAGGTAACAATCATGATGTTTATGTATGAGCTCTAAACATAATTTTCAACCATGTTACTATATTGTTAGTAACATGGAGTAATAAGGAAGAACAATGAAAAGAGCTTTTGGTACTAGAACCCAATACAGTAGAAAAATATAGTAAAAAACATTAGATAATTGGGACATGATCAAGATTACTGGACAAGGTCCAAGACACACTTTAAAAAAATTTGCAAGCATTAAGGCAGCAGCATGACCTTCTTACCAAGGGCAGTAAGAGAACCATGGGATACCTTAAATTCTTAATGAGAAGGTAATGGGTAGCTAAAAAAAAAAAAAATCAAATCTTTACATAGAAGAAAGAAAAAAAGTGTCCCTGAATTAGGACCATCAATTCCTTGGTATCATTTATATTTCAAAATCAAATATTATATGCAGATTCTTATGAGATACTAAACACAGTGAAAATACTACAGATGCCCAGTCAGTGGAACTGTAAACACTTGGTAACAGTACACAGGGTAAAAGCAGCATTCATTTTAGAATTCTGATGGCCAAAGAAGTCTTACAACTGTGAGTCCCTTGGTCCTACAAAAACCATCACTTGCTCACACTTGTCCAAAATCTTCTCTTCGGTGCAAGTGACTTCAGGACATGGCTGTGGAAATGAAGGTCTGTATCCTGACACTGTATCCTTACAGTAATGCCCAAAGGCCACAAATACTGTACTGTTTCATATCTGATTTTACAGCAGCATCCAGAGGCCTCACTGAGTGGACTCTGTGCAAGACTTGTAGTCTTTTGCCAGCACATAAAAGGCCAATCACAGGCATTTTCACTATGCATTTTAGCCCAAGTTGCAGAGACTCCTGGCTATTATTTTAGGGAATCGATTTTAATGCCAGAGGAAAAGACCAGCTTCAGGTTTCATTGTTTACAAAAACAACCAATTTGGTGCTATACAGAATATTAGTCAACCAGAATCTCTATTTTCAGAAGCAGGATGCCTGGAGACTGATCACTGGGCAACGAGGATATTGAGGAAGATAGCAGACCTGGCCTCCACTGTGAAAGATTTACTGCTGTAGAGAAGAGGATGAGCAGAACTGTAAGCAGAATCAATACACTCAAAAGGCCTAAAAAATCCTAAAATATACTAGCTATAAAATCCCTCCCGCAGTTAATTCTTGTAAAGAGCTGATTCCTGTCCAAGTTTATTCTCTATCAATGAGAGATGTAAAGCAACAAATCAGTATCCCACCATAAGCTTGAAGCCTGAAGCTAGGCAAACACACAGCCACTTAGCGACAGACTCAGCAGCTATATTCTTGCTAGACTTTACTCCAAAACCTGAAATGTGCCTTATATTAGATTGTCAGTTGCTTGACTCCCTTAAAGTTCCCTTTAGCTGATAATAAATCATTTCCATAACAACACTGCATTTCTGACATCCAGCATTTTCCATATAAATTCTGCCTGGGACTTGTTGCCTAGTGACTATCAATACTACTAACAGTAGGTTCCTTTTCCTCACTAAAGAAAATGTTCTCATAAATTCTGTCTCCCACATAAAACAGTCATCTTCCTCTCACCAACATCTCTGGCATAATGCACTCTTGGGAGTCAATTTTTTCCTTAAGCCTTCTCAGAAATAGGAAACTGTGAGAAAATTTGCTCCAAGTTTTTACTGACAAACTAGAGTAAATTTAAAAAAAGTAAGGTTTTATAGTTGATTATATTATTGATGCAGTATAAGGTACAGAATGCAATTTTAATCCAATTTTGGTATATGCATATGCGAGATCTGAAACTGCAGGTTAAATGTTCACAGGAATCCTCCCCCACAAGCAGAAAAATTATTCACCTATCCAGAGCACCCCATTTCCCATGACACTCTTGAAACTATTCTAAAAATCACTGGAGATGTCCAGTGTTTATTACTGGTGAGCAAGTTCAAAAGAGGGCTGATTTTCAAGCACAGTGACTCAGCAGTTTTGAGGTATTTTCAAGGCAGCTGCTGTTCACAGTTTGATTCTATTTAAAACCACTAGTCTCTTCTGAAAGGGTTTGCTTGTGTATTTTTGAGGCTGTTATTTTAGTCCTGGCATTACCTAAGTAGTCCTGGACTGCTGGAATACAAGTATTAAGTACTCATTATCAACTGCACTCACTGTATTTTTACTATTTTATCATAATAGCATGCACATGTACTTACAACCTTTTTCCTCAGTGTGTATGTTGAGAGAGTGACTTAATGAAAGCAGAGGAGTGGGAATTGGGATATCTAGGTGTTATTTCTAATATCGTTGCTCCATTAGAAATGCTGGATGTTACACAACCAAGTAACAATTTAATCCTATTTTTGACATTTTTAATTGTGGAAATCCTCATGGAGACTTTCAATTTCATTTTCACTATGCTGATTTTAAGATAAATTTCTAATTATCCTTGTATAAATGAGGCAAGATTTGAGCTATTTACTTCAAAGAGTCAAGGAGAGGTGGAAGTATGATGCTTTCTTTGTTACTCTGAGCTCAATTTGCATTTCTTCCTACCTATGGAGAACCTTATTCTTGGGATATATGGGCAACCTGATGTATGGAATTAAAGTCTCTTCAATTTCTCCAGTGGCTTAAGCTAACACTACTTTCAGGCAATATATTTTTGTATTTCCAGTCATAAAAGCAGGTTTATGAGATAATTAGAACTTATTTTGCTCATTAGACTGCCACCAATTACTACGGTTTCCATTATTTGACAGTGTAGATGAATATTTTGTGAAAGCAATGCTAACAACACATGGATTCAGCACCTAGATTAATAGCGATTCTCTATCAAATCAGTACCAGGCAAAAAAGCCAAATAATTTTTGATTAGACACTACAGAAATCATAAATAATAAAAATGTGGGCAGGTCAAACAGGCTGTGCACTACAGAGAATATATTCCCTTCCAATTAAAATAGATCTTTATAGAGATGTTCTACAATAGGAAGGTGGTACAGGTAAAAACCCTGAAACTTCATGGATACGCTTTCCCTTTATAACATTGATATGACTTTGAACCTTCATCTGATCACCAAGGCTATGGAATGCACCAAAATACTGTATGGTAGAAAATGTATAGCAAAGCAAGAATAAAAGGTTTGCAGGAAAGACCAGTATTTAATCTGCATCCTTGTTAGCTACAGAAAGGTAAAGTAGAAATCAGTACTTCAATACAGAAAAACAAAACCCAAAAGGCTTGAAAGGCTTTTAAGGTATGTACATCAGCATCCATGGCCTGTATGCACAGAGTATTTAAAACTGAGATCTCTGCCTTTCTAGGTCCATTCCAGCCTTCAGTTTCAGGTGCAGATGTCAGAGCTGCATCACAGAGAAAAGGCTTCTCCTGCACTGTGTCCAACCGTGCAGAAACTACTAGAAATCTTCAAAGGTCCAGATGAAAGCAAATGTCATGTGATAGCCTGACATCTAGATCCTGAAGTTCAGAATCACAGTATTTGTTTATAGA
Organism: Aphelocoma coerulescens; assembly: GCF_041296385.1. Lineage (NCBI taxonomy): Eukaryota > Metazoa > Chordata > Aves > Passeriformes > Corvidae > Aphelocoma > Aphelocoma coerulescens. Next base: position 99,283,481 of record NC_091015.1, on the reverse strand, counting down.
CTCTACCTTGCTAAAATCACATGCCTCACCCAGTCTGGATATTTTTCTGCAAGGAAGATTGACAACTAGACTTACAGGACTCACATAAGCCTCACTATTGCCTTGGAAAACAGATGAGCAGGGTTAAATTTGGTGCTGCCTTTAAAAATTTGGCGTGGATAACATTTGTCAGCAGTATGATTAAAAGATCAACTTATTTACCAGTGTTTAGGATAAAAAAAAACCCCTGAAATAACTTTAATTTAAGAGAATGAACCAATGTCCATAAGCTTCACACACAAGGTAGAAGAACGAGTGACAGTTATGACAAGCTTAGGAAAGGACAGACTTGGCTAACTTTCCATTGCACATTACCTACTTCCTAGAAAACAGATTTCTGGAAGAGAGCTTCAACTTTTTAGATATGTTAATATCTAACTGTTTTGCATTTGGTCTTGCCACGTTTTGAACTAAGTAAATAGCACTGAAGCAATCAGCAACTACCTGGTGACTGCTTTGTTTATTTCTTTTTGTTCTATGCACTGCCCCATGCATTACTTACTGTATACATTATTCTGTGCATAGATTTACTAATATTCTCAGAGGTTTTCTAATAGCAAGCTTCTCCATTACAAAACACAATTTTTTCTTCAGAGATCTTCTTTGAGCTGACAAATGAAACTGCTTTGTTTATTTCTTTTTGTTCTATGCACTGCCCCATGCATTACTTACTGTATACATTATTCTGTGCATAGATTTACTAATATTCTCAGAGGTTTTCTAATAGCAAGCTTCTCCATTACAAAACACAATTTTTTCTTCAGAGATCTTCTTTGAGCTGACAAATGAAAATGAAATGCATCCTCTAATTCTGGGTGTCCCATTTTTCTTGGTAGTTACAGTTTCCAAGAACTTAACACTGCAAAGCAAATTTTCTAAATTAAGTTATTAAGTCAATAAAGTATTAGAGACTTCTCAGCTTGTCTGCAAATGAAGCAATAGGAAGCAATGAACTCAGAAGTTTGAAATCCACGAACTAAATTAGTGACCATCTGGGGAAAGTCTGATTATGCGACTGTCTACCATCAACTGTCATGCTGTGGTACAGACTGGAATACACTGCAGACCTTCAAATCACAAATTTCTGACTGGTATAGTAGCAGATAGAAACAAAGCATTTTATCAAGACATTTCCCATCTGAAGAGTGATTATCAGAAATGCAAAGTCCTTCACAGTGGCCACAAATTATTCTTCCCATTTCTTGAAAATGCAATTTTTGTCCAGCTCCTTCCAGCCTAAAACAGTATCTCAAATCTCATTCATTGCAGCCTTGACTCCTGGTCTCCATCTCCATTCCTGGAACATCGCTCCTAGAACCAACTTTTGTCCAGCAAGGATGTTCAATGCCTCTCAGACCCCTATCACAGCTGTATTCAGATACAATACAAATACAACTTGTTTTTGCCTGCCTCTTCCCATTTCTAGCTTCTCTGATGCTCTATCTAAATTTCTCCCTCTCCAATCCTGGTCTCCATTTATCATTCTGTCTGTAGTTGCGGTTCTGGTTACACCTGTTTCTCCCCAGTCCTATACTTGGCCTGTTCCTATTCTCCACCTATATAATATCTTCATCAGATCTATTACCTCATACCAGTTTTTGCTTCCATTCTCTTAGTCCAAATGAATTCCAGTTCATTTCAGTCCCACATGATATTACACCCTTCTGGCTGGTCACTCCCTTCTCAGCCAGATGATCTTCTAGTCCATTCTTTACTGTAATGTCTAGTCCTGGATCTCTTCTTAATCTCCACAGCCTCTGCTGCAAGTTCCATATGAACTTGTTCAAGTTTTGCATTCAAACCCATCACCTCCCATCTCCCCATTACTTAAGACTCATGGGAGCCATGGACAACCCACCCATGGAAGAAGTTATTTGTTCTCACATCACAAAGAGCAAGTGGCCAAGCAGCTCACGATCAGCCTAGAGAACAACTGTACATGGTTGCAATTGCAGAAGTCTACTTGAGCAAAAGCTGGAAACTCTAACAGATCTTCACAGAAGTTAGCAATGTTTTAAGTAATCGCTGATGAGCATATTAAAAATAAGATTTTTCCAAAGGCTTGTAATTTCATTAAATTCAGGCTCATTTTCATTAGTACATCAAAATGCACGTCCCCTCAGAAAAAAGGATTTCCCCATTTCATAATAATTTGAGAAAGAACATAAATTACTTAATCTCAAAGGTAATTTTTAAAGATTTTTTTTATTATAAACTTGTCCTTAGCCTTTCTGTTGAAGACTGTGTAGCCAAAAAGTTGCTCAATGTTTGGAAAAGTAGAAGAAAAGAAAACAGGACTTGCAAGCCTTCAGGGAGGTGGTGGAGTCTCCATCCCTGGAGGCATTCAAGAGGCACCTGGATCTGATAGTGGGTGATGTGGTTTAGGGGTTACAGTGGTAGTGGCTGGGTGGATGGTTGGGCTGGATGGTCTTGAAGGTCTCTTCCAATCTTGACAATTCTACAAGTGAGCTTAATTAGCAGGGATATTACTAGGCTGACTTAGTTTATATTTATCTCCCCATAATCATAAAAGGTCCAGGGTGATGAACAGTAATTTATAAAATAAATTACTATATACAGACATTGATTTAATTAGACAATCTCTATGGGAATATGATTTAATTTAAAGCATTCCAGGATGGCAGATATGAGCAGCAGCTGAAATAAAAGACGCCTGCCTGAGGTTAAGCTTGGTCTCCTTGTGTTTTATTATCTGATACAGCATTTATTTAGCCATTATAATAAACTCAAAGCTATACACTTCTAAGAGATGCTTAAATTATACTGCATTCTTAAGTTTCAAACACTGGCTGACAGAACGCAGCTTTGGAGAACTTTTGATGATAAATAATCAAGTACTTCAGAACAATTCTGAGCAATTTTGCTCACATACTGAAGTTGCTACTCCATACAGACACGCAAAGGATAAAACAGAACAGTTTTGAAAATAAGAAAATAAAAAAAATTAAATGGCTAGAAGCTTATAGATAGCTTCTTGAAGTTTCACCTACTCATGAATGATCTACAGAAAATCAAAATTAAAGGGTATCAGTGTTTAATTTTAGAAGAATGTAAAATTACTGAAAAATTTGGATGGTCTATTAGAAAAGCATGCTTTTAACAATGCAGTTACGAACAGTTGTGTAAAGTCTTCAGGCTCAAATATTTACTGTACCTAACAGATGAACTGTAAAAATTGTGTGTCAGACATGCATTCCTCATTTCATGCATCCCTTCCCTGTAGGTCATTACAACAGTCTCCGTTCCAACTTCAGATTTCACACGTGCAACTCATCTTTCTCAACTTAATGCTGTTAAGTGCTGAACCACAAAAATGTGGACTGCAAAATGCATTATTTAGCAGACACAAATGGACATTTTAAAGTATGAAACTGCTGTAAAGCCAAGATTACATGTACTTATTTTGAAGATGAAAGTGAATCTGAGAATGAAAGTTAACACTGCAGGTCACTAGGTAGGGATTTATCTATTGCTAGCCAGGTTACAACTTTCCCAGATCTTCTTCCTTTGTCAAAGACAGATGTACATAATTTAGAGCATAAAACCTAGTTTTATGGTAATAAGGCTAAGCACTAGTAGCAGTCTAATCCAAGCAGCAGAGATCTTAAACCAGGGTATCATATATAGCTGTTGCAAATGCAGTATAGAACCACTCCGTGCTAACCTGTGACATAAGAAAGAAAGAAAATGAGAACTGTTTCATTCAAAGCATTCTAGTGACCTGTATTAGCTTTATTCAGGGTGAAATAAATAAAGGCAATGCAGATACAGGACCCCGAATTTCTGCTCCAGGTGAGCACATAGTGGTAACCTTGTTCACTTAAATCATCTATCAGTGTAGGGTCTATCTGTGCAAAGCTCATCTTGGACATTTTGAAGAAATTCTTCCAACTACTCTTCTTTCAATGATCCATGTCTGTCTTTTCCAAGTTCATAAATTATTCCTATCCAGCCCAAAGAAAGCTGTGAAAGGCAGCCACCTTACAATTTCAGAACAGTCTCACTTGAAGAGAATGTGGTTTTTGAAGATTTTTAAAGAATAGTTCTCAAAAGAGGTCAAGAAATGCCGTGGGCCATCCAATATGTGTACACGCTAATGAATTTTATCAGCTAGACAGTTTCACATTACGCTTGTCAACTCATTCTCACAGTTTCATTAAGTAGGTTGAACCACCCATTTTAGATACATGGATTCTCAAGAGGAGCATTAAGTTACAGCTCAAAGATAAGTATTCACAAGCCTGATTTGCTTAATGATAGCTGAATATGCTCAGTGTCAACTGAGAATTGAAACTATAGTTTACATGACTAATGATAATAACTCTGTAAGACAAACTGTTGATATGCTGCATGGTGATTTTTCTGTTTTTCTCTCCTTTTGTGTGAAATAGATACTTCAAATGCAGTGTTCAGGAACAGGGATGGGAACATAAGAAAGGCAAAGTTGGAAAGGAGAACTATACAGCAGCAGTAGATACTCTAATTCACTTGCCCCTCATATGCCCTGTGGGAATATCTCCCGTGAAAACTCTACTATGCATGAAGCAAGCAAACAACTGCACCTCTCCCATGACCAACAAGAAAGAATCATAATCTAAATTTTCGAAAAATGTGCATAGATACAAATCCTGTAATTTAAAGAATTATAGAGAAAAGTGCTTTTAAAAAAAGTGCTTACTCTCAAGCTTTAGTATTAAAACAGTGTGACTAAAAAACTTGCCTTAACAAAGTGGTACCAACAGAGAGCACTGAACAATTCCAAGAAAAAATTCATAATGAAAAAGTCCCTTATCAATCAATTTCAGGCAGCAAATTTGGCACGCCCACATGTTTTTTACATTATTTACCCAATTCCAAATTGCTCAAATAGCTGGTTTTATTTTATAGTAAAAAAGGTGTTAAAAGAGGTTGTCAGGGAAGAAATTATGAGCAACCAGAGAAAAAAAAGTCTAGAGAGAAAGCAGAACATAGAAAGAGTAAACAACATTAAAAAGAACAAGGAAGACATTTATAGTGTTTTTCTCAACTTTTCTTTCCCATTATGAACTATTTTGCTCCCAAAAGCCTACAGATTGCAATAACCCTACTAATGCACATCTTTCTGTGATCTACTGATAAAACATGTATCAGGGGTTAGCAATCACAGAATTACAGAAAATGCTGAGTTGGAAAGGACCCACAGGGATCACTGAGTCCAACTCCTGCCTCTGCATAGGGCCACCCCAAGAGTCACACCATGTTCCTGAGAGTATTGTCCAAACACATCTTGTACTCATTACGCTTGGTGACATCATTTCAATCAAAAATGTCTTAGCTTTTAAAAGCATCTTTCATGCATTCAAGTCATCTATACTTCACTAAAATGATCTTTAAAATCATTATCCTGATTTATATAGAGCTCTAGGAGTATCTGTGGGGTTTTCCATTTTGTATGTCTATATTCCTATCCAGTTGTGAATGAAATGACCTTGGAAGATCAGGTCATGAGGCAAACACAGTAAGTTAAATGTTGTTACAGTAATTTACTACTAAGATATTTACAAACAAAATCATGAGTAATTGAGTAGACTTGTTACTAGGGGGAAAAAGCAAATAATGCAAAAAATTCCTTCATTCTTCATGTTTACACAGTGTCAAAAGAAATAGAATTATTCAAGTAGTAAATCACTTAAATTCCCTTTTTTTGCCATGTGCTTCTTGCATGTCAGAATGCAAGTCACTTGGGTATATTTTCACCAAGTTCATTACCCTGGGTTTCCTGTATGACAGACAGTCCAATCTTCTCTCTTATTCACACTAAATCCACTCTCACAAACTTGATACTGCTTTAAATTTGTACCAAGAGTTCTAGAGAAAACCTCAGCCTCTACTTCCATTTGTACAGCCTAAAATAAGAACCTGTACAACTTCTCATTTAAAAAGTTGGTTTTCCTTACAATGTCTTAGAAAAGCAGGGTTTTAGCAGATTTGATGTCCAAATTGCAAAGTAATGATGTCAGTCTCATATCACTGGTGAGCTGCTTCCAATTCCCTCAGAAAACAAGACCTGAAGTAGCAATGGAAACAGCACTCTTGCTGCAGAAAAGGGTTTACTATGGTGGCAAACTGAATTGAATACAAATCCAGTACACAGGACTAGTATAGCAATTTAAGAACTTTTTTATTAATTGTCTATTCCTACTTGCTCAATAAACCTTTAAGGCTGGTCTCTCCATACACTCATGCTTCCAGCAGGTCTGAACCTGCAGCTGATGCTCAGGCAAGAACTGGACTGACTAGCTGGCACAGCAAAACCCGCCTGCCACGACCTGTTTTAAGATTTCTGGTGTGCTGGCCATGATCTGTGGCAGGCTAGAGTGTGTGTTTATGAAGAACTACACAAATGCCCTCTGGGCATATGTTTCCAGCCTGCCATGAGGTAGACTGATTGAGTAGCAGACCTGAGTGTGCCACTTTTCCGTCACTCTGCAGTGCAATGTCATGCAAAGCAGCAACATTTCCCCATGTAGGGCAGGAAACGTGACAACGAACAGCACTAAATCCAAGGTACACATGGTAAATTACTTATGATTTGGCCATGACTTACAATAAAATATAAAGACTTGCACCCAAACTTAAGATACCATCTTAAAGAGTAACCATACAACTCACCATGTATTCCAAATTTTTAGATTTTTTTTTTTTTAAAGGGCTTGCCTTGTAAAGTAAAAGGTAGTTTCTCTCTTGACACCCCTCAAACCAAAGCTAGCCAGGCACCACAAGCTGAAGGGCTCAACAGCCCAAATGAGTCCCTCAGTGGCTCTCAGCCATCTCTAGCAGGTCTTTGATGGTGCAGTAGCATAGCAAGAGGAGCCCCTGCTGAGAGGGCAAGTACCTGCTGATGGTGCAGAGAGGACACATCTGTCTTCCACTTTCACAGCTAAACAGAACAAAATCATGTTTTTGCCGCTGTTGAGGGAAAGTGACTTGCTCACAGCTACATAAGAAGAGTCAAGACCACAGGACCAAATAAAACCAGCAAAAAAACCCTCCTCACAGTCATTCATGTGTAGGTGGAAAGCTGCAACTGTGTAGGGCATATTTCATTATGTTTCCAAATGAACTGAAATTTGGAGGAGGAAGTTCATTGTGCAGCATGGCAAAAGCTGTGTGATATTACATAAAAGCAGGCTAGGTACCCCAATGTTGGAAGAAAAACCATTGTTAATCACTCGTATGCTATGAAAAAAGGAGCAACATGCTTTAACAAGTACATCTGTATGCAGCAGCATAAGTAAAAGCTTGTCTGCCATTAAACATTTTGAGGGACATGAAGAACATGTCTCCTGAGGAAATTATTTCAGTGAGACTCTGGACCCCACAGCATTCTCAGAATTGCAGAGTATCCCTTCCTCCCACTGCAGCACTAACTCCCACTGCCTACTGACCCTCACAACAGTTTTTCTGTGTGCATGGTTTTCATGAGTAGCTTTGCTTTTACTGGAGCTCTAATGAAATTCAGTATTTTCCAGCAATCTCCTACTGAAACTCAGGCACTGGCTCACATGGAGAATATGCTCTATATTTTGAATCATATAATACAATAATGATTTCTTAAATTAGAAAATAGATATTTAAATAGTAAGCCTTTATGAATTACTTTGAAATATGCAAATCTGGAGTTTGTGCTCACCATTTTGTAACTGAAGATTGTAAAACCTACATTATGAACATCAGTCTTTATTACTCTTGGTATTTTTAAGAGTAGCTTCTGTAAACTCTCTTGCTCTTTTAGTTATATACCTAACTGGATGATAGCTATTCAGACTCCAGAAGACAATGAATACTTTCAAGCAAATCCAAACCTGAAGCTGAAGTGACCAAGATTATTCTACAGCCCATGCATGGATTTAGCCTCAGAAGCCTAAGAATTATTGCTTACTATTTCACAGAAACACAAGGTTGAAACCTACAGCTGCCATTGAGCATGTACACTTTTTCTGATCATGCTGCATGAGAAGAACATTAATTTTCCACTGACTACAGCAGCTACTGTTCAACATGGCTTCAACAGTTTGGGGCTAGAATATTTGCCGAGTTGTACACGCACACACAGAGCACACATGAACGGAGTGAGATGATACTAGTCAGCAGTGACAGGAATCTTCTCTATCTTAAACTGTTAGATTTGAAAAAAAAAAATATGCTAGTAATATTTTTGTGGTTTACATACGGATCAACACAATAATTTTCAACTGGTTTAAAAGCAGTTGCATGATCCAATATTAGTAACACTGATTAGCCAAATAATAAAGCAGCATCCTTCTAGGACTCAAGGACTAAGCACAAAGCATAACAACTCTACTGGAGTGTGGGCTGGGAAAAAAGGAAGATCTTGGTCTTCCAGAAAACTGGCCTGGATTCCTCTCTTTGCATAAAGCAGAAGACACTAATCAGCCAGAAGATAAAGAAGTTTCAGGGTGCTCCTTTCTAGAAATGCTGAGCATGGGTACAAAGCAGCTGTAGAAGACTGCACATTAAATTTTCAATGACATTTGGATGACTTCAATCTACATGCACTGCAGCAAGGGAATGCATTAACAAGCCACATAAATCACAGGTGAGAAGCTAGCCAGGAAACCAAAGGAGCAGTGTTTTGAAGACTACTGTCTGAAGCATAGCCTAGTCATGTTAAATTTCTTGCTGCCGTGTTCTAAGACAGCACTATCGTACAAGAAGAAATCCAGAAAAGCAGGAATTGCTGGTTCTTAAGAAGAAGGTGTTGTCTGAAAAAGCTCAGGCAGGTTCTCAAAACCAAACCTGTGTGTAGTGACTGTACCTTCTGCTTTGGGTGTGCACCTGCATCACTACTTTATTCCACAATCTTTCAGCCTGAGGATAAAAATCTTTGAGATAACATTGACTGAGCAAGAATGCTTGATTTCTTCCACAGGTAAGATTATAAATAGGGACTTTCCATTCCTTCATCTTCAGATGAACTAAGCACAGTAGTTGTGTTATCACCAAGAGAGCAAATGACAGGTATACACACAGACAGAATGAATTCTCTCTACAGAGGTTGCATCTAACATCATCCTATGCCAAATGATGCGTTTCTCTACTGGAAATGGCACTCTATTCACTACACGACCTGTGACAGCAAATACAAGAAATGCCTGGCTTTCAAGACGACATGCTAAATTGTTTTGTTTAAACAGTCAGTGTATACAATACTAATTACAGTGGTACAGCTCCTAGATTTAAATAATCTAAAAATGAAGACTGTTTAATGTCCCACCATTTTAAAAAACAACAGGAGCAACAAAAGTCACCACAACAGAAGTTGTGTCAGCAGAAGAAAGAAAATGAGGAAAAAGGAAACCATGATCTACTGGCACTCATCCAGCATCTCTCACACTGGTTATTACAGAATCATAGATGAGTAAGACTAAACAGGTATGTCTGGAAGCTATATGCTGAGTATCAATTTTAAAAAAACCCCTGATTTCCTCTGGATGACAAATACTCCAAAATAAAGTTGATGATGGCACAGCTTGCCAAATTTAGCTATCAAATATGCTGGCCTTATGAGCTACCACCTTTTGCCCATGGTTCACTACAGCTGAAGGATGTCAATTACCTGCATTAGAAAACAGGTAACTTAAGATGGAAAATTTCATGTTTCTAGAACATACCTAGAATGTAAGCTGGGCTTCACCTTGATTCTCTGAAATCCTGGGCAACGAAAAGCACCAGCTTTTGCTGTTGAGTCTGGATGTGTAGGACAGCAAAGACAAGGTGGAGGGACGCAAAGAAAAAGGAGATTCTCTATGAATGCAATGCTCTCAGTGGTCTCTTAGTGACCATGGTTTGAGGAGAATGCAGAATAAATGATAAGTGCACAAAAAAAAGAAATAAAGCAATGGGTCATTATATATAGCAAATAGGGATGTGATGCAGAAAATGACTGATTTCATATCTACTGCCTCTGCAGAACCATTCCTCCTACTCTGGTAGCTACTAGCAACCTAGAAATAAATTACATCAAAACTGTGTGTTTGAAACATTGCCAAGTGTAACACTCGGGGGAGTTACACCGTCTGCTGTCTCCTGCCTTCTACCTTCTTCAGGATCAAAGGGCTCACATTTACTGAGAACATGACAGTTCTGAGGCTTGTCTTTAAGGAAGTTATAAGGAGCTCAGTGTTCCACATAAAATGTGAGAACTGTTTAAAGGCATAAATAACTGTGGTAACAACAAACAATGATGTCCCTCTACTTCCTTTGCTGTCCAATGGAGTATTTGGGCTGGAGTAAAATGAACCTTTGATACTGACTGAAGAGAAAAAAAGGAAGAAATACATAATTAGGAATGGAAAGTGGTCATGAGAACCTAACACTTGAGGAAATAGAGCCCAATAAGCATCTACTTAACCTGTAGGACCACAGTCAGATGTAAATCTTGATTCTCCAGCCCACTTCACATTATTTTATTGCTATTTTTGACATGTTGTTAAAGTTCTATTTTCAGAACTGACCTTAAAATAAAGGTCTTTTGAAGGGCAGAACTCAGAGCTCAATGCTTATCTCCAACTTTCAATTCTGTTTTTCAAAACTGTCTTTCAATGTCATAAGTAACTAAGCAGCCACTACACATTTTCGACCCCAAATTCTGCTTCCAGCCAAGCTTTAAAACTGTTGTATGTTCTGACTACAAAGCTGATTCTCCACACCTTTACAGGATAACATAAAAAATCTGGTCTGGATGCATGGGGAGGAATGAAAAAAATCCCACCAAAATACAGAGGGAAATGTCTAAATTCTGGGAAGATCTAAAGCTTAATTTTACAGTGATTTCTATCCATTTGTTAACACCAGCCTATACTTAAATCAAGAGATGCACAGAGTAGTTTTAAATACTTCAGGATTTGTGCTAAATCACAAAATACTGATTAATATCCCAGCCCTCTGGTGCATAGCTACAGTAATGCCTACAATTATTTTAGAAAGCATGTGGCATTTCTCCTACTTCTCAGCTTCCTCTCTCACCCCCATTTAAAAATTATGCGTATACTACGGAAAACAAACTCAACTACAGAGAGAGAGCACATCTCTTGCATTGAGAAATAAGCCTGATTCAGGGAGAGATTATTTGGGCCAGATAATGTTCTTAACAGCACTTTATCTCATCAGAGTCCTTATTTCCCCCATTAACCAAAATGTAACATACTTGTCTCTGCCTACAACTTCATAATGCATTCCTCTCCTACCTATGCCCCTCAAAAATACCATTCTCATTGCACTGACTTAAGGTGTATCCTTTTCAGTCTGGTAGCATAGAAGTGCAGAAAAAGAAGTAACCAAAATTCCTTTTTGACACTAACAAAATGTTTCAAATGTTTCCATTGAAATATATACCATCTCATTCCAAATTCTGAACATCTTCAATCTCAAAAAGTTGTAACAGCAGATTTTTCTCCTATTTGTGATGGAGGGATGTACTCTATTAGATAATAGGGTTATCATACTAGTGTGCATAAGGTTGAGCGGTTTTATAATCAATTCAAATTCATGATATATTTCTAAATTACCAACTCAGTCAGAATATAAGAACCTGCTGTGATGTCAGTTTCATAGATGAAGGAAATGAGTAAGTTTTTTTGTGTGAATCAGGCAAGAAAATAAAACAGCTAGTGGTATTGGAGAGAATACCTCAAACACTGTCTCCTTAGATTCCTTACTTTCAGAGAAACAGTTTCAATGCTATCATTACAGACAACAATTTTACACCCACAGCAGTACCATTTATTCAAGATGGGGCAGCACAGTCGTAGAAGACCATTCAGTGAACTATGATGCGATCTGGTCCCTCTAAACAAACAGCCAAATGTCCTATCTCCATCCCAGTTAGTCCAATTCTCTATCCCACAGTAGCTCCCAGCCAGTGTGCACCCTCCAGCTCTCCCCTTTCCACCCCACTGTTCTTTGATGTCTTTTACATCACCTAACTATTGTTGTGGCAAAGAGCAGTGGAAGTTATGGCTGGTTCCATGCTCCATAGGCTGACTAGCATGGACTGAGGGGAGAAGAGCTACTGAAGCATTCCTCTGGGCCTCTCTTCTCTTTACATATTCACAGAAGTAATTTTATCAAACTTGCAAGAGCTAAATAATTAGGATTGCTTCCCTGCCAAAGGAAAGAACTGATATGACTGGCAGCGTAACTGCAACAGTCAAGCCTCCCAGGAAATCGGACAATACCTGTAAGCCCTATGTAACAGCAATTCACTCCCTCCTCTTCTGCCAATCACTGCCAGCAATAACTGAGAAATATTAGAAAAATGTTTTGCCCTCTCTAGTAAAGTCAACTTTATGCATTTTTAATGTCAGAGATACATCTTCAAACTATATAAATAAAATGAAATTCCAAGACAACACAGGAGTTCATTTACAGGATTTATACATCATCCTGTGTTGTTTCTCTGCATTCTGCTTCTCCTTATTTCCATCAATTTTACTCCACAGCACTCCAAACTTTGGCAGTGGAAAAACTTTACCAACTTCAAACTAGACCAATACAGTATTTTTTTTACTTTTGGAAGAACTGAAAAACTTCACATCTGCTTCAGTCGAATGCAAAAGTAAATGTACTCTGGCTATTCCTTTGGTTTAAAATAAAGTTTTAAGGCAAGTGTAAGGACCACTGTACAGACTTATCAGGTGGTGGTGAGCACTCCTTTGACTTCCATTTCTTCCTAAGAAACAAATTCTCAGCAAGCACTACAGCTGTGAGATACATTGTCTCCTCACTGCTGCTAAAACAGCATTCAACTACTTTAACATCACACTCTCCAGAATTACTACTGACTCAGCTTCAAAGAACAGTCAGAGAGCTGGTGTTTCAACATTGTCCTCAACATCAACTAACGCTTTCCAAGCCGTTCACCCCACTCTGGACACATGTACCATACCCCAATCAATGAGAGAAATCCAGGTATGAAGAAAATAACCCAGCTTCTTAACACATTTTGAAATAGCGTGCCAGGAAAAAAAAAGAAAAAAAAAAAAACACAAAAAAAACACACAAAAAAAAAAAAACCCACAAAAAAACCCACCCACCCAAAACAAAAAAAAAGCCCAACCCAACCACAAAAAAACCAGTGGGCACGTGTCTACATGATAATAAAATCTCAGCTTCCAATCAACGCAAGAATAAATACTTCTGCAAGTAGCTGTACCATCATGTGAAAGTCCAGTTCTCCTCCTCCCATTCCACCCTCTTTTGATTCACACCTCATCATGTGTTTCAGCATGGAGGCAAACCTTCCAGACTAGATTCTCTAGGAAAAAAGGCTATCATTAATCTTGGAGATTCATTTTCAGAATCAGGCCAGTATTAACTAATTACAGTTGCTACTAGCTGAAAGGGAACATTACTCAATGTTCTGTATTTCATCAATGAGCTTTAACAGAAAGATAGAGTTTTTAAGAACTGGGTTTTTCAGCACAGTCCAGCTAAGAACTATGTTCCTTAACAGTCTTCATCTTTTCTCAGCTGGTGCTCTTGACCTACTGCACCATGAAGTGGCCTACTATTCTCTAAGGCCTACTATTCTTTTAGGAATGAGGATTAGCTGATTTTATTGTAAAAGTCTGGATATTTTGAAGTAAATTCTCCAGGTTTACTATACTAAGACATTAGTGCAACTGTGGTGCTTTGGTGGTTTTGATTTGTAAAATTCAGTTTCACTGAGTCCTACTGAAGAGTATTTCTGCCCTCTACAATTAGCCATAGCTGAAGAGATGGAAGTTGTCTGCAACAGTCACAATAAACCCTGTGGCTAGTTTAGCAGGACCATTACAGAAGATCATAACGAATTTAAACTATGAAAACAGAATAGCTTTGGTTCCTGATTAAAGCAGTTTGACTATGAACTCCTTCATTTTTATTCATGAGCCCAATTCTGACAACAAAATTATTAAAACTAAAAATTATTCTGATCTGTCATATTCACATGTATTCTTGAATGTTCTTCTTATTTCCAGTGATATTTTACCCGTAAGTGATGGGCTTAATAGTAGGCAAATTTCAATTAAAGCTCTGGGTTTAAAGAAAAAAAAAACAACAAAAAAACCCCAAAAAACAAAAATAAACACCAAACAAAAAATCCCCACATGGAAAGTGCACTGTTCTTACACACTACAAAATGTCAACTCCAAAACAGGAATATTTCACTCAATATTTTTTTTAAATGCAAACAGGTTTTTGTCATAAAAATGGCACATATACTTACTAATTAGTTTGTGGAAATTAACATTTCTTACTTTCCCTTATGCTGATGTTAAAATAAAACGTAACAAAAGGTGCTACATTATTTCATTAACAGGCTCTGAAAATATTTGCCGCCTCAGACCACTACATAAGATGATGAATTATTTTCCTATGCAGAAGTGAGAACAGGGGTAATGTGAGCACTCTGCCCAAGATCTACAGTAACTGGATGCACACTTTCTTTAAATGCCATCTCACAGCTACTTGCTGTCCACCTGAAGACTGTTTCCTTGCTGTGTATATTCAAATTCTCCAAAAAAAGTATCAGCTGTCCACAACAGCATGAGTGCCACTACATTCAACATCAGATTTTACACAATTTGCTTCTTCTGTAAGCACTGGAGTAGTTTTGAGTGAAAACATCAGAAGTCTGCAATAGAATAAAATCTGTTTTGTGTTGTTTCAGCGAGGCTGAGAGAAAAAGCAAGCTGATGTTCTAGCCATTTCTCTTCTTTCTTCTATCAGAGATTTCTAGAAGCAGTTCTCATCAGCCCTTCCAATCAACCAGGCAAACCATTATCAGAAATGCAGCAAAAAAATGTAATGATTGTTATAGGTCATAGTAAAGTGTAACTCAAGCATGGTGCTTCCTTTTAATACAGAAGCTCGTTAGACAAAAAAACCTTATTTATAATAAAGTTTCTAGATCTTAGTGACAGCAGAAACATTAAAATACATACAATTTAAAACTGTAGAAGTTTTAAAACAACTTTTGAGTATCAGCCTTACAACAGAGGCTTTAATTTGGACACTATTTAAAGAGAACTCTTAAGGAGCACAGCTTTTGAGTCAACTACAACTATCTTCAAATACACACTGGCTTATTTTCCTATTAAATGAAACTACCAGAAGATATTAGCTAAAGCAACCTATTTTCATTCAGCTTTTTTATAAAAGTAATCTCAAATTCTGGAACAGAGCTTTCCAACATCCTCCCTTCCCTCTCCCTTTCCATACATAACATCAAGGGTTTTTTGAAACTAGATTACAAATGTTTCTTTAGTAACTCCCAAACAGAGAGAAAGACCGACATCTAGTCTGCCTAGAATGACTACCTGTCACTCAGTGTGGTCTTATGTTCCTATTTAGAGTTCAACAAATAATTTCAAAAGCACGTTTCTAACTGTGGGAGAGATACAAGCAGGGTTTGCAGTTCTGCTTTGTATTGAAAATACAGATAAAAAAGAAAAATCTTTAAATTTATTAAGTCTACCGACGCAAACATCAGATTTAAAAAAAAAAACCAAAACCTTAAACAGTAATAATATTACTGTTGGAAATTAAGGATTGCAGAAAAGGCAGTTTGAACTTGAAAAATCTCACTGCTATTACTGATGTAAACAGGCACTACAGTATCAGTATTTCCTACATCAATTTGTTATATCCAGGTTTTCTTTTTATTCCAGCAAACTCCTGATCAAAGCAAAGGAAGTATCTACTGCAGAATGCACTACAGAAAAGTCACTTGTCAATCTACAGCTGTCCTTCAAAAAACTTCAGTTCAAGTTAGAGCACTGATTATTCCCTTTACAATTTCCCATCATCTCAGATGTTTGCACAAGGTTTTACATACCTGCAAAACTTGTTCTTCTGAGGATGACACAGATAGATCCATTCATTTTGATTAACAGTATGAAGTTTTTGGCTGGCAATAGCCAGGAACATTCTGGCTAAAAAGTCACACAAACAACAGCAAGTCCTAGCTAGGCAAGACCAGTATCTTCTCTCAATGCTTTTATAATGAGGAATTCAAAATGCACCTCAAGGGTATTAAGTACCTGGCATCTTGTGGTATCTCATACATATATACCTTTTTTCCCCCTTTCAAATAAAAACTAATGGGTAGGTTGCAGAGTGAAAGCTAAAAAAAGTTCACCCTTCACAAACAATAAGGGTGAAATGGAAAAAAAAATATAAAATCGGTAACATTTTTATTACCTTGTTTCAAAACAAAAGTATCTTGAATGAAAAACAATGCTATAAAATGTGATGAATTGAAGCAAAAGTTTATCTTTATTTTACAAGGATGAGCAAAGTACAAACTACAACCTGTTCAATCTGTTGGAAAAGCCAAGATTTATATTCACATATCTGATAAGTCAATTTAAAAGGTGGAAGCCTTCAAGTGTTTCTGTTGCTCTGAATGTCAACATTGAGCTGTGAAGTCTAATATTTTTAGGTACAAACTGAGTAACTCTATACTATGGTATCTGAGGCTGCAGTCAATAAGTCACTATATGAAAGAGGTTTATTTATTGCTCAAGTACAGAGAAGTTATAAATTTGTTATAAAAATGGGTCAAATAAGCATTATTCTCATAGAATGGGTACAACACAGGGGAACAAAATGCACTGACCATTTGACTTTGCTTTTTTGTGTTTGTCATTAAGGGCTGCTGTTTCTCCACTCTAGTCTTGCAAATTACTTCTATGAAACTCTACAACTTTTATCTCCTGTCACTGAAAAAAGTGCTTATGGAAACTAAGCAACCACATCTAAAAGATAGGTCAGCAACCTGTAAGAACACTTAGCAAGCCTACTTCTACTGCAGATAAGGGATGCAACCTATGTCTTACACATCCCCTCAACTTAACTTTTAACTTCTATTTCAGTGGTCACTTAATTCTCCCCAGTCGCCTTTGGGTAGGTAATGCAAACTACTGATCTTACTGAAATTTAGTTTTTGTTTTTAAAGAAACACAACCCCAGTGCCAATATTCATTAAAGGACTAGCAGTGTGCAACTCAAAGCATTTATACTACACAAAGCCTCTCAAATGGCCATTCAAATAACCAACCTATAAGCAAGGGATTTCAACCAATCTACACAAATATCTAAACACAGTGGTCTGTTCCTGAATCACATTCCATTTTGTACATGGCATGATGGGGAGAGCTAGAACATAAACAATATATATGCATTAAAGATCTTTTGCCTACAGTTCCTTCCTGATGGTCAAGAGCTACATATATTTCTCTGAAAAACAGCGCAAGTTACTTGAAACTGGGACACTAGAGAAAGAAAGTAATTTTAGTGAAGGCTCTCCCCCATTTATTATAAAAACAGACATCCAGTCATGTTCCCCTCAGCCTAACAATATCTGCCTTGACTCAAAAGACACCTTTCAGTAAAAGTCATATATTCCCTGAACTGCAAGCAATGCTAAGTCAGCTTCAGTTTCTGAAGCCACAATCTTGAAAAAAAATGAATACAATGGCTCATCATGTCAAGAGATCACACGACAGGGTCTGTTTGTACCCCTATTAGGTACCACTATTTCTGTTACCAAGCATGTATCAGATCTTAAATAAGCAAAACAGTCCTAGGGAGTTTGGATGAACCTTCCTGACCACTTCTTGATACCTCCCAGCTACCATTTCTGTAATCATTACACTGTTACCTGCTCAGCTCCAATTCCAGACTGAGTTACTGCACTGTTGCCACATTTATGGAGTTGTAGATCACCTACAGTGCTGCAAACTCCACCCCATACAAAAAGGCAGTGTAGGGCTCATCCTACAAATCAATCTTCAACCAAAGCTCAGTAAAATAATTTAGATGCTCAGCTTCAAGGTTATGAAGAAATTAATCCCAATTAGCTGGACTTGAAAAGTACAAAGCATAATGGAATATATTACCCTAAGTAATCTGTCACTGAACAAAAAAAGCTGACATACAAACATACTAGAGAAGAGTAAGGGGTATAAAGGAAAAAAAAACAAAACAAAACAGCAAGAAAAGCACTACAGTCTGTGATACCATGAAGGCCATGGTGAAGGGCAACAGCAGACAACAGTACCAATCCAGTCTGGTATTGCAAAACAAAACTTAAGGATAAGAGGCCTGTTATACCACTGCTACCCCTAAACTGTTCGCTTAACATTTCTGTCTGCATTTGAAACCATTAAGTGTGAACTGAGCAGGAGAAAAAAAAGTCTTTCAAATCCAGAGCTAAAGTCAAGGCTAACTGCTTGCTGTTTATCTGTAAAATCCCAAGACAAAATTAAAACCTTTAGGAAGACAAGTCAAGCTATATGGAGCCATAAAAGCTCAGTCATGAAATAAGTGCATCGAACATAAAATATTCTCTCAATATGCTAAGAAACCACAATTAAAACCAGATATGTGAGCATAAGAATATGAATACTGCTTCTAGAGCTGCAGAAAATCAGAAATGCAAGACAGCAACATTAAGTGTTTTAACTAAATACAAGCTGCTACATCAGAGCAGGCTTCCCAAAGTAGCACTTCCTTCATAAAATTTTGGACCTAGTGACAAGATATTCCCAAATTTAAAGTGGTAAGGTGATAGAAAGAGTGTGCAAGAAACTGTATGTCCACTATATGCTAAGTGTAGCAATACTACATCTTTCCATAAGGTCAAAATAAAGGTGAGAGGGTGTCTTGTGATCCCCTACTCACACCTACCGTTCATGAGTCATGTAAGATTTCCAACTATCAAACCCTTTATTTGAAATTTAGTAAGAGACTATTTACTTTATAATCCATGAGTCTGGGGGAGGGAGAGGCAAAAAGCAAAGAAACATGAGAGAACAGTAAATCAAGTTCTTCTCTTGTTCATGTCATTTTTAAGGCCATATTAATTCTAGAGTAACAGGACAGTCTTATGAAAAGGACATAAACCTGGGTATCAATTTATGTACACCCAAGTCCTTGTTCCTGTATAACACAAATATCTCTTTTTATCCGTCAGTGAGACCAAGAGACCAACCAATATTTCTGTTGAAAAACTAGGGGACAATGCAGGGAGATACAATACAGAAGCAAAGAGGGGAAAAGTCAACCATAGTAGTAGAAAATAGGAATGATATCAGTCCTCCAGGGCTTCAGAAAAAGTGTTCCACAAAACATTTCTGCAAAAGTTTCCATTTCCTCTAATAGACAGAATCCAATCTAGCTAGAAATCCTAGCTGGAGCCACAGTACACTGAACCTTAAATATTTACACTACTTTAAAACTACCAAAAGAGAAAAGAAAATACTCCTTAGCACGATCGTAAATTTGAGGGCGATTCTAAAGGGGCCTAAGTGCAATTATAAAGCACACCTTCTCTGTTACTTTATAATAAAGTGGAAGTTTTTTTATTGTGCTTGTGAGGGACAAGTCCTACATTCATCACTTCTCATTCCTGATCATGTAAACCCAACAGTGTAATTTAAAAAGCAGAAGTCTGAAAAAGTCTTGTTTTCACAGCTTTCTCCGTTTGGAAATGGCAGCTTCAATGCAAGCAACTCCCAAACTTCTGTACTGGGAATTCTGAATTATTCCACTGAAAGAATGTGAGGGTTTTAGGAACAACCATGTGAAAATTTTAGTCTTCAAGAAAAAAGGAATGACACTGAATAAATACTTATCCATCTCAGGCATAAACTCAGCAATGTTTGTGAGAATATAGATGAAAATAGCAGAGGTTTGGTATGAGTAGTTACAGAATTCCTCCTCTTCAAGTTTTCAAAAACAACAGACAATACAAGATTTTGATTCTTAAATTTATTTTTAGCAGGATGTGTGTACTAATGGATGCTGACATCATTAGTAGATAGGTCCATGTCCACCACCTGCAACAGAAGCTAGACAGATGTTAAAGAAAACAACTGAAGAGTTAAAGATGACACTACTTACCCCAAACATACTTAGGAAAGTCACCTACTAAGCAGTACAGTTAGCTTTTGATGCAGACATGACATTATTTATCTGTTATCAGAATTTCCTGTCAAGATTTAGCACATACATTACCTTGCTTTTGATGGGAATCATGCACTTCTGTTTCAGAAATAACTATTAGAGAGACTCTTATTCATAAAAAATTACTCATGGAAAGATTGTTATTTAAAATTACTTACCAGCAAATTATCTTTAGAAGATAAAAGACCTGCAAATTTAGGTCTAAAGGTTCTATCTTAAGCTGAAAGCTACTGACAGTTCTTTAGTAATTACAATTCTATTTGTTAAACCAGGTTAACAGCAGGTAACATTTCTAGATTCAACTAAGAATACATCCATTTGTTCCTTACTATACCTGTTTGGTATGGTAAGAAATCAGTAAGCTAGGATCTCAGCATTATACTCACAGACGGGTGATACTAATTCAGGAAGAAATAAAGACTTTCTGTTACAACTGAGAGACCAAGTTACATTTGGGAAAGTGTCAACAGCCAGAAGTCTAACACAAGAAACATTAGCTTGTCTAGAACAAATTAATTTCACCAGAAATGAAACTTGAGCAGCAAAACCTAGGGACAGACAGTTGAGGGAAATAGATTCTCAAAGAATTAGATGACAGGCCCTCTCCTAGTGCTATTTCAAATGAGAAGCCAGGAAGCAAGGTTCAATTTGAGCCATGGAATTTCCCAAACCTGTAAAAACAGAGTCTTTGCTTCATCTCCATCTCTTTATCACCAAAAAAAATCCTACATACGCTAAGTCAGCAAGCCCTACAGACAATATCACTAAGACATCCTAATCTTACATTTCAAAACTTTAGAATGTTTATCAGCCTCCACTTCCCAAACCAAAAAGCACTATTGGTAGTGAGCATGAAGTCAATTTGCTTAACACTAATTTAGAAACTACATTTTAAGGTTCTTGTTCTTTAAAATCTCTTGGCTCATAGGCCTTTATCAGTAACTGGGTTGACACCATCCTGGCTCGTAGTTCTTTATTAGGAACTTGCATTGATCCCACACTAATCAGCCAAAATCTTAGAGTGCACTCCAGCATCCTAGGATTAGCAAAGGACTGCTACAGATAGTCTGCAGACTGTCTCCTACTTTTTAAAGAAAGGCCTCAAACTAGTCCAAAAATGGAACTGTGCTGTATTAGATTTAAATTCTTTAGCAGTTTAAATAATTCAGCCAAGAAACCATCTGAAGGACCGTAACAGCCCAGTAATATGCAATTGCCTTCTCTCAGAATTATGCATTCTCTAATGTAGTAATACTGGGAAATTACACTGGTTTATATTTGTTGAAAACAACCAACAAGGGTGGAATCTGCTCACAGCTGCACTACCATTTTTAATTTCTTTTAAATTGAGCTCACTTGTTTTACAGAAGTCTAAATCTGTCTGAAGGACTAAGTCACTGCCTTTTGAGCAATTCACTATCCCAGTAGTCTAACTAAAACAGGGTATAACTGCTGGTAATGAGCTACAAAAACTAGTCATACAGACAACCAGCCCTTCACTGAAGCTGTGGGAACTTGTCCTTCAAACCCATTACACACACAGAGGGAAGGCAGGGCTTGTGATGAAAAGCTTAAGGCTTCCTGTTCTTTAATCTTCCAGGTTCCATTATGCAGTTGGGTCAGTTGCTATTGCAATCAGCATTACCATGCATAATAGCATCTATCTTACATGAAGTTGGTTGATATTCCTCCCACAGGATAAACACAGTAAGGTTGACAGGAAGAACCTTCATCAATTGCTTTTCTGTGAGGCATAGAGGAAAGGAAGTAAGTCAGGAAGTAAGAGTAGGCTAGGAGTGATACAACTGATCTGAGTGACGACTTCAAATACATTGTGAACAGCATTTTCCTGAACAAAGGCACCACAAAATCGGAACTCAAGTTATGAAGTTATCAAAAGGTAAAGAAACCACTAGAGAAAGAAAATGCTCCTGGAAAGGTGTATATGATGAAACCTGAAGAGTAATTAATTTCGGGACCATATATGCATATGCTGCAGTTACAGGGCACCATGATCGTTCAGATATCTCCTCTTGCAAAATGTTGCAGCTTCAATTCCATTACTGTAATACCCATGTTAGCAATGGGAAGCAATTGGCATGAAATTATGGACATATTCTAAATATGTGGAATGTTCAATAGGAGGCTTTACAGTAATACATAGTAGGAAAGGAAAACAGATGTCTGGTAACAGCAAAGAACAGAATAACTTAAAGGATCATTTGCTCATAATGAGCTGCTCACACTGCATCCTTCTTTTCTGTTTGGTCCTGCTGGTGCTAATGCTGATAACCAGCTGCGTGACAGGCCGTAGAAGCTACAACTACATTTCACTGGGTTTAATGGATACTTGAGTCAGGTTAAAAAGTTGTGCTGAAACCAGGAATTAAATTCTTATCCTTTCGCAAATACATAACTAAGACTTACAACAATGAATGAAAAGAGCATGGAAAAAAAATTACACTATAAAGAATTACGTTTGTAAGACTAAGGATAAGACTTTCTATCTGCACCACTTAAACTAAGACTGTACATATAACAAAGACTGAATAGCTAAAAAACCAGAAAGAGCTGGTTTAGTAGGTTTAGAACAGTAGAATCAAACAATGTGTTAATAATGTGCTGGAAGCAAAGACGTAACAGTGGCAATTAAATATTTATCTTTGGAGAGAAAAGTTGTTTAGGCTAACTAAAAACATTTGCAAGAACAAGCTTTAGTGAAGAAGGGACTAAAACAAAACATTACGCACTTCCAGCTTATGTTCTTTCTCTGCAAGGAACTCTTTTTGACATCGGAGAAAGTCTGATAACATTCGAGTTAGCTGTTTTCTATCATCTATTTCAGCTGCCAACCTGCCATTGTAATCCGCCAGTAACATACATGCATCATCTACCATTTTGGAAAGTTGCTCTCCAGATTCCTTATCTAAAAAGCAAGCAGAGAAAAACAAGTAAAGCGTGATTTCATTACGTACCATTATGTTCTTAGAACAGCATTTCGCTTACCAGGCCCCCAACCCTCACCTGTTATTCTGTCTAACAGGGACACATCCTGGACCTCTATAGGCAAGGAAGCTATTCTCTGGTGAACTGCTGCATCCCCAGAGGCAGCGTTTTCTAGTTCTTGTAATGCTCTAATGAGATCTGTGGTCTGAAAAAAGCATGCAAGATTGAGAACTAGTTTAAATAAACAGATCCTAGAACAAAACAGAAGTATTTTACAACAAGCTTATAGAATTGATTGGATGGTAATTTTAACAGCATTTACAGTATCAGCTTATAGAGTCAAAACAAAACGTAACATTTAATTCTCAGCACAACATTGTTTTAAAGGTCACCTTTCTACAGGAGCTTTTTCATTTAAATTCCTGGTATAGGAATACTTATAAATCTTTTTTCTTCTTGACAGTAGTGATTATTTTACAGTACTTTTCATTTTATGATACATTTTTTGAAATTATTTTTCTTGTCGTTTTGCTTCACTATTGCAAAAGAGTGTTATCAGTGCACTTCTTCTGAAAGTAGGGCTGATGTTCACAGAAGCCCAAATATCTGCTACAGGGAAACATACTAAACTGTGATGACTGGAGAACAGTTGTTCTCTGCTATAACAAAAAGCCTTTTGAGATGGGGCAATACCATAACAAAAAATCCACAAGAATTAGAAAAGTCGTAACAGTGCAAGGTACACAAGAATTTTTCACAGCCATCATGACCGAAACATTGAGAAATATTTTCTTGATAAATCCGTAACAACCTTATTCTAGTACATGTGTTACTCACTATTACCCTGGAAACCAAAGGGGAATTCAATACATCGTAGAAACTACTGCTGAAATCCTGACATGAACAAAGCTGGACATACAGTTCATACAGTTTAGTGCCAAATACCTAAAGTTACAGCATACCCCACTGAAGAACTATGAAAAGTTTCAGGTGCAGCCACCCTTGCCCAGAAACAGTACCTCACTAAAAAGAAAAACAGAGATCATTCAAAAACAAGAATTACTGAAAAATTCTATATGCAGCCATATGTAAATACAGAATTTTACACACATGGTTTTACCTGAGGAGGATCAGTGGGAGAGCTTCGAGGTGAACAGTTATTTTCATCAACTTTTATCTGGTCATATGTGCGCTTTCTCACCTTTCTGTCTCCATCTAAATGAAAACAAACACAGCAGTCAGAGTAATATTATTTCAAATGAGCCTGAAAATTCATACACTCACAAAATACTTACACAAAGCTTGCCTAAGTTGTTCTAATACATCATTTTCATAAACAGACCTTTCTTCCCAGATAGATAGCACTCGACCAAGGTGTTTCTTACAACTCTCATCAGACTCACTGTTACAAGGAAAAGAAGCAAATATCAGCACTAGGTAGAAGTATAGCACTGCCACATGATATTTTTCACTGGAAGACCTCCACAGACCATAGCAATATCCAAGCATCAGAAGTCAAATGATCTCAGAAAATAACAAATTCACATTTTAAAGAAAGCAAAGACCAGTTCAAGGTGTCCTAGCAAGCAAATGAGAAAAAAAAAAAAAAAGGCCAACACCCAACTCTGTTTTCTTCTCAACCCATAAATCTACAAACAGGTTTATGTTGCTTTGACAGATGTGTATCATTGTGAAAATAATCCTGTATCAAGACTCCAGCTTCCTCATGCAATGAGATTAGTGGCTGCTGGGGAAAAATAAATCATGTAACACCCAGTAATGAAAAATGTCAAACTGGTGTAGCACATAAACACGGACAGTAAGAAAGTCCTAGTTGCAGGAATAGCTAACAGCTTTCCAAGGCAAAAAGGGAATGAATGCTGATGAATTTACTATCAAACTTCATCCAACAGTGTTAAGACTATCCAAGATCAAAAGAACACTGAATAAATTAAACTAACAAGACTTCAAATACAGAAATAGCACATGAAGACTGGCTGGGCCAGAAGAGATCAACAGATGACTTCTCTAAACACCCCTCAAATACAGTATGATGAAGGATACCACATGTACAAGTTTACTGTACCTTGAAACATGCTTGAAAGCCTCCACTATTACTGGAGCAAAGTCTTTTGTAAATTCTGGTCCTTTCCTTTTGCTGTTCTGTATGACATCATTGGCCAAGTACAGGAATGTCAGCTTCCTATTTGGTTTTGCTAATAAAAAGAAAAATAAAGAATAATTAGAAATTTTATTTCCTTTAACTAATATCTATGTATCCAGGTTTATACTGAATACAAACACCCACCCCCACCCTGAAATCAATTACCCATTTTCATTACTGCTTGCACCATTTCACATTTTCAGTATTTTCATGTGGAAAGACTTTGGTCACCCATTATGTTTTCTCTCCCTTCTGTTCTCTTTGTTGAAGTTCTTCTTCCTACATAGTAGGACACAACTTCCATTTAGCGCTATCTCAAAAAACAAACAGAAAAAAACCCCAGATATTCCAAAGTGTTCTTCACCCCCAAACTATTTCCAGGTGTTTTCCTGAGCCTTATATGGCTCCTGTTTGGTGGCCTTCATGGATTTCTTCCAAGTACTTCAGCTTTCTTTTAGTCTGCGTACATTTCTTGCACTCATGAAGTCTTCTGACAAGGCACTTCACAGATCCACAATCACTCATGTGAAGAACCTCCTCCTTTTCAGCCTGAATTTCACTCAGTCGTACCTAACCACTCCTCATTCTCACACTTAAGCAAACTGCACAGTCAGCCCCTAGTCAGTCTCCCTCTTTCACTGTGATACACCCCTTCCTCACTGTTAAAACACTCATGTGCCAGCAGCTGTAATATCACAAAAACACTTCCAAAAACCACTGTCAAGCTCATGTGGTGTACCTCTTCTCCAAGCATCTTAAACATCTTATCCCACCTCTTTTAATGTGCAACAGATTACAAGCTTCCAATTTACAAGTTGCTTCTCAAAATCTATTCCGTGTTTTCTAAGTGCTCCTACCTGGCCATTTCCATTCATTTACAATCACACTTCATCTAATCTTCATTAGTCTACAAGTTTCTTGGAACTGCAACTGTTCTTGTAACATTTCTACCCTTGATTAACACCAGAATATCACTACCACCACATAATCTCAGTACGTACACTCTAAAAAGAGGCTTCTCTTCAAAGACAAGTTTTTTCTGCCCTCTCAAAGAAAGCAGCGCTGTGGTAAAGACAATATAGAATTTCTTATAATTTGTGCAAGCAAATATGATTTGATTTTGTTACTTTCTACTCCATCCTCTCAAAAATGTAGAACCACCACCCTCACACATAAAGGGAAAATTCAGTGTTAAGATGCTTTCTCAAGGGAAATTTGAGAAATTTGCTTTTGAGAATAAATTCTGCACTACTGAAAGACTCCTCTGAAGGATTTCTCCTTGAAGTACTGAATTCTTTCCATCCTCTTGAACAGACACATCTAATAAGTCGGGAGTTCTGGATGGCCTGGGGAAAAAACCCTCTCTTAAATGTAAAAATGCACTTCTCTTACAATCAAGGCAAACTAAAGACTAGCAAAAAAAACCTAGCATGGAAGTGCTGGACACAAGATGGGCTCTACCAAGAGTCTGCTCCAAACAATGAAGCCACTACATGCAAGCACCCAGGAAATTACTCTATTTGGGTCAAAATCTGGCTAATCTAAAATGTAGGTTTGATAAACTTGTGCTGCTCAATTTCTGTATTAAAACCTGACTGATGATAAAACAGTACATCTCCTACCTATGTTTCACATATCAGAGTTTTGACACCTAGCAAGTTTTGAATTATTCAAAGAGAGAATCTCAGAAAAAAAAACTTGTCTCATAGGCGTATCAAAAAGTAACTACTGTTTACCAAAGATGACCCTACCCCCTCTCCCATTTTTTAAATAAGCCCAGAATTAGGAGTCAAAATCTAATGAAGCAGGCTGTTCCCCATCCCATATCCTCTGGAACTGCATGCAGGATAGGCTCTTGTCCACCCATTTCACAGGAAAAAAACCCGTCATGTTTTAATCCTCAGTGATGTAACTCATTTGTGAGACCCCAACTTCCTTCTTTCCAATAAAGAGCCGAATCAATTGGGCTGACAAAAACAGAAGGTGGATACACAATGCCATGAAGTCAGGTCATGCTGATTCTCACAAAGCCCAGACTTTGTCTATTCACTACAGTAAAAGATTGATGTATTTGATAAAAGCATTCTAAACTCCAGAAAGTCACTTTCAGGCTTATTTCCCCTAATATTACCTCTTCAGCTTCCTACTTCAATTCAACATAAACAGAGCTATGAAGAAGGAACAAAAATTCTAAACCCACTATTAAGCCATCTGTGTCTTTGGTTGAAAATTCAACTAATATTCTACCTCAGTGTTCACAAGGAAAATTGTGAACTAAAATTTAATTCCTTTTGCTGTAAAAGTGTACTGCACAAAATTCCAAAGGTAAAAATTATGTCTAGTCTTGAGAAGTGTTCCCCTTCCCTTCACAAATCTTCATGACTTACATACTGGTCTACTAGCACTCTGCCTTACACTTGAGACTGAAGTGCAACGTGAGACTGAAGTACAACGTAACCTCTGGCAACTGAGGATGAGCTGAAAACATTCTGTTGCTACCATGACTGTAAATTAACCAGTGATGTCTGAAACACAAAATTAAATTCAGGACCAAATAAATCTGTTCTGGAAAAAGAACTATGTTTAAAACATCTCTCTTCAGTAGCAGTGACACTAACTTTCCAGCCCTGGGCATTGATAAACCTCAGAATATCAAAATGGATCAAACAGACGATTTCTGAAGGTCTTCAACACATGGCAAGGCTATTTGTAAAAGCATTCTTACTGTCAGAAGAAAATGAAGGGAAAAAACCTGTAAGAACTTAGGTTGAAGAAGGATCTGAAAGGCAAACACTGCCAGAATGTACAGCGTTAGAAGCAGCCAACCCACAGCATCTCTGGTACACCAAAAGTACCGTCTGCAAACACAAAACTGTCAAGAAATCATCCGTGTTGGATCGAGTCATCTTTTCAGAAGCTCTGTGCAGTGTTCACGTAACTCCTCTGCTTGTTGCAGTTGGATTCACCATTTAGCCACCAAAGCAGCTCCCTGAAGCACTGGATTCTGAAATATTTTAACACGTCAACAGTGCTGATTGGTAAAAGAGCCGCATAAAGCAGATTACTCTTAAAGCATCCACAATGAGATGACGGGAGACTGGCACCTTGCAAATGAAACTATGTCTGTCCCAAAAATGTATCTGACATGTTTAAATGGCAATGAATATTCTTCAGATAACAATGATATTTCACCAATGATTAGCATACTGAGATATCTGCAGGGAGACTACATTATCAAGCCTCAGTTTTTGGCAATCCATCCTTCTCCGGAACGCATTCTTGTTAGCCCTGCATGGGTATGCCTGGCTCTCTAGCAGTTCAGTACAGATGCCCGGACATTATATGCTTTTGTCCATAATACTCAGAGAACTCTTAACACTGATAAGCCACCACTTTAGCGCAAGAAACCAGTATTTTACCCTGCAAGGCAATAAACCAGTCGTTTTCACCAAGGTTAGCCCTGGAAATCAAAGTCAGAAACCTGTATTTGTCTTCTCCAGGTTTACGTCCTGCATTTGAAATTGAGCTCCTGTGAAGATTGCTAGAAACATGCCCATTAGTTTCATGCTGTTTTACACCTCTTCCCTAGAGCCTCTCTTAGATATACTGGAAGAAGCTACAGAAAAACACACAAGCACAAGAGATTTCACTTACATCCCACTACAAGTGTGTAGACTGACTGAGCCATCTGAAAACTTTACATCACGCTGTAACCTTCTACAGGCCAGTTCTGCTCTGTCAACTGACCCTGAAAGAAAATACCACCTAACAAAAGGGAGACAATGAGAATTTGAGACAATAAGGATCAGTATGTTAAAATCCCACAACAGTTATCAGCACTAAACATTTCATTACCATACTAAAGTTCTCTAGTATGCATTCAAATAAAGACTTGGCTCCGTTTCATTTGAATTACTTTAGTCTACATACATGGAGTATATGAGCAGCAGCACTTCTTCCAAATCTCTGGGACATTTTCTGTCTCACAGCATGCTTCACACTTTTGCAAGAGGAGCTCATGATATCTCTGAATACCTGACAAGCTTTCAAACTTTTTATTACAAGACCAAACATTGTTAAGTCAAGCACCACTGAAACTTGAGTGCAAGACCACTGATCCTTCACACTGCAGAGAGCTAACATGGGTTTTTATGCAAGCTAATTAAGCAGAGCATCTTTGGAAATATTAGTCTAAAAAGCCACTTGAGAGGGGCTGCCACCAGAAAGGACAATTCAAAGATAACATAATCCATAAAAGGCATGTTATAGAACAAGCACTTAACCTCATTAACCTTCTTCCAAAAAAAGGTTAAACTAGTGTTCAACCTTGCACAGTCACCTGGTGAATTTTACCAAGGTCTGATAATTGTTGTGGTTTTTTTTGAAAGAGGGGAAAGGGACTGCCCATTCCCCTCTGAATGTGTTCACAGTTTGAGGGTCCAAGTATATTGACTCTGAGTTTGGAGACTAGTAACAAAGGGAACACTGCACACAGCCACTGTTGGGAAGAAGGCCATCAGCATCAAATTACCACGGGAATGCCAGAAAGCTGGTCACAGACCAAGGAAACCATTCCAACATAATTACTCTGCAGAAGCTTCCCACTGCACTTAGTGCATCTTGAATTACCTGAACATATGAAACAAACCAATTCCTTTCATTGCCTCGCCTGGCTGGTAAAATGCCAAGATGGATATGAATCAACAGCAACAACAGCTTCAGGATAGGAAAAAGACCAGACACTTAAGTATTCAGAACCAGAATGGTGAAAGACAGGCAGGTACAGGTGACATACAGGTTTGGACTACACAATTCCAGTGTAACTATTTTAAATGAAAGGCTCTCATATTGCCACTCTATTGCTCCTGATTGCAGATCATTTTGTAAATCATGTACACAGCGAATTAGTTTCCCTAACTTGACCCAATGCCCATTCACCCCAAGTTTTGCCTGTTTGTTGCTCTCCAAACCTTTTGGCATAGATGGGAAGATTCATGCAGGCATAACCAGTGAAATTAGAAAGCCATCGTTTTGCTTCTTTTAAGTAAAAGAAACCAAAATCTATTTATTCTCTCACACTGGCCAATGACACTATACCACCATTAAGTAAAATAATCTTACAACCACCAGAAGAGAAAGATTCCTTCTCCTGGCAGAAAAAAAAACCACACTACATGGTACAGAAAATAATTGCTTTAAACTGGGAACTTGTTTCCTGTGATCCACTTCCCATCTGCAAGGTACTATATTGCAAGCACTTTTGGATGTAGTTGTGCTCCAAAGCAGCTAAGTATTAGAGTAATTCAGATGTACTACAACTTTCAAATCTGCTTTCAGTGTTGCTATGCCTTCTCAATTTACTTACTAAAATCTTCCAAATTTCAGCAGCTGCCACAACAGCCAGCAGCTTCAGAAAAACAGTGCATCAATGCCAACAGCTATACTGGATGAGGACCCAAGCACCAGCATATGTCCCAGCAGCAGAAGCTGCAGATGATCCATAAACAAGCAAAAAAAGGAGCTTCTTATACCACTGAATGACTTCAACACCACAAAACAAAACAAAAAACATAATAAACTGGAACAGCAGGTGAACTGACAGAGTCAAGCACTACAAATACATCCCCTTGTAGCAGCTTAGATGTACCTACACAACTGTGGCTGTCTTAAAGGCAATACAAAATGGCTCTACTGACCTAGATAAGCTGTGCAGGGAAGCCAATGATCAGTGTGACACGGGTGAGGTGACAGATGACAGCCAAAACAAGAGGTCAAGTGATTAAGAGGCATGGGGGATGATCACCATCAGTTTCTGTTACTGACTTATCAATGAGATGACCCATCGGCCTCTGAGGAAACAGATACTTGAATCTGAAATTAGGTTTAAAGATACAACATGACAATGTCCTGTGCAGAGTCAAGACTTGGACACAATGATCCCTGTGGGTCCCCTCCAACTCAGAATATTCTGTGCTTCTGTGGTTACTAAAATATCACTAGGAAATAAATACTTAACAAGTGGCAGAGCTGGGCCTGGAAAAGCTAACAGAAAATGAGATGACAGGAAAAGATTATTATGGACAACTAACTGGAACTCAAAATAACGAGTTCCATATTACAAACTTTAAGCAATTTGGGGTTTTTTTCTTTGAAAAAGAACATATTATAACCAAGTACAGCAAATTGCACATTGAGCCTACTGAACAAGCAGTTACTGTTCACCCTTGAAGGCAGATGCTTTGAATTGCAGAACTGAAACTTTTCATTTCAAAACAAAACAAACAAGTACCAAACATCTACAGCTGCAGAGCGTCCTGAAACCAGGGAGTAAGAGATGTATGCAAGAGAACATACCTGACTTGCAAATAACAAAAAATAATTCTCAACAGACTCCATCTCAGAGGAGCCTAATCAGAGGAGTTTCCTAAGGGGTTTCCCAGCAGCCATTCAGTGACTACAGGCTTACACAACAAATTTGTATCTGTTATGCCACCACTCTGTTTAAAAAGAAAAGCTGTAAGTCATTCCCTTTTTGGAAACACAAAATTACAGTTTAAATGGGCCCACCCGTTGCCTTTTTAAAATGACTGATGTAATCACATCACAAATTAATTAATTAGTACTACTTAACTACTTAAATACTGAATAAGCTTATGACTACCAAGTAATTAGCTATTTAACTTTGAGCATTACATTTCATACATCTGAAATCTAGCTGATGCAGGATCATTTTCCTCAGTACACACTCTTCAAGAAAACCTGTACACGAAGGTGTATTGAACTGATGATCCGTAGAGATGCCAGAATATGGAACCTGACCACTGCCAATTAACCCAAGTAAACAGAAAGGCACTAACATTTCATGCTGCATAAATTATATGAAGATTTGAAAAGCTGTCTTTTCACCTCTACTCCAATGTGGTACAAAGAAAACGACTATTTTAAAAATAAAATAATCAGAACCAAACATTTAGGAAAAAAAGAGCTCTGATCTTCACACTTGCCTTTACAAATAACTAGAGACATGTTCAGAAAGGCTCATGCATGCTCATCTGAAGCTGGAGATCTTTTACCAAAACTGAAAGCATCCAGAAATAAACATAGTATCATTGTACTGTGTTCAACCCGACTAGTTATACAATGTTCCTGAAAGGCAGCAGGCTGGAAGGAAGGTCTGGAGACGGGAGAGACAATAAAGAAGGTGATACAATGAAAAGAAATAAAATCTAGGAAGGGAAGGTTTCAGGATACTACTGGCTAGCAATAGCAGCTGACAATGACAATAATTTTTGTATCCATATTCCCCAAATAGAGGTAATTTTCCTCTCAGGTATGAGAGGAATCATGTTTCTATGGCTTGGATGACAAGCAAGTCAGGAGCCTTAAACTTGAATTCTAGTTACAGCCTCATTGCCAATATTCTACTTTGTGGTGTTTCGTGCACTTGCTTCACCACACGACACTGGTTTTCCTCTCATCTTTCCCATGCTGTCTGCTTAGATCACTACACCCACCTTTGGGGATTAGGCACCATCTTACAATTTTGTGCTGCAATTAGCCAGAAGTTAGTGTCAGGTAAATGCAAGCTAACATTCTTGAAGCTCGGGTATTATATGAGATGGAAAATTAAGATACATCCTGTGTATATTAACTATGCCATCTTCAAATGAAACTTCCTATTTTCCAATATTAAACACTTCACATAGGCCTAAAAGACCAGAAGAAAAGGGTCAGGACCTTGAAAGCAACTAAGGTACTCCTACCACAGGTAGAGTTTCACATGCTTTCCACAGACCCTTGAAGGCTGGCATCCAAAGAGAGGTCACAGAAAAATCTTACTTTGAAGCAGCAAAAGCTGGATGACAACTTCAACAAACAAAATAAACCCAATTATGGCAGCTATTCTCACCAAAAGCTCAAAACAAGGTTGTTATCCTTGCCTCTCAATGCCACTTTCAGACATGTAGCCCAGATTTCAAAGATCTCACTTCTCCAGTTAGTCAACCAGCAAAACAGGAAAACTGAAGTTAAGAACTGACATTAATATCATAGATTACTATGAACTAGTATTGTGCATGTTAATTAAGATGAGCAACCAAAATTCTGTCTCTATTTCGATTAGTTTAAGATACTTCTCTGGTATCATTCAAAACCCCAAGCATTCACATTGTTTGATTACAAGGCCCAGAAAGGTAAAATGTTTCAGACAGATGGGAGACCCATTAATTTTCTCCTGGAACAAAAAAGCAAGCTTGCAACTAGCATAGAGTGAAAAGGTGTTTATTTCCTAAGATGGAATATGCCTCTAAGTCAGTCTTTCTTCAGTCAATATAAAAAATAATTCAACTCATGCCTCAAAGTTCAAAAGATAACATTTCCCACAAAAAGAGTATTTTAAACAAAACCACAGTAGTCATATTACACAAAACTCAGTGGTTCCTTCCTCTTTCGTAAATCCCGTACTGGCTTAGTGCTGTTTTCCTCTCAATCTGAAAGACTGAGTCTTCTATTTTTCCCACTAGAGATCCACATATTAGTGAGGCTCCAAAGGAAGCTACTGGAAAACAGCATCATTTCCTAGAGCAAAGCAGAGTTCTAGCAAGTGAGTTTTCTTTTTCTTAAAAGAACCAACTTAAGAGCAAGTTATTTTCCAGTCAGGTCAAATAAACCTTCATGTGCCATTTCCCCCTTTCACTCCCTGAACCACTGCCTATAGCTGCAAGTTCTTTCCTGTTAAACGGAAAGCCACATTAGCATTTAAGCCTGCACACTGAACACAGCTTAAGAAACTCATGTTTTTATTATGGTAACATTGGTACTAATCGTCTGGCAAAACCAGGAAGTAAAAACTACTTTGGATACACTACATTGCTCTTCCCTCAGTGTATTCCCATCCTCATCTGCCCTTCAAGAACAGTTTCTGGCAAGAAAATCTGAGTGGATAAGGAATTCAAATAGTATTACAGCTAACCATCACTACAGACGATGAAAAATAATGCCTAAAAAGGATCCGTCTTGAAAGAGCTGTAATTAATACTAACAACAAAAAGCCTTAAACCCCTGGCTCGCCGGATTCCTTCCCGTTTCCCACTTTCCTTTCTCCTTCACAAAAAAAAAAAAAAGGGGGGGAAGATAAAACACAAGGGGCAGCCTCCTCAGAGGCATCTCGTTAAGGGGAGAAGGAAGAAGAGGAGGGAAGAGAGAGGAGCAAGGGGAGCGGGAGGAGGAGAAGCACCTGCCAGCCCACGGTCATCGAGCAACGGAGCCCGGACGTTTAACGCTGGCCCCAACAGTTCCGCTCTCCCCAGGCGCTGAGGCCTATCCTCCCTCTCTCCCCGCCTGCTTCCCCGGCTCCGCAGGCCGAGCAGCCCCGCCGCCATCCTCCCTCCCCTGGGCAGCCACACTCCGGAGCGGGGACGGCCGCCTCCGCCGCCTCCCCGGACCCGCCGCCCCGGGGCGCCTCCGGCGGGTCCTGCCCGGCCCCGGCCTCACCTTTGCGCAGCTCCCGCTCCCACACGCTGACGATGAGCGCCGAGTGCTTGCGGTGGTGGATGAGCCACAGGCTCAGGGTCTGCACGCTCTGCTGCGAGTTGCTCAGCTCCGACAGCTTCCGCTCCAGCGCCGCCTCCGAGAATGCCGACATCGCTGCGCCGCGTTGGGCTGCGCCGCGTTGGGCCCCGCCGTCCCGTCCCGGCCGGGCCGCGCTCAGTCTCCGCCTCTCGGCCCCGACGAAGGAGGAGCCGACGAACAACTCCCGACCCTTCCCGCCCCGCCAGCAGCGCCCGGCGCCAACAAAATGGCGGCGGCCGAGGCCCGTGGGGCGCCGCGCGGCCCCGCCCCCTCCCCGCCTGCCCTCACTTCCGGCCCAGCGCGCGCCGGGGGCGGGCGGTGCCGAGGGAGCGCCCGGGAATGGGCCCCGAAGGCCTGGGATTCCTCGGGGGTGGGATTGTCAGCCGTGGGCCCATCAACCCTGGGCCCATCAACCCTGGGCCCTGGGAAATAACATAAAAACGCAAATGCAAATAAGACCCCCCCCCCCCCCCCTAAGGCAACCTAGGCCTAATGGTTTCTTTCACCCAGCAGGTTAAGAATAACTCAATCGTTATGATTGGAAGGGACCTCTGGAGATCATCCAGCCCAACCCCCCTGCCAAGGCAGGGTCACCTGGAGCACCTTAACACGGGAATGTGTCCAGGTGGCTTTCGAATGTCTCCAGAGAGGAAGACTCCATAATCTTCGGGGGCAGCCTGTTCCAGTGCTCTGACACCCTCAACATAAAGCAGCTCTTCCTCTGGTTGAAGTGAGATGTCTTGTGTTTTAGTTTATGGCCATTGCTCCTTGTCCTGTCACTGGGTGCCACTGAAAAGAGCCTGGCACCGTCCTCTTGGCACCTGCTTTTGAGATAATTATATGTATTGATGAGATCCCCTCTCAGTCTTCTCTTGTCGAGACTAAACCAGCCCAGCTCCTTCAGTCTCTCCTCATTAGAAAGACACTCCAGACACCAAATCATCTTTGTGGCCTCCGCTGGACCCCCTCCAGCAGCTCCTCATCTTTCTTGTACTGAGGAGCCCAGAACTTGAATTGCTAACTGGACACAGCACCCTAGATGTGGCCTCACTAGGGCCAAGTAGAGGGGCAGGATCACCTCCCTCCACATGCTGGCCCCATTGTTCCCAATGCACCCCAGAACACCATTGTCCCTCTGGGCCACCAGGGCATGGTGCCGGCTCCTGGTCAACCTGTCACCCACCAAGACTCCCAGGTCCTTCCCCAGAGCTGCTCTCCAGTGCTGGTACTTGGGGTTATTCCTCCTCAGGCACTTACTATGACATTGGGTGTATCGTATTTCATATTTGGAGGTAGACACATACTCCACAAAAGCATCTAGCCTCATTTCTAAAAGCTGTGTCTTTTATTTTTAATTTCCGGCATTAATGGTATCATGTGACATAATTCCACTGTTCACTGACAAGATTATGTGCAAAAATGCTTCCTCTTAGTTGTTTCAAAACTGTTCCCTTAAAGCTTTATTGCATTCTTGCTACTTATGCTAATTTGGAAATAGTAAATAAAAATTATTCTCTGCTCACCTTTATATTCTTTCCTAGATTTTCTATTGTATGATCTTCAGTCATTTTTCCCCAAACAGGGAAGGTACTCTGTGCTAAATAACATGAGCAGCATTCCTAAACTTGATGTGAGCATTTCTAGCCTTCCCTGCTGTCCTGAAAAACACCTGACGTCATTTCTTACTTTAAACATTACCAACTGACTGACATTTTCAGAGAGCTATCTGCCTTAACTCCTACAGATTTATCCTGAATCTTAGTTCTGTAGCTAATAATTATGACAGCAGTTGTCAGTATTTTTAATTTTTCTGTATAATTGCATGTGTATTAATTAGAAAAATATGCATGTACCTTACTCTTGGGACATCCTGACAGTAGCTAACTTTCCACCCTTAAAACAGAGCATTCCTATAATCTTTTACACACCCAGTTTGTCCTCATCAAAGAGCAGAACACTAGTTATGAACAAAAATATTTGTTGAGTATTTTACAGAATCACAGAATGGGTCAGGTTGAAGGGACCACAGTGGGTCATCTGGTCCAACCTCCCTGCTCAAGCAGGGTCATCCCAGAAACGGGGCACAGGATTGTGTCCAGACAGTTCTTGGGTATCTCTGGTGAGGGAGACCCCACAACCTCTCTGGGAAACCTGTTCCAGTGCTCGGTCACCTGCACAGTGAAGAAGTTTTTCCTCACATCCAGGTGGAACTTCCTGTGCATCAGTTTCTGCCTGTTGCCTCTTGTCCCATTGCTCAGCACCACTGAGCAGAGCCTGAATCCACTCTCTTGGCACCCTCCCTCCAGATACTCACAGACATTGATGAGATCCCCTCTCAGTTGTCTCTTCTCAAGGCTGGATAGGCCAAGTTCCCTCAGCCTTTCCTCATAAGAGAGGAAATCATAAGAGAGGAAATCCCTTAATCACCTTTGTTGCCCTTCACTGGACCTGCTCCAGGAGCTGTGTATCTCTTGTCCTGAGGAGCCCAGCACTGGACACAGCACTCCAGATGTGGCCTCACCAGGACTGAGTAGAGGGGCAGAATCACCTCCCTCAACCTGCTGGCAATGCTCTTCCTAATACATCTCTGAACACCATTGGCCTTCTCGAACCCCAGGGCACACTGCTGGCTCATGGTCAGCTTGTTGTCCACCAGGACCCCCAGGTCCTTCTCCAAAGAGCTGTTTTCCAGTAGGTCAGCCCCCGGCCTGTACTGGTGCCTGGGGTTATTCCTCCCCGGGTGCAGGACCCTGCAGTTGCCCTTGTTGAATTTCAGAAGGTTCTTCTCTGCCCATCTCTGCAACCTGTCGAGGTCCTTCTAAAGGGCTGCACAGCCTCTGGGGTATTGGCCACCCCTCACAGCTTTTATTTTTTTAAAATTTCATAAAAGTTTATCCCTATTTCATATCTGACATTTAGAGAAGGTGTCCCAGAGGATTGGTTTTGGGCAATTTTCCTAATATTTGTTCTTAGTGAAATCTTCCTTTTAAACATGAAACTTTGGTGAGGGCGAGGTGGGAGTTAGGAGGTTTTAATGTGAATTCTGTTTACAAAATCATCTGTAGCATGAGTGATTTGGGGGGAACTAGAAAGGATTTTGCAAAAATGCTTTTGACAGAGAAATTTAAATAAGAAGTTGCACAGATCCCTACAGAGTTTTTTATTCACTGCCTTTTGATCACCACGAATGAAAGAACCTGTAACATACTGCTATTTTTCCTATGTACAGCAGAGGACACTCTGGCATTAAATAGAACTGACCAGTGAAGTAAAATTAAGACAGAGCTAGCAAACATGGATGCACCCATTAGAAAAATGAAATATGGTAATCTAGTAGACAACAACCAAACAGAATTTCTTGGAGTCATATATATTCTGATGTTAGCAGAACATTATGTTAGGAGAAACTTTTGAGTAACTATGGAAAAATAACTATTTCTCTCACACCCAAGACTAGATTATAAAGTATGCAGCAACAAACAGTAAAATTTACATGATAAATCCAATTAATAAAAGGAAGAAAAGAAGGACATTGGTAGAGAATTTTAGTAATGTTTGTAAAAATGTTTATTACTCCTTCCTCTGCATCTTCCAGATTATCAGAACATTTTTAAAAAAAAGAATAAATCCTCTGAGATTGGTATGTTTTTTGAAAATAAAGATATTTGAATACCAATAGATTTCTTTTCTGTGTTATATACTGTATAATAGACTACAGAGCAAAACAGAGATTTCACTTTTCCCATAAATCTTTATAACACATTTTAAATCTGTAATAAGTGTTAACATCAGCAATCTAATTTAAAAGCGATGCTTTATCCAGTCAGTGAATAGAAATTTGCCACAAGACTTCATCAAAGCAAAGTGACTCTCAGGCAGGAAGCATACACAATGGAGGGTTCATTTGTTGAAGAGCTTGGAAAACTTCAGCTTTGATTCAGAAACAAGTTCTACATTATTCACCTGCCTTTAAGAAATTCACCCACACCCACAGGGGCGGAGCTGTCAACAGATGGCGAGTTTTCTTCCGCCCATTCCTGTGTTCAAACCGTAATAGCATCTCCCCTCTGAATTCCTAAGAACAAAGTTCTGTGTTGCTTCCCTTCTGTCTGGGTAGTCTGCTGTGTTCTCCTGTTCCGGGAGAAAGGAGCCACATGCAAGTCTAAGACAATGACTGTGAATAAATTACTCGTTTGAAGTTTTTGCAGAATATGGGATTGGGACGCTCTAGGTAGTTCAAAGATGTAATTACAGTTACCAAGTGTCTATACAGCACTCTATGTGTAGGTTGCAGGTTTTTTGTTTCTTATCCTTAGTAATATTCTATGCTTCACTGGAATTTTCTAGGAACTCTCATTTTATGCTACTACATACAGCAGTAAAACAATCTGTGTATATACTGGTTTACTAAACACTGCTCATCAGCTATGTGGGATTTTAGTTAAAGCCAGCTCTTGCACCAGAACAGATCTTTCTCTGTATGAGTCTGGCCTTTTCTCATTTTAAACTTTGTTTTGTATCTCTTTCTCAAATAGTCTCACCCAGGAGATGCAATAATATTAAAGGATAATGAGATTTCTCTAGCTGTGTTTCCTGTCTGAGAATTTGTGTTAGTCAGCACACCAATCACTACCTGGATCTCAAAAATACAACGCTGGCAGAGCAGTTCTTTTTTATTCTTCCAAGTGTCTGGTCCATCAAATGTAACAGTTTCTGAAGTTTCATACTTAAAAATATTTTTCTTTCATTAAATGTTTGTGCATCTCACAACCCAATTCTATGTAAATGATCCTATTTCCTTACCCCAATAAGAACACGAAAAATGGAGATATGCAGAAACAAGTCCCTGAAGTATAGCTGTAAAGTGCTTCTTGACTGAGCAATGGCAATTAATCTGGGTAATTTATTCAGAAACACTAAACCCCATTTTTTATCTGAATAACAAGAGGGCATATCCCTGAGGGAAATTATAAATAAATAAATCCATTTATTAAAAAAAAAAAAAAAACAAAAAACAAAAAAAACCCACACTCAAAAACTTACACTGTGAAGTCCTGCAGGAGGAGAACAAAAGAAAGCTTAAATGGAAGAAGTTCTCTGAAGTAACTTAAAGAGCTGACTATTGGAGCCAAAAACCTCAGGGTGATTAATCGTGCTTTTACATGAGTTCCTGCCACTAAGCACTTCACCTTTTAATGTAATTCATTAAAGACAGAAATTATTTGCTACTTAGGAGATTAACAAAAACCACTTTCTGAGATATGTACATATGATCCAGCAAAGCATTCACACATATTGTGAGGAATGATAGATTGAACAATCTAAAAAAATATGTCCAGCATTTCTGTGATTACTTTGGCTCTCTGTGGAGATGTAAAAATGTTTGTGGAAAACCTTCCTTTTCCCTAAGTCAGGCATTCAGCCAGACAGTTATGTACATCCGGCTTCTTCATCATTACACTATTAAGTGAAGTCATACTATGTAAACATCCACTGTGATTAATATATGGATGCAATCAAGTCCCAGTTTTTTGTAGTAGAGAGTGCTGTAACTAAGCAGGAAAGCACTCCAGGCTATGTATTAACTCAGGTGTGCAGAAAGGCACAAAACATTAAATATCTGTGCAATATATGAATGGATCATTAATATGTGCCCTAGAGTGCATATAGCTCTTAGTCACAACATAGAAGTAAAAAAGCACATCCTTGACAATAAATAATGTTGTCTTTCAAGGAAAAGGAAAACACTGCAATATATTGACATACTTTTTGAAGAACCAACTCGAAATTGCAAAAAATGCAAATTTAAATTTGACTTGAAATCTTAGGAGATGGGCTGATTCATCTTTGTGATCCAGTAGAGCACACAATGTTCCAGAAGCCATTTAACTGTAGGAAGCAGACACTGCATTTTTGTTACTGTGTACTCAGCTCATGGTTGTGGAGGTGGTTGATACCAGCATACTGTGCTGTACTACCACAAGCACGGCCAGAGGGCTGAGGAAAGCACTTACTCACCTTTACTCCATACTCATTCAACCACATCTGGAATAGTGTGTTCTGTTTTGGCCTTCCCTAGTATTGGAAAAATATTTATAAGCTTGAGTAAGTCCAGCTGAAGGCCACCAAGATGGTCAGATGGTTGGAACACAGAAACCAGATGGGGAGACAGAGGAAATTGGGCTTGTTTTAACCTGGAGAAGCAAAAGTTGTGGTGCAACCTAATGGCAGCTTTCCAATACCTACAAGGAGGTTTACTGAGAAAATGGAGTGATTCATGGACATGCATGATGAGAGGCTGATAAACAATGGTGA
This sequence comes from Aphelocoma coerulescens, assembly GCF_041296385.1. Taxonomy (NCBI): domain Eukaryota; kingdom Metazoa; phylum Chordata; class Aves; order Passeriformes; family Corvidae; genus Aphelocoma; species Aphelocoma coerulescens. The sequence goes on along the minus strand of NC_091015.1, from coordinate 99,242,410 downwards.
GAAACTGAAATGGAAGTTCCAACTAGATAGAACAAAAAAGTTCTTTCACCACAGGGACAGTCAGACAATGGAACAGGTTGCCTAGAAAAGTTTTGCATCCCTGAGTATTTTCAAAACTAGACTGGATAAAATTCTTACCACTGTGGTCTGATCTCATGATGGTACCTGCTCTGAGCAGGAGGATGGTGAAGTAATTCTCCAGACTTTGTTTCTATACCACACTATTCACATTTGTGACATACTTGTATGGCTTGGTTTGTACTTGTACAAGTCCAAGCTTGCTGGGCTTCCATCAGTTGGATCCACACAGCACAATAGGCTGTGCAGCTGCACAACGTTACTGTGCTATTATGCAAAGCCTAACCACAGGTTAACTTGCATGTCAGTGTGATCCTTCAGTACAGAGGGTACTTCTTATCTTCCAGAATGTGCTTACCCTCAAACTCCTACTGCTTGGTGAGCAGGCAGAGAAGAATGGAAAGGTCTGCTATTAGAATTGTTACTAGACAGCCATCAGCCGTATCTTCTACATGCTAGCCATCATTTATGTTGTCAAAAACATCAATTACTTTAGTAGACATAGTTTTCTCAAGTGCACAGTGATCCATAAATAAAATCCATGTAGTTTTTAATGCATACTTACTCTTTTCTCTTCCTTAAACTGAAAAGACACCTGAGCATTGCCAGAATGCTTGTGGCTGTTCCCAATGGATGTTTATTTGTTCACCCTAAAACTATATTTTTGAGCCAGTTTTTGAGGAAAGAACAATAAATGGAGTTTATGAAGAAAGATTGTGCAGGCAGTAGGAGCTCTTAGTTTGCTCTTACAACATGTTCAGGAACATGACTCAAGCACAGTAATTTTGCCAGTCATTGTTAATGACATGGTACTTAGTCTCTGTGCCATTGTCTTGCCATATCTGACTCAAAACCAAGTCAGAGCTGGTGATGGATAAGCAGCTGTGTGCAGGAGTCAGCTGTCCATGTTTCTTCAGACATCTGTGGTTTATGAGGTGGTGACCAGATGCGCTGTCATTGTCTGGTAGTGGTCCAAGGCCACCATATGCTTTTTTGTTAGGTGACTCTCCTACCCTCTCACATCTGGCACTGCTGCCTAATTAGGGTAAAAGCCCCTCACTTCAAGTGGGATTCTTATTTCTTTTGGCAAATGGGAAGCAGGGGACAGGAAAGTTTGGAAAATGGATAAGGATGCTGTAGCTGAGAGTACTGTAGTAATGCTGGGAAAATGTGGCTGCTCACAGTCACTGTCTGATGTTTCCCCTCTTCTGGCTGTCACAACCTGTGAGCTGTGTCACATACGTACAATTTTATGTCCCCAAGAAACGTAATTTTCAAACAAACATATTTGCCAGATGTTTGCTGTTGTCCCAGAAAGGAGAATCTGATCTTTTCCTGTGTAGTCCTCCAGCACTCAGAGTGGCCATTTGCTTTGCTTTTGTTTTAACTTGAACTGGGGACAGTGTGAGGGAAAGGAGGCTCATGGCCTTCCCAGTACTCCAGTGTCTTCAGAGTACAGTAAGCAGGGCAGGTCACACCAGACCCGACTCAACTGCATCTCTACTGCCTGTGAGAATAGGACTTGCATGGGAGTAAGCTGCATCCACAAGTCCAAGGTTTCCCACCTGAGAAGCCAGATGGTATCACACCAGAGCTTTTCAAGTGTATATCAATATTTACAGTTTGTGGACAATCAGGGAGTCAGTCCTCAATGAAAAGCCAATGCAAAGCCGATGATGTAGCCAGACAGCACAGACACAGGCATGGCAAAATGTCTGATACATTATAGCGTTTGTGCCTTTCACTGAGAGGCCGCACCTGCAAGGTCTATATCCCTTATTGAAGCACAGATTTAATGCACATATCTTTATTGTCAAAGTCTATTTGTTTGGGGTTATACTATGCAGAACTTTGGAATTACCAAGCCCTACAGTGTTGTAAGTGCAATCCGATGCATTTTTCTAAGTTGCAGTGTTAATGTAGCTACTGGTATTTTTCTTGGAAACTAGGTGTCACTAGTGGTTTAGAAATAGCAGATACACTTTAATTCCTATGTGCTTATTTTTCCTGCAACTCATTTATAATGTCTCAGCCTCTCCCTGTGCACCTCCAAAAGAGCATGGAGCTGCCTTCTCTGTAACTGAAGACTGAAATTAGATTCTTCTGTAGCTTTCTTCTCATCAAGCCAAAGAAAGACAGGTCCCTTGTCTCTGTATGTCATCTTAATCATCCTGATGTACCTTTGTGAAACTCACACAGTTTTTTCCCTTTTCTCTTTCTACTGTGGGACCCAAAGCTAGACAGTTCTCCAGGCACGGTCTCACAAGTGCCAAGCAGAGGGCACTTCGCTTGGTCTGGCCATGGTGCAGTAATACTGCCCAGTATGGGATGATCTTCCATCCTCACTGCTTATGCCTGTTCCACTGTCTGCCTCTAGCACTTAAAAGTCCTTTCCTGCAGAGCTTCTCCTCAGCCAGTGCTCTGCAGCCCCAGCAGTCCACAGCACCTGCATTGCAGAGTCCCAGGACTCTGCACTTTTCTTTCTAGATCTTCATGACATTTCTGGCATCCAAATGGCTGCCCTACCCACCAGTGCGTGGAGTGCTTTCCCCCACCTCACCATCCAGCCACCAGTGTGCTGCTAACTGCAAACTTGCTGAGGTTATGTGCTGCTGTCTCCTTGCCCAGGTCATTCACAGGCATTAACCTTATCGACCACAGGTACCTCCAGTGGGGCACAGCAGTGACTGAACATCAGTTGAATTTTGTACCATTGATCACAAACTTGGGAGCCTGGTGATCCAGCCATTTTTACCACCCAGCAGCCAGTTTCTCTAATCCTATATCTCACTGGCTCCCTAGAAAGACACTGTGGGATACTCTGTGCTAGGTCTTTGTGTTCCTGGATGCGTTTTCCAAGAGAATTTGCTCCATAAAATTCCTGGAGACTGAGGTTAGGCTGACTAGCAGGCAGCCCATGGTTTCCTCCTTCTTACCAATCGTGAAGGGGTCCTAATCCCTATCCTCTCATGGCAATCACAGCTAAGATTGTCATCGAGTATCACATGTTGAACCACTATTTCCTTATCCATGAGTAAGGAATCCAGCAGAAGCACCTCCAGTGCTTGATACATCCACAAGCCGTGTTAAAGAATTACATCTAAACTCCAGAAATTTCCTGAATTCTTGCACCCTATTGTGTTGACCTTGCAGTGGATACCCAACAATAACAGTACTATATGGTTCTGAAAATAAAATGTGTTGTATAATACATTCTTATTTTCAAAGTGGGTTATCAAAGATTGCTTGAAAATCAGAGTAGAAGAAATCCAAGACCTGCATAGTCCTTTTAAGTAAGGAAGTTGTTATGTAACCCTTATGTACTAGAATTCCTTCACTAAGTTTCACAGTATAGGTAGAAATTAATTTCTTTAACACTCTTCAAAGAAAATGTAGAGATTCAATAAAATGTTCATAGCAATGCTGTGGTCTGGAAAATTCTTCTGTATGATCATGGGATGGGTGCACACATGTGATTCACACTGTTCAGATACATACAAGCTATTTTTCTTGCCAGAAAGGAGTTCCACTGCTCTGAAATACCTGAAGTAAGCCTCTGTACCTCACAAAAACTTCTGCTGTCACCCAGCCATAGTAATACACGGTGGCCCAGGCAGAAAATGGCAGAAGGATGTCCCCCTAGAGAAACTTTGTATCAGTAATGTAAATTTAGCAGTTCCTGACATTTTCGGCTTTCATACAATGATGGTACTGATCATCAACAATTCAGAACTAATCGTCCTCCCATGTCTGTTTGGGGATGAGATTTAAAAAAAAAAAAAAAGAATAAAAAAAGCATATACAAATAATGTAGAAGCAATTCCTCATTGTATAGTTCTTGGATACTGCCTGGTATGTTGAATCAGACCTATTTAGTTGTGATCAAAGTCATTCTTGTTTCATGCATAAATGAATGAAATAACTCAACTGTCTGACCTAGGAATTGCTCAGAGCATTTTAAGAAAGAAGGATGATCAGTTGTATGTTTGAACACAGTCCTCACGGCACAGGTGGATGAGATTTCCTGCAAATAAATACATATCCTAATAACATGAAACACAACTTTAGAGTGATATTGTTTTCAAAACACAAAAATTAATCACATAAACCAAGTAATTTCTCCATGTTGATACAGATATTGTTTTGCTTGTACTCAACAGATGGTCTTTTCAGCATCTCTTCCCATCCTGTATATTCCAAAATGCTCAAGAAAGTCATCTGGGCATCATGAATATGAAAAGGAGTCAGAACAACTTGGCAGGACAGGGAGATGCTGGTTGCCAGAACTGCCTGTAGTGCAGCTTTTATAAGGAAGGAGCTGGAGTTCTGTCAGTTCCATTGGTCTTGTAAGGTACCAGGACTATGCCAACAGACTTCATATGATATCATCAGGAAATTTTGCTCACCCCAAGCAGTCAATGCTTGCTTCCTATTAGTATATGATTTATACTGAAAATTGCCCAAAATCCCACCCTCCCAATGACTGCAAACTTGTATTTTGTTTGTTTTTAATCTGAAGGTTGCTTTGTGCACTGAGGCTAACCACACACTGTAGACAACTGTCCTGAGTTAACCTTTGCTATACCTGTATGGCAAGAACCTCATTCCACTGCAGGAATTCCTCCCAGCATTCAATGCATGGCTGCCAAATGTGCTTATTTGGATGTCTCTGTCTGCTTCAGCCATCATGGCATTTACTCCTCGCCATTCTCCACCTGTCTTTAAGTCTCAGGACTTAAAAGGGCCAGCTAAAAATTCCTAAGGGTCATCTCCCATTCAGCATGAAAAATAGCAGAAAATCATTCCTGCCCTCTCCTCAAACTTTGACCTTATAGAGCAGAAAGTTCACCAGACAAAGACCAATTTGCTGCTTGGACTGGGAATCACTCAAGTACTGAAACATGACTCGAAGATCTATTTTCATCCTAACACATAGGAATTAGATAAGAGTTGAAAAAGTCTGGAAACTTTGTAGGTCTTTGTGATGTTCAGATGCATAGCCAAATGATTTCAGCCTTAGTATTCTCTGAGGTTTGGTAAAAAAATGAAAAGTGTATTTTGCCACAAACAGCTTGTGTCAGAATGTGGAACACCTGCACTGTAAGTAAAATTTTAATCAATTCCCAGCATGGCAAGGCCACACTGAAGTCTCCAGTCCTTTTTCCTCCCTTTTTTAAACTTGTAAATTCATGATCTGAATTTCTTGTCTGAAGCAAAGGTGATTCTCATCTTTTTTTTACACTGGTACCAGTATACCATCAGTGATGTCAGCAGAATGCCATCGGTGTAAAGCAGTCCTACAGCCGTGTCTGGAGTTCACCTCCAGTTTGTGTGGCCCAGGCCTCTCTCACTGATATCAGTGTGCAGTCACTGATGAGCTTAAATGCACATCCTCATCCACAAGTTTTAAGGTAAAATGGAATTCAGCCAATGTTGCTGGAGCCTACCCTACACTCGAGGTTATTATTCTGATCTGGATGTGGATAGACAAGTGATGCTGTGAACACTGCAGTGCAATGAACTGCACATTCAGGCACTCTGGGTCCGTCTTTGGCTTTTTTTATGGCAGTACTTGCCAAGGGAATAGGACCCATCTTTTCAAATTGGTCCTTATTGATTTGAGTGGTGTATTTTCTATTTTGCAATTGAATCATGGATAATCTAAGAAATACTTTCCAGAGGTTCAAATTGCAAACAAGTAACATCCACTGATTTTTTTACACTTACCTTTGGAATTGATGGCAAACAAGTCCCAGTTTAAAATACAGCCATAATATTACAGTATATATACTGTGACAGTAGCATTGCTAGCACTGTATTTCTTCCAGTCTGCTGCACAAAGGTCCACTTAGTTCCATATTTTCTGTTTGGAGTCTAAAATTTATCTGATACAGTACAAAACAACAGAAGAAACAACAGTCAACATGCCACTAACTGTATCACTGCCACAGAACAGATTTTAAATGTCAACTTTGAAACTAAAACTGACATAAAGGTAGCTGCCAGTAAAAGAATTTCTGGGGAAAAAAATAGAATGTGAAACAAATGAAAAAAGTTGCACAGAAGTCAGAGCTGGTATCATCTTAACAATGAAAAGAAAGAGAGCAAAATGCAAGCCAGGCAAAACATGATTATTATTTTGCAATTGTTTTCCCAGCTGATAAGAATAAAATCTGCTTTCCTGTTAGGCTTTCAATGGTCTCCAGAATAAATCTTCATATTTCTACTCTTATTTTTTTAACAAATGCTTTTTACTCTATGTGTGTGTGTGCGCGCGTGTGGTAAATGAGATGTTCTCATGATACATCTCAGCTAAATGCTTTGTGTGCCACCAAGTGTTATCCAGATAGAACTTCTGATTGCAGCTCCCATTTATCATTTGATAAGTTAGATGTAGCCACTGGATTTTATTTTCATTAAGGAGTGCTGGATGCAAAGTTGATGGCTATAGCAGGACTGGTTGGTGTCTCACTTTGTTCTGCAAACACTGGTTTATACATTGTAATTTTTGCTTGCAATTTGCCTCCAAGAGCTAGGCTGATGAAAGGAAAAGTGGCTCCTAATTTGAAGGCTGCGTGATAGGGCTATCAGTTTATTCTTCCAAAAGGAACCACCCAGATACCATAAAACTGCAGTGAAATAGCTGTGTCAGCAAAGGTCATGACCAGTAAATAGCAAAGTTCTTTTTCTGCCATGAACACCACTTGTCAGCAGACTTGGTGGCAAGTGATGGCCAAAAGGAGAGCAAAAATGTGTTTGTATTTTTTTTTTTAATGTTTATATTTTGGGCTAAGTGTGAATATAAAGCTAAACCTTTTCTTTTCTTTCCACCAGCCATGGGGCAACAAAGCAGACCTTCCTTCTGCCTAGCAGTGCAGCATGTTTTGGTTCGGGATCAAAGGCAGTGCAGCATGTTTTGGTTCGGGATCAAAGGCTGGGCATCAGGAGAGTGCCTCTTTTCTTTCCCTCTCACTTTCAGCCTTACCCTTCACACTTGCCTCAGGAGACCACTTTGCGCTTGCCAGAGGCAAATTCTACCTGGCAGGAAGATGGCTTCCTTAGACAGAGCGTGGGTGAAGTTTGCTTTTCTTTCACTTCTCTACCCAAACGATTCACGTGGTTCAGTTGGCTACAGCGTGGTATTTGCTCTTTGTTACAGAGAGACCCTTCTCCTCCAGCACTTCTCCAAACATTTTGTTCAAGGCTATTTCTTTCTTTCCCTAGCACAAGCTTCACTGCTTAGTTCACTCTGGTCTGGATAAAAGGTTTACCAGGAATTTTAATACAAAATGATTTTCAGAAGAAGAGCCATGTGCTGCATGCCAAGAGAACAATTAAGGAATCACTGTTAGACTGTAGCCGAGTTTGATGCCGTGAACACAGAGTGTGTTTGCTTTTGCATGTCTGCAGAACATCATTAATCATGGTGTTTCTGGCTCCCACAGCCCCGTTCTTGTCCTGTTCCTCCTCTGCCTCTTCTGAGCAATCTGTTTATTAATGAGAGCTTCAGCGTGAGAGGTTTAAAGGCTGAGAGGCTGAGATCAGGACCCTGACAAGTCACAGGCTTTTATCATCTTCTCTGGGCATTCTTTTTTGACAGTGTCTGTCTCTCCTCTCCTCTGTCAACAACTGACTGAGTTATAATTTGGGCACCACTCTTCCAACTGAAGTTAGGAGTGGTCCTCTAGGGTTTTCCCTTGACATCAGTTCTAAAAAAAAGAACCAACCCTCCCCTGTTTCCTTGGTTGTGGTAGCTCTTAGCCAGTTGGAATTTTTTAGAAAGAAAAACCAGATTGCCAAAAAGACACCCTTAAAAACTTTAAACCAAACCAAAACAGCAGGGAATAAAAAGGAAAAAAAAACCAAGGTGCAGAAGTATTTTTTTCTTGGCATTCAGTAGCAAAAATGAAAAAAAAAAAGAAGAAAGGAAAAAAAAAGCTGTCCTCAAAAGTTAATTTTAAGAAATATTTTCTCTTAGATATTAAAAAAATAGTTATCTATATAAATGTGTGATACAAAAATAGCTGTATCTGGTGTGAAACAAATTTAGGAATAGCTATAATCTTGTCACAAATAGAAAATATATTTTCTTTGTTAGAAGACTATATGCAAATACCATTTCATTAACAAAATATTTCTTGTCTGAAGTTATACCATTGTGTTCGATGGATTTTCTCCTTGAATTTTTCTAATTCCCTTCTATATCCAATTTTACTTTGATGCCCACAATTATCCCGTAACAATGAATTCCAGAGTTTAATTTTACTCTGTTAACACTTACTTCCTTTTTGAGTTGCTGATAACTTTAGTTAATCCCTCCTGCTTTTCTGTATTATGATGAACCATAAGTAAAGACTTCCTAGTCATTCTGTCTCCTTCTCCTGTGAGTCACTGAATTCTGCTATCACCACTCTGTCATCACTTTTCAAGGCTGGCAAATCCTGGCCTAAATGCATCTGGTACAGCAGTTTTTGTCATGAAAACTAAAACGATACAAAACCTCTGTAACATAAATAACTCACATCACGAAAAACACCTGGAAGACTAATTCCCACTCATTTACACTTGAGACGTTAAGTAATTTTAACTAAGTCACTCCCTTAACAACTGCAGTTATTTAACCCCTCAGAATATGACCTCTTCTGTTAAAAAAATCACCTATGCCAACATTACCGAGGCGTGTAGTTCATTTCAGAATAACAGCATCATTTTAGATGCCCACACTTGCTCCTCTATTGCTACTAGAGTATTCAAGATGGGTGTGGTGGACACTACAAGATATATTTGTCATCTTGAAACGTGAAGGGATAGATTGTACACTACTGCGGTTCCAGACTTGCCAATTTGAGAGACATCTCCTGTCCTCTACCCTAAGACTTTACAGACCTGAATGGATCAAAGTGTGACACAAAGACCTTTTGCAGGAGTACCTTCTCATTCTCAGTAAACAAATTCTGCATTAGCTCTCAGCCGAAAATCTGTAATTGGATAATGATGTTGAGTAATCATTCTTGTAAATATCCTTAGCTGCTTTTTTGTCTAGAAAATCAGCAAGGAGAAATGTCAAGGGGAAAAAAACACAACATTTTAACATACTTTAAAAATTGTAGCTGTTTTAAATTACTGTATTTTGACTGTGAGAGTTAATCTTCTTTCTCTCTCAATCACAAGACATTCCTCCTTGTGATGATGGTGTCATCAAAATACTCTATAATTTGCTTATGTGCAATCTTCATTCATTTCAGTGAGACTACATGGAAGTGAAAAAAACACCTTTCATGGAGGAACATTTCTATTCTATGCTCTAGTTTCAGGGAATAAATCTCATCTTTGTCAAAAGCAGACATGTGCACAGGATAGTTACAGAATGTATATTGCTGAACCAAATTACCCACATATGAATTTGGTTTTACATGCATTAGAAGACTGAGTGCCAGATCCTGCTAAGGTTGCTTATGTGAATTGTCTTATTTATTTCATGCCTTCCTGTACAAGGAAAGCTGGATTTAGCCCACTGTTGTTGTAGTACACAAAGGAATACTTATTTCTCCACTTCCTACTGGTTTCATTTCAATGTAAGAAACCACAACCAAAAAGGAATTAATTTCCGTGAGTGTGAAAGAGCAGAGAGCTTTTAGAGCTATGTTTTGCAGACAGTGTCTCTTTCATGATAGGAAGAAAGGAAAATTCTGCACTGCCTCATTCTCCCAGCACATTTAGCACATTTCAGGTCAGGTCTCCCCAGATGGTAACTATGCTTCCCTCTGTTATGACCCACCCTTGAGGCAGGGTAACTGAGATTCTTGTTAATCCCTTGGGCCTGATTGGAGTGAAACTACACTGAATGACCAGTGTTTGTTTATATATATATATATATATGGCAGATTTATTTTAGAAGAATTTGGTTACAATGGAAAGGAGGTATGTAGCACTTTTGGGTATTATCTACAGAAAAATGACTGTTTAAAGTATAAGAATGTCACTTAAGAAAATATACAAGGAAAAGAAAGTGAAAGAAAGGGTAAGAGTAGATAGTGGAGAGGAAAGATACCATCACACATGTATCCAGTGACAAGACTTGATTGCTTCAATTTCGATGTCTCATGGTTGAATTGAGGTCGCAGACTTGATCCATTGGGGGTGGGGCAAAGCCCATGAAACACAAAGTTCGGTGGGTTAATAAATGCTCAGGTCTAAGTGGGAATATCCAGGTACCTCCCCTAGGGGGGAGTTTAACACTGTCTTATGCAACACTGTGGATCATACACAGTCCTCTGGTGGAAGGGCCCAGAAATGAGTCTGGTGGCACTTTGGGGGTCTTTGATCATTAATGACACATTTCAATGACATAACAGCTGCCTGTCATGCCAGCGTGGTGTAGCCAGTCATGCCCCATCAGAAGGGCTGAACACCTTCAGACCTACGTGTGAATGCCCCTATACCTCTCCCGGGAGGAAGTTTTATGCTTGAGCCTTACCAGGACGAAGGACAATGGCATGATAAAAAGCATTGTCCCACTTCGAAAGATCTGCCTTTTCCTTTGTCCGGCTCAAAAACCAACTTGTTGGTAAACAAAAGTCAGTTTGTTGTTGTCATCCTCCGGTGGAGGGTGCACATCCCCTCTGCACCTGGGCTGTTCTTATGCAGATCAGAGGTTCTGCCACCACACACCCAAAAACTCTCCTCCTCCCCTTCTGTTTGGAGGTACAAAACTGCCTCAGGAAAGCACCCTCTGCTTGTGCAAATGGCCGATTGTTTGAGTCATTAACCTTTAACGTTTCAGTCTCTCACACCTTGTTTTTCCTGTGCAAACCAGAATTGTCTAATGGGTTAGAGCCGGGATGGCGCAGTGACGCAGCTCCACTCTGTCAGTCAGGGTTCTGTCACATGCTGCTTACAACAGCTGCGGTTCTGCACAGTGGTACTATGGGTTGTTAGCTATTACACTGAGCTAGGTAAACGGGATGAATCATTGTGTTACCAACAAACGCTCTGGCACAAGATGTCTTGTCATGAAATGTTGTTAAATGGACACCCAGACAGTTTGAAGCTGTCTGCAAGGTTCACTGGCTCTGACTGATTTCAAAACATCACATCGATTAGCATTTACAAAGCAATTTGCAGAAGGCATTACTCAAAATAAACAGGAATGTGTCAAAGTCACTGATACGTGTTATGTTTTTTATATAGTATACCATTTTAAAATAAACATGCTTTCAGCTTAACTGCCTTCCAATAGCTCCAAAGAATTATAATTATTTTTGGATGGTTGGCCTTTAAACCAGGATAGGATATTTTAAACAACTGTACTCTTTAAAAGAATCACATTATTTTCATGCCTTGGCATGATTTCTCACATAGTGACAGAGCCAGGTATTTCCAGTGTAAAGGTCCAACCGATGATCTGACAGAATATTATCAAGTCTTATTGGAGTCACACATGGCTTGCTGTTATAGCTCTGTATCAACAGGAATCCAAAACCTGCAAGTGATAGAAATACGTTTATTATTTACAAGACAGAAAGAAGATTTCAGACAAAGTTATTTGCACCAAAAGCCAGACTCGGCGTGTTTTGATTTCTGAACTGTTTTGTTCATACTTTCCATGGATTTTTTTGTGTTATACATTGTAATCAAAAGTATTTTTTTTCTGTGAATTTCTAACAGAAATAATGATAGATAACTGCTAATGTATTATTATAATTTATTTATATGAGTTTTGAGTTTGTCCTGTTTGTTCCATCCTTACAGATTGCTACTACCTGGTGACCCTTCTGAAATGGCAGAACTCCAAAATCCTTTTGGCAATGAAAATACATGATTAGAGGCATTCCTGCCATTGCATATACTTGTAGCTTTCTGAAATTTAGTTTGATTTAATCCTGGTGTTCATTCATCTAGAAAAGCCTAGGTGTAAGAACTGTAGTCTACGCACATATTCTTCGGATTTTAATGACAACGTTAATAGGACTTTTCATGCTTCATCCATTTCTCTGGCTGTGGACAAATTCACAGTCATGCACAGTTATATTTCTGCATAACTTTAATATAATGAAGTTCTCTGATTCCAAGTGCATCTTGGAGTGAAGTCCTTTCTCCTCTCGAGCACATAATAAAACTTCCACTGATTCCTGTAAGTTTCACAGACTTCACCTGTGTTTATTTTACTAGGCTTGAACTGTGCAATTCAGATCTGGTTCTGGATCTCAAACACTGAAAAATTTAAGACGATCTAAATCCCAGATTTAAAGATTGCCCATCTTGCATGAACCTGTATTCATTAAAAGAACAAAAAGGACGTTTTGGGACTGAATACAAACAATACTAGTTTTTCATTAGTGTTTGTTTGGGCAGGGTTTTTTGTTTTATAGGTGCTATCCAGATAACTGCTGTACCTCTGTGATTTAGAGTGTTTTAACACATCACCCAAACTCTAACATCCTGATACAAAAGATACTGTACCAGTTCCCTGACAGTTGCCTCACCATCCTATTATCTTCTCTACACATAATGAGGTATAAATCATACTATGACTCATACCAGCTCCCTAACCATTAAACACTGCTACAGTGGTTGACATGAGTTTTGTCCAGAATTAAACATTTAGTCCTGACCTGGCTCAAATAATGGAAAAATAATTTTGTGAAATGTATTGTCATTCTGAAGTTTCTTTGATTCTGAAGGCTTAAAAGTAGAGATTTTTTTCCACCCACATGTTTGTGACCTTTCAGAAGAGACTATTCAAATAGTTATTTTTTCCTGTTCCTACTTTTTTCCTTTGAGTATGAAACATGAACAAAGTTCAAGGTTTATTTTGGGTTGCTTTTTTTTTCCCCAACTAGTTTTCTTCTTTGCTATTCTACAACTATTCAAAATTGCTCCAATTCTGAAGCAGTTATCAGATCTGCACTTACATATTTTTTCAAAGGTATGGAACTGCTGAAAAATTCCTGGCGCAAAGAAGATGATCTAAAAATAAAGGAATAGATGGTAGATAGCAATTTCTTATATGAGCAAAAAGAGGGAAAAATGAGGGGAAAAAGAAGAGAAATTAAAATCAAGTTTAGTTCTCTGAAAATTAAGAGAAAATGCGAAAAAAAATGAAACAAATTTTTGATTAAAAAAAGATTTTGTAATGAAAAGTTTGATAGCCTTGGTTCTGCTTGTGATGATTCAGTCTCACAAGAGAGAGCTACCAGAACCCAAACCAAAGCTGTACCTCAGCTAACTATCTTAGCTAATTTACATAAACTAAAACAAACTGTGAGAGTTTAATTTTGGGATAAGGTATTTTCCACTATAACAAGGCAAAATTTGACACCAACTGAAAGGTAAAAAATCCAGAAATGATTGTTCTGTTAGGAATCAGAAGACTTCTAACCACACCATCTCTCCAGGATTCCTTGTTGTTTGGAAGAGAGCCAGGTGCTCCTCTAGGCACTCATTATTCATCTTTGATCCCCACTTGGGAATACAGAGGATCTGTTTCGATATTTAGAGATTGTACTGGGAATCAAGAAAACTAACATCACTTTTGGGTACAAACTGACATCTCTATATATTGGATTCACTCATCGTTCGACAAGTTCAATAGCGCTTACCCGTGGTTACACCCATTCCTGTGCTAAAGCAAATCTGTAACATTCAAAACCACATTCTTATTGTTCTGCCTACATAATGTACATGCCATTAATAATAACGATTTTCGAGGCATTATTGTTCAAACAGTTTATGCATTCTTCTCAGATTGCATTAGAAGGATTAGGCAATGTAATAGTTTCATTAGTCATTCCTCACACCTCTCTTTCCAGCAGAACCTCTTTCCAGGTGTGCCTTGCTATGTAACTTTTGCCAGATACACCTGGAATGTAATGAGGAATTGCAGCTTCTCACTCGTGCTTCGCAACATGATCTTGGAGATGAGATGGAGATTGTTTATCATTCAGACAATGGTAGAGATGAATGATTTATGACAGTCACTCAGCAGCAGTGAAGTTAGTACAGAGTGATGCTCAGGTTGCCATACCCACTGAACAAACCTGTCAACTGTGTAGGATAATCGCATAATACTCCAGTCACTGAATTACTTCACATTACAATCATAACAGAAGCTGTCCCAGATGTTTGTGTTTTAAAAATTATGCTCAAACATCAGATCTAAGAGAGTTTATATTTTTATGCAAGAATAAGAGGAAGCAGCAGATTAATGTAGTGACTTAAAGTATTAATTTAGCAAGATACTCAGGCATGTGCACAGTGTAAGTATAAATAGCTCTGTCAGAACATTTGGAACTTAAGGATCATTGAAGGATTGCTCTTACTCTGGAAAAGCATGGATGCATCTTGCAGCGATGTCATCAGAACTCAGAAAGGAGGAGGGATGAAACAAAAATATCGAAGTATAAGCCTTATGTACCAGTACTCACTACTTGGGAGGAAGGATTATCAATTAATAAGTAATCAGTACTGCTTAGTAAACAGCAGGTAAGCTGTTTGCAAGCACATACAAATCCAAGTAAGATGATTTATTGTCTCAGATGCCCTCCAGAATGTAATATGAGGTGTTAATTTGTTTTACAGTAATGATAGACTTGCAATACATGCATGAATGCTATGTGACAGAATATTGATGTGTCATGCTGTTTCAGAGCCCATAAAAGAAAGAACAGAATTAGAAATTACTAAGATTGTTGATGAAGTTCCTCTATGCCCATCCTTCAAAATTAGGCTTCTCTGAATTTTCTTTAAATCAGAAAGTAAACTCTTTCCCCAAGTTTTGAAACAAGACTGTACAGGGATCATCTTGCTTCCCAAAAATCAGCTGCAAAATCCTCTCTTAAGTATAGCCTGAACAAGAGCAGGTCCAACAATGGCTGTTCCTGAAGTGTCTAACCAGAGAGTTCAGCTATTTTTTCAGAGACGGGCTTGTGACACAGCATTCAGATTCTTTTCAGCTGCCTCCAGAAGCTGGCACTGCATGTGAAACTGCTGTTGCAAAGCCACAATACCAGCAAAAAAGAGTATTAAAAGGACTTTCAAAAAGAACAAGGAGAGGAGCAAAAGGTAAAATCAGATATCAGTCCTGGAGAAATAAAACTCACAATAATATCTGGGTATCTGGATTCTACATCTGCCCAGCATATGTAATTTCTGGCAATGAGTAACTACTGTTGGAGAAGTAAGTAAAAGATGACAAAAGAATCAAGCTCAACACCACGGCTGTAAAGATCAGACAGGGCCAAGTTAATAATGAAATAACATCAATGGTCAAAGACTCTTGCAGCTTTTTTGACTCCTTCTGTTTTTTAGAAAAAGACTCAGTCCTGCACATGCTGCAGACAGGAAAGCAGTGATATAACAATAGCAAAATCATATTTTGGTCTACCAGAGCCAACATAGCACAGACATAGATATGTCAAAATAACACAGGTAACAATCTCTTTCACTGTGCTCATCAAGTTGACATTTTAGGTTGTTCTTTTCATCCTGCAAAAGAAAAACATGCTCTGTAGACTGAAAGGTGTATGGAAGCCAGAGAGTGCCAAAAAAAATGTTTGTATGTAGCATGGAAATGCAGTTCTTTGTCCCGGGTGGATCATAAACATTCAGTTTAAAAAGAAATGTAGTAGAGAAATGCTGTCCTCATGATTTATAAAGTTCTTCTAAGGATCAACTCAAAAATATTTTCTTATATTATGTTGAGGCCCAGAAGGAGCACAATAGGGTACTGCAGAACATTCCCATCATATTCTTCTAAAGACAGAGGGTAATTTTGGCCATTCAGTACAAAGTCTAGTGTTGGGAATTGCTTCATACCAGTGAAACAGTGTCTGTTATCGGGCCCAATCCTAACAGAGAGTGCAAAAAGAGTGCTCCAGTGTTTTCCAGGACACCTCCCCAGTGTCCCAAGTGATGTCAAATGACTAGAGTGAGGATGTCTTTTCTTTATGGGAATAAACTGCGGAAAGTAGCTTCAGCATGCACTTTCTGCTCTATGTCACAAGAAAAATGCCTTTATAATTCCAGGGGAACACAACTCCCTTGCAAACTGGTAGTCATACCAAGAGGGATAAAACCTGAAGCATCTACATCTCAATTGATAGAAAGTTTTATGTGTTTAGGACAGACATCTTAAATGTCTGGGGGCTTCATGTGGGAGAAAGCAGTAATATGAAATTTTCCAAGCGATCTGTCCTGCTACCAAGTTGGCTGCCATATGTCATATAGCATATAGGTCTTCCTGAGCTTCTATGGCTTCATGTAACCATGAATCATTATGGCTAGCTCTGACCCCAGTAGGAAATGATGCAATGTCTGGCTCTTTTGTAAATTATCACCATTATTTTTGCCTCTCCACAAGACATGTTCTCATATGATAGTTAAAGGAGTCCAGCAGGTCAAAAGTCTGTACAATGACCTTATCTAAGGACCAGCGCTGGATTTAGGTGAGATTTTACATGAGACAAGTCCCTCTTTTGATCAGCATCATCCATTAGATGTTGTATTTCGTTAGCCATAGAGGAAGCCAGAAGGCAATGATGGTCATATTTGAAATAAAAATAGATGTGATCTATTTTTGTAATCTATTATAATAGCAATCTTGCCAGCATTGGACCTGCTCTGTTCTCCTGCTTGGCTGCTGTGGATCTGCACCTGTGTGGGTACAGTCACTGCCTTGGTCTGATGCTTGGCTCCCAGCTCATCTTCTCTCATCTCCCATAGTAGGTCTGCAATGACAACCAGCCTCAGCTAACAGTCCACATTGCCAGGAAAGTCTGTAAGGATGTGGCAGTTTCAAGGTCAAGCCAGAAAATCAAGCTTGTGGGTGAGGATCAGGGCCACAATCAGGGAAGTACAAGCACTGGTGCACCAGCAATGTAGCTCAGTCAGAGAGCAAGAGCCTGAGATATTTTACAAGTACCAGGTGAAGGACAGGAAGGCCCCCACTGCAGTTTCCCAGCACTGGTTTAAGGCTGAACATCTCTTGTTATCAAAATTGGCCCTGAGCCCAGGGTGCCAAACCCCCATGAGGAAGGAGATGTGGTCAGATCCATGACAGTAAAACTACTGAGAGTTTGAAAGTACCAGTTGTTGAAAGATGAAAAAAAGAGGATGATAACTTTCTTAAAATAACCCATTTTTACTTACTTTCATATCATTGTAGACTGTCTTTCTAAATCTTGGGAATGACTTGCAGACATCTGTTGCAGGATTGGAGAGAATGGGCTGTATTCTTCCCATCCAGTCTCGCCCTAAAAAGCATTCTCATGGTAAAGGTTTATAAAACCCATATCCTGGGGGTCTGAGCATTTCACTGCCAAATGTCTGACAGCTTTTCAACTCTACACACAAGCTGCTACCAACTTGCCATGATACTTATCAAAGAGGCTGAGTTCTCAAGTACACTGAGTAATTAAGAGATTAATAGAAGTCTTTAAAATCTAGGGATGAAGTTCACTTACCCTTGCAGCTGTTCTTGTCTACCAGGGTCTTCTCTGAGGCTCTACCTGTGTATGCTCTGCACCAGATTGCTGAAGATCAGCCAGTGAATTTGGGTGAAGCATCCAACAGTTTCATCTTCACAAATGAGACAGACAGTGCACAAAAAGGGTGCCAAATGATCATCTACACTCTTCAACTCTTTCTAGGATGTTTTAGAGAACATTCTTTGATGCCTAAATGACATAACAAGAGGTGACAGTAATGTTATTAGCCCTTATTCATCTCACCAAGCAGGGAACCCTGAAAAAAAATCAACCTTCAGATAGATTTGCAATCAAATTCCCACAGCAGCCCTTTCGTTTTGAAATTTGTTTTCCCCTTTATGCACCATCTTTTTCAAGACCAACAGATAGTGATCATATAAAGTCTGATGTCATCCTAAGCTTTCAGAAATTCAGATTTATATTTTGACATGTGAAACATCTAGTATGTGTTTCTAGCCAACATTTAGTCCACAGCATCCTAGAAACCTTTTTTCTTTATCTCACTGCATTCCTACCCATCAGCCTGTGCTTGCTGGGTCTTTCTGAATCCCAACATCCCAGACACCTGAGAGTACAGCCAGCATAGAACATGCTTGGGAATTTGCCACCTGTCCAGCTGAGA
Organism: Aphelocoma coerulescens; assembly: GCF_041296385.1. NCBI lineage: Eukaryota > Metazoa > Chordata > Aves > Passeriformes > Corvidae > Aphelocoma > Aphelocoma coerulescens. Next base: position 99,224,224 of record NC_091015.1, on the reverse strand, counting down.
AAGGCTCATTAAGTGCTTGGAAACTAAGAAGGCAGATAAAAGGATAATGTGACGTTTTGGGATTTTTTTAAGGTCTTTTGATTTTAAACTAATCTGATAGAGTTTTTAAGAGATCTGGAAGAGAAAGAGATGCTAACCATGAATTTGAGGCTGAAAAGCAGGGTACAGCACTTTCTGTTCTAAACAAAGTGAACACTAAAGCAAAGAAAAAACTGTTAAGCAGGCAGAAAATGCAGAATAAAGTTTCAAAATTATGCTTTAATTCCAACCCTTGTATTTAGACATTCAAGTAGACCTATGCATTATGTGTTTTAAAGTGATTTATCAAATAATAAGCCTCACAGTTTACTGCAACGTGGAATTGTTTACAGAATCTCACAAACAGCAGTTCTGTGGGCAACAGCTGTGCTCAGCTGTGAGCAAAAGCTCTTCAGTCACAAAAATTGAGAAATCTCTGCATTTTCCACCCCAAGGCCTGCAAAAGAAGGTGTTAAGTCAGGACAGACTGATGGAAGAGAAAATTTATATGCTTTCCTTAAAAAAAAAGAAAAAAAAGGTTTCCCTTGAGAAATTGAGGGGTGGGGAAGGAAGAAGGTGTTAAGTGTGTGGAAATGTTTATGAAACTACATATTCATTTCACTCTGTCTGTTGGCATTTCTTTCAGTCTTCATTGCACAGAGCAGCAGGAGAAGAGGAGCAAGTCCAAGCTCAAAAGAAGTCAATCCACTCATCATCTATGATCCTTCTGTAGTGAACAGAGAAAGGTGAAAGGTCTTCCAGAGAAAGGCAGCAGAAGAGAAGCTCATTTTGTGCCCTCTGGGAACCTCTCTTTTCATCGACTGTAGGCACCCAGAAGTCCCAAGACTTAGATGCCCAATTTTGGCTTCTCAGATCCTTGAAGCAGGGAGGTGTGATTATAGCCAAGAATGATTTTATCCCTTGGAGACTGGGGAACATTACTGGGACTGGGTCTGTTTGTGGTGCCCCAGGTGGCCTCTTCCTTGCTGTGTTTCTAAGAACAGCCTTTTGTCTTCTGGAAGACAGCATTGAATTTTTCCCTTTTTTGACTTGATTGGTTGACACAGTCTGAATGGGTGCCAGAGGATGAACCCTGCTGTCTGGCACCAGGAACTGGCTCCAAGAAGATGTCTCTCCCCATTTCCCTCATACACTGGAGAACAAGAAGGCACTTTACCCCGCTGACCTAAGCTCTTATCCTAGCTCTTATCTACAAGACCTCAAACACCAAGAAAGCAGGAGCTTAAGGTGTTTTACAGTTTCACATTGCAGCTGGAATTTGGGAATCACTTTTCAGCTAATTCTCATTTCATTCTATCAAGGGCTTCTGACAACTTTGGACTTTTCCATTGTCTATGTAGTCTTCTTACAGCTTTGTAGGGGAGTAAAAAAATCACTTTTCATTTTGTAGAGTGTCTTTCCAATTTATTGTGGAAAAGGAGAAATGCTGGGAACGGCTCAGCTGAGGGGTTTTCAGCCACTGGGAGCTGGCAGAAGGGGGTTTTACCCCTCACATGCCGACACAAAGAAGCCCGGAGGTCAACGCTGAAACCCCTCTGGAAGGCGGCACTCAGTGCCCAGCACACAATGAAAACGGGGTAGAGCTCCTCACCCAAAAGGGGCTGTACCTTCCTGTCACTGTTAAGCAGGAACACAGGCTGTAATAAATGAATTGGTTTCGGGGTTTTGATTGTTACTGTTTGGATGAGATATAAAAGAGGGGAGTTGATAGTTGGATAAATGAGCATGTTAACTGAGGATATTGCAAGACTGTGCAGGTGTAATATCAGAGTGTGAGCACCAGGTGGAGACGCAATTGGGGATGTGATGATGTGATGGACTAGAAAATTACCTCATGCAGGTGATGTCGACATCTTGGACCGCTACTGGATAAAGGATTATCCAATCATTCAACGCCCTCGGGAAATGATTGGACAAAAATGCATCTTGATAAAGACCAATAGAACCCCTGGAAGCGAGCCAATCAGAAGAAGGATCCAAAATCCACCAGTTGTGAACGGGCAGAAGGCAGAGGAACGGACCTGGGACTTTATCCAGGGTCCTCCTGCGGAACTTGGGGTCCAAGGGAGCACCCAGTGGGTCTCACTGTCCTTTCTGTGTATTGTTTTACTCTGGCTTGTCACGCAGAGCCTGGGCTTATCCTGGGTTCCTGCTCTCAGTCGTTAATAAATAAATGAGTTGGCTTTTCCTTTCAAAAAGTCTCAGCCTCGTATACAATACAGGCGAAGGCAAAGAAGTAAAGAGAGGGAACTCTCCGTATGTGTTCCACGCAGGTTTATTCCAGTGAAATGACAGGGATGAAGAGCCAAATTGCTAGGAGGGTCCAGGGGTCTTATACTGGGTACAAGATAGGAGGGAAGAGGGATAGGGCAAGTAGGCGGGGTTGACAGCAAGGGAACCAATGGGAACAGCACATAGGAGGGACTTAGGGAAGGATCCAATGGGGCATCGAGGAACAAAGAACTTTCTAGAAGTGATACATATTAAGGAAGGGAAATTAATATACATAACTTCATACATAAAACAGGAAGGAGAAAATATTAACCAATCAGGGGAAAACCTGCAAACAGCAGAACAAAGGAATCATGGGTTCTCACCATGACTGAAAGTTACATGCTAAACTTGGGTTGCTGACTGCCACACCTGGTTGGCTGAGTTTTTCTCAGGGAGCAGAAGGGCTGGAGCCACTTGCACCGCCGCACTCAGCAGAGCATTTATAGTCTGGGTTGCTTTGTTAAAAGTCTTGCAGCAAACTTATGGGGAGACTGAGGAATCCAGTGCTTTCTTAATGCTAATATCTCCTGAACTGTTGCCTGAGGTCACTGTGCAGGAGTTTTCCCTGCTTCAGTCCCTCTCTGGTAAAGTCTCTTGAACCCTTAAAGGCTGTTTTAGTGGGTTGAACTCTAGCGTGCATTCTGTGCTGATCACCTTCCAAACACTGAGGTACTGTAACAGTGCCAGTCAGCTGTCAGGCTTTGGGGCTTACTATGATTAGGGCCAACAGTTCTCTATGGAATTCAACCACAGAAAGCTGCAAACGAACAGGCACAGGTGCTAAAAATATCTTGTGTGTTCAATATTTTCATGGCATTTTTGTCGTTGTTGGGGAGAGCTTGCACTGATACACTGCATGCTCTGCCATCCTGGCAAACAAGACACTATGGACATGAGACTGAAGGTAAATCATTCCTGATTTTTATGTCTGCCCCCTTCTTAGTTTGAAAACTTTCTTCTTGGGAGTATTTTTCTTCCAGATAAAAGCCTCATCTGAGATTCAGACGTATTTGGGTTTGAATTCCAGACGTTGACTTGGAAAATCTTGCATTGCACATGGAAAAAGTGATACCTGATTCTAATGGCTCACTGTAGCTCTATCATGTTCTCATCTAGTGGCAATGCTTAGTGTTCTGTGCTTAACAAAGTTCTCTTTAATGAGGTCCTGCAAATGATTTGCAAGCCCTGTGAGGAGAAGTCTGAAGTTTGCTTTGCACAGTTGCTGTCAGAGCTGAATGCCAGTGTGCTGCACTATGAAAACCTACTTTTGTCCATACGTAGCAGGGTGTGTCCCTGTGAGTATGAAGGCATCTCCTCCTATACTCTGTGGGTATTTCCAGGTGAGGCTGCTTTTAATCCAGGCTGCATTTTGTACAAATGTATGCCATGTACCTCACCACCTCCGTTCCCTTTTTTGCTCATCTACCCCTTTCCTGCTTCTTGCCAGTTTTCTTCCAGTCTGGTTTTGATCAAGCTTGCTTCCAACTTCCAACTTCAGTGTGGGCAAAAGACCTTGGAAACGGATGCATTTGCAGAAAATCAGTTACCAAACTTAGCTTCATTGCCCTGTGTGGCTTTCTTTTTTCCTTACCCTAACCAGTTAAATGAAAAGGATTGTAAAATGTTCCTAGAAATTACTTAAATATATAAGGAAAGGAGGTCATTTAAAATGGCATCTGGACAACAGGAGAAATCATTAAATGAATCCAAGCCTAAATTTTTGGTTACTGAGGCCTTTTCTTCTGCAGTGCAATTTTTGGCAAATCAAATTTCTACTGACAAATGTAAACAACTATTGTCAAGATTTTACTCTTTGAATGCTGTTTCACAGGAGCAAAACAAGTTTTGCCAATATCTCTCTCACATTGTTATGGAGATTTGAAACAACATGTTCAGTTTGGAGTATTGTGCATTTTGTTTCTATTGTGACTATTTCAATAGATCAAAGGGAAAATCTCCCCCCAGCACTTGGTTTGGTCCTCTTTAAAGGGAAAAATCTGTAAATTTTATTTGCAGTTTGTCATCTCGATCAATCTCTTCTGACAGAAAAGAATACCTGTTGGCTGAGGTGCCTAATGCTGAGGCCAAATAAGATTAGGGAAGATAATACTAGCTTGCGTATTCCAGAACAGTTCATGGTTTATGATAACCATTGAATAATCAGCGTCAAATCAGTGTCTTCCCACTAGTAATTTACTAACAAGCTCCCACAAAAAACCTGTTCTATTGAGGCTGTGATAAGCCATGGGCATCAGGAGACAGCATTACTGATGAGAGGAACTAGACAAACCCATCTGTGCCTGAGTTTATACATCAGTTGAATGGAAATAATATTGGTTATTTATTTCTTTTACAAGTCTTTTGCAAATTTAAGTGGTCGATGTCCCTACATGGTTAAATAACAAGAACTGTACAGTCTTTCTATTATTGTGGCACATCTGATAATTTTCTTGGCTTTAATGATTATTTTTCTTCCTGTCAGCTGTCATTTTGCTGTAGATATTCTGAAAAGTTGTATATGGTAAATCTGGCTGTAGGTATTTTAGCATCCATTTGAGTTTGATGTTATTTGTTTATGGAACCAAGTGCAACCTCAAATTGAACAAAAACATGCATTTATTCTTACTTTGGAGAGAATGTCTGCTACCTTACTGTCCTATGTTCAGAATGTCAGATGATAGCTGTTCCTCACCTGTTTACAATGAAGTTCCTTCAAGGCTGTATTTCCTACTTCTGGCTCTGTCTGATCTCTTCAATATGGCCTGACCATTTCTTTGAACTTCAGTTCTTCATTACATTTCATTTCTAATCTAATGGTACTGAGTCATTGATTTCTTTTCATGGATTTGAGCTATGTTCCAGTTCAAGACATGATTGGAATTTCTTTCTCACACCTACTAAATTTTGCTCACTTACAGATCGACTCCTAGCCACGAGTTATTAATCTGGGCATGCAAATCCACTAAAGGTGGCAATTACTCTTCTTTTCACCATCCTTATGTAGACCCTTATCTGATGTTTGCAGGCAGCCAAGAATGTCTGCAGCACATTTTGAAAACCTTACAAAAACTGCAGTTTGATCCTTACTCCCGTTGCTGTTCATGTGTATGCCCAATTCGCTTTACTCTTTAAATGTCTCCATAGGACCCTGCAGAGAGCATAGCCATTGTTTCTTACCATTTTGATGTCCTTTCAGTCAGAAAATTTTGGATCCTGTATTTAAGTCAAGACCCCAAAAAATCAAGCTTTAAGTCTGGAAGGGAAAATAACAGCTCAATTATTGCTGATGCATGACTTTACTTGAAATATTTCATCACTGGCTATTAATCTTATCATCCTTTGCTTCTGTTATTATTATGCTAAAGCACTCAATAGGCAGGATGGGGATTACAGGGGGACCATGCACTTGTGCATTTATCAACAAGGAATAATTGAGGAATAGTTTATAACGAGTGTACCTGTTCAGCATAATATAATTTGATTTTTTTGCTGCAGCACACTATATATCTGTTCAGTTCAGTATTTGTCAGCTTCTCATCAGAAATGTAATTTAGTGCTTTGAAAAAATAATGAAGAAATGAAAGAACTCTGTGAGGTAGGAAGACGATCCCTTAGATATAGTTGTGAGTATGAAATACAAGCAAGATTGCAAATCATATTTTCCAAGATAATGAGGTGCTTAAAGATTCAGAAAGACACTTTGCAGAATTGTCAGATGCAGATAGGCACTTGGTTTCCTAAGATGCACAGAGTACAGAGATCCGAGCCCAGAAAGAACATGGGGGCTCTGGCATGTGATACAGGAGTATCCTCAAGCAGAACCTGTAGCTCAAGCTAGATGCTGGGACTCTTCACATATTGCACAGAGTTGGGAGCTTCAGGTGAAGAAAATAATGAAACATCAATTAAAAGGCAGTCAGGCAGCAGCAAGCCTTAAGTCCTTCCTTTGATGGGCTGATATTTTCTGGTTTTGACTCTGTAATGAACTGTAGTCTCTTGAAGACTATTGTGTGAGGCTACACTTCAGAGAAACAGAGGAGAATCACTCTGTTTTTTCAGAGACAAGTTATTAGTTCAGCCGGTGGGCACCTGTGATGCTTTATATCAGAAGCCTGAGCACAGACAGACTTTAACACATATACGCCTACTGAGGATTTTTAGAATCTACATTTTAGACTTCAGTGTCTTAGCCAATCTTAATTATGTCTAAGTCCTTTAATGACCTGAACCTAAGTGGTATTTTTTGAAGTTTCCTAAGTCTTTGATGTTCTTTATGGGTAGTTATGTATACCTTGGGGTAACACGAGACTTTTGCAACTCTGGGTACAGTTGGGATGTACAAACAAATGTGGAGTTAGAGTAGGGATGTGAGCCAAAGGCCCTTCTGATCTGAGTATTTACATATGAAGTCTAGTTTTCATGAATGCTAAATAATATGTTAGTATATATGACCTCAAAAAATTAGTTCCCACAAACGTAAGTGCTGCTAGAACTCCATCACTTTTATGTTTCCAAAGAAACAAATGTAAAAGGAGTGTGAGATTGACCCGTGCACCATTTAAAACTTTATAGGATTATTTACATTAAAAATGTGCAGTGTTTGTTGAACTGTAACCATAAATGTAGCTTTTAAAGTATCTGAGACCCTGGTCTAATTATTTATTGTTCTAGGAAATGACTTTTATGAGAGCTGCACAGAAACTAAAGACTTTTGGTTCTGAATCTAGACTAAAGCTCAGCAAATAGTCCAGAGACAGTGACTTTCTGACTTATTGCCCAATCTCGAGGAACAGCCTCAGTGACAAAAGGGGTTACCTCAGATGAGAAAGTCAGTGGTCATCACTATGAGACTTTTTTTCTCAGAGGCCATGCATGTACTGTAATGTCAAGTAAATTTCTCTGAGGGACTGCAGCCAGTTTTCCCAATTTGGTAACCACTGCTTGGAGAATCTTTTGAAAACTCTTTACCAGAAATGTTGCTTCTATTCCACTTTTCAGGCTTTCAGTACTCTGAAATTAACAGAGTCAAAAAGATGCTACTGACCCACAAACAGACAGCACTGATTGTTTCTCCACTCTTTGAGGTAAATGAGGCAGGACACAATGTCACAAAAAAGCAAACCAGAGCCCAGCACAGAAGACAGAGCCTGCAGCTGGTGACACGACTTCCATGTGCCATGAGACTCTACCGTGGTGGTACCCATCTGTGAAGGCAGGTAATATAAGAACAGCTCTATCAGGGCACATCAGAAATCTTTCTTTTCCATTAACCCATCCCTGGCACTGGCATCCAGGGGGTGCCTAGAGGAAGGAGCACAAGGATGAGAAAACCTTGTGATGCTCTTTGCCAGCAGACCTTCTCTGCCTCCACTGGTTTTCAGCTGACTGCTTCTTCCTTTCTACTCTATACCTTTCAAGGGATCTTCTGACACAAATTTCTTCACTTACGTTTTTGAACTCAAAGAGCCTTTGGTGACCAGGATTTGGATTTTGAAGTCAGGGTTCTCTCAGGTTCTGTGCCTGCTGTGGAGCAGGAACATGCTATCTGGTTAGAGCAGTACCTTTCAGTCCTGTTTGATTTCCAGGTCCTTACACATTTGCTGTATAGCAAAAACAATCCTACTGCTGATTGACTTACTGTTCTTAGTTACAGCTTGGGGGTTCATTGCCAATAGTCTGTGGACTCCCAGTAGCCTGCTAACCCCTGGTTTTACTCTCTAATGTCCCTATGACCTCTCTTAGAAAAAAGCTGTTAGTCTACCATAAATTTTTCTCAAAGAGACCTGCTATTACACCACCAGACCTTTACACTGGAACTATTCATGTTTCCAAAAGACATTCCAGTTATGTAATAATGTATTAATTACTGTTAGCAGTATGTAAGAGTATTAGTTAGACTTCTTCTTTCTTAAATTGAGTTTGATATTTCAAAGCAAAGTTAATTAAGAATACACATGAATTATGCAATCTTCAAGCATGACAAATTTTAAAAAAAGTAGATTAGTTTAAGAAACTTGTATTTTATTTGTGATCTGTAACACCAAAAAAGTGAGCTGTTCTTTTCAGTCTTAGTTTCTATATCCATAAATTTTATGTGGAAAGTATTTTGATATATGAATAAAAAGCCTTACATAAAGACTGAATACTGTTCTGCTACTTAGTTGGCAAAGACACATTATATAAGTGTATCAAAATACAGAAATATAAAAATTTCTATGGCAGGCTGAATCATACCATGAAACTAATTTCTTGAGAAGGCCCCTACCAAATGCTTTAGACAGAAATAAATTTCAAGTGCAGCAGGCAGAAAAGCCTGCTTAATGCTCCACTGAAGTACAGAGTACTAAAGAGTATTTTCATTCTGTCTGGTTATAATACCAAAGCCATACTATTTCTTGAAGACTCAGTGGTATCTTATGGCAGTAACTTTGAGAGGTTAATCAGGCACTGTGAAGAAGACGTGGTTTTTGTCAAGGTTGCTTTCCCATTTGGTGCCTTCCTTTACCTTCCCACGATGACAAAGCAGAAAGCTGGGGGCCTCCAATGCACAGAGAGTGTTCATTATTTTCTAAATGGTTTGTAAGAATTACCTACTGGAGCTCTTTTACCTGTGTACTTGTTTTGTGAAAAGAAGCCAAAACAAATATCCTGAATAACAGTAACATATTTGGTTGTCTTCTGTAGCTGAAATCTTGTGTGATTTAAGATCTTAAACTGCCCAGACACTCAGTGGCTGGGGCAAAGGGACCTAAACTTCACATTGTTTACAGAACAGTGCTAAGAGCTGCACCAGAAAGGGTTACTTTTTGATATGAAATAATCTATATACTTCCCTGGTATCAGTGACTGTTTAATAATTGGTTATCCAAGACTTGGAAAGGGGAAAGTTATAATCCTTGAGTGGGCCAGTAATGAGGGCAACTGTGCCCTGGTAAGTAAAAGACCGTAAAATGGAATAAAAGAAAAAATGTACCAAACAAGTGACTCAAAATCACATCACTCATTGGAAAGCCCTCTTAATTTCAAGAGGCACATACACAGGCCAGCTAAAATCTTCAGTGGAGGCCAATCAGCACATCCTTCCATTAACATGAATGACCTAATGATGATATAATCTACCCGAGGACCTGGCCCTGAGCATTTAGCTGCAGGTTAGATCTGGTTTTGTCAGTTTTTCAGCCTAATTTTCCTGCTTGGACACTTGGAATGACTTTCCTCTAAGCACACAGTGTTTTCTGTGTCATAATTTTGAACCAGCCAGCAAGTTCTGTATGGCACCAAAACTAGTGCTGGAAGGAGGTGCAAGCCAGAGATCCCAGCTACGACAAGCAAATGCTTCTGAACTCACGAGCTCATTGTCCAGAGCTTGTGCTAAAGAACAAGCCCAGAACACCTGCCAAAAATCATAAGACACTTGCACAGCTAGAAAGAAAAAAAAAAAAGAAAAGAATAAAAAATCCCTAGACCAAAGAGTCTTAAAACTATTCTGAAAACATTAAATAAAATCACACCATCTCCAAGTTGGCTTTTCTTCTTTTCCTCTAAAGCAGCTATTTAAAACACACCAACCCTCTACAAATACCCTTTTCCATTGTGATGTCTCTCATTTTTGGGGCCAAGGAGCTTGAAGAAAAGCATGGAATCAGGCAAGGACAAGGTGACTCAAGACAGAGTGGTTTGCTTCCAAAGTGAAAGCTCAAGGGTATTTCATGACTGTAAATTCTTTTCCTCTTACACATAGGCCTGGTGAGAACTTACATGAGAACAAAACTGTTCTAATCTTGGACTACCTTTTCTCATCTCAAATATTGTCATTTCAAGCCTATTCAGTTCAAGGTAGCTAGAGGACTGCTGTAGCAGTGCTTTCTTGGACAAGCAGCAGGTACTGCAGAATCAGGTTGAGGGTGCTGGTAGGGAAAGGCTGGGAGCAGCCTGCATTGCATCCTCCCTCCCTCCCCATGCCGAGTGAGTGAGTTGCACAGGAACAGCCTGAATAAAACAGGCTCATGTGCTTGTATTTTTTTGTCTTTACAGGTCTGGGGACTGTGCTACACTCACTGCTTTGTTGTCCTACAAGAGGAGAGGTTTGGGTGGGATGTCAGAGGCTACAGGCGCTTTGATTGTTCACCACCAGCTTCAAACCCTTGCTGGGTAGTTATGATCCATCAGCCTTCCATTAGGAGGAACTTTATTATGATAGTAAGTAAGAAAGAGAGCCTTTCTCTACAGAGGATTCCAGGCACTGTGCTGCTACCAATTGCAACATCCCACCTGAATTCTCATAGATTTAAGTGTGTTATTCTTCCCTTTTGACTAATCTCTTTAGTTCAGTCTCTCCCAGCAGTGCCATTGCTGCATGGCAGGGAGAGAGGAGAAGCTCTGATTATTACCTGTAGGTGTGGGCATCTTTTAGGTAGGAGAACTGAGCATGCCAAAATACTCTTTGGAAGATATACCTGACATTTTGTGTGATACTGTGTTGTGCACCTTTTAAAGCTCTCCTGCAAATGAAGAACTAGTTAATGAACATTTGGATTTTTTCCAAGTTCAATACATCTAGTTTATAGTAATGTAAGATATAGACTTTGAAATCTATATCTATGGGCAACTTTGGAAAACAATGCTCTTAGGAAGTGCTGTTTGCAAGGGAGGTGTTTGCAGAAGCACAGGGCCTGGGGAACAGCTATAGTGTTTTGGGCCCAGGTTTGGTGCCAGCTGAGTTGTGTTCACCTTGCTTTGGGCTTGTCCCCTCCACAGAGGGTGTGTACAAGGCTGAGAAGTGGGGAAATGATGCAGAAGGGAGCAGATGAGGAATGAACGGAAGAAGGATGGAGGAAGAAGAAGAAGCATTTGTAGAAATAGTGTGACAGAAAGAAGAAACCTACTGAGCAGAACTTTGGTGACGAAGGAGAGAGTAACAGAGGGGACAGAGATGAGAGGTCAAAGAGCACAGCAAATAGAGCATATGATGGTAATGTGGGCAGGTGGAATACAATCACATCCTATTGTAGGCATGGAACACAAACCACTTTTTATCCACCTACACAACACTGGAGCGCCTGCTGTGGCGCTGTTTGCCATGGCTGCATTTCCATATGCCACATGCCTCCGAGTTGCCACGAGCCTGCTGCCTATTTGTCCCGACTGAGCACCCCGACCACTTGTGTAATTACCATCTAGTGAATCCAGGCTCACAGACAGGCCATCCTGAACTGAGTGGAAAGGACCTGAGCTGAGTAATGAGAACTACAGAACATCAGGCATTTTGAAAATTTATGGGAAAATGAAAGTAGTATCTACTCCCATTTATTTTCAGCTGTAGAAAAGTTCAGAGAATCTGCTCCTGATCCAGAGAAGACTAAGTATAGAAAATAGTTGTTTTGGACCAAGAATAGAGCTTCCTGTGGAATCGGGCTTTTACAGCCTCTATTTACTTTGTAGGAAGAAAAAGTTTTATTCTCTTGGTAACCTCCTTTTTCAGTTACTCAACAGTTAGATACCCTCATAACAAACATGCATGTTTGTATATGAGCCACTGCCACTCTGCCTTTGAAAAAGGTCCCAGGTAGATTAACTCCTTTGCTGGATTGTCTGGAAGATGACTCTTGGAGGGACCAAGCTGGTGTGTTAGATCAGAGAGTATTGTGTGCTTTTTTTTGTCTTCTTGCTCTATCTCCTATCCTTGGCTTCTGATTAAGAGTTACCCCCTCTCCTGCCTTCTCTGGAGATAACTGTTCATTCTCCAAGCTCTTGAGCCTGGCAAGCTTTGTCTGCCACAATATCTTGCATGCTTACCACACAGATTTTCCCAGGCTCTATTTGCTCCAGTCAAAATATTTGCAGGAAAGCTGACTAGACATCACTTCTGTCTCCCTTTTACCTTACATGACCTAAATTAGTACTTAGTTATACTCTTCTTAGTGGTATAAAGTGGTGAAGGCAATTTATTTGCGATTTCCTAGCATGTTTGCTTTTCATTAGTGAAACTAAGAGATACTAAAAGACCTCCAATTGGAGACATATAATTTTACCAGGGAAAAGACCAAGAATCCTTTAAATCACATATGTATGTCTAAGCTGTTGCATATGGATGTATTTAAGCTTTTAAAGGGATAGACTTTTTTTTACAGTTAATGTGTTACTATAGCAACAGCTGTACTTACTCTGGTTCCTTTTGACATTCAGACTTTAATATCTGACAGCATTTTGGATGGGTTATTTGGGTTTTTTTTCCCTCCATTTTGCCTTGTTAATAGCAATGAAAATTAAATATTGGGACAGATTCTGTTCATGTTTAGAGAGGTGCAAGCTTGTTCTCAGCTGAAGAATTGCATAATGAGATCAGTAGCAAAACTTGGCCTGTCTAAAATATATTGGGAAAATCTCTGGCGAAGATGAGCCCTTATCTTGCAAGCTTTCTGAAATGAGCAGCGTCAGAGAGCTAACAAGAAAATGTTCTTTTGCTTTTCCAGAAAATAGGTTTGTCTCAGTAAAAGTAAAGCTTGTACCGTCCCTCTCTTCTTTGCAGAATAGAAAGTAATTTATGAATATTGATTGAAAATACCTTTTGGTATCATGATTAGATGTTATCATGTTCACTGCTTTGTGGCTTAGAACTCACGGATGTTCAGGAGTCTAACTAAGCAAATTGGGGAACAGCAGATAATACTTGTCAGAACTTGGTGATTAACCCAGGGAGTAACCATTTGCCACAGAAATGATGTTGATGAAAACAATTTGGCCATGGTGACTGTAACAAGCTGTGAAGGCTTGGCATTCACCTAGAACAGAGAATGGGCTACAGAGAAATGCTGTAACTTTTATCCCTGTGTATTTTCACTGTTTGTGACACACAGATATATTACCTTTCTGCTTTAGCAAACAAAAAATCTCTAACAATAGCCTAGGAAAAGGCATTTGCTAACATATCAAAACATACATCTGTGTATACAATGCAGTATAATTTCAAGGCCTTTTATTGATAGTACAATAGCTCTGTTCATGTTTCTGGCAGAGCTTTTAGAGTACATAACACAGTATAAGAAACAGGTGGGACAGTAATTTAATATTCCTAGTGGCATACTTTAATATCAGAAGAGGCCACTGAGAGTCTTCAAAGAACTCTCAGAACAAAAAGCATTTACAAAGATGATATGTAGTGTCTACCAGATTTTGCATCAAAGCATGTTTTTAAAGACCACTATAAAAGAGGAGAAAACACCACTTTTATTGGGAAATCTGTCTTTACAAAGGAAAAAGTCCATCTTCATTGCATTATCTAGGCAGCAGCGAGGAAATGTTCCAAGATCTGGGATAAGTTTACAGAATGGTAGGTAAAACATTTAGGCATATAATTCACGTTAACACCGATCTCTCTCTCGTGGTGCAGTCACTGAGCAACTTATTAGAAAGTGTTCTCCTCAATTCTAAAGTTATATTGAAAATCATAAAAAAACCCGGTAAATTATTAAACTGATGAGAGAGGAGCTGGATGCTAATTTCCTGTTTAAAAACAGCAGGAGTTTTATGTTTGATACCCTGCTGTAGTAGCAGTGCCATTGTAATAATGATGACTTAGGAATCTAAGTGATTTGCAGGGCAAAATAATGTGTTTCTAGGCTATAAAGCATTGCTTATAGCTTAAAAAACATAAGGACTTTCAGCCTTTCATGTGCGGCTGAGTGGGACAAAAGCTACTGCTTAAGTCAAGGGCACGTGATCTTTCTGGCAAACTGGCAACCTTCTTTTCCTTCAAAAGACAGTGCTGCTGCTGTCTTTCAAGGCAGTGCGCCTCCTTTTCACCAGATGGTTTGCTTTAGCCGCTGTTTATACCCCCGTATCTATTCCTGCACTGAACGAGGCCAGGGTAAGGCCTTATTAAGGATTGGTGGGTTTATGAAAGAAATACACTGGATTTTTCACTTGGAAGAGAGTCTCCTTCATGTACGGTTGTACTGTGAGCAGCTACCCAAATGAAAGGTGTGGTGGGATTTCATTTTTTATTGCCCTTCATTTCCTTCTGATTCAAATATTTTCCATTTGCTTACTCAAAGCCCTAACCCACCCTCTAACCATCAACCATGAAATATAGCTTCCCAGTCAACACCCCCCACTTAAAGAGGAAATAGGTCTGTCACAAACCCAGTAATAGGAGAACTATTTCTGTGGTCAGCGCCAGTTACCATCCTTTTCCCCTGAGAAACAGGCATTTCGCTTGTTTTGTCACACAGCCTTGCCTCAAGCTGAGAGCTAAAACAGCCTCACAGTGGCCATCAAAATGGTACAGACACAGAGCTGCGCAAGTGTTACAGTGCGGATACTGCAACACGCGTATCAGACAATGAGGTCCGGGGAAAAGAAATATCTAAGGACAGATTCTTGCTAGATGTTTCAGAGATGTTTATTTCTCCAGCCGCATGGCCGGGCTCTGCCCAGGAACTGCTCAATCACGGGTCCCGAGGGTCCTTGCCCGCACAGGGGAACACAAAACAACCAATGGGGAACGAGGCTGACCAGGGGCAGGGAAACCCCGTGCCTCCCCCCAGGGCCCCTCTCCCAGGACCCCACGGCAGGGGGAGGGACCCCAACATTTCACCCATTTATTTTTAACAAAAAGAGATTCAAAACTTAACATTGAAAACAATTGGATAAACATGAGATAACAAGAACAGTTTCAAAACAAAACAAGCCACCCTCCTGAGTCTTTAAATGTCCAAAGAGATTCTCTGGAACATCCTAAGGCTGACAGAAGGGAGACAGGACTCTCCGAGCATGCTTTGTGGGGAAACTGAGGCAGGAGAGGGTTTCTTCCATTTGTACCTGTTGGAACTCTAAACAACAATAGTTAATTTCTTCCCTCCCCCTCTTCATCCCCCACTTGGCATTGGAAGGGGATTTTTGGGGAAACAGTTGGCAAAGGCATGGTTTTGTGAGGGAAACCATGGGTGAAAAATGGATTGGGAATACACTGGGGATAATAGGATACAGGGTAAAAGGAAAAGGTGAGATTAGGAAAGGGAGACTGTAGGGACTGTTTATAATGCGGATTTTGTCTAACATGACTATGATTTTTAGCATATATACTGCCTTTCACAAAAACACCATCAGGCCCAGTGACCTCTGCTGCTTGTAACCCTTTTCTACCTTGCACAATTTTGAACTCAACTACTTCTCCGTCTCCTAAACTTGGGATGTATTTTTCAGGGTCATTCTTTTTAATAGCAGTTCTGTGAACGAATATGTCTTTTTGGTTGTCACATCTTGTTATAAATCCATAATTTTGTTTCACATTATACCATTTTACTGTTCCTAAAACCTTGGCTACAATGATTTTTTCCTTTTTCCGAGTGGCTGCTGTTTTCTGTCTCGCTGTGTTTTTGCTTTCTCTTTTGCTTTCTCTCACTCCCGTGTTGGAACTGGCAGGGCTGCCAGGGCCATCAGGGCTGTTCGTGCCTGCGCGCTATTCCCGGGATTGCATTCGGGGCTGTGCAGGCCGGGCCGGGCCGCACCACTCAGCTCCCCGTGCGCCTCCGCCTCCTCTGCTCTCAGCTTTGCTGCCGCTGCCTGGGGCCGTGCCCATGTCTCAGCAGGGCCCCCGAGCGATGACTCCCCCGCGCCCTGCTCCAGTGTGCATTTCGGCTGGGCGCAGCACCGCTCCACCGCCACCGCCGCCAGCTGCCGCCCACGCGCTGCCCCTCTTGGTCAGGCGTTCACGGGGCTCGCTCCACCAAGCGCTGCTCCCGCTGTGCCTCGCTTCGCCACCGACACTGCGGCTCGCGTGGCTCCGCCCGCGCACAGGAACTGCCTCGCTGCTGCTCGCAGAGCGCTCGGTGCACGTGGCCTGGGTCGCACGGTCCCTGAGCCAGGCTTCCCTTCACCAGGACACAGCTGACATTGCTCAACAGTCTCAGTAATTAAATGATATTCATGAAAATATTCTTCCATCGGCATATATTTTGACTCAGAAATTAACTGTGTCCAAACAGTCTTCCAAAAGTCTTTGGTAAGAATCAAATCCCAAGAAACGTAGAAAAAGTTCTTAAACAACCATGAAAGGAAATGTTTCAGTTCCTTTTGAGCTTGAATTAAGCTAAAATTTACAAATCATTGTTCAAGAATCTTTTCAAGTTGAAGATAAATGTCCATATGCAGCTCTGAGAGCCAAGAGTCTTTCCACGGTTCCTCCATAGTTTAGAAATGGAATAGCAAAACAAAACAAGAAGAGAAATCCAGAGTTTACTCACAAATCAGTCGCTGTCCTTAGGGATCAGGGATCGCTCTGCCTGCATTCCCTCACCCTTTGTTACAGCAGGGATATTGCAACACGTGTATCAGACAACGAGGTCCGTGGAAAAGAAACATATAGAGACGGATTCTTGCTAGATGTTTCAGAGATGTTTATTTCCCCAGCCGCATGGCCGGGGCTCTGCCCAGGAACTGCTCAATCACGGGACCCGAGGGTCCTTTGCCCGCGCAGGGGAACACAAAACAACCAATGGGGAACGAGGCTGAGCAGGGGCAGGGAAACGCCATGTCTCCCCCCAGGGCCCCTCTCCCAGGACCACATGACAGAGGGAAGGGACCCCAACACACAAGCCCGGTGTTGGAGATGACATTCAAGCATCTCTATTCATCACCAACAATAAAAATTCTGTGTGCTGTTACTAACCATCAATTGTTGGTATTTCTGCTGCTGACAGGCAAAACTGGATACATTCTAGTTCAGCATACCAAGCCTGTGTTGCTTTCTCCAAATTAAGAGGCCTTTAAGGGAACTGGATAAATATTAAGATATCTGTCAATCACCATTGGTGAGTAGGATGTAGAGCCATCTCAGTAATTATCCTCAGTTTATTAAACTGAATTATTTGATTTATGTAAGTAACAGCCATGATAGCCTTCCCAAGTGCAGTAATTATAATAGTAGATAACCACCAAAACCTATAAATATCTTTGGAAAAACTGCAATGTGCATGTCAACCTCCCATGCCTCTACCCCCTCCTCTTCCTTTTTTGAAACCTGCTTTATGAAAAAGATTATAATATGACATTAAAATAGCAATTATCTTTTAAAAAAGTTCAGCTTGAGATTCCATATTTGAATAACAAGTCATGGTGTATATTCCATATTCAGGGTGCAGTTCCCAGCAAGCTAATGCCAAGACATGAGAGCTCATTTGCAAATGGAATATAGTGCTGTGTTCATTAATGCCTCCTCTGGATGTTTCCACGAGACTTATCTTCTGCCAAAATATTGGCATAACACACTCACCCAGCAAACTGTTCATTGCAGGTAAAAATGGTTAATAAATATATGGTTTACATGATGTAAAACATCTATTCTGAATTACATTGAATAATCAGGAAAAAAAACCTCAACAGAACAATTAAAACTTTACAGCATAAAATTTGATCGCTCTTTCCAGTGTGAGGCAAATCAGCTAAGAAGTCAACAGAATAGCATTATCTTGCTGTCAGAAAGGCATTCAAAGCACTTTATAGTGATCTGCTCTGAGGAAGAGTAGCAGGGCTGTGGGATGCTGAAGGCCAGCCCTGCTCCAGCATCACTGGGGCAAGAGCTGGGGCCATGGGGGCTGTCCTGGCCCTGGGCAGGACAGGGGCAGCCCTCGGGAAAAGGGGCAGTAGAGCCTGCAGTGCCCTCTGGGCGCAGACAGTCTGGTCCGTATGAAGCTGCAGAGATTTCGGAATCCAGCCTGATACACAGGTCAGCAGCACATTTGGGGAATTTCAGATTTAGCCTGAAAATAAAGAGAAAATAAAAACAAAATCTGAGGTCAAGGTTCCTTTTCAACATGATAGCCTTTCTTGCCAGACAGGATATTCTAATGATGTTCTTCTGCTGAACAATATGAAACATCAAACAAGTCACTTTACAATAACATGGGTGGATCTAACTGTCTCCATATGCACATTTTTACAGCATCATTGTTCAATTAATACTTTATATGGTTAAAAAAAAGAGTTGCAAAAATATTTCATCTGGAAGTATGATCAAAGATTTGCTGAATATTGTGAAAGTATATAATACAGGACATAAGTCAACTTCTTTTTCCAAAAATTTCTTTTGGTGTAGTATCTTGAAAGTCTTATGGCTTTTATTGAAAAGACTATATAAAATGCCTGGGGAGGAGAAATATATATGTGTATGTCTCAAATCATCCTGAAATGCCTCAAAGAGGGGGGGGGAGAAATAGAAAGTCATATTAGAGTACTGTTCTCAGCTTTAGCAATGAAATGAGCATGACGTAATATTGAATAGTTACAGGGTTACTATAATAAAAAAAATATTTTAAGGAACAAACTCCTGGAATTCTTGACTTTCAGGTGTTAAAGTCATACCTTCTAGTAAAGAGTGGGAACATCTTATCATCACAGCAATAATAAGCCTGTATATTTGAAACATGAATTATTAATATTAACTTTCATCTATTTCTACTTCAATGAAGCAATATAGATCAGAATTATGGCAGAAAAACAACTCTCGATGTGACATTTCTTATTCTATGCCACATTTCGCATGTACTCAGGGTGAATGATAAAGGTTTTGGCTACCTGTAATTCCCAGTGATAATGCAGCAGAGACAGTATCAACTCTGTGGTCTCCTTCCAAGCACAACAAAGAAATGTAGATTAAAGGCAGTCCTGGGATTCCTGATTTCTGCATTCAGAGCTTGGCTCTATCACCAGTGTGATGTGTTACAGGCAGCAGATACACTCCATACTTTCTTAGTGTGAGCTGGAAAAATAGGATAAATATTTCTCTGTACCATGATGGTGGGATAAAAAAGAAAAAAAAAATCACCTGTTGAGCAAATGAAGAACAGAGAAACAGACAGAAAAAGTGTAACTGAACTTCAACTGAACCCAAAGGTTATTCTTATCTTTAGATGGTTGCAAACACAGATAAGCTGCAGCCTTCCTGTCAGCTGCAGTGCTGAAGCAGATCCCTTGGCATAGGGTAGGTCTGAGGGTCCTCTCCTATGCTGATGTAGGACAGAAGTTGTAGAGCCTGAAGGTCAGAGCACCACATTAGACCCTGACCTACCACCAACCTGCAAATGCATCTCTTTCAGATGAGAAAGAAGAATGGCTAAAGATATGTCTGCTCAGTGGATTCAGGGAACGCAGGCATCTCCTGTATTTTGAATCTGTTTCCTCCAGGGAGGAACAAAACCATGTTTGAAATAAAGGAAAGACAACAGCATTCCAGATCCATTTTTTCCCCTGGAAGTCTACAGAGAGAGAAATATGGTAGGCTCAAAAATGCTGAAAACAGCAATGCAAAATAAAGCTGATTGATCCAGAAGTTTTACTATGGTGAAAATGAGTGAGGCAGATCAATGCTAAAAGTAAAAAAATCCCAACAACCTAACAACTATAAATTTCACTTTCTTCCTTGTGTTATGGTATAAGCATCTTTTAATATACATATGCACACTCTATATGAGTAATTTCTATCCCCCTGGGTGTCTGTCCCTAGGGAAAATTTATGTTTCACAGAATTTTTGCTTAGTTCTCTGTGGTTTTATAATTTTCAGTTTTGGACTTTTGGGGGTTTCATTTATTTTGTTTAAGTCACAACTTGGAATTCCTTGTAACAAGAAGTGTTTTCTTGATATGTTATCAAAGTTGTAACAGGAAAAGTTTTATGTTTTAACTACGGGCAAGATGCCAGAATTTTGTCTGCTCTGGACAAAAAGTATGGGTCTAAACAGACCTGATGAAACATTTATTTTCTCCTCCTAGCAAGAGTATGAATTCAGCTGCATATCATTTAAGGCAATAAAGCTGAGGTACCCCAGAAAACACCCGCTTCATGAGAGATGCCATGTTCAGTACTACACGGTGTGATTATAAAGTCTGTTTTGCTGCGCTCTTTTGAATCCCAGTTTTAGGCTTTGCTAACACTCAGACAAGATCAGGGTGTCTAGAAAAGGTCACCTGAAAAAAAGGCCACCTGAAAAAAAACCTCCCACGTTAATAACAATGCTCTTTCATTTCCCTCAGCCTAAAGCCAGCTTGAAAATGTAGCAGGGAAAAAAAAAAAGGATTCTTCAAAAAACTGAATAATACATTTAGTATGTTAAACATTTTCTAATTCAGCACTTCTCTTGAATACTTCAGTTGAAAATTTATCCTCCCCACACGAATGTCCTTGGGATGGGCAACTTACAATATGTGAGATATGCACTCCTCAACACATTTCAAAATGAAGCCTATCTATCTCTTTCCTCGGCCCAAGCTTTCTGGCATCCAAATCTGTATTGCACCTGAGTAGACATTTTCCTCCTGCAGACATCTGTCTGCATCTCTGTTGCAGTGAAGCTGGTCGTGTAAATCATGTAAAGGAATATCATGCATTTGATCTGCTCTTCAGATGTGCCTTCTCCTCCACGTAAAGAACCGAGAGGCCACGGGGAGGAGACTGCCAGGAAAGGTGATACAGCTACAATAAACTGTTGGCATCAGGTTAAGGCAGCCCCTTTGAAACTTACCCAGGGAAGGGAGGCAGGGAGGTGAAAATGAAAGCCCAACCACTGGCATGATGCAAGCCTTTCTTCTCCTTCGGTAGAGTGGGGGCTTACATACCAAACTTGAAGACTTTCAAAACTATTAAAACATCCCTAACTATTACAGCTGGTGAGGGGTCAGTAGCTCTGACTGAGGAAGAGGTGACTGGTCCAGAGAGATGGTCCTGAAAGGAATCACCTTCCCGAGGCCCGGTGTCTTCCCTCAGCTGCTGGCAGAGGGGCCCTTGCAGAGGCTGTCAGCTCTTTAGTGATTGTCAGCTCGTGATTCCAGCTCAGCTCTGCAGGGCAGCCTCCAGGCCAAGCCAGACCAGAGAGAGAGACGAGAGGCTCGAGTAGCTGGTTCTGCACGAGGTAGCTTTGTTATCCGTACTCCGGCGAAGGGAAGGCCAGGGACGAGCGCTCTCTCTCGCAGGGGCAGGGTGCTGGCTTTATAGGGATACAGGGGGTGGGTGCCAGAGGGTAAAGGCCAGTGGGTTACAAGGGATCTGCATAGGGTCTCCCAGAGGATTGTGGGTCTGTCTTTTCTCACCATGAGTATAAGGTTAGCTGCCTTCCCAGGGAGTCCTGCTGGGCGATTGTGCAATCTCTTATCTCAGCAGACATCCCTCCAGGGCAGGGGCTGGGCATACCCTACACCTAACTCAGCTAAGTATGGAGACTTGCTCTTTATGTCATGCTAGTCTTTTCATTTCCAGGAAGGAAGCGATAATGCAAGGGTAATTTAAGCTTTGCTATTCAAAAGGCTTTTTTTAAAATCATGATTGAAAAAAAATCAAGTCCGTGATAGAATTTGATGAATGTGACACCTGCTAAATGATGACTTTGGACATCTCTCTCCAATGGCAGAGCATACTTGAGCTTCTCATATATTCTGAATGAATAGAAATACACAGGGATTATCTGTCAGGTTTTGGTGGCGGCTGCTGCTGGTTTTCACCCCTTTTTCACACATACAAAGGAAGACTTAAAGCCTTTTAAAATACACTAAATAATGACAGAAGAAAACATATATTTTTCCAAAGAAAATACAATCTTAAAGAAGATTTGTTGTTTTACTCCTGCAGGAATGACAATTTAAACAAAATAGAAGTAGGATTGCTTCCATCATGGCATGTTTTTATTAAACATAACACCATGAAATGGAGTGCTGGGGAGCATCTGGGCCATCTTCTATATGGGGACAGAAGTGACCAGGGCCACTTGAGGAGCATGAGTCTTTACTGATGTTAATTTAACTGCTTATGAGACTCAACAGATACTCTTTTTCTCTTCATGTTATTCTTAACACATAAAAATCAGGATTTGCAGATGGATATTTTTTGGCACTTTTGAAATGAGACTCTTTACCTGGCAAGGGAGAACAGCCCATTATGGCCTTTACCAAATGCAGCAAAGGAAGTGGAGCAGCCCTATGGACCAAAATTTGATCAAAGCAGCTCTGAAAAGAGTTGTCTTCTGGATGAACAATTCTTGCAAATAATTCCTTCATTATGTTTTGCTGTGCAACTGACTTTCCAGATAGGGCTTGTCATAGCAATAAAAATATGTAGCTATGAACTCCACACGTTGTCATTCTAGCTCTGCTGTTAGTGGGACAGCAGAGGAGATAGTGCAAACAAATAGCTGAGCCCTCAAGCAGGCTAATGTGCTTGAAAAAATTCCCTTCACTAAAATGAAAATATTCCTCTTCTGTGCAATCATATTTAATACTAAATTAAATATGATTCTCCAAGGCCAAGCTGAAAGTCAGTAGGATCTTTCTTCTTTTTAGTCTGGTAGCCTACTAAGGTTGTTCCCAGTTCTGATCTACATCCCCTATTTACTTTAGACAAAAATAAAATGAAAAGAAAAATGTAGTCCATCTCTGAAAATATTTTTGATGTTACATCCACTCAGAATTACAGTAAAGAAGGAAATACTTCCCTCATAACATCTAATGCCATTTTTCATCAAACATCTTCAGCTGCAGCTTCTACTACACAAGTGAAGACTTATTTATCTATATCACTCATATACCTTGACATCTCTTAATTCTCAATAATCTTTCACCAGAGTGGTAAAAGGGAATTTAAACCACTGGAAAAAAAACCAAAAACATTTTTTGTGTAACTATAGAGTCTGATTCCTAAGAGAAATGAGAAAAATTGGAGGTGATACTTTACATCAGTTCTTCAGCTGTAAGTATATCAAAGGAAATAGGGAAATTTTTGACTGTCATTTGGCATTAATAGCCTTCTGTGGAAGCAATCATCATTATTCCTCATGCATTTCATACTTTAGGATGAAGAAGCTTACAATATCCCCTTGACTGAAGTACTGTCTAGAAGTCAATCAAAATGGACTGTGATTTTCCTGTGTGCATTTTGTAGTCTTTCTGTTAATTGATTGCTTCCGCTGATGTCTAATTGCCTTAATTTCTTAAGGTAACATTCAAAAGAAGAAAGTTTTAAAACAACTGAATCTGAAGTTCTTTTGGGCTGGTCATCACATTGTTACACAGGGCAGATTCAACACAAGAATCTGGCAGAGTCAATGAAGTATTTACAGTACTTCCCTACCTTTGGAGGTCTGACACTCATACAGAACGATATATACTTTTTTTATTTTCTACTTTATAAGACAAACTCTGCTCATTTTTTTTTACATATCCTAACAAAAACTATAATAGACCTACAGATCATCTGTATATTAGGATATGAACCTGTTTAAAGAGATGTTTACATTCAGAGACAATAAATGCCAGATTGTATGTGAAACTGACTTCAAGCAAGTCTTCAGCTCATCAAGTGCAGCATATGGCTGATTTACAGCACAAAATAACAGGTCTCATTTGGTGAAGTATAGCTTTCTAGAGCTTCCACCAACCCGGTTTCTTGTGTGTTTTTCCTTGATGGTGTGGCCCAAGACAAAATAATTGGGGTTTCTTAGTCTAAGGAGAGTAGTCTTCCAATACTTATGGGCACGCACTGTCTGCATCTCTACAGTAAATGAAAATATGTGTCTGGTGGTCATTGTACAACTCCACGTGTGAGGCTAACAAAGCTTCATAAAGGTTCATTTGGGAGGCTGCAACATCTCTGGGAGACATGACAACAGGCTAGATACAGTTCTGCCATGGTTCAGGAAAGACTGGTCCTGCCGTGGGGTAGAGCGCTGGACAGGATGGCTCTGGAGGTTTTTTCCTATTTTGTAAGACTTTGTCTCATGTTTCCATAAACTTAATCAATTTTCTGTATGGCAACATAAAAATATCTGAGTTACTTCTGTTGTGTCCTGATTTACTTCATGCCACCAGCCTGGAATAGGCAGAAAATACTGAGATGAAACTTGACAGATTTGTTTTGCTAATTGACTGCTCATCCGGTGTCTTATTTCTACAAAACAGTGCTTCAGGTGCAATTTAAACTACACCTCCATCTCTTTTTCTCCCCACTTCAACTATCAGTTCCATGCAAATACTGCTGCTCTCATATCTGCGATGAAAGCATCAATGAGGTGAGAGTTTGCCAAGTGCTCATGTCTCCTATACCAACGTTTTCTAGAAAAGAGAACTCTTGTCTGTCCTCAAAGTCAGGATAGAGCACATAAGAGGTTTAAATGGGGGAGAGATCTTTTGAGAGTATTCTTCAGATTTTCCCTTACTTTAAAGAAATGGTGCAAATGACAGAACAAGTGTGCCAAAGTGTTCTTGAGCATCCCTCACCCAATGTTTTCTCCTCAGAGCTCTGAAGACATGATATGCAAGTGCTGTGCAACATTCCAGAACTGCTGGCAGCATGCTGCAGTGTATTTATTTCCTTTGCATGGACTTATTACCAATTTTGCACATAACTTTTGACCTGCTGTTTCCCTTCATGGCAACCAACCAAAGGGAATGTAGGCCCTTAATAAGAAACAATCCATTTTGGAAATGGACCTTGGAGTAGCTTTAAGAGGCAGCAGGACTGCAAGGGCTGATGCTGTGAGGATGCCCAAGAAACATGCCCACTGCGTAGTTTTGGGTGTTAAGTACTTAAAAAAAAAAAAAAAGAAAAAGAAAAAAAAAAGAAAAAAAAAAGAAAAAGAAGAGACATGTTGGCTCTTGTTAGGTATAAGCCATAATAAGGTTGTTTCTGCCATTTGTTGCTAGACAAAACCTAAAACTATTCAGTGAGATTATCTGAATAACTTGGTCCTTAGAAAGCAGCTGTTCACCAGATGTGCTGCAACCCATACAGTAAAATTACAGGTAGTTATATTCCTTTCTTTTTAAGCCACAAAAAAAGTATTGATAGGTTTGAAATCTGGCTTGAACTATCCTCTTAATATTGCCTTTTATAGAGAAATAGAAAAAATAACATTTACACTGTAAGTATTCGTTAGCAGTCACATAAAACCATGTATGCATACTAATTACTTTAAATATGTTATGAAGATTCCTTTCATAATGTGCTGGCCCCTGTGAATAGGGAACTGATTAACCCATGAAAACTCTCCTGTGATACCAGAAATATCTGCCTGCAACATTCATTCTACAACTGTCAACGTGGGAAGCCCAAATGTCATCTACATAGACTTCTGTAAGGCCTCCAACAGTGTCCCACAGGACATCCTTAACTCCATATAGGAGAGACATGGGTTCAGAGGGTGGGCTATTTTGTGAATAAGGAATTAGCTGAATGGACAAAGCCAGAGAGTTGTGGTTAATGGCTCTATGGCCAGGCTGAGGCTGGTGATTGGTGTTGTCCCTCTGGGCTCTGTCTTGCCCTCAGTGCTCTTCAATATTTTCATCAACAACACGGACAGAGGGATCAAGTGCCCCCTCAGCAAGGAAGCTGAGCGGGGCAGCTGGCACAACACAAGGATGGGATGCCACCCAGAGGGACCAGGACAAACATGTGAAGTGAGCCCACAGGAACCTCATGAGGTTCAACAAGTCTGAGGGCAAGGTGCTGCACCTGCATCAGGGTAGTCCCAGACATGAGCACAGACTGGGGGAAGAACTCATTGACAGTCCTTCCCTGTGAGGAAAGACTTGGGGGTTCTCGTGGATGAAGAGCTGGACATGACCCAGCAGTGGGCACTGGCAGCCCAGAGAGCCAAACATGTCCTGGGCTGCATCCAAAGCAGTGTGGGCAGCAGGGAGAGGGAGGGGATTCTGCCCCTCTGCTCTGCTCTGGTGAGACCCCACTGGAGCTCTGCATCCAGCTCTGGGGTCCCAGCACAGGAAGGACATGGACCTGTTGGAGCCAGGCCAGAGGAGGGACGCCAAGACAGTCCGAGGGCTGGAGCACCTCTCCTGTGAAGACAGGCTGAGAGCTGGGGTTGTTCAGCCTGGGGAAGAGAAGGCTCCAGGGAGACTTTGTAGCACCTTCAGTGCCTGAAGGGGGCATATAGAAAAGAAGCAGAGTGACTTTTTACACAGGCAGATAGTGACAGGATAAGGAGGATGGTTTTAAACTGAAGAAATTCTTCACTGGGAGGGGGGGAAGACACTGGAAAGGTTTGCCCAGAGAAGTTGTGGATGGCCCATTCCTTGGAGTGTTCAAGGCCAGGCTGAATAGAGCTTTGAGCAACCTGGTTTAGTGGGAGGTGTCTCTGCCCATGGCAGAGAGTTGGAACTAGATGATTTATAAGGTATTTTCCTACCCAAGTCTTTCTATGTTTCTATAATTTTGATTCTCTTAATTCTGCAAGAAACAACTTTGATATATACATTTTTTACTATGCAGTACAACATATTTTTGATCAAAATACTGAAGACATGCAAGTTATGTGGACACTGTTATATGGGCTTGTTTAAAGTAAATTAAAGTTTTATCAGTAATTGCAAAAAAATTCAGAGCAATGATGCATTATTTAAAATTGAGAAGGGTTTTGTAGAAGATGAAAGTCTGACAGAAGTGGTCAAAGAGAGAGAGAATTTTTCAGAAGTAAAAATTATTCACCAGACTAAGCCAAGTATACCTAAGCCTGACAATTCATGTGTATCATGGTGTGTTTGGAAAACATATTTGTTTGCTGCAATTCTGTTTTCCTTCTTATTTTAATTTATCTTTCTTAAATTTTTTGTTGTAAGTCTGAAAATTCAAAGTACATCTGTAATAAAAAGAATGATCCATAGTGTCTAAAAAAGACAGAAAATGTTGAGCAAATGATAGAAAATGAAATTGAGAAATCTGCAGAGGATAATTAAGTCAACTGGACAGAGCTATCTCCTATAAATGAATGAAGCTGTCAGTGAGCTGAAGAAGATACTTTTAAGAGAAAGGTCCAAAGGATGGTGATGATCTCAGAATGTTCAGGGTCACATTAGGGACATTCCTGCAACAATATCTAGAAACCATCCAGAGAAAGATACTATCCTTGTGGTGGGATGATGAATGACAATGTGTCCCAGTTCAGTAAGTTTGATAACAAGTTTCTACTATATCTACATTTTAGAAGTGGGGATAAGGGGACTGACACCAGCCGGCAAAATCAGCCTGGCTGAAGTTTCTTGTTCACAAATTTACAAGGCAACCATGAAAACCAAATACCTGATGAAACACAACTTTGCCACCAAGATGAACTTGCAGGTGAACCTAAGGGGAAAACCACATTGCACTAGGAAATCTTAGTGTAGGAATTCAAGAAGAGCTCAGAAAAGCTTTGGTCTATGCAGACTTCAAAAAGCTTTTGCTTCAAGGAATTCTTG
Source organism: Aphelocoma coerulescens (assembly GCF_041296385.1). Lineage (NCBI taxonomy): Eukaryota > Metazoa > Chordata > Aves > Passeriformes > Corvidae > Aphelocoma > Aphelocoma coerulescens. The sequence continues at coordinate 99,196,684 of NC_091015.1, read as the reverse complement.
GCTACCTACCTGTCACACCCTGGCATAGGCTGAAAGGGGTGACTACAAAGCCTGTTTCTCCATTCTGCAGATGTGTAGATGGCAGTCTGTGAGCACCGTAATCAGACTCTGTGTGTGTGTGTGTGATCAGTTTTTCTTAGATCTCTGCAAGACCCAGGCATTGATTAAAAGTGAAAATGTCATATTCTGGAAAGGTATTTGGCAAATGTGTTTGATGACATGAGACACTCATTTCTACCTTATCATGAAGGAAAACTATAGCAAGGCCCCTTAGCATGCAAGAAGGCTTTAGAATAAAACAAAAATACGGAAAGGCAAAAATTTGGCTTCAGGTGGGGGCCTTGTAGAAGAATTAGAGGACAGCACATGGCATCAGCTATGCAGAAGCATGGGGTTATGGTTTTCCTTGGGACATCCTAAAAATGCAGCAGACTAACCTTCATTTTAATAACAGGCACAGCGTAATGTCTGTCTTACAGAATGTCTTTTAGGTTGGATTTGGTCATAGCAGAAATGGGAAAGAATTCTGGCAGTAAAAATCCTATAATATTTATCTCCCTGGAACGATACTGCAGGCTGATAACACTGATGTGTGTGTGTGTACATTTGCGTCTGCACATGTACTTGAGCACCTGCTCTAAACAAGAGCCTGTTCTCTACTCAGAATTCTGGAGCTGTCTGATTAACAGACTACCTGGCTACACCCTCCTTCCAGGCAGCTGTAGAGAGTGATAAGGTTTCCCTGAGCCTCCTCTTCTCCAGGCTAAACAACCCCAGCTCCCTCAGTGGCTCCTCATAGGGCTTGTGTTCTAGACCCCTCATCAGCCTTGTTGCCCTTCTCTGGGCACGTTCCAGCATCTCAACATCCTTCCTAAATCAGGAGGCCCAGACCTGGCCGCAGCACTCAAGGTGTGGCCTCACCAGTGCCGAGTACAGGGGAAGGATGTCTTCCCTGGTCCTACTGGCCCCACTATTCCTGATACGGTCCAGGATGCCATTGGCCTTCTTGGCCACCAGGGCACACACAGGCTATGCTCAGTCTGCCCTCAGTCAGTACCCCCAGGTCCCTTTCTGCTGAGCTGCTTCCCAGCCACTCTGTCCCCAGTCTGTAGTGCTGCAGGGGGTTGTTGTGACCAAAGTGTAGAACCACTGGGACTTGTTGAACCTCATGTTGTTGGATTCGGCTTGTCAGTCCAGCCTGTCCAGTTTCCTCTGAAGAGCCCTTCTACCCTCCCCACTACTTGGTGTCATCTGCAAATTTCCAAATGGTAGACTTGATCCCCTCATCCAGATCATCAGTAAAGATATTAAACAGCACTGGGCCCAACACAGATCCCTGGAGGACACCAATGGCAGCCAGCCACCCACTGGAGGCAGCACCATTCCCCACCACTCTCTGGGCTCGGCCATCCAGCTGGTTCCTAAGCCAGCAAAGGTCCCACCTGTCCCAGCTGTGGGCTGACAGCTTTTCCAGGAGGATGCTGTGGGAGATGGTGTCAAAGGCTTTGCTGAAGTCCCGGTAGACACACCCACAGCCTTTCCCTCAATCAGGTCACCTGGTCATAAAAGGAGACCAGGTTGGTCAGGGAGGACCTGCCTCTCCTTAATCCATGCTGGCTGGGTCTATAGGAGTGAGTGCAATGTATTGCAGGGTAGATTGCAGATGTGAAAATTGAGATAAGTCTAGAATATGAGCATGGTGTAGACCAGGGATGAGCAGTTGGGCTTTCTCCTGTCAACTGGGCAAAAGAGGCATCCAGATTTTGACCCTGACCAAAGAAGCAGATGCAGCCTGTAGTTTTACCTTCAGGACCCCTCAGACATCCTCAGGAGCATGATAATGCCTCCCCCACAGCTTGTAATGAGGTAACCACCAACCATGCACACACGTGTAGGGGAGATTATCAGGGTCAAGTACTAGTGCAAGAAGCAGTAATGCAACATAAACCCAAAATGTCATTATACCATATATAAGTGACAGCAAAGGTATATTTAAATGCTTCTGTTACTTGGGTAACTTTTGGTGGTAACTAGAGCAACCTGACAGAGGAATTGTCTTACAAAAAGAGGAACCAGTTAAAATATTTGAACTTCCAAATTTTTATCTTATGTGTAGAAATAGATTGTCTTTTATGTGGAGTTTAGCAGGAGGTTGAGGTGACAGCTTCCAGGCTGCACAGCTGAAAATGAATTGCAACAATGAGCTTTCTCCAAACTCAAAATTGTTATGCCACTGAATGTTGATGCAAATATACACAAGAGACAACAGCAGCTCAGAAACACATGGTCCTTGGGGGTTAAGTTCCCTAATACTTGATAAACATGAGTTTGCAAGTGGTGTATGTGAACAATTTTAAGTTTGCATATATACGTAGTCATGAAAGAGAGGTGAAAAATTTCCCGGGAAATACCTTCTTCAGTGACAGGAGAGGGAGTGGATCCACAAATCACCACACGGGGGTCACATCATAGCTCTGCTGTTCCAGAAACTCCTTCCATTTGCTGGTGGACTGCATATAATATCCCCAGAAAATTCATTACATGCAAGATTTGTTAAAGGTGGGGATAAAAAATTATATAAACCCAAAGAATTTGCTTATAGGTCATGGAAAATTAGAGACCTGCATAATGCTCCCTTAGCTATGACAGAATAAAAAGAAATCCCACAAATTGTTTTAAAACCAGCAACAAGTGCATGTGCATTTATTTTAAACATTTTTATGTTGACCTTGCCATCTGCTTCATTCTACATATGGGGTCTTGTGGGTCTTGAAATCAGCATGATTTTCTTTCCAATAGCCAGCACCTCTCTGGAAAGAGGGACTCCTTTTGTTTTTGTCAGTTCTTGGGCTGCTGCCCTTCTAGACAAAACCAGTCCAATAGTCTCAGCAGGAAATCACAACCAGTGCTGTCGGAGCCAGTTGGTCTCCTATTATCCTATTCCTGTGGAATGGCTTATCTTGAGTCATTGTTTCCTTACAGCCTCTTTTTAGACTTAATCAATGTACTCATACAGTGACTACCCTGTAATAAGGTCATCAGTGTTTTTATACATTTTTATGGCCCAGTCAACATCCTTCACAATAGTTAACTTGAGAGATTTCTGTCATTATAGAGATGGGCCTTAGGCCCATAGATTCTTGGCTGAACTAAAAAATATCTTTTAGGAAGACACCCAAAGCTTAAATAATTTCTGGAAAATATGATCAAATACTTCATAAAAACAAATGTGTAATGAGGCAAAGAAATATAACCAGAAGATGAAAGACTGGGCAACTTTTCTTCTTCAAGAGATGGGAATGTGATATTTGAGACAATAAATAATATTAGAAAACAATTTCAACAACAAAGTAATAAAAAGGATCAGGAAGAATACCCTGGAGATCATCTTCACTGAATCTGGTTTCAACATCAATTCTTGAGTGCACTAATATTACTCACTCCTGTCCTAAAAGTGCCCCTTCCAAATAAGACACAGCTCTGTGCAGCCCCATTAATCCTCCACATCCCCTCTCTGATGATTAGGTGGCTTAAAGAAGTTTATTTAGTCTCTCTAGTTTTCAGGATGAAAGGCTGTTTCCTCAAATACTCAACAGAAGGTTGAAGCTTCATTCCATATACTAGACTGGAAGATCCTTTGCCAAGGACCCCCTCGGAATACAACCATCAGTGCACAGTGCACTGGGAAGTGCTAAAATGAGAAGAGACAGGATGACACTGCTTATAATCACACTTTGGTTTAGGTCACAGTCTGTTGTTCCTGCAATACAGGTCTCCAAGATAACAAAAGTAAAAAGAGAGGGAGGAAGGCAAACCACAGCAACCTTCTGTTTCACTTGCCACCTTCACCCAAAGTAAAGGAATGAATGAGAATCCATCCTCAGGCATGGCTAAATGTACTAAGTGGCAGAGCTAGTTAATATTTCAGTAAAATTAAGGTAATATTCATGCAACAGCCAAAGAAGTTCTCAGAGGTCTGTCACAGATAGGAAATACTCTTTATTCAGGCTTCTGGAGCATCTATCTCCTGAGATGCCTAACCTATCTAAAATTGCCAGATCTCCACATCATGAGAAGAAAACTTCCAAAAGGCTTTTTCATCCCTTTTTGTAATTTACAATTAAAGGGATTATCAACAGGAACACTAACAAGAAGTTGTATTGAAGTTACTATTGAGAACAAGTGATAAAAATAATAGCATTTTGGCTTAAATGTGAAGAATTCAAAGCTAAACTCCAGGATTTGCATCAGGTGGATGTAGAGCTCTGACATGAGTCCTTTATCTTGTCTGGAGGTCCCCGGGCAGAGGAAGGAGAATCGCTTTCCCTGGTACACGTGAATTTCTGCATGGGCAAACCTGGGCCACACCCAGCAGGCTGGGTCCAACAAGGAGCTCTCTCATTCCTTGCACAGCAGCAAAAGTTTTACCTTGGTGATGAGCTCTGCAGTGGCATTTTCAAGTGAAGGCAAGAGCATCAAGCTTTCACTGGCTGCATCAGCACGTGCAGCTCTGGTACACACAGAAATAGAAACTTGCTTTTGGCATGATTTTAACCATGCCTTCTTCTGTGAGCAAGTAAGGACCAATAAAGACAATTCTACTGTTCTGTGAGGACATGCTGATACTCCATGCACCTTTTAAGCTTTTATTTCTGTAATTCACCTTCTCCCCAAGTCAATAGGGTAACAAAATACATTAATATAACTGGCAGGATTGCAAATTGACTGGACTTAAAAAAGGGTATTTACAGTGTTTATGATACAAAGTATGTATGTGGAGCCATATCCAGAAAAAGTGCACTGTGATTACTGTCATTTTTACAATTTAAATTTTGCCCAATAAATATCATAGAGGACAAGTATGGGAATTTATTCAAGAACACTGCCATGTTCATTATTTACAACTGCGATTTTTTTGAATGTTCATTGTGACTGAATCCCTGCTTGCCTCTGTAACTCTCTAATTTTCTAATTTTTGTTCCTAGCTTTTGAAGCTTTTAATGGCAGATAAAAATACATGAAATTACTGTGATCATTACAAGCTTATATATGCAGGGAGAGCACTCCATGTAGGAGTATTTTTGGTATTTAAGTCTAAAAAATGTGGAAGAGAAGTAAAGGGAAATGGAAAATTTAGAGAAAAAACTGTGAATGAAAAAGAGTTCTGTGAGAGCTGCTGATTAGATAATTGAGTTTCCTGATTATCCAACGAGGAAAGAAGATAACTAAGATAAAAGCTCATAATATTTTTAGTGGTAAAGTGAAATCTGTAAGGTGACAAATGTCAAATGAAAAATAAGATGATAGTAGAAACAGAAATTATGACTGGCAGAGCAATGAATGTTAAGAAGAAATTTGAATATATTAGTCATTAATTCTTGTAATAGGGAGGTGGTTAATGCAGGAATGTTTATGGGGAAAAGACAGAAGTATGACATTAATATTTCTGTTCTGCATTTGAAAAGAAACAGAACAAGATGGTCATATGAGAAAAGTAAGCTTGTAACCACTTTGCTAAGCAGTATTCAGTGAGAGAGAAACTAGAAAAAAATCATTAGTCCTGAACATCTTGAATGCTAAAGTTCTGCATTTTTTTGCTGGGGATCTTTAGTCCAGAGGAATAAAATTTTAATAATACTTTGAATACCAGCAGGAATCCAAACGGTGTGCAGGATTCAGGGAAGGTAGGGGGGATAGCCCACTGGACTACAGCAGGCTTCTGTTAATACCCCCCAAACTAAATGGAAAAATTAATATGGTATTGCCTCAACTGTAGGTATTCAAGGTCAGTGATATAATTATTGTGTGCTGCAGGAATTAAGTTCATTTGTAGGAAATCAGTTCATTTAAACAAGCCCCACATGGCTGATGCCTGTTTACAAGGGTGTTTTTATGCATGCAGATCATCTGCTGGCATATGTTAGAGGTCGAGGAGGTGAAAAGAACAATATTCACTTATGCTAAGTGATGATTAAGCCCAGTTCTGAGCTGGGCTTTTCATGCTTTAAAGGCACTAGTTAAGCACTTCCTTCAGACACATGTTCTCTGCTTTCCACAGATTTTTGGGAGCTACTCATGTAAAAGGACAGCAAAATTTGTTTCCCTGCTTGTCCTGGCCAAGATATGGTCTGCAGCAGAGACAGAGAGAGCACCATGCACTCAGTGACAGATGCTTTTCAGCTTCATAAAGCCTCGTCTAAGTGCTCGTGCATGTCTCTACCGAGGGCTGCTCTGGGTGAGGTCTGGATGATTTGAGATGTCCTGCCACCTGTGTGAGGGGTGGCATCAGCTCTGCATTTCAGAAGCCTCCTGGATGAGAAGCTAATCAAATGTGCAGTATACTGCTGTGTGAAATCCCCCACACAAAGTCCCTGGGGAAGTTCTCAGGACCACCTTCTAGAATTACTGGGTTTGGTCAGGCTGGGTTGGGTTTGGTTCTTTGTTTTGTTTTTTGTTTCCTTTTTCCATTTCTGCTCCACTGTATGAACATCTGGGCAAAAAGTCATTGTCACAGTGTACTGAGATGCAACTGGACTATAAATAAATACTGAACCCCTTGTTTACAGACACAATGAAATTGTGGGAGTTGACACTACCCCACCTGACAGGTCAGCACGAATCAGTCCATTATAATGTAAAAGACACACATTTTAGATGGCAGTGATATTTTGTGGCCTCATACACCAAGTTTAAAACTTCAGAGGTGACACAGAGAGAATACTATCATCATTTAAAAAAAAATCTCTCCAAGAACTCGTGGTCTATGTCAACTCCAATTACCCTCTGGGCATAACTATATGCACAAGGTTTATCACAGCCAGAAACTTCAGCCAAAAGTCCTTTCCAAAACTGTGGATAATGCAATTTCTGCCAACTATAAGTAAAGACTCTGAAAATACAAACTGCTACAAGGCAGTTATCCTGCAACCACAGTCCTCTCAGTTAAGAGGCCTGAATTGGTTGGTTGCAGCATTTAAAATGTTGATAGGGCTGCTCTTTAGGCTCATGTAGTTTTTAAGAAGTCATTTGCTATCATGTGCTACAAAGTCAAAGCATCTCAGAAAAAGTATCTGTAGTTGAAAATCCACTTAAGAATAACACAGGCTTTACTGACAGCCAGAAACGTTCTGACATTGGTGCACTCAAGATTGCATTCACATTTTATAATTGGAACAAGGAAAAATTGCCTCTTTTCCTCGTGGCTGTGGCAAAGTGCCATTTTATCCTGCAGCCGTAGTGAATGCAAGCATCCTTTGGTCTGATTCAACATCAAACTCTTGGTAAGCAACCCTGACTCAGTATTATAGAAACAAGTCTGTATCTAAAGGTACTATGGTCTACTCTGAAATGCATTTACAGCTCCAAGTTGCAAAGATGTCTAATGTTCAAAGTAGAAGGAAGAAAGTCTCTTCAGTTTGTGCAGGGAGGTCAAATTTCAACTTATACCTGTAGCTCAGAGAAGTAAGACAATATTACTACATCAGAATAAAGAGGTACCAGTTGAAACTCAAATTCTGTTTTCTGCTTATCTGCCAAGTCTCCAGAGATGAGTAGATATAATTGCCTACAAAATTAAATCCATCACCTATTCAAAAGTTATACATCCATTTACATAGTCCAAAAGCATCATGTCTGAGCCATCTGTTTTAAACTCCCTTTTACTAAGAGTTTTTGAATTCTTACCATGAGTATTGATATTAGAAGTACCACCTTACAGTCTTTTTTGAAGTACAAGTGTTTCCTACAACTTTCCATATTGTCTTGATTTTTTTCTACTGGATTTCAACAGCCTCACTCAAATGGACAGACTTATAAATTTGACCTTTATTATTCCAGCTTCAGTTTTCTAGGTCTCAAATTCCAAGTGAAGATATTACAATTAGCAAACTGTACATAATAAGTAATTATTCCTTTACATGAGCAAATTCTATTCCTTATATCAAGATTGGCTTAGCTTTCCAATTTATCACCCCTATAACTTGAAAAAAGTTAATTTTCTTTCTTTTTTTCTTTTTCCCAGGAGGTTCACCAAGACTAATCACCTTTACAAACACTGCTGGTTTTATTTTCCTCATCAAGAAATTCCAACTCTGTTCTAGTTACTTTGATTTTGCAGACTGGATTCTATAATGTGTCATCATGTGTGTGTTCTCATGTCCTGTCCACCACTCCAAATTTTATCTTCTTCCCGTTAACATTCTGAGTTTTCTTATAACTTTCATATTGAACTTCTCCTTTTCAAAGTCTCTACATTTGTCTGTGCCAGTAATCACAGAATAAAGTCAGAAAATTTTTGGCATGAACTAGAGGAGAGCATGAGCTTATTTGTCTCCCTTACTTGCTTCTCTATTAGATATGAAGATGACATTAGAAAACAAGTTCTTCACCCTATGATAACTTGTTTCTAGACCCCAGGAAGGAAACACAGAAAAGGAGCACAGTGACATTTAGCTGGAAAATGGGCTGTTGTCAGGGTTGTGCTCTAAGGAGCCTCTTCGTACTCCTGGGTCAGCACTCTGGTGTCAGGGACCACACAAGGAAATTTATAGATCACGTGCAATGAATTCCTGGAACCTCGTGCCAAAAAGTATTAAAAAATTGACATAAACAGTAGCATACAACAATGAGTAACTGGAACCTTTATGCTGATGAAAGAGAAAGGCAACAATTTCCTACTTGGAGTTAGAAACACTTCTTAAGGACTTTTATTCTCTTTCTACTCCGACTTTGCAAGAAAACTACCCCTAAGTACCCCAGAGATGGCAATGTTGTCAGAAACAGTATACCTTCAGTAAAGATTTTTTTAAAGTTGCCTGCAAGTTGTGGTCCTTATTTGCAGAAAACATATATATTTTCTACAAGCAAGCCAGCTTTCTCTCCACAATTACACCCTTTTCACTGCCAAGGAGAAAATTAAGCTGCTAACAGTCTGACTGGGGAGACCACAGAGCTTTTTGACTCTCATCTTCCTATTTCTTCTGATCAGATTTGGCAGCTGGGGATGAATTGCATTAAACTTTGCCTTCATCTGCTGACCCAAATGGTTTACTAAGAGAGAATAACTTCATCAGGGTGTATAAAGAGCGACTGATATAGACAACACCCCCAGGTCTGACCAAAGGTTCTGTCAGTGATGTTTGTGGGATCCCTGGCTAGAAGGGGAATGATCAACAGCTCATTTCATTGAGCATTCAGAACCACCAACACAAACCCACTCTAACTTCTGCTTGCTTAGGGGAGATAAATCTGCTACATTTGCTAAATCCTCCTAGATGTTGACTGAAATACTTCTTACCAAGGTCTGGTCCAATGAAAAGCACACTGCAGCCATCTCCACAATATTCAGCCCCCACCTGAGATGAGAGGGCTCTCTGTGCCCTCTTGCTGAGGCCAGAAGACTCTGGCATCTTGTCTGCAGCCTTCAATTTGTTCTCACCGATTCCAGTGCCACTGTATCCTTTTGTACCCATCCTAAGGGTACCAAATGCTACCTGAAGGAGCCCTAAGGCTACTTGATGTAAGGAAAAGACAAGAGCATGTGTTACCAAGGAGAATTGCTGGTTATTTCTATGTCCACTGCTGCTTCAATATAGATAATGACAACAGGAGTCACAGGCGACAAAGCTGGTGATGCTCACCCCAGCAAGAGTCCAGCCCCTCAAAGCCTGAGGAACACAAACTCCTTTTGACACAGATAGAGGTGCAATACCAGCAGAACCACGCATTACCCCATATACTCCAGTCAGGATTTCATTAGAGCCCAAGAGGTGATGCCCTCACTGTCACACACAGAATTTGTGATTGTCTGAAGGCAGCAAGGCCCAGAATAGCTCCTTTTCATGAGCCATGCCTCATTTATGTTGCACCTACATTTTTGCTCACTTCAAAAAAGGAGTCTTGGAAATTAATCAAGCTCTTAAAACAGGCTGGATAATATGCTTAAGGCAAATCCACTGAGCAGACAGTGTTCTTTCTTATCTTCTCTCTTTGTACATACACACTGTCCTTCCCTCCTTATAGTGACACAGGTCATAATCAATCCCCTTCTTCTTTTCATGTAGTTTAATACACAACTTCTCTAAAAGTAAGCCTTTCTAGCTTGCACACTCAGCTAAATGTTCCCTTCCCAGTCTTCAAACTCACTGCTGCATTTGGGCTTCATTTAATCCAGTGCTTGAAGTGTCACTGCTAATACAATCTCTGCACTTTTCTTTGCTAGGTTTGCCTGTATATCAAAATAAGGATCTTGTCGTTGTCATTAAGGCTTTCCTTTGTTTATTTTTACCCTACATTTCTGATCTGGGTGTGGATGTTATTTTCCTTTCTGTAACCCAGATTACCTTCTCTCCCCGTGTCCTTCTGCAGCGGGGAGCGCTCTTTGATGGAGTCTGAATTTTCACATCTGCCTTAGTGCTCCCCTTTACTGGGACCTTGTGAGTCTAAACATAGCTAGCTTATGATGTCTAAACATATAAGAAGTTGTGACTCTAGAAGAAAACACTAAGAATGTGTAAGAAATAGGTAACAAAGTGCTGATCATTCTTCAGGAAATCCATATCCCAGTGTACTAGATCTTCAGCCTCATCGTTGTTTGGAGAGCCATACTCTGAAAGGTACAAAGAGCAGTAAACCCTGCTACTTCCTAATAGTGTTAATCTCCTTTACCAGTAAATACTTTTCAAAGTTAAACCACTCATATAACCATCTCATTTCCTTCCCACCTTGAAAAAATATGTTCGGAAGTCAAAACAAGAAGTTATGAGAATATAGAATCCACTTGCATATTCAAATATCCACTTGTGGTGTGACATAAGCATAAATTATATAATGCTGCTGAGAGGTATTTGAAAATATGAATATTAATCCTTTACATCCCATGATGTAAGGTCCACTCTCAGATTAACTAATATCAAGTAATCACAATTTTCTGAATACCCTGATTACATCTGGAAAGATTTATAGGACATTATCAAATAATAAGCAATTCTCACATCATTATGTGTGCCAACTAAGTCACTCCCATCATAGGAAAGTAAAAATACCTATAGATGGTGCAAGTTAGCTTTGCATGGAGGATATGGATTTGGAGAAGTAACTATTTACATTAAGCAAAATTGGTTGGCAAGAAACTTCTTAGAGTTCTTAAGACCAGTCTTAAACTTACACTTACTAGTTTCTATTAACCTGTCTACCAGTGTCTTTCTGTAAAGAAATGGTAAAAATTTTCTAACAGTAATAGAGTTTCTACTGAAATTTTATTTTCCTCTGAGGAAATTAAATGGTTGTCACATCCCATAGTAAAAAAAAAATAAAATTAAAAATTGCAATTGACTGCTTCATGTTGTTTTGTTTTCACACTTTGCAGTGTTTTGGCTTCTAAAAAGATGTAGAATTTCCAGACTATATAATTTTGGATGCTAAATGTGCTTTGTCCCACATGCTTGTAATCTGAACACATTTGAGATAATTTCTCTGGACACAAGGATTCACTCTTGGTTTTCAGGCTATGGTGTGCTGTCCATTCTTGAAAGAGAATTCCCCAGGGTGACTGGTGAGGTTAAAATAATTTAGAGCCTTTTTTGCCAGAGAAGAAATTCTACTTTCCATCTAGTTTAACATTCTAATAGTTATCTTTGGGGGCTTGATTCAAACTTGTTGAAGTCCATTAGGCTCTTTCCACTGCTCACAGAGCCAATAGCATCAAATTTTCATTTGGCTTTGGTCACTACTGCCTGATTTTCAATATATTTTCTTTATCATTATACTCACAGCTAGTTTTATTTAGATCAGAACTGTTGATACTGGGATAATTTAGATTTTTTTTTTTGTTAGCCTGCACAGCCATTGCTCCCCATAATTAATGCAGTATATCTGAGAGGTGTTCCAGACAGACCTATGTGAAGGCAGTCTAGTCCATGTACAAAGAGGTATCTTGCCGTTTTACAAGAAGAGCTTTCTTTCTTTCTTGACTTTGCTATGAGGTCGATAATTTTCCGTAAGTTTATGTGAGGAAAAAGTTTGTTGAAACGATATCCAGGGCCTCTTTTTAACAATAATTTTCCTTTGCTATATCTTGCCAAGATTATTTAAGCCTCCCAGTGCATATTTATGGGAAGCCTGGACAATGATGGAAGGAGGATTCATTTTTTTGAGATCTCGTTCAAGAGTCTCAGTATTTCACTGCTTTATTAAAAAGGAGAATTTTTACCCTGCTGTAGCTTTCGGATTCCTGTGAGAAATCTGTTTTCACAGGTTACTCCAAGGTCCATAGTACTCATATTTACATCCAACAGGCAGTCATGGCACATGCCTTTGCAGTGGTGGATACACTCCAGACCCTTTGCCACCTGTTGGCCCCTCACCTGAGCCCTGCCAGGCTCTGGAGGAGCTTTGTGCTCCCTGTACCAGGGATAAGATTTCAAACCACTGCTGTTAAGCAAATGCAGATCTCTGCCAAGACAGGCTTGGCTAATGCTGCCTTCAGATGGAACGAGTAGAATGTTTACTGGAGGCTATGACATGGCTTTGACTCACCTTTGCCTTCAAGGTAGTCCAGTTTTAAGTGCCGTGGATTTCACTGACAGTTGATTTTCTTTGTTGCTGGTCACCTGCTGTTCTTCTTGTATGAAGTATGGAACAAAGAAAGGAAAAGACATGCAAAAGTCAAGACCAGTCATTTTGTCTGTTGTCTAGGCAGAAAGATCTCACCAAGAGAGGGCTACAAACTTACTTGCAAGATTTTGGCATGTGCTTAAAGCATTTCTGCTCATATAACACCAATAACAGAACAGAATATGCCCAGGGATATGCCCTGGGACACTGAAAGAGTCTCACCCTCCCCAGTTCTGGTACACATCTTCTGTACACTGACATGCTCCATGGTGTTTTCCAGCCACATAACAAATTACAGGCTCTGGAACTGGCTCAAGCAAGACAGTGGGAAAGAGGTTGGTGCTGGAGAGAACTGGACTCTGAATCCTGGAAACTGAGAATCAGTATTTTTGAGCAGAATACCTCCTTAGATGGGTGAGTCCTGCTCCTACTCAAAATTCACTCAGGAGAAGCTGTGGGGAGGCCCCCACTGGCATGACACTTCACATAGGCTGTGCTCCTTTTGGGATTTCCCAGCAAAGGTCCATTTCATCAGACAGATGCCAGTACAGGCATCATTCTTCATTTCCTACAAAGAAACTTGCAAGAGGTGAAGCTTTGAGAATAGCCCTCTCCCTTTTCCAAACTGCATTCCCATCAGAAAACTTGGAGAAGTTATAATAGGAAAAAATTTGTCTTTTTTTTTTTCTTTAGTTGTGTGTTCTTGAACTGTTCTGAAGGGTTTATAAACCAGGGCATGCAGCTGTGCAATGAATAATCTGCATACTTACTTGTTCCCTGACTACAGGCCAGAGGCTTCTCTGTGACAACATATGAGTTCTGACTGGGCACCAGGTCTGAAAAATATATGTACGCATTGTCATTGCACATCTGGAATTTAGAACTGCTAATGGATATGCTGTGATAGAAAAGAAAAGTGTCTGGCCAATAAACTTGGTTTATATATTTATTTTAAAAAGCATTACCACATTTCTGGCTAGTAGCCTCTCATCCTCTAGACTTTACACCAGTGCATCTGGAATGCTAAGCAGCTCTTTCAGGGATGCAGCCATATCCCAAAAGGCACTCTTTTTATTTGAAATAACTTTGAAAACTAATTAAAAAGGAGGAAGGCTTACATACCTAGCCTTGTGTATCAGCTCCTACAATCTCAGAAACCACAGGTGAAAATTCTCTCTCAGACTCTCTGTCAACCTACTTTTATTTTGCAGGGTGCTGCTATGAACACGTGCAGCTGTCTTTGAATAAGGTATTTTGATCTCATTATGTGTGCAACTCAAAAGAGCAATTGTGAGAAGCTTTTTTTCAGGACTAGCAGGGGAAGTCTGACCATTTCAAGTTCCTACATGTCGCTCTGACCTCCCCTGTCACCGTAGCCATCGAACCCGTGGGCAGAGCAGGTGCCAGAGCCCCTGTGGTGCCGCTCACCTTCTGTAGGGGCAGGAATGCCCTGTTTGTCAACTCAGCATCTCTCCAGTGCTGGGAAATAGTAAAAGAAAGAATCAGAGACCAGCAAAGAGAGAAAACTGCAAGACCACTGCCTGTCCAGGCATGCTTATAGGGAGCCACCAGAAAATTACCTTCTGTGGTGATGCATGAAATGTATTTCAGCCAACTGAAAGGCAAGTTTTGTTTACAGGCCACCTTTACAGCTCTGAAGCTCTGGCAGGGACAGTGTTTCATGTCTTGATGCAGAGGCAATGTGAAAAGCTTCCCCACATACAGGTTGTCTTTCATCTTACTGATGTTTGCTTCTATAAATCTCATACCTTTACGCTATGTGCTCTGGGCACAAAGTATTTTGGAGCACCAGCTCCGCAAGCTGGCAGCAGCAATAAGTGCCACGTATGTTTAGTGAGGATTTGGAGGGCTGGATTACTGAAAGCCTGGAGAACCAGAGGCCCATTTTCACTTTCTTCACTCAAGATTAGGAATTAGGCTCAAACTGTGGAACTAGGTGTTAAAGATCAGCTTTTTATGATCAGGCCACCCAGATGGCTTAATGGCAGCTGTTTCGATGTCCACGTGATGGCATTGCAGGTACATAGAGGATATGAGAAAAACAATTCATGATCCCCTTTCCCATCCGTCTTCCACCCAAGCTCCCATGATTGGCTTCATCAACAAAACCAGAACCAGCCCAGTCAGTGCTTTATAAAGCTTTATTGCAAGATGTGTTTACATAACGCTGTAGAGGTGAGCTTTTTAACTACTTATATCAAGAAATTTTGGACACTGGTCTGCGGTCAGTTTTCCATATTGACCCTGCATGGCACAGAAAAAAACCCCAAACCAATAGGGTGTGAGATTGGATCTTTCCAGACAGTAAAGTGGGAAGGGGGGGGAGAAGAGGCAGATAAAAACAAAATCCCCCCTAGTTCATACTAAAAGTGACACAACTTCTGAAGGATCAATACAAATGGCAGGTGAGCTTTGTGTGTAATAAAATCTTAAAAGAGTAATTTAAGTTCTTTATGAAATAAAACAGAAACAAAAATGCATTTTCATGGACAATTAAATTTAACATAGAATGAATTCACCTAAAATGAGGAAACAACAAACAAAACCAAAAACTCAACCAAAAGGACCTGTAGATAATATCTCTGACCATGCATGGCTTGTTTTTTAAATTACAATTCACAGAATAACACTGCTGGAGGGCCTATTTTACACTATGCTACACAGAACATGGAAAAACATGAGTAGTGACATTTACACAATTTTACAGTATTTCTCCTTCGTCTAAGAAACACGTCCTTTTCTACTTTACATTTTTTTACAATTCCCAGCTCACAAAAAAAGGACACTATATGCGCAAAGACAGTCTTTAAAAAGGAGAAATGCATCCAATGCTACAAATAAACCTTTTCTTTCACAGAAGCCTCTGTATTAGATAGTGATTAAACAAAATATATCTCTATCTGCCACTCAATGTGAAATGGACTAATTAGAAATATTTTTCTTTTTTTTGGCATAAACATCAAACTATACATCTCTGAAACTCCTTGCATTTCTTGCTATGTAACTATTAAACTGCTTGCCAAAGACTTCTTGGGGTCACATCTGAAATGCCACTTGAGCCAGCTGCTGCTCCAGTTGAAGCAAAGGAATGTAGGCCCTTACATGCTGTTCAAGTGTTTGTGAATGATTTTCACTGGTTGCCTACAACCAAACATTTTCTCTGTCAAAAACACTTCAGTTTATTTTCTTTCAGAGCCCCTAAGTACCTGGCAGTTTTTCCTCCACAGGAACATCAGCAGTGGTAGCCCTCCCAGCTTAGACAAGTGTTTCTCGCGTCCTGCTGCCAAAAGCACAGAGCTGCCATCCGACTGTGTCCCAGGGTCAGGCTCCCCACCAGTGCACACAGCCTGCCTTGAAGGTAATGGGAGGACTGGGATATGTGCAGTGAGCTACAGAGTGAAAAGCAGAGAGGAATATGTTCCTGCTTCTCCCTAACACCACATCCCTGTGCATCCTTTGGATAGAGGCAGGCAGTGCATGTGCCTGAGCTGCAGTGGAAGGATGAAGGATGAAGGATGTGAAACTGGTGGCTGCCACCTTGTTCCCATTTCACCTCTGTGAAATCAAAGCAGTGCAATAACCACAGCTGCACAGTGAAGCTGAACCCAGACCACTGCCATCAGCCACATGGTTTCCAAAGCATTTCAGACAGCCTCTGCTGTTGTTACATCCCCAGAGAGGCTGCTGCAGGGCAGGTGCCTGAGAAAAGGAACCATTTACTGCACCTACAGTGGCATCGTGCCCCTTGGGGTTGCAGTGGTTGTTGAAGTCCTCAAATGTAACATCTCAATAGCTTTTAGTGTTGGCCAGGGTACATTTAGAGCAGAGAACATCAGTGATTTAAGGTGCTGTCCTGCTGAACCTTACAGGAGGTCCTTGCTGTTCACTCACATCAAGACTCTGACTCCAAATTTCTGTTCAATTAGGACATTAACTCTTATCTTGATATTCACATGTGCTTATCTATTACGCTAAAGCCAAAGTCTTGTCTATCTACAAAACTGATGCCTTACTTTGCTGACAGAATCAACCACTGCAGAGATTTATTAAAAAAGGGTGTCAAAAGAGAAAAAGAAATGTATTTTTAAAACCATGTTTGACACTTCTTCCAGTATTTGAGGGAGAAAGAAAGACCCTCATTAAACCACCATTTTTTTGGTTGATTTTGGACTATGGACAAGGAGCTATCTATCAAACAGAAAGGTCACACAAAGCAGCCAAGGGGCTATAAAACATCTGGAATCCATGAGCCTGGTGTCTGGCCTGACTGACAAGTGAAGAGTGATGAATTTAACTTTCGTGAGGTATCTTTTACTCTCGAGTGTGGCACACAAGCATTCCCTGGGGGTTTCTTCACTGCAGCCACACAACTGCTACTGAGCATTATCTCCACTTGGGAATGGGATTATAGAAAGGATTTGCATGCAGTCTGCTTTTAAACATCAAGTGAGATGAAAGAAAATTTGGATAGCTTCCCTTTGGAGGCTATTTCATGTGCTAAAGTTTACCTCAGCATTATCATGGCAAACAAACAGATACAATGCTCTGGGTACTGCATTTGCAGCTGACTGGTTTTATGGGAAAGGGAAGAGAGGTATTTATTCTGGCTGCAAGTGTTTAAAAGCAGCCTTCATGGATCTCTAAGTGAGAAATGGGAACATGTGTTACTACACTGTGTATCCAAGACTTTTATATTTGTCAGAAACCAATCCATATCTCACACAAAGCTTGTCCCAAAACAAGTGTTACATCTTTATGGTGGGCTCTTCCGATGATGAAAGGGCAGGCAGCAGCTCAAAACCTGAAGGTTACAGCCTCATAAGACAGACAGAGAGAGGCACACAGATATAATGAATTCCTCCAATTCCTCCATTTCAATCCACTAGTTAGATGAAGGGGAACAAAAGTTATTGCCACAGTCAGGACATGCTGGCAGACTCTGGAGGAAATACTGCCACCTTACAGATTAGTCAGTCATTTTTATCAGGAACCAAAATGGAAATCTCTCCCATAGTTACTGCACTACACTGTGTCTGATGATCTTGTTGCAATGAGCACTGAATTTATCTGACTGTACACTACTGCACAAACAAGACCAAGTTACTCTTCAGAGAAGTTGGTATCAGTTTTACAGATAGAGAGCACAAACAGAAAAGCAAATTCCATGGAAAAACAAAAAAGGAAGAATAGGCTTCACATGTAAGACACTTGCATACAGAGAATCTGAAAGAAACCACCTTGTTTTTCCACTGAACTGACTCTAACCTATATTATTCCCCACATTTAATGTTCTCCTTGGTAAGGAACATATAAGTTTTGCACAACTTGGAAAATACATATGCCCACCTATTAGTAATTCATCAGCTATGTTATGTTTCAGAGACAGATGCTGTACTATGTTTAAATGACACACAAATTTGTTCCCTATCAGCAAGTGGCCACCAACAGCCAAGTGGTCACCAACTTTGCACATTCCACATATTTTAATTAAAATATTAGTATTTAAAGATTTGTTTGATTTTTCTCCCTCCAATTAAATATAGGATCTCTGTCAGCATAAATGCACTTTGTTGCATTTTTGCTTTTTTTATCACTTAGCAAGTAGCACAGTTAGACATGACCATTACATTCAGGGTGTCTTCCCCTTGTTTCAGACTTCAAACACCTCCACGAACCCCCATTACCTTCAGTTCTTTGTTCTAAGCATCCTTAAGTAAGATTTTAAAAGTCCATAACGGTGAGCAGCACATAAAGATCCACTTTAAAATCCAGATGCTCGTAGGTCTTGCATATTTTACAGTGAAGTTAGTTATATGTCACTTCTGTTTCCTAACCAGCTTCTTCCTTTCCACAGCCTTCAAATACACAACGTATTGATCACCCAAACACTGCCTTCTGTCTACTTGTAAAATTGGCTTTTTAACAAATTGAGGGGAAAACCACATCAAACTCAAGGCTATTCCTAAGAACCATTGCTCATTAGTGACTTTTTATTCCACGGGAGATCCAAGGCATCGGCAGATAAAGAATGAAATGTTACAATCAATAGGGTGGACAGCATAGATAGGATGTTCAGCCACAGGTCTCACTGCAGCGTTGTCAGCTACCTGGCTGTGTCATTACTTGGATGCTGTGCTCAATGTGATGTGATGGATGACCAAGGTTTCAAAGGTTTATTGTGTTTGGTTCAACTCTCCTGAACCATCTTCAGCAATTACCCTGTCCTTAAAGAGAGCAGAGTAGAACAACCTGAAGTATCTGACCTAGCCTGGGTGCCAGCAGCAACATAGCTATGGCATTAGGACCCCAGCATAGACTATTATTTAACTCTATTTTCCAGCTATGCTTTGCAGCCACAATCAAACCCTGTTACCATGACTAAACTGCTGCAGTTCCTCAGTTAACGAGCTTGAAGAAAGTGCCAGCTGCTACTGCTGTGCAGACATACCCTTAATCTTAGAGGCTAAGGCAATGGAAAGAGACAATCTTGTGCATCCTTGAGGATCAACTGGCCATATACAGACTTTGGCTTAAAAAGTTCCCTTTTATGTTATTGTTGTTTGCAGTTCTCTTCAAAATACTTCAGCACAGGCTGAGGTGACTGTGTTCAATTCATCTTCACTGCTGTATATGTCCTCCACTTAAAGGCAGATGAGTTGACTAAAGGTTCTTCAAACATGCTGAGGGCAGTTATAAAAGTCAGTTATAAAACAGTGAGATAAGAGCAAATATATTGGAGTTGTTTACTGTGGTGCCCACTCCACTTGTATCAAGGATAATCACAAAAAACTGGTGAAGAACAGCAAAAACACAGCAGGCTTTTTAGCAGGGCTATTTCATATTTGGATTCATAAAATTGAAATAAAATCACCACCACATTATCTTGCAGCAGAGAAAAGCAGCATGAAGGGCACAGGCAAGTGAACAAAACTTCTTGATCTTAGCATCCAAATGCATTTATCAAGTATGTAAAATTGTTGACATAGATCTCTCTGAAACTGTACAAATGCAGAGTACAACCATAGCTCAGCAAGAGGGAGGAGTTGTGTTCTCTCCTCTGTGTGCATGCTGCTATGTACAGTATGAGTGTGCATTGATGCACATGAATTCAGGATCCTAAACTCTCCACTTGTACTGCAGGCCATGGCCTGCCCCACAGGGTCAATCACACTGAACAACACTGAGTTCCTGCAAAAAAGACATTCTCTTCCTCCTGTCCAGATGGAACAGTAAGGCCCCACAGTGAAAATCATGGTCCAGCTGGCTTCAGCAAAAGCATGATTTCACACCATGGCTGTATATGTACAGATACATGCACACATGTCCACACATACATTCTGTACATATACAAAGGTACACATACATTTTTGCATTCTTTGGTGGAAAAATAATAAAAAAACCCCAACAAACCACAGGGTTGCACAGACTGTGCATATTTGCTTAATGAATCTGCTTGAGGAAAATTTGGGTTGCTGTAACAGGACTTATTTTGCCTCTTTAAGGACTGTTCCTTGCAATGACAAAATGCCATACATTTACAATGACTAAAACAGGGCACAAGTAAAGCCAACATAAACACAGCTCACATAATGACAGATAACTCAGAGAGACCCCTCCTACCCACATCAACACACCATGAGAAGAAGAAGCCATGTGCTTTCACCTAGGAACATGCAAACGCTTCCTCAGTTACCATCTGGATGTCATGCTGAGCTGTGGCACATCCTTCTTCTGCCCTGGATGTGGGGTTTTGCTTTGTGTTGCTTATTAAAATTGAACTAACAGAGGACAGGATGTTGGGAGCAGCAGAGGAGGCTGGCAGTCCAATGCCACACTGAAGGGTTGCCAGCCTGTGTGCTTCAGATGAACGGCTCTTCTGATCGCCACCTCTGGGATGTCAAACCTGCATCTCAGAAGTGCTGATGAGGCCCAGTGCTTTGGCTTCTTCTGGTGTTAGCCCACTCTTTAGTGTCCTTCTCACTGCAGTCATGAATTCCAAAAGCAGGCAAAACCAAAAAACAAAAAAAAACAAACAAAACCAAAACAAAATAAAACAAAAAACAACAAAGAAAATGCAAACAATTAGAATCAATAATTACACAAGACTCTCAGCTGCAAAAACCCTGTTAAGATGCAAGCTCAGTCAAATCAAAAGTTGCTATCTACTCAGGGCCTCATGTTCAGAAACACTGAGTAATGACCTGGGGCAAATTCATAGGAGTGTCAAGTACTCAGCAACTCCAAATAGTCAGGCAAAAAGACATTTGTCTTTTGACATTTAGTCAATAAAAAGTTGTAAGGAAAAATACCCCAGCTTTTTAAGACTTTTTTTTTCTCTGAAATTGTATCAGTTGATTTTCAGTCCATAGAAAGTATCATCTGCCTTATTATTTTATAATTTCATAAGAATTTTTTAAAAGAGCTTTGGGATCTTTATAGGGATCTATTGAATTTATCACTATTAAATTCTTTGAGCCGCTTTAAATGTGTCAAACCCTCCCCCCCAAAGTTAAAAGACTATAAACATGACTATAGTTGTTTCAAATCATTAAAACTACTGTTTTCATACATGCTCCCCTTTCTTTTGTAACGTTCCCCCATCCTAGCACCGTTGTGTCATCTTTGCCATTGGCAGTCTGCAGCATTTTACCTGAATTTAAGTGATAAATCTAAGCCAAAGTCTTGTTTCTTAATTTTCCATAGAGTGTTCTGAACACTAGCCCTGACACGACTTTTAAAATTTGTGATTGCCTTTTTTATTCAGAAACAAGTGACAGTGTGACTGCACACACCGAGCATCAGTGTCCTCCTAGTTTTACTGGGCTATGATTCTCAGGTGGATGGGCTTTAATTCAAGACACAAGTGGTGTGTTCACACGTTGACGTTCCTCAAGAACAAAATGCACATTGAGAAGTTCAAGCTGCATGCAAAGCATAAACAGTGACTTAATGTTGAACAGAATATATTTAGAGCCCCGAAATAGTCAACTCTAGAGGAAACTAATCTTGGAGAAACCAATTGCAAATAGTGATCACGGAGTTCTTGCCTCATTTAGCACAATTAAGATCCTAATTTATTGAGATATTCAGTCCATGTAACTGAAACTGGGTGGTCACACTCAAGGGTTGAGCAGGAATGAGAGGAGGGAATAGACTGGAACAGAAACAAGGGGATAAGATAAAGGAAGAATATGGTGTATCTGAACACTCAATACCATGCAGGTCGAATGAATGGGATCTCTGTCTGATAGTCCAACCACTTCCACCAGTTACTGAGGTCAATCAAATGATCTGGGAATGCCATGTGTGTTGTTGCTCCCTTATCAAACCCTTACTTGAAAACTTTTTTTTCAAGGCTCACTCCTTTCTCCTAGATTATCTGTATTGTTAAACACCACCAGGGGTCTGCATGACAGCCTTTTAGGATACCCCATTTTCCCTACAATACTGATTAGCAACATCTCCCATGTTTAACAATATTTAGCTTAAACCACTACAAGGTTAAATGAAACTGATAAAGCTAAGTTTAAGAAACACTAAAAAAGTACTACCAGAAGACAAATAAACTTCAGAAAACGCTCTGGTCTCCTTGGTAAAGGATACCCAAAGGGACTTTTGAGTCCATTCTCATCACTGGCACTCTTTTTGGCTTCTCAAATTTGACATCCAAAATGTCCAAGGTGACAAATGTTAAATTTCTAGACATATGCTGTGGAATACTTTAGGCTCTTAAGATCTCAGTGAATCACCCAATGCTTATTTCTGTATCAAAATGAACTATATCAGGAGTGGAAGAACAAATCAGTGGATCACCCAGTGCTTATTTCTGTATCAAAATGAACTGTATCAGGAGTGGAAGAACAAATCCAAGAAAGCTGCAGTAGAAACATTTCTGTCATATTAAACCCAAAGATTTCCCTGTGTATTTCACCTGCTTAGCTGCCTGCACTCCTCTCCCCTGAATGCTTTTTTTATTTACCCTCTGTAACATCAACAGCCAAACATGGACTGTAGCTTGCTTGCCCACCAGACAGCAGTATCATGCTAAAAAATACAGGGGACCAAACTTTCCCAGGGTGACTGTCCAGATGACATTACATCTTCCCACTGATGCAAAAGTGAACTGGAAAACCAAATGTGGAATGAATTTCCACGTTTTAGACACTTCTGCAGAAGTGTCAAACCAAATGTGTTCATTCATGCTCTCACACATATCTCCAATTCCCTCAGACCACACTCAATCACATTTGCAAACTGAGCCCAGTAACTACTGTAAAACAAAGCTCTTTTTTCTTGTCAGACAGGAAGAGAACAAATTATTATTCCTGTTCAGAAATATTTCACAGGAACTGATGTACTCTGCTAACACTGGTTAGGTGCTGGACTAAGCTAAATTCTGTTCTTATTTATTACAAGATATATCTAGAACAACCTCCTGTAGGTCAGTGCAATTGCTACTGCACAAATAACTGAGCTGAGACTCTAACAACTGAAAGGGAAATGTGTACCTCTGTACTTCCACCAAGCAGAACACAGTTGTTTCAATTCCTCCATCAGCTTGAGTAAGAGAATTACTAGTTTACTAGGAAAAGCCAAATGGATTTACAATAACATATAGGTCTCTTTGAAGAAAACTACAGGAGTTTATATTCAGAAACCATAATTAAGAGTTAAAATATCATGGTAGAAACCATCTTCATGGAAAAGTAAGTTGTCTTCTTTACATTAAATAAGGTAAGTCTCTGAATCTCCAGATGCCTACCTATCAAACATACTAAAGTATTAGACTGAGATCCTTTTCTATTAACCCTTTTATGACTGAAGAAAAGAAATCCTGTTTGTATCAGGTGGCAAAGTGCCCTGTTCTGGGTTTGCTGTGTGATTAGCACAAGAAGTCTGGAGACCAACCCCAGACTTGTATTTTTTGTGCCACTGCAAAACAAGTAGGAATGACAATACTCAATGAATTGCTGGGACATACACAGCTGTAATTAAACAAAACATCCCTCTGCTCTAACTTAGCTCTCCTTTAATACAGAGAATGACAACTTGGGTTTAAGATATTCCAGTGACTTAGGGTATTAAAGCCAGCAGTTGGGAAAAAAAGAGCTCCAAACAATGCAAACTTTGGTGGTCATAATGAGATCATCAAGAAAATAATAAAAAGCAAAGATGTGAAGAATCTTTTCAGTGACAGAATGATTCCCATGAAAACTGATGGCTGTTGACTTGTATAAACTAAGCGTGTGGGGCCGATTACTGCAAAGTACTGTGGCTACTGGCAAGATTAAAGCTGTCTGCCATCAATAGGCAATTGCAAGGATAACAGCTGACAGAACCATGGTCCACACTCAAATGAGGGAACTCATAACCCTACAATGCAACAGGCCAGTCTGGCACGAAGCCACTTAGTGTTTGAAGTATTATGTACTTAGGGAGACGGAAGTAGTCTGATAAAGGGTGTCTTTATATAAAAATTGTATCTAATACACACAAATCACAGTACATTTCCTCACCTGAAGATAGAGTGGATGGGTGCAGCTTCCAGAGCAACACAAGTTCCAGCCCCACTATTCTCTGCACTGACTTGTTGAATATGGAGGCTTGTGGGTGATGAAACCACGAGAAAGCTGAGTTATCTACAGGAGCAATAACTGCTGTGGGAGGTGGGTGAACCTTGTCTTGACATTCTGTTAAACAGATGTCCTCAGTCATTTGTCTATTTCCTCATAAAGTGCTTGGTAGGGTTCCTCTACCTTAGGTCATGAACACATTTCGTCATCAAAACTGAATGCAGGGAGATATTTTCCTTCCATGTTTTATAGACAATGCAAAATTACATTTCTCAACCTAGATCTTCACTCTCCCTGCTTCACTGAACTTTGTCGTGTCTCTAACTGGACTAGACATAATATCTTGGCTTGTAAAACTCTTGGCCTGCTGCAGATCACATTAAACTGAGTTATGGAATGTATTTTGGAGGCAGTGACAATAAAAATAAAACTTTCAAACGACCTTTTAGGTTCTTCAAGCAATTTTTAAAACATTTGCTAAAGAAACATAACATAGAGAGAAAATAACTTTTACTCTTGTCACAAGAAAAGCCCGCTGAGATCCCATAACCAAGAAACTAAATGTTGTTTTTCTGGGGTTAGAGGGTGTGATATTCTTTGTTAATCATGAAATCTAGAACTCTATTTTATATCCTGGCAAAATGCAGTGTGTTTATGATGAACTCAATGAATTTGACTCTGCCTGTTGGGTCAAAATCTACAGATACACATAGCCCTCACACTACACTGGAAAAGTTTTAAAAAAGAGTAATTCCCTAAGCATAGCTTTGTCAGAGAATATAATTATCTAGGCTTTGGTTGTTTTTTTAAAGAGCAAATAGCACTTCTAATTTCCTCTCTCCCTACCTTTTTTTTTTTTTTAAACAGATTCAACAAACAGTAAAGATCAGCCAGACTGGCTTCATTTATTCCTACATTTGCAATGGCATTTGGCATGTGTATCTACATTTATGTGAGTCACTTGTAAGGCAGAACAGATATGACCATTCTCCTGCTCAGGCAGTCACAGAATGAGTGCCATTCCTGCTACAAAGACGTGGCAGCCACAGAACTTTCCCTCAGGCCCAGCTAGAAAGGTAATGCAGCTGCAAGTTGCTTATTTGGAACGAAGAAAATTCCCATGTGGCTGTAAATTACACAGTGAAGACAGCAGGAAGGACAAATTATAAGAGACAATGCAGGCCAGCTCCATCATCTCCTTTCATTTAATGTATCTTAGGGTTTTTTTTTCTGTTACCTATCCACATCCAGCTTGCACACTTGGTCTACATTCTCATACATTTACATTTAACACATTGTCTTGGGCTTTACTACAGCGAGTCCAGCAATGGCAATTTGCAACTCAAAAGTTCAACCCAGACACTCTTGCTCATATTTTCTTATTTTAATACTTGTCATATTTTTATACCACCGTATATAGGTTATATAGGTTCATTATGCACATATCATTGCTTAATACCAGTAGGCCTAAATGCTTAATAGAAATACTATAACAGTATGTGTAGAGATTTTCTTATGGAGACTTGTGGGTGAATTTTTGGACTATATCACACACTTCTCTGAAGAAGTAGAGACAACTGAAATGTGGTCTTTGTCTGGGTCAGCCACACAGAAAGCTCCTGGAACCAACACATTATTATGAATTATTCTGCAGCTTTGCTTTGAGTCCTGTCAACACTTCATAGATGGCAGAAGTCTTTCCTAACAAGAAATTTTGTAGTTCACAACCAACTCTGGGTATGACTTATGGTGGCTGTGACATAAAGAGGAGTCTAGCAGTGGGAAAGGGCAAACTGGCACTTCATAAGGAAAGCTAAACTTGTTTTTCATCTCCAGGTGGCTTATGTTATAGGGAACAAAAAGTAACATTGCCTTAGAGAACCTGGGCTGCATGAAGAGCATATGGGCTTTCAAAGTAATATTTAACATGTAGTTGAAACTGTTGAAGTTTCCAACTGTATGTATTTCACAGATCATCATTTCCACAGTCCCAACAGTAGAGCAGAAAAGAAGATTTAACTCCTTCTTTGAATGCCTTCTATGACAAAATCCCCTTGATATTCAGGACTTACATGAATTCAACTATAAAGAGTTACTAATAAAAGCAATCCTGCTGCCACCTCTTTCATAATTTCTCCCACTTGACTTCACCAGTCAGAAGTGATTCCACAAATAACAGGTAAAGCATCAAGTGCATAAAGCTCACCAACAACCATGTCTGCATGACTGAGTATATAGTGAGTCATGACTGAGTCACTATACACTGTTCAAGACTAGACTATACATTAACAATGCACAGGTTGGAAAAAGACAGGAGATGGGATACAAAAAGTAAACCATCTAATGTAAGTGTTTAAGGCCTGCAGCCTTTACATTTCATTTGGAATTTAAAAATGACCCACTAAGGGGGTTTATCAGGCTCTGAACACAGAGATGTCTCTTGGGGAGTGACTTGGCAGAGGACTGTGGGGAAGTTTGAGCACCTGGGCTCTGCGGAATGCAAATTAATTTTCCCCATTAGGAATACACTCTGGGGAATAAAACCGTAAAAAGCATCATATCAGGTGAAAAATAATTGTGATGAAAACAATGTTGTAATTACACTAATCAGGTGGTGTTATTCTGCCTAGAGAAAGCGAAAGCCATATATATACTTATATAAATTATTTCTTGTCCATAGTGCTGGGGCAAGATAAATCCAAAATAGCTTTTTGTGAAACGTTTTCATTCTTCTTCTAAGAGAGACTTCCCTGCAAACACTTCTGACACTCGTGTCCAAGCAAACCCCTGCCTTCCCAGCTCCTCCTGCTAATCTCCTTGGTGGCAGCAGAGGGCTCCCTTTGGCAGCTGTGGCAGAGCCACGCTCTGGAAAGCCACACAGGAGATCGGGTTTGTGGCCGCCCTTCCTTTGTAAGGCAGTGTGAAAAGCTGCCCGGTACCTCTCTGCATTCTCCCGTTCTCAGATGAAGTGCTTTCCAGAATAACGCGGTGATTTTGTCAGCCAGCAACTCACTGCTGCAGAGTTCTTACTAGGATGCTGAAAGTCATAATCTTTCAGGAAGGAAGGATGATGCAAATAAGGAATAAATTACTGACTGGAGATAAATTTGCAAGTTACTTTAATACAGAAGAGAGCAAACAAAATACTTATCAACTTTGGATTAATGGTGTGCCACTCAACTATCCATATTTTTTAAATACTTAAAATTTAGGTATCCTACTTTTGGGAATTAATCCTGTGACAAGAATTCAAAAGCCTTTACCTTTAAAATACATCAATTAAAATAAAATCAGAGGGCAACGTAGATGAATTCACTGATGCAGTGAATAGCAAACTGGTAAAAGTGAAAACAACAGTTTGTATCTCCTGTAAGATGCAAACAAATGGAGCAAAGTTATTTTTTTCCCCTACAGAACTACAGTTGAAGAAGTAGCAAAACTGTGTACTGTAATGGAAGTATTTATACAGAAAATGTCAATGCCAATATGCAGTGGGCAGGGAACAGGAACAGCTTTATTTCCTACATATAATACTGACATCACTTGCTCTGTATCAGCTGCTCATCTCCTGCCAGTTTCCTCCTCATTACCTTCAGTCTGCTCTCTCCTGAAATTAAGGAAGTGCCACTTGGCCAGGAAGAGATGGCGAGAGAGATTCCAGCACTTGTAAATCCTCGTCTAGAAGCCCATGAGGAGTTGCATTTGGTTCTCCCAGTGCTGGAGACACAGCACAAGGATGGTCTGTCTATGCTGTCAGATCCGGGGGGGACACCAGCTTCACCTGGATGGGCATTTAGTCCCATGAGGTGACAGCCACTCTAAAACCAGCTGGGACTACCCAGCATAGCAGCAGTTTTCTCCTTGTTCCTACACAACCCCTTTGTGCTTGGGTGTTGTAATGTACATGCACTTATGAATGTCTGTGTAGTGTTCATATCCCTATTCCCCCTGTGAAGTGAAATAAACAGAGATAAAAGATATTTTATAGTTTTTGTAAACATTGGATATTTAATTCTGATGTAACACATCAATGCAGCGACTTCTCACCCCTTCCTCAGTTGCTGTATTACAACAATGCTGCCCCATTCTGAGCAAATACAATCCACAGTATCTCTAATAGTGGTACAGGAATCCAACATAAAGTTAAGGAATAAACATATTGGTGCAGGTTGGGTTAATTTGACATCTGACTTCAAAAAAAAAAAAAGCTGTTTCAAGCAGAAAGTTTGAGGCTAGGAGCCCCAAAAGAAATAATTTCTATCAGAATAAAAATCATTCTAGAAATGACTCACAGATTCCTCTAAAATAGTGAGTGGAAAATGAATTTAAGCCTCTTTTACAAGCAATTTTTTAAACTAGATATTTAAACCAGCCTTTCAAAAAACGTTTTGTTTTGAAGGCTACATGACGTAGAACTGTACAGGATGATTGCAAGTTTCCTCTACAGTGCTAGGACCAGGCAAACACTCTTGAACACACCCTGAGGTATGAGAGACAGTTTGAAACTCATGGAGACTGCCAGCAAAATATATAGGTACTATACATTCGAACATGCAAAAAGTAGAATGTCTACCCCTGTCTGTCAAGATCAGATATCTTAAAAGAAAGCTATTAAAAAACCCTGTAACACACATTGTAAAGCAGAAACTGAACACTCATAAATAAATGTGTGCCAACTTAGAAATGATATTACTATCAACAATCACAATTACATATGTTATCAATTACAATGGACAAAACAGAAAATATGGAACCAGCTATTCAGCCTCAAGATTTAAATAATTTTATAACTATCAAAAGTCATGGTAAGTTCTATGGGTTATGCAGCTAATGGCTAATGGTTATGCAACATGATGGCAGGTAGGGTGTTACTTAGGCAAAGGTTGGACTTGATTAACTTAGAGGTCTTTTCCAGCCTGGATGAGTCTGTGTTTCTATGATTCTACCTCTCCTGTTTGTTCTCCTACAGCTTTTGATGTTGGCCTCTGGCACAGATGAGATATATGACTACAGAGACCTCACCCTGATCAGATACATCAATTTCTACAGCTTATTGTGGTCAACTGTACTTATTAGTAATTCATTAACTATTACTAGTAATTTAAATTTATTGGTTTTGTTTTTATTTATTGTAGATCACGGAGTTTAGTTCTCCTATTTTTGCAAAGACCTTGACATCCTAAGGATGGAAGAATGTATTACTTAAAAGGCATTTAAGACACAAGCTATCTTGGCATCTAATGGAGATAACCTTCCAGCTGCCAGAGCTCTAAGTGCTTTATCTCGCATTCTATTTTCATTCAATAATTACATTTTTATTAACCGGGTATTGACCTTTTGAAGGCTCAGTACTTTGTGTAGGAACAAACAGACTTTGATACTGAATACCATCAGTCTTACATTTTGTAAATGCAAAGAATGGTTCCTAAATGTGCATCACTAACTAGATTACTCTGCCCCATTAGATTACTCTAACTCCTGATAGGATCCAGCTACTCAAATCCTAAGTAATTAATTGCAAATTCTAAGTGAAGTTGTTTTCCTCTAAAGCATTTTATATAGTCTTTCTTCTTGCAAGGTTTTCATTTTTTTAAAAGTATAATTTCCATTAACTCCTGCTCTTAGTCAGGCTATAAATACCAGAAGAACAGTCTCCCTCCTGGTATTTTGGCACTTCTGTACATTTTCAAAGCCAGAAAAAGTAAGTGGAGAGACATGAAACTGAAAAATAATGAAAATAACAAAGAAAATATGAAAAAAAAGTTAAATAATGCACCCTATGAATGCTTAACAAAAAAACATGCACCTTTGGATTCAAATAGTGTCCCATGTAGTATTTTGTTTGATTACAAACATGTTTATTCCAAAGCAGCGCTGCATGTGGTACTAAAACTTGTCTAAATCTGGTCTCCATGCCTGGTCCTTTGGCAGAGCTCTTTCCCACATTTAAGCACCTGATGACGGCAGGCTGATTTCTATTTCACTTTTTCAGTATGAAATACCTGACCTAGCATGTTCTGCAGTTAAATTTAATCTACCAGCCCTGAGTTCATTTGTCTCAGATTCAGGTAAACTTGACTCAGTTCCTATCTCCACCTACTCAGGTGGTGCCTCAGACCCATTTCTGCATCATGATTGCAAGAATTTTTTACTCCCTGCAAGCCATTATACAAATAAATCAATAAATCCTTATGAGATGTTTCCATACCTCAAGGGTCTGTCACAGGGTGTGTTAGTAGGCTAGCACATGATTTCAAAGCTTGATAGAACAAGGCATTATCATGTCTCTCTCTTTTTTAATCATCACAAATCAGTTTGATTAAGTTACCTCACTTGAATATTAGATTAAATTGTGATTCAATTATTATGTGTTCCAAACCTTCTTCTCTAACTCAAATCTAAAGCAGATTTTCAATTTTAATAAAATCTAAGAATAACAGGAGTGTGCACACACAGAGACACTCAGAGATAAAACACTGTGTGGGAAAACAAGCCTCTCACTCTGTGCCATCCCCATGCAGTGTCTCCAGCAGCATCTGATAAAACCATCACTGTGCTACTCATCATCAAATCCCAGTCACACCTGGGCCCTACATTATAGTTCATCATCCAGGGTCAGATGAAGATCTAGCTGCAAAAACTGCTGAATAGTCAAGCAATCTTTAAAGAGCTATTTCCTTTCAAATATATAACCCTGTTTAGCTCAGCATTCACAAGTGCTGCCTTATGTATGTCGGAATTAGTGCAAATATCTTCCATATGCTTATTCATGTTTAATAATAAACTGGAGTATGACTTTTCCTGATGCTGACTCATAGGAATTGTATCATTCTCCTGAGACAGATCCATCCAGTTCAATGAGACCGACACAGAGATGGCACCTCAGCAAGAGTCTAATTCTGAGCAGACTGGTTTTCTGTTAAGGGATCAATATTTAAACAGACAGCCAGGACAAGAAAGAAAACAGTATTCCTATTTTCTATTATGGAGTTGTCGGGGAGCTCTTTAAATAAATATACTCAAGTAAAAACTGTATCTTATGGATGATACTGCTAGTCTTTATGAAATTTGGATTATCAAGTAGAGTGATTCCTAAAACTTCCTTATCCCAACTTTCCCTTGCACTCATTGTTTGTTATAGCACCCTTTGTGAAGCCTTTCCTAAACTTATAGAACCAGACAATCCTAATTATATTATCTTTATTTCATTGCTAAGTTGAACAATTCCCTATAATGTTATAGAAAACCTTCTTGCAGAAAGCTGTCCTCAAACTTCAAGAACAGAAACAGCGTATTTTCAACTTAATTTAATGCTTAATTTTTATGCTTTTAAAACATGCTGAACTGACATCTCTAGTGGCTGGGGTCTGTTTTTTACACACAGAATATAAACATAAGAGGAAAAAAGTCAGAAAAATCTTCCCATGGGAACTTGCTTTGAAGCTGTCTCTGAACAATTACCTTGAGGGGGTGACAGAGCATTTCAGTTTCTGTGGCTCATTCAATCCTGGGCTTTCTGATGAACAAATACTACTGCAATGTTATTGTCTCAGATATAATGCCACTCTAGGATATCTGGTAGGCAGGTCACTGAACGACTGTCATAAGGCAGTGACTTCCAGTTGGTTACTGTAACTCTAAATGACAAATTTTATCCTGAAGATCTTCCACAGTGTAAAGGTCTAGCACAGAATCTCTCTCTTCAGATCATCAGTTGTTATGCACTTACCATGTACCTTAGATTTCTGTAATTCACTTCAGCTCCCACTGAACAAATTCCTTCCTACTAGTCATATCTTGATTTATCAGTGACCCTTCCTATCTTCAACCAACAGACATTTCCATCTGTCTTTTGTTGGATGACTCCCTGCCTTACTCCTCCTCCCATTTTATAGTTCTGATGATTAGCCCAAGCTTTCAAACTCTTCTACATCATTATGCCCTAACCAAGCTCTCTACATACCAGATATGGTCACGCTGCTCAACAGCCACAAAAGGTAAAATGCTTCAAATGAACATGTCAAGATGTCTCATTTTCCCATTGCAACTGCTTCCTGAATTTAACATAACCTTTTCCATAAACCTATTTCTGCTTTCCCCTAGCTATAAATGACTTGAATGATTAATTTCTTTTTTTTACTTCACATTTCACTGTCTTTTTTTATGGGAAAAAAATCTCTTGCCCATGAGAACCTTCTGCTGGAACCACAGCAAATGTTTATAGTGCAACTGCATATAAATCTTTTGGGTTTCTGATTTTGCTAAAAACATGCATCTCGGTTCATGCTCACTAAAATCTTAGCTGAATGCTAAGTGAGCCTGACAAGGTTTCCAGTTGTGTACTGAAAGCAATGAGATGTATGCAACATGATGCACAGGGAAAAAAAATCACTCCTTTCAAGTGAGTTTCTCTTTGATGTCTGTGAATAGATTGAATACCAAGCTCATGGCAAAAGCCAAAAGATGTGTATGAGAGTCTGAAGATTGAAGGTGGTGAATCAAACCTATTAGATAATAGGGTCTCTTTGTTCTACAGGTAATAAATATTATAGTGCCTGCTAATCTAAATCATTGAGATATGCCTAAAAATATACTTTCTTGTATGTTTATGTGTTTCTAACTGGAATGTCTTCTTCTCATTTAACTCACATCATGCATTAGCAAGGGCTGATGTCTCTTCATTTCTTGGAGATGTCATATTATCAGTCCAGCTGAGTGTATTTTAAAGATATACTACTTCATTAATTCATCATCCAGGTATATCGACTACCTATCAGAGTGAAACAGCTCAGTTAGGATATTCTCCTTCCACACTTCTGCACAGCTAAAAGGGACACTAAACTACTGAACTTTATGTTTGTTTTGAAACTGTCTTTTAGCCCACTTAAGAGTCTCATCCAGATCTTGAAGAACAAACAAGCACAAGAGCTGAATTCTATCATGATTAATTACAATGGAAATCAGTCCCAGCCTAAACATTTACTGACTGTTTAATCCCTGTTAATGTTTTTACTGAGTATAAAAGACAGTTCAGTTGAAAAATATATAGTATTTTTATTATCATTATCCTGTTCTGTTGTTTCTGCAGCAAGTGCTTCCTTGGGAAAAAAGGTATCTGGCAAAAATTAGGAATAAGAGGTTTTGGTATACGTGTGTATGCAGACAGTGTTGCTAACAGAGGAAATATTTCAGCATGGGATAAACCATGGAAATAGGGATAAACCATGGAAATAGGGATAAACCATGGAAATAGGCAAACATACAGGAGATTTATTTGCTATGCACAAGCCAACTGCAGCAGTCAGCATGTGCAGAACACCAGAACTGTGTGGGGAAGTGGGTAGGAGCAGGTGATGCCACAAAGAGGTAAGGCACAGTGTATGACAGAAAGTAAGACAGACAATCCAGTGTCAGCTCATTTTCTTTGTTTAGAGACTGGCTCATCTGACCAGAGTGTCCACTTTTCCTCTGCTCTTGCTACATGCAGAAGTTCTGCTCTTAGCATGTTGGGGAAAGTGAATATGCTTTCAGCACAAGCTAGTTTATAGCAAATACCAAATGTCTTTGATCACCCATTATGTTAGAACAACTCCACAAAAAAGGAAATCTGTGTCATTTTTCACTCACTGTTGTTGTCTCCTCTTTGTCCTAACTTCCCAGAAATGCTAAAAAAATGGATGGAAAGGTAGTCAAAAAGCCACATATGGTTAATGATGTTAAACACTAAAATCTTACGTTCTTTGAGTAGTTATCCTTCTCATAGTATTTGTACAAGTTTCTGCACATGAGAAAAAAAACCAACAAACCCAGAAAATTCATCACCTCTTAAACATTGGATTTACTAAAGCATGAAACCAAACTCCTCATACTTGGGTGCCGCAGCTCAGCCCCAAGGCCACACTACACCATTGAAAGACCACCTTATAAATGTGCTACCTTTTCTTCCCAGTGGAAGTTAAACTCCTCTATAACCACTTTGCAGCCAAGCAGCAGTAGACATTTTGTTTTCAGGGCTGCGGAAAGATAGCACACAGCACGAGAGAGAAAGATTTTAAAAGGCGAAATATCTCAAACTACTTTTTGCTTTATGAATAAATTCAGCTACAGACACAACTATTAATCTTTATGCCAGTTCACAGTAGGTTACAGCATTTTAAGCAGTCTCCATCTGAGGTCCTGATCTGACTTCTCTAGTTATGCATAGGTACTGTCATAAAGCACCATAAACCATTCTTGCCTGTCTGCTAAGGACATTTCAAGTTCTGTAGAAGACAGAGTCACCCACTGCATACAACACTGTTTAAACTATAGCAAGAGGAACATAAGCCAATCACCATCACACACTCAAGCCACTTCCAATGCATGTCTGCCTACCAAAGGCCTGGATCCTACACCAGCATACATAAATATTTGCATGTTTGCTTATTTTGAGCAATTTAATAGCCTTATACTCACACGACTTCCTATTTGCTCGTGACCGCTTCCTCTCTCTAGGCACCGCTCGCTGGCTTGGCACTTGGGTGGCGGACTTGACAATGCGATCCATGATCTCATCCGCGGCGTCATCCGTTGCGTTTGGTGAATCGTCGTTGCCAGCATTCCATGAACCGATACGGCCTGGAAAAGCCCAGCAAGTGAATTCAGGGAAAAAAAGACAGGAAAAGCCTCTTGTGTCACTTTGGTTTTGCAACTGGGTTTTTTGGGAAATTACAGCAGGCAGCTCAGTCATCCCGACTTCAATTCAAAGAAGACTCTGCCTAATGGAGAATATTTCTAAATAATACCCCAGAGTCTTTGCTGCACCAGCAGAGAGCCGAGAGGCTCAAAAGCAATTACTATATATATAGTATACACACACACACACACACACACACACACACACACACTTTCTATTCCTTTCAGCCTCCATGTCTTGCTCTTGACCACACAACTGGCAAATGCCTGCTAGAGGCTGCCTATAAGCCAAGGATGGATAGTGTTGTGTGACCATGTTTCTCTCTGCTCCTATTACAAAGACACTAGAAGACACGGCACATGTTAGAGATTGATGGAAATCAGAAATACAGGTTCTTTGTACTGAAAGAAAGAAACAAAGAACAATTTCTGAGCATCTGTATAATAACCTAAGTGCAAAGGAGACAAGAAAAGGGCACAAGGTCTGGTTTGACATGTCTCATCCCCATCACAATGAAGAATTCACCTTCTTATTACAGAGCTGTATGTGTCCTGGCATGACTGTGTTCTGTTATGAGCTGAAAAGCTGAAAGCAATTTTGGTTAAAACCACAAACAAACAAGTGACCCATGTTTCTGAATCCAAGGCTCTGGAGCTCCTTACTCCACAGAGCATTGTGTAACACATCTTTGGGTTCTTCCACTACTGACTACTGCTCTGTGTGCGCTTTGTTTTTAAATAATTTGAAGGCTAGTGTGCAGTGCGAACACTGACAGTGAACTTTGCAGAAGAGTGGGTGTGGTACAATTGCAAGCAGCTAAGAAATCACCAACAAGGCCATGCTATGTGACATCTCTGAAGTCCATAAAGAATAGCTTTGATTAGGCCTTTACTCTGCTGCCTTGTCTCCTGGCTCTTGTCAGGAGCAGTTGTATTACAACAGTGCTCCTGACAAGCTCCTGTCTGGCTCACCCATCTTCTGCCTCTGCTGTTCTTCTGGGGAACAAGCTGACTCTCACAATCAGGACACTCTCCTCGTTAGCATTCAGTGGATTACTTCAGCTGTTCAGCTTGTTGCACTGCAGCTTGAATTATTTAATCTTCGTACTTTAGTTAGCTGACTGGCTTCTTACACTGGGGCTGTGAAACCTCTGAATTAGACAGGGTCATGATTTCAAGCCTTAATAAACTACACACACACACAGAGGTGGATGCGGTGGATGTGCTATCAGTTGTATCAAAAAGTATCAAGAAAGTGTAAGATATCCAGATATGAAGGAGAAGAAATACCAGAGCAGGAAAATGAAGCCTTGAATTTTGGTGCATCACCTTTACTCCAAAACCATCTTCCATGTATTACATGTATGGGAGTGGTGAGGGGAAGACAAAAGCAAGTATCCATTACCTTTGCAGTTTAGCAGGGAGGTGGTTAAAAGAGACATCATCTTTTTCCTACTCATTTTCCTCTCCCCAGTCATACATAAAATGCTGCAAGGTCTTTTCACTTGAATTTGAATTGCTACTTTCTACTCGGTTCTATTGAAAATAAAGGGAAAACCACATCCTGAATTCTCCAGATGGCCCATTTTGCTTTCATGATGAGAACAAGGATCGGGGTGTTAGTGGGCATTCACCATCATCATGCAGAGAGAATTGAGAATTTCTGCAGGCTTGGACTCCTGACGCCCCTACTCTGGCTGTGACCTATGTATTCAAACTTCAGGTAAATTCTTCTTCATCCCCATGCCCCAAATCACTTCTACCGTGAAAACACCACTGGGATGTTCTCCTTCCCCTTCCACCTTTTCTGCTGTGAGTGCTACCCAAGGGGGACATGACCCACGTTTGGGCCCCTGCATGGCTACCACAGCACAAGAAATGTGGCCCAGAGGGAACCCTGGCGCTTACCTCGGCTGGCCCGGCTCCGAGTGCGCACGCCGAGCGCCATGGTGCTTTCCCCGCCCACCGAGGAGGTCTTCAGCACAGCCTTCATGTTCTCGTGCTCGGCAGCGTCCTCAGCATACTGCAGGCCCTGTGGCTGGCTCTGGCAGGGCGGGGAGCTGCTGGAGAACTTGCCAGACTGCAGGAGGAAAAGGATTTGTTGTTTCAACTGAGAACAGCATGGACAATAGGCCAGAGTCTCGACTGCAAATCGCAAGGAAAAAAGTGTCCTCCCAGGCTTGGTTTGGAGTGCAGCTATTTCCAAAAGAGCCCAGCAACAGTTGTTCCTCTCCCAGAGTATTCACCCTGACCAGAAATAAACCTGAACCAGGGTGACAGAAGTCAGAGGAAAAACAGATGCATTAGCTCAAGCTTTGTAATTTTGACCTTATGGCTGAGAGTAAAAGGTACAAAGCAAAGACTTGCTTTGAAACCTTCGATCCAGACTGGGCCTGATCTGGGGTCAGGCATAATCCTGAGAGGAACAGCATGAGACCCAACAGAAGAAAGAAATTGCTTTTTTTTTTCTCTCTACAATCAATTTCAGTAGCAAGGCAAAATGGGGAGAGTGGTCTAGGAAGAGACACCTTTCCCTCTTGCCTCTCTGCCTTGCTGCACAGAAAGCTCCCAAACTGCTCTAAAACACAATTCTCTACAAGTAACAACACATTACCACTAACACTTAAAAAATCCCTGGTCCCAAAACACGCAGCCCAACTTTTTGTGGCCAAAACACAAAAATTGCAGTCAGAAGTTAGAAGAACAAACGAAACCTTACAAGAGATTGAGGAATCTGCCCTCTGGTTCCCTGTCACCACGACTGCATGAACAACAGCAGCTACACTAGCTAGGCACACACAGGGTGGTGCTGCAGCAGCCCCACCAGTTACCAAAACAACCATCTAGGAGCGGGTGGGAGCAACAGAAATGGGTACTTTCTAAGGAGAAGGTCCTGCATTGCTGGGCTGCTCTCCCTTCCCAGACTCTGCTTGCAAAGAGCTTGGGTGCTGGCGTTCGCCACTATGCTCTTATCTACAGAAAGGTCAAAGCACATTGAAAATACAGCCCTGGCTGCAGGAAATACCAACCCTGTTGACAGCAAACAGGCATCAACAGATAATAATAAACCTCAGTACTCTCAGTCATACCAGCCCAGCATCAGACACCGAAATATGTTATGTTTTTCCTTTTAATCTTTCTTACTCTGACTAATTCAACACAGATGAAAGGACAAGTGCTGCATTCTCTTCTTCCTTTGCATAATAAACAACATTAATTTTTCACTTGGTGATATCAAGCCAGTCAGTCAAAGGGATGCAAACCTGCAAAGCCCTTCTGTTAGAGAATGGTAAATTGAAACAAAAGACTGGTCCCTACTTTCAGAGCTTTGACCAAGTCCCCATGTCAAGACTGAAAATTGAAAATGTTTAATCTGGAAACCAATGATAAGATGATTCTATTTTAACATAGTGACTTTTTGGGGTAAGATAGCAAGTTAACTGAGTAGCAAAACAATAATCCATACAAGGCACTGAGCTAAATATACCAGTACGAGACCTATTTTTGATGGTGAGAAGTTTGTTTTCTTGTTAAAATATTAGCTCGCAACATTTTGATGTGAAAAGTATGCAAGTGCTAGAGTTTCACATGTGAAATTAAGAGACAGAAAAATATTAGAGAAAAACTCCTATGAAAATGCATGCCATTTTTGCATTAAGACTACTCTCTTAAAGTGGGTTGTTCAGCTAATCAATACAATCTCAAAAAAATCCCAAAGGATAAACCCTTCACATAACTGTTAGTTCCTACTCACATAGGTTAGTTACATGTCGGCATAAACAGGCAAATTCATGTAATTTTCTTTCTGTGCCCCAAGCTCTGCAGCACAAACCATCACTGGGGGCGAAGCTCTAGAGCCAAAGGTTTTATTTAATTTCCTTAATTTTCACATGTTGCCATAAACTGCTGCCCAAACCCCAGCCTGTTGAGCAAATGACCACCACTATGAAACAGTGAGCATTAAGCCACATTGTTTATGTTCAGCAAATTGAAGAAAGCTCTAATGCTGAACGAAAAATGCATTGCAAAAAAGATACTCCTCAAGTCAAGAAACCATTTTATTATGAATATAGCTAGAACACCACCTTCAGGAGCACTTTATGATAGATACATGAACTACTCCATGGCTCACCTTTATGATGACTGAAGTATCTCATTCTCAATTTATACAGCAAGGCAAATAATTATGATTTGCTTAACATCCCTATGTCCTGATGCTTTTGAACACTTTATAAAATAATACCATTACTTAATGAGTATGAAATTATCCTGGTAATTCATAGCCCAAGGTGACTTATGATCCCCATAACATTTAGATCACTGATGTTTTGGGTAATGGGGATACTTTGCAGTACATTACAGACAGAAAGGAAAAAAAATGAGGAAACTTAAAATTATTAAGACCTCAGATAAGGATATCCTTATTCAAGAGGACAGGTATGCATATGGTTAAAGCTAACTGTAAAAATGCATTCCTATGATTGAGACAAAAAGGTATGAGAAAAATGTTTGGTTCATAGTTTCAGTCGAGCAGATGGAGTTGAGCAGTCCATACTATCTGAGTTAGAAATTAGATGCCACAGCACACAGGAGACACAGGATGACATGCTTTTTCAGAGAACCATACCTCAACATCCTCTTCTTCATCCGTCTGCCACTGGAAACAAAGGACAAGGTGGAGAAGGACAAACAGCAAGATTTAGGAAAGACAGCACCATCAAACCATGACAGAGTAAGAGGTAACCATGGTACTGTTTATGCAATAGGAAGATGCAAAAATAGAAGACATATAAGGAATTCATTCCTTAGACAATCAGCTTGCTCTTTTAGTTTTGTTGTTTTTTTTTTTAGCTGACAGTATGTAGAGCAGACTGTCACTGTCAGTAGTGTATATAGAAATTTCCTTATTTTTCTTATGGAAATGGTGAACTGAAACTACCCCTAACCCATCCTGTTTCTCTCCCTTGAGTCATGCAGTTGTTTGCCCACTTTTCACCCCATGGAAACTGACAACACTAGGAAGGACTCCCTCTCCTTTTTCCAGGTCTGGGCAGCACAGGGAGGTCCTGGCTGTTGTTTCTCTCAGTGCAGAGGTCAACTTCTTGGCAATTCCTTTTCTCTACACTTAAGTGTTTGTTTTAATTCCTTTTTTGAACTGGGGCTTTTCAACTTC
Organism: Aphelocoma coerulescens; assembly: GCF_041296385.1. Taxonomy (NCBI): domain Eukaryota; kingdom Metazoa; phylum Chordata; class Aves; order Passeriformes; family Corvidae; genus Aphelocoma; species Aphelocoma coerulescens. The sequence continues at coordinate 99,156,631 of NC_091015.1, read as the reverse complement.
CAATTCAACAGAGCACTCAAATAAAATGCTGGGTAGTCTTTCAAGAAATGCTTGAAGTTCTTCAGTAGCTGAGTGATACCTGATCCTGGAAATCAGAGAGATGCAATTATCCACTGTCATTCAGGGCTTTCACCCTCTGTGACAGGCATGTAAAACTATCTTGACAGTCGCATTACATTAAATGCACAGACATACAAAAATATTTTGGGATATGGAGTATTCTTCAATTTGGGGATTTACAGAGAATTAGCAAACTATTTAGATCTGTGTTCCCAAATGCCTGGGGAATTCTTCATTGGGTTAGAAGATGCCCCACATGGAAGTTTCCCAAAGTAAAACATGGCTTCTCAAGTATCTGGGCTCCTTGTTTCCATAATTTTCAGTTTGATTGTTTATAAAGTGCAAACATAGTCCAGAAATTCTATGCATTTTTTTTATTTGCGGGTTTTGTTTTGTTTTTTTAGAAGAAGCATTCCACCAATACTATTCCCCTCCCTAGTGTTACAAATACATATTTTTGACCTTATCTCCACCTCAGCTCTGATTTCTGTCTGGGATTGATACATTCTGTTCCAGAAACATCCATCATTAAAAATGAAAGCCTGATTTACTTTGGCCCTCAGCTTAGTTTCAGCACAATCTCCATAAGAAGATTAGCTGTGACTGCTGAGCAGCACATTAACATTACTTTTTAAGGGTATGTTTTATTCAAAGAGTGAGATGCTTATTTTAATTTGGACACAGTGGTACTGACAGAAACACAGGCAGTGCGTTTTGCAGAGGGACTGTGGCAGGTATGTTCCCTTTGCATTAATATTGTTTGTCTTTTTTCTGTCCCCTGGGGAGCAGGGAGTCACTCTATAAAGCAATTTTTCTGAAGAGGACCCCTCACTTTTTGTTGTGAGTAAGAAACAGATACAAGAATAGGAAGTATCAACATTCTTGTATTCTAATTCCATCTATCTATCTATCTAATCTAATACATCATTCTGTACATCCAACTAGTAAATAAAGGGCAGCAGGAGAGCAATTTAAGCTAAACAATACCAAAAGGCAGTCAGGGCAAGGTCAAATATCAGAGAACACACATTATAAAGACTGTGCTCCAAACAAATGTGTATTATATTATTACCTTACATCAAGCTAGATTTTTACAGGCTGAAGTCCCAGCTGCTGGCCTTCCTGCCCATTTAATCTAGCTAGAAGTGATTTGCTGTGGACTCACTTTAAGGGCAATGTACACTTCTCTGCTTGACTTTGCTCATCTCCAGTACCTGGGCATTACCATTTCTCTCCTTCCTGCTCCACATGGAGAGCACTCACTTGTAGAACCACTGTCCTACACCCAAAGCTACTCCAGTGCACAGGGGGAATAGTTCACCATCCCCTTCATATTTCCATGTCTGAAAAGCCATTTGCCTCCAGCAAATATGACAACAGGAGTAAAAGCAGCAAAATAAATAAATTAATCAACCTTATGTTTCACAAGAGAATCTGCTCTCACCCTGATGTGTACATTTTGCCTTGTATTTCCTTCTTTATCCCATCATTATAAAACCACTGAGACATGGCCATAAAGTAGGAATTTTTTAACATGTAATATTACCAAAAAGCAGTGAAAGAATATTGCTGTACTGAATACCACTTTCAGACATAAGATGTCAATTTTAAGGAAAAAAGGCCACTTGATTCTTCTGTCATTCTATATTGGATATTGCAGGACAGTTTGAGATTGCCTTCCTTCCCTTCCTCCTGCCCTCACATTTTTCCTTTAGGCTAGCATTTCTGTGCAGTGGATTTGCTGTTTCAAAATATTATGTCTATTACATAGCAATTTTGGAATTGAAACTCTTAAGTATCATGAAAAGCAGAGCTTCATAAATCTGCGAGACAGATGATTATATTATCTACTATTATTAAAAATCATTTAAAGCTGACTTGAATCTATAATTGCATTTCTTCCCTGTTTTGCTTGCTTGTTATTTTTAGAGTGCCTGAAATGAGTGCTATCATTGGCTAAAGCCAGATACAGGGTTACAGAGACTAGGCAATTTTCCCTGTGAAACTGTGGCATCTCACTATTCTTTTTTTTTCTTTACCCTCTCCTCCAGACAACATTCGCCAAGGTTTAAACTGACAGTGCCCCGTCCACTTCAGCTATTAAAGAACATATAAATACAAAGATATCTGTGGTAAAAGGCTAAAAGGAAGACTGGAAATATTCCCCATTGTGCTCCTCAGCCCTACTCCATGTGAGTAGTTGTTGAATCTGATGCAAGTTCTCCGTGCAAAGAGCCAGCAGACTCTCCATGCAACGAGCCAGCACCTCTCTGCCTTCCAAGTCTGCAGGGGGGACAAGGTTTAAGAGACACAGGCCTTCTCCTTAAGAACGGGGTTGGTTCTTATTCCTTTCCCACTTTTGCTAAAATCCCTCTTTATCTGCCTAAAAGCACTATACTGTGATGTGATAAAAATGAGATCCGGAGGAAACTTTCAAAAAGATAGGGAGGTAAATTTCAAATAACTGCACAATACTTCTAGGTCACCAAAAGCAGAAATTAAAATTCCATATGACTACTGCATATTATAACCACTTTCTACAAAAAAATTTATTTCCGATGTCAAGATCCCAACTTTCTTCTATCAGTATTTTCTAACTAGTGAATCACTGTCAGTGCATTACTGATCTATCTCCCCTTTCCAAGCCTTCAAATATAAAACAGTAAGAAAATCAAGACCAGATACAAACCACAGCCAAAACAAAACTACAATAAAATTCCACGTTTTCATCATTCTTCACACATAAATATCTTCCATCCTGCTGATTTGGAAACTTGTTTTGAGGTAGATATAACTTTGAAGTTGTCAGAGGAAGCCGTGACAAATAGTCTGATGCAACTTCAATTCTGTTTTAACATATACTGCAGTTCAAATAGAAGGTAAATGAGGGCATATTACTGGGCTATGGTTAAAGAGATTTAGCAAGTTCTGAAATAACTATGTGGCCACTTTAATAACTCCCTTAAAGAACATTCCTGTAAGGGCAATTTTAAAGACTGTTGGTTTTTACTCCTGCAGGCTTTTTGGTTTCAAGCTAATAGGACTGTTCTATAATTACAAATTAGTGATAGGCAAAATATGCTCCCTTTCTTAAGACCTGCAAGATATTTTTTGGTGTAACACTAGCTGTCAGATGGCATTTAATTCTTGCCAAATCTCAACACCATCTTGAGCTTATCAAGAGATCTTCTTCCAATAATACTTTTGTTCTGGGAAAGGCCTTGATGCCTCCTTTCCTCCATTTTCAGGAAATGGCCATTGTCCCTGTCCCTTGCTGATTCACTGTCAAGCCTAAGCCTTTTTCTGGTTTGAAAGGGTCCCATTTTTCTGCTTCCTGAACCCAGCTGCCAGTGACCAGAACTCTTTTCCCTCTTGTATTTTCTGCAGGAACAGGATATAGAGAAGCTTTCTGTCCTGCCATAGCAGTTGTTCTGGACAGATAATACAGAAACAGTACATTATATGGTAGGAACACAGTAGTAAAACAGTAACTCCTTTACATCTCAGTCTTGCTTAAACTAGTAAAAAGTGTCAAAGCTATGTGAGGGAATGAAAATTTTAATTTATGAAACTCTTTGGTTAACGCTGTCTTTTAGCTCCTTTAGAATACATCAGGAAAACCAAGAAGCAATTGCAGAAAGTGGTAAAACTTCTCCAGTGGTAGTTTTGAAAATTTGTATGACTGCATTATACCCTTTGTATAAAATCAGAGTCTCTTCCTGAACCTGAGACTAGACCAAAAGAAAAAATCCTTTGATAATAATACCGGTTTAACATTTTCTCTAGAAGGGGCAGGTTTCCAAATGTAAAGAGGATATTGCCAAGAAAGATCTACAAATGATCATGAGTCAATGACTTAAATACAATCTTAATTCATGTCAGTCTCAATACTTACATATATATATATTTATATTGATCCATGTTGCCTGAGCCATAAAACTGTAATCAGCTTAGGGCTTTTCATGCCAAAGGCAGGGGTAGCTTCATATGCAATGAAACACTTGCATCTAATCGAGACTCCAGATTTGGATTTTGAGACAGCTGGAAACTTTTATTAAGTACTGGCACTTCTTAAAACTTTATTTGGATTGAGTCAAACTACATCAACTTAAAAAAAAGATAGAAAAAAAATCAAGGGGATTTTAAAGCTTACTATGCTGAGAAAATGAATCTTATTTTAATTTATTCTATGAGTATGCAATCTTACAGTCAAAAAGTTTGCAGAGTAACATCTACTGTGGATATAAATTTGTCCATCCTTTCAGAATCCCAAAGCAGTCTGTTGCCATAAAATAGGCTGGTCTGTGCTTTAAAATTAAGAAGAAAATTGCTGTGCATGCACATGCAACATATGTATGTCTGTAATATATACACAGACATAAAAACAGATAAAATATCAAGGCTCAAGACTACATTAGAATATTCAAAGATGGAGGAAAAAATCCATTAAAATTTGGTTGCAATCACTTAAATGGCTACAATGATTCATCATCTAAATTATGTTCTCAATTAGGAGTCTAATTTCTAGGGTTTTTTTCTTTTTCATATTCTTGGCTGATCAGGTACACATGGCTCCTGATGTCTTCTAGATATTCTGGACACTGTCTATGCAACACACAGAGAAGCTATTTTTGGATGATTAATCTCAGTTTGTTCTCATCCTACACATTTGTATGAAGCAGAAAATATACACAATCAAGGACTTGCAAGCTTTGTCTTCTAATAGAAGAGAGTTTGTTTCTTACAGTAGAAGGACCTCTAAGAATAAAAACAGAGTAACAACACTTCACATACCACATTCAAAGAAAGAAAGTTTTCAAAATCCATGCTATGGGAGATACGATTTGCCACTTACATCTGTTATCATTTTCCCTCTGGTCTTGTTTCTTTCCCTGTGGTTAGCTCGTTTCTGTTTCTGCTGCAAAACTCGGTCCCTGGTGGTGCGGTATTCCAGAGCAAATTCACTAATAATTTTGCAGAACTTATTGATGTTGACTTCACGTATTGCGTAGGGAGGATGGCCCATAAATAACAAAAATGAGTGAAACCTGGAAAATAATGAGTTTATAAATGTAAAGGGAAAAAAATCTTTATTGATGGTCTCTGGGAAAAAAAATCAACAACCCTATATTCACTGAATCCATTTATTACTCTTATTATTACTATATATTAGCTCCCATCATTTCCTTTGTGCTACAGAATTTTCATGGATGCTTTGCATAACATTGGTATGTTTTGTAATTAAAACCATGAAAGTCTAGCCTATGATAACTTCATCCCAGTCTACTTTCCCAGGCTGATGTAGGAGATAAGATGTTTATGGAACTCCATCACTTTATATGAGTAATTTGGCACATGAATGACCAATTTCATTTCAGTTATAGAAAAAATATTTATTAAGTTTCAATTCTATTTATTTATATTAAGCAACTTCAAAGAGTCTGTTAGGATGTTGGGCAAAGTCTAGACAAGAAGAATGCAGATTTACAGGCTAGCAAACAGAAGAAGGAAAGAATTTCTGGTTCACAAAACTGACCATAAAATTATATTATCTACCAAGTACGTTAGTTTGGGACACTCAATTCAGAGTTTTACTGCTTCTGTGGCATTCAGAGCTTTTGCACTATTTGCAATTTTTACTGTTGCTTCTATACTGCATGATTTACAGCAGCACACTGAATGTGTAAAAATGTATGGGAATTCCTTTTAACTGCATCTCCATCCCTGAGGACAAACAGTCTTCCCAATCCTGGAAAGATGCAAGTATATCAAAACATTTTTAAGAACTATAGTAGCAGTTGCAAGATACCAGAGGAGAAAGTTGATATTTTTCTTACTTGTACAGTGCATATGATAAACACAACAGGAAACTAATGAATTCACTCCCCTTCCACTGCAGTTGGGATTTCTGCTTACTTATGGCACAAACCCTAAGTCATTACAAAAACAAAAGAAGAGCTGAATCAACTCCTCAAGTGTATACCCACAAATCTGGGATCATTTGAAATCCAGTTCTTAATTTTGACCACAGCAATTTGGAAATTATCCAGAAGCTGGAAAATCTCTCACAATCTCATGAAACACAACTGCAAATCCTTAGGAGAGGAATCTTAATTCTGCCTTCAGCTGTATAAGCATAAAACACATAGTTGTAGATCTTGCAAATAGGAGTGGTGCTGCCTACAAAAGAACTCATTGTACAAGACTGGTTTCAGCTTCTGCCTATGACAAATCTTCAATAAAACTTCATTTTTTTGCTACAGTCTGTTCTTGTTTATCAGACAGTAAGCCAAGTCCCCTTAAAAAAAATCCAGGGGCAAATAGAAAATCTCTCAATTTAGCTATAAAGCTGCTAGCTTTTGGGGACTAGGAGGCAAAAGACCCAGTTATTGTACCTTGGGAATAAATGATGGCCTGGATGATTGCTTTTTCTAGTCAAAAATATAGACATTTCTGGATTGGGGATCTTTCTTCAATGGAGACTATAACAAAGTATGCACCACATACAACCTGGCAACATTCCTTGCAGGAATGGGCATTAAATGCTTATAAAACACATATTTATGATGTCATAACTTATAACTTTATCAAGTAATTTACTATCAAGGTATTGCTGTCACCAACATAATTCTGTACCTGTTAATTATTCTTCTATGAACAATCTTTAGGATTATGATTCTTTCTGCACAATCTTTAAGAAACTCAGACATTTTTTGCTTTAGACTTGGCTTCATTTCATGCTTTGCTATAGCCTTAAGGTGATCCCATGATGCTTTGCACCGTCTTTCCATCTGACACAAGTTTTCCTGGAGTTGTTCAAAGTCAACCTGAAAAAAGAGAAAGGAAAAGAAAACGTAACAGTTGAAGTGAAAACACTGCAGTTGTATACTTGGATATCCGAATAATGCAATCCCTGTGTATGAAAGGGTCAAGGTAGTGGCAGCACAACACCAATTCACATTATTAATTATTACTAAAACAATTAAAATAGCTTTGTCTATCACACCACATCTAGGCATGTAATGTTAGTAAAGAAAACTGAAAACAAAGAAATACCCATACACATACATTTGGTTTTATTCTTGGAGGCCTAACAACTAAAGAAGGGACAATAAAATATTGTGATGTGTTTTTTCCCTTGCTAATAACTTCGAGTCTGCACCAAGCAACTGCATGACAGTTCTTTCTGAGGTAATACAAAACTTTCTCTTTTTCTTAATCCTTTTCTCTACTACTCAAAGCTTTTTATACCCTGTTTACTGCTCACTGTTGTACCTTGCCAATAATTCTCCATTTTAGGAAGCACTTGGATCTATTCCCTAGTCATGCACTGACTTGTTAATAGATGATCTAGTTCTAATCACAAAATTCATGGGCCAGAATTTTTTAAAGCTGTATCGAAAGTATGTGTTATTTAGTGATCTCAGCACTAACTTTCATCCCTTGATATACAATACGAATTTACTGGCTTGTAACAAGATCATGTAACGACTCTGAAAGTCTCTCAACACAGTTAAAATAAATGATTGCACCTTACAGTAACATTCATCAGGATAGAAGCCAACACATTCCACAGAAGGAGAGTGAGAGCTTCTCCTTTATTCATAAACCAAAAAAGGTGTTCAAGTTGAGATACTCTACAGAAGACACTCAGGATGTGTTGCTAACAACTCAACAAAGTGCATCAATGACCCCACAGCACACAACAGATGAGCAAAAATAAAACTACCCAACGTGTTCTGGAATTCTGAAGAAAGGAAAAAATTATTTTATAATACCACTTCACAGTTCAGATGAGCGCAAGCTATAAAATACAGACTTAGCTCTCAGATTCTAAACACATCAGTGCTTGGGATGTTACAGTCTCCTACTCCAGTTAATTCCTTAATGCTAAATGAAAACCAGTGTCAGGGGCAGGTTTTATTTCATTCTTAGCTGTGTGCAGCATCCACTGCTGAGACCTATATTGAGGATAGCCATAAGAAATGCATTATTATTAAAAAGCTCCTGGTATTGGTTTGATTTGTTTTTGCTGTGATTTATAAAGTGATGAATTTTTCCTCTTCACAAGGAAATAAAAACATCCTTTGATCCACTCTGCTATTCAGAAAAGCCCTGCAGGCGGAGCAGCTGTGGGGTATTTGCTTTCCTTATATCCATATCAATGCATATGTTTAAAAAAAACCCCGTCCTTTCCAGGTCAGTATTTTCACTGTTGATGATAAACACATTGCTGCTCTCCACAGATGGTATATCTAAAACACACGTGGGGAAAAATACTAGCATTCCTGTTAAGGAAAATTCAAGATGTAGGTCTTCTTAGTAAGACTTATCCAACTTGGTTGAGGAAGCCTCTCTGCCTCTGCAGCTGAGAAATTTAAATTCATGACATTTTATGACAGAATGAGTTTTAATCTATCAAAAAGCTCTGAGGTTCAGACCTGTAGGAGTTCAAGAAACATCTTTAGAGAACAACAAATCTGTGGGGAATGTGGTGAATTCCTGGCCCCTTGAAATCTGCCAAAAGTCAGCACATTCACAAGAGTGGGAAGTTCCAGCAGGGACGGGGGATGGCAGGTTGGGCTAAGGGACACTCACGAGTTTCTTGAGCACAAACAAAAATTCAGGCCTCTAGGGAAGTCCTAAGGAGACTGCAATAAGGTGAATGCCACCTGAACTCTCCTGGAATAAACCTCTGTGGAGCACGGATGTGCTCAAGCAGAAGTTGTAAACTCCTGGAAGGAGTAAAGCAGGAACTCCAATATAGGATAATGTACCTGTGTATTCCCACAGGCAAACTGTGCAGTGCCTGAAAGACTGTGCCAAACCTTCATGAAATCTCTTTCTGCCAGCCCTCTAGTGTTTGCTTGTGGACAGAAAGGAGTATACTTGCATAAAAATATCCTCCTGTGAAATATTAAGGTTCCAATTTTCCTCAGGGACAATAAGGTACCCCACCTGATACTTTGTGAAATGCTATTTCACCAGTGCCAATTTTGTGTGTAGACACAGAATCCATTACATTTCAGTCTGCTCCAGGTCTGTGGTTCTGCTTAGGGTGTTATATACAAATATAACACCCGAAGAGTGATGGGAAATCCCAACTACAAGAGATCACCAACTACATGTTCATAAGATAAGGAGAACAAAAACTTGTGTGGAGTAATAATGACAATTAATAAATATATTATGCATAAAGAAAACATTAAAAGGCATATATAATATCATACTACTTCTTTCCCAGTTCATGCAGCATTGCCAAAGGAGCATGGATTGCACCTTCTGATTTATGTGCTTATTTCCAGCACTTTACTAAAAGAATTAATGATATGTAACAGTAGAGAAACATGCTTCCTCTTTTTTGTCCTTTCTTTCTTGAAAGGAAAGATGCACCAATTCTTGCCTGCAGCTGGACGGTCATGCCAGGACTGAGAAGGAATTCAGATGAGTTGTGGCTCCAGGAGAGCTCAGCGTAGGAGGTACTCAGGCAAGAACTGCTGTGGCATTATTTTATAACTGTGTTCCACTGAATAAAAGGAAGCAGTAATCTGAAATAGTCACTACAGCTTTCTTGCTGGACAGTAGCATACAGATGTTGTATCTGGCCCAAGGATTTGGAAACATATATTATTCTTCTTCCTCTTCCTCCTCCTCTTCTTCCTCCATATGTGTGCAAAACACATGCAGCTTGCTGGTCCTGCTTACTGTTACCTTCTGCTAAAATTTTTAAAATGAATACTTGTTTTTTTCTGCAGGAAAAAGAATGAGTGGTCTTAGACTGTTATGAAAAATAAGAATGTTCTTTCTTTCAAGCACTACAAAATGTTTATTTTAATTTGTAAACCAATTTAGAAAAAGCAACTTTCTAAACGGTTCTGGGATATATTTGATATGTTCCTCCTTTCTCCTGCCAGGTTCCTCTCCATTCACAATCACACTAGTTAAAAAATAGTCAGAATATCTGTAGCTGTAAAATCTCTTGCTAGGCCCACTATTCAGTCTTCTGAGAAGTGCCTTTGTAGACACTGTTGCATCAGAGTGGAGTAGCCAGAGACAGTATATGCAAAACAGGATGTAAAGACTAATTTATGTGACAAAAGCCCTGCAGAGTCAGCCTCAGCAAATCACTGCCCTGATTCACTAATGGACAACTTCAGAATTAAAAATCTATTTTTCAGTTTAACACACCACCATATTTTGCACAAATGACTCAGACCAAAGAATAAAACCTTCCAACCACATGCCAGAAACAACAGCATTCACTTTAATCACTTTATATCGCTATTTACTGCTCGCTACCATAGAAGCAGATGACTTTGCCATAAGCAACAAAAATAAAAAGAATTCTACCAAGTTTCTCATTCCACTGGGCTGAGAATTCAGTACCTCATGACAGACCTACTGCCTAAACAGCTTCTGTTCTCACTGGTTTTCACCAGACTCAAAAACTGCCACCACCATCAAACAGCTCAGTGTTTACTTCCCTGCTCATTCAGGTTCCCTGAACACTGGTCCTTACAAGGCCTATTCTTTTCAAGTTCGACTCCATCCCATATCAGATGCCATGTATTAAAGTTTAAAACTTTCTCATTCATGAAATACTAGACCATGCTCCAATCATTCAGGCAGGACATGGATCAGGGAGCCTTTCTGGTCTTTGGGCTGGGATGTTATTTGTCTGTGTGGCCACAAATACCTCCTGGCAACACAGGAATTGCACACTTTATTATTTGCTGTGAGAGAGGAATGGCTGCTTTGAGGAAACACTGGGAATTAAATGCAGTAGCTCAAACCTAAAGTGCCTTCCACTACACATTCCCCAGGGCAGCATATACCACTCCAGGTATGCACTGCCATGCACCACAAACAACTGCAGCCACTGTGAGATAAGAGGTCATTTTTCTTCAGCATTCCCTTAGCTGGAATGTGCTTTACAAACACGTTTCCTCTTCCAGCTAAATCTCCTCTAGTCTTTGAGCTAAGCTCCCCCACTACTGCAAGTACAACACCATCCTAAAGTCAGATGCTGCACCTAAATACACTCACATTTCCTGCCTCCTATGTTAACATTCAGCTCCTTAACAGGGTCAAAGATGTCACAACTGGATTGAAGCAAAAAACCCCCAAACAACTAAATGAATGGAAACTGATGAAACACTTTTCAAAATCACTGTATCCAAAGTTTTGTTCTGAAGGCCACTGAATAACTTATTACATGGCCTCAGCACGCTTGTGTAAGATTTCTATTGCTTGATACTCTATTGCTTATTGCTATAGCTTGTTTCTTTTAGTGGTGAACATATAAAATCCAGTTATTTTCTAAGGAAGACCTGGATCACTGCATTTTTATCTTAGTCACAAGGTGCATTAAAAAAAAAGATTGTTGCTTTCACAATGACAGATGTTGCCTCAAATTCACAATAAAATGACAACTATTTTATTGTACCTCATAGAAAGATGTACATAACCACACACAAGTTTTCTCTTTTCAAAGTTCAAGACAGTTTCTGCAGCAGACCACAGTCTAGTCTGAGCTGTTTATAATGTAGGGTCAGACCGTTCATTCTCACATTATTACAGGGATGCGTTCTGGCAGGGAACATGAAATCTTCCTCTTTTCCTGAGTTGGTTCAGTGCCAAAGGAAATTCTGAGAATTGCTCCTTGCAAACACACTGTCATCTGAGAGCAGCAACCTTCTGTGGCATGTGTTCAAAACTCTGTCTCCTCTAATATTTCCAGACTGGCTTCCTTCACCAAGTGTCACAAGAATTGTCCCAAGACCACCGTTAGTCCGACTTGCACACTGTGGGCATGCATTTTAAGCAAGATAGATGCCAGCTCTCAAAAGCAAGCAACACATAAAGAAGGTTCTGCCCAGTTATTTCTAATTCTGGGGTAAGAGGTGGTATCCTGCAAAAATAACTTTAGAAATGAGAACATCTGAATCAACCCACTAATGAAAAATTAAAGGACAGAGGTGGCAGAGGTGCTTAGTGAGGTATGACCAGAGGAGTCTGCCCAATTATATACACACCTCTACTGCATTTTACTTCATTAAACAATATCCTAACTACATGGGATCTTTTTGCAGATGCTGTATGGTAGTTCCCACAATCTGGGACAAAGGGCAGCAACACCACACAGTGGTGACATAGGTTCCTTCAGATGGTGTTATGTCACCTGCAACAATTCCTGCAGTCTTTTCACCTGGAATGTTACCATCAGGCACATGTGCTGAACTTCATCTGCTCTCTTTGAGACAGAACCTCAGAGTCTCAGTTACCATGGAAGCTCCTTCCCCCTCGCTCCAGTATGCCCTGCAGCCAACAGGACTTGCCCTTCCCTGCTCTGCTTTCACCTCTGCTCTTGCAAGCCCGTGCCAGGATTTGGGGCAGCTGCTGGCATCACAAGGAATGACTGCAAGAAACCTTGCAGTCCTGGACTTCTTTTTTTTCCATGGAAAATAATTTGACTTTTGGCATTTATTTTCATTTGAAATAATGTAGGGGAAACATACTTGAATGATAACTTCACACAAATACTTTCTGTCAAGCGGGACATGAGAAACCCCACTGAAAGAATACAGGAGGCAGCATGACCTTCCCTACCTTTTTTTTCTTTTTTTTTATCCTTTCTCTGCTTTCCAGTGTATCAGGCAGAAGCTACAGCATGTCAAATGGCACTTCTGTTCCAGCCAGCTCCTTTCTCCTCATGCCTCCCTGCCAAGTTCCTCGGAGGGCAGGCAGCTGCAGGCTTCCTTCTCCCCTGCATACACCTTAGTATCATCCTAAGTTCTTTCCCATCAGCAATCCTTGCCCCCTGCCATGTTGCTAACATTTCCTAATTCTTACTTTTAAAAGCTGCCTGCTTCTCCACTGCCTAGTTGCTGCAAGGGTCCTGTGCCCAAGTGTCTTGCTGCAGGGGTTAAAAACCAGACATAAGTTCAACATCTTGTAAGAAGATTAAAATCAGGGGAAGAAAATGACATTTTCTCTATGGAACTGACCAGCTTTCAGATGCACAGAGGAAATATTTAGGGGTTAGAGAGAGAAGATGAACATTTTTAATTTTTTATTCACTAACAGAGAAGACACTGGGGCTGAGGCAACCCCTCCTTAAGGAAATTTCTAGGAACAAAACTGAGTTTAACTGCAGAAATCTGAGGGTCCACTTCAGAATTAGGTACATCAGTTCTGGTACAACTTCAGTGAAAAAAACAACTTAAAATATGTAAGAAAGTAAAAAGGACAAGTGATTTTAATCATGAGTTACTAAATAATCAGTGCTGTCCATGATTTTATAAATGCTTTTATTTATCTAGAATTCTCTTTTTTCTTTAATTTTTTCACTTGTGTCTGTTTTTTTTGGTGCCATTTATGACTTCAGTCCTTCAGTAAAAAGCCAGAAGTTTTGGAATAACGATACCATTTTGTTTCTGGTCTTTCTAACTCCTTTTTGGTGAGGCAGCTTGTTTTCTTTATGTTTTTGGTTTTTTTTAATGAACTAAGGCTCAGGAAATTCTTATATGATGCGCATTTCAGGGGAAGGGGCATCTCTGTTTATCTATAGGATGGAAATTGTTTAGCCTTTGTGGTTTCTGAAAGATGTTTGTAGGCAAAACGGAGCTCAAAATACAGCTTAATCCACAGTGAAATATTAGTTCTCCTTTCCTGTCAGCTTTCCTAAACCAAGATTTCGCCTTGTCTGTGAACATTCCCTTGAAGAAGGCAGCTTGGATGGCTTCCACATCCTAACTCTTTGATTTGTGGCAGCTACGATCAAGTGGGACTAGAGCTTGTTACAGTAATCCATCAGCGGTTTAACACATGCAGGAACATCCCAAGGAGGGAGACCTTGGGCGACACGGGGAAGGTTAAGGCTGTAATTTCTCTTAATGTGATTTTGTCTGGCCTTTTTAGATTTTTGTCCGCTTTGGGCAGGGCCACTGGAGCAGCAAACCACAGACTGAAAGACTGTGCTCAATTTTGCACGCTCTTAGACCTAAATTCTTTTCTTAAGTGACAGCAGTAGGTTAAGCTTTCTTCCACTTTCTATGACTGAAAAATAGAAGATCCACTTGAGATTACACCATAAGGATTTTGGACAACAAAGGCTCTTCTCTTCTGTGGTAATTTTTCTTTTTAGTGATTAACTTGATCCCAATCTAAGAAAAAAGTGAAATAACTTCTTAACAAAGAGAAGAAGCAGGAAATGAGAAACCAATATACCTAAATGCTAAGACAGTAAGAATCACTCAAATTAAAAACAAAAACAAAAACATAAGAGAAAGTTAGAATCTTCCAAACATGAGAAACCAAACTCACTGGAGGCAATAAACCAGAGCTTAAACATAGGCTGTACAAGAGGAAAACTAGGAGAAAAGAGATGGAATCTAAAGAGAAAATATTTAAGGATATAAAACAAAAGCCACAAATTCCTTTATGGTATCAAAAAAAAAAAGAAAATATGTAGGAGGTCCTGGATCAGTGGGGATGAAAGAAACTGAGGAAGACAAAAATTAGAGAACGGAAGCAAGATGACTTCTTTTCATCCAACTTCACCACAGAGGATGTTGGGGAAAAACCTACTCTGGTCCTCCTTTCATTTTTCTGTATTATATTTTTAATAGATGTGAACTAATAGCAAGGTTTGAAACCTTACTAGCAGAAACACATGTTGGAGAGAGATGATATCTTGCAAAGCAGTAAACAAGTAGAATACAGTAATTCTGACATCAATTAAAATAAAGAAATTGAGCTGCTGGCTAAAATGAGTATGAATATGTATGAAACTGTACTTGGTAACTTAGAGAATCAGAGGATAGCAAAAATTTCACCTATCCCTAGAAAAGCAGCAAAGTTAATGCAGAGGTCCAGGTTTTATTACTGTATCTGGTAACTTGGCTGAAAGGATGAGTGACAGGAAACTTAATACATCAAAAACCCCACTATATTCTGAATGTTTATAAAATAGTGAATAGATAAGAGTAGGTAAAGAAAATTGCATTTCAAAATCTTTTCAAGAGCCTCATGGGAGGCCACCTATGAAGTGTGAGGTTAAGAGGGCAAAAGAAAAGAAGGGATACACATTGATTCTCATTTGTTAACAGGGTTAACAGCAGGTGTCTCATGGTTTGTCCTTCGTATTTCAAAATTATCTGGAAACAAGGAAGCACATCCAGAGGGTAAAATCTACAGATGGCAGGAAATTACTCAGATTAGTCCTGACTGAAGATTATTAGGGGTTTGAGAGATAAGCAGTAAATCTTCTTCAGCAGATCATGGTCACTGCAATGAAGTGCACAGTGCACTGCAGCATCTGACTCCTTTGAGAGCTCTGAATGCTCCATCAGCTCAGGAGACTGCCTGGATGTCCTTGTGAACTGCCCTGGGACAACAGGTGTCCGAAGGGTAGCAGCAGTCAAAGAACACAAAGAAAACCTCAGGACACCTAACAAAAAGTAGCAGAAGCAGAATGGACAAACACAGTAAGATGTAACATTGATTAGGAGAGGCTGGACTACTGTGCTTACTATTGTTTAACACATTCCAAAAAAGTAAGATGGAGGAAAAGTGTGGAAATGGTCTCATAAAAAAAAGATGTAGGAGAATCATTTCAGACTTAGACAGGGATCTGAGCAGCCTAGTTTAATTTGGTCTTCCATTGAAAAGGCTGATGGATCATATGACCTTCAGAGATCCTTTCCAACCTAAGTTATTCTGTTACATAAAGAGAAAAAAATATTTTGACTGTTCAGTATATTCAGATGTAAATCCTGAAATTGGCAAATTGAACAGCAGAAAAAATTAGATTATGAATTCATTGTTGCAAGAACTGCAGCAGGAGCCAAAATAAGATTTCATTTTTGCAGTTTAAAAAAAATTGTATTATACAGGGTTGTTCGCCCCCACCTCCTCCACCTCCTCCCCCAACATCCAAATAAGGTGGCCTTTGGAAAAGATATTATTCCTCTGTTTGATGCCCATAATGAGAATGGCCCATGAAATAACATTTTTCTAGGAAAACTCTTTCATCCCCATAGAAACTTCTTGTGCTCTTCTGTCAAGCAGCTGGTACTGGCCACTGTCTAATCAGGGACACTGGACTAGATGGATACTATAATTATCTGCTGTAATTATGACCAGTTCCACATGAGACATGACTCTTGAACAGAATTTTTATTTTTGCTATCTCCCATGTTTACTCCAGTGATCAAGTAATGTACTGTTCTTAAGGGTTATTCATGAAATCTCACACTCCAAGAGATTCAAGAGTGATTTTACAGTGTTTCTATCATACCTACTGGCAGCAGTAATAAATAATCTCCATGCCACATTGAGCCACTGACCAGATCTATGCATTAACCAGGGAATTACAATTTTTTGACAAGAGGTTCTGCCACAAGTTTCCTTTATTTCTATTTATGTTCCCTAACTCCTAACCATGAACATTATTTTCAAGAGGAGGACTGAAAAGGAGTACTAAAATGCAGAAAACTTTACTTTGGGGGTGACAGAGCACTGGAACAGGCTGCCCAGAGAGGCTGTGGAGTTCCCTCCTCTGGAGATACTCAAGACCTCTCTGGACTTGTTCTTCTGCAAGCTGCTCTAGGTGAACCTCCTTTAGCAAGGTGTTGGACTAAGCGACATGCTGTGGTCCTGTCCAACCCCAACCATTCTGTGATTCTGTGAGTTAAACCAAGTATTTCAAGGACACTTTAATTCTGGAAACAATTTTATTAGTAAAAAATTGATTCCTTCCATTGGATTTAAAATACAGTCAGGCATCTGCCTTAAAAAAAGAGATTCCCCCAAACCATGGAATAAATGTATTTGAAGATACTGGTCAAATAAAGTTTTAACCTGAAAATAGTTACTAATAGTTATATATATCAATAATGTACATTAACATTAAAATGGCTGTCATAACTAATGGCTGCCTAAGAGTGCACTGATGAGGGAACCATGTGACAGACAGAAATAAAGTTCAGAAGAGAGAGTACTGGCATCTTTGAAATTCAGTGCAAATGACACAATGAACACACATAAATAGTGCAGCAACCAGGGAGATCAAAGAATAGAATAAAATCTTAAATATTTCATTTCAAAGAGGTGTTATAAAAATGTACATATAGATGTATTTACCTACTGGACATACCTTGGCTGACCTAGTGATGGCCCCGATCTCTGAATAAAGATCAGTGCTGTCAGGGAACTTTTCTACCACCATAGTGCAGACGTGGTGCAGGAGGGACTGTTTGTGCACTGTGTCCTTGACTTCTGGAACCTTCTCGAGGTAGCTCAACTCAAAAGCTTTGGCCTGCCAAGGAAAAAAAGGAAGAAATTAAAAATAAAAATGCTTACTCCTTCCCATGCAGATTAGTAGACAAAAATGACAACCAATGAGGGGCAGAGGGGAAAGATGAAGTATCCTACAGGAGAGGAAACTTAGTGCTTTTTTTCATTTTTAACTTGCTGAAGACTAGGCCTAAAATGAGTCCATCTGCAGTGAAATGACCCATGACACAGTTCTCACAATTTGAATGGGAAGCATCAACACTTAAGGGAGCTACACAAGAAGAGTGCTTAGCTCCACATTTCCTTCAGATTATGCTGAAAGAGGTAAAGAGCACCTTAACACACAATAAAAAGCACGTTCTAGTCCCTAAATTACTCTTCTGGTACAAAATAAGCAGTGGGTTGCAATTTTCATAATGATTTTGACTTCTGTTTCTTTGAAGGAAAAAGCTGCAGGGGAAATGCTGGGACATCAGGCTTACGTTGGTTCCATTCAGGAAGTTCCCAATGGCTAGCAGAGTAGAAAGGATAAATCCTAAAGTTTTATTGTGCTCCAGTTGGTCCATTCCCTCCTTCAGGTCTAGCAGTGGCTCTGCAACTTCCTACCATAAGAACAGAAACAAGAAAGTGAAGGTTAGTTTTTAATTCTATGGTTTAGATTAATTGCTGCAAAAAGTTCCTGAACTGGCGTCTTGCAGAGTGTAAACTGGCCATGTGTGCTGGCTTTCTTCCACGTTCCAGCTAATAAATCATATGCAAGGACAGCAAAAAAATACATAAGATATTTTCCTACTGTTGTTCCTTTATGTATGCAATTGCCTTACTCGTCCTGGGACTATCCTGTGATTCCAAACAGGAGGATGCTGCTGCATTTCAGTTAAATGCATGAACACACCCAAGCCCCAACTGATAGAAAAGCTTCTTAAAACTATTTTTTCTAATCTTTGAACAAGAAATGAAAAAAGTTAGAAACCCTGCTAACTTGACATTTGTAGCTTGACCCTACAGCTTTCTTCAAATGATGGCCACTTCTGTGTTTTAGATATGGTTTTGTGCTTGTGAGAATTTAAAACTGAAAAAAAAGTCTGCTGTAAACATCAAGCTTTACAAATAGTCTCATTTTAATCTTTTAATTTAATGCATCTTCCATCCACACGTTATCTGAGTACAGATATGCATGCTGATAAGGCTTGAAATCATAAATTCTGTTCCATCACCTCAGGAAGTGAACTACACCAGAGTTCAAAGGAAGAGAGTGAGGGTAATTGAGTTGTCAGAGCTTATTTCTATGTCTGTGTGAGGCCCAGGGTTATTTATTTTGTATGCACAGTAACAGTTGACATTATTTCTATCTTCAAATGCCATTCTAAGCATCCGTGGGCAGTATTCTTTTCACAGAATCATAGAACGGTTTGTGTTGGAAAAGACCCGAAGATCATCTAGTTCCAACTGCTCTGCCATGGCAGGGAGGCTTTTTTTCCCAATTTCCCCAATTGTTATACTCCTTATGAGCCAAGAAGCCAAAATTAAACTGCTATTTTAGACCAAGAGGCAAAGTTACTGAGAACTTCACTTTCTTGGAGACATACAATGGTTCCTTCAACAACTGTAGTGATATTTTACCATAAAAGCGGAATGAAACACCTTTCTAGTCACTACAGAGCAATCTGTCTTTTGAAAAGAACATGGCAAATTCAAGACAAATTAAGAGCTGAGATAGTGAGCTAAGTAGTTGATGCATCAGAGGAGAGGTGATAAATAATCCAAGACTTTGTCAAGGTGAACTAAAATCATGAAACTGCTGCACAGTATTCTTTGAGTTGCTTTAAAGTCAGGGTTGATTTAGGTTTTTTTTTGTTGCATTATGGGATGAATCAAACTGCTCTGCATCTGTGGTAAACATGGGCTTCTGAACTATTGTACTTGGATCAATTTTCAACCTGTCAAAAAAACATTCCTAAAAGATTAATTTAGAACATTTTCCATGTGAATAAAAAGGTGGCATAAGAGGTTTCCAAAGCAGGCCATACTGAGCCCTTCATTTAGCTATTTAGACAAGTTATTTGAGCTTAGACTTTATTGCATATATAGTACACATTTATAATTACTCTTTAGTTCTTATTTTATTGTAGGATTAAAAAAACAATAAAAAAGAGTATGCAAGATACTAAACAATCAGACAAATTTCTGTTTTTTTCAAATTTACCCACTCTTGCTTCCTATAAAACTTGCCTTCTACCTAAAGAGGGCAGATAGGTAAGGCAGAGCTACCTCATATCCTTGGATACCACATTTTTATTTTTCAGCTAAAAATTAGGATTGAATGAAATTTGAGGATTGGTCCACAACTTCTGTCTGAAAGACATCTCATAATGCCTGATAAACGTTTGATGCATATGTACAAATGAACTCAACTAATTGTACTCTTCTCATTTCTACACCTGCTTATATTAACTTTGTGATCTTTTAAGTTGCCAGAAAAAAGGATATATTTGTCTGCAGTGATCTTAATTAAAAAAAAAAATTCTTATTTAGGACAACCAAAGTTTCTATTCCTTTTTCTAAGACCCTTTGAGATAATAAAATTTGACAATATCTGCATCATAAGTAGTTCCATATGAGAAATGAGTAGCAACACACTGTAATTTTTTTTACCTCTTTTGTCTGTGCATTTAAACTAGGATACCAAAAGAAAGGTGAGAAAAATTATTGTTCTGCTAATGACCTTCGGTAGGCATTTAATTAACATTTCAAAGCAGCATACACATTATCAAGCAAATAATTTGGAAAGGGTTTTTTCTTTTTTTTTATTTTCTATAGACAGCAAAGAGTGGAGTATCCAGTTCAGCCCCTCACAGTCTGCAGATGCTCCCTACAAATGTACCCTGTCTTGCTTTAGTTAATTAAATTCAAGCTAAGAAAGATGATTTCTATCATTATGCCTGGAAAACTTTTCATGAACATAAAAAATATATCAATCCATTTCTTGAAAAATTCATGTTCTTTTCTTTCAGGTTGTCAGAGATGAAGCTAAGACCTACTTAGGCCGAACACTGTTCTTGGCAGGTTAGCAGAAGAGTCTCATGTATGAGAACCCTGGTCTTACCAATAACTCAGGTATTTCACACTCTTGATATCAGGAACCATCTAAAACTTCCAGCCTCATGGAAATAATAGTATTGATATCTTACATAAAATATATGTGTGACTTGGTAAATAATATGAGTGCATTCTGAACTGCTATGAATTTTCCTTATTACGAAATAAGATTTAAAAAGAAAAAATCCAGCAAATGCCAGACTAAAAAAAAAGGGCAACAACCATGGAGCTAAGTGATTTTGGGACCTAGGTTTCAAAAAGGATTTGCCCTTTTGCAGATGGATTTTCTGTAGAAACATAGTTTCACAAACAGAAGAATGTTAGCAGCTCATGGGTCTCTTTTATTACCATAATCACTAATGCAAACTACTTCATTTTAAAAAAGTGAATATGCTCACAATATCTCACCTCAGTCTACATAACATGTATGTTTACTGGTTATCTGGAACTTAAACTCTGACCTTAACCTTTTGTTACTGCAGACACCCAGGTGCTTGCTCTCCCATGTACCCCTGATGTCTGATCTGTTTCTTCCTCCTCACCCAGCTAAGACCCAAGCTGTCTGTCCTATCTATGCTTGTCTGCTAGGCTTATCACATGCTCCTCTTACTTTATCACAGTTATCACATATTACTTCCTCTACCATTTTCTGCTAAGTACTGTGCTTAGTCCTGTCTGTCTTCAAACAGGGATAAAAATGTTGGTTTTATCTTCACTACAGCTATTGCTTTAAGTAATGTAAGTATTTGAGGTATTTTGTACTAGCATCCATTCTACATGGATTTCAGCTGGCAATAAAATAACTAACTTTGTGGCAAAGCATCAGGAAAACTATCAGAATTTCTTTAGCTTTTAGCAGTGCTTCAAATGTTGCTTTTTGACTGAGATGACACTAGACATTCTAGGTATATGTGGAGATTAACATCTACAGCTAACTCAGTTTGTGTGAAAGGTACAATTTAGCCTTGTGGTAACTCAAAACAGAACAAATAGCTGTACCAGAGTGAAAAAAAATCAAACAGGCAAAAAAGTACTCATGCCAGATACAAGCATTTTGCTACACAAGTCAGAAATGTAAATGCTAAGACTAAAACATTCCAATTAAAAATCCTGACTCTGATTAGTGTGATTGCATTTCCTAACATCTAAGAAAATTAAGATGTTGAGTAATCTTGACAGTATCATCTGCAAATCAATCCACTGTTGTACAACTTATTAAATAACCATTGCTAGATAAACATATGGCATTTTCACAAGCACGTCCCACTTTTTAGAATCCATATCACACAAACTTACACTGATTTTTCAATACACACCTGTGTTCAGAGAGATATACAAAACTAGTATGTAGAGGAGAGAGCTGCTTTAAGGGCAATGCCTGTGGTATGCACCAGAAGTGCAGCCAGAAGGAAACTCCTGTGCAGAGATGCCTGAAAGACCTTGTGAAAGGCAGCAAGTACCTGAAATCCGACACAGTTTCATTCTGCTTCATCTGTGCACTAAAATTTTACCCTCTTTTTTAAAAACTTTTGCCCATGATTCATCATTCTTGACAGACACCTCAATTATATTATTTTAGTGTTCTTTGAATGAATGCCATCTGCTGTGGAGAAGGTGTCAATAACTGTCTGTGACTAAACTGAACTGTCTTATTTGTGTTTAGAATTTTTAGAGCGATAAAAAAACCTGAATGGATGGTGTTTTCCTTAGCTCAAATGGATGTAAGATCAATATCTCATGATATAAGACTGAATATGGTAGTCCTCACTCAATCTTTACCAAATAAAAATTCTGATGGCTCTGAAGTAAGAATTTCCTGAATAACAACATCTGGAGAAGATGTGGCAAAGATTTAGCCCTCTTCTTTGTTTCAATATCATTACTGACTAATTAAAGGAAGGAAGACATAATCTCTTAATTGTCTTTTATAGAAGGAAGAGATTATAAAGGATCATTTTAGCTGTTTCCTGTCTGGCCACTGAAACGAAAGTGACCCATTTACCATTTCCTCAAAATGTCCATATAATACCAAGGTCACAGAAAGATGAAGAAAAGCCTTGGAAGAGTCTCCACCCGACTCCCTCCTTTCCCTCACCTTTTCCACTATCTCATAGTCCATCTTGAAAGCCCAGAGCTGGAGCCTGGCAGAGAGTTCACTGATGGAGGAGAGGGTGAGAAGGAACTGCTCAGCGCTGCCCAGGGGGACATCAGGATTTGCCAGCTGTGCCTCCTGGATCTTCTGCTTTTCCTCCTCGGTTGGGATCATGGTCAGGATTTTCTGTACAGGGAGACAAAAGGCAGGCATCAGTGGTGGGGCTGAGAGGAGTGTGAGGGCTGGTTGCTGGGTGACCCCACAGCAGCCACAGTAGAAGTCCTCAAGTCCCTGGCTGTTAAATTAGGACAGCACGGTGGTAACCAAGAACTAACCCACTGCACAAGGAAGGAAAATGAGGACTGATGTCTCACACACCTGCAGTTTGTTTAAAAACGTACCTGGATTAAAATACCTTTTTGTTCTTTTAAAATCTGTATTCAGTAGATATGGCTAATCATGGGATGAAACACCACAGGAGACAAAAGGAGATTGGTCAGGACTGATCTCATCAACTTTCACGTTTAAGTCAGAACTTAACATCTTTTCGCAAATTACGTACGGGAAGTAAGGGTAGAACAGTTTTGTGGCCTGTGATTTACAGCAAGTCAGACCAGATTTTAAGGTCCCTTTTAGCCCCAATATCTACAAATCTTCCAGCACACTTGTAAGTATGCAAGGATAACTTGAGGACTCCTGTCCCTCGCTGTTCCCATAATTTCTGACTTTTTGTTCAGTCTGTTTTGTTTTTCTTATGGAACATGGAAACTATTGCAGCTTACTAGGTCATTCCTAAAGATTTCACCCTAAATGACAACTTCCCAAGGAACACACATAGAATTTAAAGCTGAATTATGCACTGCATAACATATGGCCTTTTTCTCTTTTTATCTGAAAAAGGATCTCAATATTTTCAGTTTCTGCTGACAGCGTGGCTCAAAATATTTAAATTTTCCCTTTAATTCATGCATTTTACAGGCTTGTTTAAACGTGGCAGCTTTCCTTCCCAAAGTATTGCTCTCTAAGGTATTGTGTCTTAATCAGTTTTTAACACAATAAATGCACTTCAAAATAAAAAAGAAAAGCAAAACAACATAAAGGAATGAGATAAGTTGAGGTCTCTATCCTACTGATAAATGCCTCCTTAAAGCAAAGCAGATTTTTAACACAACTAATGTTTATTCATCTGAGGAATGACATGTTTTTG
Organism: Aphelocoma coerulescens; assembly: GCF_041296385.1. Taxonomy (NCBI): domain Eukaryota; kingdom Metazoa; phylum Chordata; class Aves; order Passeriformes; family Corvidae; genus Aphelocoma; species Aphelocoma coerulescens. The sequence goes on along the minus strand of NC_091015.1, from coordinate 99,132,875 downwards.
CTGTAGGCATCTATAATGATAGAGGCTGTTTTGAAGGGGAGGAGAGAATAATAAAAATACAGCCAAAGAGCTATCAGACCTGCCAATCCAAACTACAGCCTTGTTCCAACACTGGACATAGCCAATTCATCAAAGCAGCACAACTGCCCCCTCCCAGCACCAACAGTTCCCCCGGCTGCTTGTACAGCACCGGAGCTAAGTGTGGATGGAGAGCAAGGGACTTTTCCTGGTCAATCAGGCAAAGAACAAGAGTTAGGCAGGCAAATAATGTTCAATCCGTTGAATTGGGACTTACTTATTTTTAGCCACAGCATTTGCATTGCTGTCCATTTTGTTCTGTTGACTTCCATAATCATAAATAAAGAAGCATTTCTTTCTGTTAATGTTGTCTCTCTCTCTCTTGCTATTTGTTGTTATAAACAACAACAACAACAAAAAAAGCCCCCTTGCTTGGACACTGCAAGATTCTACTTTAATAAATTAATATCTGAAGTAAAGAAAAAAGAAGAAGAGGAAAATCCCTCAATGCACTCTGGTGCTTTTCTTTAGCCTGAAAAGGACTGCTTGGAAAATATTCTGATCTATACCTGTTCCAGTTGACAGCATTTGTGTATTGATTTTGAGATGTGCCATCCATCCATCCATCCATCCATCCATCCATCCATCCATCCATCCATCCATCCATCCATCCATCCATCCATCCATCCATCCATCCATCCATCCATCCCTTCCTCCCTCCCTCCCTCCCTCCACCCATACATGCTGAAATCTGTTACTTGGGTCATACCTAACATAAAACTAGATTTATAAGTAGCTGCTTCATGGCATTTCTCAGTGCTGAACCAATACTAATCTAAAAAAGTCTCTTAAAAAAACCAGACCAAGCCTGATACTCATAAAGAAAGGTGTTTTGCAGTGTCCCTTGAAGGAGTCATGCACCTGAGTGCCTACTCCTCTCCTCCACAACAAGAGAAAGCAAACGTCCTCAGCTGAGACAGGGCAGCTTGCAAACAGGATCATACTGAACATCCATATGTGGAGAGTTTAGCAGTAGACATGTGATGGATGTATAAATGCCTCTGGTGCATTTTTGAGGGCTAACACTGCAGCAGTATTCTCAATTGCCTCCTACAAATAACCAGGACTTTTGGCACCTACCCAGGGATCCCACAAGTATTTTGTGGTGGGGCAGTGCCTTCACTCCAGAAATTTTGCACTGCTTTGGGGCATTTTAAAGAGAGCAAAGAAACAGTAACCTTTATTTCCAAAGGGACTCTCCTCCTCCTTGAGCTTTATATAAACATCACAAGATAGATGGAGCTGACAAAAGCATTCGAGTCCAAGTTCTGCGAGGCTGCTGAGCTGAGTACCATACTATGTGAAACAGAGGATGCCAAACAAAAGAGCCTGTGCTTGTGGTGCCAGCTGCTGAGGATCAGCCCTGCTGCTGAAAGCCATGCCTTGGTGGGGCCAGAGCTGCTGGCAGGCCTCACACCATCCAGGGTGCAAGTGACCCCATAACAATGACCTCAGCACTTCTCATCTGCTTGGGCAAATAATTCTCATCCTGATGGTCATCATCCTTGGTGCCCCCCTGAGCAAGTGGTGAAATGCTCCTCTTCTTGATTTCCACTCTATGACTAATTTGAGCCATTTCTTCAGTGCTGGAAACTGATGAGTACACCATCTGCCACTTTATTATTATTTTAATTTTTATTACTATTATTTTTTGAAACTACACTAACAGTAAAAGTAGCATAAAATCACAGCAGGGCAGAAGGTTATTGGCACCTGATGTGACCATTAAATCACAAATAGCTTAGAGTCCAATCATTAGTTCATATTGCTCTCCCCAGTACACAGAATCCCAGAGTGGGTTACGTTGGAAGGGACCACAGTGGGATTTCTGGTCCAACCTCCCTGCTCAAGCAGGGTCATTGCAGAGCAAATGGCACAGGATTGTGCCCAGATGGTTTTTGAATACCTTCAGTGAGGGAGACTCCACAGCCTTTCTGGGCAACCTGTTCCAGTGCTCAGTCACCTGCACAGTGAAGAAGTTTTTCCTCACATCCAGGTGGAACTTCCTGTGCATCAGTTTCCGCCTGTTGCCTCTTGTCCCATTGCTCAGCACCACTGAGCAGAGCCTGGATCCACTCTCTTGGCACCCTCCCTCCACATACTTAAATACAATGATACTCTCAGCTGGCTATTCTCCAGGATGAACAGGCCCAGCTCCCTCAGTCTTTTTGTAACTGAGGTGGTGTCAGCAGCCTTCAGGTGAATTAAAGAAGAATTGATTATTAACAAACCCTATGCTCACATTCTCTAGTATGTGTGACACATGTATTTCACCTTCATGCATTCTCACACAACTGTTTGGGCCAGAGTCTTATTTTTTGAGGAAAACCAGTGCACAAATAATGGGGGAAAATAAGTAAATTTTGCATTAGATAATGGATCCTAATTACTCTGCTGCTGAATTACTTGACCCAGCCACCTGCTTGTCCTTTCAGCAAAGGGATTAAACTACTTATTTCCTGGACTCTGCCATCCTGAGGTGTAATCTCCAAAAGTTCCTGAGAGGGAAGACTTGCAAAAGCAACATATGGCTGAGGTTCATGGGCCTCGGTGTGGGATGCAAGGAAGCACCTAACCAGTGACAGCAAATAGCCCAGAACCTCTGAGAAAATTAGGTGCTTAAATTTTCTCTTTCATGACATACTGGGGCTTCTCAGTGATGACGAGGTTGTGGGGGTGTCTTGTCTTTTGTGTTAGGCTTCAACTGATCTTACCAGGTGAATAACAGACTGAAAAAATTAGTAACTCAAGTATCTGTTTGTTATTGTTGTGTCCAAAGCTTTCTGTGGCTTGAGGACCACAAATACATAAGCTGCATAACCAAATACACGTTAGTGGGTATTTCACCAGGTATTTGAAAGGCCTCAGGAGACAATCCAACCCCTAAAAGGGTCTCTCACATTTCAGCTTCCCAGGCAGCTGTTAACAAGACCCATTGCTGGTTTGCATTACCTGTAGAAACTCTAAGAAAATATAACAGCCTGTGAAGGTCAGAACTTTACAGTAAGGGAGGCTGCCTGCACTAATTTTATCACAACTCTTCCAAAAATGATCCAATTCTGAGAAGGAGCTGCATCTAAAACGCTGATGGCCATCCCTGTAAATCAGGAACTGACACCATTGCCTCAGTCAGACCACTCTGCTTCCTCAACTCTCGACAGAAATACGTGAACATGTCATTGCTGGTCACAGAAAGTCCAGATGATGTTTTGGTTTGCTGCAAGGAGAGAAAGTGTGGCATTTTTTCTTTAAATAAAGTCTGAAAGAGATTAGGGTTGTGATATGCTGACTGTAGGTGTCTGGCCAGAAAGGTACCACTGAGGTCTTTCCCTCTTCTGTCTAGACTTGTGAAAAAAGGTGTTCTTTCAGGTCACACGAGCTAGCATCATTTGAAACATCCCATCACACTCTTACAAAGCACTAGCTGAACAAATTGAAAACTGCAAATGTTGATGTACCATGTCAACAATCAGAATAAAAATGTAAATACCTTACTTGTTTCCAAAAATCAAATTCTGATTTTTGTTTATACATGTCACCATCTGGCTTTTTAACACCAAGCTCTCATTTCTTACCCCTTTTGACATCTCAGAGCTACCTAGCCACTCCAGACACCTAGACTTCGAATTACTTATTACGGGTATGGAAGGTGTAGCACGCCTGTAGAGGTTTTTTCATTTCAAAGTTTTACTAAAAACCATACCTACTAATGCAATCAACACTGCATAGCATCACAAAGCTATACTGTAAAGCAGAAAACAACACATGCTAATTTCCTACCCTAATTTTTCTCTGCTAAATCAATCATGATTTTTGGTATAATTTGGTTTTGATCCACATTTCCTTACTGAGCAGCCCTTTATAGAGGGATCCACTCATCTCCTTCGCTACAGACAAACACCAAGGACTGGTTTGTTAGACTCCTTTCCTGTAGTTGCCTCTGATAAATAAGAATTACGTGCCAGGATTTTAAGCTTGCCTCTTTTGCATAACTCAGAGCAAGACCTTGTCCATGCTAAGGAGGCAGTTCTTTATTCTGCAGCGAGCTCCAAGCTGTTTGAACACAGCAAATGCCAAGCTTTCAAAGAAAGGAAAACACAAACACTTTGGCAAATGTAAGGTGGCAAAATTTTTTTTTAGCTGGACTGGCTCATGCTTGCAAACACACAACATGCATTCCTCTGAAAATACGTCTTAAACAGTGCCTGCTTTGCATACTAAGTGCACTATATCTGCCTTTTTAGTGTCATGGCCCCACTTTCTGCCTTTTCTCACATCTCAGGGGTACCTAACCACTTTAAAACCTAAAAATACAAAACATACTTAGGAAGAGTGGGTTTTAAAACAACTGGAGGATTTTTTTCCACTTAGTTATATCTTTGAAGTTAAAAAATAAAGTATGAATTACTAACGAGTTCAATGTCAAAAGCAAAGCAGCATTCAGCAGGATGTAGGGCAGCAATGGAGGCTCTACTGGACCTACTGCTCTATCTGTGGACTTGATGATGAATTTGGCTATCACAAACTTGTAGCCTGCAGCCCACTGCACCCCTGCCCTGCTGCTAGCACTACTGCCAGCACTGCCTCAGTCTACTGTCCTTAAAGGAATCACTAAGGTCAGTTTTAAGGTTCCATTTAATCCACCAAGGTGCAGAACTAAAGCCACACACACACTCTCGTGACAGTGGCAATGCTCCTCAGCAAAGGACACAGCACAGAGCTCACTGCCAAGGCAAAGGATGGCTCAGGTGACTTTTCACACTACTGGTGCTCTGCTCTGTGTTGGATCTGACAAAAGCTGAAGACGATCCTAAATTATAGCTTCTCTGCAATTTTAGCAGTGAATGTTATGTTGTCACCACACACATCTCTTTTCCTGCTCTCTTCACATACCTCTCTTCTGCTTACTGGATGTGACAGCTCTTCTAGACAATTACTGTGCAGAAAGGCTTTCGAGTACCTACTGTGATACAATTCTTTTACTTCGGCAAATTGCATAATTTTTTTTTCCATACCAATCCTGCCTCGATCAACCCACAGATAACCTATCAATTACATTATATTAAAAATTGCTGTATTATTGGTGGACTTTTAATAAATGAAGCTGATTCTTACATTATTACTGATTCATTCAAAGTGGCTACCAATTATTTCCTTGCATTTAGAAAACTTTCTAAAACCAGAAAACTTGCTAAAAATCTAGACTGAAACGACAACCTCTCTTCCCTCTACACTAACTTTAGGGCTAAAGCCAATGAACAGAGAAAAGAGAGACAGGAAACAAAGCTTGTCTACACTGTAGGCCAAAGGAACAGTATGGAAAACTGAGGCAGGGATCTGCTGCAAACAGTGGGACTCACAATGATGCCTTTTTGTGTCAACCTGTGTGCTACCTGCCAATTCTGCACAGCTCAATCCAGCCCTCTCTATCACTATAGAGGTCTGGCTCTGTAACATGCTATAAGAAAAATCTGTAATTTGGGATTGGGAAAGGGAATCTGAATTCAGTGTAGGGTTCTACCTGATAAGAAGTAAATAAATATATATAATTGAGGAAAAAAAGCTCTTTCCTCCATGGACATCATCCTTTCCAGCCAATCAAGACTTCATTCCTCAAAGTGCAAAGTACTTGGGCTCTGCTGCACTTATCCTTTCTTTTGATTTCAAATACCTGAATGATCACATTAGGATTACTCGCATCCTTAGCTTCAAGCTGTGGGGACAGACCTCAGAAACCTTTTCTTTAGCACTGGGCAAGTATATTAGCAGTGTACAATTTCCTGGTTTCTTGAATTCTTCAAACTGAAATCCACTTTCATATATATTTTAGATGAAATTATGGGTTCCTGGCAGCTAATGGAAAGGCCGCCCAAAGGAAGGTAGGGTGGTACAAAGCACAGCTGTGGACACCACAGCAGGTGGCTGGCAGATGGGCAGCCCAGAGACAAATGCTGGCAGTGGAAAAGGCAAGCTGTGCAGAGTACCTGAAGCCAGAGAAGGACACAATTCATAGGAGACGATACAGAGAAGTTAGTGAAGTTCTTCTTTGTCAGCCATTTTATGTTGGATGTATGGAAACACTGCCTACAGCACTGAGATCTAACTGGCTGTCTGTGAGTTGGGCTTAGCTGGAGGGGTACTTCTCTCCAACACTTTAAAGCTTAGTAGTGCAGACTGCAGTGGTGGGTACATGGGCTGGGTCATGAAAAATTACTTTTTTAGAGTGATCTGTCACCTTCATAAAACAAGTGAAGTAGGCATATAGAAAATAAGTAATACAGCTTTGAGAAGAAACTATGTTCTAGCAGGGATAAATCAGGCCTTGCCTTCTAGCTAGAAGGATCTTTTGCCTTAAGCATTTCTTTTGCATGTAACTGTTGGCAACTCCATTCCAGGAAGCTTTCCTCATTTTCTTTTGTAGTCAGCAAGGTGAAGGTGGAAAGGGGGGAATAATGAAACACAGTGCCAAACCACTGAAAGGTGACTGTGAGTTAATATGTGACCTCTGATAGCCACTGGATGAGATTTGTAGTTGTGCAGATTACTCTTACTAGATGATACAGGCTTACTGAAAAAAAAAAAAATGAAATGAATACAACCATAATGAAAAAAACAGTGGAGCCACAGGCTTCTTTTACACTTCATAGAAGAAAAATGTTTTGATAAAAAAAATAATAAACAGAGCTCATCTTGGATCTTGGTAAGAATATCTGCAAAGTCAAACGTGTAGTGGTAAAAATTACATCATCTGTAATCTTTATACCAACTGCTTTTCTTCAAACAACAGTAACACAGAAATGCTATTCTGGGCAAAACTAGTCACTGTATTTGTTTTCCATTAGATATACAATCTAGAATGACTCCAACAGCTAGCTGGGCATGAAATTTATTGAACCCTGTACCAGTTGCATCAGCCTTAGTAACTCACTGCCTATTTTTGCTGCTCACAATATTTCAGTCAAGCTTCAGATAATACTCTGAAAAACCTGACAGGAATTAACACCACTGCTACTCAAACAAAGCAGATAATCAATGATCACTGAGCATGCCCAGCCTCATGATTCTTCATGCTTCTGAGCCCACTGCACCAATTTCACAAATTTCCACACTCAGACATGACATAATACACCCCTTCTCCCTCTTCCATGACCAGTCTGGCCTGTACCATAGGCAACATGGGAAAAAATAGTACTGAAAATGCAGACTTGAAGACATTGACTATTCTTTCTTACCTCTATTCCTTCCTTGTTTAAGGCATATTCATCAAAGTTCAAAATAGCAGTCTTGATGGTGCGGGGAGGGGGCAGCACAGTCAAGCCAATGTTAATGGCGTTGCTTCGCTTTGAGTCCAGCACAATGATCTCCTGTCGCTTCCCATCCGCAGCAGTTTTCTTGGTAAAGAGGAGAACAAGGTCATTATTCCTCTGATCTGTTTTATAAAGGAAAAGTCACTCCTTTCACCAATGACTTCCCCCACTCAAGAAAGCTGACACTGAATGTAAATCTAATTTATTTGTAGGCATCAAAACAAGCTGAATTCTGGATCATCCTTATCCTATCAACATGAGCTGCCAGGATTCAGTCAGAGATCTGAATGCTGCTGTGCAAAGCAGAGACAGTCTGACACAGCAGTCCTCACATGGGACAGTCTGGGGCAGGAGCCAGTCTGAAAAACACCTGAAACTCTCTCTGCCAGCTCAGAGCTCTGCTGTGCAGCAGGACTGGCCCGCACAGGACTGGTGGGGCAGCAGCTGGGCAGCCCAGGGCTCCAGGGCTCAATTCCCTGTTGGATGCATTAATATGGACCCTCTCTCACTCGTGTGGCTGGCTGGGAAATAGAGTAGTTCCCATGTGCCTGCCAGCATTCTCCCGTGTTATAAATCCACCTCCGGCACTGGCAAAGGAGCCATAGGTGCCTTTCTGGAGGCACTGGCATGGTTTTCTGACCACCAGCTGCCAGGGGAAAGTTACTCTACCTCGCTGCTCATGATATGTCTGTCAAGTTCTTCATAGATGCAGAAAAATTTCAACCCTCATGCTTTTTTCAAAATTTTATTTGAGACTATCCCTGTTCTTGGATCTTACCTCCAGTATAAATAATAATAAAATCACAAAGAACTGGCAACATATGTTTTAAATTCCATTCTAGAGTAGACCCAAGGAATTTCTTTCTCTTTCTCCCCATCCTTATAGTGGCAAAATGTGAACCAACTATGCAAGGGGACTCAAAACCCACTTATATGGCATAATGTAGTCTTGAATGTGGTCTCTGCTTTTACACCTCAGCATGCCTCTCTTTCTCTCTCTCATCATCCCATGCTAGAAGGTGTCTCTTTGGTAACTATGGATGTCATGCTGGGTAGCTGAAAGGTGAGAGGACTCTGCTCCTCATACTCTGGGTTTTTTCCTTCCTCTGCATATATGTGAACACTGTAAGCATGTTTTCTGTGGTTCTTCTTCCTTTGCCATATCAGAGACAGGCTAAGGAATGCCGTCAAGCACAGGAGTGTAAGGAGAAGTCCTGCACAATGATGTATCAGTCTTGCATCTCTTGTGGATTTGGGGAAAGCCCAGGAGGAGACTTACTGCCTGAGTCTCAGTCTGTGTTCAGGATTGTTTTTTAGACTACGGAGCGTTGTTCTTCACTCTCTTTGGGTCTGCACCACAGCCAGCGAGACAAAAAGCACCCCTCTGCCAGGCCTACCTGTTTCTGAATTGGAAGTTAGTAAATGTGATTTCATCAAAGCACCTTCAGCTGTGGACAGCCCATAATGGGGAATGCAGCTGTATCATTACAAAGATACTTTTTTCTGGCATAGCTCAGAACCTTCTTGCACAGGAAGAGGTTTGCCCACCCATTCCTGCAGCTTGCCCAGCACCTGTGTGTGCTACCACAGTCCTTTCATCATACCAGCATGACTAATGTGGTATGATGCAACTTCTGTGGATGCACGGGACTGAAGGCAAGTGCTGTTTACAGGAGTTGGGGAATACCACATGTGTATGATCTGAGAAAGTAATAAGAGGGTTGTTTTTTTAAACTTAGAAAGAAACAACAATTTTGCAGTAAACAGGACAAATTTTAGGAGAGCAAAGATAACATCTGTTTTCAATGTTTTTTTATCAGTTCTGTCAGAACCAATCTCTTAACGCCTTAGAAGTATCCCCAAAGCCTTCCTGAACTTTCCCTTTTTTGAGCAAGGGACTCCTCTTGTTTTTGGGGAGCTACCTGAAGGATGTGAGATGCAGTTTCTCCTTTAAAGCAATAACTTTTACTTCTGGAGCCACTAATCACATTTTCAGGACCACAGTTAGTGGCCAAGACAACATTAAAACCAAACAGGGTTCACCAGAGACTGCTTCCTCTTGAGCTTGTATTGCACTAAGCCTTTTTTAAACCACTTTTTACCTTGTCCTTTGGAACACTGAATTACACAGCTCCAAAGAATTTATGCAGAAAGGAAAAGGCCAGGGGAAAGGAGTTAAATTTAGGCTTCCCACATGTGGTATGGGTAAGTAAGCCTCAAATCTGGAGCTCTGTTTTTAGGCTTCCAAGTCTGACAAGAGAGACATATTCATTTGGGGGGCACAGGACGCTCACGGCCGGGATCATTGCAATCCCAACAGTGCACACGCTCCCTAACAATGAGTTATGAAAGACAGATGAGCTGCACAGGGCATGTGTGCATGGAGGTATTTTCCAGAGCTATAACTGCATGTGGGATATAAAATGTTGGGGTGAGTAACCCTTTTCAAAAACAGGGGCTGAAGAGATTTTAAGTCCCTTCTGGGGACGACATCTGACTTCCAAAGAAATCATTTCCAAATAAATAAAAGGATGAAGAAAAGAGAAAGATTTTACTACTATGAACTTTACTACCTTACTGCTAGGAAAAGAATTGCTTTTTGTCTGCAATGGAATTGCACATGTGGAAGTTTCTGACTTAAAATAAGCTACAACTACTAATTTCTATTACAATATTCGGTGACTTTAATCTATGCTTCATAAATTCATTCAGAAAATGACTTAAAATGCTTGAGGGAACAGTGAACTACTGCATTTGATTTTATATTTTAAAGTATCTGTATGAAGTGTAATCCCTGAACTTCTGAATACTACATAGACCATATTATTAAATGTAATAACAAAAGTAATTATAAAATACAAACATACCAGGTAGTATAATCTGTGGAAAACAAACACTTCTGCAATCTATTAACAATTACAGTGAATTTACACCTTTAGAAGACCTAACTGGCCACATTCCCTTGCCTCTGCTGAAGACTAGGTAGTCCAAATGGATTATTTAAAAACTATTACCATCCCACAGAATGTGATTTGTAGTCTGATGAGAATGTAGCCTTAAAAATGCCTCTTTGCTTTAATTAATATGAGAAGCAGAAAAATTTAAAAATTTTTCAAGTGGTCATATCAATAAATAATTATATATGAGCATCAGCTCAGATGTATGTCCTGCTTTTAAAGTTGCAAAATCTACATCAGTAGTACAAAAAAATCTCCCTTAATAGTGAGATGGCTTTCTTTTTTATTTCTTTTTTTTTTAAATTTCTATCTCAATTAGCAAGGATTTAATACAGGAGATTTAAAATGGAATCACTCAGCTGCCACTGACTTTTTCCAGGATATATGTATGTAATGTTTTTCAGAAATTCTGATCCACATTTATGACTTGGCATTTACTGAAATTGCAACAAATTCTTTCAAAAGGAATATGTGTCTACGCATGTATAGACATGTGTACATGAAAACAGATTCCTTCATTTTTCTCTCCTACTAATTTTTATGTCTGTGGGCCCATGATGAATCACTATGTCCTACAGGGTATACGTGAATCGGCAAAATAATACATTCATGCAAAACCAAGTGGATGGCAAAAGGGCTGAAACAACAGCATTTGATTCAGGAGTGTCTGCATGTTTTCATTGCTCTTCACAGAAAAGTAAACACTTAGAAGTACTTTGCCAAAATACCTGCTTTGTTTGGTGGAGTGAGAAGGAAGGAAATACTAGACTGGCTTGGAGGAGATACCTGATCACTCTTTCTATTGGCAAATATAATGCAGTGGTGCTCTATTCTAAAAAATAAACCATCTGCAACTAAAGGTGCTTCACTAACTAAAATCATTGTGCAAGTTTCTCAGTGTGGCACAAGTTTTCCTAAAATCAGGAATCTTCTCTCCCAGTCCCAGCCCCCAAAATCCTGTATTATATCCTACAATTTAAAATCCACTTTATTTTATTACAGTCTATTGTGTTTAATGAAAAACTTCTCATGAGCCAGGAAGTAGCTGTTTATAGCTGTGTGTTGTGGAAATCACAGTGAAGGATTAGAAACCGGAGTAAAATTGGTTACAGCTGTATGAGAGAGCATAAGCACAAGATAGAGCCAAGCCCCCCCTTATACACCCTGACTTTGCTTTTCCTCTCATCCTTCTGGACTGTTCCTTTTCCATGCACCTACTTCCATCTCTTGCTATGAAATCTGGAGGTTTGACTTTTGATTTGTTGCTCTGCACTCTTTTTTCAGCTGAACCAACTGAGCTGTGAGTCAGACTTTACGATATTATAGAATAAACCTGTTTTGGATTGCAGCCATTGGACAGGAGAAACTAGACACAACGGGGAATGTGCTCTCTGGAAATAAACCAAGCAGTCTGGAAAAAGCGAGAGCTATCCTAATTTGAGTGCAATCTTTGTACCAAACCTCAAGTCTTTTACGGATTCAGTGGTCTGCTTAATTATTCCCACTCTGACTTGATCTAAGGACCATCTCCTCCTCTGGAAGATTTGCTGGTGTTCATGAAAACCAGGCAGGAGTTTCCAAAGTCTGCATAGAGTTCTACTACCGTACTCCTCGGTCCCCATTGTCTTCTCTGCAATGAGACAATGAGACTTCTATGTCTGTGTTATGGGACAGGGTGGAAAGAGAGCCAAAAGTACAGTGTCTCATGCAGAGAGCAGTTATTAGACGCCAAGGGGAAAGCAGTCACCTAAATCACTTCTCAGACTTGCACTAATTTCAAAGAAACCTGCTCACTCATCTTCCAGCCATAAGCCAAAAGCTGTGCCAAAGCATCAGGCAGGTTTGAGAAGCAAGTGTGAGGGAGGGAAAATGGCCAAGGGTAGTTTGGGAACATGCACGATGATTGACTGGAAAAGTAAACAAGTCATAATTCCAACAATTTACATTTTATCAAAATTTCATGAGAGAAAAAAAGATTAAGAATCAGCCAGAGTGCTCCATTACAATGCTGGCACTTAGCACAAAGCTAAATTTTGGAAATGGCAAATATGTCATCATTCCACGTTCAATTCGAGGAATTAAATATTTTATGGATCTAAGAAAATGCTCTCATTCCTTCCAACTATGAACCATCTGTGGCAGATTTGTATTTACAGGGAGAGAGATGAGGAGTAGCACGCCACGACGTCACCAGCATTCCTTCCTCAGCAGAAGAGGAATTAGAGAGAGAAATTAATCTCAGCATTGGCCAGATGAACAATCAGCTGAATGTGTTTTTAAAGGTGCTACACCATACACTTCAGGTTTACCTGCATCTGTGTCACAAAAAAATTCAGCTAAAAAAAGTGATGGCAGGATGTAAACGAGCCATCTCTGTATACACCTGTTGCTTGCTAGGTACTTGGGCGCTTGATTATAGGAATTGCAACGTTTCCACTTGGCCAAGAAGATCAAGAATGACTGTTAGAAAATTTTGAGTTAATAAACTGGACAAGTGACACAGAGACCCTTTACTGAGAGACATCCAGACTCCCCAGAGGAGGAGCAAACAATAATATCTAAAATACATAATAGATATAATCACTTTCTCTAGAAAAAGAGAAGTAAAATATTCAAGGTGCTGACTGCATTTTATGTTACTATAAGATATATAGCATACAGAGAAAACACACAAGCAATTCATTTATTTTAAGAGAGATGGACACTTTTTACTATCATTTTAACTGGAAAAAAACATTGTTTCCCTGATACCAATTATGCTGCTTAGAAGAAAAAGAGTTTATGTAGCCATGAAAAACAAATGTTCAGGCTAATAACTTTTTTAATGCTACTTTAAATTCCTACTAAATGTAACTATAAAAAGCTTCCTTTTGTTGTTGATTCTAATGTTAAACAGCCATGTCATGAGCCTTTGGGAGTTTATTTTATAACAATACTGAGGAAGAGGGAATCCTAGCTACAGAGGTATTTCCTGTGCCAGCTTCCATCCTAAAATTGCCACATTGCATAAATTAAAGTTTTAAAATAGGCCTGTTCACCAGTATAAAACAAAAACCCAACACCCCTGCAGAGTTCAGCTGTAAACTTGGTCCAGCTGATAATTTGATCCTTCAGAACAAAGCACACAGCAGATCCAGTCCGATATTCTAACCTTTCCACATAATGATTAGGAAAATATTACCAAGTGAAGAACTGTCAAATACACAGATATGAGTCACCACACTGTGACCTTTTTATGAATGTGACAGAAAGTATTTCACATTCCAATAACTACTTTGGCACTCAGCTATGGACAATCTAATGTAAAATTTGTTGGTATTTGCCACTTGCAGTGATATCCCACAACTGGTAGACCTGAGACAGGAGGGCAACTTGGTACAACGCCCTAGGCTCATCTCTAGTGTCAGGCCATGGAATATCTTCCGTCATAGGCCAAGCTAGAAACACATCCAGTAATTTCCACTGGTTTAATATAAACAACATAAATCACCTAGATCTAATTCAGAATGAATACCAATACAATAGCAGAAAAACAGCAAACTGAATACAAGCTGTACCTTTGTGACAGGCAGTTCCTTGGACTTAGACTCAAAGAGATGCTCCAGTTTGGAAGTGTCCACCTTAATGGGTTCCAGTTTCGACCACAGGAATTCTCTGCAGCGTTTGTTGTTTTTACACTGCCACTCAAATGGCCGTACCTCATTCCAAAACAGACGGATGGTTTTCTTCTTCTTTATAAATGCTGGCTGACCCCTAGAAACCTGGGGTGACCCTAAACCCTGAGGAGTGCTGAACAGTGGAGGAGGAGCCAATAAATTAGCAGAGGGCGGAGGTGGAGGCGGACATCCAAACAAGGGGGGAGGTGGTGGAGGAGGCAAACCCAGAAAAGAAGGTGGAGGTGGAGGAGGGGGAACAAGGGAGTCCCCAGGACCCATATCCATGTCCAACACATCTACATCATCCTCCTCCCCCAAGTCTGTAAAATCCATGTCTTTGATTTTAAGTTCTCGAGGATTAGCCATGAGCTGATCCCAGATGTAATCAGATTCCTTCTTTGTCTGTGCTGGTGTTTTCTCGGGGACCTGTTCACTGATTTCATCTTCAGGCACTGCTGTCCCCTTAGCCAGATCACCACTGTTAAATTTTTCTGCAAAGGCTTTCACACTGCCTTGGTTGTCCAGATTTCCAATCTCCATCTTTTTGACACCTTCATCTTTGCCCTGCTTTGTGGCCTGAAGAATAGAGATCCTGCTGGCTAGGCTAGTGAGTGACTCCTCGCTTTCCTCCGTCTCCTTCTTTTCCTCCTTCGCCTCCAGCTCCTTCTCCTCTTCATCTTTGGGCTTTTTGTTATGCGCATACAACATGTCCAGCATAAACCGCTTGTTGTTGAGGATGTTGCTGCACTGCTCATTCACACCAGCATCCTGAATGGTCTGTGACCATGGACCTGCAATCACACACACAGAGATGGGAAGTCAAGGGAAGGAAGTCAGAGCACCAAGAACACTCTTCAACCCCCCCCCAGAAAAACCATTTGGGGGATGCATGTACGACTAGTCTGAAACTGGGTAAGCAGTTACTGTCAAATTTCTGAAATAAGATACAGCACTGATACATGGCCTGATCTTGATGGGTTGGGAGTAATTCTCAAAAATGGAAGGGGAGTAAAGAATAATAGGTAGCTTGGAAGGGACTATGTAACTTTGAGGATTTGAATGTTCAGGTTTCTCCTGAAATATGTCAAATTTCACTTTGTGCTTACTACCTCAGCTCATTTTATACAGTGCACAAATTCTCATAACCTTTAGTATTCCAGAATGGGGCTTAAATATAATGGTAATGACACAAAATAGGTTATCATATTCTTCATCTGGCCACGTACTGGAACAACCTCAGGAAAATTTCCATATGAAAGAGATCTTTCCTGCCTGATGTCAAGGTCAACATGCAGCTGTTTACTTCTCCTCCTACCACCCTGCTAGCTAGGGAAGGGCAGTTTTCAGACCCGGCCATTCCTCAGAACCCCCTGGCGGGGTACCTGGGCCATCTTCACAACATGGACTATTGGAATTCCAAGGCAGGCTGCATACCCAGGGTACAGCTCTCAGGGCAACTCAGTGAGTGTAAGTATAATGAAGATTTTTAAAGTTGTTTATAATATGAGAACCTTTATAAAATATTTTTGAACATGCTGCTGAATAACCACTGTTACCCTCCCTGTTATATGACAGTGTTGAAAGACTATTGGCCTTCCCACATCACAGTCATTTAACATGTCACTGTAATGAAGCTTCATCTTTCTGACTACTGCTTTTCTCACCAATAATATGCAAAATACCATGTTTGAGACAGCACCATAAATAACAAATTATAGTGGTCAAACTGTAAAAATATATGATGTAAGCGTCTCTGTGACTCCATTTCCCTGAATTTAATACTGCTAACCAATGTGGATAATGTGTCTAAAAATTATGGTGCTCCTTTTTCCAGTGGGCATCAAATAAAGTGATTAAACATGCAACAATGATAATTCTTCACACTTACTGTATTTCCTGTATGGAATTCCTTCTGTTCCCCATAGTCCTTACACATTTTATTAATACATTTTTCATAAACTCTGCTTCTTTTATTTCATCATTTTACTTTGATCGCTAGCCTGCCTTTTTTGGGAGGTCCTTGTGGTTAAAGATTTTCTTTCATACCTGTTGGTTGCCCTTTTTCTTTAACTCCCATTTTATCTTTGTTTCTTCACTTACGCTCCCACCTTTTTCAGTACTTTATAGTTTTAAATATCTTTTACGGCTTCCTTTGTCAATGGAGTTGCTTTCTTACCACAACATCTAGTCCCGTGCTCTGAGAAGGTATCCTCTTGGTGAGATCTACATTCAGAGCCCCAGAACTCCCTGCCTCCCCTCCCTTAAAACAACAGTGCATTAAAATGTAGGGTCCTGCAGCACAAAGCATATGGACAGCAGTGACTCCTGCCTCTATTTAGATCAAGCTCTAAACCATGTTTTAAAATCAGTCCAGAGGTTTAACCCCAGACAAAAGGAAGATTTTTTTCAGAAATGGATACAACCTACTTTCCTGCAGGCAGCTTGACTGCTTCCATGATCTGCTCATTTTTCCTCAGACTTAATCCATGGGATTGCTTTCTTACCAATACATGTCACCTGAGGCAGTCTGTTAGATTTCTCTCAGAGGTAGTTTCACTAGACAATGTCACTAGACAACTCCTTTCCCACACCATTGATTTTACCCAGCTGTGCCCTCACAGAGGATTTCCCCCTATTCCAAGCCTTTCTTTCAAAGATGTTCAAGATGGCTCCCAAGATCCATCCCACAAACCCCACATGATCTACCTGCTCTCAGTTTCACCAGATGGAATCCTTCATTGTTTAATTCCTTTGGAAAACTGCTCATCGGAATTTCCGCAGACACAGTCTCTAATTTCGGTTCCCCAAGTCTGCCTCCAATTGTCCAAGCTGATCAAAGATCACTGCTATGAAGACTCTTGCTACCTTGGTGGCCTCTTCTGCCCTCCTCTCCACAGGTAAAGCTTTGAAATACCATTGGAGAAACAAGACTTGTTGGAAGCCAAATTTGGCAGGATGGCTAATGAAGAAGCCTGCACCAAGGGCTTTGTCCTCAATGCACCTGGGCAGAACCAATGGACCATCTCATAAATGGCAGAATGCATGTCGGGAATCTCAGAACTGCTGAAGAAAGTGCTCTTGTTTGCTTTCAAAAACTCCTCAGCTACTAGAGAGCAAACAATTCACTACATGAGACCTCCTACACAGCACTACCAAAGAAATCTTTGGTCTACTGGTAGTGTAGGACAATTTTAAGATGTTGATTTTAATAAGAGTACATTTCTTAGCTTTTAACAAAAGTACATGGAGACTTTAAATTGGAGTGATAACAGATCGGTAACAGACAAGAAAAGGAGAAAAAACCTGCAACTGCTCTCCTTTATTTGGATTTGGACTATCTTGGACTATGCCACAGTGTAACAACATCCTTCATCTGTGATACTTCCCCTGCCCTTCCTACACATATATCCATCTACATTCTTTATGAGAACAACAGCATTCTAAGTAACTCAATCTTGGTGCTGACTGAAAAGAAATTAGCTCTTAAATTTAGAATATAATTCATGTAATGCTTCCCAGAAAAAAAAGTGACAGATTTAAACTTGAACAGTTCAATCTGACAGTTTGTGTCTATGAGGTAATCGCTGGGATTCAGAGCCACCCCTCTTCTTTCAGGACAGAGCAGGACTATTTCACACTGTGAAGCACATCTTGTAGAATTTAGAAAATGTGGGACAATGCATTCCATGGCTCAGAGCACAGAAAACGTGGGAATCCAATGCTCTAATTACATTACATTCCTTTACCTCACTATAAAAAGGGAAAAGAGTAATCAACAAAGTCAAAGTCTGCCTTTTATTCCCTCCCTGCCTGGGTGGCATGATGAACTCTGGTTATCATTATCTCTCTGGGCAGAAACTTGGTACTTAATGTGTTTCCCAGGCCGGGCCTTTGCAGGCTGGTACCTGGTGGCGTATTTGACTAGAATCCCTCAGCACCACAAAACTGGTCTTTTCCAGACAAGGTGTACTTCATGTGCCTCCTCCACATGAGCTAAAGATGGACACAGCCTAGACCTATCTTCAATAGCTCCTATGTATCTCTCTCTGCTGTCTGAAGCCTGACCAAGACAGAAGAACTGAAGGGAAGGAACAAACATCTCAGCCCTCGCTGTTCTTCCTTTTCCCCTAGAAAGATGAGAAAAGGTATCTGGAACTTCATGACAAATCATGTCAGCACAGCCCCTTGTCTCGCTGACTTATGTACAGAAAACCCAAATAAATGCTCCAGGAGTTAGAGATGCAAGTCTCTGCAACGTGGTAATTCAATAGTTAATATACTAATCTTAGGGGAAGAAAATGATCTCAAATCAAATGAAACTTCATTTCATCAAGGCCCTACTGTCCCTCAAACATAGAAACCCCAATAAAGTCTAGATGTCCAAGCAGCGAGTAGACAAGACTTGGCCATGGTGAAGAAAGTCTTAGATAGGTGCAAAGGGTTTGTTAGCTAATTAACACAATATCAGAGCTGCTAATTGAACATTCTTTTTCCACCAGAAACCCTTCATTATTGAAAAAGCTTCACTTTACCAGTTTCATTGTCACTGGTTAACTTGTCCTCTCTCTCTTCCCTCTCTAAAGTGCTGCTTGCTGAGGATATACTGGATGCAGAACAGTTGTCTTTTTCATTCACTTCCTCATTCTGCCTCTCTTTTTCACTGAGTATTGCACTTTCTTCTGGCTCTCTCTCTGGTCCTTGCTCCACCTCACTCTCTGGTCCCACCTCTGTAGCCTCTATTTCCTTGGGTGTCTCCGTTCCCTGCTTGGCCTCAGCCTCAGCCTCCTGCTCTGGTTCTGGTTCTGGTTCTGTCTCTGTCTCTGGTTCGGGTTCACTGGCACTCACTGGTGGAGAGAACAATGGGAGAAAGAGATTCACTTAACAACAGAGCCGTCTCAGGTTCACCTCTCTAAACGAGAGCGATGTGAGCGCTGTACAAGTGCCTTATGGAAAGAAAATAAAACTCAAGTCCACAGCATGCTTAGGAACATTGGGAGCAACAGACTGATGGATGTTGTGTGACGACAGCATTGCACATGAGAATGGCCTGGCAAGCCCCCTCACTCGCTGTCTGGAGCCAGCCCACTATTTTTATACATACTTCCTTCCACAGCTGCAGTGTTGGACTCGCACAAGGATCTGAACAAACCAGCAGAAAATGGGCATCTCACCTGAGCATTGACAACTCAGTGCCTAGACAGAGCCAGGAAAGAAGAGATTTAAAGAAAAAAAAAAAAACCAAAAGGAGGGTGATTGTGGCTTTTGGTTGAATTTTCTTTGGGTTCTGGAAGAATTCTTTTTTCACCTGATGACGAACACTTCAACGAAAAAAATACAAATATTAGTTTTAATAACACAGTTGAATGGCACAGTCTGGAAATGGCACTGTCACACATTTGGCTGACAAAAACCATATGTTGTTTCATGCACATTTACTTCAGAATAGCCACATCAAAACTGAGCAAAGTTTCCAACTGCTTGGCCTATGGCACATATTTAGTTTCCAATTGGTTGGCATACGATGAGCTTTTTAATCAGTTGGCACACAGCAAATACTGTTGATAGTACACTTGGTTTCTTCTTCCCTGCTTTCCCAGTGAAATGAATTCATTCACCTTTAGGGTTTTTAGCTGTAACAGCAGATTTTCACATGCAAATATTCTCTGCATGCTGCAAAGAAACTGAAGAGCATCCACACATGTTCACATCAAGCAGCTCACAATTCTCTGAAACCTGAAATGGCCATGCAAAGAGTGGCAAAAATGAGCATGCATGTTAGCTCTGCATACTTCCCAAATTCCCTCTGTACTAAATCTTGTGTTGGGAGGCTGAACTGTAATGACCAAGTCACATTTGTTTTGTCCCTCTGTTAACTATTTTTCATTACAATATTGCAAAAGAGTCTTCTGGACTTCACATTGTCTTACATGAAATACAATGGGATTTTCTTCAGGAACTACATGAACCTTTGAAGGAAAAAAAAAAAAGTATCACACTGAAATACTGGAATGCAATCCAAATACTTCAGTCCTCTACTGAGCAGGTAAGTAGATTTATCCTAAGTAAATATAAGCCAAAATAACAAAGATCATATTCTTCTCCATTGAGAGCACCTGAAAGTCTAATACTAGATATGCAGGCACCTCTGCACGTGCCTCGTTTCTCTAAATGTACCTTACCTATGACTGTATCCTGGACACTGCCTAGGAGAGAATCAAAATTACAGAGGACTGTCAAGAAGTTGGCAGATACTACAAATCCCAGTGATGTGTTTCTCACCAGAGCTGTCAGCGTGTAGGTATAGTATGAGAACATTTTAAAGTCAAGCCAAGATTTGACTATAACTGAGATGGAAGCTTAGGAATTCTTCAGGAGTTCCTGGAACTAATGTGGTACTTTAGCATGAAAGATTCTCAGCTTGCCATGGTGCAATGGTCCATATATACAGATGTCACCAATTCATCCATGAATAATCATAATGGCATATGAATTTTAGATACCTCTCTCTAAAAAAAAAGCTATCACGCAATAACCAAAAAGGTCAACTCCAACAGATCAGAGGGAGAAAGAAGCGGATTAAAACATGGCCAGGACTCCTAATGCTTATTGTACCTTTGTCATTATGAAGCTACACTGAAGATTCAATAGGAAAAAGTCAGAGGAGATTACAGGGAGATGTAAGAAATGCTTGAGAAAATTGAATGTTCAAAAGAATTCCAGATACTCTTCTAACAAGAAATATTCCACACACACCAGAAATATGAAGCAAATTAGCAGAATCTAATACATAACAAAGAGTTAAGAGCAATATACTGACATAGGCTGTTCTTTTGAGTTCAAGGAGTGACAAAATCTAAGTACTAGAAAAAAACAAGGATATGTTGACACTCATTTTGACAGCCTCTGTCTCTCTCTCGATATCATGTCAAACAATCCACTTATAAGCCAAATCACTTAAAAATAGTGAGCTAAGTCCAGCAGCACTTCCCTTAGGAAGCAGTACAAAAATCAAATCTGCCAGGAAACACTATCAAGAGAACAAAGTCAGCAAGCTAGACATGTGTCCATCACTTGCATTTCCATCATGTAATCCACTGTGGTGATATAAATGAGAACTTCTGAAGATGTAAAAAATACAATTCTCAGTGAATTAATAGTGGCCTATTTGAAATGAGCTCAAACTTTCAGCCCCACATCTACTGGGTCCATTTTCATACCCAACAAAACACTACTCTAAGTGGCAACCCTACCGGTGGCAAGAGAAATAAATAACAGACCAGGCTCTGTCCCCTGTCTTCAGACTTCTACTGGTGGAGAGTGCAAAGGCTCAGGAAAGCAAGCCTGTTCGTATCAAAAAGCATCAGCAGCTAAGAAGGCGTGCCTGAGATGTTAAGGAGCATGACACCTTTGTAAGCTGATCCCTTCTGAAAAGCAAGGCTAAGAACTTATAATACAGTAGAGGGACTTGGACATTTCCTTTAATACTCAACTATAAATGAACTTTGAAGCAGACACAAGATGTTGTATCCTGTTGATAAGAACTCAACCCTCCAGTCCTATAAGCCCTCAGAGAGAACAAACATCCCTCTGGGCCCACATCTAATCCCCTGTCAGGCTAACAGATTAGCAATCACATCCTCATATATTTTCTCTGCTTTCCACTTGGAGGTGTGAGATACACATGCTGAGTGTCTCTTGTGGATGCATACAGTAAGTCTGAAAATGTCTATGTCTGCCCAAGACCTCTTGGTTCAATTGCTCAGGCATCACCTTAAGTCTTGGCTGTTATCTCCCTTCAGCTCCTCCAGCACAGGATTCCTCTTCCTCTGAATTCTGCAGGGACACCCTGTCTCTCCTCACTCTCACTCCAGTCTTTTCCTCCCACTCCCTGTGATGGTAAGAACAGGTGCAGAGTGAACTGGCTCTTTCTTCATGCAGTCAGAAATGATCCCTTTTTGTCCCCCCACCCCAGTTCCTCCTCTGACTTTCTGTGTCATGGTTCCTTTGGATTTACAACTGAGGCTGCACTGGGTTCATTGCATGCTCAGGCTCTGGTGCTTCCCCATCTGCTGAGACGCTGTCATCAGTCATACTTTGGGCAGTATTTGAACCCTGCTCAACTACCAGTGTGTTCAGAAGGTCTCCTACTATCCACAGTGTGCTCTTGGGTTGGCCTGCTTGCTTCCTCATGTGCTAAAAAAGCTGCTTCTTTCAAAGAAGGGTTCACCTGCAATTCCTTTGTAGATTGACTTCAGAGTTGTCTCAGTTATTGTTGCTCCTCCTTTACTGCATACTTGCACTTCACAAAATATTCTCCAATGAAATTACAAAAGAGTAAGTAGCTGCTCTGAAAAAAGAAATTAAGTTCCTTTTTGCAGTTATGGGATTGCCTTCATTTCCTCTGAATGCCATAACACAAGTTTTACAAGAGTAAGCCCTACAAGACTTGATTACTTCAGTGGAACCAATTGTTTTATATGAGAAAACACTTCAGCTCAATAAGTCCAGATTTTTATATTGGGCAATGATACTGGCACATTTCACAGTGTAAAACAAAGTTCCACAGACAGAATCTGTTTCCTTCTTAATACCAGTAGATACTGGATGGCCACAGGATATTTCAGCACAAAAGAAATAAATCTGGCTTCAAAAATCCCTTATTGTTTTGCTAGTAGATGAACACTCTTTACCCTTGACCTCAGGTTCTGAATTCTGTGGATGAATATCACACATGTGTTAACACCATTCTTGCAGAGTCTTTAGAGCATCCTATGCACAGAACCAAGGAACTGTTTTCCTTCTGCTGTTTCATTCCTGCTTGGGAAGATGATGAACCCCACGTTAAAAGCAACTTGTTGGGGTGCAAGTAATCTGAGTTCTGCCCATGTCTCTGCTTCAGCTTTTCTACAACTCGCTTGAGCAAGTTAATGCTTCATTTTCTCTACCTATTAAGTGGGATTCATAACCCTTCCTAAGAACAGTAAAAATGAGATTTTAATTCATTATGAAGCATAAGGAAGTCAGGTAATAGTACAGAGACCATGGCACAGTGTCTATATTAAGCCTGTCCTCTGTTGGCAGATATGGAATGATATGGACTTCCAGATGGTGCGTCCTACCGATATGCTCGTGACTTCCTATGACCTTTCCAATGCTTTTGGTAGGTCTGAAAAAGCAGCCATTCCCCATGCACAGATCCCACTGAAGTATGCAGATTTCAGGTCCCTGTTCAGGTTCTGTCCTGGCCATCTGCCTGCAGCTGCCCTTGGCTGGAAGCCTACCCTACCCTATCCATATATTCTCTCCTTGTGGTCCATCTGCCAGGCATCCAGGTGCTACCCTCCAATGCCTACTATATTGCCAGGAGTTTTAGTAGAGATGTCCTGTCTATCCACATGTTGATAGCTTTGCCATATTCTGGCTGTCTGAAGCTGCCCTGTACACCTGCTCTAAATGTATTCTCCAAATGGATTGTGCTGCTCCATTTCATGCTGCAATTTTTTTTAATGCTTCCAGGAGAAATATGTTAAAATAATCATCACAAGAGATACTTGCTCCCTACCCAGCTCTGAAATCCTAATGGTGGAAACATCCAGCTTATTTGCTCTAAAAGCAGTATAGCGTCAAATAAAATGTGTGTTTGGATGTTTCTGTCTATCAATATTGGAGGAAAATATCTGTGGTTTCTAAGTTCAAATGATTCTACTGAGACTCTTAAGGTTCCAAACAAGAAAACTGGGGAATATAATTGGGAAAATATATAAAACTAAGTAAAATAAACTTCACCTACTTAGTACGGTGAGGACAAACGTATGCAACATTCAGTATTTGTAACGTTTTTCTCAAATTGCCTTGCTTTATAGCATGCTACCAGCCATAACACTCCATAAAACCAAGCAGTGCAAGTTACAAATGCATTAATCACCAATAGCATGTAGCAGGAAATAAAATAAAATAAAAATGAGTGATGGCGATAATTTGCCCTCAACATGCATTCTAGCTCCCAGTGTTAATGCAACATCATGTGGTGCAAATATAAATCTGTATGGCGTGTGTTGTTTTGTGGACTGAAGGAGAGGTACATGATGCAAGTGGCAGAATCACACACACACACACAAAGCATTGCTCTGTACACACCAATGAATTATATGATAGCAAACCAACCGTGCAAACACTGGTTATACTTTCCTTTTTACTAATTGTCTGTGGTCTCTTTTAAGTCCTTTATGACTTGTGCTACAATTTTAAGAGTTTTTCTTGGTATTAAAAATAATCAACACACTCCCCCTGCCTTCAGTTCAAGACCTTTTCTGTTTGTCACATTCAGCCTGTGCTCTACTGGAAGGTTATTATAATCTTGGCATTCATCTGTTGCATTTCTTTTGAGAATCCACATATGCAAAATCTGTTGGCAGGAACAGTTTGCCTACTTCTCATATATAAGGAACATGACACTAAAATTAAGACTCTCTATATTCTCTATTTTCTAATTATGCCATTTGAAGAGCAACAGACAATAATAGGATAAATCATAGCAACAATTAGCAGTGTATCCTATTATTGAACAGATTACATGATATCCAAATCAATGCAAAAGAATAGGAAATTCAGGAAGACAGGATGGAACAATACAAGACCCTTTACTTCAGCACCTCATAGATGATATTCTTGCAGTCACGCATCAAACATCACCACTATCCTCCCAAGAGAAATCAACAATGCTGTGAGAAACCAGCATTGTTTCCCCTGCCCTCCTTTTCACTTACCTTCTGAGGGCTGAGGAGTTCCACAAGGGATGGAAGGGGTCTTCGGCTCTTCCTGGGACTCTATGGATGCTGGGCTGACACACTTGGGTACAGGTGAGGATGGAGCTGAAGGAGATCTCAGGTTCAAGGACAGCTCACTTCTGCCTCGGCTCACACTCCGACTCTTCAGCTCCTTCTCATACTCCTCTGCTGCCAACTTCTCCAAGTATTTGTATCTGAAAGTTAAATTCCAGAGGGTTTCCGTAAAGAAAAAGAAGCCTGTGGCTGATGCTTGTTTATAGATGAAACACCTGCAGAGAATGAGCTGATTTCCTGACACAAGGGGTACAGCACTGAACTGCCTGCTTGCCCAATCTGCCAAAAAGTGCACACAAAAGCAAAAACTATTGCCCTGAAAAATGTTAAATTGCTCATTACAATACAAAAGCAAAAACCAGCAGAGTTAAAGAACCTTTAGATGGAGTATTTTGTCTGCACAGTCCTTCTCCTTTTGGAAGCATTTGTCTGTCCTCCTTTTCACCCTCCTCCTCCTCTTCCTCCTCCTCTCAGCCCTCCCTCTCCCAAAACTAAAACGGGAGAGAAAAAAAAAAAAACAAAAAGAAGAAAAAAAACCCCTCCAGACCCAGAGCCCCTCAATACTGATGCAAATTGCCAAAATCTGAGACTTGCTGTAAGGAGAGGAAAATGCAGCAGACAAAAACAGATATCCCTGAAAATAATACCAATAATAAACGTTTGGACTGACTATCTAAAGACTCTGAACCTGCTTCTATTTGCTCTGAGAGCAATGCACTGGAATTCACTTTGTTCTCTCCAGAGCCTACAATGGAAAGTTTCTTTTTTTTATTCTGAAAAATTTCTCTGCCGGACTCAGACATCCAATAGCTTGTACCTGACGTCACATGTAGTTTATTCATCAAAGTCACTTTAAAAGAACAAAGATACATCTGTTTTGCATTTTAGGCAGGCAGAACTCACTAACTGTTTATTAAGACCAGCTACCAATCATATTCTTCATAGTATGCTTTATACATTTCGACCAAAATAACTTTTAAATATGTGCTTGTTCCAGATGTCTGCTAA
Source organism: Aphelocoma coerulescens (assembly GCF_041296385.1). NCBI lineage: Eukaryota > Metazoa > Chordata > Aves > Passeriformes > Corvidae > Aphelocoma > Aphelocoma coerulescens. The sequence continues at coordinate 99,107,028 of NC_091015.1, read as the reverse complement.
TTTTATCCACCATTATTTGCTAAGGAATAAATTCATGAGTACAGCTGGATCAGGCTTTAGACTGTTTGCCTTATCCACAAGTGAGCTATTAAACAGGTTAATCAAGACTACTGCTTATGTCCCCGAAACACTGGTCATTCCCTGTAACACACTGCTGTAAACACTTCATAACAGTGAACACCTCTCCTCCCCCCTTCTGCATCACTGACAGCCAAAATTAGTGTACGATGGTGCACTATAAGCAGGCAGGGTAAAGAAGTCAGCCATATGTGGTAACAAACATGCTTAGTACATATGGTAGCCACACATGCATGCACATTTGCAAACATCCATATAGAGCACAGAAATGTGTCTTTGAAGAGCAGTCCTTGTGTTTTCAGAGGCAATTTGCCTCATTGCAAACAGCAATAATGAAGAACAAATTCGTTTTCTTTTATTCCTCCAGAGGTATGCACAGGCTTTGAACAAATTCTGCAAGAGAAAGAACCCCTACAGACTCTGGATGAAAATATAACAAGCTGCATACTTGCATGGTTATAAAATAGGAACTGTTTACAGTTCTAACATGAAGCCAATTCTCGAGACTGAATCTTGCCTTTTCAATAGAGGGGAAAGCCCTTCTCTGGCATCAGCATGATGTTTGTTACAGTTCATGAAGCCACTCTTTCTTTGAACATTGGTCACTTACGTACAGTGCCTTCCACCTCCTCACAAGCAGAGCAGATGGGACTCCAGACTCATAAAGAGCCATTCAAACTGATTATTTGGCACAAACAGGTACAACCCAGCTGGCTGCTGCCAAGGGGGTTTTGCACTTTGCCAACAGACTACAACAAAGATCTGGATGGATCCTTCTATAATGGGGAGAGCTACATTGTTTTATTGTCCTCAGCTCTTTTTCAGGTGCTTTAATATTTTCTGTAGCTGTGTGCTGCACCGCCAACCAGCAAAGCAGAGATTAACATCACGAGGTGACTTTTCAAAACGTATCTGATTATTATACTGAAACAAAAAAGGGAACCAGAACAGCAACTCCAATGGCAACACATCACCAGAACTAGTTATGAAATGGGAAGCTTAATAAATAGGTAAAACTGAGAAACAAAAAACCATTCAAGAATCAGTTACTAACACTTCACACTTGATAAATGACATTATTTAGGTTATTTTTTGTTTCTGACAAATATCTTCATAATGAATGAATGCCAGCAGTAGATAAGCAAGGTCTCGTGAAGACCAAAATCTGAAGGAGTTGAAAGGATGAGTTACCATACCTCCACTACAGGATTGACACTGTACATGCTGTCATATTCTTTTAAATCATGGAAACCTGCAGACACTATCACACCTAGGCTGACTCTTCTCTACAGACAATGAGCCAAAAGTCTGAGGCTATCCATTTGGTATTTCCCATGAACATAACACTGGACTTAACATCTTCAAGTAGATGAAAGTATCATGATGAGTTCCCTAGGTATCTGAGCAAAGCCCCGATGGCAACTTAAAATGTTAACATATCAACAAAGTCATGGGGTGGAGACCATTTGAGCTGTACCTCACACCAGAGAGGGCTTGGGAGCTCACCTTTCCTGGGTTTATTCTTTAATTACCACTGGAAAACACCCAATCAAGCAAAGGGAAAAGGCCTGAAACCATAGAACAGCAAGAACTGCCATGGAGGAAACATACAAATCTGTTTTTAGCTAGGATTTTAGGGATCTTGAGTATAGGATTTTCTTACAGTCTATGCATTCTCCTAAAACAAGTTAACATGCAACATCCTATAGGAAATAAAACTTCATCTGTGCAAAGGTGTTTGTTAAAAAAGTAGTTACAGAATTCCAATGTAATGAACTACGGGTGCAAGACTTCATTTGCAGAAGTTTTCTCCAATATTTATGTGCTGTCAAAGCAAACATGTCTTTCCTCTTTATGAGTAGGAACTGATAGTTTAACATCTCAGCTCAAAAGAGCCCTAAGGATAAAAAAACATTCCTAAGAACAGTGAAATAGTCTCAGAATGCACAGCAGTGATGGTGAACATTTCTCCAAAAATACTCCAGTTGGCATTTTCCCTTACAACTTGAAAGTTCTGAAGAACTCACTTCTAATTTGTTTCAAAACTTGCAGATGAGCATGCTCCCTGAAAAAGGTTTTACTCAGCTCAGATCAGTGTAGGATGCTTATGTGCTCTGATGCATTTCATTTTAGAAAATGCTTTAAACTATTTGTAATTGTTTTGACTGGAAGCACAATGGAAAGCCCATCCACCTTTTCTTACTCCTAGAGATGTTAAAATAATTTTTTAATATTAGCTACTTCAGCCACAATAGATAAAACTTCAGTCTGCAGGAACAAACTGTCTCCTGTATGATGATTTTGTAAAAAAACACCACAAAAGCAACCAAAAAAAACCCCAAGTAAAAACACAGCAACACAATGATTTCTGAGATGGCTGCTCTCTTATTTTGATAATGTAATTCTAATTCTTGACAATCCAAAAGTATCTCCAGAGAGTAATCTCTAGAGGACCATAAAAGCAGAACTGAAGCACTCTGGATGATTTTTCATCTATTTGTACAGTAACTTGCATATTTTCCAGGTAAAAACAAATGCTTCCTCCAGGATGCAATTACTAGAGGAGGTAGAGATGAAGCTACAGAAAGGCAAAAGTCTTTAGTTGAGTATTCCTTGAAAAATATGCTTTCATAAGCACATACCTCCCAGCCTAGCCCAGAGTTTCTAAACTATTTCATTGAATTAAAAAAAAAAACACCCAAGAAAAAAAAAAAAAAACCAAACCCTCAGTCCTTTTAAATATGCTATTTAAGTAAAAATAAAACAATGCCCCAATGATAAACACTACTAAGCTTTGTAATTTACTTGCTGATGTTTGGAGAGATCGGCAAAGAAAACTTGGCTCTGAAAGATAAAAATATGCTGAGAGTGGGTCAGAACCATTTCCATCAGCCTGTCACTGCAGTTTTGCAATGCCTGCGACCCTAATTTCCTTTATCCTCAGTTGCCTTTTCTACAGAAAGCTTGGGACCAACTGGGTGAAAAACACAGGCTTATTCAATTTATAACTCTACTAAATTTGGATAAATTTCTGAGGCAAATGGGCTTATTTCCCACACAAATAGATAAAAGATCATCAATCATTCTTAAGTATTCTCACTGCTCTTCATTTATTGCTGTGCTTACAGCTGGACTTCATTCTGCTCTTTAACAACTTCTTTCTTATAGAAGTCTTTTGGAATAAAAGTGTTTTGTGCAAGCAGAGTTAAAAATGTAAACACACGGCAGCTCCACAGTAAAGAATATATGAAGTGCAAACAACCAGCGGGAAGGATGGATGAATGATATACAAACCTCTCTTCTCTTGCTTGTCTTAGTTCTTCTCTTTTGTCTAAATAATCACGGCTAAAAAGAGAATTACAGTAAATTGCAGCAGAAACCAGAAGGAAAAGGTAAGCAGTAGAAATGTAAGAACAGTAGGAGAAACCAAGAGTGGTGTAAACAAACTGATCAGAGACAATGAAAGCTGTTGTTGACAAAAATTGTTTGCTTTTGCAAAAGTTGCTGAAAAATGTACACTTATCCATGCATACACCACCAAATAAAAACCTGCAAAAACTGAAAAACCTGAAACATGCTATGAAACCTGGTGTCTGAAACAAGTTTCAGTGAACTGCACTTATCCATAGAGAGCAGGCACACGAGTGGATGTTAAACCATCCCTCATTTCCTCCATCTCAGAATGCCCCAAGACAGTGACTGCAGCCCCAGGCAGGACAGACTGAGGGAGTGAGCAAACCTATTGGCCTTCTTTCCAAGGAACCTTTCCTTAGTGAGTTTTGGTTGCCACAGCTGGAAACAGGACAGCAGACTAGCTTTACTGAGAAGGACAATTCTGCATTCCAAGAGGGTGTGTGCAGCATCCTTAACAAGCTTTTACTTCCTTATTTTTCACCCCAAGTTTTAGATACAAAACTCCTTTCATCTCAGGTGCCACTCCCACAGCTCCTCAAGTAAGCCATATATTTAACTTTTGCCAAGTCAAGTTTGCTGGATGCTTGAGTACTATGATTTTGGACAGGCCTGCCACATCCACAAACATGGATGCAAATTTAACTCTGAGCACAGCAGAACCCAGTGAATATCCAGCCTGTCCCAATATCACAGCAAGATGGTTCCTTACAATGTATTTTTAATATTTAGTTGAACCTGGTAGACAAAACTGATGAGATCTTTATCTGCTAGATTCCTTCAGAGTAACCTGTGAGCACCAGAAAGATTCTCAGAACTAACTCCTTTTATTAATAACCCCTATTTTTTCTCTTTATATTGTGTCATTAAATGAATTAATTACCATCTATTATAACAATATCTATCAAACATCTCCTTGCAAGTGCTCTTCAAAAGTCCTTTAACAGGGAACACACATTACTGTTTCAGGCCATCTCCACAAGCTTTGAATTCTGAACTGGTTAGACTTTTACAATATTTTAAAAGTATTCTAGGAAACCTTCAGCAGGCAAATTTTAACATTACTCTGTCCCCTCTGACAACTTTCACTCTTCCCTACATCTGAAGAATAACCACTTTATTTTAGGACATATTGTTCTACCTATGCAATGGATACAATAGTCTACTGAGAAAAATGTTCATTCTGTAAAGCATTCCTTTAGTTAGCAATAGCCTGTGGAGCTTTGTAGCTCCTCTCCTAATCTTCCAGCTCTCCTATCCTCCAGCTCTTTCACAACTAGTGATGGTCTCCTTTAAATTATCCTCAATTTGTCAATAATGGTGCCAGAACCTAGTGCAATGTTCTTGAGGCAGAGTTGGAAAAAATGAGATAACAAATGAGTCATGATGGTAAATCCAGTACAGCTCACGAGTTTAAAGACTGAATTGCAAGTGCTATTTTTAATCAAAACTACATCTTCAGAGACTGGGTTTCTAGCCAGACTGATGATATGATAATGAAATCCCAGGAACTCTTATGAAACTGTCCATGACTGCTTGCTGTGACTTTTGGCCTCCTCCTGCCAGACTGTTTAATCAACTGTGGGATGTTGTCTGTCTGTGAAGTCTGGTGGCTTTGGAGACCCCCTGCTCAAACAAAAGCTATAACTTTTGGGTGATCACAAAAACTCAAATCCAAAAGATGAAAACACTGGGCATTGAAAAATAATCTTAAATATATAACACAATCATGGCGTTTAGTTAATCAGTTTCTGACTCTGAAATAAAGGGATGAAAATGTGTCTTTTGATTTTTTTTCTGCTTTTAAGAAACCTCTTCTAGTGACAGAACAACTACCTCTACTGAACCTCTACTGAAATGGGCAGATCTGTTATTCAAACAGGTCAATCTGCCAAATGCCCTGTTGGCTTTTTTGGTCTGGGAGTTTCCTTTCTGAAAGATCATGTTGGCTGTCCATGGCAGCCTGCTGCAGCCTGATGATACCACTTAGAGGGAGAGTTTTTGGAAGAGGCTGGAAGACTGCGACCTTATTGTTTCTGTTTCAGGAGAACTTGGGCAGCTGTTGGCTGCCAAAGATCCTATTATGGTGCTCTTCCACCTTCCCTCTGCCTCTCATTTCCTTCTAAACTAGCTATCTTCTGGAGCCAGGAGAATATCAATCGACCACTCATAAGTTACTCCTCTTTCCAAATTCACAGAATCACAGCCTGTTTCCACTTCTTACTAAAGGGATGATTACAGTGAAAACAATCCTGCATACTAATAAACAAGCTAACATGAAACCCTGTGCCATCTTTTCCATAACTACCAATTCTAAGGCTACAAAACATTTATGTTACCATTCTTTAAGTTATTACATTATGTGTTCTAACTGCTAAAAATATGTTTACTTCTCCCTCCCGTTTATGAGGAAACCAATTGATTTCTTAGTGTACACTCTTCAGACTGTAGGCAAACAATTTCAGGCATAGATTCCATTTCTATCCTTGGCCTACTGCTGTCTTTGTTAATGTCTCTGCTGGGATTTCTAGGCATGGATTGAAGGGGATGAGGGGGCTTGTCTCTTACTACCTTCAGGCAGCACACCCTGGGATCCCACATCATACAACATTTTCTCAGATGTGAAAATGCAAAGTCCTACATTCAGCTATGATGTTTGTCTGACCAAGGTTTGAACAGTAATTTTGGTCATTACTTTCTGTCAGTTGTTGATTCCAGGAGCAAGAGACACGTGTTCAGAACAGCAGGAAAAAGTAGTTAAAAACCACTACCATACAGCAAGACATTTTTACTTTGCACAACTTAAAAGCAGAATGATGTTTCAGTGCTGTCCCTTCCCTCCCTTCTTGATACCTTTGTCCCACTGTTTCACCTTCAATCCCTATGACTCACTGAGATTATAATTTGGTGAGTATATTAGCTAATAAAACTGAGCCTCTGTACATACCCAGGCACTATAAGTGACTGCCTTTAAAATAAATTGGTTTTTTTTTAAAATGCCAAAATTTGTGATGTGTTTAATCTATCAGTTTTTAAGATACTTAGATCAAGAAAAGTATTTAAAGGGACAAACTATTCATCAATTCAATTATTTTGCAGTTGAATGTATCAATGATTGACCAATCTATCACTCATTAAAGCAAGAGATCGAGAGCAAATTTGGGTCCTACTTGAATTTGTTTCTTTCTTCACGTTCTATCCTTTGCAACCTTTCTTCTCTCTCCTGACGCCGTCTTTCTCTTTCTGCTGCCAAAGACTCCTGGTGCTGCCGAAAAGATGATGTAAGGAGACCACCCAAAGCTGGCCTGCAGAAAAGGAAGATCAGATTTCTCAGTGTCAGTTTTATTGATTATACTGGCAAAAAATGAGTAGCAATCATTCAGCAAGTAACATAATCCCAACCAGCAGAATGACATGGCAATATTTATGTATGGATCTTTCAAAGGATTGGCGAAGTGTCTTCCTGCTAAATTGATTATAGATTCTGTGATGAGCTGAAGAAAAACAATCAGGGTAGGCTTCTTAAATTGCCAAATTTCTGAAGCACAAATAAAGTATGTGCAAAAATTCTTCAGTCTATTTCAACTGCAGTATTATCTAAATATTTTTTTAACTTTATAATCCTGTTAATGGAAAAGCTGAAGCCTGTAAAGGATTTTTGAAATTTTAAAGAAAAAAACTGTTACGCAATGATGTTAAAAACAGATGTGTCACAAACACCTGAGAATCCTCTATACAGAAACACAAAAATAAAGAAAGATGTCAGAAGTGCCCTACAGAATTCAGATGCTCTCTTAAGTATCAGGCATATTTTTCTTTTATACATTAATAGGTTAGGTTACCATGATTTCCCTGCTGCATGCGCTGTAAGAACAAGATGAATCACATACTACAACATATCAGTAAAACACACAGGGACAGGCTTCTCAAACCATTCTTGAAAACTATGAGAAATTACAGCCTCTACAGTAAAGACTTTTCAAATACATAAAGCTACATTTATATTCACTTATAGTTTATCGTTGACATAGATTTTTTTATTGGCTTTGCTGTAAGCAGTATTTTGTCTGGGAGAGCGGGTCCTCTTACATAACCTTCCCCCAACATGGTGGTATTGGTACCACCAACCTCTCACATGGCAACAGAGTGACCTCAGAGTAAACGTCTTTCTTTCTGTCTCTTAGGGAAAATCTGTATTGTACAGGGTAGCTTTATACAGATGCACACTGATCAAATTAGACTGATAAAATCAGAAAGACATAACTCATGTAGAGCGGTTTCTGTGCATTGTTGTAACATGAGTTTTGCAATGAAAGGATTAATGAGAGAAATAGATACTGCCTTTTGTGAAAGGAGACTAAACCCTGCCTGCCTAGAGGAAGGTTCCTTAACTAGTAATGCAAACCTGAAAAAATTTCCCTTATTTTTAAGAACTCAGACCCTTTCCCTTATTTATTTACATGCCTATGGCTGCACAGTGTAGGCATTTAGCATAATGGCACCAGTTCACTAGTGAAAATAGGTGCAGAAGAAGACAAAAATATTAATGCAAACCTATCTTCCCCAAGTGTCTATGTCTGTACAAGAAGGAACACCACAAAACATAGGCATTTCTTTCAGCCCCACTGGCAGCAGGGCAGCATGAATATAATGTCAATAACTTCGATAAATTGAATTTCAATATGTCATATCCCACCCGCATAAACATTACATAAGATGGTATAAAACTTGATATTCTGTAAGCATCCCTGCTGGCACTCCTCCAAAGCTACAGTATCAATGCTGGATCACACTCAAAACCATAAAAATCTCTATTATGCTTCAGCACTAAGGAAAGGGGGAAAAAATCCTCAAACCCTGACAGTGAAGTACATGTGGTGAATTTTCCCTCGAGCATATTTTAAATTTATTTTAACTTTTGACCTCTTAGTGCATGTGGCAAGAGAAAGCTCTTAGCAGAAACAGTAGCACCACTGTACTAAAATTCAAAAGCCAGAGCTCCATCCCTGTGGTAGCATGAAAAACCATGGCTATATGGTTGGATGTAACATCAGAAATTACTCTTGGAAGGGGAAAAATGAACAGTGCCTCCATGTGAAGATATATGGAAATTAACTGGGAGAGATGGCAAAAGATGGTACCTATCAAGTCTGTGTTTTTATCTGTTTTGTGTAGTCAGCTTGATATCCCATCCTGCCCAGCTGCCATGAAGTCTGCAAACTCCATTTAGAGTCAAAAGAAGGTATGGCTTAAAAAAGACTGAAGGAAAATTAAGGGGAAGGATGGGGTGATGCTGAGAGACCAAAAGAGTGGTTGTAGCTCTGCACATCATCTAGCAGGTTGGAAACCTTCAGCTCTGACTGAGCTCTTTGAGACCCTACAATAAATGTACATTTTAATGCAAGGGATGGCAAGGAAATCATGTGGAGATGCACAGCTTAGTCCTGCAGACAGGATTCTAAGCTAACCCTGGTAGTAAAATACCTCCACATAAAACACCTTGTTTGGAGGTTTGATCTAGCATAGTTTGGCTAGCATTGCTCACTGGGCTAAAATTTGCAGCTGTATGAACAGCAGCCTCACAATCTAAATAGAAAATCCACAGCCATATGTCCAGACGAAGAGCCAATGTCCAAAGAACTAAAAATGTTAGCTTGCCATCTCTTCAAAACGAATCAAATCAAGAATAATTAGTCAAAACTTGGCACTTCTGTGTTTCTCACTGGTTATGAGTGCATACTTCAGCTGAACTACAAGCTGCACACACACACACACCCAATTCAATTCCTTTGTCCCAAACACAGCCATATTGCCTTCAACACTTTGTTGCATGAAATGGTCAAATCTAACAGTCCAAGCTGCCAGAAGGTTCTGTACATAGAGGTCATAATTAAACAGACAGGAACATGGTCAGCTGACTCCTTGTGTGACACTGACTTCTTAAAGCACAAATAGCCAAGGTTTAGGTCTTCAGTCACATTTAGAAAACAGCAGGCAAAGAACCAGCACTGCTATGGCTGAGTTAGTGCTCGCTTAGTGGTTACACCCTGTGGAGGCCAGCCCGCTCAACCACACACATCTGCCCTTGGTGGGGACCACACCTCACACCAAATGCTGAGACCAGCTGCCTTATGAAGCCTCATAAACTCACAGCTTCACTGCTGCTATCAAACACTGTAGCTCAACTGGTGTTTGGGTGCACCAATACTCTTTTTAATGTGAACTGAAACTGAAAATGTGCAGATTTTAGTATTTAGTATTGGCAATTTTCTGTTGGTAATTTTCTACATGTGCATGAACTAAACCTGGGACAAGCAGGTTACTTTCAGGGTATACAAACCTGTAAAGCAGCCAGAGGAAAAGCAAGCATTAAGAGGTATTCCTCAAAAATTCTAAACAATTTGAAAAGGGATTTGTCTATGTACAGTCTGTCTACAAAATCTGATTTTTGTTTCTGTATTTCCCTGGCAATAACACTTAAAGTAAATGTTCCCTTTCAGTGAACACATACTTGAATTGCAAATGGCAGCATGGCTGGCCAAACCAGCTGGTGGGAAGGCCTGGGCTGAGCCTTTGGATAATTTTGTTGCTTTGATGCTGTTTGAAGGGTGACAGTGCCTTCAGACCTCAGGAATTTTTAGGTCTTATTGCTGTAGGCTGCATTTTAAAAATGGATAAGCATGAAAAGGCTAAAAAACTTCTGGCATTGAATCAAAGGTGATAAGAGATTTTAACAGAAAAGAGAATGTGAATAGTCAGTGAAAGTATAACAGAGTGATCACTCACAAAATGGGGTTATAACTAATACATGCCAGCATTTTAGCGCTGGTGTCATATGTTACCAGCTGGTAATATCAACCATTTGTGCAGTTCCACAAATACAATCCAGAAGGATGCTTACTCTTACTGCTTTCAGTCTTGTAGAGAATGCAAGGCTATTAAGAATGGACTGTTAATATAAAAAATGTTAAGAAAAGCTTTCTTATGCCTGCTGTTAAAACCAGTAAAAGCTAAACAAGCTATGTTATTACATTCTCATTCCAGAAAGAAAACACACAATAAGAAAGCATCTAGGTCTATGGATTTGTAAATAGAGCTCCTCACCACAGCATCAGGACACGGGGCCAAAGAGGTCATTAGTTACTTATCTTACTGGAAGAAGAGATGGGAAAAGGAAAGAAGGGGGGGGGGAGGGGGAAGAAGGCAAAAAATATACACAGAGTATAGGATATGAAGCTAAAATGTTGACTGAAGGCCATAGCTCTCCTGAATAAAAATTCAGCTAGCCTGACCTACAGCATTTAACAAAGAATTAATAATCATTATTATAAACACACACTCAGGCAGACACAAGATCTCTCACACTTTTTTGTAAGTTCTTGAAGTTTTCTGAAAATACTCCATCACGGACTATATACTGTGAAGAGGAATATGTGCCCTGAATTACTCTAATCTTGTTGCAAACTGAAGAAAATATTTCTGTCTTACTCTAAGCGCTTTGTTGCAGCAAAACTGAAATTCTGAACTTCAAATGTTCTTCATTCACTTAAGCTCTGAAATACTCTTTTGTGACTGCCTTTCCCTCTGTTTAGTTGACTTTTTAAAATTTGCTAAATAGAAATGGTTATCTATAGGAAGAACACAAAATTCCAATGTCTATTTTTAGGAGCTAAAAAAAATTAACAGATGACTTATGAGAGGAAATCCCTTTAGGTCATAAGGTTAATATTCAGGATTGTCTTTAGTACAACATGGGTCAAAGTCATTAATAACTTTAATAAGGAAGCACTAATTATTTAATTTTGCAAAGTGCTCCTGTTCCAGCAGTCATGGGAATGCTACAGGGAGGGTACAACAGTCGGCAGCTCCTACTCAGGCCTTAAGTAACTCTAAATGTCTCTTGGCTTTAACAAAATAAATCCTCTTTCCAGCTTAGAAAGAGACAAAAGGGGAGACAAAGCTGCCAAGAGCCATATTGCTTTTCACAGTTAAAGAAACTCCCTGTGTGTTATGTCTCCCTACATGACACGGCAAATTCAAAAGCATGTTGATATAAGACTTTGCAAACAGACTAAACATTACTTAAGGAAACTTTACAAAACTTCTCTCAAAAATAAACAGAAAAATGAGAGATAAAACTACTGACTAATGCTTCCTTTAAGAAAGAAACTTGAGAATGGCCAAGAGAAGAACTGATTAATGTTAGCCTTTTAAGTGGCATGGGGGACTACCCGAATTAAAGCTACAGCAGGACGGAGCTGCACAGAGCCTGGGCAATGCACAAGGACTTTCAACATACATTCTCCTCTTCCAGCTGACCTGAGCAGATTTTACACTGTGCTGCTGTCTTCCTCCAACCTGCAACTTTTCATCCTCACGTGAGTTACAACTTGCCTGGAAGTGCAGAGCCCACATGTAGATCCAGGCTAAGGTGGGTGTGCCCCAAGGATCAGCACTGCACATGGCGTGTTCAGCCTGCAACACTGCAGTCTGAAACCATAACCAGTTCATGCTTCTGTTTAAACATATGCCCTATGATGAAGTCCACAAAGCTGCAATCAAGAATATTGCTTACACAGTAGTTCAACAGGCAGCTAGGCCAGAGCAAGCCACCACTGCTTCCCAAACTGTAAATCATCAAGTAATTCCTAAGGTCATTTTTCCTCTTAAAATCTCAGCAATAAAGTTGAGGCTTTTGCCCTGGGCCACTATTATCATCTACCAAGCTATCCCTTCCTCATTATGTTAGTCAGAGTGAGAGATGTGCTTGGCATTTACCACAAGGAAAAAATCGTGATGATCTGTAGTCTGAGAGCCCAGAAGTACACACAGAAAGAATAGAAAGCCAAGGAAAGAGGAGCTGTTCTTGGGAGAGCAGCAGCTTTTTAGGCTGTATAGCAGGTTTTGTTTCATAGGTTTCTGTTTTACCTTAGTGCTTAATAACTGGAGTAAGGGAACTGCAGAGCACAAATTAGTGATAAATGGCAAACAAAACAAAACAAAACCAAACCAAACCAAACAAAACAAACCTGCCAAGAAGTTTCCTCCAGCAGCATCTCCCTGGTGTTGTCAATTACTGAGACCTTTAATTCTAGTAGAAAATCTAACTGGAAAAGCTGTTCAGCATTCTCAAGCAGGTTTTTTTTTTGTTTGTTTTGTTTTGTTTTGCTTTAAAGAAACAGAAATTTGAAAGAAAGCACCAGATTTCCAGCAAATAACTATTTCAGGCACCTGGAAAGGGAATGAAACTCAAACGAAGAGTATTTGCAGATTTTTGCTGCACTTTATGCTTATGCTTCAGGTATGGTGTTTAACTGTCAAAGGAGAAAAAAACATCTATTCATCTAGGCATGCTAATCTCACTGCCTTTGACTATTTTAGAAACAAATGTGTGAAGGTACACTTAATTTGAAAGATATAGAAGAACATGGAAATGAACACTCAACAGTCAAGGCGCTGCATCATGGGAGCTGAAGGTAACATATTGCTGTAGATCACAAAGCAAGTAAGATGGAAAACATATTAAAGAATGTGAAGTATATTTCATATTTCTTAAGCCTATTTTCTAATGCTCTGGAAAAGCTGGAGATGCTTCAAACAGGAATAATCTGCGACACCATAGCAGGCCTTTACCAAGCTTGGAGAGTTGGAAGAACTTCTGAGGGACCAGCCAGAGGTGGAGACCAAGTTCACAGTGACAGGCCAAGAGCCTCAAGAAGTGGAGGTTTGCGAGCTGCACTTTCTGGCATTTGATTTAACAGATAGAGGCGAGACCATGAACTCTTGCTGCTTTGGCAAGCAGTGCCCCGAGAAGGCTTTCTGAGCTAGGCTAACTGTACTACTGTTTGACTGTCAGGCCCAGGGGGAACCATCTCCTGGCAAATGCATCAGGAGAAACCCACCCTGGCAAACACACCAGCAGGATATTTTTCTGGTAGTGGAATGAATCAAAGCTGGTGCTGAATTTAGGAGCTCTTGCCTAAAGTTACACTCCTTCACGATCTCCTCTAAGGATAGCCATGATCAACAATGCAAACACTTCACCACCAAAAGGACACTATGAGGGGGTGTGAAGCTTTGCCAGTAACAAGTCTGATGCCCAGCAGCAGACTCCAGGCTGCAGTTTCAATTTGAGTGACTGTCTTAGATTAATAGTCCGACAAGGCAGTCTGGATAGACAGAACTATCCTAGGTGTGAGCATAAGGCATGGAAATACAGACTAATCTTACAACACCTTCTGCCCCCAGGCAAGGGGCCAGCTCAGAGGGAGAGAAAAATGCTTTTCTCCCTGATGTGTTTCAGTCATGCACTGCTCTTCCCCTTTGTTACTAAAATTTATGAGGTTATGAGAGTGATTTTGGTTTTTTTATTAACTGGATAGAAAGAGTTAATAGGTGATTTAAGTTGTGAAGAGCGGGAGCAGTGTATTTATGGAGCAAAGGACTCTCTGGCATTAGAAAACAGGCAGACTTGGTAAAACTTCCTATGGATTAGGAGCAACTTTCACAAGCAAAGAGATACAAGAGAACTGACACACCCCTTCTTCTCTCCCAGTGAAGGACTGAACAGAAAGTCCCCTGCAATTTGCCCTTCTTCAGCAGGATTCCCGTGGCTGCAATATGTACTTCAGAAGCATGGCTCTCCACAGGGGACCCAGGGAAATGAGAGAGAACAACAGCATTGCAAGAACTTGCCAAAAGGCTGCAGCTGTATTTAGAAACAGTAAAGTAAGCCTTTTCTTCTGCTGTACAATCAGAAATACATAGAAGATGTGTATTTCAAAGAACAAAATCCAGCTACTTTTGCACTGATTTATACTGCTCTTATGATTCCCTACTGATCTCAGGCAAAGAAGGTTTAAAAAGTATGAATGTCAAAATGTCAACCACACTGCTTCTTTCCACCTAAGTTGTAGCTCTTGTTTACATATGCAATATGCAGCCAAGGGTTTGAAAGGCCTGTCAGGGCAACTGAATGGAGCACGAATCATTGTGCTGGGCACTGCTCTAAGTGCTGCTTCTTCCTTCCTCCTCATTCTCCAAGGTCAGATAAATGGTACCAGGAACTGCATCTGAAGCTCTTCCCTGCATGATAAAAGACAGGAATCTTTCTGTGAAGGCTTTGCATGACTGCAGCATAAGCTGAAACCAGAAAACACACCTTGGAGCTAACCATAGATACGCATCTGCTTCTTATCAAGTGTCTTCCTCTCCACCCCCCCATCCTTTAACTTTTTTTAGGTGTTTGAATCCGTGTAAATTTTTACCATCAGGAGGTAGGAAATAATGTTTACATAATCTAAGGCAAACACCATTCATAGAAGACTCTGAAAACTTCCACAGTATGTTCCATTTACTAATTAGTGCCAAGCATTGAGTCATGCACTACACGGCCTGCTCTCCAATAAGCAAATTCCATCCGTCAATCTCTACATGGGCATTTCTTCAATGCATCTCTTTCAGGACAATGAAAGAAAAGAAGGCTTCTGCTCTTCTTCAAAGCAGTCAGTTCTTTAGAGCTCACAGAACTATACATCTGCAGTGGCAGCACTCTCAAAAAGAACAGGACAATGCAAAATGGCATCTGAACCTGTTTAATTATCTTTCAAGATATAACTGCATCTATTCTGCAGATGCAGCCGTGGTGTATACACATTTTTCACACTTCTCATATACAAGAAGCATCAGGCTGTAACATCCCTCAAATGTAAAAATGCAGAAGCCCTGGTGAGTTCATGAACTACCATGAACAGCAAACTGCAAATTTAAACAGGAGTACAGAGATTTTTATCATGTGAGGTGGAAAGCAGCAAACATAACCTTGAAGGAAAGACAGAGATGCGACTCTTAGCACTGTGTTCAGTCACTTAGAACATGTAAGAGAGATCTGACAGTTGAAGGTAAAGCACTTTACAGTTTCACAGAAAAAAGAAAGAAGAGGTGTGATAGCTGGAAGATGCTGCTAGAAAAACTGGCCTCAAAATATAAAATATTTTCCTAGCAGTGATGATAAATATTGGAACGTTTTCAGGAGAAATCATGCGCTGCCACTTGAAAACACGTGAGAGTAAGGGGTCTTTCATTTAGCTTCTGTGAGACCCATTATAGGTCACAACAGATGATTGCAGAGCTCCCCTCTGGCCTGACTCTCCATGAATCTGCAAATTTTACAGCTTCATCCTGTGGGGCCAAGGCATTTTGGCTCCAAACCAGCAAGGCACTTACGCACACGCTGAAATGAAAGCTGGCTTTCTTTGCTGGAGCAGGGCCAGCGCCATCAGCCTCTTGCAGGACAAGCCCAACCATCTTTAGCCATCTCAGCGTTTGACCACTTTGGGGTTTCTGTGCTGAAGTAGCAATCAGAAGCTCACAAGAGCAGGGGCTTGGAAGTCTTAAACTTCCCAAGCAGCAGGATACTTTTAACTCTTGCTTATCCTGCATCTATTTTGCTGAGGTAAAAGGGGGTGAAAATGCTGGTGTAGAGTTTATTATTATGGTTGTACTCGGCAGTAATTTAATTGAGATCAGGAAAGACAAACCGAGGCAAGGTACTCCAGGAAGATGAGCAAATGAAAAACAATGCCTTTCTCCAAAGAGAAACTTAATGTAATTACTCACTTGAAAAAATGGGTTAAATCAATACCTCATGGCTAGAAATACATGTATGCTGGAAGAACCTAACTTGAACCATTCTGAGTAGCAGCCTGGAAAGGATGTGAGGCATGAGGAAGGTTCAAACATATATACATACACAAACAAAAACTCCTACATATATAGAAATATGCCAAAGAGTCATTAACAAAAATTAACTGGAATACAGAAAAAGGATCCTGTAAAAAACCCTAAGTTCAGAAAACAGGGTGGGAGATGCAATTTTTATGAATTAGAGGCCAGTTTGGAAACAAACAATCCAAACCCCATCTGGCCTAATTGAGTATTATTTAATTAAATTATGATATTAAATTATTGAATTAAATTAATTAAAAACTTTTATCTTTCCTTCTTAAAGTCAGCATGACATTCTTTAAAGCTCTCAGTTACTCTCAGGTTGTAACAGATATTTAATTTCTAGTGGTGAAAATCTCTTGCCAAGAATTTCTTTCATGTATCCATAACATTTTCCTATCTTTTTTCTTCCCCTAGTACTTTACATAATTCAAGAGTATTTTGATTGTTCGAATTTTTTTTTTTTTTTCTCATTTGGGTCTTTATTCCCTTTTAATTTTTTTTAAAGCAAGCTGATAACTAGTAGGTTTAAGAGCTTGTTTTAGCTATAGCAAAAAATGTTTTGCTTTTGATGAAATACAATGAGATATATCATGTATTTTCAAGAAAGCACAAGATTATGGCCTAGGAAATTCTGAGCTAAGCATGTTTCCAAGATTTTGCAGTTGATTTAAGATGATAGATGTGAAAATAGATCTATCTTTATTTATTTTTAAAAACGGAAAGAAAGACAATGTGTTTTAATTCACCTTTTAATACTTAGAACAGCATATGTGCAAAGCAACTCTGCTTTATCCATTTAAGTGGAAGAAACAGAAGTGGGATGGAAATACACCCAGCCTTTAACACCAAGTCAGACAGAAAGGCTTGAGAATGAGTGGGAAATGAACACATTTAGATTTTTGTCCATTTTTTCCCCAACATTAGAAAATATCTGGCTAGAAGCTATTTCCAGTACCCATTCAGAACAGCTTACATTTATCTCCTTCATCCTGTCTGCAAAGGAACTGTTGTCAAAACACTGATTAATTTACAAACCTGTCAGATTTGGTCTCCTGAGGCGGTGACAGAGTTGTCCCATAACGAGTAGTGGGTGTTGTAGGGGCACTCACACCAGCATAAGGTCGTGGAGAAGAGTAAGAGCTGCTGCCATAGCTATTGTATCTGAAGAAATGGGAAGAAAAGTAGGAGAAAGGGAGAGACAGGAAGAATTCGTCAGCAAACAGGCATGCAACAGTAAATCCTCTTGTTTACAGGGTGGTAGTGATCCCATACCCCAGAACTTCTCAAATGTTCACCTTCTGAAAATGTTGCTCTATTCCAAATATGCAACCAAGCATGTACTCTTAAGATCAGCCATGGCATGAATATACATGATGAAAACAGTGAGCTATGGGTAAGGAAAATAATGAGAGATTTGAATGGTCCTCTCAAACGACAACTCAGAACAGGAATACTTGAATTACTACTCAATTACTCAAAATTATTAGCTGTTTTGGGAGCTGATATCCAGCCATTACGAAAGGGATCAAAGCAACCCAAGACAGCAATATTCTTATCTAGTAAAATTAAGGAAAGTGGCAGCGCTCCTGAGACATGATCTGAACATGGACATCCATGACTTGCAAATGCTTGCATTTTAAATGGAAAGCAACCACATTCTTTTCAATTAAAGCTGGCAGTATTTTCTTTCCCCTCCCCCAACATAAGTAATAGCTTATGAGCCATTTCTTTCAATGTCTGTAAAAAATCATCACCATGGTTAAAAAGACATGTCTCCGGAAGCACGGCTTTAGAAATTTCTATCAGCCCTTCTCTCCATTAAAAACCCCATAAACTCACTTCACTTCAATGTGAGCTTGCTGATCAAAGAGAAATTGTTTCCAGGACTCCTGGAACGGCCACCTCCCCAGAGTCCCTTCTATCAATGTTTTCATCCTGGCTCCCGTGCTGAATAGAAAAGGCAGTTATGTTGCTTTACTGTGCCTTTTAACCATAGTACTTTAACAGCATGTCAAGAAAAGATTCCTAATTTGGGAAAATGTTAATATTTCTCTAATATTAGATGGCATCTAAGACAATGCCATTTTCCCACGTGGAAAGCATATGGTGCTCTGAAGATCAGTACTCTGCGAGGCCAACTCATCCAAACAACAAAATTCATTTCAGGAAACAGAGCAATATCGTTTTCCTTATTATAATTCTTAAGATATAATATATCCTCCTTCACTATATCTTTTCTCTGCTGCTTCTTCCCTTGCACACATCGGCACTCAGTAATTTCACTCAGCAATTTTATTTGAAAAGGCTGGTTAGTTTCCTTCAGCTCCATTTAGCACACTCATCTAGCCATGCAAAATTTCAGTCAAAGTTTCAAGCTTCACTCCCTAGGGTTCAACAGCCTTGCTGCCTGCCAAGGCCCATGCTAAAATCAGAATAGATTTCAGCTGGGTGCTTTTACAATGGAAGGGATCGTGCTTTAGAGAACGTGTCCCCTTGGACAACAGTTCCAGGTTTATGCTTTAGAAAACACCCCTCTTCCCTCATCTATTTTTGAGACACCATACTGACACCATTCCAGCAACAGGGGAATAATTTTGGAAGAAAATTCTAACATGCATGTTTCTGAGCTACAAAAGGAATTTTGCAGGAAATAATTGCTGTCCAGGCCTTCTTGCTATAGAAGAAAAGTAACTAGAAACTGTAGACAGTAGCCCACTGGAGGCTGTGTAATGGGACAGTGTGGAGCTTCCCTGGTAGCACAGACCTGGCTTGGGTCTTCTTTCCAACAGCCTCAGCCCAGAAAATGTTTTGACTGCACCTGTACTGAGTGAGCAATGAGAAAACTCCATTGTCCTGATAAGAACTTAGAGCTCATCTGGTATGTTCCTGACACAGAAACCTCCATTTCCATTTTGATCAACTGTAAGGAGACCTTCTTATCAACCATTACACGTGCTTTCCTTCTCCTCTGCCCCATGAAAAAGCTGACATAGCGCAGAACCCTTTTTCAGACCAAGGAATTTCAATTAGTCCAAAGATAACCCTCATGAAAATGGAGGGAATGCACCTCCTATGTCCTCAGACTTACAACTATTAAAAAAAATCAAATTCAGAGGGACTGGTCTGGACACAACATCCCTACGTATCTAATTTAGAGGAACACTGAGATGCTGGAATAGGAGCAAGGCAAGACCAGAACACCAGGGTAAGTCTGTAGCCTGTACACAAAGTTTATCTTTCTAACCTTCCTCTGGTACTGGCTATTGCTTCCATTTTCCCTTCTTGTCTCATGTATCAGTGTTGATGCAATTGTCTTATCCAGGAGCATTCACCTTCAAGACATTTGCCTCTTTTATGGGCTCATTACTGACTAAATTGTGCAAGCTTTGCCCTCCTTCTCCTCCAAATAAACCCAGAAGAATGCCCATCCCCACACCACACTCTCAAACCTGTGTAGTAACTAGAAGCAGAAAAGATGGTCAGAGGAAAAAAAAAAAATCACTGCAGAAATACTAAATGTTGCAGGAGCAGGAGGTATTTAGGAATCTACTCTCTAAAGTGTAACAGCAGCAGCAATGGGAGACCAATAAATGAGTGTGAGAGGTCTAAGGGAAAAATGCACCTATCAAGGAAAATGTAAATTTACAGGAATTCCAGTGTTCAAGTTGCAGGTAAAGGACAAATATGTGAACTAAGTCACTTGTCAACAACTACTTGGATTTACAGGCTTTTCAGCAAAATGAAAAAGGTACAAAACACACCCACCTATTAGGAGAGAAAGATCAAAAATTAAAAGGATCAAAGGAATCAAAACATTTGTTTACATGCAGAAATTCAGAAGGACTCCTGGAGAGAAGAAGAAATAAATATCCATACAATATAAATGTACATTTTCAGCACCTAATTCAAAGAACACTGAAAGCTGTGAGAGACAGAAAAAAAATCATCAACCTCTTTTCGAGGTGATTCTCTATCACTGTTTTTAGTGCTACTTACAGTCAATCTCTTTTAGCTGGAAACAGACAGACACAAACCAATATTTTTTTTTAAGTGGGTGGGATGAGGAAATTAAAGTTAAAAACTAAGCAAAATGCATGAGGAACAAGTGAACTCAACAGATGTTGTGGAGATAAAACTGTCTATTCTGAGTGCTATGTTATCTTTATAGATCTCTTATTATAGGCATGAGCTGAAATTGTACATGAGGCAGACACGCACTGTAATCAAACAACAAATTTAGGATTTGGCAGTTCAGCCTTGAAGCCAGGACTTCACCCCTGAATTTCAAGTGCTGATCTGACCTCTCTTGGCCTTATAGCAGAAGAGCTCCATTAATTTTCATGAAATCACGTCTGCAAATTACATTGTTGTAAATGAGAGCAAAACAGCGCTCCTTTCTGTGATCTCCCAAATCATGGGTTATTTATCCACTGCTCTATAAAGGAGGCCAGGATACTTATTAACTACAGACATGGAAGAAGAGTAAGATCAAATGAGGTCAACAAAGGCAAGAGGGAAACATTGAATCAAAATACAGCCTTACAGGGCTAAAACTAGTACAGTATGTTCTGGAAATAATACAACACAGAGTAACATTATTACCACTGTAAAATTCTTGAGAGGTGTTATTCATTTATCTAAAAATTAATGTCAGCTATATAAAATCTACCTGTTTTCCCTCATCATTTCTGCTTCCTTCTCTTTCACAGATGCTGGAGACTCTTCAAAGTCATATGAGAAGAGGTGAAAAGGAGTATGTGGTACATAAGGTAATTTCTCCACTGTTGGAGATGCCTTTGGAGTAATGGATGCTGAGGAATTTTGGGGAGAGCTCAGCAATGCTGTTGCAGGTGAAGATGGTGATGAAAGGACAGAATTATGATGAGAGACAGATGAGTCAGGCACAGAAGAGGAGTTGCTAGAAAAGCTCTTCGCTCTAGAGCAGGCGAGAGGCCTCTCAGCTGGAGAAATGGCACTGGAGACAGCTGAAGAGTCAGAACACTGTGAAAAGTTTTCCTTCACAGCCTCATGCACATCTGGAACCTCACTGCAGGGGGAAAAAATCATTAGAAAGGGAAGAGGAGAGAAAAATGGGACAAAGGGACATAATAGATAGTAACACTTTCAGGGGAAAAAAACCTAGGTAGAGTCAGACAAACAAAAACTTCCAAAATTTAGACAACCATCACATATTTTTAAATAAAGAGAACTCACATCTTTGTATCCCAGTGGGATTCTTCTTGGGGTTGGAAATACTGGTGAAAGGAAGCAACTCATTCTAAAGCAAAAGAGGGGATTTAGCCTACAGGCTTCAGAACTAATTTTCATGAGCCTTTTCACAACTATTTTTGGAACAATTTTTGTGTAATTCAAGTTAAGTTGTAAACATCATCAGAGCAGTAGAAAGCAGACTCAGCACACTGGGAAATGTTCCATGGAGCACAGATGCTTCAAGATACAGTCTGCAGGACTAGGACTGCTTCTCCAAGTCCAGATATCTGACTATCATATGCCCTGGGAATCTGATCTTTTTACTAAAAATGTTCATCCAACAAAAATGAAAATAAAATAAGTACTCAATTAGCACTGTTCTGTCCAAATTCAGGTTTAGAATGATCTCAAAAGCAACACCTAACAGGTATTTGTCTAGGTATAAAGACACTAGTTTCTGGTTTCTCTGAGTGTCAGCATTCCATGTTGGTGTTACACAGAGACCTGCAGAGTTTGCATGAAAGGAAACAGAAAACACATCTGCCTTGCTCTGCTGGAGGCAGATGTTGGTGAGTGACAGAGAGCACAAGGCAGGTGAAAAGCCATGGGATCTGCACTCCAAGATGTCTGTTTTCACTAGTAACTCCAGCATAAACACTGTGCATGGGCTTTGGGCTGGATCACTTAGCAAGTGGCTGATTTCATTCTCCCAAGACCACTTCTGTAATCCCCCAATAGGCATGGAAGGCACGGCCCTTATCTGAGGACTATGGGCTTGGCACAGCATATGAACAAAAACACAATACATGTCACATATGTTGGGATCCTATGAAGTTAATCATCAGGTGTATACCAGGTAATTGTTTTCACAATGGAAAATCTGGAAACCTTCATCTATTGCACCTGCTGTGCTTGACAGGAGACACTGAAGCCAGGCCAGTCCCACTTGACAGCATCTAACATGAATAGCCAGGTTACAGATCATTTTTGTTATGCTACAGTGAAAGAAGGTACTTAGTAAAGTCATGGGAATATCACCCAGTTAACTTACAGTAATTATTATTGTAAAGGACCAATGACCTACAAACACATCATGCTCTTCACATGGCTCTTCCCCACTTTTTTTAGCAGTATTTTAGTATATTCATGAGATTTACCATGAACTTGTGTCTTAGTTTTGAATTTTAAGAATCAGATTTGAGGAAATTATCACTTAATTTTGAAATTTCAGGCAGCCATTGGCAAGATTTGCAGACTGGAAGATAATAATAACAACGGTACAGTATTTTCTTTGGAACTCACACATTAAACAGTTTCCTTTCTTCCTTCTGTGCTGTATAGTGTCTGCATGAATGTGGTTTATGTAAAAAAAAAAAAAAAAAAAAAAAAAAAAAAAAAAGCAATCTCATTTGCTGAGTTGCAAAGCCAAATAATTTAATCTAAATCAAATGGCTGTCTGGAACAAAAATGTACTTTCTTGCTTCCAATTTATTATGATCAAGTTGCCAAATGCCAAACATATATATATCTCAGAAATAAGTGGAAAATTTTACACGTGAGTATTGATAGGTGATTTGCTGATATCTATATATATACAGGTGGGCAGGCATTTATAAAATTTTATATTTATACACATATATATCAGTTTTGCCTCAAAGTAGTTCTTTGCTATTAAAACATGAACAAAACTTATAAGAAACCATAGGCAGCATTCAAAAAATGTCAATTTACTGCATAGCAACAGGTATTCCAAATAAGGTTGCATGATGAAGATAGGGATGAAAACCTAAGAAACCAAGCAACATCCTCAGCATTGTAGTTTTTCATCATCATCTTAACTAAGAAGTTAAACCAAACCATGCTTGGAAGTTATGCTTTCCACTACAGCTTTTAAGATTTGTGAGCATTACATAAAGGGAGTGAGTGCAGACAGTTCGTAGTGCACTGAGCCTACAGAATTAAACATGTTTCCATCACCATTGCTACCCACCAGCCCCCTCCCCAAGGTTTTTAAATGCAAAAGAATTTCCTTGGGGGGTGGCTTTAACAGGTGATCAAGGAATGTGAGTGAAAAGGTGGATGCTGTCGCACACTGTGCTGGTGAGTTCATGCCAGAGCCTGAAGAAAAGGTGGAGGGACAATGCTGAATCCTGGTACCTGGCTTTGACCTGCCTATTGGCCTCTTCCTCCCCCTCATCCTCAGTATTGGGCTCTGTGACTGGCTGTTCTTCTTCCTCCTCTTCATACTCGTCCTCTCTGAGGTCAGACCAAGGAAAGAGGCATGCAGTGGGATGGACAGAAAGAAGGTGGAAGAGAAAACAATAATGAGTCCCCAGAAAAAGAAATGCAATGAAGTTAGAAATGGAAGGAAAAGACTGATGAAGAGGGAGTTATGGCCCTCCTATGTTAGACAAAAAGCCACCTATAAACTTCCTGCTAAGTATGTGCTTGCACAAGGGTAGCTACCAATATAAAACTGCTATCTTCTCCCCATTTACATTTTTCCTATTAACTTTTAAGATTCAAAGCTGCCATTGCTTTTTCTTGAGCTTGGCTTCCCATTTGCAGCTGCCCTACCTGCAGAGGCATTAATGGAAAACATTCATGACAATACCAATGTTCAACTCATTAGTCATTAAGTTGTGTCTTTTTGGCTTAAAGGACAGCACACGCTGTGCTGGCATGGGACAGCTGGCACTGGACATCATGCTTTCTAAATTAACACAAATAAAATATTCCTGCTAAGTAACCAATAGCTCAACTGGAAAACAGAACAGGGTGAACCACTGAGCTAGAAATAACACAGAGACCAAATCAGTTCAGGACTATTTGCAAATAGCAATATTTAAGTTATCAGATGCCAGTACATGAATTATTTCAGTAGTCATTAGTACAGTCAGAGCAGGCTTCAGTTCAGCAGTAATTCTGGCAGAAGTGTAAGTCTTGCATAAAGCCTCTATAACCTACAAACCACATAAGTAAAATAGGAAAACTATATTAAACATAATGAAAAAGGGTACATTGTCTGCCTCCTGTCCCTCCTATCTGTGCTTTTAACCTACCCAAACTACGAGACTCATGGAAGATGTATTTGCAGTTGATACAGTTCTCCACTTGATTTAATGATGTATATACCACTAGGTTATGCTCCATGCAAAAAGGAAAACATACAATCAGTAATGAAGTTTGTAAGACATTCAAATTCCTTGCATTTTCCTGAAAGCTTTTCTTTCCTCTGATTCTGAAGGGATGCTCTGTGGATTTTTTTCCATTTAGAATTAGTTTTCATGTTATAAGAATAATGAATATTTACAGTGTGAGATCATGAACTCATTGAGTGCAATGCAAAGGGTCCGTCCAAAATTTGTTGCATTTATATAGAGTTAGTTACAGAAAAAACAGGAAAATGGCAGGGCCTGGAACTTTTCCAATACTCTGGCAAACATTTACAAAGTAAACATTTTCAACCATTCCTAAGGTGGCTTAGTGACATAACCATCTCAGTTGTCACCTCTTCATCTCCCTGTCCTCTCCACAAATATATACCTCTCTTACACAGACACCTCTCAACTTTCACACATTTACTCATTTACTGGAAGAAAGAAAAGAAAGAGTTGACCAGGGAGCATTCATAAAATCCCTTCTCCGTACTAGCTCAAGACTAGCTTTGCTCTTATCTCCTGTGAAGGGAAACTTCTGTATCTGCTAATCCTACAGCACTCACATTTGGGAAATAACCCATGAAGCTCTGTGGGCTCATGGTTCTCTGATTAGAGCACAATTAATCCTGTAATGCTGGCAGCACAGCTATTGCATATATGAGCAAGAGTGTCCCCATTATTGCTGTTTAAAGCTCCCACCAGGATTGCACATCGGTGATGTCAAAATGTCTCCTCTCCTCAGTTGTCTCAAATGACAAAAATCGTAACTGAAATACTCATCTGACATGGTGTATCTCATACATTTGAAAAAGTTCTTTGAGAATGTATTCCTCCTTACGAGGGCATGGCTGAAACAACAGGAGTTTACACAGCATGGAGAAAGAAGTGGAAAAAAATTTTAGGGACTGGAAAGAAATCATTCTTCTGTCAGGCCAATGACTCCTTCCTCAAGGGTCCTTGAGTTCTAGGTCAAAACCTTAGAAGAAGCTTGGACTGGAAAGCTCTTTTCCTTTACTAATATTAGGTGCAGGAGGGCAGCAACTACATGGCAAGTGGTTGGAAAAGCCAGAGGAAGGATCTGGCTGTGTGACTTTGTAGCAGAGATGATTGGTGTGTACAGAGGCAGGCATGCTCTCCAGTCTGGGGGAGCCAATGTGCTCAAGGGAAACTTGCAAAAAGGAAAGTGTGTGCATAGGGGAGAGGCTCAACATTCTGAACATCTTCTTTCAGCAACTAAACTCACAGTTTCAGAGCCCTTGAGTATCCTCAGAAAGGGGATCAGATACAGATCAGTGGAGAGGGATAAGCTCACAGGCAGCAATGATGTGTACTCTTCTTTTAACAAAAGCAACAGTGGCAATCATTTCAGTCTTATTAGAGGACAGATATTCTGTCCATAAAAACAGGTAGTACCTGCTAACTAAAGCTTTCCTAAGAGGTAGAAAAGGAAAATTTCTGTGTGAATATTTATTAAAATGGGAAAACACTAACTAGAGTCAGATGCACAAACACAACAGTAGACAGATTTGTGAATTCATCTGAACTGTTCAGAGTTATGGGTTCATTTTTGTGTGCAGTGGAGAAAGGATGATGTGGAAAAGCTCATTGTTCCTCTCACATACAGAGGCAAACTTGGAGTCAATGTAATAGTAGAATTAAATTAAGAAAAAGGACTTATAGGGAGGTTTCCAATTAAATGAGGTCGCAGAAGCCAGCATGTTTTTCAGTAGTGCAGAGGAATCTATCCTGTTTAACAAAAGGCAAATATTTATCCAGTGGCAGGGAGGAAGGGCTTCAGCTAATGCTGAAGGATCAGATATATTCAGCTAACCTTAAGGCTATTCATGGGTTACTTCAGTTTCATGGTGAAAATATCAGATTAGAAATATTTAAACAAAAGCTTTATAGCACTGAAAACAAATTTCAAAACAATCATTCTGTTTATTTTCATATTTAGAATGGATTACTGCTACCAGCTAACACCCCCACTAAACAAATAAACAAAACCCCAACCCCCCACAAATCTTTATAAAGTATATCATCGGTCATAGCAACTAACAAACATCTTCTAGGGCACAGGTTTTGCTCAGTTGTTTCGACTAAAATGTGACACAAAAGTATTTATAGCCACTTAAAATAATGTGCATGTTAAAAAAGACTATGAAAGTGCAGTTTTTGGAGTGAGAACCACTAGGGCAGCGAAACAAAATCTAGACAAAGGTTTAGACTAAAGGATTAACTTTTCTCCTTTTTACAATAAATAAATTTTAAAAAAAGAAAAAAAAAAAAAGAGTGCCAGTCAAACCTACCCTGCTGATATTAAATAGCTATTCAAAGCTGCAAAGAGAAAAACACTAATAAATACAGACTGATGAAGGGAAATTATAATAAAGGGACTCTTCTACAAGTTTAGCTAAAGGCAGGGCCAGAGTCCTTGAGGTGCCAGGCACTGTACCTCACACACCCCTAACCTAGTCACAGTTGGATGATTTTAAAACTAAGACACCACTCTAAAGACAATGTTCTTGTGGCTCCTAGTCCACAAGAACTCACAGCACCAAAATTTGCTCTCTGTCCCACTGGACCCTAGAGCTGAGCAATGTGTACAAGGTTCTGTGTAGTCTCTGTCTTCTCCAGGCTCTCCCCAACCTCTTTGTCTGCACAGTTTTGATGAAGGCAGCTTGAAAGAACTTAGGATTTCTTTGTTCTAGCCTGTAGCCCAGAAACACAAATTTCTCACTCCCCACCTCAAAAAAAAAAATACCAAAGGCAGAGCTAAAAGAAAAATCAAAGGCTGTGCTGAAGGAATAAAAAAAATCCCCAACAAACAAACAACCCCAACCAAACCAAACAAAAATCCATACCAACAAAGTAAGCACGAGCACAGAAACACATTCTGCTTTGCTTGGTATCAAAGGAAACTTTGAAAAGGTAAGATATGCTTCAAATCATTTTAATTCAGGATGAATTTAACCAGCAATGAACCATAATACAGAACAATAGGAAACATTATGATCTTGCCAGAATTAGGCTACCAAGGCTTTGGTCTGCATATACAATGCACATAAAAGTTAACTCATGAGATCTAGTAGATGATCTTTAGGTCCCTTCCAACCCAAACTATTCTATGATTCTGTGACCAGGACTACAAGCCACATTCAGTGAAATAAGACCACCATTAGCCATTTCACAACACCATTTTAAATTGAATACTACAGCTGATCTCACAAATTTTCCTTTCAAGGTTGTTTTCCACCCTCCCTCCTGCAAACCTCTGAACTGTTTTACCTCTTGCAAAGCTGCATCCCTGAACTCAAAGTGAACAAAGAAAATGAAACATGTTACCTCAAGGAGAAAGATATTTATAAGTCACAGTGGATGTAATTTTATTTTCTCTTGCCATTGCTTGCCATTTTCTTCAATTTATGAGTTCAATTCCACTTTCATAGCTTAGATGGCACAATTCCTAGCCAAATTCCTAAATCCTTGTAAAATAAACAAATGCTTTGGTACGCTTCTGTTGCTTCTTCCTTTCTTCTATCCTAGCTGCCAAAACAGATTCAACTAGTCCTTTATGTGAAAGCTAAAAGTGGTAATAATTTAAATTCAACATTTATAAGTCTGTATAAAGATATGGCAATACACTTTCCTCCTCCATTAAAAATAAAACTAAAGAAACCACCTATTAATCCCACTGCCCATTTCCATTCCACTGCAGTTGGTGCAACTATGTGAAGATGAAAATACATGAAATTATATGGATAACAATGTACTTACAAAGCCTCCAAATCTGACCTTCTGCACACAGGAAAACTAAGGTGAATAATTACAAAGGTCAAAAGGAAAATGATGCTGGTATTTTTGCCCTAAATAAAGAAAACAGTTCAGGCAAAAAGTTGAGGAAATGACAAATGATGTGAAGTACATGCACTCACTATGCCTTCATATCTGTTCTTTATCTTTAGGTTCCTGTTACTTTGTTATGCCTAAAATATGATCAGCAACAGCTTTTCACAACTAAACCTAGGCAATGCCTCCACACTTGTTTAATTGCTGCAGTTGGTTTATATAGGACACATCAAAGCATAGCAAGACAGCAGCATTGCTTAAGAGACTGGCAGGGCTTTGCAAAGACTTCAAGAGTCACAACTCTCTGATCATTGAACAGCATTGCTGTTTTTACATTTCTGAGAGCAGTGAGGTAAAGAAACAGAATAAAGACACAGATAGACTTTTGGAGCAATATGTACTGAAATATATACAGAAAGAGAGAAGAAATGTTATTTTCAGAGCTTGGAAGTGCATATTCGTTAACACTTGAAGGTCACTGTTTTTGACCCTTACTTCAAAGGGAATGGCATCCTGCCAAACTGCAGGTTTTTTTCCCCCCACATTGCATCCCATGTGTAAAAAACCTTTCCTGTCCTCAGAGGATCATGTTTACAAACACTGGGAACACACTGGAGAGGTGAAATCTCTAAGGCATGTGTACTCCAGTGCATAAAACACGACCATGCAGATCCAGGGAAATGCATTCCCACCCTGGTTTGGCATCGCATTTCCTCAGGTAGCTCATGAAAGCTAAACACATAGTGGAAAAAAACAAAGTAAAATAACTAGGCTAAGTCATGCTGTGATTTCATTTGCCATGCAGCTATAATCTATTTAAACTGTGGTGCTTTCTTCACTCCTCCTGAAGTTCAAATAGGAAAATCTACCATTGCCTTTACAGGAAAGTGCAGTGCTGTCAACTGGACTCTGCATGTATGCCAGGCAGAAAACATTTCCTTTCAGCAAGACCTGAAGTCAGCAAAGAGTATCCCTACTAGAAAACCTGACACACCTACAGAGATATTTTAATTCCTATAGAAAGGGCTGATATCATCTTGAAACAGTAATAGGACCTGGACCTGAGATACTCATCAAGCTGTAAATTTTAAATTTTTGTGTTATTATTACTTATGCATAGTGGGTCAATCCCTACCTATACATCAATGCAGTCCTTTTTTATGGTATGGCTTCAAAAGAAAACTTTTCTTAACCTATCTCATGTCTCTTCCTCTACTGCATTCCTTACAGGACTTTCCAAGATATTCTTACAAAGAGTAAGATTACAAATTTCACACTTGTAGGGTTCTTCTTTCGAATCTGCTTGACTTCATGATTCAAATTCTGCCTGCATAGGAGAAATAAACATGTTCTCCTGCTCCAAACCTAAAACAGCAGGTCAGATTTTGTATGGTATTGTTGTCAAAGACTAACAACGATTTGATGCTATGAACAGACACTACCTTGGCTACCTTATTAAGCCATTTAATTTCATAGATAAATCTTTCCAAAACCTCTTATTTTTTTATATCCCATTTCCATTTTCACCCATACCAACCAAACTGTGAAAAGGGTTATTAACTCTCATAAATGATCATATGCCATTCAGTGTCAAAGCACACCCAAATGCTAGGTAGCTCAGCTCACATGTATGAGTGTATGTCTATGTGTATATATGTGTATTAAAGAGATTCACATCCACAGATGTGTGACTGCATGTTTATCCTGGAGATGTGTTCTTAGTCTAATTTCATGCCTCAGTTGTTTTAAAGACTCAAAACTAGGAACCAGAGATAAACATCAAGAAAAAAAAACCCCAACATGTGTTTCTTTCTATTACAGCAATAAAAGAGAAATTAACTTCTTTCATCTGGGCCTTTAGTAATCCATACCACAGCCTGAGTCTGACATCAAATGATGATGTTGAGTCTTCCCACTTTGCTGGTTCATACCTATCATACCACTCATCAATTTGACACAGACAGCAACTCTAAGAGATGTGGAACAAACCATCCTAAATAAAATAACATAAAATAACATAACATAACATCACTCACCACTGTATCTTTGATCTATAGCCATTAAGTATTTATACAATCAAATCTTTTCTTTTAGTGTTGTGCAAAGTCACCAGAACTTGAAACATCATGACAAAAACTAGAATTTTTCTGTAGTAAATATTAGAGAAAAATAAAAAATTAGTTATGGTTTGGGATGTCTGAAAACAAGGAAAATCATGATAATAAAAAAAGAAGTCTCAGCTGTATCGTGAACAAACCAACCCTGCAGTCCTGGCTCTACATGAAGCGATTTGAACAATCAGTTAATGGGGCCTAATAAGCAAACTGAGGTCTGTACTGTTGGTTAGAAACTTGACAGGAATCTGAAGTTGAGCAGAAAAAATGCTTAGCATCAGAGGCTCAGCTGTATTCATTGTTTTCTGGTAAAACCAAAATAGCGTCACGATCTCTGCCTGCATCTTGGCAATCCTCAAACATCACAAACATGCATTTACTAACAAACAGATCCTTACGACTTCTCAGCACAGCTTTCCTTTATTTAGACAACTATTTCCCTGTTTTCTTCTAGGACCATAAAGGGCATGAAAGACCTTGAGCCCAGGGTGCACTGTACAATGGAGCTGTGTCCAGCTAGCCTAGAAATTTGTGGGAAACTTTGAAATTCCCTGTGCTACTCTTTGCTCAGAGGAAGAGTCCTAACAGGCTTCCAGGCAGGACCCTAACAAATGCAAAGTCCATAGATACATAATTCCCTGTTTGCTTCTCTGTTGTTTTTACTTTATCAATACAGCTCTCCTGAAGGTCAGCTTTCTTCAGATTGAAAAATCTGGAACCTCAGGTGGACATGAATAGTTGGTCTTCCTCATATCTTCTTAGCTTCAAGGTCTAAAAAGAGATAGCTTGCTAAAGCCAGCTTTGGTCACTGATTCAGAATGCAGGCTCCACTCTGGTAAGTTCTTAAGATGGCAGTCAGTTCTCTCACTTGTTAGGTGTCAAACACAGGAATACTAACAAGAAAGTTCTAACCATGGCCAGGTTATCTCTAGATGAACATATGTAATGTTATAAGATGGATCTTAGCAATTTTTTGGTGATTTTTGATGATAAAAAATAAATCAAATCTATGGAAATAAAAAGCAGTGAATCTAGTAAAGAGAGATAAATACCTAATCCTAGCTATTCACAATTTTATAAACCTCAGTTCTGACTGTAACTAATTCCACAACGATGGAGCCATTCACCTGACTGCTGGTAAGAGGTGTCAGTGCAAATCTCCTAGAAGCTCGCTTGCATATGTTTGCTAAGGTCTGGCGGACACGGCTCTGATGGGACACCCAGGGTGAGGGATGAGTGTGGTCTCTGTGCAGCACAGAAGAAAGGGAAATGCACAGCAAAATGTGAAACATTAATTTGGAAAACTGGGAGAAGCACTTGTTTCTGATTTGTATGAATACAACTCAGAGAAACTGTCCAGTGCTCAAGAGAGCACTGAGAACTTCTGAATGACCTGCCTTTTACTCTCTCAAAGCCAGTCAGGATGAGACTGAAAGACAGACAGAGAGAAAGTTGCCTTTTAATGCTTATTTAGCCAGAAATCACTGCATACAATAACAACATAAATCTAGTGCAAATTCCATGCCACTCCTTACATTTTTCCTTGACTCTCTCCATTGTGTGGCTGGAAAAAGCAAGCTTTATTTTAAAAAGAAAAAAAACAAACAAATAACACAACCCATGGAAGAATGTGTTTAAAAGTCTACTGCATAAGAAACAGCATGCTAAACCACAGACTGAGAGCACTCAATTTGGACCAGGGCAGAAAACCTTAGGAGGCACCTCCAGCACAGCATTTAAAACATCATGTTAACAGGACTGAAGTTCCCGCCAGGCTTACGGGTGCTCTATGCCATCATGGTAACAGAAAGAAATTTTAGCAAATCAGACCTGCTAGTGGTCAGGACAGGCATCTTAAAGTATGCTGCAGTAGGTACAGACCTTTAAATCAACCTTCAGCCTTTCTTAGTTAGTAGCTGTTATCAACTTCTTTACTTACTTACTTACTTACTTAGTAACAGGCACATCAATCTGGGCTTAACTCTCCATGAAAACTATTTTAACACAAAGCAGATTTGGATCCTTATTTGTTTTGAACCACAGGAGAAAGAGCAATACATTTAGTTTGGAAAAAGGCTGCCAAGTGGATGAAAAAGGCCTGCAAGTTTTCCTTTTGGTCGCCCTTAGCATTTATGGTCAGCTTTTCCCAGCTCAGAACCCAAAGTCTGCTCTCAATTAGCCTGGCATAGATCAGAGCAACTCCATTGACTTCAGACAATTTTTCTGGATCTAGAGCATTGTGAGACAGAACAGAATTTGGCCAATATTGTCTTTTTTTTGTTGTTTTACCGGCACAATGGATTATTCTCTTTTTGGAAGACTTATCGGTTGACACAGAGCAGATGACTGTGGAGAACCTGTTTGATGTGGTAAACAAAAGCAAAGCAATTGCCAAAACAGCTGATGAGCTAGAAAGAAAAGAAACACAAACACTGTGGGAAGGAGAATGATGGGAAAGAACTTGAACCTTCTACTGATTTTGGTACAGAAGTCCAAAAATAACCTAGAATATCGCCCAAAATAAAATTTAGTACAGTGTAAGAGTGTGACTTCAATCTCTAACCATGTCCATCAGAAGCAATTTTGCTGGATCTAATCCACTGTAAAACCAGACATAAGACATCTGCAGCCACACACAAAGTTTAGAACTTTCAGCAGGAACAACACAATAAGATTATCATTAGTATTGTTACAATTCCTATTGGGAAAGAAAATGTAGTGAAGGAATAAAGACTGAAATCCATTTTGTAGACTACTTTTTGGAAAATATACCACTGCAAAAACTTACTGCCAAATTTTTTTCCTTTCTCAAGAGGGACCAGGGTTATGAACCAAAAGGTCATTAGCAGGAGACAGTTCTTTCACAGCTGAACAGAAGTCACTTTCAGTTTACAGGGGTAATAAGTAATTTTTATCCATTTGTGTAGATCCCTCTCATTAACAATGGAAGCAGCAGGGTCATAATGTGCATTTCTTTTGACAAAATCAGGTGATGCCTGCATCCCATTTTAACATAGGATTTTAAAATTTCAATACAAATTGCAGCAAGATGTAAACTTAGGATGCTCTATTTAAGTCCTTTAAACCAATAAATATCTTGCATTGAAGACCATGTGTTCAAATTTGAAAATTTGATTCCAAAAAACCTCTTTCCACTAAATTTAATTCAAATTCTATAAATGCATTAAAACCTTATGGGACTCATTCAACTTCACTTTTTTTTCTGCCTAAACATTAATGAAGAGAAGCCATAAGGCTTTTTGCTTTTTTTTTTTTTGTCTCAGTTTAGCTATCAGGTGTAGAGATACTGTTGCAAACATCTGGACTATTTCACTGAAAGTTGAGACTTTCTGGAATATGATAAAGCAGGAAGGCTGTTTTTCCTCTTCCTACCACAACTACAGATTTGGGCAGATAATGAAACTAAGAATGCGAAGGACAAAATTTGCTTATCTGAAATGCTTGTTTACCAGAAACACTTTACTGGAAAAATGGGAATTATAGAAGATCCAACAGTTGACTAACTTCTTTTTATGGTAACTTAAAAATTTTCACTGAGCATAGAACATGCATCTTCAGAACCTGAACATACTTTGTGGTCTGTAATGTCCAATGGGAAAAAATCTGATTTGCCAGCTACAAGTAATACTCCCTGTCTTTACCTGCTGAGAGGACTGGAGAATGGGTGCAGGGGCTGAGGAAGGATTTTTATTTAACTAATATGCAAAATAAAGATCAGAGTTACACACATTCATAATTGAATGCCTCTTTCCTTACAGAGCCAGGTGAGCAAGTTGGACATTCCAAATAGAATTGAAAAGAATTTAATTATTTTCCTACAGAAGATAACTGTAACATGAAATTAATTTGACTGCTTAGATAAAGACTTCTTTCTTGTTGTATTTAAACTGAAGTTATGCTTTAAAATACATCACTGTCAAAGAGTGTGTGGAGCAGAACTGGATAATTTTTTTTCAAAAATGTAGCATGATTATTGAAATTATGTTATTATGTTGGTGAAAAATTATTTCAAAGAGCTTCTGAAACTAATCTGTTGTGTTTTTATTCCCTCTTTTCTATTCCTACTAAAAGTTAGCTCAAACACAAATTTATTAGAAGTTACTGAAGACTGCAAAATAAAGCTAGCAAGCAAACATTAATAGTGAGAAAATATATTGATAGAAATTGTTGTCCTGGATGGCTTCTATTTGTTTAATTAATTAGCAGTAAGAGAATGAACAATTTCTGTAGAGTTGAAGCATCTCCTCATTTCCAATCCAAATTCATCAGCCTAACAAAAAAAATCATTGATATCTGCTCCACATCCATGTATACAGATTCCCAGTCACATTGTTAAGCTCTGAAGCAGGGCCCAAGGTCGTGCACAAGGCATCCCATGCAGAGCAGCTGAAGCCCCCAGTTGTACTCACACTGAAGATGCTTTAAACTCATCTGCAAATGCACTGTCATCCTTGTTATCAGCCTGTAAGACCGTGGGGCACTCAGCTGTCTTTAGCCCACTAAAGACCAGGCTACAGGTGATGGAAAACAAACATGAATGTGTTGTCGAATGCAAAATAGAAAAAAAAAAAAGAAAGAAAATAAAGTGCTATTATGTGGTATACAACATGCAACTACT
This sequence comes from Aphelocoma coerulescens, assembly GCF_041296385.1. NCBI lineage: Eukaryota > Metazoa > Chordata > Aves > Passeriformes > Corvidae > Aphelocoma > Aphelocoma coerulescens. Next base: position 99,071,836 of record NC_091015.1, on the reverse strand, counting down.
GTTTCAGTTATCTGGAGTCTTATATTTTCATATTGCCAGAATCCATTAAACTTTAGTCAACCCAGCTCACTTTGCAAGAAGGACTGCTTTACATGTAACAGGATTTTAAGGCTCTAAGTTTGCATCCTGTCCTGTGCTAACCAACAGAAACCTTCAATGAACTTCCCAAGTGTTCTAATTAATACAAGATATATTGCTCTTGTATAGACCACACCTCAGTTTTTCAAACTGCATCTTCAGCAATGACATGACAGTGTCCAGCTTCTTCTGTCTGCAGCTTATGTATCTCCACCTGAGCTGATCAGCCAGATTTCCCTTTAGAGTCAACAAACAGCCAGTCTCAGAGTGTGATTCATCTGATTGAAATTTCAGGCGTGTAGAACACATTAGATAACTGAAGGCCCACCAGTGCTTGCTGCACTCCACTGACATCAAAGAGATGAGAGCTGATCAGACATCTAACTTTGGTGAAATTAATTCCAGCCCTCTTGTGCAGCAGTCAGACACGCTGAGGTTCTGCAGCTCCTTTTTTTCCTCAGCACACACAGCCTAAGCCAACCGTCATAGGACTGGCAAAGACACCGACTTCCACCAACTCCAGTGCTGCAAACTGCTGCTCAGCTACCCATTACTGCTTCTCTTTTGCTAATTATAAAACATTAGATATATTCACTATTATTCTGTAGCCTCAAAGGCAAATATTTATGCTGGAATGAAAAGAAGGAAAAAAAATAAGAATGAACTGTTACATACACAGGACAAATAGCTCTGAATTAAAGTTACCATGCTCTTGTTACAATCTTCTGTTAGGTGGACATAGTGAACATAAAATCTGTCAATAGATGAAATTAACTAATGAGTTAGTTCCCATACCAAATGCTCTACCTTATGTGGCTTGGATCCCCTTACTTAGGATGGATGGTGCCAAAGAACTTAGCTATGTAGGTAAGTCACTTACAAATCCACTTCTTTTTTATGCCAGTGTTTTAACTCTGAATATGCTTTTGGTTTTTAATTTTGATTTCAATGAAAAGAGGAAAACAAAGAAAAGGCTGTCATATTAATAAAGTGCAATGAACAGAAAGTAACAGGAGATGAGGGGAGTATCCCTCAGCTCCTGCCCTTACCTCTCGCTGAGCTCCTCCACGCGCTGCCCGTGGCTCAGCACGAAGCTCGACGGCCCGCAGGGGCTGGCGGGGGCCGATAAAGTGCTCTTGACGTTCTGTGCCGAGTGCCTGCGGCTCCGCCGGCGCTCCAGCCCCCTGCGCTCCCCAGCACCAAGGCTGGCCCTCCTCCGATCCCTGCGCCCACTGGGAGGGGGCTCAGCACTCTCATCTCCATCTTCATGCCTCAGTGTCACCTGAGAAAGAAAGGGAAGTCGGCTGAGGTTGCTGACACAGTCGCTTCAGCTACCACAGGTGTTCACACCCCAGGCTTAAAAATTTCCTGGTCTCGACAATATTAACTCCAATTAGTATCACTATTTCTACAGTTATCCCTGAAAGTTGCTGTCTATCCATTAGTGAAGTGTGGCAGCTCTAAAAGTGGAATTATATAACGATGCCTTGCATACAACACTGTAGGACCCGTAAAAACACATTTATGTATCTGCTAATCTGTTTTCTTTTTAATGTGGGACTGAATTTTTAAGGAAGCTGAGCAGTCTTGGACAACCAGTTCTCTTTATTTCCTTCCAGAATACTTAGGTGAAGACTTGGCTTTAGTGAAGTCAACAGGAAAAAACTCCATGCATTGACTGATTCAACATTTCCTCATGTTCAGACATGACCCTTGTAGTGATTAAGTGGAACTTAGCATCTAGAGTGTGTTGGAAATAGCAGAGGACTAAAGCATGGATGCAACGCCAAGTATTTTGAACTGCTGAACGCTCTTGATGTGCCAATGTGAGGTACCTCTAACAGAAACAAAGTGTTATCATCTGGTACATGAGGAGAGATATCCCTGGCAGAAACAACATAGCAACTAATGGATCTCATCTGAAATGCAGCCTAACATTTAAATAATCATTATATGAGCAAGGTCCACTCAAACAGGCAGAGGCACAGAAAAGGCGATGCATGTGATCAGAAGAATGCCCATCTTCTTGTTTCTATTAGTCTTGTTACTCTGGTAATTCTTTCCAGAAGTGATGTAAAAAAACCAAAGGGGGAAGTGAGATGTCTCTGCTTAGGGTGTAAAATCTGTTTCTGTGAGGAAAAAGAGATTTTTCAGGTAAAAAACAAGATTGGCAGAAAAAAGGAAGAACTTGCGTAGACATGTTTAAATTTAGTTTGGTCATCAAAAAAAAAGCTGGTGCCCAACTAAATCAACTGCCAATTCTGCAATTAAGTCTTTCAGTAGACACAGCATTAACAAAAAAGAATCCCTGCTTTTAAGTTTAATCAGCATATTTTAAAAAGGGCTTTATAAACTGAAGCCTCTGATGATAGAGAAAGAAAGCATATTGAGCCCTCTCGTTCTCTTGTTCCTATTTTGGTTCTTCCTGAAAATTGCTGTATATAAAGCTTAACTCTGCTCCAGTTAGTGAAGTGGCATGGTGTAGAGTCATGGATGGAGAAAATAGAGAATCAAATCGATCAAATCCTTCACTGGACTTAGGCACAGATGAAATAATTTAATTTTGTCACATTAGAATGCAAATTCCCATTTACATTACAACTTCAGCCTAAACCTCCTAGCTCCAACACTTCCAAACTCTGAAAAGAGGCTAATTATTAAGAAACTGGATATCCTACCCTTATATAAATGCTTCAGAAGTAGTTATTTTATACCTAGGTGGTAAATGTGGAGTCACCCATTACTCCGTTGCTGCAAACTGCTTAGGAGCTGGTCCAGTGTAAACTCATAAACATGGACTTGCTGGATATTCAGCTGCAGAACAACTGTGAAGTTGAGCCCAGCCGAACCTTTTTCATGAGCTGAATACTTTTGCACATGGAAAGAACTTCTGCTTGCTTCAGAATGTGTAACTAGCAGTTGCAGAAAGGAGGCTAGTAAATGTGCTGGTTTGCCTTGGACTATGCCCCAGCTTTAATATGAAATGCCTTTGATAAAACGCAGCTACGTACCGTAGCAGGTCACATATACAAATGTGTATAATACTTCCAGCAACCAGATGTTTTTCTTTTAAAATAGAAGAGATAACCAAATTTCACCTAGGTTACATTCCCCCCTCCTCTCAGCTTTGAAGTTTGCACAAGCTGTAAGATGCATAAAACAGGGCATGTTATGTTACCTCATAAATGTTAAATTGCTCAACTAAGTCCAAGTCTGTTCCTTTCTTGTTCAAGTGTCTCTGTGAAATAGCTTCAATGCCTAGCTCTTCCAGACAGTCCACCACATCGTAGAAAGAGTCTTGATCTGGCAATCCTGACAGCGTCTAAGAATCAAAGGAAAAACATTTAAATCTGTTTGTTTTGAAAAGAATTAAACAAAGGATTTTAAAAGCGGGTGGCAAGTGGTGCTATGTATGATTTCAATCAAGTAAAACCCATGATGTGGGATTAGAGACACTGATAGAAAATAAAAAACAAGTGGCACAGCTTTTAACAAACAACTCTGTGCACTGTGTAGAAAAATGAATAATTGGCAAAACAAATCAATGTTGTTATTTCATACAAAAAAGTATGGAAAATGTAGGTCTTTAAAATACACAGTTGGATTCTTTCTGGCTTCATTCAAGTACAGACTTAAAGAACGGAGAATGTTAAACCATCAAACACAGGGATAAAAACAAAGAGGGAGGAAAAAAACCCGTTTAGCTAAAAAGAGTAAAGCTCAGTTCCTACTGATTCCTGTAAGTTTAGCCTTAAGAAGAAAAAATCCATTGCACAGCTGTGTGACATCAGGATAGCAGGAAATATCCTGCACCATGTGCCTAGGGTCCTCCTCACCTGCAGCATCAGTCATCTTCCCTGAGCACAAATTGTCTTGTATTACAGAGATAGTGAATCCTCTCCTCCCTTTCAACTTAAGAAGTCTCATTAAAGGTACACTGACTCCATAACTCCTATTCCGGCTTGCTACGGATTTCTAGTCAGTGTGTGCAGATTTTTTACTGCTCCTTATGCAGGATGCAGAACAATTAGTTTAATCCTGCACATGTTGAGCAGAAACTACTCAACACACCGTGCAACCTACGTGCAGGGCAACACATACCTCGCCACAGGAACCAGTCTATGCAGAGCCGTTTCTGCAAAGTACCTGAGAGTGCAGGCTGGAAGCAACACGGTTTTTCTGGATTAGCTCACCAGAGAGGTTTACTCTGAAGTAGTTTCCTCTCTCCCATTCAATTAACTAAATAATTTATCTGTATTCCCAGTAGAGAAGAGAAAGAGCAAAGGAAAGAGATGCAAAACACAGGCCCTCTCCAAAGAGAGTGACATCTTGTCATGCCTGGGATGGGATGAACTGCCCCCTGTGAATGCTGTTTTTCTGCAGCCCATCTTTTCCAAAGTGGCTCTGAGCAACAGAGTGCAGATAAGAGCAGCCACTCTGGGCTGCCTCCCTACACCAAGAAGCTTTACATTCAAAAAAATGGGTCTGGATTACATGACTAATGAGGGAGAAAGAAGCAGCTGACATAGCTGTCCTGTTAAAGCACCTCCTTCCTGTGATGTGAAGCACTGAAGTATGTGCATCAACAAGGTACTTTTAAATTTAATTTTTTTCTAACTAAACACAACACAGCAACATTTTCTTCTTCAGTCATTACAGGTCTATTGACTGGTGAAATCCACTACAACAGGAATTCTTAGCACAAACATCAATTAAGTGTTAACGTTATATGTTCAGGCTTTAATTAAGACAGTATTTAAGGCTCTGTTTAGAACCCACTGAAGACTATGAAACTAAAATGCCCTGAACAGTGCTGAAAACAGATACCACATTTATTTTGTTCCTTCATTGAGTAAAAATTCAATTACTCAATTTACTCAATTGAGCATTGAGTAAAAATCTGAGGATTCAGCAAATGGAGTTATCACACTGCACATTCAATGGAGCTTTAACTTGGATGTTTAACTTGGAAATATTATAACAGAAAAGTGTTCAACTATGAGGCTTTCAGCTCCAAATGAAAGACACAGACAGCCAGTACTCTAACCCGAGTGCCTTCAAGCACAGTAAGATGTGATGTTTTATCTGCAAAAGGGTGGAGGAACAGTCAGATCTTCTAAAAATAACAGGAAGTCATCTTAATGTTGATATGCAGATCACCCACCTTCAAGTATAGCTTTTTTAAATCCAAGGTAAGGCAAACCGTAGACTGGAAAAACAGCAGCATAAGGTAGTATTTACTAGCAACTGGTTTTGTCAGCAGTCTTTTATTGGTTATTATAATTTTAAATCACACAGCAGTGTAAATCCAATTTTCACTGCATGTTGTTGACCAGAACTGGGCAATTGAACTCCAAAATATAGAAGTAAAATATTTTTCCTTTGCACTGTTTGTCATAAACTCACAGATCCACTTGCAGAGCCTAAAGCATATCAGATTCAATTTCTAACTAATCCAAGGATGATAACAAAGGTTATACTGGAACTATACATAACCAGAAGAATCTGCACTGGGATCACTCTCATGTAAGAGATTCATGAATGTCTAAATCCTCACAAATTAAGAGAGGGTTAATAAAATATTAGCATAAGTAAATTGCTTAAGCATCAACAAAAGAGAGGGAGAGGATAAAAGGACAGGAGCAATTCTTATGTCTGGGTAGATGCATGTTCTGCTCTGGAGCAGGAAGGAAAACAGTCTGTAAATGGATACATGGAGAAAGAAAAAGGAGTACAAGCATGCTTCCTTAAGACAAATCCTTCATGAGGACTCTGCCTGCACTGAAAATTTTGACATTTCCTTGACTAGAGAAGCTGAAACCATCTGAGCCTTCTTTGTATTCTCTGTGGGGGAAAAAATTACAACTGTTACATGCTACTTACTGTTTTCTCTATAATCATGAAAAATATCCCATTAAAAACATCATAAAGCTGCCCATAAGCCAGATCATAATTATAAGTGTGGATTTGTGGGATCCCTCTCTTCCTTGATCTTCATAACTGCCTTGCCTCTGACTGTGAGATGCTTTTTCTTTTTGTATGTTTTTAAAGAGCTACCTCTTCCTAAAAATAGCTTTAAATGTACTGAAGAACTCAGACTAAAGGAATCAACTACAGGATAATAAGAGTCCACAGGGAACAAAATCTTCGAGGAAGTCAAACACCAGGTAGGTTACAACTGTGCAAATGATGAAGAGAACTATTTCAGAAAGAGGAATCAGTACACAATAACAAGGTGTAAAGCAGAGACATTAATGACTAGTGACCTTGGCTTTAATAGCAGCTACAGACAGAAGCAAACATAACTGGTGATGCTTTTTAGAAAGAGTACAGCAGCAAGGTAAGGTGGTCTTTTAAACTCAAGAGGAACCTTACTACTATGGAAGCAGGAGCAAGGGTGACTCTAAGCATAAGTACAGTAAGATCAGTAATGTCACCAGGAGAGGTTAGTCTCTCTCAGGCATGTTTGCTGGGAAATATCTGCCATTAAGAAATAAATTTATAAAAAAAACCCCAAAAAACCAAAACTCAATAACAAAGAAGCAACCCACAATTCCAATTATGTAGAGCCCAATAAGCTGGCAGCTTGGTGTATGACCTCCATGAACTAACTCAGGATCTTCAAGTGAATACAATGAGCAGTAATAATATTTCCTAATACTCTGCCCTATTAAGTATAACCATAAACTACACAGTTATTTTATTTGCCAAGAGTATGCTGGCTTTCTGTGCTCTTTAAAAAAAATGAGTCTTTAATTTTAGTACCCTCCCTATGATTTGTCTATGACTAGAGGCTGATTTTTAAGGAATTTACACTAATAAATTTCTAACTTTAAAGGACTTTCCATTTTCTCCCTCCCAATAGCATAAGTCAGTATTTCAGAAAACATTTGACTTTACTGCAAAACTATGACTTGTAAATCCCATCACCACAAGATATAAAGAAATAAGAAAAATTTAACCTTACTTTTTTAAGCAGAAGCACTCCTACTAGCACTCAGACCTGTTAAATTCATCATATTTAGTTTGCAGAAAAAAAAATATTTGAACTATCTGAACTAGAAAACTGTGCACAACGCAAGCATTTGTGAGCACGTGATCTTTCCACCACCACTTGCCTTCCTTCTCCCCTTGGATAATCTGTTGAATTAGCTTGTCGTGTTTTCCTTCAGCACTGCGTTGTCAGCGCTGGGAGAGGAGCCATGGCAGACCACAATTCCACACAACTTCTACCAAAATAACAATTCTGCTCCCAGCTGCTGCTCTGGGTGGCTGCAGCACAAGTAACAGGAGTGTGCTGACCGATTACAGTTTGTCCTGCAAATTCTCCATGACAGGTCTCCTCTGTCATATACTCTCAACAGGGAAGTTCATTATACAATTGAAAACACTAATATTATCTGCAGTAGTCATGCTAACAAACCTTGTTAACCAAGGTCATTGCATAAACCAGTAGTTCCGTATCAACCCCATCCTTCTCCTCCAGTATCTCCATGATGTTGGACCATGGCTTGGCTCCTAGAAGAAAAGCAGAAACTGTTGGTTACAGTGATCAAAATGGAAAGCTCATCCAAGAAGTAGCACAAGTTGGAGTATATGGCCAGGTGAAACTTCAAGTGGAAAAATCCAGCTTTGTCTACAGTCTCTCCTGCTCCCCTGAGAGTAAGGTTAATGCAGACAGTGAAAATTACAGTACAACCTATTGCAGGGATATAAAATATGGCAGGTGGACTCCTTCTGAAGGCACCAACTTCTCTCCCTCGATGACGAAGGAAGCTTTGTTAGCACAGTGTGATCAACACCAAAATTCTAAAAATCAGGTGACAGGAATTTTACCCAGCCTATCATAGGTTCCACACAGGCTTCGATAAATCTTCAGCAGAGACCTACATGCTGTGCTTTCAGGGTGCCTGCTGCTCCTATTTCTGGTGCTATTGCTGAGTTGTGCTGCATTAAGGTAAGTCAGGTTAACAAAATACTGTGGCAGAGAAACAGTTTTCTCAAATTACAGGCTATGTGCCTTGGATAAAAGAAATGATCAATGAGGGGAAAAGATTTTTGCTGTGGTTCTTTCTCAAATTATTTTAATAGGAAACCTACCTACAGAACTTTCAGATATGATTCTCTCATTTTCCACTAAGAAAGTTCAAAATTCGTGCTTTTAGTTATTTGATTGATTTGCATGTTGATTTGAATTTGCATATTTCTCTGATACCGAAACCCTAATGGTTTAGTGAATTTCGTGCTAAAAACATTGGGCAAGCAACACGTCACCCAGACTCAGCCTCTTGTGAAAGGTACCTTGTAAAACCATCCTATTTCATTTGACTGAACGGCAAGATGGTTGCATTTACCAAATTTTATCTAGGAAAACTGAAATAAATAATGAAAGACTGCCATTCAGTGTTTTTTTTTGGTGTAAAGTTAAAGGTGAGGAGCACTAAGCAGCGAGCTTAGCCTACAGATATACTCAATACAACTACACAAACAACTGTGACCGTCTTTCAATTTCAGAGGGAAACATGCAGAGTATTCCAACAGTCCCCATCCCCTGAACACTGTACAGATTATGAGACTTCAGGTATAATCAGGCAGCACAATGCAAATGTGCCATCACAGCCACCTGTCGCTGGCTGATCAGTCATGCCGAGGTCTAAACTCTGCATTACCCTATAACAGCTCTTGTTTATTAAAGATGATATCATACATGCATCCTGCTACACAGACATCAAATCTGTGCTAACCAAGGATCTGCATTTTCAAGCAATGGCAGTGCACTGTATGGAAAAACCTGTCTAAAAGTGAATGTGCAGACAGCAATACTTCTCCTTTTTTCTCCCCTCTCAGACCATCTCTGATCTTTACTACCGAATCAGGGCTTTTTTATCTTAAGAAAAATCAAAGGAGGAGTGGATTCACTCTCAGCTCTCTAGATGTATTTATATGCATTACTAATTAAATGCTAATTCAAATACATGTCTGTAATGAAAACACACTGGACACATCTTTACCAGATTCTCTATATTGTTAGACATTTTGTACAGTGCAGGCTCAAAAGTCATGTGGAACAAATTCACTCAGCTCACAAATTATATATGATCAGCAGAAATTATATTCTCACTACAAAAATGTTTTCCTTTGGTTTCCAGTGAAAAAATGAAAAATGGAAGGAAATAGGAAAGAGAAACAAAATGGGGAAACCATGCAAGCCTGACTTAAACAGTGCCATTTAGAAAACCGGTGAGTTGATATCAACATTAAAAAAGAATTATTTAATCCACTGTATTATTCAGTGAGAGTCCTTTATTTTGCAGGCAGGTTCTACTCTTATTGGAACAATCCTCATTTGTTTTTTAGGCAGCATCCATGTGGTTTGGTTTTTTCCCCTGAATATCCCAATACTTCTTCATTATCATAAAAGAATAATTTCACGGTCACCTTGCTGTTTTCCTGCAATGCTGATATATAATTTTCTTCTAGCACTGCTGCTATTTTATTTCAGAATTCAATTTTTAAAAAAATTGTTGATCAGTCACACTTACTAGTAAGGAAGCCCTGTAATAACTCATCTATCTTTCAAAAGCTTTCGTTACACTGCTGCTACTCAACTTCCAAAATCTAGGCTTAAATTCCAAATTCTTCATCTATTCTCTAACTACAGTCAAGAGGAGGCAGCACTATCAATGACTTTGACAGAGCTACTCCAATTTGTACCAGGTTAAACCTTTGTTTCAAATGCTTTTCCCCCATTATCTCAATCTGAACAGCCAAGAAGTTAACATGGAAACAGCTGTAAGGCCATCTACTACCCACCAGGGATAAGGCAGTTCTGCTGTGGAAGTTGCACCATGAACTTAACTGCTTTGCTGTCCTTGGGTTAATATTCCTTGCATATATAATGAGAACCTATAATTTCCAACCTATGATCCATACAGCATGGGACATATGCTGATCTAGCTCAGCTCCCCCTTCCAGAGCCTGTGCAGTCCAGTATGCTTAAAGTGAAAAGAGACCTGTTCAGATTGTGACCATAATGAGAAAAATAGTATTTGAAGAGAAAGGTTTCATCTAGTACATGTTGGAGTAGCATTGCCAAAGTCATTGATAGTACTGCCTCCTCTTGATTGTAGTTAGGGAATAGGTGAATTTCCTCCTTCACCAGATCCTGATGTAGAAAAATGATGATGTAGGAGAATGATGATGTAGGAGAATGATGATGTAGCATCCCAGTGATTTTTCTGGGAGCGGATGGGGATGTTTCCATAAGGTTATGACTTTTATGCAGGACTTGTGGCAAAATCGATGGGAGTGATGAAACAAGCTCAGTGAAGTGAAACAGCAGAGATCAAGTTTTGTGTGTTCTCCTGCCTTCTAATGGGTGAAATGAGAACTGCTTGACTGCCCTTTAGAGGCTTGTCACTGGGAAGAACTCTTCATCACAGCTACTCTGACAGAAAGGCTGAAGCCTCAAATCTGATGCCACCTGCAGCGTTACGAGTAACCATGCATGGTGTATAGACAAAGAACACAGAGGTTGCAACAATTAAACCAATGTTAAATTAATACAGTCTATTTTCTGAATAATATTGCCCATTGTTTTAAGTTCCATTCTGTTCTCAGTTTCCTCTTGAAGTGTTTTTATGTATTTATTTTAATGCTGTTGTTCATGTTGTAAACAAAATCTTGACATCACAACTACAAAGGATCTGCAGTTTGTATAAAGCATGAAATATCTTGCAGAACCTTGCATGAGAACTGCCACCAACTTAGAGAGTGCCTGTCTCCAGCAACTATAGGATGGAAAGGTAGTAATACTTTTGGAAAGACCTTGACATCTTGTACTCCTGGCTATTTATATGTGAATGAACTTACATCCTTCCATCATACCTACAGTATGTGCAATAATTTAGTGGAATCTAACTATGAATGAAATGGCAGGAAAAGCAGAGAACTGATAATGAGGGCCATTTGGCTTTAATCTCTGTCCTAAAATATGCTTGTGATAAAGAAGCCCTGGAGAGAAGACTGCAATGCCAGCTCCACTTTCCAGAGCCTGTGCAGTCTGGTATGCTTAAACTGAGAAGAGACTGAATTTCTCTGCAGTTCTGAAACAAGAAAGCGTGGGAGAAGGGAGGAGCTAAATGGAAGTGCAAGTAGAAGCTAATCCCAACATGATGAGGACCATGCAGTTATTCACTTATGGTCTGCTTGTACCTCAGAGTAAAGCCAGTACTTCTGTGGATCTCTGTACTTCAGTTTGCATATGGATGTATTCGCACACAGAAACCACAGATGGGATCGCTTTGAAACCAGGCTGAGTTAATATGGGGTGCTATAAGTTAATCATGTGTGGTACACATTGAAGAATTATGTCATATCTCATCACTTTGTATGTACATGAAACACTGAACTTTTATCAAAGCAGTGCTGAACTTAATTACATACCTGCAGGATTTATGACAATGGTTCAAAAAAAGGAATATTGCTTTTTTCTGTTTTTCTGTTTTGTTTCTTCAGTCCTTAAAGGCAGGTACTTCTCAGTTATAAGCCACTAATTTAAAATTATAAATTAAAATGTAGCACATCCACAGCTAAAAGTGAAGGGCTTAGACACCGTCTCCCACAGCATTCTTCTGGAGAAAGTGGCTGTTCATGGCTCGGGCAGGTGCACTGTTCACTGGGTAGAAAACTGACTGGGTGATTGGCCTAGTGAGTGGTAGTGCCTGGAGTTAAGTTCAGCTGGCAGATGATCCCTCACAGGGTTCCCCAGGGCTCAATGTTGGGGCCACTCCTGTTTAATATCATTATCAACGATCTGGATGAGGGGATTGAGGGCCCTCTCAGTCAGTTCACAGGTCACACCATGTTAGATGGGAGTGTTGATCTGCTGGAGGGCAGGAAATCTCTAGGGAGGGATCTGGACAGGGTGGATCAATGGGACGAGGGCAATTGTATGAGGATCAGCAAGGTCCTGGTGCTTGGGTCACAGCAGCCCCGTGCAGCACTACAGGCTGGACGCAGCTTGACTGAAAAGCTGCCTGGCAGAAAAGGACCTGGGAGTGCTGGTCAACAGCAGCTGAACATGAGCCAGCGTGTGCCCAGGTGGCCAAGAAGGCCAATGGCACCCTGGTCTGTATCAGCAATAGTGTGGCTTCCAGGACCAGGGCAGTGATTGTCCCTTTGTACTTGGCACTAGTGAGGCCTCATCTTGAATCCTGTGTTTGGTTTTGGGCTCCTCTCTACAAGAAGGACATTGAGATGCTGGAGCGTGTCCAGAGAAGGATAACAGAGCTGGTGAAGGGTCTGAAGCACACATCTTATGAGGAGCAGCTGATGGAGCTGGGGTTGTATAGCCTGGAGAAAAGGAGGCTCAGGGTGGACCTTATTTCTTTCTACAACTCCTGAAAGGAGGGTGTATCCAGGTAGGGGTCGGTCTCTTCTCCCAGTTAACAAGTGACAGGATGAGAGGAAATAACCCCAAGTTGCATCAAGGGAGTTTTAGACTGGATATTAGGAAGATTTTTTTTTTTCACCAAAAGCATTGTCAGGTTTTTGAACCAGCTGTCCAGGGAAGTGGTGGAGTCACCATCTCCAGAGGTATTTAAAAGATATGTAGATGTAGCACTGAGGGACATGGCTTAGTGATGAACTTGGCAATGCTGTGTTAATGGTTTGATGGTCTTAAAAGTTTTTTCCAACCAAAATGACTCTGTGACTATATTACACTGATGACCTAAAAAGGAAACTAAATATGACACTAGAAAAAAAAAAAACCTCTTAAGTAGCTAAGTACAACTGCTTAATGCAAATAATGTAAAAAAAATAGGAAGAAGGAAAAACTGGGTATTTGCAAGAGTCCATGAAATAATCCACCAGAGCACAGGTATGAGAATTCCTGTAAAATCTCTCATTATGCTCTTAACATATGCCCATCTAACTACATACATCAGTTTTTTCAAGTCTTATGTTGTTACTCAAGTTGTTTTATTACTTTGGGGAATGTAAATGATTGCCTAAGGCTGTTCTATAGATAGAGAAGGCAATACTTTGTTTAGGGTCCTCCGTTCTCCTTTTTCTTTAACGACTTTACTAGCATGTTAGTAGATATATGGCAGTTTGAACATATTGAGAATACCAGTGAGTTCAGAAAGCTGATGAAATACTAAGAATGACTCAAAAAATGAGTCACGGTGCTCACAAGTACACAAATATTGTAATTATATTTATGCTTATGGCATTGTAAGGTTTACTGGTTTTAATTCAAAACAGAAAGCCAACTTGCAGAATTCACTGTTTTGAATTGCCCCTGACTACTTCCCTGCTATAAGAGATAATTTGGGTTTTTTCTTTTCAACCCATTCTGATAACTGAAAGCAAAATCTGGCTCCTTTTTCCTATTTCTGGCACCAGCTTTCTCCCCAGCCCCCAATATTTTCTTATTTCACTTTTACCATATCAGGTCTCCCAGACAAGTTCAGTATGGAGGCAGTTGCTCCACAGAGGGAACCTTGCTTTCAACCTCCATGTTGGAGACCACAACAATAGATCTCCTAACCTCAAAAACTCTCCTTGAGGCAAAGGAATGTTTTGCATCAAGAGAGAATGCCCCAGGAGCTTAGCGATGGCTTTGTGGGAAGAACAAGAAAGAACCATTTTTGTTCTATTTATTTGTAAAAAATACAGTATACATATTCAAGTATTTCTCATGAGCCTGAAGGGTAACAGATTTCATAGTATAATATCTGCTCCAGGGCTTTATTTTAATGTAACAACATATGGTTTTGCTTTTACTATAAAGCCTGTACTATTACTGACCTCGTCTTTCTCTTCAAAGGGATTACACTGATTAGATATCATTGTCTCTTCTAAATCAGACTGCTGCTTCCCAGAAGGAAGTGGAAAGACAGTCTTGCCCAAAGGAGCCTTTGAGGTCAGAAGATACAGGGGGCGCTTACTTTGCATGTGGGTGCAGGGAAAGAGCAATGACTGGTGCCCCAGGAGGCAGTCGAGTGCCTCAGTTTTCACTCTTCACTTTCCCATTATAATTAATTCTTCAAACAACCTTAGATTACACGAATACTTAGAATATGCTTTTAAGAAATGAAGGGTGTGTTGCATAAAGCGGGCATCAATGACAGCAACTCTAAAACCACTGAAAGCAGTGATGAAATGCCACCTTGATCTCAGCAGTGCTGGGATTTTGCAATCCTCTGGGGTAAGGCTACTCACCTCTCTTTTCATCCACGGTAGATACTGCCTGGATCAAAAGCGGTGCGTTGGATTCTGTGTACTCCACAAACACCAGTAGCAGCTTCAGGGCTGTCTTTACCACCAGGCGAAACTGGAAGAAAAGAGTGTGACTTGTCATTTTCCAAACCACAGCATTCCCAGATGTGTGAAATGACACTGGGCAAGAGGCAAGCACAGCAGTCCACATCTGGTAATAACACACGAATGGAAGAGATTAATCTGTGACAGCACGGAAAAAATGAAAGGTAGTCAGCTGGCTGAGAGTTTCATTCACTGGACAGTGCTCTCCTAGGGAAGTCCCAGCAGTCAATGAATCCAAAGGAAAGCTTAATACTGCCACATGTAACAAAAGGGTGAACATCCTAGCTCTGCATATCCCCAACATTGCTGCCCAAAGCTTGATGCACACAGAACCTACTGAGCTAACAAAGCATGTATTTCTTTATTTCTCAACACATTTGTTTCCTCCTTTCACTCTGAGCCTTTAATCCTGTCTAAATGCTGTATGATGGGATCATTTCCTCCTTACACTTTATTCTCTTCTTATAATGCTACTGTTCAATGCCTAATTTATTAAATAGATTGATCTTCAGTATTGGGATGAAGTGTGTTTAATCTCCCACTCTCCCATCCTGTCACAAAACGTGTGATCTACTGGAACTGAGCACTCAGCCTTCAAGTTTTCAAATTCAGGTTTTTTTACATCCTTAGGAGTGAGCGTTTATCAAAGACTCAGCATTGCTAAAATGGATCTACTGGAAATCAATAGCCAAACTCTACCCATTTCACCACAGAGCTCCCATTTCCAGAGAGGATCATTTGACTAAAAGAGCTGAGTAATAATTTTTAGGGATAATCAAGTATGATTACTTGGCATGATCAGGTATGTGAAAAACCAACTCTCTACTTGAAGGAAGGATTTTTTAATAGGCAGGGCCCTACATGCTGAGAGGACTTTTACTGGGAGAATTGATTCCAGGTCAAATTTGCTATACTCTCAATCTAAATAGTGGATTATGATACAGTTTCTGTCAATATTGGCTAATTCCCATTCCCAATATTTTTTTTCAAGTCCTCTCAACACAACTCTCCTAAGAAGCAAAAAATCATTATTAATAATTTCATAGATACACACACATGGTCGCAAGACAGTGACTGTGTCTATACTCTAAACAAGACTGCAAGTGCAACCAGCATAGATTCAAGCTACTGTGCCCACAAGCCACCCACAGACATGCACTGGAGCTCACTCGGAGGTAATGAGCTAAAATGCATCTTGCCGCTATTAACACACAGTTTAGTGTCCACAGTGATCCAGCTACTTCCCTAGTTTCTTGGGGTTTACCCACTCATGCAGAATTGAGCTTAATGCATGCAATGGCACTACTGGCAATGCAGAATATTCTGCTGTTTGAATCTAGACTTTTTCAGGCTTGATGTGTTATCAAATTGTTGAATTTTAGGGCTTACAGCCAGGAAACCCCAGTGACAAACCTGACAAGGTCCCTTAAAACTCTTGGTTAGTCTAATTTGCAGTTGTACTGCTGCAGTGATACTTCACAGATACATGGGGTAGACAAATTAAAGGAAATTAAAACCCGATAACCGAACAAATCACTTCCCCACAATTGCACTGTACATCTGTGTATTCGGCTGCCAGGCCAATACCATGGTCTGCAGTGACCTGTCTCTTAGGAATCAAGTTCAATTGTTTAATAAAAATATTGAAAGAATTTCCAAAAAGTGTCCACTTTTTTTTGTTAAGTTATTTTGTAAATAGGAGTTTTATCAGATTACTATGAACTATTCTAGCATTAACATACTTCCCTGATAACCATTTACATACTGTCTTCTAATCTGATCAGGGTTTTTTACTTAGAAAGGAAAGCTTACATATTACTTTTGATGGTTCTTAAAACCTCAAGTCTTGGCCACATGGTGACAAGGGGATGCACTTACACGTAAGTGCTGCATGGCAAAGTTCCCATACATCTCCATTTGACAGCAATCAGTGAGGGGCACACCGGGCTTAACACTATTTTTGAAAATCTCTTTTTCTTACAAAAAGAAGAACCTTTGGCAGTACCTTTGTTCAAGTTGTTGCCTGCTGGCCATGGCAGCTGCTGTAATAAAGAGCAAGTCCCTCTGCACCCGCCATGCTGCAAATCCTGTGAAGCCTCAGGGCAGCCCACTGCAGTTGCACCAGACCAGGGCTCAAGCTGGCTGATTTTGGGTGCTGTCTGCAGGTATCAGCTACCTGTGCTTAACAGCATCTGCTAACAGATGGTTTTGTAAGGAATAAATGCCACTTGCAGTACCAGAGAAAAGGAGCGATTAGAAAAGCTCTGCTTTGCTGCTTTGCTCACCATTTCGGTACCAGGCAGACACTGTAAATTCAGTTCACTGTAAGTTCAATGTGCCCTGGAAGTGGAGGTGCTTTCCCCTGAAGGTGTATACCATGGGTGCTTTCTGCTTGCAGTAACAAACACTAGCTTTGAGAAAACCTGCATTTAAAACAACACTGTTTCTTGCTTAATAGAAAATGGCATTTGGGACTCCTGTGGGCACTTTTAATCCTGCCTGCTGCTTTGGACACTTTGGGCAAGGACAAAACCAAAACACTGCAGTCCTAGACTAAGCTGCACAATGCCTATACTGGGGACTTACCTAGCTACCCATGACCCACACAATCTTTGTGCTCATCCTGCAGTGCTTTTCAAAACTGCAGTAACAGTGCTTCTTAACAGGAGCAAGCAATCACTGAGCAGGTGCACTGCCCCTAGGAAACTGAAATCTTCAGCCAGCCAAAGCCCTTCCAAGACATCTGATAGCCTGTCACATCCAGATGCAAAAGCAGTCCAGAGCCTGACATGCTCACACTAAAATCAGCTCTAATTATCCACCGTGGCACCAAGAAGTCTCTGAAAGGTCTGTTCAGGGATGCCTGGTGCCAGAACCCATGTGAAGCACAGCCAATTTTTTTTATGTGGCCTCCCATATGATGTCCTATCTGTTAAATGTTCACTTTGTGATCACCTGTCAGCCTGAAGTTCCCATTTGTGATTAACTATTTGACTGTCAAAGTGGGAGTGCCTCAGAGCTTCCTGAGTGAGTTCTAAAATGTGTTTGTAGGACATACTGTTTCAATTCATTAGATAGCTACATTGCAAATAAAATAACTGAATCTCAAAATTGGGAGATTTCTTAACAGGAAAAAACAGCAGCAATTCACTGATTTTCTTGCTTTCCTTTGTGAAGTCATGGGACTTTTTGCCAGTGACTATCACTTTATTTCACATGATTCACAAATGGCACAGCAATGGGAGCCAATAGAAAGTTGCATGTTTCATATTTCATTCATAAGGAGGTGAATCACTAATAATTTGAATCACTGTTAAAAACTTCATGACAGCTTTTAAGACTGCTTTGGGGATTTTTTTTTCTGGTACTTATATGCTATTGAAGAGGGGAACAACTGCTTTCTGAATCAGCTTCACTAGTTACAGTTTTTTTAAAATCCATGGGCCATACACACTTCTATTTCAAACAGGACTAGAAAGGCAACAAAGAGGTAGGCATGCTAGCTCAAAAAAAGTCCTGTTATCGTCAATTTGCCAACATTAGTTGTTCTAATTAAATCCAAATTTCCATCCTAAATATTGCTGCTTAGTTAAAAAAGAAGGCTCATTGAGGCAATATGTGTTCTCACTGGCTTGGTAAAGCCCTATTTTAACAGTTCTGAGATTAAATCAGGATTCTTGAATATCCAAACACTGAAGCATCAAAACCTCTATTAAGCTAGAAAAGAAAGTTCATGTTGTGTTTTTGTATCATGTGCAAGTCAATTTATAGAGAGGAAATGATGTTAGCATCTTCTGGCTAAAGATAAGAACAAGCCAGCAACGCAAAAGGAAGAAGAAAAATTATAAACCTTTTCCCTCTGACTTGTTTTACCTTATACAGTGCAGTTTGGCAATCCCTTCCCTTTTTATCTCTTTATATTTAGACAATTACAGACTCAGCCAAGGATACCATACAACAGGCTGCAAAACTCATGTCTCATGGAAGGGCTTATCCCAGTTGTTAATCACTTGTCTGGAAAGGCTTTAACCTTTACAAGGAATGTTGTCACAAAGTTCATTGACTTAGAGACCAAAGCAGTATTTGTAGAGTTCAGATTAAAGCATTCAGGATTCAATTATTTTTCTTTATAAAAAGGAAGAAAGTAAAAAGAGAATCGAATAAAAATATTTTACTTTGGGAGATGTAGCTACTGAGGATTTACACTATTCAAATTTGAAGGAGAAATGGGCACTGGATTTTTAAATAAAGATTTACTATAGCCAAATCCTCTGAAACCTAATCCAGGTGCAGACATGGGCTTACTGTAGGTCACGTACTTGTCCTCTTGGCAGGATACAGCCAGGCAGAGCTGCAGCTGAAGAAATACTCAGTGCAACCACTGCTCAGCCTGCCAGGGAGAGGTGCACAGGGAAGCTGGAACCCTTTCCTGTGGGGTGCAAAGATGCCCCCAACTTCAGATCTAGTGCAGCAGGAAGAGCCCATTGGCATCCCACTGGCACCTGCAATGCAGCTCAATTTCATGTTTCACAAGGGGATAAAATCACCTTCTGTTCACAAAAGGAGGAAAGATCTTCCTGGAATGGAAGGTTTTATATACATATTTAAATAAAATACATTATATATATATGTGTGTGTGTGTGTGTGTGTGTGTGTGTGTGTATATATATATATAGTGTATATATATAAAACCACTATTTATTATAATAAACAACAAACATATAAAATAAATATTAATACTATACGGTAATAGTATAATATATAATATTATCATAATATATTGTTTTCCTTCGTAATAATCAAAAAAAAGAAACATAAATATTGAGCTTGACAGAATCTCAGAGTAATAATTTAAGTTGGAATGGCGCTAATATGATTTTCCTTCTTAGCTTAGGTGAAAAAATCCAGTTCCCTTCCTCATATACCATGTGTTCTACCCCATCACACCATCATGGTGAGCCCTTGCTGGACTTGCTCCAGTAGATAAATATCTATCTCAAACTGAGGAGCCCAACACTGGACTCCTGAACTCCTGATGCAGTCTTATCAGCACCAAACAGGGAGAGGCACTTCCTTCAACTCGGTGGCTACACTCCCATCAGCCCAGCCCGGGATGCAGCTGACCTTCATTCACACAAGGGCACACTACTAACTCCTGCTCCAATTCATACTCTATTATTCAGAATGATTAGACAGAATCAAATGATGTGATGCTAAAAGAAACACCTGTAATTTCCCCCGATTTTAAGAACAGAAGGGATAATGGCTTTAAATGGAAAGAGAGTAGACTTATATGTTAAGAAGAAATTCTTGACTGTGAGGGTGGTGATGCTCTGGAACAGGTTGCCCAGAGAGGTAGTGGATGCTCCACTCCTGGAAGTTTTCAGGGCCAGGTTTGATGACTATTTGATAAACTGATCTAGTAGAAGTAAACCCAGTGGCAGAAGGGTTGGAACTAGGTGATCTTTAAGGCTCCTTCCAACCCAAACCATTCTATCATGTGATTCTATGACATCCCACTATTTTTTAATTAATATGAAATTTTCTGCAATCTCTGGAACATCATTTCAGTGTTTCACAAGCTGTTCACCTGTATTTATGTAAAATGATGTCTCCACTGCAACTAGCATCTTAATGAACCTTTCCCACATCTGGCCTGCAGAAAGCCAGCCAAGAGCTCCAGCACTGAGTGCACAAGCAGGAAGAGCCACCTCTGGTGTGATGACTGGAGCTCAGCTGTCTCAGAAGCATGCAGGGCTGGCTAAACATCAGAAAGAGCCTTAACCTACAACAAGAGCTTTGGAAATGTGTTGCACAGAGTGCTTACATAACCCAGACAAAATTGGGTCTTGGGGTGCCTAACAAGGAAGGGGAAAGACATTAGGGGATAAACCATTTGAAACTCCCTAATACAAGGATTTGCAAGTGCCTTACAGAACACAGAAACAATCCAAGTTCTTTCTAGACTCTCTCTTCTCCAAAACTGTCATTTGAGGTCAGTTACATCACTCCAAAAACAGGTGACAAGTCTATTTAGTAATTCAGGTCCTTTTTATTCGTAATTCCTGAAGGCAGGAACGATCACAAGAATGAGATCCTTCTGTGTCACCTAAACCAAGCGCTTCTAATCAGCCTTATTTTCCATCAGAATTTTAAAGCAGCATCTTTTAAGGATGAAAAATCTAGAAATTCAATTAACCTACAGAATACCAGACAAAACCTTGTAAATGAGTGTAACCTTCCTTTACCAGAAGGAAGAAAGAGTTCATATGTGCTGGGGCCCTAAAAGCTGCTTTATGGACCACAGTGAACACTGTGAAGTGAACAGGCCACTTCCTCCACTTTCTTTTCAGAGAGGCAGCATTCTGCCCAAGTCACAGGGTGTGCATGGCACAGGGAGGATCACGAAGCTGGGAAGCAACACTCAAATACAGTATGCATAAAATATGTGAATAATCCCGTCCTAGGTACTGAATATTGCGTACACCTGGGCATTTTACGTCATTAGGGATGTAACTATTAAACAATCTGTGTTTCTGTGGGCTGGTGTACCAGTAGAACAAATAAGACTGCATGTGATGCCATAGCTATGTTTCAAGCAATGAGATTTTTATAAGTTGGAGTATATTAAAATAATGCTAGGTTCCATTTTAATATTCAGCCATTTTTACTCAAATCTTCAAAGAGGGATGCTTAAATAAGGCAAATAACCTGTGGCTAAGTGCTTTTCAAGCTCTGGACTGAAGGTGTGAGAGGAGTTAGATTGAGATGAAAACCCCTATAAGCTTAGATGCACGATGCTCCAAAATCATCAGTTAAACAACAGTCTTTTTATTCTGAATGTTCCTTTAAGTTTTTTCCTCTACAGAATGTGTAAGGCTAGGAATGGCAGAAAAATACATGCATTTACTATTCTGAAAATGAAGTTTCTCAGAACTTTGCAAATGTTTTGGGTAATGATTATAAGTTCTGGGCACTGCTACGTATGTGGTGTGCATCTGTCATTTATCTGTGGTGAGACTTCTGACATGAAGAGAAAGAAGGCCATTAAAAAGAAATTCATCTGGCCTACCAACAAAACACAGGAATAAGCAAATAGTGATTAGTGAATGGTCAACAGGAAAAAAAAAAGGCTCATGCCTGGAAATTATTATTTACACCATCAATCATGGTCCACAAGAAGAAGGGGAAAATATGAAAAAAAATCTGTACACAGAAGTGGGCAATTCATACAACAAATCAAAGCATACTGCAGGTCAAAGTGGCTCTCAGATGAATACATATAATTCTGATGGGAGCTTTGAAAGAATATGTTTGGGGTAGAAATCAGCCCTGTATTAAGTCCTCTCTAATGAACTACTGATGTAGCTTCGTTTCTCTTGCAGCAATTGTCACATCATACAGACATTGTTTGAATAAACCTAAGGCTGCAGTGGTTGGAACAAGACATGAGATGCTATGGGCTTTTTTTGAGCATTCTCCTCTCCTCCTTTTGGAATACCAGTGACAATATTGAAGAGGTGGGGAAGTGATTTTCTCCTCCTGTGAAGTAGTCTAAAATGACATTTTTCTTTGTCTTATGACAGGATGAATGAAAGACCATTCACAGCTCTCCAGGACAACACACAAAGTGAGAGCAATCTTGCTCTGCTTTTCTCCCCTACAAGCAGATCAATCCCCTCAGTGTCTCCCATAAGAACTGTTCATTGTGTAAAAATTGCATGTAATTATTGGAGGACAGGGTAGGACCTGGAGATTATAGGACATAAAAGGATTAAACTTCTTTACTCTCAGGTGACTCCTGAGCTAGTATCCTTGCACCTTTGTCAGAGGCCCAAACACAGGCCTATTAGGTATTGAACAGTTTTGAGCACCTTTCTATTTTGCTCCTTCAGATATTGCTGAAACAAAGGGTTTGGTTTCAATTAAAATTTTAATTTTTTCCATTGCAAAACACAAACCAAAAAATATTTCATTGGAAATTTGCCATCAGCCCGTGTCCAGACCAGGAATTATGCTTCACTTGTAAAGATTTACACTCTTGATTTTATTTTCTTTCTGTCTTCAGATTGTGCAGTTTCATTGTTTTCAATCTGTTGGTTCTTTTATTAACCAGTCCCAAACACTGGTATCTTTTAGGACTCCAGGCAAATAAACACCATCAGTACCTCTAAAACTGTCTTCTCTGTCCAGATAAAGACTGTGATTGATTTATCTTAAATAAGGTATAAAACACTTAGCTTGAGAGAAACCACAGTAACATGAGAACCCATTTCTGGTTAGACTCATGCTTGTGTGTAATGTGCTATCAAACATGATAAGGAACAGACCTCTTTATTCTCTTTTTGTCTTCTACAAACATGCACCTTATTTATATATAGCACCAGATTTCTAGCATTTTCCTGTTATGGATCACAGAGTAAAATTGCCTAGTAAAGTCTGTTCCTTTCATGAGATGGCAAAATCTTGGATGGGTACATACTAAACTAGCTTTATGCAAAACCACCACCAACAAAATATTATGATATGTATAATGTCATTCTAATACAGCTTAGAGTAGGGAAACATACTGCCTGACTAGGCAATTTTTTGCTAGTTCCTGCAAATGCATGACCCTAAAGTCTGCAAGTCACAGTCAAACCAGCTTAAACATGACAGGTCTTTCGGAATTAGTCATATGTCTATTAAATACAGTGTGTGTTTCTGAGCAGCAGAATAAATGAAAAATAACCTTGTTTCTCTTGAACACTACCCTGATGATCTGTTCAGCAATGGATGCAACAGTGAGATTTCATGTTTTGGTGAATAGTAAGGTAAGTAGATAATAACAAGATTTGAAATGATGCAGAATCAGAATTCTGTATTAGAAATGAGTTTGCAAATGAAAATTGATCACAAGAATGGGGTTTGTGTGCCTACATAGGGAAGATATGATTAAGGCCATTTAGCACCTCTTTTTTTTTCTTATGACTGAGAAATTACATGCTGAGCTTTCCCACCAGCCCCCTAAATTGATGTATGATGTTAGCCTTGAACTACGCTGTCCTCAACAGATGGTCATTGGGCTGAACCTCTGGCAACAGGAAAGATTTGAGAGATTGGCAGTTTCAGCAACTTCTTTTCCTTGGGCAGGGCCAAGTTGATATTTCCTTAGCTGTCTTACAAAAAAAATGGGAGAGGAAAAGATTTTTTATGAACTTAATTGCCAATAGGAATTTATCTTCACTCCCTTCTCCAAAATCCCTTTCATATCAAACTCTTTTAGCTTTTGTTATACTGCTGAATGACATCTTGGCTTGTGAAAACATCAAATGTAATACAAAGTCACCTTACTCAAGAAAAAAAGCAATTAATTTTGAAGAGAGAAGGGGTTCAATAACCTATTATTGAGGTATCTCATGCAAAGCATTTAATGATCTGAAAAAGTCATTTCTAATTAATCAAGTCATGCAACAGTTCTATGATGCACCCTGTGATTGATCATATTTTATGTACAGAAAAGCTGAAGTACTGTACATTCGAAAGACAAAACAGAAGATGTAACATTACATTTTATTTCCTTTTTTTAAGCCTCCAAGTCAATATTTGACTAACGTGTGTTTTCAGAAATATTTTAAATTCCAAATGCAGTCTTTAGATTTAAGATCAAATTACTACTGTATCATTTTATTGAGTGATTAGAAATTATGTAGAAGGAAACTCACTTGCTCCACATCAATTTTCCATACCAAACTACTTTCTTCCAAGACCTACTACCTATCATAGTCAGACCTCTGATTTAATATAGGCTGTTGACCAGAAATTTCCTCATGACAGCAGCAGAGAGTGCTTCACAAGCTTCAGACCTGCAGTATGTTTGATATAGGAACTGTGTACAAAGCAGCATATCAAAACTTCAGTGTATTCAGGACATTAATTTTCCTCCTGACCAATACACAGAGTAGCTCAAGTGGAGCTCAGAGGTCATCCTGTCCCTGATTGTGAAAGCCATCACTAATAAAATGAATGAACTATGGTCAAAGCCAGAGGAAAACAGAGAAATAACAAAACTATTAGAGTACCTTCTCTTGGAGCCTCTTTACAAAATTAAACCCACTCAAACACATGACAGCCATGAGGAGCACAGCATTTTCATCCTTGTTTCCTTAGGCAGCTGTGCTCTTCCTCCCACTGCCTACTTCTGGACTCTTTCCTGTAACTATGGGATCTATCTGCCCACTGCATTGTCATTCTTGACAGCAGTGGAACTGTGTTCCTATTCAAGTTGAAAATGGCATTACAAACGACTCCACATCAGCATTCTCATAAGAGAAAAGGAAGTTTCCAGTCATTTTGAAAGGGACCCAGCTAGAAAATTATTTCTCAGACAGCTCTCCACCAGCCATGCTGCAGGTTGCCATTTGCACCAAAAACAACAGACACGGGACATAGAGCAGGACTGAGCCACCAAGAACATGTGGGATGGCAAGGAAAAAGCAAGGAAGAAGGAAAACAAAGATAACAAATTGCTTCATTAGTTCCACTGCTTATGAAATAACTTGCTAGAGTTAGTGGCCTTGGCAATGTCCTGTTTAAATAATATCAAGGTAGAGTTCAAGGACCCTAGGGGAAAAAACTATTTGAGTTTGCAAGTACAGTGGAAAACTACTCTATTATTATTCTGTGGTTTTCTGCACGTGAAATTTGTTCTTTCAACAGTTTCATTAAAATGTACTCATATTAAATACCCAAACTATGGCTGTGTTTAAATAACTTCACCCTGTAAGTTTAATGATATGGTCAGCAGTCCTTTCCTGACACCATCCAATCTCATAGACAACATTTCAACAGCAAAAACACAAAATCACAACAACCTATGAATAAAATGTGTGGAAATGGTTGAAGACAGTATGTCAAGTAAGACTCCAAATTATAAAATATTACCTATTGCAACATCTTTCTTAAGCAATTCATTGTTAATAGGTTATTCTTCTTAAGCATCCTAAAAAGTGACATGCTAGTGGTTTGAACTACTAAAATGATAAAACTGTTGAAAGAACAAACATCATATGTCAAACCATGGAACAAACCCACCACAAACTCTTCTTGAAAGAATACCTAATAAAGTAAAACTAGAGAGAGGAGATATAGACATATATATATACACATATACATATATATATACACACACATATATATGTATATATTCTACTTATTAGTAGAATGATAAAAGTACTAATATTTACTGTATGTATTGACTGAAGATTTTTCTCTATTCTCAAACTTCTGAGTTTTATCAGACACAGAAAGTTACTCAGAAGCAGAGGTTTGACTGCAAATCCAGACACACTTATTTACCTTTGGACAAATTACCAAATAAAGGTAATGAATAAAGACACTTTCTGGGGGACATCTGAACATAATAGAAGCAGTCACATTTTTCCAGCAATCATCTGTTTTTCTGTCCCAAGTCTGGAAGAGGTCGCTATCCCCAAATCCAGTTCCCATCATCAGTCTAGTCCAGATGCTTTTTTTTTAAATCAAAAGAACTTCATGATGAAAACAAAAATGTAAGAGACCAAACACATTTCCAGCTTCCCATGTGGTGGGTTTCTGAAGCGAGTGGCAGAATACTTCATGGAGCCATTCAGAAGCCATGGGGACACAAGTCACTGCGTATCAGCTAAGGCACAGCTTAACTGCACAGTCCTAGCAGTGTCACCTTATTCCAACTCCCTCCTTTGCTGAAAGATGACAGGGATGGAGATATTCTCAATTTTGATTTTCATAAATGCTAGCAGGTATGCAACTTCTGCATACAGCTGGACAACTGCAAGAATATGATACTATTGTAGGTACTCTCACATTACAGAGATAACTATTTTTTAAGAGTTACAAAGTTCAGTGTTCAAAGAGAAAATGTAGTTCTGCTATCTCAAGCTACCTCCTTCCTATGACTTGTATCAACCAAACTCATCACATCCATCCCCAATTTTACAGCAAATCAAACAAACATACAAACTAAAAATACGTATGCTTGGTTTTGAATCACAGAAATGTGAAAGAATTGGAAAAAGACTCTTCAGACCCCTGCTTGGATAAGACAAATTGAATTGTTTCCATGCAGCACTTCTGGTGATGTGGCAAAGGCTTCCCAATATGGGCTTAACTCTAACCACACTCACATTTACTTGTGTTCCAAAGGTCTACAGATTAGATGAAGTTAACTTCAGCTTTATTAATTTCTATGTCCAGATACCAACTTTAGTTTGATTAAAAGCAAATTCCTTTGTTAAAACTCATAAAAAGGATCTGGCTTTTAGAGTTTTCCTCAAAGTATAAAGCAAACGTCTGTGAGTACCACTACTGCAGAAAAAGGAGGAGGAAGTTCGGGTTAATCACTTAAGGATTGAGGTTGGAAGGGATGTCTCTGGAAAGCCACCTACACTTAGTTGTCCAGTACTGTGTCTAATTTATTAAACGTGGCTAAAAATTAACAGATATAAAAACCATGAATTTAAAAAAATGGAAATTCTTAGATACAAATTTTAAACCACCGTTTATTTTTCAAAGCATGACACCTGCAACTTATTTTCTGCTTCTCTCTCACATACCCTACCAGCCCCCAAACACACATATACTGAAAGGGGCAAAAAAATCCATAATGCTTATTTTCATCAGATCACAGTGATTCCCTAATTTCAGTATACCAAAGCAGTTCCACATCTGTTAAGATTCAAATGCCCATACATATACCCAAAATGTACTTTTCAGTTCACAAATCATGTGATCAAGACAAGACCTTTTATGCAATGAGATTCAAGTAGTTCTCGGGACACCAGGTATGGTCTGGGATTACAGTAAAAATCTGTGATATTGTAGCTCAAATGAATTACATTTTGTCAAGCACTTAAGAGAATACTGAGTGGTTGGCTGAAGAACTTCCAGTGATGCACAGGATTTGTGTTTCAGTTCCCCAGCAGTACCACAGTAATAACAATGCTCGCTTTGGGTCTAGTCTGACAGCAGACAGAAAGGGATAGAAACATGTTTTCTACACAGCAGAATTGGATCATGGCTATGACAAGTATTCAAGGCCAGGAAACTCACGTTCAAAACTGACAGGTCCAGCAGAGCTTCTGAACTAACCCATCTGTATGTGTAGTCTCCCTACAACGTACTTTCCTGGAAATCTGGATGCGCAGCTCAAAAACAAGCCTGGACTAGGTTGCTATCTCCCAAGTGAGATTAAAAGAGCCTCAGAAGTGCAACAGAGCATCCTCTGAAATCACTCGAGATGTGACCACAAGACTAAAAATACCAAATAGCAATGTAATAAGGTAACTGAAGTCAAATATGTGCCTGTATATTCCTAGGAGGCTGTGGCTACCAAGCTATAGGTAGGTTTGCAGCAGTGGTGACCAGGACAAGGATCAGATTTCAGAGTCTGTATTTCTCTTCATTTGACCCTTAGTGCACTGTTCTGGACCTAAACACTAATAAGCACATTTGACCAAGCCACTGCACAGTGAGATGTGCCTTTATTGTGGCATTATTTAACGCATATTTCAGTTTTGTTTTGTCAGAACGAAACATACTTCAGATGCAGTATTTAAGAATTATTCAGCATCTGGGACTTGTATAGTTTTTAGCCAAGTAATTGCCACAGTCATTCAAAGAGCTGAACCCACAGAAGCATGAGATCATAATCAGCAGTGATTTGACTTGCATCATAGATCAGTTTTGAGCTGTTTTTTCAGTTCTTTGGGACCAGTACAAAAAGTGGGATAGAGAGGAGACAGGGGGCAAAAAAAACCACCAACAAAAAACCCCCAACCATTTCTTTTTCCTGAACTAACCACCACAGATTACTTCCACTTTCTTCTGAAGTCAAGAGTAACTGCAGACAAAATCAGTAGATACAGTGATGCCCTAATGAGGGGCAGCAGTTCACAAAAGCAATAAAATAAACTGCTCCAGAACATGATCCTTTGTATCCAAGAAAGCTCAACTGAAACGCACTGTGGTAGCTGTGTAATGTCTGATGGGAGTAGTTCCTATAGACTTAGCCAAGAGCAAATGTAATTGAGATTTGACCCTTTCAGTGCAGTAGAGCACAAGTTTTGAAGAGATGACTATCGAGAGTACTAAAATCCCATGGAACTCTTACTTTTGGTGTTATTTTGCTTGTTTTTAGAAAGTTTTTCATGGTAGGCTCTCACAGCACTTAACAAGGAACACTTTCTTAAGCCTCTAAAGAGTCCATAAAAGAGATGAGAAGTATTATGGAGAGACCATGTGAATGGCAGGAAAGATACTACCACAGTGACCATGGAAACACCAGAAAAAAAGGCTTTTTCTGATGGTGTTTCCATGCCCCCCCCCAAGTTACTACATGAGCACACTTCCTTTTATAAGAGCAAAATGTCTCACAATATTTGAAAGAATTATTTTAGGCTTCTACATAGGGATTTAGTTGAACAGTTCTTGAATATTATTCTTATTAATAATAAAAATAACAACCACAACAGTTTTTCCAATGCTACAGAGCAAATTAAGAGTCTTGATAGACAGTTGCCTGCTTTAACCAGTAAAATAAGATCTCAGAACCTGGGAGGGACTGCATTTCAGTCTTGCTGCCAGAGATCTCTCTGAGTAGAGATCTGCCTCTGAGTAGTACAGCAGATCAGCCTAAATGCATAATGCCAAACTAAAAGTCTTTGCAAGCTGGAAGTCCTACTCCTCCTCCCTAATTACTGAGTCATGTTTTTTTTGAACCCATATATCCACAGCACAATTCACAGGAGAATCAGTGCTGCTCTAGCTCAGCATAACCAACTAAAACTCATGCTCTGAAATCATGTCTTTAACTGCAGCCCTGACTTTTTCCTTTGAGCTCCTAGACAGCTTCCCACAAATGGGTATTGTCTGTTTAGGATGGCAGGGTGAAGGCTAAAAAGCTGTGTAAGCTATGGAGATGAGTAAAATTAACCAAATAACAAAGTAGAGGCAATAGGCTGCTACAGATTCACAAATAAATACTTCACATTTGCAGCTCAAAAGAAAGCTCTGTGTTCTGAGCCCCCTAGAAAAACAAACACATAAAACAACTACTTTTAAAAACAGAGACAGCCAGCAGCTGCAGCTTAACTATTTTACAATACATCTTTCCCAGCCATGGGAGTGGGACGAGGATGTGCTTGCCAGCCTCTTCAAAATCTGTGCCCTGGCAGTATTCCTCAGGTAGCCAGGTAGTTAGTTCCTCCCTAGCACTTTGCAGACAAAACCATAAAATTCCATGATAAGTAATGCCATCACCTTGATGAAGCTAGGTGTGTTAGAAATACATGGAGTTAAAGAGAACAACTCCAGATTACAAAAAATACCCCAAAAGTGATGATGTATTTCCTCAGACATGCAGAGAGATTAATTAGCTCTATGAAGCTACAAATACCCAATACTAAAGGATACCAGCTGCCTGAAAGGATAGCATAACTCAGTTTATATCAACAACCTGTGCTAGATATTAGATGGAATGGGTGTTTTAATGCACACAGTCCTCCTCAACATTGTATTCTCTAGGAGCATTTTGCTCCAGTCCTGTCCTCACACAGTTTATTCATATCCATCTGTGCCTGCTAGGTGGTGCTGTGGGATGGCTTTTCTAAGGCAGAAAAGGCAAGCTTGCTTGTTTCATTCTCCTCACTGATATTTTTTTCCTTCTACATGAGAACAGCTGCAGTGTTTTCTGTATCTTGGCTGTACAGGATGTGTCCTGTCAGGTCTTCTGTCAAGCATGCAGTGGGCACCACCGGGGATGCTGCTTCTCCAGAGCAGTCAGAGAAAATGAGTGTATCAGCATTCATCTGCATGTGTCCATACCCATACAGGAAAGCTGGAACCTCAGATGGAGGCACAAGGTATTAGTCTAAAATTTTCCAAATTTTAATTTCCCTTTGGTTCTAAAGATACAGGACATTTAAACAAACTCTTTTCCTTGACAAAGAAGGATTTAAAATTAAATCAGACACACAAATCAAAAGCATGGTTTCCCAGGAAAGAGAAAGACAAACTTCTGGAGGTCCAATGAGTGAAATGTCTCCCTTTTTCCCTCTCAGACTGCAACTAAGGCTGCAGGTAGGTTGATGAAAGGCAACCCTACTGCAAAAATTTCAGAAGACAGCCCTTTGAAAAGGGTGGTAATCGGAAGGATGCTGGTTTAGGCTTCATTTTTTTTCTGTAACTAACCAATAACTCAAGTGGCAGGATGCTATCAGTGCTACAACATCCACAGTATCATAAATGGTGCAGACTGGGACTGAACTATTCAGACCTGTAGGTGAAGTAAGTCTGGTGATGTCCATCTGTTCCACATAACTTCAAGTCGGTTTAGCCAAAGATGATGAATAATCCTAACCCACCCTTCTGAGCAGAAGGGAAATAAAACAAAACAACCTCCAAAATGAGTAACTGCAGTACTACATCATATGATGACATCAGGAAAACTTTGTGCTTGGTTTTCAGATCCTGTCCCATGGCCCAATGCCTCTGGACACCCTCGGAGCCCTTGCTGTTCCTATAGAAAAGCCACCCTAGTAAATGGCAATGTGTCTTTAACACAGCCTTCAACTTCTGTGTAGTGAATTGACATTTTCTGTCTGATGCTCTGCTAGGAATGATCTTCCATTGCCAGAAACTGAACTTGGGCGTTCACATTACATCCTTTCATCAGAAGGGGATGACAAGGAAACAAGAAGGGAAAATTTTGCAGGCCAGCGACGGAAGTTGAAGTATATATCATGATTCTAAAGCAGATTGCCTCAAATCTCTCTGTTGGATCCACAGCTATTACAGACATCCATTTGAGCAGTGCAGATCTGGAAGCAAACCTACTTTCAGGTGGTCTGTCATGTCTTTGCCCCTACAGCCATGCACAGCCCTTACTGCAAAAAAGGCTCTACAGTCCCCCTGTGCCTGGAAGAGTGGCCCAAGAGGCAACAAACATGACAGGAATGTGTATTTGTGGAAGCTAGACTGCAGGTGAGAAAGGCAAAAAAAGAGACATTACCTGAACAGAAAGCACTGCAAACCACAGAGACTGGTAGTGACACAGAGGAGCAAAAATTATGAAGTGGAATTCTATCTTCTCTATTCAATAAATATAGTAAAACATTTTAATAAATTTAATGTACATTATATAGTTTATATATTTTTAATATATTTAGTATCTTCAGGAAAACACAGTGAATTAAAACACAGTCCCCAGGGATTAACAGTTTTGAGGCAACTCCATACATTAATACCTGTGGGATTAATTTGTCCCACTTTACTCTCTTTTTGACAAGACAGCCTGTGTCACATGCAAAGCTTAATTTGGGAAGTGGAAGTGTTCAAACTGCAAGTTAGAGAAGTGTTACATTTCCCTCCAAAATCATAACAATAAGATTCTTAGACAACCACACAGTGACATTTAAAGAGCAGTGGAGAAGAAATTCTTTCTGAGAGGTTGGTTTAATTTTATTACTGAGCTAAAGAAGGAAGCTGTTACACACTGCTGGAAATGAAAAAGACAAAGCACACATTTACTACAGTTCTGTATCTTCTACTAAGAAGAGGAAATTCAAAATAGAAGGGACCAATCTACAAAAATTCCATGCTGGCTGAGGTATTAACAGCATTTTATATATTGAACATCACATTCTTGTTTTTTATTAATGTGGTCTTCAAAAAGGAAAATAGTGGAGAGATAGAGGAGGGCAAACCAGGAAGCATCTGAACTCCTTGTTCAATTGCTGTGATCAAAGAGGGTCAGAATATGGGAAGAGAGTACACAGCATGCCCAGATGAGACTCATTTCAGTGTATCATGGAAGGCAGCTAGAGAACCTGCTGGTATGCTGGAAATTATTCTGAAAAGTCTTTATATGGTATAAACTACTACTAGAGGACTGTGAAGGAAAAAAAAAAAAGGAAGAAAGAAAACCTATAAAAGAACCTTCCTTTTGATCTTGATCTTATGAAAAGTAATTGAGGTCCACACATCTTACCAGACCTCTTCCTTCCTAAGGACAAGTCCTGTAGCTGAGGAGACCAACATAAAATCTGTGAGGTAACCACAATGAGTCCTGGGCAATAACCTGGTGAGAGACCTGAGCTGACTGCAACTCAGAGGTTCCTTGGGGTGCACTACATGCTGAATATAGAGCCACCATGTGAGTTTGGGTAGCTTCCATTTTTGATACAAAATATTTTTTCTGTTATCCAAGTATATTCATTTAGTAGCCATTGCTTTAAAGAACAACTGTATGTAAATACAAGTATCACAAACATTTTTGAGTGACGCCAAAAGAACAGATATGGTAACAATTAGTATCAGGTTCAACTTTCACCTACGTATCTGTCTTCACGTATAATCTGTTCTTCTACGCCTTTATGTTCTTACTCCAGGGCTCTAAAATCCAAATACCAATTTTCCAGATGAGGGACCAAGGCAAAAAAGGATTTGAAAAGTGGTTCAAGAATGTGCCTGGAAGCTGGATTCAGCCTGGGTCTTCCAATGTAGAAACTCTCTCTAGCTGGGCCATTCTTCCAGGCTAAGCTACAAGCAAAACACGGGTATATATTAACTGCTGTGTTGGCTGAACTGTCTCGGATCTGGTTTACATGATGCTGCAAAAAATGTTGGATACCACCTTCTTTCCTGCAGGCAGAATTCCACTCCTGCACTATATATATGTGAATGAGGACAGATACTGATGGAAGAAGAAAATTAGGATGAATTTAAGAGGAAAAATAAAGGCAATGAAATATATACTGAGTTTCTATTCAAAAAAGAGGACATTCAGGAAAATAACTGAGAGAAGGTTAAGCAGCACAAGTCTGCAGAAAAAGACAGATCCCATATACCTCATAGCAGCAGCTGCAGAGTACACAGCAGTACACAGCAGATTCAAGTCATACTTTTAGAGGAGTAAGAGATCCTTGCACGGACAAACATTTGAAGAGACTTCGTGTGGAATTTCTGCTACTTCCATGCAAACTCTCCTTGCATTTCTGCAAAATCCTGTAAAAAGGATCCACACCAATTGTGTGGTTCTCAAAAATCTTTAATAACAATTTAATAATCATCAAAATAGAGGTGAGAGGAAGAAGTAACTTGGTAACGAAGTTTACTACAAACAGTGAGAAAAAATAAGTGATTAACAAAAACATCCTACCCACATCCTATGAATTAATTGAACTCTGCTTCTCACAGAATAAATATCATACTATATTGAGATAAATATGTAAACTGAGCTCAAAGCTCTGTTAAAATAAGGACGGAATACCTATATTCTTCAAGCCTGATAGAGTAAGTAAAAATTAACCATAATGCCCTGTCTTTAAAAGTCATAAAATCCCAGAATGTTAACACCTACTCAAGAATGCAAAAGGTTGGCCACCTCCTTTCTCCTATACAAGTGCAGGAGTCTTCTCAGCACCACCACTGCAACTCTCCACCCCCATGTGCTGCATTCTGCTGGCAGAATAACCAAAATTCAAGACACTTAATTAAGTCTCAAGAGATCTGGATGCCAGGTTTGTTTCTTATACTGGTCTCACCATGCAGTTGAGATGAGGTACTGGTACTTTGTGGAAACACACCCATTCACTAGGGTGCTTTTTCACAGAACCAGAGAATACTCTGGAATGGAAGGGACCCACAAGGATCATGAAGTCCAACTCTTAAATGAATGGCCTGTACAGGGATTGACCCCACAACCTTGGTGCTATTAGAACTGTGCTGTAACCAACTGAGCCAATCTCAGGGCAGTTTCTTATGTGTCATAGTGATCTATCTCCTGTACCACACATGCCACTGACATGGTCCTGTGAGTGTAGGCAAGAAAGAATGACTGAGCACAGAGGGTATTTGTCAGCATTACTGGACTTTTCGCAAATGCTTATTTTAACCATTAAATAGATTGAGAAAACTGTATCACTTGACCTTCACTAAAGGTTTGAGCTTACAAATTTGAGTTTGGTGACATTTCAATGACTGTGCACCAGAGGATGTTTCCCTGCTCTCCAGTTAAACTTTCTAATAGCCCAAATGCCCTCTGCCAAGCACCACAGCCACTGTCAGAAAAGATACATCACTTTAACACCTAAAAGCAACAAGACCAGAAAGTAGGCAACCCTGCAAACTGAACAATTACACATCAGAGTTCACGAAAGTGCTCCCAGAAATTGTGCAGACACAACTGCTTATTTTAATTTTAATACACTCCTGAAAATGAAGCTTATTAAACTCCTGAGTTATTGATATTTCTACCCTGCAAAATGATAACATTGCTGTCCCAAAAGGTTTTGCATAATGACCACAACGTGCTTTATACTGGCCAAGTTGATTTCTGCATTTAGGTATGCATAAAAATCTCATGTGTATACCATAAGCCTGGATTATAACTAGCTTCTTTTTATCCTTAGAGCAGCCCTCTTATATTTCTTCATTCTGTTTCACCTGACAACTTATGTTTGAAAATTTCCTATATTTTTTTGGTCAGGCAATTGATTTTATTGTCAAAGACATTTCCCACTGGTGGCTTCAAGCATGATGGAAAAAGTAGGCTTCATTTTCTTTAGTCTCAGCCCTCAATACAGACAAACTTTCTGATTGCTCCTTCTCCTTTCACAGCAATGCTGGACATAATGCCCGTTAGAAAACACCAGGAGCTAAGAGCAGATATTAACAGCTGGGGTGTGAAGCACAGCCCTTTGCTCACAAACGTGAATGGTAACAGGCCTGACACTGAACCACTGTAGTGAGAGAGACCAAGGCAATTTTAAAAGCTAGCACTGGCTTCAGGGTTGTTTTTCAGTTTCCCCCCCACCTAATTCCAGTATAACTCTTGCTTTTTTTCCTTCTTCGCACCTTTCCTTCACAGTGAGAAATTTGTACATCTGCATAGATGCACGGTACTTTCTGGGAATGGTTGGACATATTTCACTGGTCTCTAACCTCACACTTTCTTATACTGTTTTGAACAGATGAGACTGAGTGAAAAGTTGGGTCTGAACATTTGCCACATTGTTGGCAGTTAATCATTATATTTTCTCATTCCCCACTTCAAACGAGTTGAAATCAGATCTCTGATGTCTTGTGAGGGAACTGTGTGTTTTCTAGTATCTCCTTAATCTACAAGAGTTCATTTTGAACTCAGAAAAATGTGTATTCATCCCTCCCAAATACCCAGAAGTGAATGCAACAGATGGAGTTACAAGAATAGTTAGTGCTGCAGGACTCAACTACTTTTATGTTTGATGGAAGGACTTCAAAATCTACCTACAAATATGTTTGGTAAAGAGCAGCAGCACTCACAGCGGTCTGTCTGCTGAGTTGGAGAGACCAAAGCAAGTGCTTAACACAGTCTGTGCTGGCTAGTGTATCCTATTCCAAGTTTATTGCAACATCCTGATCCTTATCTTCAAAGCACTAATTAAATACAGTTCAAAATAAACTCAGTTCATGCAACAGTACTGATCCAGTTTCTGAGTGAAAGAGGAAGAAAGCTCTCTGGTGGCCTGGGTGAGCATAGGCTCAAATCCTCGGGAGGTAGGAAATAGGAAAGTTCCTGTAAAGCCAGGATTTCATTTCTCCCTCACACAGCCACTTTCATAACAACAGTTCAATGGCCAAATGCACAGTAGATTAATTATAAGGGGCAGCTGCTAAGCTGAGATGAATGGTCAAGTTTCAGTGAACTCAAAGCAGCTGTACCTGTTCACCACAGCCCAAGATCTTGAGTGCAGGGCAGCCCATGGGTGACATTGCAATAATTTTAGGCTTTGAGGGGAGATCTCAGTTTTGCTCTGAGCTGTTCCAGAAAGCATAGGAGCCAGAAAGCCTATGAGACTGACACCCAGCTAACATTTTTACCTGGTCTAGGCCTGAGAACAGAACAAAACTAGAGGCTTGTCAGAGTTGTGGCTGGAGGTAAGAGAAATGATGCAATCTAAATAGCCTGTGCTTAAGTTGTATGTGGCATCTCATTTGTCAGAAGCTGCAGGAAGGTTTGTTAACCATCAGGGCAGCAGATTGGGAAGAAAAGATGTAAAATTAATCACAGTAGGTCCTTAAGCTGTGTGATTTTTCCTGGATTCCTAATTCTTTTAGCTAGCCAGCGTTCCTAGATCACCTTCCAAACATGTGGAAAATAAAGCATAGGACAGTACTACAGCACAATCTCCTGCTCACAAAAATCAGGCATATGAAGAGACCACCTATACACACAATTATTTTTCAAAATATATGGCTAGAAAATTGAATGAGATACAAATACTTGGTATTTCCAAGACTCTCAAGAATAGGATATACCATCCAGGTTGGCAGTGATTTCATTCAACACGCTTTGGGATTTAGTACTACTAATACTACTATTTTAATCTTATTCATATCTGTTTAAGCCCCTTAGATTTGTAACCTTCTCCATTACTACAAACCAGTTTTTGATATTTATTTGGAGACCCACTTTAAAATCCAGTTGCAGAAGACTGGGTGAGAAATTTTTTGAGGAAAATATCAAGTTATGGTATTCTTAACTTTGCTCATGACTTCAGTGTAGCACAGGCATAAACTACTTGTGAAACAGAGTAATTTTGTCAAGCTTTTCAACTGGGTATTATCTCCACATAACCTTAAATGATTCATTTGTAAAAAAAAAATTTAAAAAATCAAAGTTTTTTGTGAATAAGAATATTATTTCTCTCAAAATTCTCTTGAAATGACTACCAACCGTGTGCATGTTTTAACCCGCCACCAGCACATGCAGAAAAAGCAGCCCCTAATGGACTTGTCTGGAGCCAGGTCGACGGGGCCCTGAGAAATCTGGTCTAGGGGAAGGTGTCCCTGCATGTGGCAGAGGGGGCCTGGAACTAGATGATCTTTAAGAACACACCCAATGAAAACCAATTCTGTGGTCCTATGATGCTACGACTTTCCTTTTTCAATCAACAAATTCACTAAAACTATGTTGTTTTATCTGAATTTGCTGGGGTTTGTTTTTCCTTTTGCTTTGAAATAGCTTTTTTGCTTCTTTCTAATAGAACTACATTATGAAACATTCAAAAAGTAATTTCTTCAATACCAAAGGAAGAAAAAGGTTCACACAGGGCACAGGGAACAACTTGATAGTTAAAGTTTGTAGTTAACTTTGCAATCTAGGACCCAGACAAAAGCAAAGTAGAAAAAAAAAATTAAAACAAGATGTGAGATAGGAATCTGTAATCAACCTCGTTGTATCAGACTGGACCCAGCATTCCACCCTGTCTTCTGAGGTTACCCAGCACCACTTTGAAAATGGATTATTTTCCACTGAAAACAATGCCAAAAAGGGGCTTTAGCTCCCCTGGGGGAAATTAGAACAGCCTGGATCATCAAATGGGAAAAAATAATCATTATCAGTAGCAGTCAGAAACAGGAGGAAAGAAAAGGTGAAACTAGACTCAGGTTTTGGACCACTTTATGCCTTAGAAGTGGCTTTGAAAACCAAGGTGGATTGGCAAAAGGCTGTGGGCTTGTGATGCAAAGAAACGTTTGCTTCTCTAGATATAAGCTCCTGTGTTTTTTCCAAGATGTTTAGTCCAGGAATGTACTTTTTGTGAACAGTCAATAGCTAGTCCTGGAGAACTGAAAGTACTGATACACTAAAAGTATTGTACACTTTCTCTTACCAGGTCAGAGGAATTACCAACACATATGAATGTTTTTATATATAACCTCATACATGCCTACAGATGAGAAATACATTATATGGAGGCTTAACACATGCATGTCTTTAACCTGGTGTCCCTTCTTTTGGGTAAGAGAAATTTTCCAAGAGCCATCGCCATTTACCTGCTGGTGATCCACCACAGAACTCCAGTGCCAGCTGCCAGCATAAAAAAAAATGCCTCAAGTGTATATTTACAACCAGCCTAAATATATTTGCAACACAACACAAAACCTTAATTCCAGCTGCAGCAGTAGTAACACAGAGGTGGCAGAAACTCTGGGAATGTGGTGAAATATCTCCCAGGCACCGTGAAGTTGAAACATGAGTGCTACAGCACATGACCAGCTAGGGCATCATCCTTGACAGGTTAGTTTAAAAAAAAAAAGTAAAAGTTAGGAAGCAATTCTGAAAGCACTGTTAACTAACATTCAATTGACTCCTAGTTTTATCTTCTAAGAACCAAACTCTCTTGCACAAATGTCCTATGCTAGCACCAAATGCTAAGAGACAACTTGGTTGGCACCGATATTTCCCATTGACATAACTCATAGCTTATACAAGATGGTTAGAGCCTTAGCCCTGCTATATCTCTCTTTTGCATGCCTGCAGCAGCTCACTGCTGACCTCAGCTATGTATTAAAGCTATCTGGAAGCCAACAGCATGTAACCATACACCCATAACTGAGTACAAACTTGAATGCTTCGTCAAACAGGGAACCACTGATGAATTGCTGCCCATTAACTAATGATGAAATAGTAATAATGTACATTTATGTTGGGATTATGCTGCCAATGTTTTATGCCAGGGATGTATCAGCCACTGATGATTGGAAAGCAGTCTACAGCCAGCCTGTGAAAGCCCACTGCCACACACTGGTGTGATCACTTATGGTTAGATGCATCTTGGGAAGGACCAGCAGTGGTCCTAAGAGTCTGGGATGTGCCAATAATGGTCTTATCTCCACCTAATATCACTAAAGAATGGTACTGCTACCATCAGACTTCCAGTCTAGAGCCTATATAATACCAATCAACAACATAAGGTTCTTTCTGTGCCATAGCAAACAAGTCATCTAAGATTAAGTTCCTTCTTGCTTTTTAGTTCTTCGCCCTGACATAGCTGGTGCACCTGAACTGGTACAAATGGCAACAGTGCAGTCACACCACTGGAATTCTAACCACCTCCCTAAAAGCTTTATTCAGAGCAAACTTAGATAACAGCAATAAATTATCAACAACTTCTGATAATCGAACAATGTAAGCATCCATTGAATCTCAGAGGGGTAAGACTGCAGCAGAATTGGCAGCAGTTGAGGAATACAATGGCAACAATTTAGAGAGGCTTTCAGTAAATTGCTTACAAGGGCTATAAGCAATTTACTGAAAGCACTTTTGCACTAATTCAAATTTTTATTTCCCACCTCTTCCCCCTATCCCTACACAGAAGTATTGCTGGGTGCATGAAGTGATCTTGGAGCTGGGTACCAAAATCACAGCTGTTGCAGTGCTGAGCATGCCAGCCCCCAAGGTGCTGTGCTGAACCCGTGTGCTGCAGTGCAGCAGCACATGCAGCAATCCACTGCTCAAAGTGAGCAAGGGGGACAGAGCCAGCAGCCCCTTGCAAACAGAGCAGAGCAAGTGGCAGTGAAGGGGCAAAACCACTAAAGAATTTGATAAAAACAATAAAAAATATCTGTGGAACAGATTCAACAACCTCCACTGCTAAGTATGTTAAACCCAGTCAGAGCTTTTGAGAAGGCAAGAAACCATGTGTCACAGCTGTGGCAGCTGAATAACTATATTCCTCCTGCATCCTATTAGAGGGATTTGTCCCAAGACTTAATTGGCAGTTTCACTGTTCCTTTTTTGTTCAGCAATGTTAACGTATTTTTCATCGTCTTTGCTGTGGAGAAGGCACCAGCACAGCAGGGCTGAAAAGCAGACTGTAGGTGCATTGCAAATTCCAGGGCTTCATTTTTCACACAAAGTCAAAACCACCTTTAAGTGAATAAAGCAGCTGTCCCACCACACTGACAGTAAGCCTGCCATACCCTCGGTTAACTTCTGGCACACAGACAGGGACTTAGATCTCCTCCAAGACAGTCGAAGAATAATGAAAAAGCAACTTTGATGCTACCTGAAACCAAACTATTCAAAGCACATTGCCTGCATTCCTCAGCTGCAGGCACTGAGCCAGGACATGGAGATAATCATTCAGGCTGGCGATGGGGGAGGGAGAAAGGAGCTTAAGGACCCAAGAGCTGAAGTACTCAGAGCAAGGAAATCTAGACAGAATTTAATCTGCAAGGTAGCAATACAGTCATGTTTCTCTCCCATTCCACTCCTGTTACGTGCATTAGAGAATTAAAACAGTCACGGACACGGCAGAATTTTTATTCCTTTTTTTGCTTTTTTAATCTGTTCCATAGAAAATGAGGATCTCTATGAAGCAAATGGGTTTCTCTCTCATCTCGCACTGCTCTTCCGACCGTGGCAAACATCCCCTGTTTCAAAAGGACAAATGGCCCAGCGTAATGCCTAGACAACAGTGGAACATTTTACACTGTGGAAAAGTTTCTCCTTATCTTTTCCCAATCGTGAAGCCTGCCCTTTAAGCCTGAGATTTGATAACCATAATTAAGTTACTTTTATTTATCTACCAATATAGGTATGTCAGCCCAAGATAAATCAGTTCTTTCAGTACTGAAGCATCTGTTCTTTGATTTGAAAATCTCCTGCAGCAGTAAAGTTTGCACATTGTAGAAAAAATTCTAGTTAAAAAAGACCCTTGGGACATCGAGCTCTTTCTCCTTGTGTTATGAGAGCTATCAGAGGAAAAGGGGAGAGCAGCAGCCTCTCTATGTTACTACAGTACCCAACAGCAACTTTCAGTGACTCAGACACTTGAAGCATTCCTGGAAATTTCTTAGTAACTATAACTATGGATTCAACTCCACCAATTACAGCAACTTTTGGGTTGTTAACAATAATTACCATACCCTGTTCCAGCTATTGTGTCATACACACCTATCTATGTACAGGTCTGGGTAGCAAGAGCAGCAGCAGCCCCTGGCAGCCCTTAATAAGCTTCCTAAAGCTTATTAAGAGAGCCAACAGGCTGGAGAAGGGTTATTTGTGGGTTTACCTCTCCTAAGGCCCCTCAGGATGGTATGTCAGTAAGATCTGTGTTCTGCTTGCTTTCCAAATTCCAGCAAAGATGGCCTTAAAGGTGGATTGTGCACTATATAAATCACTCTTCCACTGGAGAAGACCTACCCAAGCAGCATATATTCCAGCTTTCAGCTTTTGTCTCAATAAGCAGGGACCAACAAAGAGGACCCTTCAGGCAGGTACCAGACTTTGCCTTCTAGGGCTCTCCAGGCAAGAGAAGACTTGACATTAGGAAGCATTTATTTGCTGAGAGGGTGGACAAACACAGGAGGGGGCTTACTGGAGAGGTGGGCAATGTCCCAAACCTGTCAGTGTTTCAGAGGCATTTGGGCAACGACCTTCATAAAGTGAACCTGTTGAGCATTTGGTCTGGATGATCATTGTAGGTAACTTCCAGTTGAACTCGCGTGTTCTAGTCTAAGAAGGAAGTCACTCTGAGTTGCCCTCCCCCAGTGCTCAGCAGAGCTGAGCAGTGTAGAGTGGTGAGCATTCAGTGTGGAAAGAGGGGGAAAAAATATGCCAAAAAGTGGTTCCAATGAATGCCTTAGGAACTGCAAATGCAAGACCAGAAAATTTTCTCCATGGTCAAGTGCAATGGCAGCACAGACAGTAATGAGGGCATCTTTGCTTTTAACAGCAGAGTATGTGCCAACAAAAGAGTATAAAAACAGTAGAAAAGAAGTAACAGCTCAGTGTGACCTGGTTTCCACGCAGAATATTATGGAATATTTCAGAACCTAACACACAGTCTATTTATACCCTAAAAGCATAAAACAAATAAAATGCATTAAAAGAACACCAAAACCATATAATGAGAATTTTTGAGAGTCTTACCTTTGAGCCAATAAGCGTGTACAGCCATTGGATGGTTTCATTATGATTTATCACTCCATTCATGCCATCGACATAAAGCATTATCTGGCCCAAAGCTATTCCAAAGAAAAGAGAGAAAATATAATCAGAGCTTGTGAACACTTTTTATAATTCTAAGCATAGCTGACAATTTTCTCTAAGCAGGGTTTACCAGAGATGTGGGGAGCTCAGCTAATGAAAGATATATTGGGCAAGATTGGGCTGGATGAAATCTGGGGAAACTGCACAAACTTCACTGACTTAGTCTGGACAAGATGAGTGAATTTCATGTAGAGACAACCCCAAACACCTGTTCCTTGCTAGAAGATGCCACATTTTATGGTCCCAAAATCTGCAAACTGTACTCTACACACTGCTTGCTTACTGCCAAAATGGTTCCATCAGCTACAATGCTTTATATATTGCGAGCCAAGACTTTTACCATTTGTTTCAGCACCATATAATGTTTGGAATTAGTATATTTGGATTGACAGTTTCAGTGAATTCCAATGATCTGAAATTAAAGCTGGGCAATTAACACCAATAAGGACATCAACTATTCACCACTGCACAGTGCTCTCTTGCTAAAAAGTTTTACACTTTAGTGAGAAAATACAAAAACCAAAGCATTATAATAAAGAAACATCTTTATTAATTTGTCCTAAAGTATTTAAAACAGCATTTCAAAACATGCTAGTAAAATATTTTGTAACAGTAATTCCATAGTTTGCAATCCTGATCATATGAGACTTTCAAGAGGCAACAGCTATGAAATCTTCTCTGACCGATAAGGACAGACATTTTTTTGTAAGGATTATGAAAAGTGAATTAGTACAATTCATCTATCATCTTCAAAAGTTTCCACTGTTACATTTTCTGCTTTATAGCAGGAGATCAAAGCACAGTGGGATGAAAAAGAAATCACTGATGTAACGCCTGTTGGCATAACAACTCAATTATCTAATGCACAGCCTGATGAGCCCCTAGCACACCACTTTATGGGGCAAAAAAGGAAAAAAACCAACCCACAGGGTGAGGAAAATTATGACACTATAAATCTTCCAAACACATTCTGAATGTCTGCTAACTTTTGTACAGGTTGTGCACAGTGCAGCATTGTTTACCTTAAGGGAAGATTTTCGAAGACACGAATGCTAAGCAAACACTTAAGTACCCCCTATAGCT
This sequence comes from Aphelocoma coerulescens, assembly GCF_041296385.1. Taxonomy (NCBI): domain Eukaryota; kingdom Metazoa; phylum Chordata; class Aves; order Passeriformes; family Corvidae; genus Aphelocoma; species Aphelocoma coerulescens. Next base: position 99,028,488 of record NC_091015.1, on the reverse strand, counting down.
AAGTAGCTAACAGTCATTCTTACACTGTCTCCCCCTTTTTCTTTTGGTCCAGTTGGTCAATTTACAGTTAAAAACCTGAGGTACTAATTTTACATACTTATATTCTTTATCTCATCTGCCACACCAAGCTAGAAGGAAAGCCACACTCAACAAATGCCACACAATCAATGAAGACTGAGGAAAAGCAAACGAGAGCTCTGGCACAGAGATAACAAGTCTCTTAGGCAGGCATTACCACTGGGGTATGCCAGGCACTCTCTGCTCCTCCTCTCCAGGAAGCAATCAGTCACCACCCGCTGAAGACATGTCTCTCAGGTGAATAAAATCAGGTGGGAGGGACACAGGCCCAAGTGTTATGGTAAAATAAAATATGTAAGTCAGCCAGTAAGAAGAGATACGAATTACACAGCCTGAATAAATGGTTGCTTTGAAGCATTTCATTGCAGGTAGAGGAAATGCTACTATCCCAGCAGTAATCAGAGAAAGTTCTTAATTCTTGCTTTTACTTCCTTTCAATGCTAAAAAGATTTGGCACTGGATCAGGGTGAGATCCAGTCATGATAAGGTCAACAAATCAATTTTTTTCCCCAGCAAATTCTTTGGTTGGGGGTTTAATTTGAATTCGAAACAAATGTGAAACAAATTTTACTCTTGGCACATGCTTTCCAAATTAATACAGAAATCAAAGACAGCAAGAAGTTTGCTTTTAAGGACATGTACACAGTACAAAATGACTCCACGGCTTATACTTAAGACTAATTAGGATGCCTAAGTGAGATCTGGAAGGCATTTGTTTTCAGCCTCTTAGATGTGCCTCTTCATAACAGCAAACATTAAGGCAAATTAGTAGATCTTAGAAAGAAGCCAAAAAACGTTTTAGGGCCTCTTGAAAAAGCAAGAAAAAACCCACTACTATTGCTGCTTGACCTACTGGCCAATAACTTTCACAGGGCAAGGAATTACAAACAACACCAGGAAAGGACCAGGATGAGAACAGGTATGAGTGCATATCCAAGTCACATCTCCAGTAGTTGCCTGCCACACATGAAGCTCTCAGCTGCTGCCAAGACCTTGGTGTGGACCTTCATAGTGCTATTTCCTGTCTTCAGGGGTCAGAAAAACAAAAGACAAGATGGGCAGGGTTGAGGAGAATTCATTAAGAGGTAGGGTAAGATAAGGAGAATCTGTATACTTTGTACAAAGCTGATTCCCCATAAATTCTTAGGAAAAGAAGGGCACAGGTAGACCTAAAAGGAGAATGCTGGTTTTCATACCACATCAAGTGTCTGAGCTGAGGAAGAAAAGGTAATTCCCTCACCACAGCCACACCACACAGCCAAAATGGAAGATGCCACCACAAACACCAGTGTAGGAGCAGGCTGCTGGACTGGAGGTCCTTGGGCCCTCCCAGGGCTCAGGTCTGGCTGAGCAAGACACAGCAGTTTGGCACTAAATGGAGACTGACAGAGGACGTTTTACATTCTGTGAAGCTTTTCTACCCAGCTGCTATCTTACCTCTCAGACCACGACTGTGCTCTGCTGAAATGGCTGTGGCTGAAGCGCAAGCTCCACGCACCCAGCATGCCCACACAGCCACCACCAACATGCATGGCCTCACCAAGGGAGTGCAGCCTCATTTGCAAGGCAGTTCAGAAGGCCAGTCTAGTCTAAAATAACTTAAATTCAAATTTGTATGAGCCTTTAACCAAACTTTTTTTTTCTTTACCAACAAATGAGGAAGCTATTTAATCCATTTAATCCCATCCCTCAGATAACTGGAATTCTTTTTGGAAGTGTATCAACAACCTACTTGCATTAGCAAAGTTTACTATTGTGCAACAAGGGGCTGGGAGAGGGGGGTTTAAATATGAAACAGACCTAATTTGGAATTTCTTTGTTCCCACTACCCTTGTCAAACCCTTAATCTTATGTGAAAGTAGTGTGAGACTTTACCTATAGCTATTTTCAAGTGGAAAATTGCTGGATTTCTTAGGAAAGGCTTAGGGTAGAAAAGGACAGACCAGCCAGAAAGTTCAGAGATTTCTGTGAAATAAGAGGTTTAAGAAAGCCTCTAAAAAACTTGCCAGTATTGGCACTGATGCTCTCCTGGGATATAAAGTTAACAGGACCAAAGAGGAAAAGCTCTAGAACAGAACATCATCACAATGAACATCATTTTAAGTAAAAGTCTGTTTTCCCACCCAGACTGGAAAAAGTTTCAAAGCTGTTCCTTGCCCATGCATGCACCTGCTTCTCTAGTCTGCTCTGCTTCCATTTTACCACAAGACTGACTTAGAGAAAACAACATCACTGAATGAGCAGAAAAACTATTTTCTTACAATTTCCAATGAGTCAAACCCATACTCATCATGTCAAGAATTACGGCAGGGATGCGTCTTGTGATTGCATTTGTTTCCATCAGAAGAAGCAAACCTACAGGGTGGAGCAGGCCAAAGACAGACCTTGTCACTGCAGGTTTCATCTCCCAAAGGAGCTTCTGGCCCAAGTTCATCAAGCAGTTCATACCCAGCATCTGTGGTGCACGTCATGTGCTGCATACAACTACAGGCGGGTGTGCACAACAGACAGAACAGTGATGAAACTAATGGGGAAGAACCAGCTACTAACATTCATCTTTTCATTGCTAGCTAAAATCTTATCATCATCAATGAGAAATCAAGGGTCTGTGTGATTGCATTCATTCCATTTGAAAACTGATTGCTAGTTTGGGTATGCTATCCTGGGCACCAAAAAGGCATACTCCATCAAAGTAAACATCCTGATCAAGAAACACTCCGTATATGGCTAGTGAGGGATCCCAGGAAGGAGGTGATACAGTTACCTAATATGCTACTACAAAGCACTAGGTGGCAATTCTGAAGAAAACAACCATACTTCAAACTTCTTTCTTGGTCTGTCCTCGTTAGAGAGAGGCAAGATCCCAGTTACCAAGTGGGACCATCTTGAATACAAAATCTCCAACTCAGCTCAGCCCCGACGTGCTGGAAGTCAGCAGCTTCTACTTTTGCTTGTAGCACATTCCCACCATGCTTTCATGCACACCCTCAGAGCAGAGCTTATTGTCTCCATAATATCCAAGGATATTGAATTTCCCTGAGGAGAAATCATTATTAAATACAACTTCTGTACCATCCATCTACTTGAAAATTGGCAAGATCACAGCAGAGCTCCTTCTTCTAAGAGGTAACATCAGATTAAACAGATGAGCTGGACTCTCCACTGCTTCTGAAAATGATCTTACAAAGCAACACTGTGACAAACCTTGTGACTCACACTCACTTCGCAGGGCTAGAACCAGCTAAAATTTGTACATTTGGGTGTTGGTTTTGTTTTTTTCCTCTGTTACTATTTGTATGGGTTGGTTTTAGCTGCAGTGTAAAATCTGCTATTTATACAGGTATTCCCATTTCTTTACTCCTGTTGAAGATATATGTAATGTCATCTAGAAGATGAAAACAATCTTGTTCCTGGCCACAAATGCATAAATATTTTGTTTCTTATCCAAGTTTTTTTTAAACCCCAAATCTTTTCTTAATCTTGCCTTTTCACCCTGTGTTCATTTGTTCTATCTATTATTACACACATCATGGTTGAAACATGCTAAAGAATTGATTTTCAGAACTCTCATATTAACCATGGGCTGAACTTGTATTAAACAAGAACTGAACTATCTCACAAAAAAACACATTGCAGAAATAATGCCATGAACCAAAGCAGCAAAACCATTTCTGTACAGATGTCAATGCTGATACACTTCAGAAGTTCTTAAGGGGGCCAACACTACTTTAAAGTCTTATTTTTAGTCTTACGCATTTTGGAAACTTCTGGTCTCATTTTATATCTAAAGTATTATTCAAAGTTCAAATCTTTTGCAGAGACAGTGGGTTTCCAGATCAAACCTAATCTTCATTTTTCCCTACATCTACTTTAACAGAAAATACATAAAGACACCACAAGTCCCACACCACAGAAACATTCTACAGAGGAATTTTGTCCTCTCCGTGTTTCCTCTGCCACCCTTTTCCTCTGGTGTTTTTGCCTTTAAAACAGGACACAGCTAAGCCAAAGGGGATACAGCACCCCTAATCAGCTGACACATTTCATCAAAAGCTGGTCCTTTATACACACCATGATACACCTGTGGTGGTGCACAAGCCCCACCAAAGCAGCTCCTCTTCCAGTATTTCCTTTGTGCTGTTTTAAAAAATTTACTTGGGTGCAAAGAAAGGATGGACTCTCACTTGACTCTGTCAGTAGCTAAACTACTGAAAGCCTGTTCATATGAACTGAAACCTGGCTTACATATATGCATAGTAAAAGATTTGCATGGTTAGTCATAATAGTTTTAATCACTATTGTATGTTGCAGCAGCACTCATGCTTCAAATGCACTATGTTCTAGCGTGTTTTACAAGATTCGTAACACAGCAATGTAAAATCAATAGGGTACAGCTTATATATCAATAGGTAAAAACATTTCCTCATGAAGGAGAAATATGTAATTAAAATACCTTATTAGTGAGTGAGCAAATATAGCTGTGGATTGCCTGCTATTTTGCAAGCTGACTAAAAGCATGGAAGAATTTAAAAAAAAAAGGAAAGAAAGAAACAGGGCAAAAGAATGAATTAAGGACAGAAGAAGATGGGAGAAGGGAAAAAAAGACAAAAGAAAAGAAGAAAATGAAAGGTTAACTAGTTGGTTTTAAAAGATGCTGACTCATGAAGCAAAATGCATTTGGAAAAAGAGCTGTGCTGTAGCCTGTAATTAACATGACATATATGCATATATAGAGCTGAATTAAGGCAGCTGCTTCTTAATGGAGTCAGTACTGGCTGTAAAACTGAATAATATTCTTCCAGTATATCTATGGAGTTACGTATTTTTCTCAAGAATTGAGATTTTTGGAGTTTTAAAGGATTTTTGGAGGAGACTTGGCTCTCAGAACTTAAATTCTGAGGGAGCAGGACATGATGACAAGATTGCCAGATTTTCTTGTGAAGGTGAGCTTTGCTGCAAAAGCATCACAACAGAGCAGGACATTGCCCATGGAAATACTGAAGACTTATCTCCAATGGACTTACCTCAGCTCCCAGCTATGAATTCTTGCACTGAGTACTGATGCTGCAGCCAGTGAGAAGTGGTTTGGTTTTAGGGCAGAAATCAGGATCTGTTTCAGGATTAGGTGTCTCTGATCTTTAAATGTATTTTAAATTTTTTATACTGGGTTTATCATCCTAGAGGCTGTCTACTCCAACCCCTTGCTCAAACTAGGGGAATCCAGAGCAGGTTGCTCATGACTCTGTCCATTTGGGTGTTGAATATAGCTCCAGGTAGCTGCTCAACCTCTTTGGGCAACTTGTGCCAGTGCTCAGACACACTCACAGGATTTTTTTTATTCATTTTTTAAGTTTAAATCAAATTTCCTGTATTTCAGCTAGTGCCCATGGCAGGCCTCTTGTTCTTTTATTGTGCACCCCTGAAGTATGGCTCTGTTTTTACTCTCCCAATCATATATTCAGTCCCTTTCAGAATATTTAAATTTAATTCAACTGAATTTAAAGTGAAGATTAATACACAGTCAAGAAACAAAAACTACACATTAAGCTAGAAGTCCCAAAAAAAATAAAAGTAACTTCAATTTAGGATTAAACTCGAGGGATTTAGTGAGTCTCCCAAGTTAAGAAGTGATACCTTAGCCCTTCTATTTGGGAGCTGATTGAGTAATTTAGTCTGGCAATGTGCTAGATGTGATGGATTTCAAGGCTTTTCCCTCTTCATTAATCATCATGAACATAAGCCTTCTGTCTGTGTAAACAATACTAATCCTGACTTTGAAGGTACAAAGAGGGAAACACAAACCAACCTTTGCAGAATGGAAAAGATAATTTCTGCAGCTCCCTTTCTTGAGCTCCTCAGACACCTATTTACCCTGCACAAAGAAAGGTCCTGCAGGTGCAAGCGTTTATCAACCATTATCAATTACATACAGCACATGAGTTTGGAATTCCAGCATCTGCTTTACATGCTGAAATGCTAAGATTTGAGAATGAACTCAGCTTTTGGACTGGGAAACCCCATAGAGTCAGCAGTGGGTTCGAAAGAAAACGCAACCAGGACTCAGTCTCAGAAAAAAACCCAGCTTATTCTGATTGTCAGACTCCTGTGTGTCATTGCACCTGGGGCAAAGAAAGCATGAGGGAATACATGAAATTTTTTTTCTATTATACATTGCTGACTGCAAGCAGGCTCTTTTGCCAGTGACTATGGATAAAAGCACACTGTCTTGGGGTTCCTGCCCTCTCTGGCAAGTAAAAAGTGTGGCACAGCTGGGCTGTTTAACAAATGGACTAAAGCTAGAGCAGAAAAAGGACAAACGGTAGGGTAAAAGTGTTCACATACCAAACATTTTTAGTCATCAACAGTGCTTCTTCTTAGTACAACTGTAAACCTTCCAAAATGAAACTTGTGGTTTTGAAGTGAGCAAGTGATAGATTCTCACTGACAGCTTTTTCCCCCTGTTTCTCTTGGGGGGAAAGCCACATTTCCTAATATTTAAGTTTTTCCTAAAAGTAAAGAAGATTCTCAGGGAAGCAAAAAGAGGAAAACCAACAATTCCAAGCATTATTGTATTCCTCTTATAGGAATATACTATTGTATTGTATTATTTGTCTTAGAGGTATAGAAGAAAAAAATATAAACAACTATACCAGTTGAAATTTCAAACATTGCACAGCTCCATCAGCACATTCTTTGTAAAGCATTACATTGATCAATGATTTCTTGCTGTCATGTAGCAACAAGCTGTTGCTATCATGAGAGCTAGTATTTCCCTAGATAGCAGTTCCTTGTTTGCTAAGCTCAATTTCATTCTTCAAGGTCCAACCCTGGGCAGGTAAACATGGGCTCAGTCTGGCATCCTGGGATAACAGCGTTGCAATTAGTATGGTAGCTAACTAAATACACTTAAACCAGTGTTTGGCAGAGAGGCTTACAGAGAGTTGCAATGATTTCCAGGGGCATGGAAATTTACTTCTGCTGCTCCCATGCCAACAGCCAGTCTCCAAAATTCATGTATTGTGGCATTCACTCAATAAGCCTGGACCTCTAAGAAATGATACACACTATATTCCTGAAGAACAGAAAAGCAGTCAAAGAAAGGTGAATGAAAACCACTGAAAATGGTAATCCTACCACTGGTATTTTACATCACTTCTCACAGAGGGTTTTGCAGGAAACAAAGCATGCTGCCAAACGTGACCCACAGGAAGCCATCTGATACTGAGTTCAAACCGTGTTTATTCTAGCCATTAGCATAAGGCATGTTTGGGGAACACCAGGGAAGAGATGCACTGAAAACAAAAATAAAAGTTAACTTCTCCAGCTATTCTACTTCAATATAAAGCTGTTTTCTTAATTCTGACATAGTTCCTTCACCTGGTGATGCATTCCAAACACTGTTCCCTCGTCTTCCAATGTGAGGTACTGTCGGGGTCCCTCCCCCGCCATGTAGCCCTGGGGGGGAGGCACGGGGTTTCCCTGCCCCTGCTCAGCCTCGTTCCCCATTGGTTGGTTTGTGTTCCCTGCGCGGGCAAAGGACCCTCGGGTCCCGGGATTGAGCAGTTCCTGGGCAGAGCCCCGGCCATGCGGCTGGAGAAATAAACATCTCTGAAACATCTAGCAAGAATCCGTCTATATGTATTTCTTTTCCACAGGACTCCTGGTTTGATATAGGCGTGATACAGTATAACCACTGTAACATATGGTGGAAAATTGAGGGCAGAACTATCCCCGATCCCTAAGCAACTGATTTGTGTGAGTAAACCCTGGAAACTTTGGATTCCTCTTCTTGGTTTTGTTTTGCTATTCCATATCTGGACTATGGAAGAATCATGGGAAATGGGGCTCTCTGAGCCACAGAAAAAAATGTATCTAGAAGTAAAAGGAATCCTTGAACAACAAAACAAAAAAGTATTGGAACCGGGAGGTCTTGAACACTTTTTTATCTGGCTTTTCAAAGGGTTCCCCTGTATTTCTTGAGACTTACTTTTTGATATCAAACCTCCTGGATATTATCAGGAGTGTTTCTGGAACGAGATCTGTGATAAGCTAAGCGATGGACGAGCGATAGAAGCTCTCCGTGGATCCCTTATAATCAGCGAAGCTCTTGAGGAGCATCTGTATGGTCCCATTACCCCTAAAGCAGAAGATCATACTTCTCCCGTGGCCGAGACCGCGTGGCAGCCATCCCAGGAGGGCATGACTGCAGCCGTGCCGGCGGAGGTGCCTGTGCTGGATGTGCCCGGCCCCCTCGGGAGCGCGCGCCTTATCGCAGACCCCATCCCTGTCTCGGGGTCCCCGGCCACGCGACTGCGAGTGAGGGAGCGACGCCGCAGGCACCGTGGGCCACGAGCAGCCAGGAAGCGGAGGTCAGCGTGGAAGCCCGCTCTGTGCATACGGCTCGGAGAGCCCTGTGGAGGGAGAAGCGGCGGTTTCCACAGCGACACGAGAAGCCGCGCAGCGCAGCGCCGAGCCGGAACGGGGCTGCTCTCAAAGCAGCGTGGAGTTGGCAGAGCAGAACCACTCACAGGGCACGGAGCCAGCGGCGATGGCAGCGCGGGGCCGCGCAGAGCCCAGACACGCGCCGGAGCGGGGCCGTGCAGAGAGCGCAGAGCGGCCGCGGCGCGGGGGCCTGACCGAGACATCGGAGTCAGCGAGGCGGCGGCCACGCGGGACCGGCACCCACGACAAACACGCAAGCACGTGATAGGAGACGTTCTAGCAACGAAAGTCACAGGAACTGTGAAATGGTACAATGTAAAAAAACAACTATGGATTTATAACACGAGATGATACAGAGGAAGATTTATTCATCCATAGAACTGCCATTAAAAGGAATAACCCTAAAAATTACCTGCAAAGTGTAGGAGATGGGGAAGTTGTTCAATTTGATATAGTGCAAGGAAAGAAGGGTTTACAAGCAGTGAATGTTACTGGGCCTGGAGGTATTCCTGTCAAAGGCAGCCGTTATGCACAAAATTATAAACAATATCCATTCCAGCAATTTCCCTACCCACAGCCTAATTTCCCCTTTTACCCTATACCCAATATGAACCCTTTCCTAAGTTTACCCTATCCCCAGTTTATTCCTAATCCGTTTTTCACCCCATGGCTTCCTTATACAATTCCATTTCCCTGCAATTCCTCTCCGATGCCGATGGGGGGATGAAAAGGGGGAGGGAAGGAACCCTCTCCTGCCTCAGTTTCCCCACAGGCATGTCCAGAGAGTTCTGTCTCCCTTCTGTCAGCCCTAAGATGTTCCACAGAATCTGTTTGGACATTTAAAGACTCAGGAGGGTGGCTTGTTTTGTTTTGAAACAGTTCTTGTTATGTTAATCCAGTTGTCTTCATTCTCCTTTTATTAAAATAAAATGGGTGAGATGTCGGGGTCCCTCCCCCACCATGTAGCCCTGGGAGCCCTGAGGGAGGCACGGGGTTTCCCTGCCCCTGCTCAGCCTCGTTCCCCACTGGTTGGTTTGTGTTCCCTGCGCAGGCAAGGACCCTCAGGTCCCGTGATTGAGCAGTTCCTGGGCAGAGCCCGGCCATGCGGCTGGAGAAATAAACATCTCTGAAACATCTAGCAAGAATCCGTCCATATAGATTTCTTTTCCACGGGACTCCTGGTTTGATATAGGTGTGATACAGTAATCCCCACTGTAACAAGGTACCATGTGTGAAAAGCACAGTAAAAGAAAGATTATTTTAAGAAGCACTACAAAACACTTTAAGTATATATCACTTTTTAAATTTCTTTTTGCATAAGTGACAATAGCTACATGATTTTAGACAAGTCCAAAAGTTCCTCTAAAGGGATGCATTGGCTTTCATCATCTCAGCAGACAGGAATGCAACGAGTAAATGCACAGCACAGATGTATTTAGATCATTCTATACTTGAGTAGTGTTTGAAATATAAGTGTCAAAAAAGGGTAAAGAAGCTCTGCTTTTTAAAATTATGCTTTTTAATATAAATTTGAGATTTCTTCAATGCTTTTATTATCTTGAAACCAACTGATTTAAAGAACACTGTAGAGCAGCACAGAAAGTCATATTTTTCTTAACTGTATTCCAAACCATCCAAAATCCTTGAATAAAAGATTCCTCCCCTGCCCAAGAAGGACTGACTCAAGGGCAGAAATCAGTAGGATAAATAAGAACTCACTATGCTTTAAATCCAGCAACTAAATTAAAATAGTTCCTAAGCAAAGTGGGAGAGGAAAATGTCTGTTCAAAGCAAAGACAGGACCAGAAGTAAGGCTTTCTCTCAGTGTCCCAGCCTCCTCACCATAGTGTGTTGGCTAAAAATGAATCAAACCAAATGGCCTGAAAATAAATGCTGTTTGAATCAAGATCTCTTGTCTTTTATCTACTGAGGGATGGATCCCAACACTCAATGATTTTACAAAAAAGAATGCATCTGTCACTTTTTATTCATTTACCTGTCTTAAAACCAACAGTGAGTGTATCTTTTTAATTTCCTTCACTGTAATTACACCACGACAGATGCTGAAACGAAATTCCTGATATTCTTTTCAGATATTTATTGCTCTTCAGCATGCTCAGCCTGTCTCTAATGTTTCAGATAGACTCCACCCTGCAGTAATGTGCATGCCATTAAAGAATTCACTTTCATCTCTTGAATTTATGCTTGTTAGGGCAAATTAATGAAATGCTCTATTCTTTAAGTACTGGCTAAACAAAGCCAAAGTCAGCACTAGAAAGCAAACCAATACAACACTTCATTAAATGTGCTTTTTATTTCTTTTTGTTTCAAGTATGTCTGCTGCTATGTGAAATTTAGGGTTATACAGTCTCCTTTCAAATCTCATAGTAAAGAATGTGCTCAAGTCACAAGTTCATATCTCCTATTTGAAGTGGACTTCCCATGAGAAAGGTGGAGGCGAGAGACATAATTACAAATCCCTTTAAGTACAGAGCTCACACGCTTCCAAAATATTGACCGAAAATGCTGTTTTGTGTCTCTGCTCATTCATCTCAGATAATGAGCCAAGATTCCTTCCAAATTAACTGTAATTCTCTTCTAATCCCTCTATTCTTTTTTTTCCCCCCTTCAGTATGGTGATAGTGGAACTCCTGTGAATTCTGAATCCCACCTTATTACAGCAATTCTTAAACAGAAACATAATGAAATCATCAGTAGCATGCTCAGACTTTTCTGCTCTCTGACACAATAGGTGGACAGCCAAGCAGAATGCACACCAGTACTATTTTTTCCCCTTCTCAAAATTTGCAGTTGACATTTACAAAAATTGTTTGAATACTAACTTCTGATTGACAGAAAGACAGAAAAGAGGATCTCTGCTTTATTTCCTTACCATATACAAACGTGAATAAAATAGATTCAAGAACAAAAGGAAAATATTTGGGGGCATAAGCTTCATTTGACCTAAGAATGTAAGGTCTGTCATTGGTAACCAGTTATCATCTACGTGGTGGCAGGGAGAGACAATTATGTAATGGTTGAATATGAAGATGGAAGTGGTGGATTTATTCAGGTTTGAACATCTACATTTCTTATTTATCAGTAACCATGTAAATGAGAAATGCAGTTGAACAATCACATTTTATTTACAAAGAATGTTTTTGGGTGATTTAATTCCTTTTGCTGATTATTCTACGATTCAGTGACCACAGCATTATTGGTAATCCTCATATGAACCAAGCATGTTTCTATGACTGTACTATTGGTCAGCATCCCCTTAGCAGGAGTTACATAGTTATATATGTATATATATATATATATATATATATACATAGTATGGTTATAGGATCCCAGGATAACACTTAACATTCAAGAAGATGGTGCAGAGACAGTTTGGAGACAGGAGTGTTTTACAGCTCCTTGTGTTAGTTTGGAGCAAGGTTGCTGAGCTCTGCTCTATGAGCAATAACATCAGGCTCCACATGGAAGCAGCTAAATTACTTCCAGACCCAAACCAGTCCTGGAAGTATCACGGACACTTCTGCACAACACTTCTCCAGTAAGTGATGTGGACTGAACCCAAACCATCTGTGCATAACTGGTGTAGAAGGCTATGCATCTATGGAATAATTAGTCCACAAACAAGACAAATCTGTCATGGGCAATTAGCTCTTCTGGGTACTTAGAAAGAAGTTAAAAGAACATTAGGTACACAAAATTTACGCACTTGAAATGCCAAGAAATGCCAGAATTAAGATTCCAGTAGAAAACTTTGTTCAGCCTACTCTGTGCACAAACTTAACTATGTCAAAATCAACTGCAAGAAACATTATTCCTGAGCTTTAGAGTAATTCCTCATTCAAAGTAAGTGCTGGAAAGTACTGTCTAGAAAGCACTCTCTCAGTGTGTGGTCCTAGGAATTTTTTAGTGCAAACCTCCTGTGAAGACAGAATATTTCATTTCCTGCAGGATGATGTTCATCAATACAGTGAGTGCTTCATGGGTCTGAATGCTTTTTCTGCATAGCATGTTGATGAGGTGAAGAAACTATTCTGTTCTGCAGGGTAGTTGGGGCTTCCACTAGCTCTGGATGTCACACCTGAGACACTTGACAATCTTGATAATCTGAGTTGTATTTGAGAATACCTTATGATTAACAGTACTGCGAGTTTAGGTTCAGCTCTGTGCAGTACGGTCTCAGAGTGGCCCCCAGAAAACAACAAACACACCTTGACAGGGAACATAATGATACTTTCTGACAAGCTGAACCAAAATTACTTCCCTAGCAAGTACAATACATGCTAATACTATGGCAGAGGTTCAGTTAAAACCTCTCTCCCTCTGTGTCAGGAACCTTAAAATGTGTAGCACCACCATCCCTTTTCTCTCCTTGAACTTTGAGGACTAGCAGCCTTATTTCCAAAGTCTGGAAAACTTGGCTTTATAAACATTCTAATCCTTTAAGAGTTGAACTCACTGATCCTTGTGGGTCCCTTCCAACTCAGAATATTCTGTGTGATCTGTGATAACCTTTTTTATCAGATTGCCTTGTTTTGGTTTTGAGCTGGTATCCTTGTTTCATTAAAAAAAAAAAAAAAGGTGTGTGTAAAAGAATCCCTCATTATGCTCATGATGCATAAGTGGAATGAAATTCATCACACAGGGTTTTGCCATTTATTTTAACAGAATAAATACTTCTCCCATTAACTGTTTACACACCCTAAAGCAACAAACAAATCTTTAAGTTATCTTTGGTTTAGGATAGAAGTCACATTGGCAGAAGTTGCTTCACCAGACATGATTTAAAAAGTTCAGGACATCATTGCAACAATACTTGCAGCTTGAAGAAGCAAGAGTTATTTCAGATGGGCAGTAACTCAGGTGACATACCTAGAGGTACTCTGAAGATCAGCTTTGCTATCCTTGAGCTTCCACAAAACACCACCCACCATCCATCATGCATAGCTTTGTCATCCTCCAATCTATTATCTGGATTTGGGACACCTTCTCTCTTTATCCAAGTGTCTCAATAGCAACACTGATAAAATGTCACAAAATGCCAAAAATTTCTCATTGCCCTACTGAACTCTAAGAGAATGATGAGCATCCTGCTGCTCTACACAACAAATTCTGGCAAGTGCAGATTATGAGACAGAAGAGACAACAGGCATCTGATCTGCTATAGGGCACTGTTTCTCCAGGCTGCTGCTCTTATGGCCTCCCACTTGTCCTGGATGGGCATCTTTGGCTCCAAGCATCTATTCAAAATATATCTCACCTTGTTTTGGGGCTGGTATCCTTATGTCTGGGAGAATGCTGCTAACAATTTGATCATTGTTACCATCCAGAACAACCTCTGTTTATAAAACAAAAGGTTGTTAAACAAAATTGGGTAAATTACCTTGCTTGTGAAATGAAATGGGTGTATGCTGGCTTCCTGCTCTTCATAAAATGATCCCTACTATCTCTAGAATTGTTACTTTCATTTCACAGTTGCAACTAGGAATTAATTTTTATTAATCCCATCCCTTCTGACTGCTCAAGGCCAAAGGGTAATCTTTCACTTTTCATACAGTACAAATAATGGAAAAGTTAAAAAATAAATAAAACATCTGAGTTGCTTTATTGGTGTAGAAAATAAAGTACTAAACTAAATAAACTAATAAATAATAATAAAAGAAATAATAATAAACTAAAACATACTCATTTTGATTCACTGCTTGATCTACAGAAATTTATGTTAGCACAAAGTGTAAAAGCAACAGAAAAGCTTGAAAGCCAGTAATTCACATTTTGCAGTCAAATAGAAGAAAGAAAAATGTAAACAATAGCTATCAGCTCAATGAGGACAGCTGCTTGCTACTGTATAGGAAAATCTCAGAGCTTTACAAAATCAACACTGCAGTATTATAGCTGATATAAACCTGTAAAAAAAAAATTCACAACCACTACATAATAAATGGCACTAAACTGTTTCACATCTTCACAATAAAGGGTTCAGACTCCAAAATACTGCTCTGTGTGAACCTCTGAGAGCTCCATTTTTGCATATCAACTTGGGAAAATGCTTCTAACTTGGTTACATAAATAGGTTGCCTATAATGCATCCAATCCAAGTGACCTTACAAAAAGAAATAAAATACGAAGTGGTGAGAGAAAGAATCAACATTTCTGGTACAAGAACTAAAAAAATAAAGTCTATTCTACCCTGGCTCCCTTAATCTCATTTCAAGTTTAACATACAGAAAGGCTCAGAGCCAGAATGCTTATCCAAACTACATAAATCTCTAGACAAACTCTGCAGACTATAGGGTCCTGTCCCCATAAAACCTTGCAATTCTTCCTAATGGTGCTTTTCAGCAGGAAATACTAGTAGAGAGCCATCTTTTCCCACCAAATCTTCAATCAATCTTTTCCTACCACATATTTTCTTAGAAGAATGAATTTCTCCCTTGCAATATGTTTATTAAATGAAATGGAAATGGAAAGAAGCCCCCAAACCCAAAGTGAACCCTACAGAAACTGGGTACCCCACACTGCTGCTGAGGCTGTCTCTGAGAAAGACCCAATTAATTCCCTTATTCCCTTCCTGAATTCTGAGTGGGGTCAAAGGGAGGCAACACCATTTACCACCACACAACCTACTTCAGGCAGCTGGTCCAGCTTACAATGTAAACATGATATCACCTTGGAAAGGTCAATCACAGGAATGGTAGCATTAGCAAAGCAATTAATTTTGGTTTGACCACATGCATACTTCCCTCTCGCTTTACTCTCCTCCCTTCCTTCCCTCACTTTCTAGAAGGAAACATAAGGAGGAATTTTCACTCATCTGAACAGAAATTTTCGAAAGGTGAGAGATGGGATTTTCTTGAACATTGAGAATGCCTTCTTTTCTTGGGATGATTTCCAACACAATATTTTATTTAACTGTTGCCAAAAGAAACACTTTTTAGTTTTCTCATTAGTCAAAGGGCTTTAAGAACACACTTGAAGGAAATGATCCAACTAACAAAATAAGTAAAACCTTTCCCTGCACTTCACATGCTCCATGAAAAGTGGCCACTTTGTGGAATCAGCACTGGTAGAGCTAACTGTTCAACCTGAGGTGTGTCTACTATCTCCTTAACAATCCTCATTCATAAATGCTCGTAGAAAACCTGTAGATCCTCTTCAAGATCCTCTTCATCCATCTATCAATCTGTCTGTCTATCGTTTTTCACTAACAAGTGAAATCCAAGGAAAAGGAAAAAAATATTCTAAACTCATGAGATTCAACGGTCTCCTTTCATTTCTCTGAGGGTTTAATTACATGACATTTCATAAAGCTGGAGAGTAAAATGTAAACCAGAGTGAGGCACCAGAGTCCCAGGTGGATTTCCAAGTTCATACTGAGCTTGTCTGCCCTCAGAGCCCTTGAGAGCTATAAAGCTGAAATCAGATACTGCTCCATTTACCTCCTGTCTTCTTTCACCACCTTTTTTTCTTAAATCTAGAATGCCAACTTTAACAAGCCTTCTATATGCATCACACACCATACGCATTCCTCATCTAATTGACATGAAAAGTATGGAGCTTA
This sequence comes from Aphelocoma coerulescens, assembly GCF_041296385.1. Classification (NCBI taxonomy): domain Eukaryota; kingdom Metazoa; phylum Chordata; class Aves; order Passeriformes; family Corvidae; genus Aphelocoma; species Aphelocoma coerulescens. The sequence goes on along the minus strand of NC_091015.1, from coordinate 99,012,389 downwards.
CAGGAGGAAGAACTCAACACTAGCTATGTATTATATTCTCTGTGTGTAGAGCTGCCATGGTGCTCTCCTGCTGTAGCTTTTGTACTGTGTGCTTCCTTGCACAACCAGTCACAAGCACTCCAGATCAAGCAAGACCAGTCAGGACCCATGTAAAGAATTGTGCCTTCCAAACAGGGTAGCATTTTCCCTTTAGTTTCCCAAACTCACCTACATTAGCACCTACAGTTATGATTAAGCAAATAAATTTCAGAGATCTGGAAGGTTAGGAAGTATTCAAATGCAGATTAAATGCATTACTGCAGTGTAAATTACTTCTTCCAGGTCACTTCTGCAGTCCAGCAATGCTTTTTTTTTTCTCCCTGCATTGTGTAGTAACACGTTTGGCTATTTTTGTGCACATATCCTTGCTTTTAAATATACAGCATGTTTACAGATGCATATCCACAGATAAAAATATTTAACTGTATATATCTGAATTTACACATCCCTCTCTCAAAGTTCTTACATTACCATAAAAAATTGGCCGCTTCATGATAAATGCTTTCATATGTGTATAATCAGTTTTAAAAAGGATTGCTGTTTATTTGTACAAAATCTTTCAAATAATGTTTAAAAAGCCAAGACCTTTGCAGTGGTTTCAGAATTCTATTTTTACAACAAAATGCATGCTACAAACAACAGATGACATTGCCTTGTTTAAGGTCCAAGATAATGATGTACATGGAAAGGAGATGTTTCACACCAGTTTCACCACCAGTTCCTACTAGAATATCATTTCAGCGCCTGCAGAGGGAGAACCCAAAAAGCTTAAGAAAATTCCTAAATCTAGCCTCTCCTCACTGAAGTAGAAATATTTTCCTCTTTTTTCTTCCCACTTCAAAGAAGTTTATCAAAGTTCAATTTGAGATCACTCACTCCTTACAACAATTTCACAGTATGTAGTGAAAGAACAGTGCCTCTACTGCTTTCCTTTTCAGAGTTTCCATGCAAGGTATCTTTATAGCCTGAATTTTGAACAGCAAAAAGTCAATCCAAACAAAGTCATAACTAACGTGACTCTTAGAAAGTAAACAAAAGAGAGTGAACTGCCACAAGAAGTTTCTAAAACTGAATGAAGGCATATGAAAACATGTGAGCAACACCTGCAATTTCTCACTTTAAAGAGGCCTAAATGAGACAACATGAGATATCAAGTAATGGCTGCTTCTTGCAGTCTGCATGATTTACCAGCACTCAGTGCTGGAAAGCAGGATTTTGTGTTATGGGACCTGTCTCATTCAAAGTGGGAAGCCTGGCAGAACAGAGGGTAACACGAACACAGCACTAGTAACACAAATTTAATTTCATGATGATTTAGTCTGGGACTTTTTTTTTTTTTTAAGTGAAATAGAAAGGTCTGAGGTAGAGAGTCAGCTGTCATTTTTACAAGTCACTTTTTGCTTAAGGGGGACCCAAGACTGCTAGATAAGAGCTTTATTTTGAGACCAAAAATTTAGTAATTCTGACACAGAGAACACCAATCATACATATAACCCTGGAGAAGCAGTCCACAACTCTACAGTCAGTACAGTGCTAGCTGCACTATCCTATGAAAGAAAACCACACTGAAAAAAGATAGGAACCAATGGACTTGCCACTGTATTAGGAATACCCACAGGACAAAACACCTCTGATTCTTAGGAGGCAAACTTGAAACAGTTCAAACCTGAAGGGGCAGAATGGGTTAGCCATGGTAATAAGGATGGCAGGAAGGGCATTTTGCCTTCTTTCCCAGTCAACATCTGTAATGCACTAGAGAACTTCATTCACTTTGGATTTTGCATCTCAAAAACCTGAATAGAACTGGATTCAAAGAATGGGTGTCAATTTTCCTTTGCCTTGAGCAACGAGATTCTATTTGATACATTGCTCCTGAAAAGAGTTAGATGTCAAATAAAATGGAACCTAGCTGTAATCTGTATCTCACAACGCACACTAATAACTTAATCTGATAAAGAAAAGCAAAACTGTAACAATCTTAATCCTGCTTCACATATGAGTACTTAGAAAAAGGTATATGAATTCCTGTGTGTATCTACCACCCCCTTCTCTCTGATGCACTCTAATACAAATATTACGCCTATTATGCATTGTGCCATTATTTTGAAAACATTTACAAGTTCATTGGCTTGCTTTAGATGAATTCAACACTTTCTTCCCAGCAGTCATCTCTCGAAGTATCAGCTGGCTTTAGGTACCTAAAGTGATTCTCTGGCTACTCTCCCTAAACATATGAATAAAAACTGGGCTTTTCTCTTCACGGTTTTCTTTAGCAGTCTGTCAGTCACCCAGTGGCCCTAGGGAACTTACCTTCTTCATTTAGCTGTGTTAGGTGTACAGTGTTGAAAAGCATAAATACTTCATCTCTATTCCTTTTTCCAAAGAACAGAAGAAAAATATTAACTAAGACACTCTTCCCTTTCTCTACCCAGTCTCTAATGTGGCACCTTCTGAGAAATAACTCCAGAAACACAGTGACAGCCCACATGCCCATAATACGAGCACCTCCCTAAGGCAGCAGACTAGTAGAGGAGTCAAACAGCCACAGTGTTGCTTCCCTGTGCTGAAAAACACAGGTTGGGTCAGACTGTGGCAACAAAATCAAGAGACAAGGTCAAAAGGGTGGTAGTTATTACTGGAGATGTGTTCGAGCTGTGGCAACCAACCCCTGCTCTGCTCCATCTCTTTTGGAACAGCTGCAAAGAGAGTTCTCCAGATCACTTCCCAGCAGTCCTTCCCATTTCCACCACTGCAGTCTCCTCCTCATCCAGCAGCAGAAAGGGCCCTGGTCCTCAAGCAGCATAAACCAATCACAATGAGGAGAAGTCTGAAGTGTTAGAAATACTGAATGGTTTGGCTTCAAAAGGAATTTAAAGATCATCTTCCACTACCACCAGCATGGGCAGGGATACCTTCCACTAGGTTACTCAAAGCCCCATCCAACCTGCCCATCAACAGTTCCAGGGATGGGGCATCCACAATTTCTCTGGGAAACCTGTTCCAGTGCCTCACCACCCTCAGTAAAGAATGTCTTCCTACTATCTAATCTAAATCGACACTCTTTCAGTTTGAAGCCATTTCCCCCTTGTCCTATCACTACATGTTCCCATAAAAAATCCCTCTCCAGCTCTCCTGTAGGCCCTGTTTAGATACTGGAAGGTGCTCTAAGGTCTCCTCAAAGCCTTCCCTTCTCCAGACTGAACAATCCCAGCTCTCTCAGCCTGTCTGCATAGGAGAGGTGTTCCAGCCCTGACTATCTTCATGGCCCTACTTTAAACTCACTTCATCAGGTCAACATCTTTCTGGCGTTTGGGGCCCCCGAGCTGGATGCAGCACTCCAGGTGAGGTCTCATGAGTAGAAAGGCAGAATCATCTGTATTGACCTTTTGGCCACACTCCTTTTATGAAGACCAGGACATGGCTGGCTTTCTGGGCCGTGAGTGCACATTGCCAGGTCATGTTGAGTGTGTTCCCTATGCATGTTTGAGAGAATACTGTGAATATATAATTTTGCCTACAAACTTAAAAAAAATATATATAGAAAAAGGAAATATAATAGCACAAGATTTTACAGATGGTCAGATTGAAACAGCTGGAGTTAAAAGTGCCTTACTTGAAATCAACCCCCAGGCCAGTAACAGCAGGAAGAAACCAAAGTCGTCCAGGTCACGACACTGGAGCAAGAGTTCCACTTGGCAGTCTGAAATAGCCAGTGCCGTCACTAGAAGATGATTTCCCTCTCCCACTCAATGGAGCCACTTAACTTTGTACTGCTGCAGCTGTTTATGCATGCCCATGAACAAATGGATCAAGAACTGAAAGAATTTCAGACGCAACAAATTAATAAGAAAACAGTGAATTTAACACATTCTAGACCAGTGGAGTGGACGGTGTGGAATATGGGAACAGACAGCAATAGCACAGAAGGACAGGGAGGGAATGACATTTTGTTCTGCTCTTTTGGAATAGCAAACTAATGTTTTCCCTATGCTCTTCCAGCTGGAGTAGAGGCAGCTGAGACTGTCTTTTCACTGACAGACATATATAATAGCCTGCACTATTGCAAAGAGATGCCAAAGGAAATCTTAGTGCCTGTTACTGTGGGAATATTGCTTTGTAAAAGCAAAGCTGTCTCTATGATTTTGATTTGCTGGATCTTATCTGCTGGCAGTAATGGTGATGTAAAGAACATGTGAATCATCAAGAAGAGGAAATTAAAAACTTAAATTTTCTTTTCTTTGACTAAAAGCTCTCTGAATTTCATTTGACTGGAAAAATAAGACAAAAAAAAGGATTTCCAAAAATACAGCGTGCAATGTTCTTCATTAGCAGCCAGAAGAATACAGATTTAAAATTCTTTCAAGTTATTAGTGCATATAAAAAAGGCCTCAAACACAATGTGGTTCTCGTCGTGAACACAAGTGTTGGGGGAAAAACCAGAAATACCAAACCAAAATAATCAATCACTCTATTTAGAGAAATCACAGTCCTATGTACTGTATATAAAATATATAATAAGACATCTACTGGCATTTCATTATGTATAGTCATGTGTTTGTGTTCTCACAGGATAACCAAGAAATCTGCTGTTTTAATCTAAAGACTTTTTTTTAAACTTATAAATAAACATGAAAGAACCCAATTGAAAAATGAGCTCTTCAGCTAAAGCAGCACTGCATTATCCTGATTATTTTTAACAAACTTCAGAGCATTTACATAAAAAAAGCTCTTGTGTTTCATGGTTTCTTTTGAAAAGAAAAATGGCCAGTAAACGTCAATGCAACATGCAGGAAAAATAAAGATTACTTTTTCAATATGAACATATTTATCAAGACTGCTGTGTTTTTGTGTTTTTGTTTGCTTGAACATTACAAGATACAGGCAAATAAATATGGAAGACTTGGAAGACTCTTATTTTTAATTATTTAAAATTCTGGACCAAATTTGTGTTTTACACACATGTTAAAAGTTAACTCCTATTCACGTCAGTACAATAAACAAAAGCACAATCAAGCCCATCAGATCCTAATCTAGTTTGAAATAAAACTGTAAATTACTGCTGGTAAGAACCATCCTGGTTTACAAAATTTAAAGGCAGAACTGTGGGACTTGGTTGTGATGCACACACCTCATGCCTTATGCAGAACCAGCTCTTTTAAAGGTAATTTGCAATCAGAAGAAACAGGTTTTTTTGCACCATCACCTTACAAGGAGCAGCAACCTGTTAATATTATAACTCCACAGCAACCTGTTTATGTTTTAACTCCACAGCAACCTGTTTTGACTACAAGCTCAGGTTTGGAGTGATGTCATTAGCAGACAATCTCCTTCATGCTTCTTGGTCTTTTGACTACAGAGTAAAATTTAGAAATATTATACCTCTTCCATGCAGAAATCTGAAAATGCAGACAATACAGCACATTTTATTTCTAATAATTCCAGGTTATGTAAGCTTATCTTACAACTTAAAGCATTGGTGTCCACCATGCTCTCCCTCACTTATGCAGGCAAAAACTGCTACTGAAAACACATGCTGGGAAAACCAGCAACTTAGCTATAAATAAGTATCCCAGGAGCTTACTTTCACCCTAATTCATAGGTATGTTTAATTCAAAAGCCAACATCATCACTGCCATGCCCCTTCATAGGCTTCAGGAGAAATAAAATTTTAAGGCACTGTGTCAGAACCCATGTAGTGGTTACAGTGCTGAAGCTGTGCTCAAGTATGGATCATTCCCCCTGGATTCACTATGATTTAGTGCATGGCTCTTCACAGTGCCATGCACAAAGGCGTAACACTCCTCTGCTTCCCTGACAATTGCAAGTGCAGAATGGGGGAAGAACCCATAAATCAAAGAGAGAATATGTGTTGCCTTATTCATATTGACCATAGCAAGAAATTTCAGATTCTTGAGAGTAACCATGAGTTATTCCTCAAGTACTTATGGGGTACTTGAGCATTTCACATTTCAGTATCCTTACAGTTTATGAGGAATAAGGAGCTTCAGTCTCTCAAGTTCACACTGCTTTCCTGGCCCAAATATATCATATACATCTATCTATCTATCTATCTATCTATCTATCCAACTGTGTTGTACCCGGTCTTGTCTGAAACAAGCACATGATGTCAAATGCCAGTAGTGAAATATTTTAGGATAGAGACAAACTCAAACAGAAGCCCCAACAAATCTTTTTTTTCTGCCACAACCTTTGCAAGGGCATGCATCTTAGAACAGCCCTTTCTGGGTAACCACAGGCAAACATCTGTCTGATTGTAACCAAGCAATATATTCTGATACACATCTGGAAGAAACCTGTCAATACTTCCACTACAAGTTACCTCACATGAAGTTCTAATACACTGGGGACAGAGATCATTAAAGATCAACGGTTGATCTCTGTGGTAAATGAAATATCATATAAAGAGTGCAGGCCATGACTTCCTGAAATGCATTCAAATAGGCATTCAAAAAGGGTTTTCTCAGCACCATCTGGAAAACACTCCCAGAGAGGACTCCACGAACACCTGTAGTACTTTCTCAAAATTACAGGCAGGCGTAGGTTTTTATAAAATCTACTAGACAGCATTTTAAGAGCCTTGCATAGCTCTGGACCAAACACAGTTGCATAGGAGGACTAAATAGGGAATGCCTGTGAAAAAAAGCTCAGGAGGGTTTACATGCACTCAATAATAACTGATTTGGCACCAACTGTGCAGGCATACAAGGAGTTTTCCAACAAGGCTGTTAAGCCCAAAGTCCTGACCAGGTTGTGGTGGAGCTGCCCCTGTCCATGGTACTCAACCAACCTGCCCTGGGCCAACACGGGTCACTGTGTGCAGTGAATTTGGCTTTAGGTGGCACATTCAACCACTCTGGTTGCCAGGTTTGGAAGACACACACTATGGTTTTGTTGGCAAAAAGCTGGCTTTGCTGGCGTAGTTTAGTGAACAGGATTCACACTTGCTCTCCTGAAAGACCTCCTCAGGTCTTCCTTCAACTGAGGCAGTGAGGCTAAAACCCCTTTGAAAAAAACACTTCTGTCATCTGTTAATGTTGGTCATGGAAAGTGACCAAGCCCAGCCTTTGGCAATGCGTGGCTTTGGGTATGATTCAGTTCCAGTGGAACACAGTAAAGAACACAGGACTTTTTTTTAACAAGTCCTGTGGGGCAGGCAGACCCCTGTCCTGACCAGTCTGATAGTCCCAAGTATGCAAGGACAGTTGCAAGTCCTCATCAGAGATCGAGGAGAGCTCTGATTTTGCAGGTGGTCCAGATGTCTTTCCCACCTCGTTCTTTTAGATCCTTCCCAACTTGCTTTTTCAGAATCAGCATGGCTAAAGGTATGTATCAAACAAGGGTGGTTGTTTCTATAGTGTGTGTCCAGTTAGTATAAAACATTACAAACAAACTGGCTCCTAATCTTACATTCTTTCACACATTCCATTTCCTACTTGTCCATAGAGACCTAGGGAAAGGTGACATTCACAGGACATGACTTTGACACCAAATACAGGAGCTCAGTCTTCCTGAGCCCTTAAAATCTAAGGGATAGTCTTGCCCTTTTACCAGGTGATTCAGGGAACCATTACACCCACTAAACACATAATGGTGCCATGGTTTTTGACTATAAGCACTGACTATGACTATCAAATACAACAATAATCATGTCACATCATCAGAATTTCTAAAGCCTGAAAACGTGAAGTTCATGTGTTTATGCTCTCTGACCTTTGAGCTCGGGAGCAGAATGATGGGGGTTTGTGTCTCTTTCTTCATCTCATCCCACCTCCAAATACATACCAAATGCAATGGAAGTCACTGAAGGACAAATACTTTCCTTAAAGCTAAATATAAACCAGCTTATTCAACCTCTTCAAGGAGAGACAGATGAGGTCATTGAGGGAAATGACCACCAATATTCAGACTAAGACTCTCCATCATCAACGGGTTTCTTGTCTGAACTGAGGAAGCATACAGGTCCAAAGTGGTTTCTGCCAAGTTCCCTCAACTGGCATTGAGGAAGAGTTCCACTTAAAATGAAATAAATTACATCAAATACTCAAGCCCCTCCCTGTTCAGACACACACTCATGATCTCAATGAAAAAACATGAGAAACAAAAGGTAACAGGACATATCAAACAAACTGCTAATCAGGGAGCAAATCCAGTTCAGTCACAAGGGTGTATTGGGTTCTCTCCTGCTCAGGGAGTCCACCTAACTACCTGAGACAAGGTAACTGGAAATAGGTGAGACAAATTCTCCCCTGTAATCTAGCTAAAAGGGATTAGTTGATACTTCCTACATCTTTATCTTTCATTATATATTCCAAAGGATTGATATAAAGGCAAGATTCCAACAAACATTTCTGACAAACATTTACTTCTCCATCAGGTCTTGCTCTACTAATTCATGACAAAGATATTACATAATAACTCAACATTAAAACACTATATTAAAAATAAATTAAAAATAGGTAAGTTCTTCATATGCAAAACCCAAACAATTACACTCTCAGTGTAACTGGTTTAGTAGTTACCCCATCAAATCAAATTACTACAGCTAAAGACCAGAGTAAAGCAACACAAGCGATTTCATGCTTCTAGCCAAGAAAACACTAGTTTCCTATGTATCTTCAGCATTTAAAGTGAGCCATCATCAGCCTCATGACACAGAAACTGAAGGCTCCCTTCACATGGGACAGTCTGCTTGTTTCTAAAATAGCCTGTTAGTTCCCATGAAAGCACTCCAGGGTTTAGTTGTCCATAATTTCCTCAACTTTTAAGTTTGAACTGAAACTTTCTCAGTGATGTTTGAAAGACAACACCTTCTTTTCTTCATGGAAAATTTCCAACATTTCTTATATTTGCGGTGGGTTTCTGAAAGGCAGGAGGAAAAAGAAGGAAGAGAACTTTTCACTGGAATTGAAAATAAGTCTGAGAATATTTTTGGAAAGATGAATATTTTGGGAATTTGAGCTCTTTGGAATACTCAGAAAAGTTATAACCTCATGTCAGTGAAAAAGTTCATACAGACAACATTAAAATGTGCCCAAACTTTGTGTGATCATAAGGTTTTGAAATAGCTGTTGTCTGACACTTGTAACAGCCTCTACTGAACATATGCAATCAGCTGAAACCTCTGTATACTCCACTCTTGAAGCTCAAAATATCTCCATAATGCTCTCAGCTGCTGCCCTCCAGGGAAGGCCAAGGCATTCAAAGTAAGAGCAGCAGCTTGTGAGGGTTTTTGGTTTTGTTTTGAAGAACTATCTTGTTACTCAGATGGCGAGAAGAAGAATTCTAATCTGAACGCAGAAGGAAATAAAATTTAAACCCAGAGATGTTCACGGAAATGAAAGAGGGAGGAACTCTGACACCTGATGAGTGTCTTAGAGTTATGAAAAGAGATGAAGTGACTGGGATGAATGAGGGAAATAATGGGAAAGACTAACAGCTACTTGGCTGGGGGAAATGCACAGATTAGGGCTGATGTGAGCGATGTTGAGGAAAGAACTGTAGAGAAGATAAGATACCAAAGCTTGGTATCTTATCAAAGCTTGACTACACACTTGATAGTGGCACTGCAACACTCTCCCTTATTTGTTTGTCTCAGATCAAAATCAGGGTTTTGCTGACACAGGAGTTTGTGTCCCACCACTAAGAACTGGAACAAGTAATTCAGCAGTAGTAGAAAAAAATTAATCCAAAACAATAGCAAAATATCAACCTTCTCATACCCATTTTTCTGATGAACACATTCCTCTGTCAAGTTCATTACATGTTCAGTGGTGTCAGAACCCAGGACAGACAGTGCAGAGGTGGGAAGATGTGATGGAAGGAAAAGGCATTTAAGACAGCTTAAACTGGTGAAGAAATTAATGTAAAAGAAATTATGAATGTTGTTGAATGGATTGATGATGTAAATAAACTGACAGACTGATGTAAGTTAAAGGAAATTGATGTGAAAAGCATGAAATAGAGAAAGATCAGAGAAAGAAAACTAGGAGGGACTGGGCAAGAGTCTGAATAGAAAAAAATCCCTAAGAGTAAAGATTAAAAATGAATAAATAGGAATACCATATCAAGTTTGAAAAAACAGCCCAAGGACAATCTTCAAACCAGAACTTAAGAGTTACTGAATCTCTCTGAATGCAGAATGTGTTTTCAAGTGCCTCATTTTCTTATCTGCTACACAAAGATAATGCTGCCCTTTGAGCTCTTGGATAACATCTAGTGACAAACCACAGAAAAATCTATGAGGAAAACAAACGCTTTGTAACAGAACTTGCACAGCATGAAATAAGTTGCAAAGCCTGGGGAAGGACTGCTGATAAGAGCAGCTATTTAGAAGGTGTTCAGTAAGTGCACAGGTGCGATGGTGCTCATTGGCTGAAGCAGAGCAGCTGAGGAAGAAGCTGTACCACTTTGCCATCAAAGGCTGGTTCAGCTGCCACACAAAGGGGACAGGCATGTCTGCAAAGTAAGATCAGACAGTTATGCTTAGTTTTCAAGAGTCTTCTTTATCAATCTTAACAGTATTCTCAGTGCATTTGTCCATAATAATCTTAGGAAAAAAAAACCAACAAAATCAAAACATATATCACAAGCACATAAAAAAGAATATATATTAGCAATCAATATATATAGTTCATACACAATACAGTCAATGCTCCCATCACTGATATTGACCTAAATACTAAAGCAAGCTTATGGTGACCCACTACTGAATTTCAGGAATGTGGAAACCATGTTTAGAAGTTGCAGCTTTAAAAGCAGAATTTTTACTCAGTGAGTGGATTTTGCCTGAGTGAAAAACAGTGTCTGCTTCCAAGACTGCTCAGTGCATGCCAGGGTAGGGCACACCGGGGGCGAAAGAGATTGGGCACACCGGGGACGAAAGTCTGCAGACAGGGACCCTTGTCACTACAGATATTTGATCCTCATCAGGAGTATGTGCTGTGCAACCCTGCTGTACCCCAAGCCAGTTTGGGGCATAAGTCTAAAAATTACAGAGGTGTCTCTGAAGAAGGGAATTGGGAGGGCAGGGGGAGGGACAGAGAAGGTAAGAGGAAGTTGAGAGCCTTGTCTAGGCTGGTGATAACACATAGAAGGAGGAAGGGTGAAGTAAGAGGAAGCAGGATATTGCCCAGTATTGGCAGAAGTCCTTTAAGACCCCACCTGTCATTTAAATAAACCTACTTAAAACACACAACAGATACAGCATATCCTGAGTAGCACTTCAGTGACTCAAGTCAATGTGCTGTAACACCAGAGCCATCTGATGGCACTCCTCACAGCACACAACAGTATTTTTAGTGTTTTCTTCACTTCAGGGAACCCAAAGCACTTATAAGGTCATAGGACAGAAGAATATTTGTTTTCGAACTGTAAACAAATTAAAGAGGCAAAGAAAAAAAAAAAGGCTTATTCTGCATAGCACCTACATCAGTAAAGTCTCCACTAAATTGTCTGGGAAGAAACGTCAAAGTGATAAATTATTGAAATACACACCCTAAACAACAGAGGTACTGTATGTTTAGCAGCTAGTGTGGGCCAGTGATCCTGTATTGCCTGAGTGCAGGAGGTAGCCATAGTCTCCTCTCCTGGCTGATAGCACAAGCTTTAGTGCCAAGAATTTACATGGAAAAAGCTGGGAATGCCTCACACAGTGAAAACAGAAAAAAAAAAAAAATCCTTATTGTCTGACAATACGGAGAGAAAGAAATCATGTTACAATTAATAAATTGTGTATCAAACCCCACTTTTTTGTAAAACTGTAGGAATGGGATAAACCTCTGTTTCCCCCCACTGCAGGCAGGGAGCCCCAAGTACAACTCTTCTCCCTCTGGCTTGCAAAGGGAAGACACAATATCCTGTCTGCCTTTACATGGCACCTTGAATTTGCTGCCTCACCCAGTCTGCTCAGCCCCTGCCTGTGCATCCACTGACAACCTTCACACCCATGTGGGGAATGGGGGGACACCAGCTCCCATTCTCCTCTTGTCACTCCAACACCACCATCAGTGTCTCCAGGCCTGTGTATGGAGGGAGGTGGACAGGGCAGAGGAAGAAGGTAGGAAGTAGTGCTGGCAGAAGGTAAGCTGGTCCTTACACTCCATCACAAAGCAGCCAAAAGAGTTTCCCTCTTTTCTCGTTCAACCCATGTTCACAGGCACCTATTTTCTAGTTCTGCTTTCCTGAGGGGCACGTGCTGCTCCATCGGTGCTCCTTAGGGCTGCACAGAAGAACAAGCAAGCAGAAACTCTCTACAGCAGGAACAGAAACATTAATATTCCCATGTGTTCATTAAAATTATCCCTCACTGTCGTCAGCCTACGAGTACTCTGCGGCTTTTCTTAGACACGTACGTATGGACACAGCATTTACGATCAGTTAATAATTAATACTGTGCTAGTACATGCAAGTCCTATGGCTTAGCTTTCAAGTTCTTCATCTACAATTTCTTAGTATTTGATGGAGTAGTGATAAGAGACTCAAAAGCAGGTCACTGCCTTATGGTAACGAAAATAAGTATTTTAAGAGTTTACAGTTCACTGGTCCAGTTTTCTGACTGCACCTATGAGAATGAGACTGAGAGAAATCCATACGCATGCACTTTTGCAAGGATTCCAGACAGACAGAGCTAATCTGTGACTTCAAATAATGTATCTGGATATGGAAATAACCTGAAGATGTTTGAAGAATCTCATTTTTGTCATGTCCTTATATCACACAATAATCACCTTCATGGAATAGCAGCCAGCACCTCTCAATTGTCTTACATATGTGACCCTACCTCTCCCAATTGTCCTTTAAAGACTTTAATTTTCCCTGATTCTGTATCAGGATGGAGCACTCTGTGTGGCACCCTAGCAACTACCATCACAAATAACTGGAAGCCTCTAACCTCGAAATGAGAATAATCAAGCTCTATTTACCAACCATATTTTAACATGCTTTATGTACATATATTCAATGCTAATAATTTATAGTGAAATTACCAGCAGCTGTATACTCTGTGCAATTATTCATGTCTGTGCAGGCTTATGAATGTCTTTTCTACATATTTTCTCCTTCTCTAATGAGACACTCTCAGGCTACAAGATTACTAAAAAAGGTAGAAATACTCTGTAATACACTCGTAATGAGTTGGAATTGGTACATTGTTTTCAAGGCTTGTTCATGAAGTTTGAGTAGTTAAAGCATAAAACATCCACAGTGGCTTTTAAGGCCCCTGGGAGTACTTCCCAAGTACTTACTCTTTGCTCAGTAATTAAGGATGTGCATTTTTCATGCCCAGTTCCTCATTTTACACGGAGTCTTGCATAGCCTGAGGTGTCACATTTCATGGGAATTTCACAAAGCATAAAAAAAATTACTCAGAACCCAAAGATTCATTTTCATAGAGACAGAAAGCAACTCAAAGGCTCCCAGCCTCTGTCGGCTTTAAAAACAAGGGAAATCCATAATTTTATGGTGATGTCATTACTGAATTCCATGTAGACCCTATATCCTCCTCATGAGCAGTCCCAACATGAAAGGCCATTTCGTATCATGTGCGGAGCAAGGAACAGCTCCGGTTTTTTGTAGATGTGTAAATTACTGTAGGGTGGTTAAACTTTTGAACTCAAATTTGCTTCGATGCCAATTCCCATCCCAGACTGGGAGGACTTGTACTGTACACTCTGTGTGAGGACCATCTGGCTCTGCTTCCAGATGGATCACACATCACAATCACATCCAGGGTTAAGGGAGGGAGGAGGAGGAGGACAAAGGAGAGGACAGTGCTTGCTCCAACAACTAAGGGAAAGCCTAAGGTTATATTCAGTAGGGAACTCGGTGTAATGCATGCATAGAACAAGCTTAATAAATATAGTTTTAAAATATGCAGATGAGAAATGGAGAAAGGAAATGCTAGAAGTGTAGAGTGGAAGGCAAGGAGGATGTTTTCCCTCTTTTTAAACTGCATGGCTTTCAGTGTCAAGCTCTCCCAACTACCCCTGTACACGTAAACAAAAGCATTTAGTCTTAAAGAGATATCTGCAGAAGTGAAAGAGGATTCACCTACTGAGACAAGGAGGTTTAGTGTTTATATTATTAATCATGGAGATAGTATAATGTGCCCTTTTCTTCTGGTATAACAAAGAGCATTGTAACCTCATTGTTTCTAATCTAAAGGGTTCATGAATCAGGATCCTAAATCCATTTGTATTTTTTCATTTCATGGCTTTTCAAGAAGAGGCACATCTTGAGGCTTCTGCACATGTAGCAGAAAGAGGTACTGAGCCACCAGGTATATAGGTCTGATTTTTCTGGGACTGTTACTTTTGATCTGAACTACAAGAACTGGTACCTATAATGCTCACTGATGGAAAACTGGCAGTGTAGTCCATTCCACCAAGGGAGATGGCATGGCTGCATCTCTGCCAGGCTGTACCTCAGCTCAGCAGTGCTACTCGTTAACAGCTACACTGATCTGCTACTGTTACAGTGGGGATTACTGCAATACGTGTATCAGACAATGAGGCCCGTGGAAAGAATATACATGGACCCATTCCTGGTAGATACTTTCAGAGATGTTTATTTCTCCAGCCGCATGGCCGGGCTCTGCCCAGGAACTGCTCAATCACGGGACCCGAGGGTCCTTGCCCGTGCAGGGGAACACAAAACCAATGGGGAACCCCGTGTCTCCCTCCCAGGGCCCCTCTCCCAGGGCTCCATGGCAGGGGGAGGGACCCCAACATGCTACAAACTGGCTCACACAGCTGTGGCTTGGTTTGGTGCGTTTTATTTGTGGTTTTTTTTCTAGTGGTGGTAGGAAACCTAGGTTGTACCTCCATGTGGAGCTGCCCTGTACTATGTGGGCATAGCAGCTTCCAGGTGGAGTTGCCATCTGTTGGTATGGTTCTATGGGAACTGTGGTCTGATGTCCAGCACAAAAATGAAGGATATGAATTTTGAAATGCCCACAGGACAAGTGTCGAACTCTGATAAGCTTTCTGAAAGACTCGACAGAAAGGTCGAAGAACTGAATTTACTGGGAGACTGTGCCAGAAAGTCTCTCTCAGAAGCAACGCTCCCAAGTAATCAAGGTACAGGCACCTGATTTCTTTTTAAAGCTCAGGCTGTTACTGCAGCTACTTTGAGATCAAGTGATAAGTTTACATCATTTTAAAGTACTGCACATTAGAAGACAACTTGAATATGTAGAGACATATACAGGAACTTCACAGTTGCGTACTGATACCTGCACACTGAAGGTTAAGAAAGTCAGGGAAGTTTTCACACTTGACTTCAAGAAAATAAAGAAATACAAAGGTAAGCCTAATAAAGTGCTGTCTATTCCTATTTACTTGGGGCTGGGATACTTTTCTACAGCTGGAATAGTTTAAACAGTTCTCCAGTTCACACTAAAACAGGAATATTGCAAAGGTATGCACAGTATTCAGTATTAGCTCCCTTTTCACTACTAAACTTACATTACTACCATCTGTTTTACTGCTGCAGTACCAACCAGCAAGACATGTCTATTTAGGACAGAAATAGCCTCTCACAGACTTTATTTCTATTTTTTTGTTATTTACACAACCCCTGCTTCCCATATATACATTTACTGCAGAAGAACGTGCTTCTCTATGCTAAATGCTTTGTAATACCTAACCTTTAATGCAAAAAGCCAAAGCCACATAATTTATCAGGTTGAGGGAGGAAAGTTCAAGAGCACTGGAAACATTCATATCTGTAAAAATAATGAGGGGTCTTTTTGATTAAAACAGCCAGCCAATTCCTGGAAGCAGATCATCCCCCCGTTACAGAGGGCACACTTACAAACCCCAAGCATTCCTAGTAGCAGTTGGCTCAGTGCAGAAATGCCACCAGCTTGCTGATAACTTCATGCCTGGCTTTCAGAATGAAAGGGTTATCAGCAGCAGCTTCCACTGCCTGCTTGTGAAACCTCACCCTCACCTTCGACTTCCTCTAGCTCCTTGACATCTTCAGGCACACACGGTGTCCTGGTGACAGACAGTAACCAGATGGTCTTTTACCATCCAGCACTGAGTCGTTTCAGGAATTTAATCTGATTTCCCAGAATATGCAGCACAGCCCTTGGTTCCAAACTTGGCATGCAGGTGGGATCGCATGCCTCTGGCTTTATAAATAGGCGTAACTGTTGGTGGCTTTGGTACATGTCAGTGTTTGAGCTGTTTGCCTGTTAGTTTAGAAAACCTGACCCCCTGCCTGGGCATTCATCTGTAGTTCTGAGTGACTCTGGTGGCTCCTGTGCATGTCCAACAACCCTGTCAAACAGCTCAGTGTCTCCTAATTCAAACAGCACAGTCACTTTCTGCTTTATAACTAGTAGCTCTTACAGTAATTTCTTTCCATTTTTTATTGTTGTCAGCTACACTGTACTGTATAATTAAAAGCACATGCAAAATACAGATTTAGAATTACCTTGCTGCAATAGGAAGCTGAGATTACTAAAAGGGTAACTACCCAGATACAGCTACATTCTTTCTCTTCATCCACCCCTTTGCAAAGGTTGGCTCCCATTTACCAGCTAGACAGGTGAGGAATCAAAATATTGCCCCATTCTTATGCCTCAATGGGGGACTGGAAACTTTCAGGCTCCTCAGTTCTCACTGCTCTACCTTGGGAAGTCACTGCTCCTCTTGGGAACGTCTCCATCACTGGCAGTTCACATCTGTGCAAATTGCAGCCATCAGGCTTGAAGGAAACTGTTTTAATGGATCCCTCATAATTTAGGCATTTAAAAAAGATCAGAATGTGCCTTGGAGTTATGTTTCACATGTGATTTTAGTGTTTTAAGACACTCAGCTCTTTCTTATTTACATTTTAGAACTCATATAGGACTTTTCTGGTAAAAGTTCCCCATAAAATTACTTAAATAAAGTCCTTGAAAGGTCTTGCAAAACCAGGCAAAAAATAAAATAAAAGCATTATTATATACTCATTCTATCTGCATGAAGATAAAAGCATGCTTGTACAAATGCGATTCCAAAACAAACAACATTTAGTATTTTTAAGGAAAAAATTGTATGGCATAATAATAAAGATGCTGTTCTATCAGACTGACGATGCTGTTGACTTTGCGTATGAACTTATCAACCTTTAATCCTCTTAAGTGGTATGTCATTGTCCCTCAGAGTATCTCAGGTCCCTCTACCAGGACCATTACCATAATCTTCTGTGCTTGCACCAGTATCTGTAGATATACACAGGACTTCAACACTTTATCAGAAGTGCAGAGTGTCTGTGACAGGACAATGGTCTACTGGTTCTACTGCAACCTGATGTTCTGCCCAGATTATTGAATTAAGTACAAATTATTTAAGTTTTGCCTATATTGTCCTTGGAGATATTTAAAGGATGTGTAGACATGGTACTTAGGGCCATGGTTTCATGGTGGATTTGGCAGTGTTAGGTTAATGGTTGAACTCAATTAAGGGCCTTTTCCAACATAAATGTTCCTATGATTCTACTTATCTTTAATTTTAGATTATAGTAATGGTTTGGCATTTTACAGGAGAGGGGTTAACTTAAAGCACAAATATTACCTCAAATCATAACTCCTAGGCTCCTCCAAGCACTTGTTTTTCTTTATTTCTTCTTTAAAAAACCCCAACACTAGAAATTCAAAACCACCAAACAAAATTGAAACCATCTCTCATCCAGACTTGACACTCAAATTCTTATTCTCCATATAAGCACACATCTCTCACTAAATCAGAGCTGCCTCCAAAAGTTGAATTTAACTCAAGCATAGTCTAGTATGAGTACTGACTGCTGTCCTATTTTTCCCTCAGCCTTCGTTCCTCAGACCTTGCAGCAAGGTCAAGGCCTTTGCCGGCTCGGACTGGACACATGGCTTGTGCTTACAGACCACAAGAACAATCTCTAGCTTTCATCTAATTATGGACACTTCTAAATACTGATCTGAATCCACAAGCAGGCAAATAGGGACCCAAGTACACAACTACACTCTACAAAGGAGGCTGGATGACCTTTTGACAGCCTTCTTGTTTGATCTGAGGGACAGACAGCACAGGATCCCCCACCAGCAGAACTCCTCATATCAGAGTGTCAGCAAAGTCATCCCTGAACCCTCATAGCTTACTTTTTCAGTATATTTTTTAAATAATTAAGCCTTGGTCTACACAAGCTGCTTTTTTTTCCCTCACCTTGCCAACAGCACTGGCTAAATTATCAGAAAACGTGAAGGCTACCATGGCATTTCATGTGTTGCTTTCTCATTCTGTGCAAGGAACAGACAATTTCAAATAGAATTTGAATTTCAAACAGACAATATCCAAAGAATCTTCAAAATTACAATAAGATTTACATTAATCTTCACCAGTTATGGACATAGTCATTACTTTTAACCCATTCCCATTTATTTTTGAATACTAAGGTAACATCCACCATACGGCAATCTTGTAACTGGGACAGAAAATTTTAACTTCCGTGCTACCAGTGAAGTTCTTCATCCTTATGGATCCTTACGGTAAAAAAGGAAGAGGGAGGAAATAACAAAAGGAAAACAATCCTGTTTTCATGGAGGGAAAAAAGTCCCTCAAAACATGGTTTCTTTAGGTGTCCATAATAATTAAAAGGAACATTGGAGAATAAATTTAGGTTTAAGAACTGTTACATAGGGAGGATCAAAAGCTGTTTCCTAAGCTAGTCTTCTAAAAAAGTAACCCTCGAGAGAAGCCCTGGCTAATGTTGGTTTCCAGTCTATAGGCTATATGCTGACAGCAGAGAACACTTTGGGAAAGGTACTGTCAAACAGCTCTAGTTCAGGGGACCTGAGCAGAAATAAACAGTCATTCCTTAGCACTCAACAATAAACTGTCTGGATTTCTCCATGTTGTATGTAAAAGCCACGCTTACCTTCTCTTCACTCACCCATTAAAGTAACTAAAATTTTCATGACTCATATTTAATCATTTTTTGGCAGCTCAGGCTGGCTTGAACCAAGTCAAAATCCCAAAGCAGAAATTTGCAACCAGGAAACATTAGAGTGAAACAACATGGACTTTGGAAAAAGGAAAGAAATGTCCTCAAGAGATAACTTGTCCCTGGAACTCACTGAAGCACCTACAGCTGTTAAGTATACGTGTATTTCCAGCCTGTTTTCCCTCCAAGGTACAAAGCTATTTCTTGATGAGTGCAGGCAAACAAGTTGATGTGAAACACTGGGAAATTGCTCAGTCAAGATGAGGGACAGCCTCATGTGGGTGAGCCCTTGAAGCAAAGGAGGCAATGCCATGCCTAAGGCTGCCACTTACTGTCACAAGCCCTGCAAGCTGAGTTAGTATTGCCAGAGGAAAAGAGTGAATGACACCAAAGGTGCTGAAGGAATGTAGCCAGAATATGGAACTTAGGAGAAATCCCATCTATTTATGATTTAGGTTAAATGCAATGAAAATAATGAGAATCTATTCCACTCCAAAAGGATCAGCAGAACAAGGACACCACAGCAAGAAGGCACAAAATTTCTAAAAGAAGACTACATTTTACTTCTCAAATCTTCACTGCTTAACACTAAGCTTAGAGCATACAGGACCACCTCTGTGCTAACTGTGATGTACCTTCAGTAAAATTTACTCACCTATTTACCAGTACTCCCAGTTTAGTAAAATGCAGCACTACAGTAAGTACACACAACTGCCACAAAAAAACCCCCTAACCAACCACTGTGATCTTCCAAAATTAATAACCAGAAACACTCTTACATGACATATTTAATGCTTCTTTTCAGCACCCTCCTCAATGCATTTGGATAAGATTGTTTGGCTATACTGTACTTCCAAACCTATCTTTATCTCATTGCACACGCAGACCTATTCAGAAAATACATGCTGGCTCCTGGAACTGCAAACCACCTGATGTAATTTTGGTCTTGTAACAAGCTTTGAACTTCCTCAAAGACAATCAAGACCAATTTTGGTTCTGAAATGAAGCCCACATCACACAGAAAAGTTGTATTATTGTACAAGATGCTAGGATACACTACCCAGAGAGAAACTTCAGCTTCACACAGCAGCTATGTGGGTAAAAAAAAGACCTGATTTCAGAAGTTACCAATCCCAAAAGGCATCTTCCTGAAATAATGTTTTTAGCTTTATGGCATACTTCTAGTTAGTTTTTTGTATTGTTGTTTTGTTTGTTTATTTGTTATATTCATTTTGAACAAGCTGTAATCACTTGTTAATAACAATGCAATGAGATGAGTTTCATTTGTATGATGCTGTGGACATTGGCACTAAGGCTCTATTTTATCATTACTTGAATTCACTTGAAAATTTCTCATTTTAGATTATAGAACCAAGATCTTCAGAGCCACAACAAGAAAGAGACCATTGTATCTCCTTGAATGATGGATGCATTAGAATATGGGAGGGGAAGAAGAAGGGGAAGGCTCCTTGAATGAAGGCCAGACTGTCCCGTACAGCACTTTTATTTTGCTTCTAGTCTGAATTTCCTGTGAGCATCTATGGCCAGTTTTTTCCCAGAGACTTTTTATTGCACGTTTCTGTGTCCTTGTCTACTATTCAAGTACTTCTATGTGACTGCAGAGCTACTGACATAGAACGTAATTTCTGTACTACTGGCTTGTTTCTTTTACACCTCCAAAAGCTGATCTTATCTTCAATGTCTTCACATGAAGCCCCACTTACTATTTGAATCCTTGCTTTCTATAATTCAGCTTTTCTGGTTCTTACAAAATGCTTCTACTTGTTTTTCTATTTTTTTTTTTTGCTCCTCCATGTGTAGTTTGAGTTTTAGCAGTTAAATACATCAAAGCAACATTTTCAAATACAGCCATATACGTCAGTCTAAGAAAACTCAAATGAGCAATCTACCACAACTATGCATTCGTAAGCAGTCTGTATTTACTATGAGATCATCCAGCAGCAAAGATCCCTTGGAGTGACTGTTCTCCCCTCAAAATACTGAAGAAACTCTCCAAATTTACAGCCTAGGTTTCCTCCAATTTACAGCCTAGCCTGGCTAGATGAAAAACACACACATCCATTTGGGCCACAACAGAGGAAATCACTTTCTCATCACGTAGCACACCTTTTCCAAATCACTCTCCAAACCCTATCTTTGCCAGTTATCCTTGTAGTGCAAAGAACAGAACCTAAACCTCTCGTTACCCGCTTAACTCCAAAATGTCAGATAGCCAAACATTGTTTCCAGCCAACTGACCCCAAAGGTATGACTTTCTCCCTGTTTAGTCCATGGATACTGCATGATATCCATAGATACTGATAATGCTGCATTCTGCTGCACCACAACGGAAAGAGGTGATACAAAAACACATCTCCCAACAGGGTGATGGAGCAGGCTGGGTGTTGCCCCTCTCTGTTTCCCTGGTACTTTTGAACTACCTAAGCAGCATGGAGAAAACCCTCATAACCTGGGAGGTCAAGATCTGTGCATCACTGCAAGCAAGGAGAGACACACAGCTCACAAAACTAGTCCTGCTGTGTCCAATATGCTCACAGCAGCTCCTCTGTAAAAGATGACCACACTCCAGGCAGTTATTTTGTTCTGTGCCCTCTGACACAGTTATCCAGTACAGGCTTTAGAACGCCTTTCCTTTCTTAGAAGTTTGCAGTATAATCTACAAAAAAAGGTGGACAATGAGGAGACTATCAGGATTCCAAATATTCCAATTCATTCTGCTCACTGGTACTAATCTGCCCTTAATTTTCTTGCAATAACATGAAAGAATCAGGACCAAACTGAGAAGCAAGTTCAAAGACACTTTACACAGCAAGTTGCTGCAGGCCTTTGAGGGCTTCCAAGCAATAAAAACAACTTCTGGATGCATTTCCTTTACCTCTCAGGATGTAGTTCTGATAATTCTGGTCGGCTTCTGCTCCCACTTTGATTAAGCAAGTCAGACCTTCAGCAACAACAAACTCATGAACCAAGTCCTTGTCATCCTGTCACAGGAGAAAGGAAAAGCTGAATTAGAATTTTGAATGACAAAGAAACAGATTATATCATAATGCAAAAACAAATGCATGCCTGAAACATTGATTTTATGTTTCATGTGGTGTAAGCAAGTTGATAAGCAAAATTATTATACAGAAGAACACAAGCAGAATTCTGAGCTTTAAAATCAGAATGAAATGCATCAATGCAAAGGAAGAAAAACAAGCTTTAACCTTTCAGTCAACTACAGAAAATTAAAATCTGCCTTTTCGTTTTTTTTTTCATTGAAGGCTTGCAGACATCCTCCACAATACTATAATCTCATCATATCACATAAACAAATATCCTTAAATCCCTGAAGTGTCAGGATCTGCAAGAGAACACCATCTCGATTCCTCAGCATGATTCAGTATTTTAAGTGTGTACACCAAAACTTTAAAACTGGTTTTATTGCAATGTAATATTATATTTATTAACTTAACATAATATTAACTCATTATATTTAGAATGAGAAAGCAAAGTGTTAAGAATAAGAGCACTGGTAGATAATATGGCCACACTGTGATGGAAAACACAGCAAATACAAGAGAAAGTGTCACAGGAGTTGATACTTGCTAAAGTGACTCACTCTTTTTTCACCATCAGTCCTTCCCTCAGGGCAAGAGAATAATCCCATATCACAGGTGGAAGTGACACCAGGGAGAGGAGGCGTTTCCTGGGCCTTACATACCTAACTGTGATGCCAAGGGACTATAGAGCACCACATCTAAAGCTTGTCTACCCTTACAGAAGGCTCATGCAGACAAAGAAGCTACTAATAACTGGATTAAACAGCCCCTAATGAATTAGCCATGCAAATTAGGCACAAGACCAATTTAAGATCTTAATGGGAGAGAATTTCTGTGCAGACAATCACAGTTGCTGAGTGCCTCCTTTTAAACAATCTTAATTTATGCTTTCATACACAACAGTGTAACAGACATAAATTCCAGCTTTCCAATAGCGCAGCCCCAAGAACCCAAGATCCATACAGTAGATTTGTTGAGAATGATTTTTGAATTCATGGCAAACCCTTAGAAAACTGCCAAGAGAAATAAAATAATTGAGTCCTTTTTAGTGCGACATCTCACTCAGAGTTTCTTTGCACTGAACAGTTTATTTATTATGCATATCCTTCTTTTGCCAGAGATAATTTACATAATTCCTACAGTCTGACCAAATGGGATATTAATAATTGGAAGGTAATCTAGCAGTTTGTGAGAAGTTTAGAAATTATGAAGAAAAAAAAATCCATTTCATGTTTTAGCTGGTCTAAGTTGTTAAAACAATTTGAAAAATATTTATCACATGATAAAGGTGATTTATCCTTTAAATAAAGTATGAAAGTATACAAAGTGGAAGCATGCAATCATACTCCACATCTTGGTGAAAGCATATCATAAAAGCCCAAAATACATAAGATAAAATTCACCTCTGCATATGCACCCTTGAGCTAAAAATAATTTTTATTTCTTAGTCTCAATGTTTTATTTTTAAGAGTGCTGGGTTTTTTTCAGTAGAGAGATAAAAGCCTTAAACTGTTTTCTGAAAAGCTAAGAAGTTTACAAACTCATATATCAGACCAAGGCACTACAGATGCAAGCACACAGCTTTATGAAGACAAATTTCCTCTATGCATTTTCACCACCAGGTGAGTGCTCCCTCCCATGCATGCCTTTGTTACATGTGTTTTTAACTCAAGGATACCTGAATAATTTCTTGTTCTTCAAGAATTTTGCATTTTGTTTTTCCTAAAACTCAAGAGAGGAAACACCCATGGAATCTCTCGGTGAAGCTTAATGTAAAGTATATTAAGGGTTCAGGTAAACTAAGGCTATGTGTCATGGTAACAAGGCCTTTCACAAGGACTTTGCATGCCTAGAAAGTTACTCTGTGTGCCAAGATCAGTGATTAAAAATTCCCTGCTACTAAATAGAAAAGGTGCCAAACCCAGAGTGGGGCAGTAGTGGCAGTAAAGGCAAGGGACTAAAGACAGGAGTACATAGAATTTAGGAAACTAACAGAAACTGGTGGAATTGTACAGAATCAAGAAAGCTGTGGGGAAAACACCCTCCCAAATAGTTTTTCTAAAAATCAGTTGAGAAACAGACGCATAGTTAGACAACACAGTTGTCTAATTTAAGAGAAATAACACATATAACAAATCAAATTCTTGAGTGAAATAATCACATTTTTTTCCAGATGGTAACGTTATCCTCATTCAAAAACATTTCCTTTTTCTTTAAATACATTTTCTTGATACTTAAGTATACATTTTGATTTTGCATCAAGTGTGCTTGAATCCTCCTTGAATTGAGGAAAAAAGGAATCTGTTCTGGATGGACACACAGTGAAATAAAGAGAACTGGAAAAACAGAGAAACAGTAGGAATAACTGTGGTCTGTGGATTCAGACATTTATTAATAGACCTACCATGCCTTTTGGGGAAAAATAAATGACATTTGGATGATGAAAAATAAAATTAAGAATTGTCCATATAGAAGAGAAGTTAACAGTAGTTCAGTTTCAGAGTCCTTCAGGTTGACCCCAAAAAGCAAAATAAAATTTTTAATAGCATTTAGCCATTAAGGGCTGCTGAAATTCAGTGAAAGATAAAAACTGAAACACCCACTGTAACTTTAAGGTGTTCCCCATAATCTTAAATAGTGAATGCATATTAGTGCATCAGCTGGGGAAAAATTAGAAATTAGCATTTGATTGTCAAAATAAATCAAGCTAAAAATCTGGTTTTATGTTGATTTATTTATTTGTGTACTTAGTTATTTAATTATTTATTTTTTAACATGGACCTTTCCAAAGCAAATTTTGAGTTGAAGTTCTTCTGGAACTTTTTCAAAGCAACCAAGTCATAGAGTCACCCTAAACTGAAAGGAGATATATTGCAGGGGAACAGCAGAGGAAATAGAGGGGATGAGGAACTCCAAGCAGACTGCTTTTGGAAAGCACTGAATAAACAAATCAAACCTGAATTTAAAAAAGGCTTTTAAGGTACTTCTCCTCTCCCAAATAAAAGGGGAAAAAGAAGGTGTAATCAAGCAGAATACAAACACATCATGCCTTGGACGTAAATCTCAACTCAGTACATTATCTATCCCATCCTGTATATACGATGAGAGGAAAGAAGCAAACATCTGGAATGTGCAGCAAAAGATGAAAGGCATGCAAGCCCATACGGTCTACATTGAAAGGAGAATGTTTACATCAATTTTGGTCTAGGATAATCTTTTCAGACCCATTAACTCACTGACTTGCCAAGTTAGGTGACCTCAAGAGTAAAGGCTACTCTCTAGCAGTGGTTAAGAGGTTCAGGTTTCCAGGAAGAGAGCATTCATTGCACAGAATATATGGTATGAGTGTGACAATGATACCTACAAGTATATGCCACACGTGTGTGATAACAGCTAGAAGGAGGCAGGGAAACGTTGCCATTTGCTATGGAAATGGACTCCTCTGCTAATATTGCAAAGATTTATGAGCCCTTAATCAGCAGGCATTAAGGCACTGATGAGAAAAGCAGCAAAACAGGCAAAGCTCTCTAAGCTTCCTGCTAAGCTCCTGCAACCATAAAGATTGTGCAGTGACACAAAGGCTGGCTACTTAAAGTCTTCATGAAAAGATACCATTGGCCTCGTCAGATAACTATATTTTGCTCGTTTATTCACAGACTTGAATTAGATCATGTCTCTTCCTTTTTTTAGGCATCTCAGAGGAAGAAAAAACAAGATAATATATGTCTGTGCAATAGATGTCTATTTTTGTCCAATATAATGAAAAAGATACTATACTCAAACTGGTATATTAAAACTTGCTTGTGTGGTTGACAAAACGCACAAACCATACTTTTTCACCTCCATAACTCAGACTAGCAACTAAAAGACCCTACAAACCCTGTACCATTGGCTCCTGTGTCACTGGCAAAGCAGTGGGGGAGTTACTGTTGTCTTTCCTACACTTCTGCACCATTTGACATATTTTCTAATGTAGTTTTGCGGGGTCTTACCTGAAGATGGAGACTGAAGATGTTTTCCTAAGGAACGGCACTTTGCAAGAACATGTTTTATCTGATGTGCAGCTTCCACATGCAAAGATAAATTGTTTATAGACTGTTTAAGATAAATCTTTCTGAAGTCTGCTATTTCTGTGGGCCATATGTTTGAAAGCTTTTACCCAAAGCATGATTATTTTTATGCCACAAGAAAGTTGCTTCATTTCCTAATAAGAATTGAGGTTTTGGAACATAGTTTCTCAAGAGGATTTTTTTTTTTTTTTAATCTAACAAGCACTGCTGAAAGCTTCATTCCAAGTATTTGGGGAAACTGGAATAGTAAGTGAATATTCACACTTAGATATGCACATATGTATTTCTTTCTTACGTGGCTAACAGCTGTGCAGAGTACTGTCTTTCCAAGGAATCATAACACAAAACAAGTTGCTTGTCTGTAAGATTTCCACCAAGAAGAATCTCATTTTTATGTTTTGGGTTTTTCTCTCCCTGCTTTCCTTTAATAAGCTATCCCATTGTTTCTGGGTGCTTAAGCATTCCCATATTTGATTCCATCTTGTACAATTCTCTCCTGTATCTGTTACAAAGTTAAAGACTGCACATTTTATAATGTTCATTTCTTTAAGTAAGGAAAACCATCGGGTTCCCCAACCTGTGCTCTCCACACGACACATTACTAAGTGAGCCAGCAATCACATTCCATACTGACCAAACCATCCAAAATACAAAAGTTGCTATGATCCAGCCTAAAAGTGAGAGCAGCACAGGCAGAGAGGAGAATCTCCTCGCTAAGCTTTGCCTGTGGGTTTATAAGAGGGGATTGCACTCAAACTGAGCTCCAGAGGTTGATGCACTTCACTGTCTGCTTGAGGAAGAGCTTCCCTCTTTGCTCTGTCACTCTACAACATCCCTATTAAAGAGAGATTTAAACTCTGATTATCAGGTCAGCTCTGGTTTTGTCTGTAGACCAAAAATTGTACAAAGATATACTGCATTCACATTTCAACACTGTGATAATTCACCTAGGCAAAAGGTATGATGAATATTGCCAATTCACCGGGCACCATGACTATGAGGAGAAATATATACCCAGCTTAAAGTGGAGGAGCATTCTCTTCTGCTGCCTGAAATCTTTTGGGACAAGATGCTGGCAGCATATCAATACAGAATCCTACAGGCAGAAAGGGCGCAGCTCATTCAGACACTACCCGGCTCCTGAAGTAAACATCCCTACTTTTCAAGAGAGAGAGCTAGTGAAATTTTGACTCATTGCTATGTTCATCTATGAAATAGTATGCTGGCAGAGTGCACTGTCCCCAGTCCACATTATTATGTCAGAGCAAGGTCTCCTTGGAAAGCCCTCTTCCTCAGATTCCCCTGCCAAGAGTACACACTGCTCAGCAAGGAAGCAGAACTGAAACAGAAACCCCAAATGATTATGTTCAACGTGAAAAATTAAAATAACAAGGAAAAATACATCGATCAATACAATGCCAGTGCATTTTAGCCCTCCAAAAAACATAAAAGATGGCTGCACTCTTTAGAAGTTAGAGCACATTTTTTCAAACACCCACCCCCCCTTTTTTTTTTTAATCTCCTGCAAAGTCAAGATAGGATCACAAAGTTCAGCTGGTTTTAGGAGGATTAAGGTTTAGGGATTAAGCTTCATTCATTTGGGGATGTAAATTAGCAGCAGAGGGACAGCAGCTGACTGGTGAGGAAAGGGAGGAAGGAGGAGGCAGGTCAAAGAGCAAACCATGCACGACTGCAGGCTTTTGCCGGCATAAATCTCAAATGACAATGTATCTGGCACTCCACCACAACAAAGTAAAATAAAGGAATATTGCCCAATATACTTCAAAATCTTTCTCTCTTACTAAGTGCGTAAAGGCAGAATGATAAAATCCAGGTTTCTATTAGCAATAGCATCAATGATGAGTAGGTCCTTGTTCCACCCTTCCTATACTTAATAGTGCAAAGAGAATAGACATAGATCTTTTTTCCAAAGCATTCCTCTGGCTCTGGCGGACCCTCACATATACAAACAAAACCCAAATCAACCCCGTACTTTGCTCCTAATTTGACTGCCCTGGGCAGCAGTAGCAATGTGGCAGCACAGGGCTATGACCATAACACATTTCCATGACCTGAGAGCCTTCATATCCATAGGCTCCCTGTATAATTTCAAATGCTTATACGATTCACCATCCCAGGAGCAATGGAAAATTAACATGCAATTCCTCCCAGCCACCCTTTTGGCTGCCTACCTCTGCAACCCCAGTGACTACATTAGAAATATATCACAACTAAGCCTCCACAATAGTCTTTTTAACTATAGCTACCTGCCTTCAGTATGCATCACATCTGCTGAAGTTACCAGCAAAATAATTACTCCCATTGACAAGACTAAAATGATGTAGTAATAAAAGTTATGTTGTGCTCTATTAGAAACAGAAATCCCAAAGCATTTCCATAGTCCAGCTTTTTTATTGGCTAAGCGACAGGTCGCATTTTACAGATCAAGATTGGCTTGCAATGTTTGCCATTAGAAAAGCTTGCTCTGGCTTGAAAACTGAGTAAACATAGTCAGGAAGTGATTGAAGGAGCACAGATCGCCAAGATATAATTTATAGTTACTTTCCCACACTTCAAACTATAGTTCTATCCTTTGGACTCCAAAATTATTGATATAATTAAAATACTAGGTTGCCAATCCAGAAGTGCCTGATATTATCTAATTCAATTGTCACTGTTTATTTCAGTCCATTTTAAAAGCCAAGTCATCTATTGCAAACAAATCTGGAAAGAAATCATTCCAAAAACATACACACGCGCACATATATACACACATCCATACATAAAGTGAGGTCCTACGAGTCTCTCAAGACTGTGTTGCCATTTCAACCTCAATTATTTATGAAGCTACGAAACAATTTTATGTATGGACCAGGTAAGCCAGTGGTTAAGTAGGCAAGTCTTGTACTAAACATGAAACCTCAGCTCTACATTGTGTCAGGGCCCTACTTTTAGAAGATGAACCAAACACAGATCTGAGAGTCCTCTGCTGCAGAGAGACCATTTCTCTCGGACATGTATTTCCACTCCCTGATACTTGGTAAGCCAGAAACTACCCTAAGATAGGTGCTAGGCAGGTTCACCTGCTGTCTTCCTTCTGTCAAATTCCCACCAGCACCTAGAAGAACAACTCATTGAGAACAAGATTGTCCTGGACTGGGATGTCCCAAAATTGCAGTAAGCTGCTAGAAATAACTGAGGCAGAAGCATTTTAGAGGTGAAAGGTCTGCAAGGATCAAGCAGCTGGTTTGTATCTCAATGGAAGCTCCTTCCCCTTGCTCTTCTTGTTGATTGCAAATGCACTTCAGCCACTTTACTGCCCTCACGAGCTGTGCCAAGCTTCCATTCCTCTTCCCTCCAAACTTTTCCCTACACTCCTCCATGCTGTGGCTCCACTCCTCATTTTCTTCTGTCCACCAGTCTTTACATATTCCAAACTCATTTCATGTACATCTCTGTAGAAGCATGGACATAACATGACACAGAGACATCAGTATTTTTACATTGCTCCCTTTTTTCCTTTTCTTTCATCTGTTTACATGGATCAACATTTTACAACAGCATGCATGGAAATGACCATCCCCCTTTACTTTCAGTGAGGCAATATACTTAGGCAGCCTGCAATGTAGGCTTCTGGTGATGACAACAATGAAAATTCATCCTCAATTTTGTTGCTGGAGGGAAGGGATGCTGATCAGAGGGACCTTGAGAGGTAGGCCAATGCAAACCTCATGAAGTTCAAGTGACCTGGGTCATGGCAATTGCAGACACACCTACAGGTGGGGCAGAGAAGTGACTGAGAGCAGCCCTGTAGAGAAAACTTGGGGGAAAAACTGCAGGGGAAACCTGGGTTGATGAAAAACTCAACATGACCCAGCAACGTGCACTGGGAGCCCAGAAAGCCAGACGTGTCCTGGGCTGCATCCAAAGCAGCATGGCCAGCAGGATGAGGGAAGGGATTCTGCCCCTCTGCTCTGCAAGACCCTGCCTGGAGTGCTGTGCACAGTCCTGGTGTCCCCAACATAGGAAGAACATGGAACTGTTGTAGTGTGTCCAGAGGAGGGCCATGAAGTGGATTAGAGGACTGGAGCACCGTTCCTACAAAACCAGGCCAAGAGAGTTGGGGCTGGTCAGCCTGGAGAAGAGAAGGTTGCATGGAGATCCCATCGTAACCACCCAGTATCTGAAGGGAGCCTACAGAGAAGTCAGAGAGGGACTCCTCATCAGGAGCTGCAGTGATAGGACAAGGAGTAATGGGTACAAACTGAAAGAGGGGAAATTTAGGTTAAACCAAGGAGAAAAATCAGCCTACAGTCTTTCATGTTTGAATTTTTCTGACATTTAACAAGTCACTAAAACACACATATTGGCACCTAACAAAGGAAATAGAAATTTGCACCACTAAGAAAAAAACAAAGATACCTCCAGTGGATGTAACTGACAACCCTAAAGAATTACTGTTGTCTTAAGTTAATGAAGGACAAAATTTAGAGAGGAAAGGGTCTTTAGCCTGCACAGCAAAGTTGCTTCCATGTCACACTTATGTTCTTACTTTAAGTTTGCTTTCTTCAATTACCAAGATTGAATTACTGTGATTCTGCCTAATCTTCATCATTATCTTCCTCAAGAAGGTCCTGTTTGCCCTTTACTCTGAACATGGTACTTTGCTTCTTCTGTGACTTTGGCCATTAACTTCACTACTTTTACATAACCTGCCCGATTCCTGCATCTGATGAGGGAGCTGCAGGTAGAAAGCCATCTTACTGTTATGATATAATGCTACTTCTAGTGTTCCCACTGCACTTAACTTTGTAGCTGGGATGATGCCATGTTCACCTGAGAAAAATCCCAGAGTTATCATCAAGTTCTACCACTGAAAATGTTGGGCTGCCTTTCTGGGTTGTACAGAACAATAAACTGAGAGGGAACTGAACTGTGCTACAATTCTTAAAAGAGGTTGAAAGAAAGAACACAGAAAAGAAACTGTGCTCCTATTTAAGCATGTTGAACAATTTGTAAGCATCTTTCTGCATCCAATATTTCATTTTATTCAATTAATGAAGGCCCAGATAATTAGAGGATCTTTTTTCCCTGATAACCTTTTTTTCCCCCCTGTGAATGTAAGAAGGAAGCAAGCAAAAATAAGTTACACCTCAGTCTCACATTAACCTATCAAATTACTAGGCAGAAAATCTTTGGTTGCCTCCCTCCAATAATGGCATTTAGCCGGAATGAACAAAAAAAGTCCTGCTGTAATTATCTCTGTTTACCACAGTCTATCTCCCTGTATACACTCAACCACCAGATAAAAATAATGCTGAAACTGAAGTCATTTTATGCCACTGGCTTGATAGGGACAGAATTTCATTTTCTGCACCTTTTGTAGACAGCAGATACATCAACACACTGTGTGTTTGTCCTCCCAGTTAATAGCAGAATTAAAAATTCCTAGAAAAGTCACCTAGGGCAGACCCTACCAGTAATATTCTTCATGGCAGATAAGCAACAGATCAAACAACATTCAGACATTGTATTACATACCTCAGGAAGCTAAAGTAGACAGGGGCATCATACTAAACAACATTTCCTGTTTCTAGTCAAACATTCGTAGTGCTTAGAGAAGGAATACTGGTGGCTTCCCAAGTTTTAGGCCATCTTTACGGTGTAAGCAGTTCACAGTTTTTACTCTCATTAAGCACTGTTTAGATCTCAGCCTGTATCATTGTCTAGACATGAAGAAGGCACTCTACTTGCTAATGAAACGGAGACACTCATTTTGACATTTAATGTGTCATATCTATTACATTTATAATCTCTAAATTATATGAGATGAGACATCTCCTTTGTAAAATAGGATTAAATAGATCTGTAAACTGCTACGCAGAACTCTGGTGAAATCAATTTGGGAAGGAAATTAAGGTTTCTCTTTTTCATGACTTAACCAAGAACCCTTCCAAGAGGCTCTTATAGGGGAGAGGTGGCAGGCAGCTTGCCTCACAAGTGATGACAGCGGCCCCTAAATCAAGTGTCACACAGCTTCAAGCCCTAAGGACTCATCAGTCATGCCTGCAGGAGGGGAAGGAGCAGCCTCCTGCCTTGAGATCAATGAGGCAAACACAGAATACTCCTTCTTCACTCCTAAGGATGATTGATGACTCCTTAGCAGCTGAAGTGTGTGACATTTGATTTCACTCACTGATAAGACCGTGTCTATCCAAACACCTTCTAGTTAATGTTTCCAGGGCTCCCACATAGCTGTTCTTTGTGACATTTTTTACACAAAGCTCAATTGTTCAATGATTAATGAATTTCTCAACAATAGAAGAAAATTCTGAAAGAGAATTTTGTAACTGTGTCCCTTGATACTCTGATCACAACACAAAACAGGAATCTAGGCTCCTCAAGGAAACTAATGGGAGATCTCCTGCACCTGTCAAACCACACTTGTAGGCAAAACAGTCCTAAAAGAGAACTGGCTTTTTAAAATATACACATTAGGTCTCCTTTCCAGAAAACCTAATGATGGATGGTTATTGATTAAAAATATTTTCCAAAACTTTAATAAGCAGATTTACACAAGGTTATAGATGTCAACAGACTTGAGACATGCTTTATGGCTTTCTTATTTTTCTTACACCACCACATTCTTACCCAGTTATTTCCTATTTTGAAATTATGCAATCAACATGATTTGAAACTATGCTTTGTAACTACAAGGTACACTTGCTTATAGGTTCTAAAACATGCATGCTTTATACTACATCCAGTTGTATCACAGGCTGTGTTAAATAAACATTTTTACTCCCACTTAAATCTCACAGCACTATTTACATTAATTGTTGTGCTTTTGCTCAAGTTTTTCCTTTTAAGATTGATACTGAATTAAATGTTTTAAGCAGATGTATTTTTAACCCTCTTACGAAATGAGGAATGGTTTTTGAGCCTGATTTTCTAAGTGCCATGTTCGGCTGGATTCTGCTCAACGCCTTTGGAAGTTTTAGCACTTTGCACAAAAACCATGACTCTTTGATAAATACAAGAACCAGGCAATTCAGAAGTCTGTCAGAAAATCCATTCAAAGGTAAGGAAACTGTACTGCTTATCAATTTCATCTTACTCTGTAAGTTTGTTTGTCAAAAAGCATACTGGCAAACAGAGGAAGGAAACTGCAGTACAATCCAGAAAAAGATGATGACTGTGGCTCTCTCACCCCTTCAGAATGGATGACTGGAGCAGAATGGCAGTACTGTCAAAATAAAACACTCCACATAACCTTCATAATTTTGCCAAAACCAGCCCACCAGAAGAAATCAAAGAGAAACTCCAAGTTTGGACTTGCCAAATGACTCTTTCATCTAAATTTTGAAACAAAGACATTGCTCTTGCCAAACATTGCTAAGCTTTGCTGAGGCTTCACGTGAAAAATCAAGAGCTCCGACTATTTGGAATTCAAATTCAATGTAAAACTTGGGCTTATTCCCAATTAATGCAAATGAGAGACTACACATTACCTTGGAGGTCTTTAAATTGAAAATGATCCTGACATAGAACTCTGCCAAATTAAGTCAGCAATGATGAAATTATAAAAAAATGGTGTTATGAACTGTCCTGGCACTTAAAGACATGATGAAGTCTCCATAACACACTGAAAACTTGTTGTTGTGAAAACACTCTTTTTTAAGTCAACATTTTATTTCCAAAATATTACACTCTCAAGGAATTTAAAATACTATCTATACTGGCATACAAAATCAAAAAATATATTTATGTTGAAAAACACACTTTAAAAAAACATTTACCATAATAATAAATTTCTAATGCTGACATACTTTCATGTCATATAAAAAAAAAAAAAAAAGGAGGCATGACATTTTGGACAATAATGTTTCGTTTATAATATAACCTTATTATATTTACTTGCATTTTCCTTCGGTAAAGAACTGAAACAGATTTTCTTTCTAAAACTGATACAAAAATTACCTTACATTCTGTCTCATGGTTCATTATGAGATAAACTAAAATCAAACTCAAAGGATGCCCTTGGTAATGCTGTTGTTAAGGACAGCAAAGCTGGCAGGCAAACCGGGGTTGACAGGGTCTTGTTTTCCAGTTGAAAGTGTACTACCTCAAATACTTGAGCATATTATACGAACAGTCTCCAGCCTGAGGAACACTTTTCAATCACCCCCTAAGAGAACCTGTATTTCGAGAGTATGTGCAGACTTTTTTAAGGGAATGTTTGCTCAGCAATTAGCCACAGTTCTACCAGTTCTGTGGTATCTGGTAATTCCAAAATCCCTTTCCATACCATGTACATTAGAAAACAATAAAGTTGAATTCTTCAAGGAATATTATGTCCTGAAACAGTCAGATGCATTTCACTTAAGACTAAATTCATACACAGATACGGGTTGTGCGCATCTCTTCTCCCTTCTCTCTCGTTACTCTTCAACACAGTCAACTCCTTAAATTAACTAGGATAAATATTTAAACAACATTTTCAGTAGAACAGCTGATCAGCTGGAAGGGAGAGATCTTACTGGTGTGTCCTCTGAAAGCACTGAGCACTTGTGCTCAGAAATACCTACTAAACTTCAAATAACCTATAGGGAAGAGGATATTTATGAATACCCAAACTGGGAGAATTCATGATGGAAGGGCAGGGGAGGTGCAGGATGGGTGGGAAGAGAGGCTTAGTGCTCACTGGTAAATATGTGGGAGTGCCCAGATTATCTGTGGAATACATAAATGCAGCGAAACACAAATATTTCCCAGAAACAGCTGAAGTGCACAAAAAGAGAAGAAACCAGAGAAGACTCTTGGAAACCTGCCTGATTTCCTCTGAGCACACAGTCCACATGCTTGGCAAGCTCACAGGGAAACCCAACTTGCCTCCTTGTGACTCTCAAGCAGTCTCCCTCTGGGAGTGAGGGACAATGTCTCCTGAAGAGACAATGGTTTTCCCAATCTGCAGTCACGAGATGACCAGACTGTTTTGAACTGGAACTCATTCCTTGCCCAAAAATTTCGAAATTCAGGGACATTTTTCTGACCCAGAACACATCTTCAACTACCAAGATTTAACATTAAATGGTCCACCCTTCACCACTCACTCCTACTGTTCAGAAAAGTTTAATTCTGGCATTTCCTAAATTCTAAATGCTTAACTTTGAAACCTATGAAAAGGATTATGTGTTTAGAATAAATTTGCAGTTCTGCAGTCTTGAAGATTTCTTAAATGTTTTTATTCTTCTTAAAATAAATGTCTATTTAAAACAAAGCAAAAATGTTAAACTAGGAGTTTGAAATCTTTCCACCTACCTATTATAGCTAAAGAAAGGTTTATAGGTTGTCATCCTCCATTTGGATCACTTAGTAGAGGAGGAAAAGTGCTCCTCTTATTGATTACACTTATATTTACTGAAAATGGAATGTCTCAAATGAATTCCATTTTAGAATCACAGTGATAGTATTCTCTAATTCTCACAGTGGGGATGTATTTTTTCTTTTCCTGACCCGTTCTCTCCAACAAGTTTCCTTGCAGTCCTGCAGTTTTCCCAAGTCCTTCTCTTTATCCAGTAAACCAATCTGAAATCCAAGCTTTTAATTCAAGCAAATTTCTTATCAACCACACCACTTGTCTATCACATTGTCTACTTCCCCACAGAACCCAAAATCCTCCAGATTTCAGATCTCCTCCATAATGAATATTCACATTCAAAACCATGCCTTTCCTTAAAATGATCAGTCACTACCATCTCCTCCTCAGCTCTATGAAGCATCTTTTTGGCTTATCAGTAAATCTTTTCCTCTGAACTCAGTCTAAGTTCAAACACCTTCAGAGATCTCCCAGTACATTTTGGTCCCTCATCAGAACTGTCGTGTGTCTCCCACAAGTCTTTTCAGTTTTTGATGTGGCTTAAACCCAGACTATATGCCCCTAATCAGGCCAACACTGGGCCATCACCCTACCTTCACAGTTCCTTGGCTCACCTTTTCAAATTCCCCTCCAAGTCTTCCCAATACCAAGCCATGCCACTGTCTAAAGAGCTGTCTAAATTTCCACCTAGGAGTTTCAATTTTCTTGTCTCCTCTCCTGGCAGATTTACACTACTCACTGTGCCACTGCACCACGTCTGGTCCTGCCTTCTGACACACTGAAGGAACATGGGAAAGTTTGCAGATCATAAAAATACAAGACCGTAAGAAGCAATAGTCTAATTCCAAATTACAAATGAAGTCTTAAAAGTCTCTTTTCCCAGAAACTATTAAAAAAAAAAAAAAAAATTAAATTCATGTTCAACTCACAGAATAGACAGCTATTATCTGCTCACCTGAAATATTTGTTTCAAGGAAAAAAGTGCCCGTCTCAGCTCCCGTCCATTGGAATTGTAAAGTTTTTCTGGGAAAACAAAATAAGAAAACAGAAAAAACTTCAGCATAAACAAAACTGACAACACAGCAAGAATGTAGTACAGCTTTTGAAAGAGTCATAGCACCCACTTCCCATTAGGCACACTGCTCTCAAAAATATTAGCTTTTAAAAATATAGATATAGGACTTATTCATTAAATGTGCATGTAAACCAGGATTTAGTTGCCTATAACTTCAGATGGCATCTGAAGTAAATTCACAATAGCTTCAACAAGATCAGTGAGAAACAATTCTCTGTGGAGTTTTTGAAAATGCTTAGAAATGCTGTTCTTTCTGCATTAAGGTAAATTTAGGGTTTACTGAAAGTACCAGATTAATCTCAAAAGACTCAGCTGAGACCACTCTTTGCCTTTGTTATCAAAGCTAGAGCCACTGAATCCCATCCTTGACTGCCTTCCCTCTAGACATTCTTTTCTCATGTTCTCATCTTTCTATTGTTAAATCCTTTCTCCAATAGCAATGAACGTTAATACCAGAAATAGTCGGACAGTCTGTTCTAAGTATAATTCAAAACAGTGTTTTATTCTCATGAAAACTGATCTTGACCTTTTTCTAAATGAAGCAGAAGCCTTCTTTTCATCATCCAATACTGAAATGTATTACTTCATTTATTCCCCTACTAATGCATCCTCACAGAAATAATTTAAAGAAGACAAAAGCAACTCCTCTGCTGCCTTTCTGAACCCTGCTACAATGTTAGTGTCTTTGGAAGAAGTCTGAGACTGTGCATCTCAGGCCTGTTGTTGCAAATTTGGAAGTGATTTGTGACTATGCAGGGAGAGAGCAGAAGGTGAGCTCTTCAAATCTTCCTGGTCTACTACATTTAGTATTACTATTACCTGATAGAGACTTTATTAAATGCTTCTACAGTCCTAAATTTAATTTTATTACACTACTGCAATCTAAGGGCAACCACAAAGGAAAACCAAATCTTCATGGTCACCTCAGATGACACGCTTTGCCTCATCCACAGATTGTCATGAAAGAACCATCTGGAATGCCCACGGAGTGACAATATTCTTATGAGAAAATTAAATATCAAATCCCAGCGTTTTATTTCTTACTTTCCCTTGTCTATTTCTCTTTCAATTACCACTTTATACTACAAAGCCAAATTAAATTTTATTTCCTTCTGTCAGGAAGTTGCAAAAAGGGCCTAGCATTTGAGGATTCAATACATTTATAACTCAGCAATCATTTTTGACTTTAATCAAGGAAGGTAGGTTTTAATTTTAGAAAAACATTTCTTATTCCCAACAGCCATCTTCAACCAAAGAAAAAATATGAAGTAAAATGTCAGCAAAACGAACACTTTTTTTTTAACTTTGAAAGTAGTTTTGTTCATCCCTAATTGCCTCTGATTTCAAAGGCAGAATGTACAGAACTGGCAAAACTATTGTTGTTATAAGTTGTCTCCTTTCTTGCACCTTTTATAGATTCTTGACAAAACATTGGAGGAACAGATTTCACTTCAAGCCGTAAACTTAGAGGCACACTTTAATTACTCTCACTTAAAAACACACTGGCATGTTGGACTACATTTCTTGGCAGGATAAAGAGTAATTTTGTCAGGAAAGCCTAAAGAATAATAAAGATCTTCTAAGACCCGGTCTGTCAACTTTACATGCCACATTACACAAAATATTCCTTTTTGAAAGTTACCTCCATCTGGCATTTGTTATTACTAATTTCCCTCTATTCATAATTCACCAGCATCATTATGAGCAGAATGTCTCCAAACAAGGCAGTGCATTATCATCTTAATTAAGAGAGGCACCACTTCTTAAAGTCCTGGCAACTTTGTACATAAATATCAATGTCCTAACAAATGCCATCTGTTGGTCTTGGTCTTAAACAGAAATCATCATCCCAGCCTGGGGTGAAGTCCTAACAAACCATTGTTATGATACCATAACACTGGTTGTTTCATTGGTGCATGGAGATTTTTGGTACATCTCAGAGGAACAATGCTGAACATTTTTTCTCCTTGGTCTTTTCACAGAGCATAACCTCATCCTTGGCAATCAGCACTAACAATGCTCTCCCTGCTTGTCTGCAGCAAAGAGGACAGAAGTTACCGACTGCAGCTCAAAAAGGCGTCCATTGTTAGAGCTAAGGACCAACAACTACTGCAAGTATCAAGTTTGACAACAGCTGTGGCACGTATCACAAATGCTTGAGATGGGTTGAAAATCCATCTGAGGAGTGACAGTCCAGGTAAGTCATCTCATTTCTGACATCTTCTACCATCCACCCACAGGTACCTCCTCATGCAGAGCTAATCTTGTCGAGTCAGCTCAAAGATACAAGTCCCCAGTGCCTTCACCTGTTACTCTTACACATGGGCAACACACTTTCTAAGTCTTGACACCCATTTCTTCCAGTGCTGGCAGCCATCAGAACCATTCCCTGAGCATAGCCCAAGGAGGAAAGTGGGATGGCCATGCTACATCAGATGTTCTGCTTCAGAAAACCTCAGTCCAGGATGAACCTCACCCAGGGCAGGAAAGCCTGTGTAAGCCAAGGTACTGCATGGACCCTTAAAAACATCTGTACTTTTATGGTGTGTGCTGTTCTTCAGATTACAGCTGGGGTACACTTGCTAAGATGCTCTCGAGGTCTTAGAGAATTCCCATTTGTTAACAGTAACTTTAACACCCCAGGGACCTCAGGCTCATTCCAAAAGCCCTAGACTGCAACTGAGGCTATGAAAACGCATCAGCAGAAACTGAAGGGCAAAAATCACTTCTGAGCTCTTTTCCTATGGTAGAAAAACAAAATTAAAAAAAAAAAAAAAGAGCAAGAGGAAAAGCCACATTTGCTTACAATGTTTTCACACTGCAGACAATTCAGAAACTAGATAGCAGATGAATACTTGTTTTACATAAGCAGTTTAAAGTGTTGCCCTCTGAAGCAGACTGAGAAATAACTTCCCATGTTAAAGCACAGAGGTGAATAATGCCCTGGTACATCCCTGGCAGAGTTGTCTGTAACTGAAACAAATGATGCCTACAGCACTGAAACAGGAGTCTAGCCTGCTACTATCACCAAACCCAGAAAATTCTGAGGTGCTCCAAGGACAGTCCAAAAGACTCACATGTTCACTGCTTTGTTATAAAGTGTCAGATAAGGTTGAATATGTACACCAGGACTGCTTTATGCCAGAAAACAAACCTCTGAACTTCAAGCAGGAACATGCACTACGAAACCTCTCCCTGAAACTTCTCTGGCCCTTTGGTAAAACACATTTCCTGTCCTTCCCCAGGCCAGGTGCAGGCTGGAGACATTCTACATTCATATACTTCAAGATACGAGAAGATAAAACAGGTCAGTGAGTTCATAGGTCAGGAGTTTGTGATATCTGTCTTCATCTACCTATTAATGATGGTGTTTCTGACAGCTGAGTCCTGATAAGGAGCACTACTGTAGTCACTTTTACTTCATTTCTTCAAGAAATAAAGAGCTGCATCTGCGGCTGTGAAATAGCTTTTTAATTTCATATACACAGATGATGGAAAATGCTCCTTGTGTTTCCCTCTGAC
The DNA here is from genome assembly GCF_041296385.1 of Aphelocoma coerulescens. Lineage (NCBI taxonomy): Eukaryota > Metazoa > Chordata > Aves > Passeriformes > Corvidae > Aphelocoma > Aphelocoma coerulescens. The sequence continues at coordinate 98,972,258 of NC_091015.1, read as the reverse complement.
GTTAACTAACACTAGAGGGCACTGCTTATTTCCTTATTTTATGAAAGAAAAGGCACTCTGTCCCTCCATGGGCTTCCCACTGATAGAGCAATACTGTTTGGGATGAAGAGTTGGTACTTCATTAACCTTGAAAACCTGTTTTTAACCTGTAGAATGCAGGATATCCTAGGAAATTAAAAAGCATCAGCACTGCCAATCTCAAACATTCAAAATCAGAGTAAACTCTTTTGAAAATGGTAGAAAACCAGGCACTGGTAAGGGCCTGAGTTTTATTTACCTTTCTGCAAGAAGCAAGAGTTACATTTATTAAGTTATCCTTCACATCATAGCAGGGAAGTGTATATCCTTGAAAGACAGAGAGATTCCCTTAGCTCAGCACTTGTTTCTAGATGCAGAGAATCATAGATAACCAGGCTTGAGGTAGAGACAGACATGTGTGATACCTGCAAGTGGCAATTTTCCTGCAACAGCAGAACTTTGGTTAAGAGAAGCCTTTACGCTCTAAAAGAAAATTATTTATTACTCTGTATTTTTGCTTGCTTTTAATTTAGTGAAAAACAATTCAGGCTAAGTGAAAAGGGATTCCTATAGGTGAATTTGGTACAAATGTAGCAGTGGAGGGAAGGCAGTTTGGTTTGCAATCAACTTCTTTTCAGAAAGGAAGAGAAGTCTTTAAAGATATTTTATCAGACAGCTTTCACTTGCAGCTTTCAAAGGGATTCTATATTTTCAAAGGTAATTGTCAGAGGCTCAAATTTCATCAGGTATTCACCTCTTTTGACTATGTGGGAAAAGGAACTTTTTAAAGAAAATAATAATTTGTCCTTATATTCTTAATAAAACTACTGACTTTTCTTCTGCCTTCTATGGGAAAAATGAGTGTTTTCAATCCACAGTAATAAAAGAAACAGTAGAGCTGGCTGAACATTGCTTGGTTCAGTCCCACGTGTTACACCTGACCTCTGACCGACAGGGTCCCATCCTCCTCCCTTCCTCTTCCATCACACCCATTGAATTAGTCCCTGGGATATAGTAATTTATACAGCATCAGCCTTTTGAGCTGTTGGCAAAGGCTTGTGAACATCTGGCTGAGCACAAATGGGAGTTGCTCTGCTTCACTTGCTGCTGCCTGAATGACCTCCATGTCTCCCATCCATGCCTCTTTTCTTTAAGCTATAATTTCAAGATGAAGCTCCTTTCCTTACAAAAACATAAAAGGGAGATTAACTCCACATTTGATTACATTAGCAGGATACCTGGTGCAGATCCACTTAAATGACATTTGAAACATTTCCTGCCATTCATTTTTACCTTGCATGGGACAGAAGTAGCAATATTGTCTGTCTTCCAGTAGCCACTTGGAAATTAGGCAGTATTTAGAAACTAAAAAAATTTAATTCCTCTCCCTGCAACAAGGAATAAAACATTATTTTAAATGCTCACTAGGAAGAAGTATTAGTGATAAAATTAAAAGGCTTTCAGAATTTAAATGACCTGCCTACCTTTTCAGCAGCACGGATGGGAAAAAAAACTTGAAAGAACAAAGAAAAGTGTTTATAATGGTAGGAAATTTTGGCATTTACCCTTTCTGTGAATGCCAATGCCACACTCCTAAATTTATTACCTCACTATTCCAATTTTAAATGCATGTTATTTTATCTGAACGAATGTATACAACTGTAAAACTAGGGAAGAATTTGAGCAATACAGCGAGAAGTCAGGCATACAGGTCCACTCCTGTGAACAGGCATCAGGAAGGAGCCTGGTAGACTTCACTGGAGTAGGTAGGCCCATGGGTACATATAGTGCTGCAGATCTATAAAACAACTGTATATAAAACTAATTAGAGTAGTGTGCCAGTCTTTCACTGTATGTCAAACAAATTAAAGCAGTTCTCTAAGAAAAGACCTGGTCCTGTGCCAAGAATAGGCTCTTTCCTTAGTTTTGCTTTTGTCCACAGAAGCTAGTCATAAATGTGTTGGCCAGACAAGGCACTCTCCTTTTCTACCCAGACCCCCTAGAAAATGCATGAAGAAGGGATTCATTCACAGGCATATTGCCCACTATTGCATTAACACAACTGCTGCTTCTGCTGAGATTACTTCGTTTTGCATGTTACACATTTCCTTTTTTCCCTCTGAATTTGATCTTATTTTGTCTGGATAAATGGTTATGCATTAATTAGTGGAACATGTGAACTCAAGCTACACATTCTCCCACTGATCCAGGGATAAATGATTAGCGCAGGAAAGGAGCTTTCTCACAGTAAAGGACCTTAGGCCGAGCAAGTGGCTGTGTACAAATTTCGGGAAGCTGAGCCCACATCACTGTCAGCACTGACTGCTTTGGAGGAATGCGCAGGCTGCCTCCAAGGAATGCCGCCCCAGCTCCCCGGCAGAGAAAAAACCTCCCTACTCTCCTTTTCATTCAGACACACAGCAGCTGCTTAGCTAATTATCTGGGACAGTGGGTCCCCTCAGTGAGCAGGGTCCTTTGCCCCCACTGGGAGAGGGGGATCCTTTGTCGGGAAAGGATCCTATTACGCCTGCATATGAGAAGAGCTCAGCTTCAAGCCTGCATCCTTATTCCCTTTCTCTGTAAAGGACCCACAGGTGGGGAGTGGGAGGAGGGAAAGACAAAATAGCCTTGGACACCCTTTCCTATCTCATACCCTAAAGCCATGCTGGCAGAGGCTCAAAGAGTGCAAAGAGCCACCTGCAAACCCCAGGGAGCCTGTGGGTTTGGACAGACAAGCAGGGAGAACTCCAGGGCAGGGTCTCCCCTGGGAATGAAAAATACCCAATTCAGCCAGCACTTCAGAGCAATTCTATACGCTCATGCTTAGGGATTTTCCTGCCTCTTTGAGAGGAGGAGTCTGCTTTCCTGACACTGCAAAAAGTACCCAGCAGCAACAGTCCCTGGATTTCCACAGGGAGAGTACACAGGGCAAAACCCCCACTCCGGGAAGATGGGTCGCAGCTAACCTTTTTTGAATATTTCTCTGAAATGCCAAATGTCTTAACTTCTATCACAAGGGAATTAACATAAAACTGTCAGCACAAGAATGATGATACATTTAAATCTACTGAAAAAAGTATCCGCTCCTCCAGGTGCAAGTGTCCCCCCTTACTTCTTGCTCCTGTGTTTTGAAGAGATATGAAATGACATTCAATCAATTGTGGGAAATGAGTAATATATAAGAAAAGTCCAGAGGATCAAGAAGAAAGACGATGACCCTGAGGATGAGGAATCAGAGACATGTAACAACAGGTCCTTTTCATTCTGAACACATCATTCCTGAATATCCTGGTGACTCCCCTACCCTTGGTTCTAGGTATTAGTCAGTGCTGGAGATTCAGCATAAAGTACAGTAATATCTAAATCATTCCATGAGATTTAAAAGAAGGCGGTTTTTATGCAGCTATCTGGTAGAAGGGACTTTCCAGTCTTTATCATACTCGACTGTCATGGCTTAACCCCAGCTGGCAGCCAAGCCCCACACAGCCACTCACTCACTCCCCCATGAGCGGGATGAGGAAGAGAATGGAAAGTGTAAAAGTGAGAAAACCTGTGGGTTGAGATAAAGACAGTTTAATAGTAAAAGAAAAATCCACTCACACAAGCAAAGCCAAACAAAGAATTTATTCACCACTTCCCATGGGCAGGCAGGTGCTCAGTCATCTCCAGGAAAGCAGAGCTCCATCACACCTAACAGTGACTAGGGAAGACAAACACCTTCATTCCCAACACTGCCCCCTTCCTCCTTCTTTCCCCAGCTTTATATGCTGAGCATGACACCACATGACAGGGAATGTCCCTTTTTGGTACGTCGGGGCCCATTCTTGTGCAACCCCAGCCCCCTCGCTGGTGAGGTGGGACGAGAAGCAGAAAAGGCCTTGACTCTGTGTAAGTGCTGCTCAGCAATAACGAACACATCCCTGGATTACCAACACTGTCTTCAGCGGAAATCCAAAAAACTCCAAAAGTCTGTCCCAAACTAGGTACTATGAAAAAAACTAACTCTACCCCAGCCAAAACCAGCACATCCCCTCTGGCTGCATAACAGGACTATATGGCTCTCTTCTCAACCATTTCTACCAAACTTCTGCACATTCTGCTTGGTTTCAAGAAAATCACCTGACATGGATAAACCATTAGCCAGAATTTCCCCTTTACATAGCTCTAAATTACTATCCTTTTGCTCCTGTAGATCCATCCACATGGAACTAGGAAGAACATTTGTCCTGCTATCTGCACACATTATGGCAAACAAATGCCAATGGTTTACACTAAAGGGAGATGTTACAACACAGCATGTGTTTATATAGTTAAGTGCAAAAGGAAACCTTAGTCTTCATCTGCTGGATCCAGGCGTTTGCAGCTGTGGAAGATGGTACTTTCTCTGTATGTTGCACTGCATTATGTTAAGATCTTAAAAACTGATGGGGTCAAAACTTCCTCTTACTGTTTCCATTCCTAAATTACTTAGCGTATTAAGGTCCTGCTTGTTCATAAACAAAAGAAAGGATATATAAGGTGACGCGGGCTGAGAGCAGGGTGAAGCTGCCTCACAAAAAGGGCTAGTACTTTTCCTCTTAGTTTTATATCCCTCTGCTCACTACTGTTTTCCCAATTCTCTACTGCAGAAACCTGTGTCAGTTGCTGCTGTGGAAAAAAGGACATAAGCAATGAGAAAGCCCAAGAGCAGGAGAACACAACAGCAGGTTTTACCTAACTTATGAAGTAGAAATCAGACTGGGACATTAAAACTCAGCATCAACAAGGAATCATTTAACTGCACAGAAAACAACAGCAACAATCCCAAGAAACTTGAATAGCTCGTGAATTTCCATTATTAAAACTCACAGGCTTTTAAAATTAGTTGTATCTGGAGAGATAAAGAAAATGCATTGGGTGTTCGTTGCCAAAAGACCTTTTTTAGAACTGGCTTTCAGGGTCTGGCTGGGGAAAATATTGCAGGCCAGTGGTACAAAAAGCTTTTCCTGCCCTCTGTGAGCCAAAAACTGTGACTGGAACAGCAAGGCAGCTCTGAATCCACTTCCCATCTGGTTATCACCACAGCTTTTATTTCCAGTTCCAAATTACTTCTCTCATGTATCCTTTTTGATTTTGTAAGCTAGAATACAGAATTCCTCTTTACAGTTACAGTTACATTTCCCAGTGAGTCTGATGCCTACTGATAACTTTGAACCCATGGGGACACTATGTATGTCTACGCACACAGAACAAACTGCTCAATCAGCTCAGTCTTCCTTCCTTGAAATAAAAAGCCATATTCAAAAGTTACAGCCTTTCCAACATATTAACAAAATAAAGAGCTTCTACCTCTTCAGCCTACTTATTTCAGCTATGGAACAGGCACCATACTTCCCTACAATGATTTATTTATATCGGTCCTTGAATGCAAAAGGCACTAATATGCTCTTTAGTTCTGAAGTGCAGGAAGCAGTACTTTGGGTTGACAGCTTCAAAGGAGGGCACTTCTGCATGTCCAAAAAATGCTATGACTGCTCTTCTGTAAAAGTCAAAGGGTTACAAAAGTAAAAAGGCTGTGTAACAAGGTCAAACATTACAGCACCGTATTAGAGCACGTGGTGATGGAAAAGACTTTAGAGGTCATCTTGTTCATCCCCCTGCTAATGCAAAATTGTTCCCTAGAGAGTAATACAGCAGGAAGGTAGTTGTTATGCTAAAATATAGGTTACATAATTCAAGAGAATGGGGCTGGGGAAAATTGCTAGAAAAGAAAATAATATAGAAGAACTTACTGCTTCTTTAGAGATTACTGTAGCAAAACTGAGGCTAAACCATAATTTTAAAAAAGTATGTGGAGACCAATCTTTAATGTTTGTTTCAGTTTACAACTTGGTCTCTGAGTTGCTGACCTGTGTGCTTGTGCTTGAACAAGCACATCAGCCAGTGCCTCCTGGATTAGAAATATTTAATAAGAACATGCTAGTCATGATTTGAGTTTTCTGCTTTTATTCTCTTTTAAACACAGTGCCAACATGTTGCTCTGCATGTTCAATCAGTATTAGTAAACAAAGAGCAACAAGAAAATTATAGCAACCCATCACCAAAAAAAGACAAAAAATTTAGGCACACCCTCACTATTCCTTGAATTATGGATGCCTTATCTGTGCTGACAGCTTGGCAAAAGGCAAACCGTCTGAGAGCAAAGACATCAGAGCTTTGTGCCAAGAACCTGAATGAGCTCCTGAGCTTAAAGCTCATATCAAGTTTTTCTGTTGCATAATACATGACAAAACATGTTAGATGCTACCTCCAAGACCAAGTTGTTGCAATGATCCTAAGTCCAGCCTCAGGAAGTGCATCAGAACTTAACCAGTCCTTTCCCTTCAGAGGATGCAGCCTCCTAATTACCTGCATGCATTGAAGCACCAGTTTGTTCAAAAATTTGGAAAGCGAGGATGAAACCATTCATCTGATAGCAAGGCAACAGGCAAAAGAGCAGCAGCAGCAGTTCATGCTGAAAACCTGATAAAGCTGCTTCTCTTCAGATTGCTGCTAGCAATTATAACAGTGTGTGCATTTTCAAATAGCTGAGCCTTCATTGCCTATGTATATGTGAAACATCCCAGTCTCAAAGCCATGCTGCTGGAGGCAACTGGTTCCAACTCAGTTTTAGGGGTTTTTTTGACTATTTGAAGTGGCTAAGACCAAGAATCCACCACAAAATCCTCACACACAAAAACCAGTAGATGTTCCTGTGACTGAGACACACTATCCATATTAAGGATTAGTATTTACTTGTACTTCAGCATCCCCCAGAAACATCAGCCACACAATCACAAAGATCCCTTCTGGAGAGCTTCTAGAGGTGGCACCTGAATCCAGTGGAGCTTCATCTTTAGGATTTTTTATCCCAAAATTAATTTAAAAAGAGAATAAGCAAAGCGTTCCAATGTAAATGCCATAGCATCTTCAGGATATTTATTTCAATTTTTCATTACATTTGGTGATGATAATACTGATTTCTAAAAGAATTTTTAATAATTTAAATTCAATATACAGACCTCCTCAGTCTGAAACTCTTGCCATATCTCCATATAACAGCCTCTTCCTTATGTTAGGAACTTTACTTGTAGCTAATTTTTTCTACACCTTCCTGTTCTTATGTACATCCTCTAATCAATTCACATCCTTAAATGTGTAAATCCAGACACAGCAATTCAACTAAGGCTTTACTGATTTTGAGTAAAGAGGAGAAAGAGCATTTCAATAGGCAAAGATTTGGTTTTGCTTCAGTATTACAGTCACACAACAAAGAACAATCCCTTAAGTAATAGTCTCATAGCTCCTAGCAGACGTGATCTCAGTCAAAAACAATAAGCTCGTTAACCAGCTTTGTTCTAATAATTTAAACTGCCTTTTCCCATGTGTCTTGATGCATTTTAGGGTTTCTGGAAGGATGCTTCTTTAGAATACTTGAAGGATATAGTTAAATTAACAGAAATTAAATTAACTGAAGCAGAGGGAGAATGAAGAAATATCAGATGTGCAGAAGGAAAGACTGCAGCATAAATACTTTTAACAGATGTCAAAGTAATTCAGGGTCAGCAAGTTTCCCATCACTCTGAAATTGCTGGGACACATGAAAAACGCACTATTTTGGCAACTGAAAAGCAAACTCCACAAATAAACTGGAACAGAACCACTAAGATCTCAGGCTAAGTCCATGCCAATGCATGACTGTCATCTGATGCAGATGCCAGATGAAGCACATGGCCAGTCCTCCTGCAGAAGGCTGGGGAGGCTAGGAGAACCCAACTATCTGCTGGACAACTCACTTCCCAGCATTCCTACTGCTGCTGCACCCTGTGCCTCGCCATCTCCTGGGCCACACTGGCACACGGGGGTGCCAGTGGCTGGCACATCGCTGCTCCATCTGCTGTCCCATGCCTTACAGGGACATGAGGGAGGGACAAGAACAGGCATCCCAGGAACGTGGCACAGGCACCCCGACCCGCTTAACACAGGAGGAAGGAAGATGACACCCTGGGGCAGCCAACAGCCTCGAGCTTCACATGGCGCACACAGCAGCCCTGCAAGAGAGCGCTGCTGGCCTGTACTCCAGAGCAGTCTCTTTGTCCTTCAGTTACTATCTTTTATTGCCACTCAGACTGTTGGCAATACAAAGGCTTTTTTTCACAAGTGCAGACACCTTTGTACTCTCTTAAGGACCTGCACATCAGACTGCAAAGATTCAACAGCGGAAGTACTTAGGTGTTTCACATCCATATGAAAGTGATGTAAAAGTAGGGTACGTCTCCACTTTCCAAGTACCGTGATTAGGGTGAAGGGAGGTGTCCAAAGCTACATGTATTAAAATCAGGAAATTACTGATAAAAGACCATGTTAATCAGGTAGAAATTTCACTTTTGGAAATTGTCCCTCATTTTCACAGCTGAAAAATATCCTAAATATTCCAGAAACAAGACGTATGATGCTTGCACGGTCCAGAACAGTAGGGTTGGATCTTTGAGAGGGAATACAAAACAAATATCGGAACAATCATTTCACCCCCATTAACAAACACAACTATACACCTCTGTGCTAGATGCTTCTCTGAGTTCTATTTGGACATCAGTGAGTTTGGTTAAGTGCATTAGCAGCTGGAGAGAAGCTGGTATATAAATCCACCTACTGCTCTAGCAACACATCTTCCCTTTTGAAACAAAAGCTGGCTGATGCCTCTCCAAGCAATGGTGTGATGCCCATTGGGGCACCAGCTCTTTATCTCTCTCGCTGTCTGCAAAGACAGAGGTGAAAGAGACCTTGGAGCATTCCTAGACTCACTCGGAATGATTTCCTGCCCTGTCAATCTATCCAGATCAATAGTTTTTACAACAAATAATTTAAATGAAAAGTCACTCAGACTATGGGATTCCTTTCCATATGGGCCCACTCTCTGCTGGGCCAGAGCAGCTTCCAGGCAGGTTTGCAAGTTTCCAGGGTAAAAGGAAAGTCTATCCTCACAGAGCTCCAACCATACCACCCTACCAGACATTTACATTTTCAAACACTCCTCAAGCACAATTTCTGTTTACCATACCATGTGGAACTCAGCCTGAACTTGTTTAACACATGTTTGTGTTATTTATCCAAACTCATTCATCACAGTTGTAAAACATCTGACAGACCATGGAGGTTTTCCAGTGTGTATCAGGCTTCTCGCTTCATTCAACCACTGATTATTTCCACTTCTAAGTAATTTGACCAAAGCCACACGAAAGCATTCAGCTATACTAAATCTTTCTCTGTTTGTTATTAACTCAGTCACTGGCTGTAAAGAGCTCTATCACTCTCTCTACTTATCTAATTAATCAGAAGAATATCTATATACACATGTATATGATACATATTAACACACAAATCGTATACACACATTAGTTATATAAATTATATATTTTTATATATATGATATACATATTCTACACATATAAATGAAATAGTTTCTTTTTAGGAAGCTCCATGGAATAAGAAAAGTTTAATTGCTACATGGATTGAATTGTCATTTGTACTATAAACACAGCCAGCTGCTATGCAAAGTTCTTCCCCGTGCAAAATGCACACATTACATCACACATTACACACATTCAGCTACTTAATGTGAAATTTTTAAATTCTCAGCCATAAGAAAAACATAGTAGCATAAAATCCATTAATTCAAAAATTCACTTTGTATAAGCACACCAAGTCAATGGAGTTTTGACTCAGATCCTGAAACTGGAAAGTAAAAACTGTTCTTTCTGTGATTACCGAGCATAAGCACTGTATTTATTGCCTTTTTACTTCTTGTCTTTCTTGTCTTTTGCAGAAGAAAGGTTTTCACTATTCCTCTTTTTTTTTTTTTTTTTTTTTTTGCATACTTGCCATTGCTCATTAATCACACTGACACAAGTCTGTAACTATGAAACTAGAAACAAGTTAACAGCTAAGATCTGCAAGAACATTAAAAGGATCAAATCCTATCTTCTGTCTAGGCTTCCTAAAAAAATACAGTTCCAAAGGTGTCATATGTGCTGCAGGAATTCAAGATCTGGTCACTGTTCCCGACAAACACACAACTGATTGCTGTATGGTTTGGCTGTCTCATATGCTACTTTTCTTCCCCTTTGGTATAAAAACCATTATGAACTACATCATCACACTTTGACTTGGCAGCACAGGCTGGTTAGTACAGAACTCAGGAGTAAATAAGTAAGTCCCTGTCCTTTCTCACTTCAGAAATCAGAAGTGTCCTAGGAGTGAGAGGCCAAGGTAAAAGCTGGGGCAGTAAACTGAGAATGAAAATACTCTGCTTCTCTTAAAGTCAGTGGTGTTGTGCCATTGCCTTTGAGAATCGCTGTGTTCCAACGGTAGTATGGATCTGACCCCTTTGTCTCCCTCACTTCCCACCCTATTATTATTTCTAAAGCCTATATAGAGACACTGGAAAACAAGGATGATGACAAGGGATGAGTACAGAAGACAGCTCCAGCAAGAAAACAATAGGGTTTGCACATCTGATTATATTCTATTACACTCAGAAAACAGGAAAATGTGGCTTCTTAGAAGAAATGCAGAATATATTATTACTGTCATCTACAGAAGGAAAACCATGAAGAAATAACCAGTTGCTCAAGGTTGCCTCAGTGGTGTTCCTGGTCTGCAATCACTACTAATCTTTCATACAGAAAGCAGGCAATGAAGCTGAAGGGACAAAAGACTTTAAGAAAAAAACCCAACAATATCCTTATTCTTTTGACTGAGGAACCCTTTCTTACTGTATACTTCTTTTTTATTGCTCTTGGCAAGGCTTTTTATGCAAGTAAGTGCCCTACAGCCTACTGTCATATGCTGCATATGAGACAACCTTTCAAGTGTGTACAGAAAACTGCAGCTGATGTAGGATTTGGCAACTTGCTTGTTAAGTGGCACTTTAGTTCATGAGCATATTAAATCCATGATGCATAATCTGCTTGGGCAGCCTGCTAGTTTTAAGATGTTAGTCTAGACCTATAAAGCCCTAAATGTCTTGGGACCTGTTTATCCAGGCACTGAGCTTTTCTGGAGGTTTTCTGATGAAACAGAAGTTATAATCAGAAAATGTCAGTTACTAAATTGGAAACACTGCATTCAAAATCTCTTGCAGCCAACAAACTTTCTTTAGATCCAAGACAGGATCCCAAAGAAGTTTACCTATATCCATTGTAACTGAGGACTCAGGAAGTATATGGTCTTCAGCCCTAAGAGTGATGCTGTGGGAAGCTGTGGGACTGCACCATGGTGAGGCAAATCAGAGAAAAAAAACACAGATCCTAAAAAGCTGAGAGCTCTCAGAGCCCAAAATGCACTGCAGACAACCCAGAGAGCCCAATCCTGAGTGCAAGTGCCAAAAATCAGTCACAAATTTCAGAAAAGAAAAACTCATTTGTACTCAGAGTTGTTCACTTCAATATCAGTTTTCTGCAGAGGTATTAGGATGGTATTTCCTGGGTAGTTTCTGAGTTGTGCCACAGAATATTGGGTGTGTTTGTGAAAGCTCTGTCACTCCTCACTCCCTGCAACTTCAGGGTTTTGCATGTCTGGAACAATCTTATTTTTTTCCGGTGTTTCATTAGCAGCCCCTTTCTGAGAAATGCCAGGTGGCACCATGCCCAGAATCGCTTGCCAGCTAATCTCAGAGGATTGGGCATCATGCCATTTGAATTAAAAGAGCTCAGCTCTAACTCACTGATAACATTTAGGAATCAAACCAATAAAATGGGAGAACAAACTGAATACAAATAACCTCTGAATGCACACAGATGATAGCTTTTAACTGAAAATGTATATAGTTGTGGAGAAAAAAACCAAAAAACAAAACAACAAAAACAACAAAACCAGTAAAGGTCTTTTTTCCAAAACTTAAACCAGGGCTCAAGTGAGAAAAATCAGCTATGATTGCATTAGTTTCTGAAAACAGCAAAAAGAAAAAGAAGAATTTGCACATTTAAGTACAGAGTTAACGTCACAGGGTTCCCTGCAACAGGGAGCTCAAACTTTAGGCAAGCTGTGCTATGCCAATCACCCCATGAAGTGCACAGGAGAAAGAGGAAGAAAAGAATTTGCATTTGAAGGGAACAATGGAGTTTCCCCCTCAATCCCTTCATTCTGGCATTTTGACATGTCCTTCCTAAAATAAAGCCGACATTTAATTTATGAAGACCAATAAAATCATAAATAGCCAGTTAAAAAGTCTGCATAATCCTAATGTTGTCCACATCAACAGTAAAACATGGGATACTCCAGCATGTGCACGTAGACGAGCAGGCAAGAACACGGACTAAAGATTCTGTAAATTATAAACTATTTTTCTATCATGAGTTTTTAAGTTTTACAGGCTAGAAATTCCCACGTACAACCCACCCCACAGGAGGGGTAAGGGAAGGAAAAACACAAGGCTAATAAGGATGTGACTATTAGGAAATAAAACAATTCAAAACCATTTCCTATAACACAGTTAAATAAAAATATGGGAGGCAACTTTGGCTTTCTCTGACTGCTGTCTTTATAAAGCATAACTTACTTACATCTACTTACATCTTTGTCCTCTATTCTTTCAGAGACCATGAGTCAGTACAGGACAGCTCTTTTTCCTTTCACTTCATCATACATGTCTTGGAGGGTCAGATAGCACTGGTCTTGTAGTATTTTACAGCTAATTAACAGAGATAACAGCTAATCAAATTAAATAAATCATACAGAGAAAACTGTCCTTTTCCTGTGGCATAACAACATCCAGGAAATTTTTATAGGAGAAACAACTGAGACAGGCGTTGGCAGGTCTCTCTCCATCTTACAAGCAAAGATAAAGCCATTTTAATTTTGCTCGGAACAATCCCCCAACAGTTCGGGTGGATGAAGTCGTGCAAAAGTCGCTTGCTTTTCCGGCTCTGTTTGCAAAGCACGGACATCAGCCACGAGCAGACACTTCAGCACCCTCCACACAAAGGTAGATATTTCCACAACCTTGTGTGAAACTCCTGCCCTCTCCCTGCCTTTGCCCTTCATGTGCCCTGCTGCCCGCGGGGGGCTGCAGGGACCTGCTCATCTTGTGCTCCCAAGGGAAGAGGGGAAGCCAAGTGTCCACTGGGGCTGAGAGTGAAAAAGGAGCTCACACGCAGGCAACTCTGCCCCTACCCAGTACACTGCATTCAGTGTCTGCCCTGAGCAGCCCTTGCCACTGCATGGGACCCCAGCTCCACAAGCCTTGCCTCGAGGTGCCCACACCAGCTGGCACTGACGAGCAGAGATGTAACGCACGGCTTGCTGCTAACACCCGTCGCTGGCTCCTGCCACCCATGGGTTCTCCTGCAGATACAGCCTGACAGCCCAGGCCAGTGGAGCACAGGAAGCAGGGGAGCCTAGAAATGAACCCTTCAGTACTCCTTTGTCTTTTCCCCTGGCATGGCTTGCAGAAATGACAACATTAGAAAGGAGTAAAAAAGCAGATCACTATTGAAACACGGAATTTAATCTGTAATATCTTAATTGCAAAACACACATTTCTTCCAGTGAGAATTGCATCTGACTTGCTACTGATCCAGGCAGAAATTCAGAGGAAAAAGGACTAGATTGTGAGGTGCTGTCCATAAAAATGTCTACTACTGAATTTGGTAGCTACTAATCATTCTGGGGTGCTTCATCAATCCTCAGCAAAGCTTGCTCATGACAAGACGTGCAACAAAGCAAGAACAGAACCAAACCCTGCTCTGATGATAGCAGAGCAGATTGAACCTAGAAATTAATGAAGGACAAGAAGTGGAATTACAGACGACATTCGTATAAGATCACTTCCACAGCACAGCAGTGTTTTCATACAGATCTTTTAGCTGCTGTGGGGCTGGATTAGTTACAGTGACACTGACAAAGTTAGTCAGATTTTTAAATGATGCCATACATCCCATTTCTTTCAAGGACATTAACATACCTTACAGTAGTCCTCAAGACATCAAATGCTATGGATAGCCAGAGACTACCCAGGTTTATCCTTTGTGTTATATCACCTCCACCGTCAATACTACGCAGTCATATAAGATGAATTTGCAAGAAACATACGCACACATACATATAATCAAAGTATATTGTCCCATTTGCACCTTGTTTTAGTCACACTTTCGATCACAATACACTGTTGTTTACCTCTACCAATAATATGACTGGTAATTTATCAAATACCTGAATACCAAAAGAGACATTTCACTGAAAAATTACATGCCCTGAAAGATGTAAAGCAATACCGACCGCACCTGCTTTTGCTTTGGCATGCTGGGCTTCCCCCCCATCATGAACTGTGACAACAGGCAGATTATAGTTTACAGATTGTAAGTAAAGTACCCAGGATAAACAAGATCATTAGCTATAAGCAATCAGAAAATCACATCACCTCACTTCAAAATCTCTGACACTAGAAAACAAAATGGAAAAAAAATGAAAAAAATCAAAGTTACTGTGAGAAGCAAGCCAGGATCTGAACTTCAGATTCGATTACTCCCTAAGCTCTGGATTCGTAGATGAGCCTGAACGTGGCAAATGGGCTCTCTCTAAAGACTGTCAAAACAAATGAGATTTTATCATGCAATTAAAATCAAGCACTGTTTTTCTGTCATTACATCAGAATTTGCCTAAAGAAATCAACATTTCTGAAGCTGGAGCACTCTAGCCATGCTACATGTGCTGTCAGAGGTAGGTTAAATCAGCTGGGAATCCTAAGTGCCTTCAATTTTCCCTGGCAGTTACTTCCTTAGCACTAAACTACAGTGAATCAGTACACTGCCAAGCATATTTCCTTTTCCTTCTCTTTTTGAGATACTGTCCTATGAAAATCCTAACTAAAAGAAATCTTTTGCAAGTGGATGGGAATTACTTCCCAGGCTACAGCCTTCAGAACATCACTGCACTACCTACCCACCAAAGGCTTCTGCCACAAGATAAACATGTTTGTGTGTGCCTCCTCATGCTTTTGTTTTCTCTCAGACTGCTTTCTGAAGGACATAGCAAAAGACTGTGAACAGATTTGTGTAAGTGCTTTGGTATGGGAATGACTTCACACAGCAGCACTTCCATACCACCAGCAGGACAGTGCTGGTCCAGCAGCACAAACTGATGTCACACAAGTTTGTTCTGTCTGGAGACAAACTGCTCCCCCTCCCTATAGACCAAACCTGCAGAATCCACAGACACAGTTCTGCCTAAATCTGAAGAGATTAAGTGATGGTAAAAATGAACTTCTTTTTTTCACCTACAAGACAAGCACAAAAAAAAAAAAAATCACCAAAAAGCTACAGAGATATGGAATGCACACATTTGGTTTGTGCTTTCCTCCCTTTTGATAAACTTCTTAGTTTTAGTCAAAAGTAGCCTTTATGACAAGTCCTTGGTTGAAATCCTTGAAACTTTTACTCATTTGGCTCACTTAGATGAAAGCCCAAAACACAAAAACTTTTGTTTTCATGCCATCCCCAGCAAGTGGAATGAAAGCAAAGACTTGACAGCTATTTTATGTTTGAAATATTGGCTTCAAAGCAATGGGGACAGCACAGTGTGGGTGGGCCTGACACTACAGCTGTCTTAAAACAAAGAGCCTATATATCAGAAAAAGCTCACAAGAGACAGGATTTACCCGGAAAAAATTACATCCAACAGAAATGAAGATGAGGAAGAGGACATGCATGCAACATATGTTCAGGGAAAGCAGGGGGGAAGGGTAATGGTGCAGTTAAAAAAAATAGAAACAAACAACAAAAAAGATACTGAAGAATGTTGTGTCCACTTGCAGCTGTAACCATTTCAATTGGAAGTATTTTTAAAGAGTTTTCTCACTGCATTAAACTATCAGTGCAGTATCATAAAAATGAGAAGAGTTCTAGAGCTAGTAATGGGGCAAAACACTCAAAAAAGGATTTGTATTCAAATGAGACATCCCATGCATCTGTATACTGACTTGGAAAAACAAGATCCATAGGGTAAATGAATAAAAATGTCGATGAGGTAGTTAAACTCTAGATCATTCTTTTCATCTCTATAGTCCATTGCAATGGATTGGGAGTGATTTTGCTGTTTAAGCAATAGGAAGCAGCAAACATTAAAATATCACACCCACAAAATTCTTGTCAGCATGTATTACCAAAATAATAGAAAGCCTAATTTTAAACAGAAGTGAAACAGATGAAGGTTACAGGGGCAAATCATTGCCACAATTGTGCCTGTGCCTGAGTTTGCCAATGGAGTTTATGACAGGTGAATATTTTGATTGCAGCATCCGTTTAGAACATTTGACAGGCTTCCAGGCACTGGGAGCTGTAAGTTCTGAGAGCCTAGATTCTCTCCTTTTACTGTTCCAGCTGCTGAAGCCAGTGTGTTCACACACAGCAGCAGTGTCTTCCTATGCCTGTCCCAACAAAAAGGCTATCAGGAAGTAAATCAGCGTGGGCTCATTTCTGTCCCTCCCTCCTGGGACTGCACGTAACAATACAACACAGCTGGACACAGCCACCTCACCTCTGAAAGATCCACTTTGCTAATGAAAACTGATGAAAATGTCACCTGCTGTTTTGGAAAGACCACCACGGTGTCACAGTACACACACTGTGCTTGAAAATGGCATTTCATCAAATCTCAGAGGTAAGCTGATTCACCTTTGGGACACATGCATTGCAGATTTGAGAACTGTAACAACACACACCCATGTAATGCTGAAATCAGGACCCTGACACCTCCTCCTTGGAAAAGTCAGCGCTCTGGGTTACGCTGCAACACGTACAAACAACATTAGGAGCCGCTCCCTGGAGTCCTGATGACCCACACCACACATACCCACCACTCTCAACCTAACGGCCTAACAGAGCTGTGTTTTTTTGGGCCAGCAATAAAGAATATCATCATCAGGGGCAGAAGCATTAGTTTAAAGCAAATCAGTATACCTTTGTATTGTAAATCTCTTCTTTCTTTCACACACACATGGACAGAAACCTGCTATTCACCAGCTGTTCAACAAAATTATTTCTGTGTAGAAGCTGGGACCCTTCAACTAAGAATAACCATTTGTTGGGGGACAGAGGGATCTCCTTGATACCTAGAGAGAAAGGACATCCATAGCTCCCTTTGCTCCCAAAAGGGCACTTCACTTCAGGGGCCCCCACACAGATGAAAGCTGCAAGTCTTTCTTGCAAACCTCTCTTTGTTTTGTTTTTCCCTTTTGCCAACTATGATGACTCCAGAGTCACCGATAACAAAAGCAGATGTTTACAGCCACATGGGAGGCTTCCCTGTATACAGTGGCTACTGCATTACACTGCATTAATCACTCCATGACATCTACCATATGTGTCACATTGATTAGTAGGCATTTTAAATCCCATTGACAGTGGTGGGATTAGATGTGCACAAATATTAAAATGTAGACTCCTTCCCCATATGGT
Organism: Aphelocoma coerulescens; assembly: GCF_041296385.1. Lineage (NCBI taxonomy): Eukaryota > Metazoa > Chordata > Aves > Passeriformes > Corvidae > Aphelocoma > Aphelocoma coerulescens. Next base: position 98,954,769 of record NC_091015.1, on the reverse strand, counting down.
GATCATAAAAACGATTCTCTAAAACAGTGTTTTTTTTCAAGATCCTCATTTCCCCATATGAGAAGCGTGTGGATGGTTATATATCTTGCTGAGAAACAAAAATTAGGTTTTCTTAGCACTTAATGCAATTGCAGGATCTATGATGAAGCCTTCACACTGTCTTTTATGTATTTTTTATAGATTTTAGAAAGCAGAATTTTCCTTCTATTTTGCATATTTTTGGAGACAGTGCAAATATCTCTGTCATTCAACACAACTGATAACCTTGGTAGATTTCTCTACTTATATATCTAGAAAAGGTTCTGAAAGAAGAAACAAATATCCTTAAAATGACTCACTGATATGTTCAGATCATTTCTACCCGGCCCTGGCCGGGGAAACTCGACCTGTGAATTGCTTCCTGCCATCCACTTAGTTTTGTTTGTTTTCCTCTGGTTCAGTACAGATTATTGGTCTGATTCACTGACAGCCTTTCATCTGGCACCAAACCTCTCCATTCAGACCATCAGTTTTGCTTTCATCTCTGCTGAACCCAGTGCTGGGGCATCTGATCTTCTATCAGCTCCATCCCTAATCATTATTACAACTAAGGCCTGCTAGTGCCAGTATAAATGTTAGGTCACTGGAAAATTATGGGTACAATTTACAGACTAAGCATTTCCCTGAAATTGCAAGTACAGCTGTAAATTAGTAACTCACACAAACATCAGTGCATTAAATGGAACGGAATTACTCATTAGCTGAGACCAAGACATCCTCAATAAACTTGTATTAGACATCCATGCACAGCAGCATCTGATTATCCTATGCTGATGGAGGCACAGATTTCATCCATCAGATGAGGATGGTTATAACACGTGAAACTTTTCTGGTGATGTAATTTACAAGGAAGACTTGGTGTATGATGTTGTCTGGGATCTGGCATTGTTACAACAAAATCTTGAGGAGATGACTTCCAAGAAAATACATTTTATAAACATCACCTATTACTGCAAGCTCTGTGGTGCTGACTTCCAGTTGCACATTCATTTCCTATGCCAAGCAGAAATCTTGTATTATTATCTGAATATAACTTCAGGGGATGCTGGGATTCAGCTGTTGTAACTAACGAAGCCCATTTTTAGTGTTCATTTACTGTCATAATGAGAACAAGCTGTTTTCTTTACAAGGCTGATTTCATGCTCAGCATGGCCTACCGTAGTATATTCATGAGAAACAATAAAAGTAGGTAAAATTATCAGATAAAATCCCTGATATTTCCTACAAATAACTAAGGTGTTACAAAATCACATAAAAAAGCATTTTTTTTTAATGAAACACTAGGTAACAGACTAGACAGCCTGGTCCCTTTTTGCTGTACTGCTGGGTCTCCTGCCCATCTGCCTTGGGATCCAAGCTCTACTGTGAGAGAGAAACAGGACAGTTCCAGCTCAACCACCCCTATAGATTGGGGTGTTTGGGATCTGTGTGTTGGCAGGGCTCCAGGATGCTCTCCAGCACACTGGGGATCTGGTAAGAGCAAACACACCTTATGTTTCAAAATGTCCCGGCACAGGATAACAGGCAACATGCAGGGGCATCTCTCCACCTTCTTTCCCTGCCCTCCCCAGCCCAAATGGACAAAAAAAGGCAACTTTACAAATAACTATGTATAGGGATAACTTTTGCTTGGCAGACTTCCTCGGAAGAAGTGAGCTCTTCTTAAGGAAAATGGTGAACGATCTTAGGAGCAACTCAAGCTTTTTGGTAGGCTGATTCACAGGCACTGACTGCCCTTAAACTGACAAGCAGCATCAAAGGTCTGTCTCCTCCAGCACCTCCTTCTCTTCATGTCATGCAAAGAACTGTTGGGGCTACAAACTCAATGCTGTGTTTCGTATCATCTTACAGGTAGTAAATTTAAGCTCAACTCCCTAGACAGCACTCCTTGTGCTGGAAAGATGGGAGAATAGAGCATTTACATTCAGGAGCGTTTTTCTCCATTCTGGTGCAAGTTGTGCTTCGCATGACAAAACAACACTGCATGAAAGACAGCAGCTGTGGCTGTGCCAACTCTCAAGCATGCCTGTGAACTCTGGATAAGTTTTAATTTCACACTAAAGAGCTTGTTAAGTCTCACTGGGACCTTCCTATTAAGTATTCCAGCTGATAGATTCTGCCAGCTGCCAAATAATCCCATCGAGGTAGGCCCTTGCTGCAGCTCTCGAGTGATAGAAGATGCATCTGGCTGCATGCACACATTTCTCCTATCAGCTACTGCTTCACTGGCTCTTACATCTATACTATAAGCATCCTTACAATCCTTTCTCCTTGATCAGAATTAATTACAAAGAAAGTGATCTGGGAGGTGAAGAACTGACGTACACTTGGACAACCCCAATACAATGATACTCCTGCAAGCAGGCTTATGCCTTGACTACTAAATTCCTCAGCACCTGCAATTGTTAGTGAACCCCCAAAGCAAAAAAAAAACATTTGTGTGCAAAGATTAAGTATTAGTCTTTGCCTAGCTATTTTTTGATTATTTTCTGTATTTTAAATGGGCAGAAAAGGATTTTCATACTTAAAAGAAATTCAGATATGGCTTTGGAGCAGGCTACTTTAAGTTGTTTCATGATAGATTTATCTGGAAGCACAAGTCAAACATAAATAGATTTCCTAATGCATGCAGGGTGGCACCAAACATTTGTTACATTCAGAACAGATTTGTTTTACTTTAAAAGGAGCAGAGGCAAAGCCGACACATCACACACAACTACGTAAAATGCCAATCTCCAGCTCAAGAGGTATGAAATTTGCTACTATGCACCTCTTACACCTGGGTTTTCAAATAGCTGGGTAGTGGAGCCAAATGCCTTCACAAATTTTGTTGCACTTGGAACTTTACTTAGCTGCACGGCCAGCAATTTGCTTGCTGTTCAGACCCTCATCAGAGACCTGAATGGCATCTTGTTTTATTACTCAGCAGATTTTAGACTTGAAAATAACTTTAGAGTAGCAAGGGGGGTGCAGGGGGAGTTGTCAAGATGCTTTAGCTCCGATGGCTATGATCTAGGATTTCAATCTCCTTTTGAAACAGCATGATTCCCACACAAATCCAGCATGAGAAGTCGAGCTCTGTTGTTCAGTGGCACCACTCCTTCCCTAGCAGCAGACGCTTGGAAACGGCAGAAGGTGCAAAACCCAACTGACTCTAAGTTCTCCAAAACATTAGAAAAACACGAATCTGAAGCTCGCAGCTGCATTTTATCAGATTTATCCATATAAATAGACCAAGCCCAAAGTGGATCCAGACCTGAACTTTTCACCTTGTGTCCCTCTGTGACGAAAATGTATCTCATTTTATTACTCAGACTAGAAATTCTTTAAAGACTTATATTGTATTTCTAGCTAAGGAATGATGCTCTCACCAAAACCCTACTGTGCTATGGTGCCTAAAATAGTTAGCTCACTAATACTGTCCAGGTTTGGAGGTTACATTCTGAACAACATGTTTTGACTGAATAAGGATTTTTTAATAATCTTTTCAGTTTTCTCCCATCATTTACCTTCTTGGAGCATAAGCACTCTGAGCCTGGACTGGTTACAAATATCAGTGAAGAGAACACTGCTCTCCTGTGGGCACTGCCAGAACACCATTAAGAGAGGAAGAGATGTTCAAGAGGATATCACAAGTCTTTTGTCTGGTCTTCAGGGTATCATATACCTTGGAATGTCTCATTAACTCTTGGATAAATGTCTCCCATAATGCATAATAAAATTACTGATGACTGATCAACTACCCTTCTTTATCAAGCCCTGTCCTTCATCAAAACCAGACATGTTCACAGTGATTCTGAGGTGTTTCTTTCCCCAAACTTAAACCCAAAACACCCCCCTTCCAAATTGGCAAATTGCGAAATTTCAGACACCATTAAAAATAAAAAAGTATGAATCACATGCAAATCACATGCACTAAGCACAAACATTATTAGTATGTAGGTTTTGGGGGGATTTTAGACCTCAGAAGTTGGGAGCTTGGGTGTAATTAACACATTTTGCTGGAGCCAACTCTCCTTTAGTTGTCCTAGTGTGAAATGAGGGAGATGCTGATTTTCTTGTTAAAGAACAAGTACGGATAACATTACTGCTTTCCAAGTCTATCTCAGGGAGTCAAGCTCAGACAGCTTTGTGCTGCAGTCACCACTGCATTCACTGTCAAGGTAACAAGAAAAGACAGCAATACCTGATGCCTAAGCTACTGCATCCCACTTGACGGAAGCCAGCCTGCACAGGGCAACACAGGGATCTCCAAGCTGGTAACACAATCCGGTCAGTTTTCTTATAATAAACCCAAGGTGATTTTACTGGGTTTTGCAATAAATATTTATAGGCAGTAGTCAGCTTTTTAGACTTATTCAGATACCTAAATAAGTTCAAAGCATCTCCAGGCAACCTGCAAATTCTGAGGGATCTACCTCCTTGACAACTGAAAGGGGCAGGTAGCTCAACACAAAGGTACTGCAAACAAAAAGCAGCACCGGAGCTTGCTATAGCCACAACTGGCTACTATGCTGTATTTAAATGGAGGATGAGCCATGCTGCTCAATCACTCAAAGCAGGACAACTTCCTTTAAATTAGTGGAAGTTGTCAGTGGATGTCAGGCTTCACAATCTGTTTTTTTTTTTTCTTCTAGATCTGCTTGAAAATCCATACAATTTAAAGCTTAATTTTAATTGTTTAGTGTTGTGGAAACAGATGATTAAGCTTCACAAAAAGCAACAGTCTTGACTCGTAGGAGATGGTTGAAGCAGACTGCTTTTAAATGAAGTGAGAGCTTTCTAGATCAGTTCTGGAGAGCATCCGCTGTGCCACTCACTCACTTGTTCTCTGATGATTTTTTTCCTCTGCTTAAATTCATCACTAGCTTATTTTTCTTGCTTTGGTAGTGATGGGAGTCAATCCTACCACAAGACAGTTTTTATTTATTACTAACCTTACAACTCTTGACAGCAGTAAACTTATGTTTGTGTAAAACACACTTAAAAATAACCAGTGTTCTGCTCTACAACCATACAAAAATAGATGAAGCCTAACATATGAAAAAGAATAAGCAAGTCCTCAAATGAGGTGCTGTGTGTATCTACAAGGTACAATCACTGGAAAGGAAAAAGTGTAAAGGAATTAATTTTTCCATCAATGAATCAAACCAATTCAGATTTCCCAATTTCTTAAATTACTTGAGATATATACCCCCACCCCTCTTTACCAAGGCTGCAGTGCTGCAGCATGTCTCCCAAACAGCTTCTAACAGCCCCCAAACTTACAGTATCTAGGCAAGAGGTGCAGAACTCAGATGTGCAAAACACTGTACTTGGTATGTAAAAAGAAGATTCCTGATCCTTGATCCAACCCTGTTGCAAACTAAATTAAGAGCAACACTGGCTACACTGCTATGCAGGATGCTCACAGGTATGAGTTTGGAGAACCTACTCTCATGTTAGTCCATGAATATGCAACACAAAGAACATTGGATTAAAACAACTCCAACATAAGCCTGGGTTTATATAAATTACAAGATGACTTTAAGATGGCTACCTGCACTGAGAGACAAGAAACCAGAGCTCAGTCCTTCACAGAAGTCTCTCTTGCATTTGTTCCCGTGCTGCTGCAGATGCAAAAGCAACAGATCTGGCTGAAGGGCAAAGGAAAACATGGGAGCAGCAGATCTCCATTTCCGCTAAGCAGAGAGGAGTGGACTCTCATAACAACAGATCAGCTGTGCCAACCAAGAGCTCCTCTCATCATCACCATGGCATCATCTGTCCCTGGTGGAAATCTGGAACTACATTAATTACAAAGTGCCGTGGTTTCAGTTTGCCATACCTTCTAAGAGTAATCAAGGTGCAAACATGCTTCTACACCTAACTCAGCAAAAAAAGTATGAACTTACAGAATCAAAAATAATTTAGGCTGCAAAACAGAAGTCAAGGACATCTACTCCAACCACCCACTCAAAGAAAGGCTTTGAAAACCTAGGTATGAGCTAGCTGCTGCACTGCATGCAATAAAACCAGAAAACGCCAAGACATCCAATTCCAGCATTCCCTTTAGTGGGACCATAGTTGGCTACATCTAGTTGTGAAGTCTCCATTGTCCTAAAGAGAACTATCAGATCCACTTTCTTCCACTGACTGGTTCTCAAATGCAAGGCACATATCATTTGAATGGCTGTTTTTTCTAACCAAAGACATCCATTACACCCAAGAATCTGCAGCTGTTAAAATTGCTTAGGCTCCTACACTGAAATAGCTGTCTGGCTACTCAGAAGCAAAGGGTGAGACTTTACAGGGTGGTTAAAGGGAGCCCAAATTTAAACATGAGACATAAAAAAATACATACACTTGGGCTGAAAAAGAGAGCTGACCAGAAAGGAATTAGAAATGAATTTTTGCAAATTAGATAATTAATGTAGACAGTGATCAAATTATGGGTGAAAAAAAAAAAGAAGAAAAAGAGCAAAGTATCATTAATGATTGTACTTTTCTTGTTTCCAGACTTTGAAAGCAATTAAATACTAAAAAGACAGGAGTGCTTTAGAGATAAATGACTTTTATCCCATCTCTCTGTCTCTCTCACTGCATGAGTTTAAAATGGCAATGCTTCTTAGTACTATATATAAAAGGTAGGGACTTGAGGGACTTGCTCACATTGCTATGTCAAGTGAGTATCTCCAGCAGTTTGCAAAGTTTATTCAATTCACATTTGAAGTTCTCCATGCAGGCCTTCTGAAAGCATGCAATGTGTGAGCAAATGGCAGAACAAGTGATATAAGCCTACTTTTACCAAAAAGCAATGGATAGCTCCCGTTTGCTCCAAGAGGTTGTATGTGGCCATCAATATTTGGTTGCTTTACTGGTCTGCCTATCTGATCTGTTTAAAATGCTTTTTTTTGCTTTAAAGTTTTCCTCTCTGTGTCCTCTAAGAGTATTTGAGTTCTGCCTGAGCCTTGGTAGTTATTTCATTACTGTACTGCCAATTACTGCATTAAGCATACAGATTTTTGGATCTTTACAGAAGGGAATCTATATCCCTTGCTTATTACACCAACCAGACTTTGTGATTTCCCATTACAGCTGCTTTCCTAAGGCATCCCTCAGTTAAACTGGGTAATTACACTAATTCTGTACTCTCCCACAGCCTAGCCTTATTTGCTGATGTCTTTCTCACCCTTCAAGTGTTTGCTCTAATGACAGCAACAGGCCTTCAGCCCACGTCTGCTTTGCCACAGGGAATATATCCTGGCATGAAGGGCTGGGGGTGATTTCCAGACAGGGGTGACATGGGCTGGAACCAAAACAAAAATGCCCACATCCATCTGTTCTGCTTATGGATCCTGTGGTCTCCAGCCGTGAGGGCAGGATATTTCACACATAAACCCAAAATGCCAATTGTGCAATTCCTTACAGAAAATAAGCCTCTGGCCACTCAGATTTAGCTCCATCAAACAGCTGACAGTGCAGCAAAAATAACCCAGTGCTCCTGCAGAGCATGAAACAGTGAATGTTATCACATCACACTGGAACCTCAGCACCATCAGATGAAGAGAAACCACAAATACTTCAGCAACACCTTTGGTGAAAGCATACCTTCAGCCATAATTAAGCACTGAAACAGAATGCTGCTATTTAGGTATTGTTTAAAATGTCACACATTTAAAACGCCCACTTTTGAAAGGTCTCCTCGGGGCATACGAGGAGATCAAGTGTCTCACAATGAGGCTGCAGTTTGGACAGACGAAAGAAGAAATGTGACTGAAGCTGGATTTTTATATATAACCATGAGTCCCATCATGGAGCTGATACTTCCCCTTCTCAGTGAGGAAGGAGTTCATTTAACTGAGAGTAACCCACAAAGAAAATTTCTGATTCCTCTGAGAAACTCTCTGCGTAATCATGTCTGGATCCGTGTAAAAGGTTAAAAAAATACTCTAAAGTCATGCTAAAGTAAAACATTGGAGTTTAGAAACTTGCAAATATCATGACCTCTTACATCTATGACATCTTTTCTATGTAAGCAGTTAAGACTTAATGTCATCAAATAAATATCTCACATCAGAACTTATCCATAATCAAGCTCTTACAAAGACAAACTGATGTATACCTGTTATGTACCACTTTCAGGTCAAACCACTATTTAAACTCCATTGATAAAGATTTGTCTCTGAAATTCTCATGTTTTCTGAGAATCTGAAATCCTTCAAAGGAATTTTTTTTTTATTCAGACAGATAAATAAAATATTCTGGTAAATAAGTAATCAAGATTAATGTACAACGGCTTACCATGACAACACTTTGCTTCCAGTTCTTAACGTAAAGTTATAATTATTGCCATATTACTGCCATAAATGCAACACAATTTGGGATTACAACTTTCTCAACTTGGAAATTTCTTGTGCACACTCAACAGTTGAAGCCATTTAATGCAGTTTCTAATCCTGCATAAAATCCTATAACTACAGAAGCCTTTTCCTGTAGTTGAACTCTCTGTCCAGTAGAACTGAATTATTTCAACTTCTCCCACCCTCTCCTGAATCCCTTCAGCTTCTACAGCAATGATGCATAAATATGCAGTTAATACAGAGAAATTAGAATCTATTTTGAAAAATGTCTTCCAAAGCCTCAGCAATTAGAGCAACAATTCAGATTAAAAGGTATAGCTCCCAAAACCCAGGTTTTCACAAATGTTTAAACTTCCTCTCTGCCCCAATTCTTCTCTTGGAAGCCAGAGAGACCCTGCTGCAGTGTGGGCATCGTATAGTTGGGGAGCTAAACTGCACCTCCTTAGCAAGCTGTGAACACCACACAGAAACTTCAGGTGGTTCAGCTCTTGTCAGCAATGCCGGGGCACCCATCGCAGCTGCCCTTGCATTTCTGCTGGTATTTGGGTGCCTGTGTGTACGCGAGCAGGGCTGCGTGCAGTTTTCACGCCTGAAGCTCTGCTAATGCCGGCCAGCATTCGGCACACACCCCTAATGACATATTTTTAGGACTGTTGAGAGCCTTAGTGCACCCCTGCTCTCCTCTGCTAGCCATAACATGGTACCACAAATAGCTGAGCAGTTGGCAGTGCTTTCTATGTCTCGTAAAAAGTTACTTCTGATCACAGACCAGGCTTTTCTAAATGTACTACTCTGTCCAAACAGGCAAAATATATTGTGATGTAATGCTATCTTTTTGGGCAAATATCCTAGACAGAATTTAACTTTTGTTTTTATTTTTTAATAGTTTGATCTAGAATTGCAGCCTGAAGACTCAATATGAAATTGCAGCGAATATTTTTGTGTTACTTCTTTAATCTTGGCTTATTCTATATTGTTTAGAGGAATTCCACAGCAGCAGGGCTAAGCATAACAATTGTTCTCATCACCTTTTGAGCTCCAAGAGTTATCTGTTGCATCAGATCCAGTTTTTACTTAGTCTTCTCTAAAATCACCTCGTATCTGTTAGTGGCCTTAGGTTTGAAATACGCTCTGAAATCCCACTCGGATGCAAGAGACTGACTGAAAAAATACTGGGAAACTACCCAGGCACAAAACTGTACTGGAAGGTAATCAATCTTCCCCTTACTCCTGACTTGTTCCTTTCAGCCCTCAGTTACACACAACCTTTTGTCTTCTCCACTGCCCGTAGCAGAACAAAACCCATGCACAGTTTAGCTGCCTTCCCTAGAAGAGGGCCTGGGGAAAGCTGCTCCAACAATTGGCTCACTGTTGGGAGAAATCCATCTTCTGGCCACCATTAAAACATAACATCTGAAAAGGGGCAAAAAGCATCAGCCTGAAACATCCAGGGAAATAAATGTACCAGTAAAGTGGCTAGGTATCTCAAGATATCATCTATGCGATCATATTCCTGTGTTCTCCAGGTGTGGAAATAAAAAACAGGCATCTGTCTTATTTAGGAAAATATGAGAATACACTGAAAAGTTTTACCTCAAGGCTAAAAATTATGAAAAGAGATTTTGCACAGCCTGGGAAAGGACTTCAAACTGGCAGGACTTCCTCCAGTGTTGTGAAAACGTGAACACAGCCAAGGCAAGGTCTGAGGGTGCGGGGATTTAGAAAAATACAAGTATTTTCAACTCAACATTCCCACATCTTTTTCAGCTCTGAGATTAACAGTACACTTAATAGAAAAGAACAAGGTGTTGGGTTATCCAGAAGGCCACAGGGTAAAAGAGTTACCTGTGCCAACTCCAGCACAGACCATGAGGGACAGAGGGGAACAGGCTATTTAACAGATCAAACATGTACCAACCAAATAACCAGTGCAAGTGACAAGAAGTACCCACCTGGTTAGTGCTCTCAGAGCACAGGTCAAGGAAGTTGCAGTGACCATGGAGCATGAGATGCCTACACCAAGGGCCAGCAGTCACCTCTTGAGCTGAAAGCTGGCCACTGAACCCTGCTGCCAGGATGTCCTGGGGAATCCTGATTCCCCCTGACACACAGCATTCAACATCCTGGGGACAAGCACTTCATTCCCTGAGCCAACAAGTCCAGGAATATTACAAGCTACTCTAATTTTCAAACAGATCTTCGCTTATAAATTTCCTATACGCTGACCACATTTTGGCAACAAATGAGTAAAAAGCTCAAACAGGTATAAACATCTTAACCATGTACTTATCAAACTTCTGCTTGTTTCTCTTACATAATAAAAGCAGAACTGACAGTCGAACTGCAGTTTCCAGGATTTACCAAAGTCAAGTGGTATAATAAAAACTGGCTGTAGTCTTCAGGACTGCTTTCAAGAGCAGAGAAGTGACTTAACAGCCAGGGTCAAATCCTGCAAAAGTGATTTAGGATACGGATCATAAATGCTTAAGTGGCAGTATGAAAGAGGTAGTTTTTCTTTTCCAACCCAGTGGCAGAGCGTGCTGATAGGAACTCAGCAGCAGCTGAGTCAGTCCCTGGAGCTGACACCTCTCTCCAGGTGCTACGCACCCCTGCTCCCAGGGCAGCGCTGGACCTGCTGAGCCACACAACATCTACCCACACACCACTGCCTGGGCCCAGCTTGTGGACACAGCTTTGGGCACATCTGCAGGGGGAAATGGAGACTCTAATATTCATGGAACTGTACCGCTTTCAGACAGAAATCTGTCACAAATTCATCAATGCTTTGATTGAGTTGTCAGAGGCAAGAGAAAGGCATGTACATTCAACACCTCCTTTGCTCATAGTAGGCATCCCTGAATTTGGAGCCAGCCCCTGGAACAAGCTCCCACACTCCCTTCTGCTGGACATGAGATCTCCAGTACAATCATGCTGTGCTCCAGAGACATTATCAGGCACCATGATTTGACTGTACACTTTCCAAACTCACGCTCTTGTGCATTCCTGGTTTAGAAAGTGCTTCTTCAGTGACACTACACAGTTGAAACAAACAATAACAGGTTTTTCAAGGAGTTTATCTGAAACATATTTGCATTACATTCTACAGGGCATTATGCAGCACAGATGAAGATAAAACAATCAACAAAGTTCTTTATGCCAGATTAGTAAGGAGGGAGACATGGTACCCACTGCCCTACCCAGAAGCAAGATTCAGGGTGGAGATAGAAAGTCACAATGCAATCGGGGATGAAAAAAAGAAGATACCATACAGAAAAAAAGCCCAATTTATACAGGTTACTACTATGTGAAAAGTGGAAATGACAAACAAAAAGCCTTGCAAAATACAATACCCAACATTCTAATTTGGGGGGGGGGGGGTGTTAATAATTTTAACTAACATAATCATAAATAGTTTCAGTTATGCTTTGCCCTTATGATCCAGTTTCACTAAAATGTTGTGAACATATAGCCTCAAAGACTATTGAGTAATATACCAATATTCTTAATAACAAGGTTTATAGGTATTCTCTTTTTCTTGTTTGTCTCTAGAGAATTAAGTCAAGGTAGTTTTCAAACAAACATTGAAGAAAGCAAGGAATGTGCCTGAAACTTCTGCACTTCAAAATTCAAGAAAATATGTCCTTCCAAAGTCAAGATATGAATAATGATCCTTAAAAATGGTTGGTACATCTCATCCTTTTCACTCTACACACAAACACACACACTCATACACTGGATTGCTGGAGCAGCAGCTAAGAGAGACTTCCCAGACCTTAGCTTGATGCAGAAAACTGGGCTGCTCCATTCCCACAGGAAACACCAACTTGAGGAGATTGCACATGCAGTTAATTCCAGTTAGCAAATTATTTTCTAACAACATTAACACTTCAAAAAAACTCTTACTCTGAAAAAAAATCAGACAGGGCTGCAATGCATGTAAATACAAGAACCTGAAAATTTTGAGATTAAGAAGAGAACCTAAGCTGCATAAAAGCCCGGTATTTTTCCAAACAAATATCAATAATAACAATGAAAAAACAGAAAGTATGGGACATATCTTTAATTTCTACCTCTGGAACTCACAAACCACTGGTTTCCAATATTCCTTAGAAAGACTCAACATACTGACTTACAGCTAGCGTTAAAAAAAAAAAAAAAAAAAAAAAAATCATTTTACTTCCATGTCAAGTAAGATGAGCACAGATGTTCTGCAAAAGGACCATACAAGGAAGAAAAGAGGTGAAGAACATGTCTGTGTTTTTTCTAATTGGGTTTCAGCTATTGTTAAACTAATTTTCTGGCACTTGTATGTTTAAAGAAAAACAATATTTACAGAAAATTGTGGAGAATCGAACTTACTCAAGGAATGCTGCTCATCTTACAAACCAGATTTTAGTTTGTACTGCTAGAATACCCACTGACTTGCAAACAGAACAGAGTGACATCTTGATCTCAACTCAGGTCTTCACCTTACAGAGTGGGAAATTCTCACTTGCAAAGAAAATTAAGCCTAGGTGGATAGTCTTATTTTGGTATGATTTGCACCTTCAGATTCTTTTCTTTCCACAGTATCCAATAAAATCTTCTACTAAGTAAGTACAGGGAGTTTATTTCCTCACCTCCTTTCTCCGCTGTTGCTACACATTAACAGAAATATTATCATTTAATAATACTTCTCTTTAGAGAAGTACATGCTAAAAATCTCTTTTCCTTTCTGCACAGTGTTGTCATTTGCTTTCAGACACATAACAGACTCACAGACCTTACTGTGGGACAAAAGCATAACATCAGTGTTTCTTTTACATTTCAACAGCTGATTAAATGCCTCAGATGAAAGTTATGTGAAATTTTAATCAAGACTAAGCTGACTTACAGAGCTCACGACGGCACTTGGGCAGGCCACGCTTGGCAACTGCACCCTCTAAAATCTATTTCAGCCACCAAAAGGAGACGTGGGGCATGAAGCCCCTTGTATGCCACACTTTGCATTACATCTCATGGCTAGGTTGCTCAGGGTGATGCTGATGTCTATGCTGACATCAGATACGCATCTGAATACTCATAATTAAGGGTGGCTTCAGCACTGATACTACACAGGAGAACTAAACAAACCCAAACCCTTGTGTGGCCTAGGACTGCAAAGACAGAAACCAGCCTTTTGAGTTGTAACAGGAAGAAGCTGATAACTGCATAGCATTTGGAGGAATGATGGAAAGCAATTGAAGAGAGTCATGGAATACATGAAGAATAATTAGTCTCCATTAGCCAGGCTATTTTCAGTGACAGGATGAGGCAAGGGGCACAAATGGAGACAAAGGAGGCTCCATCTGAACATCAGGAAGCTCTGACTGTGACCAAGCACTGGCACAGATTGCCCAGGGAGGCTGTGGAATCCCCATCCCTGGAGATGCTCAAAGGCCATTTGGACAGAATCCTGGAAAACAGGCTCTAGGCATCCCTGCTTAAGCAGGGGGTGAGACCAGGTGACCTGCAGTGGTCCCTTCCAACTTCAACCATTCTGTAATTCTGTCACTTGCATTTCCCTGTGTATTCTATGTATATCCTTCCAGACACATTGATGGTTAGCTTCCTGCCAAAATTAAGACAATGGTAGATGAAGACTGAGCACCAGAAATGTAGTTACTGAGTATAATTCCAGTCTAAAACCTAGACTATGAATACATGGATGAAAACAGAAGCAAGCACTGATACTTTGGTACAAGGCTTCATTTCTCAAGCTTGGACTGGGGCCCAAGCCAAAGTGCAAGAGTTAATATAATTCCCTCACAATGTAAAAAATAATGTAATAGACCACTGTTGTGCTCATGTGAAAGAGGATATAAGGCAGACTTTGTGAAACAGAAAAAAAAAAGATGACCTAAAATGTAGTAAAATTAATACTGTGATTCAGACTAAGGGAACTCCAGCTAAGAACTGGCTGACGTGAGGCTGATAGACCAAGCAGTGGGGGGGGGGGGAGACACGAGCAGAGTAATGAGAAATTCTGAAAGTTTGAGTTTACAAGGCTTGCTAAAAGCACACCACAAAACTTGTATAAATGTACACTTACTGCAAAAACCTGGCGCACAAACTATCCTCTTGTGCTGTAAAAGATGCTTGTTGGGCAATTCTATTTCAACCACCAAGAAATACAGGATAGGAATCACTGGGCCAAAGCCCAGCTTGTTGAAGCAATTACACAGACCTGCAGGGCTCTGCAGCTGAACAGCCACGGCCCATTAATGAAGAGCTGAAGGATGCATCCCCTAAGGTGACCAAAGCATAAAAACAATGTCCCAACCAGCCAAGACAACAGTTACCTTAGGAACTTGAAGGATAACACTCTCTCAATTGCAAACCCTGTTGCACACGCTGTATCAGGTAAATTCCTCAAAGGCAGTATGCAGCAATGGGGCCGTGGCTTCAGCACAGCGAGGCTCCCACCCATGACACACAGCACAGAAGATTACAGAATAACAGAATCACAGAATATGGTGAGTTGGAAGGAACCCATCAGGATCATCGAGTCCAATTCCTGGCCCTGGGAAAGACATGCTGCCCTCTCCTCTAAGGGGGTTAAAGACCAACCCAGGACCAAAAGTTTTCTTGCAAACCTTCTCAGTAGGAGCTGAATGATTTTTTGCTGTGTCTATACAATTCTGTGAAGATGAACCACTGGCAAGTCACTACCAAAAAAAGAATTCATGTATAGCCTTGCTGTAAGGTATCTTGAGGGGAGGGGGAACGGAAGGGAAAAGGAAAGCAAAAACCTTAAAGAAACAAAGACTGCAATCACTCAAGGGTTTTCTTTCCAAAAAAATATTCAAGACCATATTTGTAATGGCAATAAACACTTTAGTTATATGCTTACTGTATTTCAGATTAGCAGATATGTTAGCAGTCTGTCATACAATAGCTTGAGGGGCCGAATAGTTTGCTCAATTCAAGTATCTACTCTGAGACCCACAGGAGAATAAGTAAAACAATTTGAGCCAAGTATTTATGTAAAATACTTATATTGCCAGCACCCTAAAGAAAATAAGCAGAAAAATCTCAAGTTGCAACTTAAACATGAACATCTATTACCGTTTCCTTGTGGTCTATAAATCTAATCCTACTGCCCATACGTCAGACTTAGCCATGCCTTCTGCAACTTCTCAAGTGTCCTCTCTTTTAGGAAGTCTTAATCTGTATTAGCTTCTCTTCTTCATGTGAATTTAAGGTGCAAAACTGCACCTTGCTTCCTGAATTTATGTCTTTGAAAGACCTTGCAATGACTTTCAGTTTTCTCCTTTTCCTAAGGTAATATATTAACATAAGTCAAACCAAAGAAGTGGGGTGGCAGCTGTTCTGTGATGGATTCTAATGATCAGCAAATTTATCACAAAGCCAAACCCAGAGAAGTTCAGTGAAAGCAATTCTAGAGACAAAAAGGGCCATCATCCCTTCTGAAAGCCCTTGTATTCTGTAGTGTCAAATTACCAAAAGATGAAAATTGGTTTTCATGTTAAAATTGTCCTTGATTTTAATTTTTTTTATGCAATTTTGGCCTTTTAAAGGCATTTTTTGTTAAAAGAGATAGGTCTCTCCAATTCCCAGACTGCCACTCAGAAAAATGCTTGAACAGTCCCTTCTGAGGAGCATAAAGAATGCTTTTTTTTTTTTTAATGGTTAAATCTTCCATCCAGTACTCATCTTTATGAATTTATACATCTTATGCCCATATAAGTGCAAATCTCTAAATTTGAAACATTTGTAAAAATTACACCACAGTCTAGTAATAAAAAACCCAGACTACTTAGCATCATTCTTAGATAAATAAATTAATAATGAAGAAATAACCTATCAATTATGAAAATAGTATCAACATAACCACTTACTGCATCCTTAGCTGTATCCTAAGTCTACAATTAGCTAATAATAAAATTCTTTTTTCCCTTTATTTCCAGGCAATGTTTCCCTGCGGTCAACAAACAGTGCAGAAGGAAGGATTAGAAAGCTATCCCACAGAAAGCAGCATGAATGCTTATTAACCTCAAAAGACTGACTCAGAGGAAACTAAATTCCAAAACTTGACACATCCTACTTCTTGTATCCCCACCAGCTCTGTGGTTTCTACCATGATTTCTCCATGCTCCAGCAAAAACATCAAACTATTTGGAACCAGATGCAGTTCAGACAGTAATGGAGATCCCAAAACACAGCTTTTCTGAGCCATGCACAGACATCATCGTCCAAGACTGGGCTTACGCAGAGAAGCATGGTTAAATGCAGATGTTATTCTACTGGAGATGCAATAGCTTTGAAGTTTTCCATTTAGTTTAAGAAAGTTGCTACACAGTAAGAATGCTGTCAGAATGTTGTCACATGCAACAGTGACAGAGCTGCTCACAAAACACCCAAAACCACATCGTCAAATTTCTCTCCCTGACCTCTGTCAGCAGGACATGAAGCACCCATTTTTCTGAATGTAGGATTGTACCTTCCAATGAATTAAATAATAAGAATGATTTAAATTTTTTTTTCTAGGATACTACAGTGCAAAATCCTGATCTGGTAAGATGTTTTTGAGGCTTTCTGCTTACTACATCTAAAGCACTAAAGCCAGCATATTTTCTCTTAAAAAAACAGGTTAAGTCACATGAACAAAAAGCTTGTAAGAAAACAACTAGTGCATCATTTAACAAACACTATTGTGATGGAAGTTGCCAGACTGGAAGCCAATAAATATTCTTTAAACAAAAGTACTTCAAAAGTGCTGAACAACAAAAACCCAGAGAAGATAACTGTATGCTAAAATATATTAATATTCTATCATCTGTTCAGCAGCTGCTTGAAAAAAAAAGGCTCGAAACCTTCTAACGATTAAAATAATTTCATATTTCCAAGGAATGAATGGAGAATACATCTTAAACAGATTCAGCTTCCATTATCTCTATAGCAGGAGCAGGAAATAGTCAAGAATGGAGTTACAGATTGTTTTTCATGACCATGAACACAGAAAGTTCATCATGTTCTAGAATGTGCCATCATCTTTTGCCTGAAAAATATGCAGTAAAAGCTTACAAAGGATGGCTACACTTAGGAGGTCAAATCATGAAACAATCACTGTTTTCATGAGATGGCTCATCATGTTAGAACATTTCCAGCTACATATATAGTGGAATAATGGAATCATACAATGGGACCTTAAAGATTATCCAGTTGCAATCTCCCCACCATGGGCAGGGGCACTTTCCACCAGACCAGATTGCTCAGAATGCCATCCAACCTGCCCTTCAACATTTCCAGGGATGGGGCATCCACAACTTCTCTGAGCAGCCTGTTCTACTGCCTCACCACCCTCCCACTAAAGAATTTCTTCCTAACACGTAATCTAAATCTCACCTCTTTTAGTTTAAAACCATTCCCTTCTGCTCTATCACTATCTGCCTGTGTAAAAAAAGTCACTCTCCTTCTTTTTTATAAGCTCCCTTTAGGTACTGGTAGGCTTCAATGAGGTCTCCCTGGAGCCTTCTCTTCCCCAGGCTGAACAACCCCAGCTCTCAGCCTGTCTTCACAGGAGAGGTGCTCCAGCCCTCGGACTGTCTTGGTGTCCCTCCTCTGGCCTGGCTCCAACAGGTCCATGTCCTTCCTGTGCTGGGACCCCAGAGCTGGATGCAGAGCTCCAGTGGGGTCTCACCAGAGCAGAGCAGAGGGGCAGAATCCCCTCCCTCTCCCTGCTGCCCACACTGCTTTGGATGCAGCCCAGGACATGTTTGGCTCTCTGGGCTGCCAGTGCCCACTGCTGGGTCATGTCCAGCTCTTCATCCACGAGAACCCCCAAGTCTTTCCTCACAGGGAAGGACTGTCAATGAGTTCTTCCCTCAGTCTGTGCTCATGTCTGGGACTACCCTGATGCAGGTGCAGCACCTTGCCCTCAGACTTGTTGAACCTCATGAGGTTCCTGTGGGCTCACTTCACATGTTTGTCCAGGTCCCTCTGGGTGGCATCCCATTCTTGTGTTGTGTCAGCTGCCCCGCTCAGCTTCCTTGCTGAGGGGGCACTTGATCCCTCTGTGTCATTGATGAAGATCCTGAAGAGCAATGGTCTCAAGACAGAGCCCTGAGGGACAACACTGATCACCAGCACTGGGTTCAGCCTGGACATAGAGCCATTGACCACAACTGTCCAGCTGTGTCCATCCAGCCAAATCCTCATGCACTAAATAATCTACCCTATAAATCTATGTCTCTCCAGTCTGGAGATAAGGATGTCATGTGGGAAATGAAAGATCATCCTCATCCATTTAAGACCAGATTTAAAACTGAATTCTCTCAAGGATTCTTGGGTTTCGAAGTTCAGCCTTTAGAAAGCTTCTGATACGGTCAGAAATTTCATGTTCATACTAGTAATGACTGCCTTCTTTACAGTAAACATTTACCACAAACTCCCATGGCATCTAAGCCATCCTGTTAACCACAGGCATATGTTACATATTACTATTTGCAGTAACAATCTGTTTGCATTCACAGTCTCTTATTCTGGTTTATCAGTGAACCTCTGTCACACAATGCATATTCCCATCAGTGGTTTTAGGTTTTTTACTTTTTGTCTTGTCTTTGTTAGCTTGTTTCTTCCAATTTTTTGAAGTTTACAAATAATAAAACCCTCAAACGTTCAAAGACATAAAATGATGGGTAGAAACAAAACTATGCTATTGTGAAATTTCAAATAAACATCATCTAACAGTTCTGGTCTCAACTTTTATGCTCTCAGGTCCCTGATATTCCAGAAAATAGTTTGTTACAAGTCTCGTATTTTTATCTGCACACACAAATACTACCATGTTTTTTCAATAAACAGGATAATTTTAAACAGTATTTTTTAAAATTCTAGGAAAAGGAGAAATAATTAACTCAGCACCAGTTTAATGAATCCAATACATCCTTTTTTTATCCTTCTAATGAATCGGCAATTCACTGAGGCAAACAGTGCTTACTGTCCTCTTTTCAGTTTTCCCGAAGAGATCTGGCAGAATCAGACTTCTGCTTTGCCATGGTCGGCCACACTTGATTTTTCTCACAGCAAAATCCCTGATGATTGAATTAAGAATTTCTAAATGAAAGCCAGCAAGATTATTAAAGCCGCTTCTGTTAAAACAATGAAAAATACTTAATTTGCCTAAACCAGCACCCATGCAACAGCCACAGAGTCCATCAGCAGCTCACACAAAGAGATGAGATGCAACATCATCTACTTGACTGCAAGCAAGTAGGTATCAGGAGGGTGGGATAGGGCAGTGAGCAGATTTGAGAAAAGGGAGATGGTGATTTAGGTAGAACAGGTGTTGACCCTCAGTTTTGCTCCCCTGTTCTGTCAGATGCTTTGCCCTTGAGGGAGGCAAAGAAAGCCAGAAAGAAATCATTCAGCTTAATGGTCACTGCCTGTTCTGCTACTGCTTTGAGCATAAAGAACTTGTACTACCATTTGTGCTAAAAGTAAACAAAGAAATTTTTTTTTTGCAATATATTCTCATTTTTCAGTTTAATAGATTTTTACACACTCCCCCTGTCCTTTTCCAGTTCACAGAGATTGCTTCCCTCAGCTTTTCTAACAGCATTGCTTTTGGAAGCAGCACAAGGTAACCTGGATGCTGTCCTGTTTGGCCTGCTGTGCTCTTGCAGTAAATTTTAAGAAAAAAACACTACATCAGCACAATTTCAGAACTCAGGTTCCTTTGCAAATCACAGGAAGCAAAGAATTTTGCAAGTTGGCAAAGCATCAGAAGGACATCACCATAGTCAGGAGTGCAGCAGTTACAGATCACAGAGAAACCCTGAGGACATTGAGGGATGCATTTCCAAGGGCATGGGTTTTACCACCACAACCAGATAGTGAGCAGACTTTTTAAATGCTGCTTTCTAATTGAGGGCCAATGGGATTTTTCCACCCTGTCACTCAATATTATAGAGTTAGCAAACATTTTTAATTGATCTATCTGGTTGTTCCCATCCTTCAAATAACCTCTGTTGACCTATCACTCTAGGCTGTACACTGCAAACTTTGTGCCTCTGCAGAGTTCCACATTAAAACACTGCAGATTTCCTCTGTAAACAAAAACCTTCTAACTGCACTTTAGGCAATATAGTAACAATACACATGAAGTCTTTTAGTCAACAACCTTTCAAACCACACAGTTTTTTCTCTCTCAGAAAGTGTTTAAATCTGAAATACTACAGCTCTTCTTAAATCCTGGAAAGCATTCAGCTTCCCTTCACCATCGCAGTTCATTTATCTTGCAAGAAGTTTCCGAATGCTTGCTACAGAGAAGAAATTTTTAAAAGGCACAGAGACAGAAAACGTCATGGTGCCTGACTCACCCAGGCTGCACCATGGAGAAGGCTGCACTCAGACCCATACTGCAGCCATCATTTCACAGCTAGAGTTGTGAAAGTGTAAACAGAGGCACCACAAAATTATACGCTCATTTTACTCAGGATTTAACAAGTCTTTCTCCAGAGAACAGTTTTATTTCTATCTCACCTCCACCACGACATACAGAAATTTTCAAGAAAGCATCTAGATCCAAAAGACCTTCTAAGCTAAAGTTAGATAGAAAACAATGAGCACAGACAGACCCCTATATTGATTTTTTTTTTTAAAAGTTCTTTTCATATTCACCTTAGTCCCATTTTTGAAAACAGAAATCCTTGGCATTGAGTACCTCCTCCTGATCCTCTTCTTCCACAGGGGAAAAAAAAAAAAGGTTTAAAAAAAAAAGAATGCTTTGGGATGTCTGGCATAGTCATGGGTAAGACACAGCTAAGGGGCATTTAGGTATGTAAGACAGAAAAGTGTAAATATTTTTAAAGTGTGAGTTGCTCGCTCTTTCCTCTGAGGCAGAATGGGAACACAACCTATAGCTTTCTGTGGCCTTGCAAGTAAAATGTAAAAAAGCAAAGTATTTGTTAGTGGCCACTAAAAATATCTTTTTTTTTTTTTTTTTTTTCAAATGAAGAGAAACCTCCACCTTCTGTGAAACTGAAAACATTCAACTTCAGCCTTTATCTCAGTCTTCAAAAACCTTCAAAACTGGCAACAAAAAATAAAGAACCTTGTATGAATGCAGCCAAGTGAGGAAAATGTGCGCAGCTCTAAGGCTTGTGTAACACTGATATGTCTTAAATGTAATAGATTACCACTTAAATTTAAAAAGGATTAGAGAGAAACATAGGTAATTAACCAATTTGAGGTGAATGCTCAAAATGCACACATTTGGGTGTGAGAGCCACCAAGGCAGGGGTGGGATTCAGTTTTGAGAGGACCAGCTGCTAGCACTGGGAGGTAATGGAAAAGAAAAACTTATCATCTGAAAGTTAATTGAACTTATTTTCTGCTTTGCTGAGTGAGTTTTTCTTCTCTAAACTCATTCTGGCCAAATACAGATATTTACATAGGTTCTTGTTTTGCAGCACGACAATAAGAGAAAGTCTTTATGTATGAAAGTTGTTTGGTCACTGATTACAAAGTTCTTTTTAAAGTTTTTTTCTTCACTTAGCAGTAATTTCATTTTTCACCATCAAGCCAGCCCCACCATCCTGTGAATTGTAATTCACTCATCACCAAGCAAAGGCAATCTAATCCTTATCTCGTTAGTCAGTACTGGTTCCCCAGCTTCATTTATTATTTGTTCTGTCTGAAACACTTAGACGCTGGATAGAATGGGGAATTAATATGGGGAATTTTCACAGATGCATATAAACACTTAATAAGGCCAAGTGATGTGAAGACTATGGACTGGGTCCAGTTAATTAGGGCCAAGACGTTGGCTTCTGCAAACTCTCAGCGTGAGTATTTGCTGGACGAAGGCGGTCTGTAACACCTGTGAAACACATTCATTTTCAGAAATCTCTGAGATACTTCAAGCTGCTATGGCCAAAATCTTTTTCAGCCTGAGTGAAACAAACTGAGTGGTTTTCTGTCCTAGTTCTAGAAAGCCTTTCTTGTAAGCATCTCCTTTCCTCTTGAGATGAAACCAGCACAAGATGAAAACAGCCACAGTCGATGCACTGACACAGGGGCAGGGGCAGGGGAAGCTTGCATGTCCTCAGGTCCTGACCCCACACCAGCATCCATCTGATGGATCATGGCACTGTGGGGCTGACTGGGGATGAACCCGAGCCACCAAGCCTAGCTTCCTACAAACTCCTTTCCTACGTCCCTCCTTCCCTATGGTGATGGGCACCATACAGTTTCCAGCAGGGATCCTCAACCAGCTGACAACATGAATGCTGTAACCAACAAAGGGTGAGGAAAGAGCAACAGCACCAGTGCCCATTTCTAAAATCACCAAAGAAATTGAGAAGCGGATGGCAGCACTGGTGCATCTCCTTGGCACCCAGTTCTCATGCTTCATGTGGCTGCTTTCCATGCACCTGTTGCTGTATGGGAAGGAAAGAAGGCAACTGAGATGGGAACACCTCAGAACATGAGAATTATTTCTGTCTTTCTAACATTTGTCTTTACATCAAAGGAGGTATTTTTTGGTTAGTTTTCTTGTTGTTTTTTTTTTTTTTTTTTCAGTACAAGGACAAATTTGGCTGATTTGGGCTGGTTCTGAAGCAGGCTACAAAAAGACCTTGGAAGATGGTAGGTACCAACTGACAATATGTCTAAGGGCCTCAGAAGGCACATAAATTGGGATACTGAGTTTTGTTAGAAGGATTTGGGCAGGGGCAAAAGCCACCTTGAATGAAATTACTTCAAAATTACTGTGACAACAACCCTCAGGAGGAATTACAATTTCTAGTGGGGAGGGGAAGAAAATAAAAGGGGGAAAAAATCTTATTTAGGAGAGGCAAGTTGCACTGAGAACTTGCAAAAATAAACTTTATTTTTTTAGGACCCAAGGTGAGGTGGAAGTGTCTTCTATTCATGTAAGCTAAAGTTGCACAAGATTTTATCTCATACTAGCAGAAAATTAAATCTTCTGAGATTTTATCTTTCAGTAGATAAACCTAATGACAACAGGAACTTGGAAAAAATTATTTAAACATGTCACAAGATTTAGCTGCATTTTAAATGTCATCCTCATTTAGAGTACATGCTTAAATCACCAAAATAAGACCGGAACCACCCAGCTAGAATTATTTAGAAATGATAATTCAATCAAATTTTCATACTGAATAAATAAACTGGTCATTCTAGTGTACAGTGTTGCAAAATCAGCTGATTACTTCAACATGTTTTCTCCTGTTTTAATTGTTACAAGGGTTACTATGCCATTGACTCTGTACTAGCATTAGGTTTTCACAACTGAAGGAAACACACTGTGCTATAGCATGCTATAATGTATTAATATATTATAGAGCATACTATGCTATAGTATAGTTTTGAAACTAGTACGCTCTCAAAGGACATTCCTTACCATCCTCCTTCAAGTCTTGGTTAATGTCAGACAGTTAAAATTTTTAATAAAGCATAAAAATAAATTATAAGAAAATGTTTCTCAGTTCTACAGTAAGAAAATGACTGTAAAAACTGTATAAAAAATGACAGCGAGGAAACAAAGAGCTTTTAATGTTTAACACCCCATTTGGGCTTGAAAAACTCTCACTGAAGGAGGCAGGGATTGTGCGTCAGCAGCTGAACTTGAGACTGGGTCCAGGAAAAGCCACTGTTCAAGTGTGGGGAAAAAATAAAGAGAGCACAGAAAGAAGATTAACAACTTCTCCAAAAAAAAATACATAATAAGCTACACAACAGAATGTCAGTTCCAGAAAAGATAAGAAGCTATTGCTTTTTGGTTACAAGCAAAGCTTAGTCTAAGATTTCAATCTATCACATAGTTGCAAAAGAGCCATCGAAGGCGAGGGCAGGATATGGGCAAAATGCTTCGCTAAATGAACTTCTAAATGTTTCATGAACAAAGAGCGATTTCAGAAAAACCGAACACTCCACATTTCAAGAGGCTTTTGCATCAAGACACCATGTATAAATAAGATTTTGAAAACTGGATTTAACCTTGCAGTTCTGCTAATGGAGTTTCACACACTGACAGGGTGCACTGGGAGGGAATGCACACAGGCTGCATTCCCCTGGGCATCTCCAACTTTGGCTTCTATGGAAAAGTAAGTACTCATTTAACTGAGTACTCAATTAGTTCAGCAGTTATTGCTTTGATTGCCTTTGTTTTCTAAAGTACAACTTTTGACTGGCTAAAAATAAAAATAGTTGTTATCCAGGAAGGAAAGCAGAATATATTAAAACACTTCTCAGGGAATGACATTGTTCCTGTACGGTCTGAAATGAGACCCAGTGAGGGAAGTATTTCATGAATGTTAATCCAGGTCCACCGAGTCTCAGTCCAATCCCACAGGTTTGCATACATCAGTTCCACTAAATTACACTTCTATGCCTGTCTATCCAAGGTAATAACAATGATTTTCTCTTCACCATTACTCTGCTCTGGTGAAAGTGATACTAATTTATGTATGTTTATTTTACATACAAGTTACTTCTATCATTTGTCTAACAAAATACAAATTAAAAATATTCTGCAAGACATGCATGCAAACTAAAAGAACAACTTAGTGTAACTTCCACACAAAGCTTGACAAACCACATAGGAACACTAAAATCAGAGATGCCAAGGCAAGGCTAATTTTCACTCCCTTTTGTTTTTTCTTATTAAATAAACCTGAGGACGTGAGCCTTTAACTTAACTTTCCGGCGCTCTTCTAAAGACCATGTGCAAATGGACTTAATAAATATGATTTCAGACACCTTATTTAATTTTTTTAATACCTGCTGCAACTTGAATGTGGGGTATGTATTTATCCCGGAGCTGTAAGACAGAGTGCACTAATGCCTCATACAATGTGAGGAATGCTGCTGTCTGCATAGTTCACGTATGAATGGGGGGACACCAGCTCCTACCTGGAAAGTGAAGTCTGCAGAGCCCATGCCTTGGCATGTATCTAAATGCTTGACCCTGAGACACACTGAAACCTCAGCAAGTACTGGTGCAGTCAACAGCGGCGGTGGTTTCAAGTGCTCTGAATCCAGCGGGCAGCAGTCACTGAACCAGAGCCAACTCAGCTCTGGTTCTCTTTGAGAAGGCATCCATTTGCTCCGGGCTCTGAGCAGTACCGGAAGAATGAGCTCCAAGAGCCAGTGCCTGTCAACCGTGATAACTGAGCTGTTATCTTGAGATACTCTGGTCAGCAGGCATTTTATCTCATCTTTTAGGGGTTGCCCTTTACTTTCAAAATACTCCAGTAACATCTGCTGTAGTATTTAGACATCTTAGAAGTGCTCTGCTTTAAAAAAACCACATTATCTGAATTCTAAAACTTGGAGGAGTCAACTACCTGTTATCCTCTGCAACATGGGTAGAAATGCTGAAAGAAATGTCTGAGCAGTAATAACTGGGCAGCAGTGTGGTTGAAACTTTTCTTCAGCTCTGTGTCAAGATTATCGCATATGCTATGAAGTTGGAAGATTAGAACATGAAAATCTAGGATGCAGATGTATGAATTAAACCGTAGCTTTAGGACACCAAGCCAGAAGGTCACCATTTCCAGGCGTGGGACCAGGGCTGTCCTGCAGAGGGGACAGCCTGCAGTGTGTCAGCTGCTGTCAGGCAGGGCAAGCAGCTTCTTCTATGAGAGGCCTCAAGGGTTGAGGAGAAGGTTCACCGAGAGAAAATTCAGACTGTCACTGTGAAAGCCACCAACCCAGAAAGCAACTTAAAGCTAACCATCTCCTAATCACACTGCTTTGTCCCTTCAACACTCACAAAACAGGTTGTCTTTTTTACTTCCATGGTGCTTCAGTATGCAAGTGAAAGCGTGCCTTATTGCCATCAATATATCCACATCAACGAGTGATTGAGCCCAACCAATTTCTTCTGATGGAAGAAAAGAAATGGAAAAAAGGGATCTGCTGATTCAATAATTGGAACCAGTTATGTTATTTGTTCCAGAAATACCTGAGGGACTTCACTTTTTCAGCTTCATATTCCTTTCACCCATTTTATTTGAATGATGCACATTAATATGTCTTAAAAAAAAGAATTCAAAACAGGTATCCACTTGGCATAGCCTGGTGAAAACGAGATTGAAATCAAATTTGTAACTGAAATTAAGATGGTAATATTTTTACTATGAATTTTTGTTTGAAGAGTGGGATTTCATCTCATAATTCCCTGTGATGCTGTGCGCAGTTGTTGTCTGCTTGTTTGTTATAAAGAGAAGTTACATTTTCAAGCATCATTGCTTGCCATCCTGAAAAACCTGTGCATATTTCCTTGAAGGGAAAACACACGGAATTCTCAGGGGCAGCCTCACATAGCACCAAGACTGTAATGCAAAGTATCCTTTTTCAGGAGCAAGTGTAACACGACAAAGCATATTTTGAGAAATAATATTTACATAGCAGTCTGTTATATTTTAAAATGTTCTGCTACAGGGAAAGAAACCACAACAAAACAACAAACCCCCAACTTTTAACTTGCAATGCAGCGGACATTTCAGATCCTCAAAGTATCATATTAGCTTACTCTCAGACAACCTAACCACTCAGACTGTCATGATAAATATGGGAGTAATTTACAGGCCAGACTTTAGGTCTAGTTCTACAAAAGCAGTCCCTCAGCAGAGGGATGTCAGACTCATTGACCTGGGCACTGAGTGACAACCTTCTCCACAAAACAGGAGGAGAAGGGAAAGGGAGAGATCTAGAGAGAAAAAGGTGAAAAATTATGTAATCCAGTATTCATAAATGTTAGTCCTCATTTTCAAAATATACCTACATAAAACTTTTTTGTTTTTCCCCTGTGGTTGTATGCAACATTCAGCAGAGAAAAAAATTATGCTGTTACATATTTTGCATGTTTTGAATCTCTAGGAGGATTTGAACAGAAATGCTAGATACTGTAACTGTACTCCTTCCAGTTCACATCTCTCATCCTCACACACAGAAAAATACTGTAGATGATTAAAGACACTTGCTCATCACAGCCATCCTACCCATCTCCCAGGGAGAAGGGTGCTAGACTCGAGCTCTCCTAACACTTCAGAGGGCACATGGGCTCAGGTACGTTTGTGTAGCTGGAGCGCCTTGGCAGGGATCAGTGCTGCGCACAGATCTGTGGGCATGGACATGTTCTCTGGACAACCAACAGGTCAAGAGAGTACTGCTTAAAGGATACAGACCCCCCAAGTGGGACTTAGCACAATCATTCACCTCCAGCCAGTTCTGAGCTGTCCACTTCTGCTATCACATCCTCTTCTGCTAAGGGACAGGTAACAGATTTAGCTGAACATGTATTTTCTGGATTAATTTTGAATCAATTTGGTTCCCTGGTCTAGCTTACCATGTGGCTGGACAAATATTGCTTGCTGGGAAGAGGAGGAGGACAGAGACAGACACTGCATTTCTATCAGACTGAAGCAATTCTGGATCCAACCCCATGTTACCAGGATTCAGCTGTGCCTGCAGTTCAAGCGCAGCCAGGCATGCCAAATTTTAACTTCTCTCGGTGAACCAAGGCCATATCCAGTGCTGGGATAGTAGAAATTTGTTTCAGGTTACCAAAGACAGCTGTAGGCAAACATTTAATACAAAAAAAAGAGTTATTTTCATAGTATATGATAGCTAATAAATTATTGTTCAACGGCTACAGCAATTAAGAAAACGATGGAAAGAGTGGGGAAGATGAGGGCTGCCCACAGTGAGAACACAATAGGTTGTCTTAGAAGTTGCTCTGAGGAAACCACACTGAAACAGTAAACCTCCAACACGGTGAGCAGGATCACTGCTAATGTACAGAGCCGAAGGGCCAAATTAATTCCTTGTGTAACCCCAGTGACTTCAAAGGAGTTAGCTCAGAGATGAGTTTGGCTTAAGGAATTTTGAAATGGACCCTAACCAATTCTCCCTAAGTAGATTTCAGATCTGTGGCTTCTTGTGTTACAAAACTGCCTTGGCTCTGCACGGTTACTGTGTCCTTTATCAGCATTTTTATTCATACAGAATGACTAACAAACTCCAAACCAGTAGCACCACCTGATTAATATCAACCACTCTTCAAAGCATTTGTCTTAACACCAGGGGTTGTTGTTTTTTCAAGCTGGTGGGTCTCAGCACTGATGACTTCATTGTGTGGTCTGTCTGGTCAAATTTGCTGCTGAAATCCAGTCTTTTTGCAGCTGAAGGGTAATATTTTAAGTTAGTCATGAGCAGGGATTGAATGTTAAACTTGACCTCTCCGCCTTTTCCAGTGTGTGTATTTCTGTGCTTCCTCTGCAGCCTCTGGATGCCCATGTGCTGTCTGCTTCTTCTGGCTCCCAGAGAGACAAGATTAATATTGCCTTGTCACATATTGATAGCCAGCAGCGAAACATAAACAGCCAGAAAGCTGTAATGAGTCCTACTTACCATCTTTATATAAAACAGGATTTATGGTGACAGATCACATTTCCAGCAGCCAAAAGATGTGTAAGGAGGGATTATACAGTCTGTTCTGACTGCTCGTCTCTGCTTCAGCTCTAACTACACTTGCGGGTAGCTTGGACTAAGCGCACCATTTGTACACGTCTCTCCCCTAATTGTTCCAAAAGCAGCATGTCTGCCAAAAACCACCTCTGCAGCCAAAATTACGACTTTAATACTCATAAATGCATTCAAGTGTGGTGCACTGTTGAAGCAGTACCAGTAACTTAAGGGGGGAGAAAGGAACTACTCAGCACAGGTAAGGGCATCACTGTTGGGCCCACAGGCATCTATACAGCCCTACAAATATGACCTATGTGGATTTTTTCGCGGTCTGAGCAAAACTGCATTCAATCTAGAACATCTCTTTCCCTTCAGAAGCTTTGTTGTGACGGTGTGGGTGGCTGAAAGAATTGTTTGAATCTGCTTTTTCTTCCACATTGCTTCTTTCATTGCAATTTTTGTACATCTTACAGGATATTCTGTTTTTCATCAAACAAGGACAGACTTTCAGTCTGCACTGCTAAAGCCTGACCAGCCAAACTTTAGAAGAAAATATATATCAAAAAGTGGTATGAAGGTAAAACCCCTGTTAACAACATCCATGCAGGCTCAATTCCAACTTTTATCATGTGCCTTTTACCACTCTCTTCATATAAACTCATTCAAATTCACAGCAAAAATCAGTGACTATCAGCAGAACAAGTAACAGGGTGCAAAAGGCATACAAAATACTCAGCTTCCACGCTTGAAGTGTATGGCAAGTAGGTAGTTTGTGTGGCAAAAGACCTATTTTCTATTTTGTTAACAAATTCATTACATCTGGCTCATTGCTTTCATTAAGTAAGTATATCTGGCTGCATTAAGGAAAGCATGACAAATATTTAATACATGATTTTGCTCATCATTTCATAAATAAGTGAAAATCGATTCACAGTGGAAGTCAGAACTGAAACTGAGGAAGACAGGAATTGCCATATTAAATCAGAGTGGAGGCACTAGCGCTTGACAGCTGTACAGCCCAGCTGCCTGAGAGGCAGCTGCAAGACCTCCATCACAGACAGATGTGGGATAGTCAGCCAGCATCCTGAGGCACATCTTGATCTCTAACAGATAAGAAATTGGATTATGAAAGATAATGGTTTACTATATCTTCAAGAACAGTAACCAGACACAGATTTACAGGCAAATGAGGAGGATTCACAGAGAGGGGAGAGCTCTAATCCCATCCCTTTGGTATTTTTGTATGTTCAAAATCTTAGCAAAAGCACGAAGCAAAAGCATTTCCTTCCCCCTCCCCTCCAATTCAGATTTAGATGGAGCATAAGAAGAGAAAGCATCCTTTGAATATGAGGATGCCTGCAAACTCACGACAGACTAAGGAGAGAGTACGTACTACTATCTAACTCAGGGACATATCTGTAGGACCTGTAGAGTTTTCCTTTTCTCTCCACATGCTCTGAAATACTGAAGGAAAATAAAAGGTATCTGAGCACTAAGCTGGAAAAAACATTCTTCCCTTCCTGTCTTGCTAAATCCATTATCTGAAATCATTTTCTACACTACATGCCTGCATAAATAAAAATTAACTGCAATTCTCTCATACCTAACTAGGAAAACACACATGTGCCTCATTTCATGACTTAAGCTAATCATTTATCAGTCGCTGTAGTGCTGTTATCTGCTATCTAAATGACATGGAAAATTACCACTATCAGTGTCCTAATGCTGATATATTATCCCTATCAGGAGCAATTATTTGGTTTCACATGCAGAGTTTCAGTCAGTATCTGGGGTCTATGCCAATAAGCGCTCAACATCAAATAAAAGGGTAGTCATGATACAAGCAGACCTTTACCATTTTGTGATAACTATCAGTAAATCTCTAAGAGATTTGTGGCTCTTCCTTAGGACTTTTAGCAGAAGATATTTAGAAAATAGAGTGACAAAAAAAAAGATTTTCCAAAGTTTATTAATTCCTGGAGAAAGCTGAGGCTTCTCTTTTCAGCTAGGTATCTAATCATTCGCCATCTTAGCAAACAAAATGTATAGTGATTCATTTCAAAACACTGAAGTGCATTAGAGTCTTTTCTAGTGTCCAAAATTAACAAATATACTATCAAAGTAAACCATAATACTGTAAAATAAATAGGAATTTTTTATATGATATGCAGACTGAGATCTTCAATTTAACTAGCTTAACCTTCTGAAATTCCTAAATCAGAGCTATTCAGAGCTGTTTCACTGCAAATTCACTATCTTCTTTAAGGGGTCCTAGGGGAAAAGCAAAATTTGGTTTGATGAAATAAAACTTGACAGCTGTAACTCTGCCTTCAAACATCCCAGGAAATTCACTGAATGGGACTAAATCACACAAGTTGTTTTGCTTGGTTGCATTTTTTTGTTCATTGTTGGTTTGTGGTTTTGCACGTAAACATTTTACTACTAACCCTCTCCTCCAAAATAGAGCTGCAAGGCCTCTCTCAGGTCAGCTAAGGGAACTGCTGCTGGTAAAGAAATCTGAATAAGCCAGGTGTACCATTCATCTGTGAAAAAAGTTCCAGTGATTCAGCATGTTACTGGTCTGAATTTTAAGTTTTTAGTTAAATAATATTTAGTTAAATTTGTTTTGGGAACTCTTAGGATAGGGATGAGCCAAATCCTGTCCCCTTGTTCCCCCAGTCTGGGACCAAGCACCAGAGCAAAAATTAATTCTCATATACAGAGTTATTTTATTCAGGCTAGTAAATAAATGGATGAAATCAAGGGAATTCTTGTACTCAAGACACTGAAACAAAGCCTCCTGCAAAATGAAACTTCTTTTTCTCTACCTGAAAGGATTTGCAGGATATCTTCAGCCACCCTAAATACAAAAATGAAACATCCCACTGTTGGCCCCAGTACCAGACTTCAGGAAGGCAATCTAGTTGATGCACAAAATGCAAGTCTCAAGAGTGTGCTACTTGTCTTTTATGTATCTGCTCCTCCTGGAGACAAGCATTATGTAATTCTTTCCCCAAGTCTGAAATGCTATCTACGAGTTACGTATAGCAATCCGAAGAGATAAAAAATTAATCCCTTTCCTGAGCATGTCATGATTATCATCCTAGATATTTTCATATGTTTAGAAAAGACATTAGTTCTAGAGACTATGCATTGTATCTTAATCATTATCAACCCCCTCCCCACTGTTCATAAGACAACAATGAAAGAACTTAATGGTTCCTTGAATTAGTAATTAAGGACTGCATTCCTACCAAGGTCTTCTCCATAACACCACTAAGGCCAGTGTCTCAGTTTTGCATCTCTATTCTGCAGTGCTACATGTTGATGTTTCAGCTCGTAGCATTTACACTGCTAGAAATCATCTGTCAGCTCCCAAAAGAGTCAGATGATCAAATATAGCTCCCTTTATGAACTCATTAACTGCACATAAACATGGCATTAATAAGCATTTGACAGGCAAGTTTTATTAGTTACTTCCACTGAAGTTACTCACCAGGACCATGAGAGCACTGAATACAAAAAATTGAAAGTTAAGAATTCAGTGACACAAAAGTAGGAGACTCAGAAGTGAGAGACTGGTTGGAGGAAGAGAGATAAATTACATATATCTTATATCCCATATGATTTACAAATACATTTTTCTTCCAGCAAAATGGTCCTCCACTCTGGAAAATTTTACTAATATCAACTTTCCAGAGGTGCATTAGATTTTTACATTGCAAAATACACAACAGTGCTCTAAAATACATGAATGCTCATTTTTGGGTTCCTTCTCATTAATAAAAGACAATAGATTCAACATTATACCAAGCTCTGAGAACACCATAGGGTTAAGATTTAGAGGGTGTTATGGAAACACTTTTATTTGAGGAGTCTCTTACCCATGAGTTCAATTTTTCAAGTAACGTATGTCAAAAGACCACAAAGGTAAGGGTGTATGTTTGTGTTATAAACAATGATAGTTTCACTGACCAAGTGATAGGTTCTTCAGTGATACCTAACAAACAGTTCCAGAACTCAGACAAAAGCAGAGTGGCTGCTACTGAAACCTAATTCATATACAGCATTTACCTGAGTGCAATTGCTTCATGTGCTATGAATGCATGTGCTTCTGTGCACATGTACATGCAATTATGTAGGGTGTGGTCTACTCATGCATATATGTGCATGCACACACAATTCGTTAGGATCATATACAAATCATATGATTTTACAGTAAAAGAAATTTAAGTGTGTGTGTCTGTGGGGATGCTGGTTTGGTGTTTTTAAAGGCAGTTCGTTGGTTGCTTCTGATTTTTGAAAGAGGTAGTGGTATACTGCACACAGGCATGACAGGAATACCCAGGAATGAAATACCTCATACAGAACGAACCACATAAAACACCAAGGAATGCTTTCGCAATAGAAAAAGTAATCTCCAAAAATTCTGTGTAATATATGCTGAACTTAACCATGCAAACAAAATGAGATTCCCTATTGGGACATAAACTCTCCTGTCTTCTCAGCTGAAGTGCTTTAATGCAAATATTGTTTCTACTGGAATTTGCCAGCTACTCATTATTTTACTGCTTTTTTTTTTCCTTAACTGTAAGCATGATGTTTAAGCAGCAGAATGGTGATGTAAGAATACTTTATATTCTGTGTAAATCTGTGCACATCTACGTAAATCTGTGAACAAGAAGGATGAATATGATCTTACAAGCTTAAACCAAAAAGGGAAAAAACTCCTGAATTTCTAGGAACTGTATCACCTGGTCAAACATGGAATGAAAGATGAAAATAGGTCACAATATTTCAAATACTCTCTTTAACAAAGTCTTTATTTTGCAGGTCTTGTAATATATCTCATTATGGTACCAATTTCAATATCTCTTTCTGAGAAATGCATTCCATTTAGTAAAATTTCTGATGTCCTAAAGACATAATTGATGTTACTTATCTTTTTCACTCCAACCTGTACATCTATATCACTTTAAAGCACATTTTGATGCCTTCTTACAGGGGAAAACAATACATGTAATTTTGATACTTCTGCAAAAGAAATCTTTGCTGTGCAGTTGGTGGTCTATGTCTAAGCTGCCTCTTATTCTCTACCCCTTAATTCACAAAATCTCTTTTTCCATATACTGGAGTTAATGCATCACGTCTTGATTTTGTTTTTTGTGCCTAGGGTAGTAAGCACGATTCAGATTTTGGCAATGATCAAGCATGTGACTACACTTGCTTACAACACTTAAATATCAATACATAGATAATTAGCCAAATTAATTGTGCTTTGGGGGATTTCCACAGGCAGTAAAAATCAGTGTCTCTCATTCAATGTAGAGATGCTTTTTGGGGCTTGTGGTGGTACAACACATGCCAGTTCTTTTATTTTCAGCCCGAATTTCTGATTTGAGTGGTACTTCAGGTTTGATCTATACATAGAAATTTATTAGTTATAAAAATTAATATCCATGATTTTTAAGTGTGTAGGGAAAGGGTAAAGAAAGGTCAAACATGGCAAGACTCCAGAACAAGAAAAATGAAACAACATGAATCCATAGAGTGTAAGTCTAAGATCCTTCTCACAAAATTCAAAACAGAAAACTTGACCAAAACCAAGTGAACCAACACCACCAGGCTTCCCATAAGTGGCAGATGTAAGAAACCCCTACATTTTTTCACTTAACTACTGTACCATGTATAGAAAAGGATGGTGTTTGCTTGACCTTCTACAAGGCAGGTAACATTACAAGTCAGAAAGCAGCCTTTGTGTGCCAAACACAGCAGGTATGTGTACTGCAGAAAGACCTGTGCAAGCAGCGTCTATGCAACCTAAAACCAGGTGCGTGCTCCACTTCAGAAGGACTCAAACAGACATGGGAATTCATGGATTCTTTTTTGTTGCTGAACAATTCCTAAGTTTGGCTTTGTGTTGTAGTATAATTATTTACAGAGTAGCAGCAAAATTAAATAACATCTGTTTACCAAACGAAAGTCAAATAAAATAGTAAAAGCTCTTGTGTAGTGTAAGACCATTTACTCCAACTACTCCTAAAAAGCTTATTCATCTGCTACTGGACACTTAGGCCACCATACATTAAAAATCAATGACAAGTGAGAACAGTTTGGCTACACTCAAGAACCGAGTTCACTCAGAAGGAGCTGAAGTGGAAAGTTGTAATGATTAACAAATGAATGAAACCTACACCGGTTTCTGCAAGCATACTTATGATTTAAAACACAGACATTGATATAAAACATAAAAAAAAAGGTGAACAAAAAGAGTTCATTTCACATTCATTATTTGCCAACATAGACGTTATTCCTTTATTAAGACACAAGATATTACATCCAGCTCTGCTGCAATTCTAGCAGCAAGGATTTGGCTTTATTTTTAGCAGACCTTACATATATTCTTCAATAAAATGTGTTTTCTTTTACCACTCGTATTTCAAAGTCCTCAAGACATAAAATGCATTCAAACAGCAGAACTGGTGGTTTGTGGTCAGAACACCAGCACACATTTTGATAACTTGTTAGTTTGTTTGGCAACTCTATTTCTTTTACTATTTCTTAATGAGAATACTACAACCATGAAAATTGAAAGTATTGTTATTTCCAGACACTTTTCTCTACCTAACCAAACTTCTTAGGAGTGACTTAAACTGACCAACAGCAAGTTATTTTTAAAAGAGATTAGTTTTGAATGTATCTAGATAAAGTAATTTTCCAGAAGAAATTTGTTAACTTGATTGAAAATCTTTGCAAGGCATAAAATCATTACAGTCTAAAGATAAAATCAGTGGAAAATCCTAACAAAAAATTGGCCAGGAAAACTACCCAGCACAGGTGCACTACCACAATCAGAGTGTATCATTGTGGCAGGGGTATGTGGTTGGTTGTGGTCAGGAGAAAATGAGGAATGCGGATTAAGGCAACTGCAGATCAGAATTCCACTCTGCATTAAGTGAACTTTTGTTAACAGTAGTGGACAAATATCTCATTCACCTCACCCCTCACATGGTGAAGAAAAAAAAATTTCTCTGGCTTCTCTGTTTGACACTGCAGCTGTAAAGGACTCTTGGCCTGACAAAAAATCAATGGTCAAGGTCAATCTTGTGATATCAGTGACAGCGGTGACTCCTGGGTAAGTCTGGGTAGCCCCATAATGTTTTCCTACCCTGCAAACCCAACAGATGAGGGAGAATCAACATGGTTTTGGCTGCTGGAATACCACTAACAAAAAGTTAGTCTAGATTTGACACTCAGTGATGTTACAACAACCTAAACTTCTTTTCACTTACATTAACTAAGACAAAAATTAACTGGTGATGCGTAAGATAAAGGTCATCCTTCACAGCCCCTATGGCTGCCACTGGAGAGTTGGAGGATCAATGCTTCCCACTCAGCCCAACACCTGTATTTGGCTTTATTTTTCCTCTTTTAAGCTATGAGCAACATTTAGGAGATATGCAGTGTTCCTTTTTCAAGTCTAGACCAGAAAAGGTCAATGAAATGGATGAAACATGTCACCTACACATGCTTAAATGGAAAGAGCAGATAAAGCCAGGTTTCTGTGTAGGTCTTTATCTGCAGGTTTGCCACTTGACTAGAAACTTGGATTCAGTCCTGGGCTGATTTTAAAAAAAATTAAAATGGAAACTAATCTGAGACCCCTCTAAGGTCTCCCCAAACCTTCAATATTTTCTTCTGTCTTCTGTCACTCTCCTGACCCCCTCCAAAATGCCTGGCAGCCTTCTGGCACACCACCAACAACCTCGGACTCTCCTGGACTACTCACCTGGTCTGCCTGTGCACTTCTCAAAGACTAAACCTTCATTTAAAATCTCTTTTTCCTTCCATTTTCTATTCCAGACACCTATTTCTCCCTCCATGCCTAAAAGGAACTGGATTTTTTTTTTATCCCTCTGTCTCAGAAGTGGAGTTGCATGGAATTTCTGAGGGGAACTGGCAGTTACTTTATCCCTTCACCAGATCCTTATAATTCACCAATTTTACACAGCTTTATTTGTTCATTTTTTAAAATTTCTTAACTGAATTTTCCTTTATATGCAGTTGGGTTGCAAAATCAGTTGGTTTTTGATAGCCAAGTGGCAACACCAGTCCCAGCACTCCTTCACTTGGTCCTGCCTCAGAAGACTTGGTGGAAATGTTAAGCATCCCACACAAATCAACAGAAAATGCTCCCAGTGCTTTGGAAACATTTTCAATACTACACAGATATGGGATTTTTTTATACTTTCTGGCATCTATACGAGCCTTTGATATGGTTGCCTTCCTTGTTTTCTAAGACTACATTAAATCCTGATAGGCAGCAAGTCTAAGAGAAAGCATGCATCATTGAACAGTATTTCTGCCACTTAAGCAATTCAAGTATACTAGTTTCAGAAGGCAATATGTGGACACAAATGAAACTGAACTAAGAAACAGGCTTGAAGGCAATCTCGGAGATAAATTTTAGTTTTATTGAAGTCAAAATTCAATGAGATGCCGAATGGCAGGAATGAAGAAGAGACTGTGTTGGCTGGATCTCAGTCATGGGGGGGGTAAAAAAAGACAACTCTGAAATGTAGTTAGAAAGAAATAGCAGGGATTGGTTTGACCCCTGGAAGCTGAATCAAATTTTCTGCTTTGAAATATGAGGAAGAACAGATTCGCTTTAAGTCTGTCCTAGATTGCAACAACAGAAGAAAATTATGCTTGTCCAAAAGCATCTGACAAAATCATGACATAAATCTAAGTGACAAAGAACACTCCTCTCTTTCCCATCTTTGTCTTCATGAGCATCAAATGCAGAGCAACACCAACAGCTGCACCAGTGAGTGATTAACTTCAGCAGAAGAATGATGCTGCCCCAAACCTCACTGTACAGTTTAGAGCTTTCTGCCCGTCTAGACTCCAGGGATCATAAGATTTATCATAGATTAATAAAGCTGCTGCTAGATCTGGCATTGCTGTAGCTCAACCACACAACACCAAGTTGTCAGAACATTCCCACATAAAAAGACCCTGCTTTCTCTCTGGTTGTGCACTCTGAGACTCACCATGGGCTGCAGCCTCTTACTATTGTTTTGGTTACAAATACATGACAGTAAAAGTATTTGCCATTTTCAAATCTTGCCAGTGCCCAATGCTGTCAAACTCTGGTACTCAGAAATCTTAAGACTGTTTTTTTAAAAGACTGAATCATCTTAAAATTATTAAATTTGAGATTACTTTACTTCCCATTTTATTTCAAGTTTTAGGAGACGTGCACAAGTATTTTCACATGACCTTCCAAGACTCTGAGAATCAAAAACTTTCTTTTAATAAAAATTTACCCTGAATTTTCACCCAACCAATTTGCTTGTGAGACTGATTTTATAAAATAATAAAAGAATTTGGGTGCCAGCCAGATCCCAGGTATGCCTGGTCTTGTACACCCTCCCTCAGGTTGGGAGCAGCAGCAGCTCACAGAGGGCAAGGTGCAAGGTCTGTGGCACGTGTGCAACACTTGGGGTTCTACCCATCACCTTCTCCTCTTGGTTTGAATGAACAACAGGTTGATTTAGGGTCTCAAGTACAGAGTTTAACAACTTTATTGATCATTAAAAATACTTCCCCTAGTGAAAGGGCAACAAGTCTTAGGAAACTGCAACCAAGTGTTAAAGAGCTTATTTAACAGAAAGTACTGAATGCTCCTGAGACTTCACTAGTTGAGCAACTTTAGTGTTGAGTTTTGCTCTTCAATACTGTAGCAGCATTTTTGTTCCTTAGAAATAAGCTTCCCCCACAGAGCACAGCCTGAGGGGAGAAAGTAATTAAAAAAAGCAAAACAGAAGAAGAGCAAAAAGTGCCAAAAGTGAGTTGGTTGCCCCAGATAAATGTCTTATTTTCCAAGTATTATGCTAAGTATTATTCAGAACATTTCCAAGCTGCTGAGATAGAGAGGAATCATCTGTTGTAGAAAGCACTTTCTATCGGCGTTACATAGTCTGTATTATATAAAACTACTTGCATTCCAGGGAATCAAAGGCAATTCCCTCCTCAGCGTGGTGGTGCAACCACAGCTCCCTGTCTTCCCCAAAGCAGATGACTTCTATCACCTGTTCCTGGACCACTGCATATGAACACGAGCAATCCCAGCTACACACAAACGCTCCTGGGCCAAGACAAGGACTTCATCCTGGTTTGTTTCCATCTTCAACCCAGGAACAGTTCCTAAAACCGAGTCAATTAATCATGACATCAGTTTGCAGAGTTTAAATCAATACGCTCTGTGAAGTTACTCATTCTATTTACTGGGATTTCCAGAAAAGTCAGAAAGTTGAAAAAGACGAGATAGATTCACATTTCACTCACTCACTTGAAAGTCTGGTGTGAATACAGCCAGTGCAAATTCTGATTAATTACCCAGAAGAAATGGCAGCAAATCTTGCTCTAGGTGTTTGACTACTTAGCCAATGACATAAGAGACTTCTGAATGCAAAACTGAGTCTTAAACAATAGCAAAAAAATATCCATCTTTAGCAGCTGGTTGAGAGGCAATGGCCACCCACTACAGTGAACAGTGAGAGTGAAAACCAGATACTGCCCAGAAAAAATAAGCTTCAACACATCCCAAAATAAATCAAGGTATGTGAAGAATATAAATGCCCAACACAAAGAAAACAAAGAAAACCAAGCCGACAACATGGAACTGAAACCACAATATATTGATGCACAGCAGCCACAAAATTGCTGTACGTAAGGAAAACCTTCCCAAGTGGATTAACAGCCTGATTGACAGCTGCCACTGGGCTCTGGCTCTATCAGCCACTGCTCAAAAGCAGCAGTTTAGCTCACCTTCAAACATCTTTCCATATAACAAGAAAACAACATATATGCTCAAATGAAACGGGAGTAGGACAAGAAGGCTCTCAGACAGCAGCAGACAGTGGAGGTTAAAGGACAGGGACGATGTTTACAACTAAAGGGAGAAGAATATGGAAATTAACACTGAGCTGCATGACATGGAGCTCATAAATATCAAAAAATAATAAGCCCATAAATACCATATCACCTGCTTGCAAGTAAATATTCAGGAAGGCATAAAGAAGTAAGCTCTATCAAAAACTGCAAAAATAAAACAATGCACTATGAATACCACCAGTTCTGTTTTCAAGGAAAAAGTATTCCAACTTCATCTGACCTTAGGGAAAAAGCAGTTTTCCCCAGGTTTAAACATACTGTGTTCTCATTGCTTCTTTTGTTCCCATCCTTTCTTGCTGACCCCCATGCCACAGTGGGCAACAGGCCAGCGATGACCACTGATCGATCTGCTTTGGCTGAGACATCAATGTACTCCACTAAAAGTCAACCTGACACAAACACAGTTGATTCTCCACAATCTATACTAATTTAATGTACATCAGCTCTACTAAAAGACAACTAAAAAAAGTCAAAGAAATATCTGCTTTATAGTATTTAAATGAAAAGTAAAGTCTGCTAGGAAAACAACTTCTCATACATTATCATAGCTCTATTTATATATCAAAAACCTCCACAAAAATAAACAAACAAAACCATAACCTCAAAAAAATCCCCAAACAACCACCAAACCCTAAGGATTTTCATTAAATGGCATTCTGACACACATACTTGGCTCATTCCAGGAAGAGAAAAAGCTTTTGCAAGGAAATATCAAGTAAAATATTTATTAGCCTTCTCCAGGTTGCAAGTTTCCCAAGCTCCCACATTTTGTAATGTCAGGAAATTGCTACTATAAACAGCCTAAATCTGCCAAAAAATTAATGTAACTGGGGCCAGCTAAAGGTTTATCATCCCTCATTCCCCATCCCTTGGGAGGTTCCTGCCTCAGGGACACACTGACCACAGGTGCTGCCTTGACACAAGTGCAGCCAGCGGCTGCAGAGAGCTCACCACCTCTCCAACCCGTCACCCCAGCAGAGCTGTGAGGAGGTGGCACAAGCAGCACCTGTAGGCTGGAGCAGGGTGAGAGCCCCAGGAGCTGACTGGAGCCTCCATCCAGGCAGGGTTGGAGGCCAGCAGCTTGTGAGCCCCGGCAGCCTGAAGCCTCTTGCTCATCTGGAAGGCCAAGCTTCCCAAGTACTTACTCCACAGCTTTTCATCTCCCTTTATACAAGCTTTGGTTCTTAAATGTCAGATGCAATGTTACTTTTGTTATCTTAAAGACAAGAATAAAAAAGATTCTGTTTTTTTTTAAATTATTTTTAATTTTTTTGGTCAACTTCACCTCTCACTCCACTTAGACACAAGAAAAAGTTGACCACTTCACAGTGGCTTCTTCAAAATTTCAAATCACATACGTTCAGTGGTTTTATTTACTCAGTAGTTCAAAGTTTCATTTCATATCAACACTGCCCCAGACAATCCCTTTCATTATTTTAAGAAAAGCTAAAAATGGAAACTTTTCATGTAGCCCCCACTCAGGTTATTGCGGCAAGGCATGGCATTTCCACCACCCTGCAAACACAAACGCTTTGTTAAAATGTGGCCAGACAAAGGGAAGGCAACAGAGCACTCATTGACTCCTTGCTGGAGCTATTTGGGCTGGCAGCAACCTCTGACTGACTGGGCAGAGCTTCTCCAAAGACAAGACGCTTGCAGAGGCGCCAAGGGCCTCCCACACAAAAGATGCTACTTTACAATGCTAGTCAGAACTCAGCTTTCTTCTTCCTCAAGGAACCTAAGTCAGGCCAACATTTACACTCACCAGAGAAGACTAAAGACTGTTAGTTTCTTTTGGAGGCAATTGCCCTAAAATACGTTCTCCAAAGTAAATCTGCTGTAAGGCAGACTGGAAAGGTCCCAGTGAGCTGGCTGTGCTACTACCCATGAGGGAATGCCAAAGCTGATACCAAAGATCAGAGCAGAGACGGGGACCCAAAACAACATCTATGCCATGATACATATTTTTTCAAGCACTCAGTCATCTGTCATGGAAACTGAAACGAATCTTGCAACAGATATTTTACAAAACTTTCCCTCAAACTAAAATCAGATGGGAGGGGGCACTAAGTTTCGTTCTCAGTCTTACCTTGTAAACACAGTAATACTAATTTTTGCTTCATAGAACAAAACAATTATCAATAATACATAGTAGTCATTGGAATAGCTTCATCCAAATATCTAGCTATTTTCTTTTTCAGGTATTTTGCTGGATACCTTATTTGCCTTTAGGGAATGATGAACTACCTGTACTTTGCAGGTTGACACCACATCCCAGATGGTGGTTTCTTGTCTCAAAGGAGCATATGACTCCCCCAAACTAAGCAAAAAGTAATTTTGGATGCTACAGCACCTTAAAAGTTATTTATTGCTACAATTTTATAAGCAATTCAGAAAGTCTGCCATTGCTTGCAGTTCTGGATGCAATCTCCATTAATACCTTTTATTTTCAACCTTAACTTTATATTTTGCCAAAGGTTAGACAAAAATTGAATGTAACAGATGTTTCTCTTTGGCCTCTTATTGGGGAAGGTTACTTACACAAGCACGTTATTTCAATGGAGTATGACTGAAAGAAAAAGGATCACATAAAATGGTCTTTGAGTGAAATGGTTTTAAGACCTCTCAGTTATGAATATGTCAGAGATGCTGGTTTGTACAAACATAAGCAGCATCTTGATTGCAGTCACCTCATTTGCTCCTGCCTTGAGCTTTGCCTGGAATGATCGCATCAATACATCTCAG
Organism: Aphelocoma coerulescens; assembly: GCF_041296385.1. Classification (NCBI taxonomy): domain Eukaryota; kingdom Metazoa; phylum Chordata; class Aves; order Passeriformes; family Corvidae; genus Aphelocoma; species Aphelocoma coerulescens. The sequence goes on along the minus strand of NC_091015.1, from coordinate 98,912,203 downwards.
GAAATTCATTTTTCATCTTCAAATGCTTTCACAAACAGTACCAGATCCTTCTAACAAACCAGGAAAGCCAACATCAACATGTGTAAATGCATGACAAGTCAGCAGCATCAGCACAATGCACTGCTTTAGCATTTACTAACGCTTTCTCTTTTCCTATACAGTATTTGCTCTCCCTTGCCTTCTCTGCTCCTGATCCTCTCCTGGCTGTGCAGTCTGCTGCCACTGGCACTGCCCAGGCACTGAGGGAAGTGCCTGAGAGGCACCAATGGACAGGCCATGCCAAGGTGTGCAGCCAGCTGGCAAAAGAGCTTCAGCTTCCTGCCATGGGCAGTCCCATCACCACACGAACGGTTCCTCTTACAGCTGTTACGCTGTTTCTTGTTTCACCTCATCCTCACCCATACAACCTTCAGCACTCTCCTGCCACTCTTCCCTTACACTCTGATTTAAAGGTTCCTTGAGTCCCTAACCAGCACACACTGGTATCAGTGATTTAGAGGTTCAGCTATGCTTTTGAAGAGGAACATATTTGCAAGTTTTATAAATCACTCTAAACCCACTGTATACTCATTTACACTCCACCTTCCACAGCTCTTGATAACTATATCTACATTTCTCTGCTCCAACCTCTGTCCTCATTCTGCAGAGGCTGCCATGAACAAGTTCAGTGTGTAACAGAAACAGACCACCTTAACTGCAATGCTCTACGTTATATCAGACAGCAGAAAACATAGCTGAAAAATATTCATCTGCAATGGAACTGGCTGCAGGGACTTATACATAAAGGGGAAAATAAGATCAGATTCACAGAGGAAGATGCAAGAGAAAGTCAATGTGCAAGAGCAACACAGAAACAGGTAGCTAGACAAACTATGCAGCTGCATGGAAAACAGGATCACCTTTGAGAAATTTCTCCAGGAAACAAACTCTGCAAAATTCATCTACAGTTTAATAAGGCACACAGTGAAAAATAAAATTTGAAAAAGGTATTCTATTCACATGGAGAAAAGAAAAAAAAAGATTTTGGCCACAAAACCCCGAAAAGAACAAAGAGTTTTATTAAATCAGAAGTGCCTGCCAAGTTATAAGATTTCTAAAAAGAGCAGGATTAAAAAAAGTTTTAAAATAAGAAGAGGCGGCAATTTGTTTTGAAACATGAATCCAGCTGGCTTAGCATCTGAATGAAAGAAAATTATAGATCACAGTAAACATCATGTGTAAAAATAAAGAGCAATCAGAGCCCCTCTTAAAAGGAGAAAAAGTCAGACCAAACAAGCTATCCATACAACCAATAATTCTGAGCAACTTCCCTGCCAGCTGTAATTGCCACATTGCAAAATACATTTTTCTTAACGATACTCAACTTCTTTGTGAAGTTTGCCAAGTAACTATTGGAAAGCAGAAAGAGCAGCATGGGATTCTCACGAAAATAAGTTAGAAGTATCATTGTAAAAAGAAGTATTATCTTGTGGAATTCAAAATATATGCCACATGAATGTTAAATTTTACAGCAAAAAAATGAAAGAGGACTTAACTTTCTTTCAATGCTAGAAAGATATAAAAATGCCTTAAGTCAAATTTCAACATTACAGCAAAAATGATGATAATATTAAATGACAATAGGCCAACCTGAACATGATCCATTTGCTTTCAGCATGGACAGGGCTTCAGAAAGCCCCAAGCGCAGTCACCTGGAGGTGGAGAGCCAAACCCATATGGTACAAATTAACCCTACAGTTCCCTCTCCTGCTACTTCCAGTCTAGCATCCTCAATTACATCAGAAACACAGAAATCAATACAAACATGAAGTTTTCTTTCTTTTTAGAAAGCAGTTTATGGTGCAGAACCAGGCTGAAAGGACAAACATTGCACTGTATATTTTAGCTGTGTACCGTAAGAGTCATACAGCACTGAGTTAAACTTTTTGAACCAAATTAAGACAGAACAGAAATTAAACAGGCAGGAGTCAGAAGCCAGCACTTCTTAGGATATATACAGTCTACAGTCTAATTTCATATGACCAATGGCTGATTTTCTGTATGCTATCACCAAATACTACAAAGATATGTGTTAATACATGGCCTGCAGAAGGGTGTCCAAAAGACTTCACTGGCCCCTTGCAAAGGAGCCATTTCCCTGCTCCTGGCCTACAGCACATGGCAGTAACCCATGCAAATACCAACAACTACCTGTCAGCAAAGCTGGAGAAAGAATTTCATGCTCCTAGCAACATATATATGCCACGAAAATTTCTAGAATACAAATTATGAAAAACACTCAAAGAAAAGCACATAAATAGATACATCCCAGTAGGTTCAATCTAGATTTGATAGGCTTTACTATTATATAAATATTTGTTGGACATTTAATCCTCTTTCTCCTGCCCCTAATCTGTCTCCTCTATCCTGACCTTCCCATAGTAACAAGTTTACAAACCAACTTTAGTGCACTCCTCAAAGCCCATTCCCCTTCTGGGAAAGGATATGTAAAATATGTCAGGTTTGCCTAGAAAGATGCCCTGCTCATAATAGTTTTTTAAAAATCAGTTCTACTGCCAAGATTTTGTTCCTTTTTTACAAACTGGTCACAGCTTCTTTTAGGAAGTAGTGGGATGAGATGGACTAAAATTAGAAGGGGAGAAATAAAAGGGAGCACGAGGGGAGAATGGCCCTGGTGCAAAACTCCCAGTAAAATGTTCAACTCTTGTATCAAAAGTCTGATATCCCCACTTGTTCAGCAACCATCTATGTTTTTAGATCTCCAGCTACATAGCCCTACCTTTTTTCAAAACCGGCAGCAAACAGTTTACTACCGAGTGTTACAATGGCTTAATAACCCTTACAAAGATTAGGTACACAACACAGATTAGGTAACACAGATTCAAAGACAAAGTCTCAAGATTAAGGTCTAGATTTACCATCTCTATGCCTAAGGTGCTTGGAAAAGTCTATTGAAGGGTAACAGTTTCAGGTCTCGGAACTGGGCACTGGTTCTCCTGGTGACAAATGTCTCTAGTATTTCAGCTGGGACCCGTCCTCAGCTGCAAATCAAACAGCTGGCATTAATCAGTGTCTCTTCATACACAAGCCTTCATCCCCATGGAGGAGAATTAAAAAACATGCAGGAAATCCAGCCTTTGTGTTTGCTTGCAAGGCAGATAAAATGAGCTGTCATCCTTTCTCACAGCAGGAAAGAGTAAGGACAGCTCAGATGAAAGTGCTGACAGGCCTGGCGGCGGGTGCTGGGTGCTGGGACTTTGAAAGCACCGTGTGTTCATAGAAGACCACGAGCTACCAAAATAAAACATTGTTTAATACCAGGTACATTTGCAGTGATCAAATACAACCAGTTTACCCAATGTTGCTCAGTTCCAGAGAATTAGTTTGTTCTTCTACTTTATATGCTATCACAGAAGAATAACCATGAAAACAACAAAATAAAAAGCTCAGTGTTTTACCAATGTGTTCTCTCACGCTTGATATTATCTCCTGTTTGAGTGACCAGGAATCAGTGCCTTTTTGAGTCACCATCAAAAATTATCCATGTCACACTAGTCCGCACAGAGCGGTCTTGCACTGCAGTGCCAACACAGTATAAAACATAACCAAAAATGACGACAAACCAAGTGAAAACATCCCGTAGCATTAGCTCACAAGTACAACATTTTCTGAGCCAGCTGGACTTCAGATGGAATTTTTAGTCAGTCATCTGAAGAAGTTTAGTTTCTATTGCTAGAAAGCTTTGAGGAGAATATTCATCACGGATGAACATTCATCACTGATAATTTGGGTACAAGCGCCAGAAGTCTAGAAAAGGAAATGGACTTATACCTCATGCCATAAGATGAAGAAAGGAAGGACTGATGCTCCAGAAAGTATCGAACAGTATTTCATAATTACTGGGGGAAATGTCATAGGTCAGCACCTATGTCTGCATACAAAGATTCAAACCCAAAACGAAAAATCAATAAGGGTGTATGTTAAAAAAAAAAGTCACATCAAAACTCAAGCTAAATTACTAACAATTTTCACACTATGTAAGCAGCACTGTGGATTATTTCAGGGTTTTTTGAGGTATTTGTTCAGTTCAGGCAGATTGAAAGTTGAAGTTGCTTATTTAAAAAAGCAAACAAAAAGCAATTTATGAACTTATGCTCCCACCCAAAGCTGAGATCTCCGATAGGAACCCACAATTCCATGAGCTGAGGTTTTAGAAACTTCAGTTCCTCAACATTTCTGACTGAATGACAAGAAAAAGGAGGTGAGAAGTTTTTAAAGTTAAAAAAAACAAAAAACAAACAAACAAACAAAACAAACAAACAAAAAAAAAACAAACCAGAAAACCTGAAGGAAAATTGCAACCAAACTTGACAGGGAAGTAGAGGAACTGAGTTTTCAAAATGCAAGAGTTCTTCATTGACCTGGGTCACAAATTACTGCTCCTATTCTTTCCTTTTCAAACTAAACAATGCCTTCATAGCCAAAAGATAACCTGTAATTTCAACTGGTTTAAAAGAGAAGTTAAATGACATGTTTCGTGGGGTTTTTTTTAAAGCAAAGAGAAAGAAAGCCAACAGATACATAAGATGAAATACATGACTTCTGAGCTCCTTTGCATCAAGACTGGATACACCTCTACTCTAAAAATCAAGGACCTTTTACAAAGAAATATACAGAGTGACAATAAGAGAAGTTCCACACACAAAACCTCTTCCCATTACCTTTAATATACTAAAAACTCAAAAGGCTTCAATGCTTAGATGCCCATTGCCATTGACCTCCTCTGGCACACAAATGAATCATCACCACAGACAAAGGATGACCTTTCTCCTTCCTGTCCATCAAAGCTGAGGCACAGCAACGTTCACCGAAACTCCAGGCATGACAGGTATGGATGCTTTTTAGCCCTTACAGCTTTCTGTTTCGGTCCAAACATGGGCCCAGTTACTGAGATGCTACCAAGAAACACGGTATCACTCAATTATAAGCTCCCTATCAGCATCACTTAAAGATAAAACTCATCAAATCCATATCTGGTAGCAATCTGGTGTGCTATTTTGACAGGCAACATGAAAGACTGTAAACCATTTTTGATCCAAAATGTATTACTACCCAAACTGTATAAAAACTTACAAGACCAGAATAAAGTGTAACTACCCATTACTGCAAATGTTTATCTTATTACAAATCATAGACTTAAGACAATGATCCTCAAAAGAGCTTTTCCCATAAGACACAACCACATCTTTGCTTGACAGCATCTACACAAGACTACACGGAAGCACCGTGCTTTCTGAATAAAGACAGAAATCAGTCACTCCAAGGTTTATTCTGAGGAGCCCTCTACAGAATACCAGCGCTTGCAATCCCGAGCGTTATCCACATGTATGTAGAATACAAACACATCTTTGGTGGATGCTTCACTGTAACTGCTGGTGTATAGACACTGCAAGCAGTCTCTCTTGAGTACATCCAAGCTTAGCAGAGTGTCAGAGCCAAACACCATCATCCTCAACCTCTGGACAGAAGCAGAAGCAGTTAAAAAGCAGAGATAAAAAATGGCTTCAAAACTCGTCTGAAAGTCCTGACCTTTCCTCTGCAGTCTGGGGATAATGGAGCAAGGGCAGCTCCTGCCATCTCTAAGCCAGACATCCCATAGGACCAGGACTACTCTCAGCCAAGGCACATGACACTCACTGCCCTGACACTGCTCCACCCCTCCCAGCTCCCCTGCTCCTAACACAGAGCAGTACCAGGTGAGATGGGTAGAAGAACTGCTGTGTTTCAATCCCACCCATCTCATCTTTAGAACCCATATGAAAGAATTTGAAGCAGAGAGCTCTCCAGATCTAGGGGCAAACATGGTTTTCAGAGCAGAGATCAAACATACAGACTGCTATTTCATTTCTGTGCTAGCTCTCCACACTTTGTCCTGACAGTGTGAACACTGATTAAATCAGTAAGGTGAAAGGATGTGGTAAAGCAATGAAAGCCAACAGTTTGACCTCTAGGTTAGATAGTAGTATCATAAAGCTTTCACCTAATTTTTTACATCTCCTCAGTAAGATGATCTAATATTTGCCTACAAAATTTCTAGTGTGTATTTGTTTTGTTCTTGTAGGAAGCTCACAACCACCATTCCTGAGATTATGATTCTGTCCCTATTTCATAAGAAACCTGCCTCCCTATCTTCTTTACTGCTTCCCAGAACTCTCTGCCTTCTGATGCTAATAAAAGCAAGAAATCATCAGTAATTTTATCAGCAGCTTGCTTTTGAGAGGACGATGAAACGTTCTTCATGCTGCACATAAAATAATTGCAAGCTGTTCTCACTGCTCAAGCCAGCCAAACAGAGGGCAGGCTGCACACACTCATTTGCAGCAAACAAGAAGTACACATGCTTCAGGTGGTTACTGCAGAGTATGATTTGAAACCTACCTCTAGTGATGTGATTTCCACCTATTTCTCTCATTTTTCAATAACGGAATCAAAAGTTTGATGTGCAAAGGCTGACCTTACTTTCAGAAGCAGCAGACTGCACAAGTTTGCCTTGCTTTCTCTTTCCCTGGAGTTTACACACAACTTCTGAACTGCATTAGGGATAGAATGGAGTGAATTAATCTACCAAAACTATTTCCAATGTTTATTCAGTTTTAATGTTTTCTTTTGAGGTTTCTCTAGCTGGCTGACCTGAGACCTGTTTCCCCCTGGAGCCTGTGTTGTGGTGCCAGACCTTTTATTACAGCAGGTTCACATCTAGTGGTGGGAGCAGAGGAGGAACTGCAAGCTCCCTGCTGCTGCATTTGGTTAGCAGCCTCCTACTCCTCCCACTCTTCAGCAGATGTTTCTGCTGTTTTACCACAACAGGATCTTTTTATACCCTCACAATTCCTAAAGCAAACAAAATCAGAGACCCATCTCCAAAGAGCCACAACAAAAGCACTAACCCAAACTACCACCACAATACAACTGGAATAAAAACCCCTTGGCCCATGGGAGAAGACGAAGTTGTACACAATGTCACTGGGACAGTGACTAATCTTTGGCAGATCATGTGAGAAAGTCCTGAAGTAGCTGTAGTGACAGAGAACAGCATGAAAACAAACAGATGATTCAGATGTGAATAATATTCCTTAGAAGTGATATTATCAGAAGCTCACATAAAACATTATCCGACCTTTTTACCACTCAGAAAAGGCAATGGCATTTACAGCCGTCTTCCAGATGTTGTGCATTTTCAGTTACATGTGTCTGTGTGCGTGTGCATGAAGTCAGTGGGTTCAAAACAGGTGGGATTTCTGGAATCTCCATTTTAAAACAAATTCCTAGACACCACTAAATGTGCATTCCATAGAGTAGGAAAAGTCAACTTTCAGACTCTGTGCCAGGCTCTTGCAGCTGATGCTGAGTCCATGCTAGGAATTTTCACACAACAAAGGAAGCAGACTGTGGGAATGAAACAGTTATTCTTGGGTTCCTCAGGTCTCAGCAGCTTGCAGGGAAGAAGAAGAGGTTCATTCAGATTTAAGTATAGCTATGTATGCCAACCAGCTAAGCTAGGCTCCTTTTAAACTGCTGATGTAGGCACAAAAGGCTCTGTATCAAGGTACTCTGAAAGGTACTTGAACTAGTTTCCCCCTTTTCCCTGCTGTCCCTCCCCAAAATCATCTTAATTAAGCCTTATTTCCAGTAGTAAGTAAAATTACTCCTATTTGAACATGGAGAAATAGACACCATATTGCTTTGTCTTTTAAACTTGTTGGATGTAAGTGATTTGTGGCACTGCCGTGGCCAATACAGCAAATCCTACACAGCGTGTCATTGTCATGTATGTACTGACAGAAGGCATCTGCACCATCCAGTTCAGGTAACAATCAAAGCTATGGCTGTGGCTGAGCTAAGATCTTTGCCTGAGCTGCACTGCTACTATTGCCTGCTTTGAAGAAGCCACATGTGAAATGCTATGAGGTGATGTGAACATTACCCAGACTTTCCATCGGGTTTCGAACGCTCCTCCGGGCTGAGTGCAAGCACATGTGTGCTCATACACAGATGTCCAGAGAAACTGCACAACCTTGGTCTCGGGCTGGCCTTGCAGCACATCCTGCTGCCACGATCTCCACTTAACACATGAATGGCAGCGATGCTCCGCGCTGGAGCGTCAGCTCCAACACCGCCCTTTCACTCCCTCAAAACCAAAAGCCCGCTCGCTCTCAGCCAAACATCTCTGCTTGCTGCTGCTTATCCACACAGGGCTCCTCAGATAGCTGCGTTTCCTTATTCTTCCTTAAGTATCTGCTTCTCTTTGATGTTCAGGCTTTCATCTATCACAACAATGAGGAATCATCTGTTTGGGGAAGAAAAGCACAGTTCAAGGTATTCTTAGGAGAGAGCATTTGGATGCCAACAGTATCTACAGTGGAGGACGACTGCAGGCCAACTACTGTTTTCCTCCTGATCTTTAGCCTGGAGGTGGTTGAAGGGAAACTGAATGAATTATTTCCTTGTTCTAGCAACATTTGTAAATCCTGTGTAAACGAAGCTATCTTTGACAAAATCTTGGTGAGCCTTAAGTTAAAATAACAGTGGTGATGTCACTGACCGGGCAGCAGTACTGAATGCTTCCTACTGCTTCTGTTGAACTGTTCCATGAACACCACACTGGAAAATTCTCCATGTTTCAGCCATCTTTCGAAGTCTGCAATTTGATTTCATCAAGTAAAAATACCTGAAAATTTTCCCAAATGAGCTGTTCTTCACATGATGATTAAACCCAGCACCAACAATTTTTGAAGCATCAAACATTTAAAATAATACTGAAAACAGGTATGCTGAGTTTAAAATCCTAAGTGTTTATGGTGGAGGAGGTTTATTGAGATAATTTTAAGAAAGATAAGCTTTCATCGGTTGTGTTGCATAGAGCTGACAAGTGAAGATTTTGGTGGGATTTTCTGAAAAAATGCACATTAAGTATTATTTTGAGAGCTTCTGCAGGAAGAGTTTTGAGAGCAAATACAAATATTTACACTATAAATGCACTTTAATCTTGTGGCTCTTACTTTGTGGAACAGATCAGAGTACCACCTAATCCATGGGCTTTATAATAGAGGTCAACAACACAGCCTGGGATTTGAAATACTGCTCTTCACAATAGATGTCTCACAAACAAGCTGGAGAACAAGCACTACCCACAAGCATTATGCAGATCCTTCTCGTTTTACCCTTCAGTAAATAACTGAAGATTAACAAAATTTTAAAAATTGCAGATTTCTTGTAGAGTGAACTGTTTTCTTATTAAATAAATTCTTGGGAGAAGATCTATTAGTGTACTAATAGAACACTGGCAAAAAAACATGTTCAGCACCAATAAAAGATAAAAAATAATTAGATCAAAACTGAGTTGAGGACTTGTTAGCACAGAGAAATGAAACTGCTAGATGAATGAACTCCTAGATGACAATGAAGACAGTAATTTGTATCCTAGCTATAAGCTATCACATAGGAATTCTTCAGGTCTCTTTGCAAAATTTTGTTCCTTAAAAATTAAAGCTCAACCATTATTCAGAGGATTACAATGATGATGGAAAGCTTTTGTCTGAAATTCAAATTCTTATATCCAATGTATTCCTTAAGACTTTATTTTTGAAAGGGTGGTGTACCTAGACTGTTTGCTTGTTTGTTTGAGTTTCTGTCTTAAATCAGTAAAAGGCTCTTTTGGTACAGCCCTCACACCATGGGCACACAGAGACTGAGGCTGGTCAGCTTCATTCTGTTTCAGTAAGGAGTGATTCCTGGTACAGGATGACATTATTGCAATAAAACTGTGGCTACATTTGGCAAGGTTTTACCACACGTAGGCACTTACATGGGCATGCTGTGGGGATCTTTAAATTCCTGACAGAAAAGAGGAGACTGGTGCTAGAGAAGGACTCAAATATTTGTCCTTATATATGGATCCTACACACATACTGGGCAAGGCAGGTACATCCAGAAGGTAATTGAGAACAATCACCTTAGAAGTCGGAAGCTAGACTGGTGTTCACTTTGCACAAATTTTATTTTATGTTTTAAAACTTGTTTCAACTGGCCTAGACCTGACAGAGTTGGAATGTAAGCTAAATTTTAAACGCCTCAGTTTTAGGGATAAATCTCACTGGAATCTAGCTTTCAAAAGCAGAATATTTAAACTTTCTTAAAATTAAATATTTACGATTTCAAGACATTTCTAATGCACTAAATTATTAGTGATTTTTCTATAACTTTTCCTTTAAATGGAGTATATTGTTCAAACCAAGGTTTATAGAGAATGATAGCACAGCAGTGGACTCAATTAGGAGATGGAAGGAAACACAAAGGAAATTCAAATGTTTTTTCAGGCCTAAAATAGAAGTAACAAACTTCCAAGATAAACAGCTTGAGAGTAACTGCTTCAAGTTTAATTTGATAAACAACATTACAAAATTACTTTATAATGCTCAGCAGTTTGATGGCACTGGAGATATCTGGAAACAAGGAAAATCTGAGCCTCTCATGAGAAACCTTCCTGCAGTTTAACATTTTAAATGATGAAGTAAAAACAAGGCAAGACTCTACACTCTACATTCTGTCTTTGGTCCCCTATGTCACTTGAGCAGTAATTAGCAAAAAGTAGTCAGTAGAATATGTGGCAATGACTTCACAGAGATACTGAACTGCATTAAATGCCATATGTAGCAATAAAACTCTCTGCATTGTTGTACACAGTGGATTTTTGAGACTCAAGCTTTGTGTATCCACTGCTGCAGACTCATGAAGTCAACCTGCCTTTTCTCCAGATGAAGTTAGTGCAGCCTGCAGCCTGTATGTCAGCTCAAGCATAATGGTATTAAACCTAATTAACCGCTCAGTGTTTTAATGATAAGTTAAAAAGTTATCCTCTGTCACGTGTTTTATTTCTTAAACTTGCATCCCTACTTTATAAAATCCCATTATTCTATAGTATGTTTTTCTCAATACATCAAAACTCAGTTACCCCGGTGAGTTCTGTTGACACTGTTAAACTTTAAACTATTGACTATAAATTACAGAATCTGTATCTCCTTCAGACCTGAACCAGGCAAAAACTTGACATATGTTCAGCAAATTAAAAAGAAAACATTACAAGGTGAACAGCTCAGCCATGGTTCAACTCAAACTAGCTGCCTGCTAGTAACTCCTACAACAGAACTGACTTGGGAAAGCCCCTTTCCCGTTCCAGATCAATACCGGTACCACTGATAGCACTGACATCGAGAGTGAACATTTACACTGGGTCTTCTGTGTTTCTCAAAATACCATGATTTCCTGGGGTTTGTGACTATCTGAAACTATCTCAAGTACACAGATTCGAGATGTGCCATCAGGTTTTTGGCAGACTCAGCCAGAAACAGACCTCAGACACAAGACAGAGGAGCACAAAGTTTCATTATATAGAGATAAGCTAACCATTAGTTATGAAAATAACTACAGCCCAGCCTAAAGAGGCTGGCACAAAGCTGCATTAGGATTTGGGTACTGTTTAGGAGTGCGAGAGTATGGGCAGTTTTATTTAAATATCACTTAAAAAAATTGTGCCTTCAGACTTCTGTCTCTTGTATTTATTACTGAACACCCCAAACTCATCACAGCAAATTTTATCAGAAAAGAGCCAAAATATATCATCATCTGGATCATGCAAAAAGGTTCATGGTAATTTAGACAAAGAGGGGATCTAAATAATGGCATTTCTTAAATTGTGATAAGGTTGGGCATCTTTCTTTATTGCCTGGACCTCAGAAGACAAATAAGGGAAAGTACAAAGAATAAACAGAAGTAGAAATAGCACTGTCACAAAGAATTAAGGCACACCCAGTACCCTATTCTGTATGATGACTGATGCAGTAACATGTGAAATACACCCAGAGAAAATTAAAACTGACAATAGCAAGTCTGCATTTTTTGAGCCATTCAGCAACTTAAGACGTTAATCAATTTCTTTGGGACATCTCTGCTGTTCATTACTTCAGCTTGTTCTTCTTTATGCCTTACTACTATTCACTGAGCAGCAAACAAATACAATAGCACACAGGAAGCAGCGAACAAAAGTCCTTTTAACACTTGCTCACACCATTTGCTGCACATGCCAGGGCTGCCCAGAGGCTACTGGTTTACACCCAAACCCAGTTTTCTTAAACACACAGCAGAACAGTATCTCACTTGGGAAGTCAAGAAAGTGGATTCCTTAAAATTTGAGGGGGGGGCATGGTAGAAAACAGACAAAATCACAGTGCTGACACAACTGGCTTCCTTTATTTTTTCTTTATTTAAATGGCCTGAACATTCCATTGAATTTTCACAAATAGTTTCACTGGAAGCATTTAGAATACATTTATTCTATTCTCACTTGCTCTTCTGGTAATACTGACATTTCTTGGTGTTAAATCATTCTCACAGATGAAGATACATCATGGACTGCCTGTTTGCTTTCTAGGCTGAGCTCAGGGAAAACTCAGGAACCAGCCACACAAAGTACTCCCTTTTCTCTTTGTATGCAAAAGAAATGAACTAATAGATGTGTTTAGCAAAGTCACTGCATGGTCTAGATGTCCATTCTGCAATTATTTTCAGAAATTTGGATTAACTACTTATAAAAAAAGATTTCTTTAGGAAATATTACTAAAGTTTTATATAGTGGTAAAGAGATTAGAATTTATTTTTCAGTTTTTCTCAAAGTGGCTGCATGATCCATCAATACTGCACTGACTCCCAATGAAAACTCACAGAGACTTCATAAAAGCATTCCATGAAAGGACAAATTTCAACAAGTATGATTTGAGAGAATTTATCACTTTGAAACTAACCCATCAGGGAAGTTTCTCTTGCAGCCTTTACCCAGAAGCAGCATTACCAAGGGCAGTTAATACAGAGGGCACCTGATTTACGCTGCTGTCCCGTGCCAAATGCTTTACCCCGTCAGGTTCCAGCTGCACAAGCTGTCCTGCCTCTCACAGGAGAAAATGTCACTCAGGGACACATACTGTCCTGGTTTTGCTGGGTGAAGTTAAAAAGAGAAAAAGGCACTTGTGTGCTAGTTTCTTAAAACCTGTTACCTTTTTGAAAGAGGGAGGATAAAAAGAAAAAAAATAAATTCTTTTATTTTAAAATTTTTCTTATGGACCAACATGCTTTTTCTTTTTGTTGTGAGTTAACACCATGAATACAATCATGAAACATGTATCAGTGACCTCGGATTTGGTTTAGATTTTTTTTTCTCTGTTCTGCAGGCAATAACTAAGCACCAGCAGTGCAAGCCTCACCCTTACTTTGGAGTAGCTAAACTCTTTTGCAAAATCGTGGGATTTTTTGGCAAAAGATAAAATTAAAGATATTAAAATGGTGATGGAGTCTAGTACCCATCAAAGTAAGGAAGACCAAGGAAGAATTCATTCAAAATTCTAACATAGGACATTGTGTTAAAAGCATGATCCAAGCAGAAAGACTAATCTCAGTAAAAAATTCCACCACCTTCCCATTTGTCTTTCGAGATGCTATTGCAACCAAGTAGCTCTGGACATATTCCATAATGTGAATAAGAAAATTTAAAAAGTTGTGGCCTGTTTTGGTTTTTCTGGTTTTTGTTTTTCTCTTTTTAATTCCATAGCACAGTTTTGTCATTTTAATGCCCTTGAAAAATCACCACTGAATAGGACAAAGCTATAAACACATGATATTAAAAGACATTTCACAAATGCTCAAATTTTACCACAATGTATTACTGTTTTATTTAAGCAGAACTGCTTGTTCATGTTTAACCCATAATGTCTTGGCACTTGTATGAGGGAGAAATCAGAGAGAAGAAATAAATGTCCCCAAGGGGGGGGGGGGGGAAGCCAACATAAATCAACAAACCAAATCTCTCTCCCACCAGTATAAAAAAGAAAAAAGAAGAAAAAAAAAGAAAAAAAAAGGAAAATAAAAAGGACTCAGTATATCACAGGAACAGTAAAGCACAAAACATCTTATGAAAGCAAATTCTGGCTCTGTAAGACTGGCTCAATTCAAGCAAGCATCAGGGGAGAGGAGGAAACAATCAGGAGAAAAGAAATACTAGTCTTATCCTAGGAACATGAACAGCATTGTGGCAAGGCACATAACTCACCTTCAGGTTATAGAAAGACATCTCTATTCACAGCAGGCACTCAGCAAATAAACCCCCTAAAACCCTTGTTATTTTTCAAGGTTATGTAACAAAGCAGACAAAAACATATTCTATCTGCTCTCTTTGTGCCTGATTCCCTCCTCTTCAAGCCCATCCCTCTCACCCCTTGTCTTTCCTGGTTTTATACAGATCCAAAAGTCATGTTTCAAACCAGCACATTTATGTTAGCATAAGAGGCATGGAAAGTGCTACCACAAAGTCTTTAACTGAATTATAGTCATGTGTTTCAAATAACAAAGAACAAGAGCAAAATACATGGTTAGGCCCCAAGCCTCTTTCCATAAGCACAAGCAGAGCCTAAGGATGGCATATATGTTTCTTCAGGACCCTACACAAATGTTTGGAATGAGAGGTACAGACAGGCTGTCCAGCAGGGGCGTGTGGACCTGGCACAAGTGGGAACCTCCTGGTAGACCCACTTTGACACTCTGATATCAGTGTTAAGGGCTCCTTTATCAACCTCAGACAGACTCATGAAAAACTAACATGATTATTTGTCTTCCCAGCAAAAGGGAGACATATGAAAGATAAAAGGATTTGTAGCAGATGGCAAGGACATTTCTGCAGACCACTGGAAAGCCAGCTGCATTAGGAACACCCTAAATCCACAGAAAGTTGAAGCAAAGTTGGCTGATATGGAATTGCTGAAGACTTTTCTGAGAAATACAAAAAGGATCCTGGAAAAGAAATTCCATAGAGAATGAATCTTGCAAAATTCACGTGCTTCCCTATGGCTTCAAATGCATCAGCAAGAAACGCAAGTTTGTCCAAAGGCAAAGTCTTGAAAGCATTATGAGTTGCTCAATAATTATTTTCTTCAAGCTACTGTCGAATAGATGTCAGCCCATGATTCTCAAAACACTTCTCATGGCAACAAGTCAGCCTGCACAGAAAGTTCAGACATGAGCTGTGCCACCCCATGGAAACACTTCCACACCAGCACGTAAGTAACCGGGATGGGTGAATGTCAGATTGTGTACAGCAGCTCCTTCCTTCTCCTTTGAAGTATGTGCTGTTAGAGAAATAATAGGAAGAAACACAAAATATTACCCAATTTCTTAAATACACTGCAACAGATGCTAAACTCAGTCAAGAGCTCATTCTCTCTCTGTCTGTCTCTGTCTCTCTCTCTCTCTCATACTCGTTTTAGTGAGTAACACGAGTAACTCACTAAAAATCTGTGGATGAGTAAGTGCTTTTGTTTTGTCCTTTAGTCTCTAGAAAGATGTTATAGCACTACAGTATAGCAGAGCTGCTCTTTGAAAAATGTAATTTCAGGAGTTGTTCATCTGTAATAGATTATAAACAACCAAGCATCAGGTTTTCCAGAGAAAAATTTTTTTCCGATTAGTTCTCCTTAAGCAGTAGCAGATACAACATAAGCAGGACTTCTCAATACACCTGTCTTCATAGTTAAAAGAGAGGTGCAAACACTCATCAGCCTCTTTGACACGCAGCCATGCAGAGGGGAAAGGACACACCAGCAATGGTGCTGAATTCTCTTCCTAAATTCCCTCTCTTTTCTCTGCTTTCACAGTATTTCTCATCAGCTATATGGCAGGTTAATCACATTACCCCATTTTATTCCTCTCCTTGCCAGGGAGGAGAACAATAGTGGCAGAGTTATGATGTGTCAAATCTTGGCACATAATACTTTATTTTCCAGGACTGCTTGAAACTGTAAAACACCCCTATTGTTCCTATTGTTTTATCTTAGTTAGGATTTGCATCTTTCTTTCTGCATGACAAGCAGACACTGCAGTTTCTACAAGTCCAATTGGATGAACACACTTAAAACTGTTCCCGTTCCCACACGGAATTACTGCAGGCAGGAAGATGCCACGATCAGCTAACAAAGTGGGTATTCTAAGTTTCTGGCACCACAGAAATCAAGGGAGGAAAGACTTCCAAGCTTTCACTAAGTCACTGCATGTGAACAACCTGACTTGAGTTTTTACTATTAAAACTCAAACCCCTTCCTCTTTTCAAAAACACACTTACAAAATGTGAGAAGCCAAGTGGATAAAACTGCACTTGAGGCCCATTGAAGGTTCACGACAATCACTGCAGGATCATTACTGACAAGTCTCTGCCTCTAACCACCCTTGGAATTTTGCCTAACTTAAGGGACCTCCTGATAAATAGGAGGCAGCAAAATGTGGGTACAATAAGAATAGAGGATAAAGCCAAACAACTGAGAACAGAAGATATTTTTCCCTGGGAATATGAAGTTTCAGTACTTTCCACATAATTTCTAGCAGCTAACAACACATTCAAAAGAAAATACAAATTGGCCAAGGTTATTTCTCTCTCAGCTAAAGCAAGAGAACTAAAAGGACACCTGAAGCAGCAACTTCTAATTATCTTCCAAGCAGTCTTCTTGTAAACCAAAGAATAACTATTCCTGGCATTCAGACTAAATAAATAAATAAAAATATAATTAACTCTGAAAACAAACAAGCAAACAAAAGACTCCACTAAAATACTCTGCACAAGTGAGCCGAAGCGCCACATTTCAGAAGTCCTTTAAGCAACCCTTTGCTATCTGTAAACAGACCAAGAAAAGAAATGGCCACTTCAATGTTCCACGTGCTATCTTACTAAAAGGTTACACAGCCCATTCAAAGGCTTGACAACCTGACAACCACTTCCCCACCTTTTTTTTTATCCTGCAGATGGTGTAATCACACACACACACACACACACACACACACACACACACACAGAGCGAACAACAGACTGCCAGCTTGCAGAACATTTTAAACTGCATTTTGGAGAAGAGTTTTTAAGTGTTCATAGAATCATAGAATATCCTCTGTGGATAGTTGGAAGGGACCCGAGGAGCATCGAAGCACAGGGCCTGTTAAAATAAACACCTTGCATTAATTGCAATTAACGTAACTGGGAAGAGAGATAGTTTACATCTAAGAGTGTCTCAAAGAGACAAAAATGTTTACCCAGATTGTCACATTCTCTCCTGGATATTCAAGACAGCACAACTTCTGCTTCTTTATGCAAATGTTCTGAAATATATTCTGAAAATCTTTGAAAGGCATTTAGAGAATAATGCAATTATCAGGCATAGTCAGCATGGGTTCACAAAGGGCTAGTCTCTACCAACAGAAATATTCTATTATATTCAAATATTCTTAATGTTCTTAGTATTTTATGACCACCAAAAAAGGCGGAATCCAAATGCAAACCAATACAAAAGTATTATTAACATTTTATCATAACATCCTAATAACATAAAAGCCCAGACTACAGAAAACTAGATCAAGGTTGGATTGTATTCATAGAATAATCACCCATCACAGAGAGGGAGGTTTCTTGTTCACAATCCGGTTATGGCTCCAGCTCTCAAGGTGACCCAGTGAAGCCAGGCACATGCATAAAAAGGAATGGGCAAAAGATGCTCTCTGAAACAACACTGTGATGCTTGAATTAAAAAAAGGGTTAGAGCTTTTAACCAGCTCCAAGGTGAAGAAAGATGAGCTACATTCACTGTTCAGTGCAAAACCTCAGCAACAATTCTCACTTGGGAAATGGCACATGCCAGAGGATGCCATCACAATGCAGCTTCCTGCAAGTCGAGACAGTCTTTGCTCGTGAACTTCCCTTCATAGAAGTTCATGGGGCATTGCAGGAACCTATCCCTGGCATCATCTAACACCTCTGGAGCACACTACAAGGACACCTTACTGATTAGGCTGGCTGGACTCCAAAGGTCTGTAAATAGCATGAATAGAAGTTGTGTGACCAAAATGCTTATTACTCACTTAAAATTTACCTTAAAAAATGTTAAAGGCATGGACACAGAGAAGATTATACTGGATGTGTAATTTTTAAATCTAAAGGAAAATACAGATGAGCCATGTATTTACTAGAATGTAACAAACATATAGCCATCGGCCTCTGTCAGTGTCTGACTTCATCCAACACTAAGAAAAATGGGGAGATGGATTTTTTTCAGTTTGTTTGAAAATGCTTGTCATGTGTCAGACTGAGATTTTAAATATTAAGTTTCACCCTGGCAAGCACTGTATATTGTGGAGGTACAACAGCCTCTGAAACAGGATTCTACTGTGGAAGCCCCTTACACGTGCAGTACCACCAAGGATGATTAATGGCTGAGAAAGTCTGCTTGGAATCACTCCAGTCATCATTTTGCAAGAACATGCACACACAATGCTGACCCAAAAGCCAAACGTGCTCTGTAACGTGCTCAATCTATGCAAAGCAGGAATAAATGAAATGAGATATCCACAAGCTACTTACAGACAACCTGAAACTCGCACCCCATGCCTGTCATGGCAGACAAGTAGAGCAAAGACTCTTTATTATCAACACAAGCACTGCTGCATGGCTTACTGGAACAAGTCAGCAGCAACAAAGCCCCATCCTTGTGCACAAGGCTTGAGCAGTACGCCTACCACTAATGTTTATTGTTCATTATTATACAAAAACTTCTCAAGTTTGGGCTGGTTTTTTTGTTGTTGTTGGAATTTTTTAAGCAAAAATGATAAGAGGAAGATAAAAAGACCTATGTGAAAATACTATGAAGGTTATACATACAGACCAGAGACTTGAGCGATACTCATGCTACAAGAAAAATGAGTGCAAAATGCAGTCTGTATTCCACCAGCTAATGGAACTGTGAAAAGAGATGCTTTTTTCATGAAGCATCCATGTAACTTCAGAACCTCTGTATAAAACCACTTGCAAGACTAGAAGCTCTGAAGACACAGACTTCATCATGCATTTATGAAAGGGAAAACATAAAGCAAATCAGGATATATAAACAGATCTAAAATTACTTATTTCAATACCTTTCCCATCCTATGAACACAAACTACATCCTACGCTTCATCACTGACCTTGTGTCTTCACTGAAACCTTCTCTCACAAGCTCACACTAAAATAAAACCACATAAACAGCATCTGCATTTTTCTAAGAAGAATTTATTACATGGAAACTTTGGTTGGTGATATATCCAAGACCTTAATTAAAGAGAGACCAATCCGCTCAAAAGCGTGACCATTCCCACAGGAATGAGAAGAAATCCTTCTTATTGAAATAAGAGCAGAAAAATAAAATGGAATTCATTCTTGTTTCTGGCAAGAAAGGCATTTTTAAATCCCACTTGGTGCTGTAATTCTAATAGCTTCTTCTTTCAACACTAGACTGAAGTACATGTTTAATCCTTCCAAGACTGGCTTTTTCATTGTCTTTAACAGATTTATACATGTATTAAACATGAATACATCCATCCCTACACACATCCCTCCCATTTTTTGAACATCCTACTTAAGTTTGTCAAATAAAGGAACTGAACTAAGTAACAGACTGATCTGGGAATTCAAAGAGCTCTTAAACTGTGAAATCAAACCTGCTGCTACTCAATCAAATAACGCTCATGACCTAACATTTCAATCCCCACCCTTATCTGACTGATACTAATTTTACACTGGCATCCAAAAAGGTCATGATTTCAGCTGGAAATCACCTAAGGAGATTTTATTTTTTCTGGGAACTAAACATATTTAACTCCTTTCTGACTAATACATACAATTTGAAACATTCCTACCTTTAAAATCACCATGACTTCAGCTCCACAGACAACTTAAATGACCATTACTGGTCAGCACTCAAAGAACATTCAGCACAAGTAATGCTTTTTATCGTTCCCGAACTTTGGGGCAAATGGGAGAATCTTTGCGAAGTGAGGTTCAACAGAGAACTAGGAATT
Source organism: Aphelocoma coerulescens (assembly GCF_041296385.1). Taxonomy (NCBI): domain Eukaryota; kingdom Metazoa; phylum Chordata; class Aves; order Passeriformes; family Corvidae; genus Aphelocoma; species Aphelocoma coerulescens. The sequence continues at coordinate 98,892,238 of NC_091015.1, read as the reverse complement.
AAAAGCAGCAAGTAATATTCCAGGGCTGACATCTACAAACTGTTGCAATTTTTTTCTTTTTAATTACCAGTTAATCATCTAATGGAAATAAAGTGAAATGTGTCATTTAATTTTCTTCCCCTTTTCCCCTCTGAATGTACTATGGTGTCATGATACTTATCAATGAAATAAGACTATTAAGAAAACAGAGAGAACGTTTTTATCTAAAGCTGACTTCAACTGGTTACAATATGAGCTTACAGAACAATTTCCAGCCTATGTGTTTTTGTCATGTCAACGGTTTCCAAAGATAATAAATGCTCTTCAGTATCATGCCTGGCATAACTAAGCCTGTGAGCAGGCTGCTAAAATTATATAGAGAATGTACAAGTGAACTCTTCAAGCAGTTCTCTAATGACTTCAACCCAAGAGCAGCACTCCAGCGAAACGGAGGGATTTGGGCAGGAATGCAGACTATACAATAGGCAGCCGTAAATAGAAACCAAACTTCGTCACCGCCAGCATCCGACGCGCGTCTCCGCGTTACGCTGCACGATGCCGCCTCTACCTCACCCAGCTCCGGCCAGGGCTCGCTGGGGCCGGCACAGCTCTGCTACACTCCCTTCTATCTGCAGCCTGCTGCAAGAGCTCTGAGGTGGATATATCTATATAGGCTCTTCGATGTCTTTTCTACATTTCGCTGGCAATTTTCAAGCCTTGGTCCACGGAGCACTTGAAAAGGATGCACAAACAACAGTTAAGAAAAGCAAGGCTACTGACAGGCTTTGGCTCATTGTGCAGATGGCTGCTCTGGGCTCCGCAGCATCCACAGATGCATATGGTTGTGGCACGGCCGATTCCTCATTAGCAGTGATATACTGTGCTTTGCAGACAGTCCTGCTAAGCTTACACTAGATATATATATATATATGCATATATGTGTGTGTATATATATATATATTAACTGAAATAAAATAAACGTATGAATTTAGCAAAAAACATCATAGAAGCATAAAACAAATATGGGGACAGGTTTACTACAAACAAAAATTTGGAATCAAAAATAGATAAGCTTTTACATGCAAACAACTGCAGCCTTAAGCAAGATTGCAACATAACTAAAACTAACAGTAAAACATTACAACCCACTGGAACTTTACTGCACTTTTGAGAGACTATTATTTACTTGAAGTTCCAGTTCCTGAAATCTCAGACACTGCATATGAATTTTAGCTTTATAAATTAAATAAAATGAAATAAAATAAATAAATAAAATCACCTCAATCCCTGAAGCTCAGAGACTGAACCGATGTGTCAGCTACTTCTGACTATGTGCAAAATACCACTCATCCAGCTCCTGTGACGAATGCCCGAGCAGGCTCATGTACCTTTTATACACAATTTACTGGGAAGTCTTAAACTGGACATGCAAGGGGGACTCCGGTCCCACGTGAGAGCTCATCTCAGGGCTGAATTCGACCCACTGCTGACAAAGGGTTCAGAAATGGCTTTCTCCTCTGACAGCATGGTTTCCTTGACAATTTCTTAAAGGACTCGGAAATGCAACTTCTTGAATTTCAAAGCTTTCTCAGGTTTAGCCTTTCTGAAGCCTTGTTTTCAAGGGTCTGATCCAACGCTCAGGGAAGCAAGTGGAAAGACTACAACTAACTTCAGTAGTCTCTGGATTGGGTTCTGAAGTTGGAAGAACTATTCTTCATTAGGTTTTTCATTAAATACAACACATGTCATAAGAAGCATGTAAAATGCTACTGATCAAAATGACACAATCTAAGAAGACCTTAAGACAAAACTGCTACTCAGTTATATCCTTCCTTCAACTTTTAAAGCATCCAAAAAAATAAAATATATGCTTTCTTCCTTTACTCCTTTCCTTTTCTTCCTTGGCAAACATTTCCTCCTACTACTACTTCTTTAAAGAAATACCACCCACCCCTCCACAAAAAAGTATAAATTTAAATGACCTTAAGCGTTATGAAGAAGTCAATACTGTACTTTCCAAAACTCATATTAATTGAAGGCAAGGTAAGGTCTTAAAACATAGAGAGGGCAATATTTGAAACCACTGACAAAGTTAAATTTCTTCCACCTTTTCTGGAGAATTACAAACTACGCTCTTAAGCATCAAATGGTCAAAAGCAACCTGTCAGAAATATATTATTACAAAACAGCAGTATTGCCAAAACCTCATTTAAGTTGCTATAGAAATATTCCTCTTAAGGACTTTTCCACCTGCAGCTAAGAAAAATACTCTTTTTAAAAAAGCATGGGCTTAACTGGTCTTTGCCTCCATCCAAAGAAATCAAGAGGTGTAACACTTAGACTTTATCCCACCACACACAGCTGTAAATATGACACCACTGATCCCCTTCCTTCATGCAGAAATTTTACACAAAAATAATCCAAGAGACCACCAGCAGGAACTGTAGTCCCAAGAAACACCTCCTTACTACATCTTTCATCAGAGAGAGTTATGAGCACTTGTTCCTCTTTATTCATTTTTGTTCAGTACTAACACCAAAGCAATGAACAAGGAAGACCTATGAAATTATGTCATTGCCCGTTGTTTTTCTGCCTCCATTTCAAAATAACTGAAGTATTAATGGGCTTGTCTCTACAACATCTACAGTTAGGCTCACAAAAGTGCAATAGTCCATTTGCAAACAGAAATTGCTATAAAACCCACCATTAATAAATCATATGAACTTCAAGGAAACATTTATACTATTCTACTTTCAACCAATTTTACATTCACGTGTTTTCAGTGATGGCGTAACTTCAGCACGGAGAATGCAGCCTGCATGTTGATCCAAGTGCAGTATTCCTCAGGTTGCTGCCTTTTGTCCCTGGTACAGTTAGGTGACTGCTCGTGGGGCTTGGGCTTGAACAAAGCCAGCAGCACAAAGCCTCGACTACTCTTGCTGCTTTCCCACAGCCCCCTGTGCCAGGGGTGGCAAAGGCCTTTCAGGGGGTGCCCTGGGACTCCCAGCTGCCGTTTGACATGCAAATGGCAACAAAGATCTTTCAATCCCACCTCAAGGAGGGAAGATAAAGGCAGCAGTTCCCAGAGGAGCTCTGCTCCGAGAACAGCAGCCCTTCATCTCTTCAGGATGCTGGCACTGCTGTGCACAAAGAAATCATCCTTGAGGTTATGTGAAGGACTTAAAGAAAGCGAGGGGAATTAGAGAAAGGTACTTCAGGCTACAATTCTTCTCCTCAAGCATAACAACAGAGTATCACTTTCATCTTCTTATATATAAGCACACGTTCGATAATTCCAGCATTTTCATTTTATTTAGAGACCCAACACAAATGGTAAAATTCATGTCTGAATTACTGGCTCAGATTCCTTCTAGTATCAGTCCAGCTTCATGTGCCAGTATTTTCCAACCAGTTTCAGTGGAAATCAAGCTCTGTAAGCTTGATCCCCCATGTCATCCCACAGGTAGCTTACAAGGGTTTTAGAGTTTCTACTCTTATCTTCAACCTAAACAATTATTATATCCCTTTTATTACAAGCACATCCAAAATCAAAATGCATTTTTTTTCCCTCCAGTTGAATATGACCATCTACACCCAACTTTTTCAAACTGGAGGCTGAAAATTCAACCATTACTGAAATAAAAGTTGGGTAATTTTCAGGCACCCTCAAAATACACAAATGTGTTCCCATGAATTTAACCAGAAGAGCACCAGCTGATCCTTGTTTGTAAATTAAAGCTCTTCAGCTTAGGTTGCTAAATAATGATATCAATATGTTAAATAATTATTAAATACTTTAATTATTACTACCTTCAGAAATACAGGAATACACAGGAGAGAATTTAAGTTAAGTAAACTGTGAAAGTTGGAAAAACCTGTGGAAAATATGAGTATGAAAGAGAAAGAATGGTGGGAGCAGAAATAGAGTGCATGAACAGATACTACCTACCATGCATCTAATGGAAAAAGAGCTTTCAGCTATTCTCATTTTCCACACTTTAAAGTAAATCTATTTTTTTTTAAATGTGCCTTATTTGTAAATTCATGTATTACTTTCATATCCTGTTCATTGTTTTTCAGTCACTGAACAGAACATGACATGCTACTAATTTCTTGGGATCAAACACTAAACAGCTTTCAAAGAACACATTTCTTCCTTGGTGCCTGCACATCTTGAGAGAAAAATTGCTATCTTCATCTCAGTGGTATTGGTAAGAATAAAGACATGTAGAGGGCTAAGGAGAATATGAACACATTAGAGACACATATAGAACTAGATATAAAGTGATTGATAAAACCTCACCAATTGATCCAGTGGTGTCCAATCTCCTTGTAAAACATACATTAGTCAAAGAAATAAGTCTGGTATTTTCACTTTACAACACTCATGAAAAGGGCTAACAAGTGGCTTGCCTGGAGTCTCCCTTACCAGCTAATCTTACCTCCTTACAAACCACACTCCATGTCTGCATTTCTAAATATTTATTGCAACATCAAGAAAAGATCTGTACTGATTTGATGAATGGCTTGATATCTTCCCAAAGTCATTTTCACAATCCAGATGATAGTTATGGACAGTAACTGGAGGCATTGTTGTGACAAGAATGCACAAAGGATTCCCATCTAAAGTTCAGAAGTTAGTCATAAACTTAATTTTTTTTCCCCTCACCTTGAATTTGGCATGGTCATAGACAGTTTCCTCAGCCAAAACTTTGAAAAGACCACTATGGAACTTGTATAATTTATTCACCTTGAATGAAGCAAATGTAGGTTGGCTAAGGGCTTTCTGTTTATCTTTTTTTGCATCACATTTCAGCTTCCAGCTTTCCACAAGATTCTAGATTGCTGGATTTGGTCATCATATTAGCACTGTCAAGGAAATGCTTAAAAATAGTATTTTAAAGCTACAAGTAAACTTACTAAAAACAAGACATTCAAGGACCCTTACATTCTGCTTAGGCATGACAGTTTGTGTATATTCCTGGAAAGAATACTCGATGTGAGTCTGAATTCACTCTATTTTTTCAGTCACCAAAAAAGCCCAAACACAATCTAGAAAAAAAACAAACAACAAGCCACCCACCCCATCCCAGCAAAATTAAAATTGACGTCTGCAAGAACAAAGCACATCAAGAATTTAGGGCGTAGTGCTCTTAGTTACAACTTCTAACTCATGTTGATACAATTCATAGTTGCACATTTATAGACAGTGCAAACCACACAACCTAAAAATTAAGACACTGAAGAGATGCAGTAGTGCTGTTTTTCAGAATAAAAGACACAGTAGTTGAGAAATAGCTGGTACATGTTTTTCCCACACGATAGACTTCCACTCCACATGATACATACTCATTTGAAATTACAGGAGTGCTTAATTCAATAAAACCCTAAACCTCTGTTTGTATTGTTGCATGCTGCATAAAGAGAAATTCCACGGAGTCAAGTACAAATCCTTTATTCTCTCAAATTTCTGAAGACAAAAAGCCACAGCACAATTAAGAGTTGAATGGGTAGTACAGTAAGCATTCTAATGCACATATTGGAAATATTTAATAAATACAAGTCCCTACCAAAAGAAGGAAGAAAACTGAGAACTATGAAGACTGCATTCTTCATATACACACCAGCACCCTGGGGATTAGACTCACAACAAAGATCACTTACAATCTCTCTGGGTAATTATATAGTGAAATGATGACAACTAGTTCATTTGGAACACAGAAACTTTTGGACATGTTCACTGTAATTAACTAACATCCACTTCTGTCTTCTGACGTTAAACTGAAAACAAGGATCTCACATCTTGCTCCAATTTTTTAATGCTTTAATAATGAAGTTGATGGGGAAATAGAAACATACAAAATAAATTTAGTGTGATATTTTGAGATATTTTTGCTGCAACACTCATGTTAATACAGAAAAATATACATAGTTATATACATATACTCTGTTGGATACATGAAAATTTAACACAAAAAAGGGGATGAAAAACTGCTTGTAGAGGGTGGGTGCTTAAACACATCCAGGTTGCTTTTACACAGAGCATTACGCATTTGGGAAACACCGGGTCTGAAACAACACTCCAGTTCATGTACTTGCATTTCCAGTCATGCTGCCTAACCAGCAAACATAACCCACTGCCACAATCACTAGAAATAAAAGTCTGGCATGGAAAGGTGCAGGATCTCCCTTTGGCCTGGAGCCTGACAACAGCTGTAGCCAGAAATGTAAATGACCAGGACTTCTCTGTTTCACTGAACCACAGGTACCACCTTGAAAACAGTGACAGAACATTTTCTGGCCGATGGCAAATCATTACCATACCCCCAGAAGGAAAGACATCAATGGCAGTACTTTGTTGAACAGCATTTCTTTTTAATTTGTTGCATAAGCGACACTGCTAGATGTGACAGGCTAGATGGAAAACTACAGCAAAGTATTTCCATCAGTTGAATTTCTGGAACCCCTCTTGACAGCTAAATTTGCCTTTGATAGCAGCTGGAGTTATTTTGAAAGAAAAAATCCCCAGGTTGCTCCCACTAATCATTTGTTGCTTTGGTTTACAGAGCAGTTTTGGTGTATGCTAAGATATTCCTTCTTTTGGAGATAAATTAAACCAGAAGTCATGATCCAGACCCACAACAAATATGTTCTAACTCCTAAGGACAAAGTGAAAGTCCAAATCAATGACTGGTCTTTTATACAGCTGTGAGTGACACATACACCAGGATGAGACAGTCCAGGGGACCAACTAAATACCATTTGAAAACTCTGAGTTGTATATATAGTATAGAATTAGAGGCCTCCAACATCAATCATATAGTGACCACATTTCATCATATCTCACCAAATTAGTCACTGATTTGCACATAACTAGAATCTTGATTCCACAGATCCATTTATGCTCAAGTAGGAGTCAGAATGAAAAAATCCTCCCTTTTAAAAGGACATCTGCAAGTGTCTTATACATACTATAAACAAAAACTCCTGCCTAGATACTCTCCAGAATTATTGACAGATCTCAAAATGCAGTGAGCCAAACTTTGCCTCGAAGTTTACAATATCATGATCTTACATTTTAAATAAATCTAACAAACTACTAGTACCATCAGAAACAATGAATCTACTTTCACACTAGTTACATGACAAATCAAAACTAATTCTACTGCAACGTGCAGAAAAAAAAAATCCAACTGTCCAAACTCTGCTATCATTTTATGAGTATGTTTCTGATATGATAAAATTAGCAACTGAAGAAACAATCATTAAAAACAAGATTCAGGGATAGAATTAGTGTTTAAATATAAGTGTTTCAATAATGTGCACAACCTCATTAATCTCTAAACAGCAGAGGATTACAAAGTTGCACTACAGAAAGCCTGCAGATGTCTTTTTTGCCCAAACCTCTCTAGGACTCAGAAGTAAAGCAGCATGGACTATGTGCTTCCCTATACCACAGAATGTTCCCATTTTCAGCAGTGCAACCAGAGGAGACCCAATCCAAGAGAGATCAGTCGCTGCAACAGAGAGAACACATCTCAGCAAGGCCAATTTTGTACTATGTACTACTGAGAGCTGTAATGCCAGTGCCACCCCTCTGACAAAACTCTAGCATTCAGCAATAGCTTAAAATTTAAGCTACACTTTCTTACTTACTTACCAATGTAAAGACAAAAACAAAAATATGTATTAGGGAATAAGCAATGTAGCTAAATGCAATGCTGACACTACAGGAAATAGAAATTCTCCATGTTTCAATACAGAAATTAACAACTGAATGACATGGTCCAACACATTGACTTAAAGAAAGAACTACATAAAAACTACATAAAAACCCCTCCAGTTTCTGAGGGCTGCCCATGCATCCCTCCTGTGCTCAGCCAGAAGGTTCTGGTAGACAAGTGCTTGTCAGCCCACTGGGAGTGGGACCTTTCCCTGTCATTACCTCACTGTGCATCAGAAAAAAAGAATCATCCCTGCTTCCTACCTGAAAAAAGCCTTTCAGACCTTCTGACCCTGCTTCATCCCCACAGAGAGATTTCAGCCTGCACACCTCCTGCCCATGGCCTGAGCCACAGGACAGAGGGAGATTTAGGGATGCAGACTGTCCCCAGAGCGCCCAATAGCCTGTGCACAGCCTCAGCCACCACGCAGTCTGTTTTTGACCATCACTGGCAACATCCGAAGGTCTCTTTGCCCCAAAGGATGACATGACATTCAAAACTGAAGTTTGGGCAGAGCTCTGCTCCTGAAACTGGATCACTGGGACACCACAGGGCTGTCTTGACTTCAGCTCAGGAAGGCAAGGACAGATCTTGATGCTGGGTTTTAAATCTTGTTCCAACTTTACTCAATTCCTTTAGATGCAGCTGCTAAGTACAAGCAAGCTCTCTTATCAGATATTCCATATCCTTTTGAGCTTTGAGAGAAGTCATACCTGGCAGGTTTCAGGGACTGTTAATACCAAGGAAGAAAACAATTCCCTTCTGTATGCTGACCACCTGTACAATCTGTTAACCCTCATGGCAGCTGTTCTATGTATAAGCTTGTGAGTGGTCACAAAGAACAAGCCTATTACAAAAGAAGATATAAGACAACATCAGTGCTGCCTCCAACTTTAACTGTAATTGAACTTTCCTCCATCTTAACCTGGCTCTATTTACACAAGAGATCTGATTTCCTTTGACAGACACATCAGCCCACTAGTACCCAGCTAATTGCTTCAGCAAGGAACAAAATCTGATGATCCGCATTTGATATCCAAATTCTGAGAAAATAAAAAGGGTTCAAAGGAAAAAACATCATATTAATTTAACTATTTATTTCTGCTCATTCTAATCCAGGATGTATTTCACCAGTCTGAAAAGCTAGTAAGGGGAGAAGCAATTTAGCTGTAACAGGACTCTCTTGAACTTCAGTAACATAATTAGCAGATAATTAGGGTGCCTGATGTGTGGATCAACAAAAAGAAGTATTTCCACAAAGCTTTAGAGAATTTACCTGTTGAATATTTACAGAGTTTGTTGCATTGCTGTGGCACACCAGTATATAACCACTGCAAATTCAGACGCTTGTTGATTTTGAATGAGCAACAAGCTCTTTGGTCTCTTTGAAAAAGAACAAACTATTTCAGAAAATGAAGAAAAATCTTCACCTGGCATAAGGGTCTAATGATCTATTATAAAGTTTGTCAAAGTTATGAGAAAAATCAATCAACAGATTTTATAAAATATAATGTACAAGGTAATCAGAGTTGAAAAGTATCAACACAAATTTTAGAACATAGGCATTACTCATTTGTTGGTTTTAGCTATCAGATTCTCTTATAGTAAAAAAATGGGGTTTTTAAAATTTCTATGCTTTAAGATTTTTAAAAAAACAACCTAAACAGAGTGCTAAAATCAAACAGTAATGTCACTGCCTTTCTGTTTGTTCTAGAAGAACCTCTCAAGGAGCTGAACCTGCTCAGCTCAAGAGAAAAACCTCAAGTGTCCTCTACTTCTAGAGAACAACAACAAAAAAAGGAGGCAAGGACCATTTCTCCTTCAAATACTGAGATTTAATTGATGTCCTCACTTACTGACTTCTTTCGTTGCTGTCCCCTTCTGCAAACAGGAGTACAGTACTTCTCATAATGCTGAACACATAACTGTGTATGTACAGACACCTACAGGTCTCTCTTTTCAAAAGGTGATTTCTTTTTAAATGTCACAATCCTTCCTGGAGGAGGACAAACAAAAATGCTACTTCAATGACTTTGTATTTTCTGTCTGATTCCCAAAACATGATCCAACACCATTGTATCCTACAGCCAAAGGACCTGAATTCGTAATACTGTAGTCAAAGCGTGTTTAGCATAGCAGCTTCACTATGCAGTTGCCTTAGTGTAATGTGAAGTTGAGTAAGAAACTTTTATAAATAGAGCTTGGGGATCCCCTGTCCTGTGGAGCTTGATTTTTTATTTGTTATTCTTTAAGCTGTTAAGACAGAAATAATACGGGCAGGGAAACATAGCTGCTTGGAGACAGCAGCAGGAACTTGCATGCCAGCCAGATTGACTGTACTTGTGCTGTCAAGGTGGCCAAGAGGACACTTAGTAACGTGCTGTAACACACTCTGGGCTATGGACTCCTCCAAAGAGGAGTAAGAGGAGTAACTGCTAGCTCTGCACACAGCCAGACACACACTACGTGCCACACACAAAAGCAACCTCCGACAGGTCAGGTCACAGAAATGTTTCAGAGCTCCAGTCCAGCTCTTTAAAAAATCTTTACCCACCCCAGCCCCTGGAGGATGACTGCTTTTCCAGAGCATTTTCCACAGAAATGCAGCCCATGGCAGAAGCAAGGAGCCAGCCTAAAGGGGGCTGCAGAACATGGGGATGGCCGGACAGCTATAACAAGTTGGCCTTAACAGAGAAAATCAAGCTTTGGAGGAGTAAATGGTCCTTGTAATGCCTGTAACCATCAGCTTACAATGCACTGTTTTGCATTTCTCTCGACCTCTTATTTAAGACTTCCCTGGAAACCAGTTGTTTGAAAGGCTCTACAAGGCATTTCAACTGAAATAGAATACACATGACTGTGTACATCTCCTGAAAAGGGGTAATAGCTGAAGAGATACAGTGAGATACAATCATTCAGTGAGCTGCTGATACCTGAATACATAAAGTCATCATGTGACAAAAAAATTAAAGTATACAAGTAGATAAAATTTACATTGCAAAAGCCTTAGCAATATTATATTTACATTTAATTTACATTTAATTCTAGGATCACATACACAATTTCACTCATTTTTATTTCAAGTAATAATAAAGCCTCTCACCTTCCCAGTGTTGTAGCCATGTCCAGAAAAGTGCATGAAGAGAAACACAAATTATATTTTAAATGTACTGTATCTCCACTCCTGGCTGATTTGCTATACAAGAAATTATTTATTTATTTATTTATTCATTTTCTGTATTTTGACTGCAATTTTTTTTGTGTATCAATACAAAGAAGAAACAGATTTCTACACTCCTTTAGATTGTGCATCAAACAGTGGGGAAGCGATGAGGAATAGAGAAGGAAAATAAAAGAAACGAGGTTAACCTGAATTGAACCTCTGAGCTAACACATAGCCTATACAGTGGCCACCTAGAACTGCAAATAGAACAATGAAGTCCACAATCCAGTGCTTGGCAACTGAGGTACTTATGTTTTGACATGGCACTTTTCCCGCAATAAACTGCCTGCTGGAGGTACTGGCAGTCACACATGGTTTATCTCCACAAGAAGTCCTTGGCAATAACCTCCTTTTGGAAAGATATTCAAACAGTTGGATATGGTCTTGGAAGTTGACTCAGAAAAAACTCAAATACTAAAGCTTTCCTTGCACAGTCTTTATACTCAGTGGGATAACTTACAGCTTTTGGTAACTACTGTCCTAAAAATAAAGGAGAGGAGGGGAAAGGTTCAACAGTGCACTGTGCCAACCATCTTTTCAGTTACAGAAATGTAAGAAAGTTAAAATTATGTTTGTTTAATTATTATTTGATGAGAATTTTCTCCCTAGCCCTACATGTTGATGGAAGAAGCAGCTGTTTTATCAGTCATCCTTAGTGTCCTTTGAGTGACACTTCTGTCCCAGAACATCATCAGTAGGTTAGCTAAAAGTCAGTCTGGTTGCTTTGCCTCTTGTTAGTGTCACCTAATGCTTTTTATTGCAAGACCCTACTCTTCACTGTTTATTTTTTTTTAGCCAAACTTTAGCCATCTGGTCGGCTGTCTGTCCCCTCTTCTCTCCCTCCTGGGAGGCAAAGAGGCAGTCAGGGAAAGATAAGAAAAGGAAAAACGGTTCAATAATGGAACAAACTTTGCTTTTTTCCTTTTCCTTCTACCAGTAGATAGAAAATCTAGCTACCAGAACAGAAAAACTTGTGGTTTCTAACACATATTCCCTCCAGCACCTGAAGTTAAATCTGAGTTTGGCAATGTCAACATACTTTTGATGCCTTCAAATAACCAAGAAAACCACTGGCAAAATATGAGTTCCCACAGCCAACCTCAACCTTCCCATGCCACGCATTAGGGCAGTCCCAGCTGTGCCAAGAAGTTCACAACACAGATTCACCTGAGTCTCCCCAGAAACCCTGCACTCAGCCCTGGAGGCCACACTGCAGGATTTGACAAGAGCCTTTTTGCAAGCTGAACACAGCTCCGAGACTTCTAAGACATGCTTGATTAAGGAACATATCATATCTGGGAATTGCACTGCCCACCATCACTTCTAGGCTGTGATTATATCTGTCAGTATTTCCTTCTGCCCTTTAATTGCCTGCAGGCTGGTGAGAAGTGTGCCATGACCCATGGTATTTGCTGCATAGGTCCTTCTCACCCAGCATCCAATGCAAACAGATGTCTGAAGTAGCAGGAGATAAACTCCATAAGCAATTATCCCCATTCAGCCTTTTCTTCTTCTACAGTATGCATTGCCAAGAAAAGACACACAGAGAAGAAGTTCTGAAATATACCATGATAAAAGCTTTGAAGTCTACTGTAATTCCACTGTTCCTAACTTTTGAAAGTTTAAATCTTAACCTTAACTGCTTTAAATATTTTCTGGATGGGCAATTAGGCATTTAAACTACATATACCCTTCTACATTTATGTAGTCAAAAAATGAATGCTTTGAAGCAGAGATTATTCTTTTCAAGTATTTGGAAAGTACCTTGCATGTAAGCATATAAAAGAAATCATAATAGAAATAATGCTTTGTTTCCACTTTCATACTCCTTCCTTTTGGTGTTACAAAGACCTCCAGGAAGGTTGCTGTTGACTCTAGCCCTAGTCATGTACACAGTGTCATGCCATACGTTTGTCTCCTGCCCTAATTACCTTACTCTGTTTCAATCATTTTCCCAAGCAGTTGTCTGTCTGTTGCAGCAGTATTTTACCTCTGCTCAACTGACCTGTCCTCTAGGAGTGAGCCTGTATTGAATTAACTCATCTTCATTTCAACCCAGGTATCTGTTTACAGCAGCACTGAAGGCTTTCACAGGAACACCATCCCTTTTTTTCCTAAAGCAATGAGGAAATCCAAGAGTTCCATTTGGATATGAAGGTGACCAAGACCACTGTAACATATATATACACCAGTTAGACATTCCTTATCCTCAGAAGCAGGCATTCCCTCAGGAAGGGAGGGAAGGGTTTGTTGGCTGGGTTTTTCCCCCTTGAGTTAGCTTAGTAGCCTTGACAGTATTTCTATATCCTCAGATTTCAGTTCTGGTGCCAAATACCCTACTGTAATACCAGGGAAAGTCTTCAGTGAATTTAACTGCCTTCACAGCTGCTCCTTTGGAAATCTGCAGGGTATGCAACACAGCAGCATCCAGCACCAATCTGAGTCATAATTAGCTCAAGATAAATTACTCGGATTCAGAAATTCAAGACTCATAGACAAACTCATAGTCTCTTCCTTCCCACCACTCTAGACATTTGTCCAGTGCTTCTAAGCTGTCAATATTCAATGAACACAAGCCACATACAACACTCTGTTGATTAGAATCAACACAATGAAAATATACTCAGCATAAAACTAATTCTGCAGAATCCCTAAAGGAGAACTGCTGCTGAACAGAAATATTCAATCTGATATTTGAGCATGAGCCTTTAATTAATCTTTGACTGTTGATCTCTACCCCAACTGTATTTACCTTCATTTTATTCCACTCTCAGATTCCACCTTGGAAGCTCCTTGCTGCTTTGAACCC